>NC_092775.1:10534009-12936509 GCF_047496795.1 Chiloscyllium punctatum
CACACACACACTCTCCCTCTCCCTCTCTCACACAACACTCTCCCTCTCCCTCTCTCACACACACCTCTCCCTCTCCCTCTCACACACACACTCTTCCTCTCTCACACACACTCTCCCTCTCTCACTCACACTCTCCCTCTCTCCTCTCTCACACACACTCTCCCCCTCTCTCTCTCTCACACACACACTCTCCCTCTCCCCCCACTCTCACACAACACTCTCCCTCTCTCTCTCTCTCACACACACTCTCCCCCTCTCTCTCTCTCTCACACACTCTCCCTCTCCCTCTCTCACACACACACTCCCTCTCCCTCTCTCACACACACTCTCCCTCTCCCTCTCTCACACACACTCTCCTTCTCTCTCTCACACACACACTCTCCCTCTCTCACACACACACTCCCTCTCCCTCTCTCACACACACACTCCCTCTCCCTCTCTCACACACACTCTCCTTCTCTCTCTCTCACACACTCTCCCTCTCCCTCTCTCACTCACACACACACTCTCCCTCTCTCACTCACACACACACACTCCCTCTCCCTCTCTCACATACACACTCCCTCTCCCTCTCACACACACACACTCCCTCTCCCTCTCACACACACACACTCCCTCTCCCTCTCACACACACACTCTCCCTCTCCCTCTCACACACACACTCTCCCTCTCCCTCTCACACACACACTCTCCCTCTCTCACACACACTCTCCCTCTCTCTCTCTCACACACACACACTCTCCTCTCCCACTCTCACACACACACTCTCCCTCTCCCACACACACACTCTCCCTCTCCCACACACACACTCTCCCTCTCTCACACACACACACTCTCCCTCTCTCACACACACACTCTCCCTCTCTCACACACACTCTCCCTCTCTCACACACACTCTTCCCTCTCTCACACACACTCTCCCTCTCTCACACACACTCTCCTTCTCTCTCTCTCTCACACACTCTCCTTCTCTCTCTCTCTCTCACACACTCTCCTTCTTCTCTCTCTCTCACACACTCTCCCTCTCCCTCTCTCACACACACTCTCCCTCTCCCACTCTCCCTCTCCCTCTCTCACACACACACTCCCTCTCCCTCTCTCACACACACTCTCCTTCTCTCTCTCACACACACACTCTCCCTCTCCCTCTCTCTCTCACACTCTCCCTCTCCCTCTCTCACACACACTCTCCCTCTCACACTCTCCCTCTCCCTCTCACACTCTCCCTCTCCCTCTCACACTCTCCCTCTCCCTCTCACACACACACACTCTCCATCTCCCTCTCACACACACACTCCCTCTCCCTCTCACACACACTCTCCCTCTCCCTCTCTCACACACACTCTCCCTCTCTCACACACACTCTCCCTTTCCCTCTCGCACACACTCTCCATCTCCCTCTCACACACACTCTCCCTCTCCCTCTCACACACACACTCCCTCTCCCTCTCCCTCTCTCACACACACTCTCCCTCTCCCTCTCTCACACACACACTCCCTCTCCCTCTCTCACACACACACTCCCTCTCCCTCTCTCACACACACACTCCCTCTCCCTCTCTCACACACACTCTCCCTCTCCCTCTCACACACACACACACTCTCCCTCTCTCACACACACTCTCCCTTTCCCTCTCGCACACACTCTCCCTCTCCCTCTCACACACACACTCCCTCTCCCTCTCCCTCTCTCACACACACACTCCCTCTCCCTCTCCCTCTCTCACACACACTCTCCCTCTCTCACACACACTCTCCCTTTCTCTCTCGCACACACTCTCCATCTCCCTCTCACACACACTCTCCATCTCCCTCTCACACACACTCTCCCTCTCTCTCTCACACACACACTCTCCCTCTCCCTCTCTCACACTCACTCTCCTTCTCCCTCTCTCTCACACACACTCCCTCTCCCTCTCTCACACACACACTCTCCTTTTCTCTCTCTCACACACACACTCCCTCTCCCTCTCTCTCACACACACTCCCTCTCCCTCTCTCACACACACACTCCCTCTCCCTCTCTCACACTCACTCTCCCTCTCCCTCTCTCACACTCACACTCCCTCTCCCTCTCTCACACACACACTCCCTCTCCCTCTCTCACACACACACTCTCCCTCTCCCTCTCTCTCACACACACTCCCTCTCCCTCTCTCTCACACACACTCTCCTTCTCTCTCTCTCACAAACACACCCTCTCCCTCTCTCTCACACACACTCTCCTTCTCTCTCTCTCACACACACACCCTCTCCCTCTCTCACACACACACTCCCTCTCTCACACACACACTCCCTCTCCCTCTCTCACACACTCACTCCCTCTCCCTCTCTCACACACACTCTCCATCTCCCTCTCACACACACTCTCCCTCTCCCTCTCTCACACTCACTCTCCCTCTCCCTCTCTCACACTCACTCTCCCTCTCCCTCTCTCTCACACACACTCCCTCTCCCTCTCTCTCACACACACTCTCCTTCTCTCTCTCTCACAAACACACCCTCTCCCTCTCTCTCACACACACTCTCCTTCTCTCTCTCTCACACACACACCCTCTCCCTCTCTCACACACACACTCCCTCTCTCACACACACTCTCCCTCTCCCTCTCTCACACACACTCTCCCTCTCCCTCTCACACACACACACACTCTCCCTCTCACACACACACTCTCCCTCTCCCTCTCACACACACACACTCTCCCTCTCCCTCTCACACACACACACTCTCCCTCTCCCACTCTCACACACACACTCCCTCTCCCTCTCCCTCTCTCACACACACACTCCCTCTCCCTCTCCCTCTCTCACACACACACTCCCTCTCCCTCTCTCACACGCACTCTCCCTCTCTCACACGCACTCTCCCTCTCTCACACACACTCTCCCTTTCCCTCTTGCACACACTCTCCATCTCCCTCTCACACACACTCTCCCTCTCCCTCTCTCACACTCACTCTCCCTCTCCCCCTCTCTCACACACACTCCCTCTCCCTCTCTCACACACACACTCCCTCTCCCTCTCTCACACACACACTCTCCCTCTCCCTCTCACACACACTCTCCCTCTCTCACATTCACCACCAGGAAGGATTCAACAAATTTTGTTTTTTGCTGAGGATTCAAGACAACAAATAAACCCCCGTGATCTTCGGCTAAACTTCAACAGTGTTCCAAAAACATTTTGAACTGCTTATCACCCTCTTTGTACTAGCCACCCTCCATTTTAGCTTTGTAACCATGCTTTTATGTGTGTTTAATATTGCATTGCATTCATTTTCTACAGGTTCGTAGCTCATAAAATTCATCTTTCTTTCACCAAAGTAAACTTTGCAATTGCGTCTTTAATTCTGATATCTTGATTCTATTTTAATTGAACTGTGAACTATCAGCATGCCAAAAGAAAAGCTAAATATTTGTTGAAACGGATTTCGGAAGTTATTAAAACAGGGAGCCAATCACCCCTCTTGAACTGGTCCTAACAAATTGTTAAACAACCATTATCAATTTAGTTCTACAATTAAAATTATCAAGGTAAAATCTGTCGAATTATATGTCAGTATGGTCAGAATATTCAAAGATAAACATTCCTTGTGGTATCCCCCACAGCATATATCAAATCCTTTTGTTTTATAACCTTGTATTTTCTGCAACAACTATATGACAATTTGGCAGTTGGTTAGTGCCGTGGCATCTCGGAGTGGCAAAGCAATATCCAAATTCTGTTTCCGTCCTCTTTTCAAAACCCAGCCCATAATATTGTCATTGAAAATGACAAACAGAACGATACTGATGGGTTTGCAAGTACATGCTTTCACATTCATTGTCCATTGAGAGAAAATCAATTGAAATACTACTTTGCAGCTGCCAGTTTTTGTTGTTTGAAGATAAGCAGCATAACGGAACATGATGAAGAGGGCTTTTGCCCAAAACCTTGACTCTGCTGCGCCTCGGATGCTGCCTGACCTGCTGTACTTTTCCAGCACCACACTCTCGACTCTAATGTCCAGCATCTGCAGTCCTCACTTTCGCCTAATGGAACATGATGTACGCTAATGTTCTCCCAGCTTCAGAGCTGGCGTTGACCAATCAGTCCTCAGGCCTGCTCAATCATTCAATAAATTAGTGACTAACCCACACCTCAATACTATTGTCCAACTTTAGCTTCATATATCCAGCAGTGTCCTTTTTGGTCAATAATTTACTGGTCTTAGTCAGTTATTTCTAAGACCATGAAACCACAAGAGATAGGAACTGGAATAGGCAAGGTAAAAACAATGACTGCAGATGCTGGAAACCAAATTCTGGATTAGTGGTGCTGGAAGAGCACTAAACTGGAATAGGCAATGCAGCCCCACAAGTCTGCCCACCATTCAACAGGAGCATGGCTGGTTCGGTATTCCTCCTGTCTACTTTCCTGTCCCTTTCCCTGTAACCCCTGATTCCCCGACTGACCAAGAATCTAGCTCAGCCTTAAAACACACACAAGGACTCGGCCCCCACAGCTCTCTGTGGCTAGGAGTTTCAAAGAGTCACTAACCTCAGAGAGAAGAAATTCCTCCTCATCGCCGTATTAAATTGCCAACCCTTTGACTAGTCAATACATGTAATATTGCATTTTAAAAATTATTTTTATTTCCTAATCAATCTGTTTAGAAATGGTCTATATGTCTCTGGAGCAAGTGGGACTCGAGGTCCAGGAAGGTCGAGGTATTTCCACTGGACCACCATGAGCCCTCTACAATTGTGCTCTCCTTTCTCGTTTACTTATGTTTTGATCAACCTGTTCAGAGACCTCTGAAGCCAGTGGGACTTGAGTTGGGGTTCTCTGTTCAGGGGTAGGGACACTACCACTGCCCCACAAGTGCCCTCTAATATTTTCTTTTCATTTAACCTATTTTCTAATCAGCCTGTTCAGAGATGTTTTTTTTATGCATGCCCCTCTTAAAAAAGTAAACTTCCAAGTTATTCTGGGTGGTTCCTGAACCCATGCCCCTGAGGATAAAGGTTGTATGCCCAGCCAGGAACATTCTGCATGTCATGATAACCAGCAATTAACTAATAACTGACTTTAGAGTGTGATTCTTTATACTGGCAAGCGCAATTGGTCTTCGATCAATAAGGCTAATAAGCCACGCTGCTGAATGTACCATTTCTAGTTTGTAAAGTATTTGTGCCTTTTGTCCCGATGTGATTTGTGGCTCAGTATATTCCCTAACTGGCCTTGAATGTCTGCACTGCCTTTTTCATTAACACCACAACTTTAACAACTTACCAAATCTGTTGTTTAAAAAGATTTGACATCCTTTCAAATACCGAGTCAAATAAAAACAGGTCTTTTTTTTGTTAGCTCTTGGAAGATACTTTCCGTCGATATTATCTTTCCCAGATGTTGGGCTCGGTGCGGACACTGTTAGGAGTCTATGCCCTCGTCGGCTCAATGACTCCAGACTATCAAACCGCACACAAAAAGGAAATGATAAATTCCAAGACTGCACCTTACCGTGATCCGCGATTGGTTAATGTACGCTGTTGTAAAAAACATGATTGATGGCCATTAAGGCGGAGGGATTTATTGCCAAATGTGATAATTAATTCTTCTGGATAGGAAATATATTCAGCCATTAACTGTGTATGACCACAGCCTCACAACTTTCGTGAGTTGTAACACAAAAGACGGAAACTCTGTAGCATAAAGTTGGAGAATCTAATTTGAAACTGCTTAACTTCTTTCGGATTTCTGAATTAGATCCCAGCTAAGATTCTCACTCATACGGTTTAGTGGAATGGTGCAAGATTTCGCTGCTCGGTTGGATGCTGCCTGAACTGCTGTGCTCTTCCAGCACCACTAATCCAGTATTTGCTTTCCAGCATCTGCAGTCATTGTTTTTACCTCCTGGATGATTGCAACACCGACCTGAATTCAAAAGACCTGAAAGAACAGGTACACCTTACGTTTGAAGGAGATAGCAACTTTTGGCCAAAAAAAACAAAGCCGCAATTTAGATTTGTTTTGCTCCAAAGTAGCACGCTGGCTCAGTGGTTAGCACTGCTACCTCATAGCTACCAGGGACCTGGGTTCGATTCCAGCCCCAGGTAACTGTCTCTGTGGGTTTCCTCCCACAGTCTGAAGTGTGTAGGTCAGGTGAATTGGCCGTGCTAAACTGCCTATTGGGGTCACAGAGATATGTAGGGTGAATTTGTACTTGCAGCGTTACATTGCACTTTGATCAAAAACTACATACATTCATGTAGAACTCTGAGCTCAAAGACGGCATGAATTTATGTAAAACTCTGTTATCTCACTTTTTAGATTAGAATCAATCTAAACATCAGATCATAGACAGAGAACACAGGGGGCTAACACCTTCAACATATTGTCTAGCTATCACCATTGTTAACAGCTAACCCAAGAATGCAACTTTAAAAAAAGGTTTTGTGATTTACACATGAAAGAAGTGAAACTATCACTGTATTCTAACAGATGAAAGGCTTAACAGACAATCAATTCTTCAATGTATAATTTCAGTTACATCACACTGTAAATTTTTGCTTTAAATTCTGTGTTATGATCGAGCCCTCCACAATCACCTGATGAAGGAGCGTCGCTCCGAAAGCTAGTGTGCTTCCAATTAAACCTGTTGGACTGTAACCTGGTGTTGTGTGATTTTTAACATGGTTGACCCAATAATCCTCAACTGCATTTTCTTGCCTTTTCTGCATAACCCATGATTCCCTTACTAGTTAAAAGTCTGTTTATTGAAGCCTTAAACATTTAACAACCCAACCCCAACCGCCATCTGCAAAAGGAATTTTACAGATTCACAACCTTCTGAGAGAAGAGATTCCTCCTCATCTTTAACTTAATTAGGTGACTTCATTCTGAGATTATGTCCTCTAGTGCCAGACTATCCCACAAGGCGAAACAACTTTTCCACCTCTACCCATTAAAACCTGTATGTTCCAATAAGGTTGCCTTCCATTCTTCTAAATTCCAATGAGTACGGGCCCAACCTCTCCCCTGGGATAATCCCTCCACACCCAGATCAACAAGTGAACTTTCTCTTTCGATAAAGGGTCTAAAACCTCTTTCAGTTTTCCAACTACGGCTTAACTAGTGCCCTGTGTAATTTTAGCAAAACCTTCCTACCTTTATGTTCCAGTCTCTTTGAAATAAAGGCCAATATTTCATTTCTCCAGCCGATTATCTGTTGAACTTGGGTGCTAACTTTTGTGAGTTATGCCCAAGGTTCCCAAATCCCCCTGTTCTGTTGCTTTCTGCAGTCTTTCCCCAGTTTAAATAATATTCAGCTCCTCTGTTCTTCCTGCCAAAATGCATAACCTCATGTTTCCACATTATTCTGCATCTTCCAAAATTTGCCCACTCACCTAACCTGTCTAGATCCCTGTCTGGAATGTAGGGCAACTTTATATTCTCCAACTCCTTCAAGTATTTAGCGCTGATACCCACTGGAATCAGAGATATGGAAAATCTATTTAGACAATGAATGATATAAGAGGTTAAATTTGAATGCTGTTTCATACTAAATCACACTACTTAGACAGGTTAGCACAGTGTTGAAAAGTGCGGCTCTGGAAAAGCACAGCAGATCAGTTAGCATCCAAGGAGCAGGGGAGTCAATGTTTTGGGCTTAAGCCCTTCATCAGGATGCTGCCTGGCTAGTTATGCTTTTCCAGTGCCACACTTTTTGACTCTTGACTCTCCAGCATCTGCAGTCCTACTTTTCCTAGTTGAGGTAAACAAGTTGGACTATGTTTTTCACTGTAGCTCAGTTGGTCACCATGTCACCTATGAGTAAGAAGGGTTTATCTTCAATTCTATCTCAAGGACTTCAATGCAACAATTATGGCTGCTGTTATTGTGTTCAAAGTGCAACTTTTCAGCTGCAACATCACTGTGGCCTTTATTTTCCATCAATTGGATGTAAAACGTTGCATGACTCAACTTGGAAGAAGAACAGAGGATTTAACTTCAGAATGCTAATCTGACAGCTATAACTTCACACAGATCCTCTGCTTTTGGCGGGAGTGTGCTTTGTGCAAATTGGCCACTGTATTTTATACATTGCAATGGCGCCTGCATTCCATAGGGACTTACAGTCATAGAGTCATAAAGATGTACAGCACGGAAACAGACCCTTTGATCCAACTCGTCCATGCTGACCAGATATCCCATCCCAATCTAGTCCCACCAGCCAGCACCTGGCCCATATTCCTCCAAACCCTTCCTATTCATATACCCATCCAAATGCCTTTTAAATGTTGCAATTATACTATCCTCCACCACTTCCTCTGGCAGCTCATTCCGTACATGCACCATCTTCTGTATGAAAAATGTTGCTCCTTACGTCTCTTTTATATCTTTCCCCACTCACCCTAAACCTATGCCCTCCAGTTCTGGACCCCCACCCCAGGGAAGAGACTTTGTCTATTTACCCTATCCATGCCCCTCATGATTTTATAGTCCTCTATAAAGGTCACCCCTCAACCTCTGATGCTCCAGGGAAAACAGCCCCAGCCTATTCAACCTCTCCCTATAGCTCAAATACTCCAAACCTGTAAATCTTTTCTGAACCCTTTCAAGTTTCACAACAACCTTCCGATAGGAAGGAAACCAGAATTGCATGCAATATTCCAACAGTGGCCTAACGAATGTCCTGTACAGCCGCAACATGACCTCCCAACCCCTGTACTCAATACTCTGACCAATAAAGGAAAGCATACCAAACGCTTTCTTCACTATCCTATCTACCTGTGACTCCACTTTCAAGGAGCTATGAACCTGCACTCCAAGGTCTCTTTGTTCAGCAACACGCCCTAGGACCTTACCATTAAGTGTATAAGTTTTGCTAAGATTTGCTTTCCCAAAATGCAGCACCTCACATTTATCTAAATTAAACTCCATCTGCCACTTCTCAGCCCATTGGCCCACCTGGTCCAGATCCCGTTGTAATCTGAGGTAACACCCTTCGCTGTCCACTACACCTCCAATTTTGGTGTCATCTCCAAATTTATTAATTGTACCTCTTATGCTCACATCCAAATCATACATATAAATGACGAAAAGTAGTGGACCCAGCACCAATCCTTGTCGCACTCCACTGGTCACAGGCCTCCAGTCTGAAAAAACCCTCCACCACCACCGCCTTTGAGCCAGTTCTGTATCCAAATGGCTAGTTCTCCCTGTACTCCGTGAGATCTCACCTTGCTAATCAATCTCCCATGGGGAACCTTGTCGAATGCCTTACTGAAGCCCATATCATTCAAATCCACCGCTCTGCCCTCAATCCTCTTTGTTACTTCTTCAAAATACTTAATCAAGTTTGTGAGACATGATTTCCCACGCACAAAGCCATGCTGACTATCCCGAATCAATCCTTGTCTTTCCAAATACATGTATATCCTGTCCCTCAGGATTCCCTCCAACAACTTGCCCACCATCGATGCCAGGCTTACTGGTCTATAATTCCCTGGCTTGTCCTTATCACCCTTCTTAAACAGTGGCACCATGTTAGCAAACCTCTAGTCTTCCGGCACTTCACCTGTGACTATCGATGATACAAATATCTCAGCAAGGGGCCCAGCAGTCACTTCCCTAGCTTCCCACAGTTCTAAAGTACACCTGATCAGAATGAAGATTGTCATATTTTATTTATTAATCTGCTCCCTCTCCTTGATTCAAAACAGATTATACCCTAATTTGATCGCTGAGACACTCAACTAGTAAACTATTGTGACTGCATCTGGTGAATTTCTCCAAAACACTAACTGCAAGTTTAATTTTATAGACTAGGCAATCCAACTTTCTATGATTACTGTGTTATTCTTGCTTATGCTTTCTTCTTAATGAACAGGAGGTGTGGAAGTCTCGGACTCTGAGCGGGATGTGGGCTGGAGAAGGTTAGGGAGGAAGCAAGGCTAGACTGGAATTTGAAAACAAGGATGAGGATTTTAAAATTGAGCTGGCACTAATAAACACTGGAATGATGGATGATTTTAAGGTGACAAGGGACCTAACAGGCAACTTTTTCACACAGAGGGTGGTGCATGTATGGAATGAGCTATTAGAGGAAGTGGTGGAGGCTGGTACAATTGCAACATTTAAAGTGTATATGATGTGTATATGACGACAAAGAGTTGAGAGGGATATGGGCCAAATGCTGGCAAATGGGATGAGATTTATTTAGTATATCTGAAGGATCTGTTTCCGTGCTGTATATCTCTATGATTCTATGACTCTGTTAAGACTTGGTATCAATTAGGTACAGACAGCATATTAACTCATATTGTGGAAGGTGGAAGATGGAAAACTGTCCAGAATGTCATAAATCCAGAGTTAGCAAAATGAAGACATGGATAAGGGCTTCGGTAGCTGGCTAGCTGAGATGTAGTGTTATGAGTGATCTTGCCTGCAATTGGGTTCACAATTCTTTAAGTATTGCATACCATCTGTCAATGAAAATAGATGTCACCCTCAAAAAATTTAGTCCCTGATCACATGAGAGTTGTTTCTGGAGGATGAGGCTCTTATCATGAAATTGGATTGAGTCATGACAATCAAGCATCACGCAGAATCAATAAGATGTCACAAAGCAGGCCCCTTTTTCAAGGATACTATGTCCTTGCTTTCTTTCAGAGGGGTCATAATCCAGCTCCCGGTTCTGATTAGACTGGTTTGGTACAGAGCTTAAAGGGTATTGCGAGGTCTTTTTGTTTATATGTAAACAGATGAGACTTCAGGCCAAAGTGGTCATGTTTTAGAAGTGACCTGTATAATGAAAGGGGCGTGGTCAGCTCTCGAGCTGGGCAGTTCAGTCCAGAGCGAGTTAGGAGTTCAACAGTGAGCTGTGTGGAAACTCTCTCTCTCTCTCTTTCTGCCCTGTTTACTTCAACTTGTAAGCATCTGTTCCATTTTATATACTGTGTTTTGGGGGAGGGGGTTTGCTTATTGGGATTGTTGTGTATATTTGGAACAGCATAATTAAGTCTACTTTGGACGGACTGAATTCTGTAGGGGTTCTTTACATGTTTCACTGTGTAATTTTGTGAATAAATTTCTGTCTGTTTTAAAATCTAGTAGTTAACCAAGCTAACTTACTCCAGGCAATTTTCACTGTACACTTATCGAAACAAATTGCAAAGTTATGGTCTGGGTTGCCAGCTCAAGAATGTTTTGAGTGGTCTGGCCTAGTCCATAACAGATTGGGGGTTCTTTGTGGGATTTTAAACAGTGCATGGTAAGTGCTATTGTCTTTTCTTCGGGTGTTGGTTTGGTTAGATAGACAAAGCTTGGGATGTAACGGCCCTTTCAGTCGCCAAAAGTTTTCTGGAAGTGGATGCAGTGACTTTGGAAGTTTCGCAAAAAGTGAATAAGGCCAAGCTGCAGAAATTAGCAGATCAGCTGGAATTGGAACTGCCCGCTTCTGTGAGGAAAGGAGAGATAATTACAGCAGTAGCTCAGCATTTAAACTTGCCGGGGAAACCATCACAATCTATAGAGATGGCAAGAGTTCAACTGCAAATGAAGCAGCTTGGCTTAGAGGCGAGAGATAAGGAAAGGGCAGCAGAAATGAAACAGTTTGAGGTACGATTAAAAGCAGAAGAGAGGGAAAAAGAGAGAGCAGCAGAAGAGAAAGAAAAAGAGAGAGCTTTTGAACTTTAGAAACTGACACTTAAAAAAGAAAGTCAGCTTAAAAGGCTGGAGATAAAGGCTGAAAGTAACCTTAGCGAGGAAGTAATGCGAAATCATGTGGAATACCAGAGAGTTAAAAGGCAAGGTTAGCAGCTGAAGGAGAACGTACCACAGGGTAAAGAAGAAACCCTTGAAGGGACAAAGAAGTTAAAAAGCTCCAGTGTTTTCATTGTACTAAAGTGGGCCACATGAAATCACAATGTTGTTGGGCTAGGAGGAAGCCAGGTGTAGGAAGACCAGACAAGCCTGGGAGTTTTGTTGGACTAGTAACAAAAAGCACAAGGGACGTTAGACAGCTGCCTCAGAGTGTACAAGATGATCAGGGGTTTATTAAGGGGGAAGCGCCAAATTTGCTTTAAAGAAAATGCAAGGTTAAAGTTTGTTCAGATAGGCCAGGAGTAGCAGGAAAAGAGGTTACAATATTAAGGGACACAGGATCCTCTCAGTTTGTAATGCTGAAGGATGAGGAGATATGCACTCCTGAGGGACTATTGCCAGAGAAGGTACTGGTAACAGCAATTCCTGGTGAGACAGAAAGTGCTCAATTATCTAAAGTGAGGCTAGAAAATCCAGAGAAGAGTGGAGAATTTGTGGTCAGAGTACTGGACAAATTCTCAGCTCCAGGAATACAATTTGTCCTTGCAAATGATATAGCTGATTCACTGGTAAGTGTGCTGCCTACTCTAATTGAAAAGCCAGTGAAGACACAGGCAACTGAAGAAATGAAGGATCTTTATTCAGGAATTTTTCCTGATGTGTGGTCACAAGATCACAGAGACACAAGCTGAAGCTGGAGAATTCAAAAGGCACAGATAAGGAAGCTGACATAGCTTTATCTGAGACTTTTTTTGATCAGATAAGTGGGACAGAGCAGGAGCAACTAGGTAAACATGTAAGTGTTCTTTAGCTCTGCTACGCCTATTGACTTACAGCAGAAAGATGAGAACTTCAAACAGTTGTATCAGAAGGCATTTACAGAGAAGGAGAGTGAATGCATCCCTGTGTGTTATTACTTAACAAATGATATCTTAATGAGGAAATGGAGACCATCACACATTCAAGCAGATGAGAAATGGGTAGTGATTCATCAAATTGTTTTTCCAGTGGGACGTAGAAAGGAGGTGCTGCGACTGGCGGATGAGCTACCACTTGGAGGTCATTTAGGGGTGAGGAAAACAGTCTAAAATACAAAGACATTTTTACTGGCCTGGACTACACAAATATGTAGTTGAATTTTGCCAGACGTGTCATGCATGTCAGCTAATCAGAAAACCACATGCAGTTATAAAACCTGCACCTTTAATACCTATTCCAACAATTGAGGAATCTTTCACAAGAGTCTTGTTTGGTTGCGTAGGTCCCCTACCTCAAACAATAAGTATTTATTAACAATCATGGATGTGTCGACTAGATTTTCAGAGTCAATCCCATTTCGCAACATCACAGCTAAAAGGGTTGTAGAAGAATACTTAAATTTTTTACTATATACGGACTACCAATAGAGATCCAGTCAGATCAAGGATCAAACTTCACATCCAAACTATTCAAGGAGGTTATGGATAACTTGGGAAGAAAGCAATTCAAATCTACTGCGTACCATTCAGAATCTTTTGGAGCGCTAGAGCGATGGCATCAAATACTAAAACCCATGTTGGGGGCTTATGGTCAGGATTATCCAGATGATTGGGATAAGGGAGTTCCATTTGTACTTTTTGAGATCAGAGATGAATCGACCAAATTCAGTCCATTTGAATTATTTTTTGGTCATGAATTAAGAGGGCCATTAAAATTGATTAAGGAGAAATTAATAAGTCAAAACTCAGAGACCACCCATTTGGACTATGAGTCAAATTATAGAGAACAATTAAATAGAGCTGGAGAGTTGGCTAGACAGCATTTAAAAGTATCACAGTATACAATGTGACAGGAAGCGGATAAGAAATCACAAATTCGCAATTTTGCAATTAGGGATAAGGTGTTACTTCCAGTAACAGGTGAGCCTTTAAAAGCAAGTTGAGTGGACTTTATCAAATCAAGAGGAAATTGACTGAGGTGAACTACTTGATAAGGACTCCACGCAGGAAGAAATCATGTGTGTCATGTAAATATGCTCAAAAGGTATTTTGATAGGGAAGAAAAGCAAGAGAAAGTGTTAATGATTACAGCACAGAAGGAAGAACCAAGTTCAGAGGATTCTAATATGGTCATTCCTCAAATCAAATTGGACAATGAGGAAGTTGTCAAAAATTGGGATATTTATTGAGTTACCTTCCACAAGAAAATTGAAATGACCTGAAAAAATTATTACTATCACATGGAGAAATATGCGGAAATAAACTGGGAAGTACTAACCTAATAATGCATGATGTAGTTCTAGGAGATGCTGTTCTGATTAAGCAACATCCTTCTAGGCATAACTCTCTGAAGTTGGCACAGAGACAGAAGGAGATAGAGCATATGCTTTGAGATGGCATAATCAAAGTGAGTTACAGTGAATGGAGCTCACCCATTGTCAAAGTGCCAAAGCCAGATGGTATCCAACGGTTATGTGTGGACAATCACAAAGTCAACGCCATTACAAAGACTGATGCAAATCCAATTCCACTGTTGAGGGACTGTGTCGAAAAAGTGGGACAAGCAACTTACATTTCGATGTTGGACTTGCTCAGAGGCTACTGGCAAGTATCTCTATCAGAGACAGTAAAGGCAATTTTGGCTTTCGTAAAGTAGATGGACTATATCAGTTCAAAGTCATGCCATTTAGTATGAAAAACGCTCCAGTTGCATTTCAGAGACTGACTAATAAGGTCATTGTTGGATTACCCAACTGTGTGGTATATATTGATGATTTGGTGATTTTTAGTCACCCATGGAAGGAACATTTACAGCATTTATCAGACTTGTTCGATCGACTCTGGAAGGCAGGCTTGGTGATAAACCTGGCTAAAAGTGAATTTGCCAAAGCCCAAGTCACCTTCCTGGGCCACGTTATTGGACACAGACAAATGGCCCCACGAGGTGCAAAAACAAAAGTAATTGGGGAATTTCCCACACCGTCGATGAAAAGAGCAGTACCACAGTTCCTGGGGTTGAGTGGATTTTACCGAAAGTTTGTGCCGAACTTTAGCAGTGCGGCTGCTCCACTCACTGAATTGTTAAAAAAGGGCAAGAAGTTTCAGTGGACAGCAGACTGTCAAAAGGCATTTGACCGCCTAAAACCTGTGTTAACCACTGCCCAGTATTAGCCTTTCTCGGTGGCTATCGATGCCAGCGATATGGGTGTCGGTGTGGTGCTCCTGCAGGAGGATGATGAGCAGATAGAAAGACTCATTGGGTATTTTTCCAGGAAGTTGAACATTCATCAACAGAAAGATTCAATGATGGAGAAAGAGACTTTCAGCTTGGTGTGGGCATTACAATATTTGATTGCTGTTGCGTTATCGAGACTTGAATAGGATACATGGTGGGTATGCCACGGCCTGAATTCTCATATGGTTCTGCATGTTTGCATGTTAATAGTTAGTGTAGTGTATATGTGTGTTTTAGACCACTAAGTAGTTTGTTTTTTAAGGGTCTTAAAAATGTAACCATCTTTTGGTAATGATGGTTGATTTTTTTAAGGGGGAAGGTGTCACAAAGCTGGCTCCTTTTTTCTAAAAGCTGTTCCTTTTCTCAAGGAGGCTGTGTCCTTGGTTTCTTTCAGAGGGGTCATAAACCAGCTCCTGGTTCTGATTAGACTGGTTTGGCACAGAGCTTAAAGGATCTTTTTGTTTATATGTAAACAGATGAGGCCAAAGTGGTCATGTTTTAGAAGTGGCCTGTATAATGTAAAGGGCATGGTCAGCTCTTGAGTGGGCAGTTCAGTCCAGAGCGAGTTAGGAGTTTAACAGTGAGCTGTGTGGAAACTCTCTCTCTCTCTCTTTCTGCCCTTCTAACTTCAACCTGTAAGCATCTGTTCCTTTTATTTACTGTGCTTTAAAGGGGTTTGCTTATTGGGACTGTTGTGTACATTTGGAACAGCATAATTAAGTCTACTTTGGACGGACTGAGTTTTGTAGGGGTTCTTTATTCTGTTCTTGGTGTTTCATTGTGTAATTTTGTGAATAAATTTCTGTCTGCTTTAAAACCTAGTAGTTAACCGAGCTAACATACTCCGGGTAATTTTCACTGTACACTTACTGAAACAAATTGCAAAGTTATAGATTAGATTTGATTTCCTACAGTATGGAAACAGGCCGTCTGGCCCAACAAGTTCACACCAGCCCTCCAAAGAGTAACCCACTCAGACCCATTTACCCCTGATTATCACACCTGACCCTATCAGCAATTTAGCATGGCCAATTCACCTGACCTGCACATCTTTGGATTGTGGGAGGAAACCCACACAGACACAGGGAGAAAGTGCAAACTCTACACAGACAGTTATCCAAGGCAGGAATCGAACCCAGGTCCCTGGTACTGTGAGGCAGCAGTGCTAACCACTGAGATACGAGAGTCTGGGGTGCTGGCTCAAGAATGTTTTGAGTGGCCTGGCCTAGTCCATAACAATGTAACTCAGGATGTCAGGGATGGTTGGAGATTGGGTGCTGGCTGTTGGAACATTGGAAAGGAATGGTTCCAGTATGGTAGTTTTCGGGGATATATCCTGGTCGGTTGACATTGTAAGCAGATGGTTGGAGGATATTCATCAAAGCAATGGAGGCTTTCTTGGGAGAGGTGGAAACACATTACTGCCCAATGAGTCAGATAATATACAATGATAAACAGTGTAATTATCAGAAGACACAAGTTAAACTATTAACATGAGAGGAGGAAGAAGTAGTATTGATGAAAATCACTTGGTTTGTCAGAAGGCAATTGAAATGGACAGGGTTCGGTTTGTGTGCTTGGTGGTACTCCACAATAACCAGGGAGAGACTGTTACTGGATGAGCTCCCTTGCTTCACCTTGAGCCACTGAGTGGTGAGGGATTGAAACAAAGGTGAAGTCTGAATTTTTATTCCTTGGATCCTGCAAAATGTCAAACCTCTGAATGGATTTTTCTGCATTAAACCTGTGGGCAGTTCTGCCAGGTCGATATGTGATGGCCAGGTGAGGCAGGCAGGTAGTGTAAGAGTCTCCTGTGGCTATTCCCCTCGCTAACAGGTATACCCTTTTGGATACTGTTGGGGAGGGGTAGCCTCTCAGAGGAGCATAACAACAGCAGCCAGGCCTGTGGCACCACAACTGGCTCTGTTGTAGAGCAGCGATGGGCAAAGTCCAAGGGAGTGATAGTGGTCAGAGACTCACTAGTTAGGGGCACCGACAAGTATTTCTGTGGCCATGTTGAAGAATCCAGGATGGTGTGTTGCCTCCCTGGTGCCAGGGTCAAGGACATCTCTGAGCATTTGTGTGAAATTCTTAAAGGACCAGAGGTGGTTGTGCACATTAGTACCAATGACATTGGCAGAAAGAGGGATGAGGTCCTGCGGAGTGAGTATAGGGAGTTAGGAAAGGGGCTGAACAGCTGGACCTCAACTGTAGTAATCTCTGAGTTACTACCAGCGCCATGTGCTCGTGAGGCAAGGAATAGAAAGATAGGACAGATGAATACGTGGCTAAGGAGCTGGTGCAAGGAGCAGGGTTTCTTGGATCATTGGGACCTCTTCTAGGGCAGGGGTGACCTGTACTAGAGGGACAGGTCAAGACTGGAGGGGAACCAATAACCAATATCAAGGTGCAGGGAGGTTTGCTAGTGCTACTCGGGAGAGTTTAAACTGGAGTGTCAGGGGGCTGGGAACCAGAACAGCAGGTCGATAAGTAGAGGGATTGAGGGGAAAGTACATATTAGGACCAGTATGTCAGACAAGAAGAACAAGCAGAGACAGGTAACTGAATGCAATGGTAGTAGTGGGCTGAAGTGAGTCCAATTCAACACAAGGAGTACAATAGGTAAGGCAGATGAACTTAGAGCCTGGATCAGTATGTGGGAATATGATGTTGTGGCCATTACAGAGACTTGGTTGAGAGAGGGATAGAATTGGCTGCTCAATGTTCCAGGGTTTTGTTGTTTTCGACAAGATAGAGAGGTAAGTAGAAGAAGCAGAGGATTTTGTTACATCTGCTCTCAGAGAGGACATACTGGGGTGGGGGGGGGGGGGTGGGGGGTTCATCCACTGAGGTATTATGGGTAGAGCTCAAAAATAAGATGGGTCCAATCATTCTGATAGGATTATACTGCAGGCCCCAAACAGCCACCAAAACATTGGGGAACAGATATGCCGGCAGATTATGAAAATATGCAGAACATAACAGAATTGTCATAGTGGGTGACTTTAACTTCCCCAATATTGATTGGGACTCCCTTGGAGCCAGAGGCTTGGATGGGACAGAATTTGTTAAGGGCATCCAAGAGGGTGTCTTGAAACAGTATGTGGATAGTGTACCTAGAGGAGGGGCCATACTGAACTTTGTATTGGCTAATGAGCCTAGCCAGGTGACTGACCGTTCAGTGGGAGAGCATTTTGGAAAGAGTGATCACAACTCGTTAAGTTTTAAGATAGCTCTGAATAAGGATATGTCAGGACCTTGTGGGAAAGTACTAAACTGGGGGAGAGCAAATTGTGTCAGTATTAGGCAGGAGCTGGGGAGTGTTAATTGGGAGGAGCTGTTATCAGAGCAATCCACATTTAACAGGGATCTTTGCTCCTTGTGATATATATAAATGACATGGATGAAAATGTTGTTTAAAGATCTACTGATCATTGGCATGTTCCAGCAAGGGGAAAGGTCGAGCATGGGTGGTGAGGGATCCTGATAACAATCAAGTTAGTAAATTTAGTGAAAAGGAAAAAAGAAGCATATGTAAGGTTTAAGAAGCTAAAATCAGACAGGGCCTATCAGGAATTCAAAGAAAGCAGGAATGAACTCAAGCAGGGAATGAAGAAAGCAAGAAGGAGCCATGAAATGATCTTGGCGAGTGGAGTTAAAGGGATTCTATACGTACATTAAAAGCAAGAGGATAACTAGAGAGAAGGTAGGACCACTCAAGGAAAAAGGAGGGAACTTATGCTTGGAGACAAAGGATGTGGGTAAGATCCAAAATGAATATTTTGCATCAGTATTCACCCAGAAGAAGACATGGAAGATAGTGAGATTAGTGTAAAGCATGCACTTTGAGATCAAAGAAGAAGTGGTGTTGGGTGTCCATAAGAACATTAAGATGGATAAGTCCCCAGGGCCCGATGGTATCTACCCTATGTTATTGAGAGAGGCAGGAGAGGAGATCGCTGTGTTTGACCAAGCTCTTTGGATTCTCACTAGCCAATGGAGAGGTCCCAGAGGACTGGCGAGTAGCTGATGTTGTTCCCCTGTTCAAGAAGGGAAATAGGGATAATCCAGGAAACTATAGACCGATGAGTGTCACATTGATAGTTGGGAAGCTATTGGAGAGAATTCTTAGGGATAGGATTCACATGCATTTGGAAAAGCATGGCTCAATTAGGGACAGTCAGCATGGCTTTCTGTGGGTAAGTCATGTCTTACTAACTTGATTGATTTTTTTAAGGAGGTGACAAAGGGCATTGATGAGGGTAGAGCAGTGAATGTTGCCTACATGGATTTTAGTAAAACTTTTAGCAAGATCCCTCATGGTGGGCTCATCCAAAAGATTAGGATGCATAGGATCCATGGTGACTTGGCCGTCTGGATTCAGAATTGGCTTGCCTATAGAAGGCAAGGTGTTGGAAGGATGTTTTTCTGGCTGGGGATCTGTGACTAATGGTATTCCACAGGGATATGTACTGGGATCTTTGCTACTTGTGATATGTATAAATGACTTGGGTGAAAATGTAGATGTTTGGGTTAGTAAGTTTGCAGGCAAAACAAAGATTGGTGGAGCTGTAGAAGGTGGTCAAAGGATACAGTGGGATATAAATCAGTTGCAGATAACAGCAGAAAAATGGCAGATGGAGTTTAATCCAGGCAAGTGTGAGATGCTGCACTTTGAGAGATCAAATGTTAGGGAAAAATATACAGTTAATGGCATGATTCTGAACAGCATTAGTGTACAGAGGAATCCAGGGGATCAAGTCTGTAGCTCCCTGAAAGTGGCCTTGCGAGTAGATTGGGTGGTAAAAAGGCATACTTGCCTTTAGATTAGATTACTTACAGTGTGGAAACAGGCCCTTCGGCCCAACAAGTCCACACCGACCCGCCGAAGCGCAACCCACCCATACCTCTCACTTAACACTACGGGCAATTTAGCACGGCCAATTCACCTGACCTGCACATCTTTGGACTGTGGGAGGAAACCGGAGCACCCGGAGGAAACCCACGCAGACACGGGGAGAATGTGTAAACTCCACACAGACAGTCGCCTGAGGCAGGAATTGAACCCAGGTCTCTGGCGCTGTGAGGCAGCAGTGCTAACCACTGTGCCACCATGCCACCCATTTACTGGTTGGGGAATTGAGTACAAGTGTTAGGATTTCATGTTGCAGCTTTATAATACTTTGGTTAGACCACATTCAGAATATTGTCTTCAATTCTGGTCGCCTCATTATAGGAAGGATGTGGAGGCTTGGGAGAGGGTGCAGAAAGGGTTTACCAGGATGCTGCCTGGATTAGAGGGTATGGGCTGTAAGGAGAGGCTAGAAAAACTTGGGTCTGGAGCAGCAGAGGCCGAGGGGAGACTTGATCGACGTCTATAACATTCTGAGATGATAGATAGGGTTGAAAGTCAGAATCTTTTTCCCAGAGTTGAAATGTCTAATACTAGGGGGCATGCATTTAAGGTGAGAGGGGAAAGTTCAAAGGAGATGTGAGGGGCAAGAAAGTGATAGGAGTTTGGAACGCACTGGCAGATACAAGACGGGCATATAAGGGACTTTTAGATAAACACATGAATTTGCAAGAAATGGAGGGATATGGACCAAGGGCAGGCAGAAGGATTATTTTAACTTGGTGTCATGTTTGACACAACATTGTGGGCTGAATGGCCCATTCCTGTGCTGTACTGTACTGTGCTGTACTGTTCTATGTTCTATGTAAAATCAAAGTTTTCCAGGCTTAAACACACCTACAGATTTAAGGATCTTTATTCTAAATTGCACAATATTTTAATGCCAGGAAATGACCAATTAAGACCGTTTGAAACAAAAGTAAATCGATGCCTCTGTACTTCCAAAGGGCTTCCATGTTGCACTGTATGTGAAACCGACCCCTTCCCAACAAATCCACATTCAGTGCTTCTGTGGTGTAAGTGTTATTTTCCTTCTATGATAGTATTTCTGGCAACTTTTCCTAGCAAGTACAAGGCAAAAACCTTTGACAACGTGTTTATCATCAGCAATGCTCACGTTCTTTGTTATTTGTGGCAGTTCTCTTCTTGCGAAGAAGGTGCTGGACCTGCCACATTGTAACTACAATTAAAGAAAAGCAACCTCATTGGCTGTGAAGTTTTTGGAAAGTCACAAGGTCATGAAGATTGCCAGATCATTTGAAGTGAGGGAGCCATAGTCATAGAGTCATTGAGATGTACGGCATGGAAACAGACCCTTTGGTCCAACCCATCCATGCCAGCTGTTTAAGAAGTTTCCCCAACAACAAACCCTTGCATTGTTTCGGGACCTAGTGTTTTTTATTCATTTTGAATTAATTCCAGGTTGATGGGCGTAACCAGCATTTGTTGGGGGGGGGGTTGTCCGAGCTCTTTACTGGATGCTTGGTGGGAACCTTTGAGAAGGTTGCGCCGAGTGCATTTTCCCTCTCTTTTATTTAATCCCAGGTTGACGGGAGTTTTTCAGTAGAGCATTGAAGAGTGACCAGATAGAAGCACATATCCTGAAGGCATGGATAGGGTGGATTGTTTTGTTCCCCCAGGCTTTAAACGTTAATTACAAAGGGGCATATTTACACAGAGGATGGCAGAGCCTGGAGGGCACTGCCAGAGATGTAGTCGAAGCAAATATAATAGCAACATTTAAGAGGGATTTAGACGGACAAAGGAACAGGCAGGGAATAGAGGGATATGGACCATACACAGGCAGATGGTATCAGTTTAGAATTGTATCATAGTTGGCACAGACACAGTAGGCCGAAAGGCCTGTTCCTGTGCTGCACAGTTCTATGTTCTATAGACTCTACAAATAATGACCTGCAAATCCAATTAGAATCCTTTCCTTAATTACTTACCTAGCTTCCTCTTAACCAAATCAGCAGGAAATCAATAAGTGTGGCCTTTGCAGTAGTAAGTTCCACATTTAAACCATTCATTGGCAAAGAAATATCTCTTTTACTTACAATTGGATTTATTCATGTCCCTTTTATCGTTACAATCTCTAGTTCTGGTCACGTCCAGGAAATTAATTTCTTATCTTTAAAAGTATGAACATTGGAACCTGACCATTAAATACTGATATAGACAGGGCCCAGCTTGTCATTTCTCCCAGTTTTTCTATTGTATGGTCTGAAGAACGTAAAGTCCCACCCCATTCTGCACATTGTCATATCATTGCCTAGGAAGCATTAAATTCAGCCTGTGGAACCATAGAATAGTGTAGGCTATTCAGCCCATCAACTGGATTTAACTAGCACCCTCGCTTCATTAGAAAGGGAGCATTAAACCTCACCTGCAGAACCAAATAACAATTAAGCACAGAAGGAGGCCATTCAGCCTGATAAATCTCTGGCTCATCAAAAGAACAACTCACTTCCTTGCCCATTCCCTTTCTTTTGTTCCTTCAGTTTTTTTTATCCAACTCTCTCCTGAAAGCTGATACTTAATGTATCAACCACTCTCTAAGGCAATTCAATCAAGTCTTAACCACTCATTGCTTAAAGAAGATCATTTTTTCATTGCTGTGCCCTCTGGTCATTATCTTCATTTGCTCCTTTGGTAGCCTTCATGGTATGAACCACCATCAAATCTCCTGCTAACCTTCCATGTTGTCAGAAGAACAAGCACTGGCACTCTCGTCTGTCCATCTGACTACAACCCTTTGTTCCTTAACTCTTAATAGAACATCTTTCTGCACTCTCTCCAAAACCTGCATGTTCTTTCTGAAGTGCACTCTGACTGGATGGGGATTGGTGAGATCAGTTGGCTGGATGGCTGATTTATGATACTGACCGATGCCAAAATCACAGGTTTGTTTCCTGCAGAGGGTTGCCATTTGGTTGCGATGAAGGTTCTGCTTTCTCAATGTCACCCCTCACTTGAGGCATTGTGACCCTCAAGTTAAACTCATCACCAATTGTGTCTCTAATGAGAAGTGAGACTGCAGTAACATCCTCTCTGAAACCCTTTTTTATTGTTTCAATTTAATTGACCCAGCTGCAAAACTGAACTCTCTGAAGCTCACATGATTGGGTTGAAACACATGACAATGATAATTGAAAATACTTTGATTACAAGGCAGTCAGACACTGTTAACTTATGTCCTCCTGCTCAGTATGTGTAGTTACTACGTTTGTCAGAAATACTTTGGATAATTAACTTGTAATTCATCACTGCTAACGATGCACTTAATCCTTTGAGATTTGCAGAAGTATTTTTGGGTAAACAAATATGTCATTTTTTAAGACTACAGGATTCAATAAGTTACTTTCTTTCTCTTCCTTTCAATTCCTTTTAATTCTTTTCAGATGAGCTTGTTTGCACATTAATGCTCTCATTAACTGAGAATTTGTTTTTTCAATTGCCTTTAAAGGGTGGCATGGTGGCTCAGTGGTTAGTACTGCTGCCTCTCAGTAGCAGGGTCCCAGGTTCAATTCCAGCCTCAGGTGACTGTCTGTGTGGAATTTGCATATTCTCCCTGTGTCTGCATGGGTTTCCTCCCACAATCCAAAGATGTGCTGGTCAGGTAAATTATCCATAGTGCGAGGTGCATTAGTCAGAGGGGGGTGGGTTATTCTTCAGAGGGTCAGTGTGGACTTGTTGGGCACCCCAGTATGCCAACAGGATCAAACAAGACTTCTTCTCTACACAGGCCCTCCAATCAACATTATACACCAGATATATTGATGACATTTTCTTCCTCTGAACCCATGGCGAGGAGTCACTGAAACAACTATACAGATATCAATGAGTTTCATCCCACCATCAAACTCACCATGAACTACTCTCTAGTTACCTGTCTCATTCTTGGACACATGCATCTCCATCAAGGATGGGCACCTTAGCACCTCACTCTACCACAAACCCACAGATAATCTCATGATGCTACACTTCTCCAGCTTCCACCCGAAACATATTAAAACAGCCATCCCCTACGAACAAGTTGTTTGCATACACAGGATGTGTTGGGATGAGGAGGAACATGACGGGCACTTGGAAGTACTCAAGGATGCCCTCATAAGAATAGGGTACGATGTTAAACTCATTGACCACCAGTTCTGATGTGCCACAGCAAGAAACCATAATGACCTCCTCAGGAGATAGACACATGCTGCATCTGACAGGATACACTTCATTGTCCAGTATCTCCCAGGAGCTGAAATACTACACCATATTCTACATGGGGAAGTTAGAAAGCCACAAAGGGATCAGTGTTTTTCTTCTCTTTCAAGGCATACTGGGGACTCAAGGGTTAAACATTCCACGACCAAAGAGACTCACTGCAGTATCAATTCCATGTCTTACAGAATAGACAGACCATCTCAGTAGGAAGGAGGCTGACTGATTCTTAGAGAAGGAATCCATTGGAGCTACACATGTGGAGTCCTCTGCAGCCTCAGGCAAAGGTATTTGTCCTCCCCAGACAAGACTGATATCCTTGGCCACAACCCTGTTAAACTGCCTCCAGCACACATTATCTTGCTTCCCCTCCATATTAGCATAGGTTTGTGAATCCACCATTGAGAACAGGCAAACCCCTTCTGTTTTAATCTCTTCCCATCAACATATGATTATGAAGAAGACGATAACCAGTCCCTGTAATCCATCCACTAGTTATCACAGGGCATCGACAATTACCGGGGTGTGTATAATTATAATAGCCCATCTTAAACAATGTAACGACAATCGACCATGTGACTTATAGACCTTTTGTATTATTCCTATAAAAATTACTGCCTTTGTGTGTAGCACAGAGATTCATGGAGAAGTGTCACCACAAGTAGAGACACGGCTACTTTTGGGGACATTGAGAATCTCTCGCCAGCTAACTGATAATAAAACATCTACTGTCGTACTGAAACCCGTGTCGTCTGGATTTGTGGAACAAAGTATACATCAACATTTAGTGTCGTGACTCGGACCTCAACATATGGAACATCTCACTGGGCAGAGTAAGTGACACGAAAGTCTGATTTGAACAGAACAGAGTGTCAAGGGCACCTTGGGGTATTTTACCCCAGACTGCTCCTTGTGTTCAGCCACACAATCTGTCCCACGCCCAGTGGAACTGGTACCTTGAAGAGGTCGAACGAACCACCTGGACCCAGCTTGGAAGGTAGGAAAAATTTGTCAGATTGCTCTGGATTGCTGCGAGGTGACATTGGCTACTCTGTATTGATCCTGTGGGAAAAAGGTGGGGACTGGGGACCCTGGTCAGGGAAGTGTTCATCACTACCTGATGGATTTGGTTTAGGGAGCTGCCTCTTTCAGATATGGCTGATGGAAATTAATATATAATAAGGAAAGAGGGCAGGATCGGTAAATTTCTCACCCTGCAGTATTGATATGGCTCGTGGAAGTTGTTTATAGCAGAGTAAGGAGTCAGAAGGTAAAATGGAACAGTCCGTCTATGTAGTTGGGAAGGGGGACAATCTGTGACAAAGTAACTGATCAGGAAAATGGTTATAAGGGTTGTAGGCCCCTCTGAGAGATTGGTCATTTTGTAAATTGTTATCTACAAATTAAAGGATATCCAGTTTGAACGTTTGAGTAATTGTGATGGTACGTCTGGTGAAAGTTTTCATTTGAATGGTGAATTGATTCCAAAACAACAACTTAGCACTTTTAATTGCGATCGCATTAAAACAATTGACCAGAGTGCCAGTGTTTAGTCCTGTCTGTGTGGGTTTTGTGTTGTTGCTTATTCTTTGTTTCTGGTTTGTTTGCTTGCAGAACACTGGGCTGAACTCTAAAATGCCAGAGAGAGGCTGCCCTTGGGGGACAAGTAAGTCTTGTCTCACTGAGAAGTGTGAGTAAGCGACGGTCTGCCATCTCACGGAGGACACAGAAGTGCCCTGTTGCAAAAGTAAGGTGGGGGGGGAAGGAAATATAGAGGGTGGATGCAGAGACCCTTTGTGGGATAGGATTCGTGTGATCCAATGTCTGGATGCGTTTGGGAAGGTGGCTGGGGGCCATCACTCCCCTAAAATTAAAGAGATTGCAGACAGCATCCTGAGGGCTCTTTCGGGAGGCCCTTCTGCCACCCCATCACCCTATTCCCTTCAGTACCACTGCTGAACAATCTGACCCTCGGGTGGACCAGGTCACTGCTTTGGTCCCTCCCAGCCTTGCTGGGGGAGGCTGTTGCAATTCTCAATACTGGGCGACAAGTTACTCATGTCATTTCTCAACAGGGTCCTAGTGTCTGGAAGGAAAGTCATGGTGATTTATGAAGTTTGTCTGCTCATTTCTTAACAAAACAAAATCTAACCCTAACATTGAGGAAAATCACCTCAGACTAACATTTGTTCGTTAAGTGGAGGAATCACAGTGAACTTTATATAGTTTAATTTAAAAAATTGTGAAAGAGAGTATAAAGGTGGATCTGGATATACCAAACCAACAATATTGTTTTCAGAAAAGGATACTGGTTGAATTGAATCTTTGCTTCAGACACATTTGCCTCCACTTAATTTTAAGACTGCTGCATTCCCTTTGTCAGTGCGGAGTGCCAGTCATAGCTTTATTCTCTGTAAATTTCCCTTCCTCACTGAGAACTGAAATGTCAGTTCAATATTATCTTGAAAAAAAAGTCATGTAACAAAGGTTAAGATACTGTTGTAAATATCTGTGTCTTTGGGTTAGTCATTATTTGTGCAAGCGAAGCATTTTGACAAGAGTTTTATTAATACTGCTGCAATCATTTCACAGCCAAGGACATTATAAATGAGCAATGACAGATCAGAACTGCTTGATAAAAAAAAAACAAATTGGGGTTTAAATTGAAAGTCTAGAACCAGGTAACTATCATAGAGTTCAGAATTGGAAACTGTGCACATTCCACATTATAGCACTGGATTTTGATTAAATGAATTTCCAGTTTACATTAACGACTCTTAACAAAACTCCTACTCGATAGGAAAAAACTTGTGATTTGGTCAGCTGAGTGGAATATGCATGTAATTGAACAATCCTGCTACATTTCATACATACAACACTAAGCAGATTTGAATCATTTCTGTGACTTTGAAATCTGTTTGTTTGTTCTTATTACTTCACCGCGCGATGTCTAGTCACTTGTTCAGTTTCCATCTCTCATTAAATATACTTATTCCTCAACATTTTAAAACAATTTGTACTATCCTGAACTGCATTACTACGGTTAGTTAATTAATTGATTGGCAAGGCTTTATGCCTTTCCACATTGTCAGTAATCTGTGTCATTGCCTCATGGTTACTTTAAAGCATGGCTGCATTGATCAATGTCCAATTGGTGACAGAAATTATGGCAAAATGAGGAAGCATGTAGGTAGCATAGCAAGCGAGGACCGTTCAGAGAAAGTGAGACTTTATATTCCTCATGCAAAGCACTGGCGGTGATCAAATGTTCAACTCATATGAGTGCCGCTGACAGAATCTCCAAGGGCAACGCACAAGTAGATGCTGCCATCAACCAGGCAGCCTTAAAGCCCACTTTCCTGGTTCTATTGGGCTCACGGCAACACCTCATTACAAAAAGTAGGAGGACAGATATGCATCACTGACAGGGGGACACCACTGCAGAGGAACACAGACTGTGGGTCACAGAGGGGGTGCATCCTTGATGTTCGTACCAAACTGTAGGACAGGTCTGTGTTCCTTCTTTGCTTTTACTAATCTTGGTGGATTATGTACATAACTGCACACACCTAGGCAAGGAGGGAATGGTCAGCACTTTGCTACAAACCTGGTGGCACCCTGATTCCCAAAAGAATGGCTGAGAAAGGAGCCAAAGCATTCTTGATCTGCAAAAAGACAAATGCTGGAAAAGGGATGTCTTGTTGTTCTAGGACTATCCCCTTGCCTGATGGGCCTTTCAATTGTCTACAACTGGATTTCATACAATTACCTAAGGTACAATGTTATAAGTATTGACTTTAGCAAATAGATTGAGGCAATCCCGATAAGGGACAACAAGGTTGCAACAATGGTAAAAATATTGTTGAGGGAAATAATTCCCCGCTATGAACTCCCAGAGACAATAAGCTCAGAGAATGGGCCACACTTTGTGGCTAAAATTAACCAGGGGATCTGCAGGGAACTAGCAATCAAACAATACCACTGCATTCACCACCCAAAAGCGGCTGGAGTGGTGGAACCAGCAAATGGTACCCTAAAAAATTAGCTGGCAAAGCTAAAACAGGAAACAGGCCTAAGTTGGGTGAAGGTCCTACCCTTGGCCCTGTTCCACATGAGGGTTACCCCTTCAAGCAAAACCGGTCTGTGTCCTGCTGAGGTGGTTTACGGGAAGCCCATGAGGACCCCATGGGGACCTGGGATAGTCCCACTCCCCCTCCCCGACAGACTAGATATGACCACCCTGAGAGAGAAGGTGAGGACGTACCTACAAGGGCTAACCAAATCCCTCTTAAGTTTGCATTCGCAGGTATGCCAGGCTTACCGAGAGTGTGACAATCTGCCTGAAGGGGACTACCCCGTTGCCAAGTCAGGGGATTTTGTCCTGACAAAAGACTGGGAATGAAGGAAGCTGGGACCAAGATGGAAAGGACAGTTTCAGATGCTGCTGACCACCCCTATGGCTGTGAAGGTAGAAGGGCATCCGGTAGATTCACAGACCCAACTGCAAAAGAATCACCGGGGAAACCGACGCTATTGAAGAACAAAGATGTTTTCCATACTTGTGACTTTGATGACTTTGGGAAATGGGGCCTTGGGAATAGATGGATTTCAAACTGACACCCCTATGCATAGTCCCTTTTTTCACCTGGCCTACCAGACAGCCCGTGTGACAGGGAGAGACACCCGCTGTTGGGTATGTGACCACATGCCACCCCACTCGGGGGGGAGAGGGGGAATCCCTTTGTGGCCCATACTTTTTCGCTGGCACCAAGTGGCTGAATGGTTGCTGTGTCACAGCCTTTCCAGTGATCTTGCTAACACCAATGATGCACAGGAATGGCAGTCAGCAGGGTATAACCTGACCTTATTCAGGGACTGGTACCAACCTAACTACAACCAATCACATAGCCCTCCATTCTCAATAACACCGTCGACTTCATCATTTGGTTCAGTCGGGAAGGGAAACCCTCTTAAGGTACCTATGTGGGAACGAGTGAATGCTCCTCTACCATCCCCTGGGTCGAACCTATTCAGAATTTAACAGAATATGGGTACTTTATATGTGATTGGTCTGCTGTCACACCTGCTCCCAGGTTGTGTGTGTGTGTGTGTGTGTGTGTGTGTGTGTGTGTTGGGGGTGGGGGGGAAGCAGTGGCACAGTTTCCACCTAAACAGCTTACAGTGGCACATACTTTATTTTCAGGTTGAAAGCCAACCCCTGGCTTCCATCCGATTGGAAGGGGTCATGTTACATGGGGGTATGTTGTACTTGGCATTCACATTTTGGACAACTTGTCCTCACAACCAAGACCCAGAAGGTCCCTCACTGGGTTCCTCACCCTGGTGGGAAGGTTCTGTCCTCTAACGGCGAATCTACTTACATGCCCAAGAACTTAGCTTAGGACCGTATAGGAAAGGGTCGCCAAATGATACGGCTAGTGTTTTAACTGGAATTAACACAGAGCTATTTGCATTAGGACAGTGGCCCTCCAGAATCATTTGGCCCTCAACTTCCTGCTAGCCAAGGAGGGTGATACCTGTGCTATTGTTGGGGGAGAGTGCTGCACCTACATCCCTGATTAGTCCACTAACATCACTGACCACTCCAAACACATCACATGGGAAATCCAGACTCTCCAAACTATTGGCAATAGGTTTAGCAATGGCATGGAGGGGTGGCCACTAGGGGGGCATTCTTGGAAGACTGGGAGGCCTGTTGGTACATATCGGAATTACAATACTAATTGTAATCACCTGCATTCTAGTGCTCCAGTGCTTATAATCACTGTTGTCTGAATGTTTTCGCTATAGGCTCTGAGGGGACCCGGTTGATCATTGAATGATCAATAGGAGGGAATGAGGAAGTTAGAAACCCACAAAGGGATCAGTTCCATGTTTTACTTCTCTTTCAAGGCATATTGGGATCTCAAGAGTTAAACATTCCACTGCCAAAGAGACTCACTGCATTATCAATTGCATGTCTGTCTTCTTACAGAATAGACAAACCATCTCAGTAGGGAGGAGGCTGACTGAATCCGAGAGAAGGAATCCATTGGAGCTACACACGTGGATTCCTCTGCAGCCTCAGGCAAAGGTATTTGTCCTCCCCAGACAAGACTGATATCCTTGGCCACAGTCCTGTTTAACTGCCTCCTACTCCCATTATCTTGCTTCCCCTCCAGATTAGCATAGGTATGTGAATTCCCCATTGAGAACAGGCAAACCCCTTCTGTTTTAATCTCTTTCCATCAACACATGATCATGAAGAATGTGATAACCAGTCCCTGTAATCCATCCACTAGTTATCACAGGACATCGACAATCACCGGGGCTTGTAAAGTTATAATTGCCCATCTTGTACAATTTAATGACAATCAACCATGTGATTTATAGACCTTTTGTATTAATCTGTGATGTAAGCTTGCTCGCTGAGCTGGAAGGTTCATTTTCAGAAGTTACGTCACCCTAATAGGTAACATCTTCAGTGGGCCTCCAGACGAAGCACTGCTTTCCCAAACATATAAGTAGAAAGCAGGAAACACCAACAGTGCTTTGTCTGGAGGCTCACTGAAGATCTCACCTATTAGGGTGACGTAACTTCTGAAAATGAACCTTCCAGCTCAGCGAGCAAGCCTACATCACAGATTAATACAAAAGGTCTATAAATCACATGGTTGATTGTCATTAAATTGTATAAGATGGGCTATTATAATTTTACAAGCCACAGTGATTGTCGATGTCCTGTGATAACTAGTGGATGGATTACAGGGACTGGTTATCATATTCTTCATGATCATGTGTTGATGGAAAGAGATTAAAACAGAAGGGGTTTGCCTGTTCTCAATGGGGAATTCACATACCTATGAAGGTGATGAAATGTCTGAAAATGAACCTTCCAGCTCAGTGAGCAAACCTTCATCCAGAACCTCAACCTGAGTTACAAAACTTCTCAAAACCTGCTAAAAAGTACTGCCTTTGTGTGTAGAGCAGAGATTCATGAAGAAGTGTCACCACGAGTAGACGTACGACTACTTTTGGGGACATTGAGAATCTCTTGCTGGCTCCGATAATAAAGCATCTACCATTGTACTGAAAACTGTATCGTCTGGATTTGTGGACAAAATATACATCAACATACGTGCCTGCAATACATTACCAATGAGGATGAGCACCTCGCCAAGACCTTCCCCATGCCTCCAATTCTCGCCTTTACACAACCACCAACCCTCAAATTGCTCATAGCAAACTGTCTGGCTCTCAGGACAACACCATACAACCTTGTCATGGTAGATGCTGCAAGACATGTCGGAAAGAATCCAATCTTATTTTAGTGACTTGATGGAACTATAAAAGTGCTTGAATGGATAGTGGATTGGCCACTCTGAGTAGAATCCTCAAGTACATCTTTGAAGAAGTTCACCTATTTCTTCCATCATTTCACTCAGACCCCTCACACTTTCACTAGTCTCTCAGTACTTCTCATCTCATCGACTAAATTAGGATCTCTTTCCTTGCTAAATTGATAAGACACGTGGTTTAGAATGATAAGATCCTTGATTCAAGTCCACTCCAGAACTTCAGCACAATATCAAGCCTGACTCTGCTTTGTGGTTCTGAGGGAATATTACCCAGTTGGATACATCACCTGTCAGATGTGATGTTAAGCCCTATCAGCTTGCTGAGATGGTTGTGAAAGTCCCTGCAGCACGGGAGTTAGAGTCATAGAGATGCACCGTGGTATGGCAACTTATAAAACATTTTACTGTGTCCATTTTATAAAAATACACTTGATAATAAATTGCTATTCTATTCCAAATTTGAGAAATCACATGCCAAACAGACTGTGAAGCCTGGCCCACAGTCACCTGATGAAGGAGCAGTGCTCCGAAAGCTAGTGCTTCTAAATAAACCTTGTTGGGCTATCACCTGGTGTTGTGTGATCATTAACTAAATTCTGTGAAGTAATGTTCAATTAATCATGACTTGCTATTTGAAGCAAGGGAAAGAAAAGAGGTGAAAATACTGAATCATGATTAATAAAGAGACAGCTTGTGTGTTGAGAGGAATGATCAGTACTTTCAACACACAAGCACTCTCTGTCGGAATGATTCTCTAATCCGATATAATCCCACAGCTGGGCTTCTCAATGTTTCTGCTTCAGAAGTCCACGGTCATATTGTAATTATTCTATACACCATCCTTTGCACAACGGTCCATTTATCTAAATAAACATTACTCTCACAATTACAAAAACAAACATTACTTGTCCTTATATATTTCATGCTATTGACAATATGCATTTGTAATTTGGAGGTTCCAAAGATTCATTGTTCAGTATTTGTACATAATTCACACAAGAATGTTTAAAAAATGTAACTGAAATTCAGATAGCTGTCTTCGTATTTCCTTAGTTTTGGAGAGTTATAGAGTCATAAGGATGTACAGCATGGAAACAGACCCTTCAGTCCAACTCATCCATGCCAACCAGATATTCTCCATTAATCTTGTCCCATTTGCCAGCACTTGGCCCATATCCCTCTAAACCCTTCCTAATCATATACCCATCCTGATGCCTTTTAAGTGTTGCAATTGTACCAGCCTCCACCACTTCCTTTGGCAGCTCATTCCATACACACACCACCCTCTGTGAAAAGGTTGCCCCTTAGGTCTTTTTCAATCTTTCCTAACTTACTTTATAACCTATGCCCTCTAGTTTTGGACTCCCCTACCCTGGGGAAAAGACCTTGATTATTCACCCTATTCATGCCCCTTTGATTTTATCAACTTCTATGAGGTCACCCCTCAGTCTCCAACGTTCCAGGGGAAATAGCCCCAGCTTTTTCCACCTCTTGCTATAGTTCAAACTCTCCAACTCTGGCAACATCCACGTGAGTTCTTTCTGAACCCTTTCAAGCCATGATGAAGACATTCTCACTGTCTACCCTGTCTGTGCCTCTCATCGTTTTGTGTACCACAGCCAGATCCCCCTCAGTCACCTCTGCTCCAGGGAAAACAAACCCAGCCTATCCAGTTTCTCCTCATAACTGAGACTTTCCAACATACTGGTGAATCTCCTCCACACTCTCCCTCATGCAATCACATTCTTCAGATAATGTGGCGACCAGACAGTGTTCCATCTGTGGCCTAACCAATATTTTATAAAGTTGGAACAAGATTTTCTTGTTCCCATATACTATGCCCTGGCCAATGAAGCAAGCCTTCTTCTCCACCCTGTCTACCTGTGCTGACACCTTCAAGGATCTATCAACTTGGACACCAAAGTCTCTTTATTCCTCAGTACTCCCAGGGAACTCTCATTCCTCTGTATACCATTCCCTTAGTAGACCTTCCAAAATGCATCACCTCACACTTACCAGGATTAACTTCTATCTACCATTGCTCTGTCCCAATTACCAGTTGATCAATGTCAGACTGTAACCTGACACCATCCTCTCATTATCAACAGCATACACCAATTTTCATGTCATCTGCAAACTTACCCGTTGTACCATCTACATTTACAACCATGTTGTCAACATAAAGAGCAAGGGTCCCAGCACCGAATCTGTGATACACCACTAGTCACAGGCGTCCAATTACAAAATAAATCCCACAACATCACCCTTTGCCTCCAATTTGTAAATTAATTTTGGATCCGGTTTGCCAGCTTCTTTGGGACTTTATGAGCTCTTGCCTTTTGGACCAGCCTTCCATGGGGAACATTGTCAAAGGCCTTACTGAACTTTATGTAAACCACGAGGTAAAAACAATGACTGCAGATGCTGGAAACCAGATTCTGGATTAGTGATGCTGGAAGAGCACAGCAGTTCAGGCAGCATCCAAGGAGCTTTGAAATTGATGTTTCGGGCAAAAGCCCTTACCCCATCAACAATATAATTAGACATCTTTTCAAAAAGTCAATGAAATATTTTTCAAGATGGTGGCACAGTGGTGCTGCATTCGGGCTCCTGACCCAGAGCTCATCCGATTCCACCTGCTTTATTTATTTTTTTTAATGTTACTCTTATACTCCTGTCCCTTTTTGTTTCTCTCAAAACCCTTTTCTGGTGTCATTGGTAGGATGAGAGTAGGCCCGGCCAACCAAGCACATGCATCAGCGACATCAACACAGACAGCTTCTCCGGATCATCAGTGACAGCGGCAGCAAACGTCATCAGTCTTTCTGCGGTTTCTTCCCATCACTGGCTTTGGTGCTGATGTGGCAGAGGCTTCAGCATTGGCGGTGAAGGAGGCCAGAGCAAGGACCATGGCGACCGACGTCAGTGTCAGGGGGAGCACTGGAGTGGGGAGAAGGAGGCAGGAGAGCAGCCCCATGACTCTAGGTCTGACATAGAGTGTCAGTGACAGCAGAGGCAGAGTCGGTAACCAAGGCCCTACAATCAAAACCCTGTAACTGAGAATCTGTAACTGAGACCCTGTAACATAGACTCTATAACCGATACCCCTTAGCTGACACCCTGTAACCGAGACCCGGGTGGATGTAACCGAGACTATGTGATCGAGACCCTGTAACCAAGACCCTGTAACACTGACCCTGTAACCGAGACCCTGTAGCTGAGACCCTGTAACCGAAACCATGTAACAGAGAGCCTGTAACCGAGACCCTGTAACTGAGACCCTATAACCAAGACTTGTAACTGAGACACTGTAATTGAGACCCCGTAAAAAAGACCCTGTAACAGAGACCCTGTAACTGAGACTCTGTAACCGAGACCCTTTAACTGTGACCCTGTAATTGAGACCCTGTAACTGAGACTCTGTAACCGAGACCCTGTATCAGATACCCTGTAACAGAGACCCTGTAATCAAGATGCTGTAATCGAGACCCTGTAACCGAAATGCTGTAAATGAGACCCTGGAACAGAGACCATGTAACCGAGACTCTGCAACAAAGACCCCGTAACTGCAACCCTGTAAGTGAGACCCCGTAATCGAGACGCTGTAACCGAGAACCTGTAACCGAGACACTGTAAATGAGACCCTGGAACAGACACCCTGTAACCGAGACCCTGTGACTCTGTAACCAAGACCCTGTAACTGATATGCTGTAACTGAGACCCTGCAACTGAGACCCTGCAACTGAGAGGCTGTAACTGAGACCCTGTAACCGAGACGCTGTAACTGAGACCCTGTAACCAAGACCCTGAACTGAGACCCTGTAAACTAGACCCTGTAACAGAGACCCCGTAACTAAGGTCCCGTAACCAAGACCCTGTAACCGAGACCCTATAACAGACACCCTGAAACCGAGATGCTGTTACCAAGACCCTGAACTGAGACCCTGTAACAGAGACCCTGTAACCGAGACCCTGTAACAGATATCCTGTAACTGTGACTCTGTAACTGAGACCCTGTAACTGTGACCCTGTGCTGAGATCCTGTAACTGAGACCCTGTAACCGAGATCCTGTAAACGAGACCCTGTAACCAAGACTCTGAAACTGAGACCCCGTAACCAAGACCCTGTAACCTCGACCCTTAACAGAGATCCTATAACATACACCCTTTAATTGAGATCTTGTAACTGAGACCCTGTCACTGAGACGCTGTAACTGCAACCCTGTAGCCAAGACCATGTAACCTAGATCCTGTAACCGAGACCCAGTAACAGAAACCCTGTAACTGAGACCCTGTAACAGAGACCCTGTAACAGAGACCCTGGAACCGAGATCCTGTAACAGATACCCTGTAACTGAGACCTTGTAAGTGTGACGCTGTAACAGAGACCCTGTAACTGAGACCCTGTAACAGAGACCTTGTAACCGATACCCTGTAACTGAGATTCTGTGACCAAGACCCTGTAACTGTGACCCTGTAACTGAAACCCTGGAACAGAGACCCTGTAACCGAGATCTTGTAACAGATACCCTGTAACTGTGACCCTGTAAATGAGACCCTATAACTGAGACCCTGTAACTGAGTCCCTGTAACTAAACCCTGTAATCGAGATGCTGTAAAAGAGACCCCATAACCGAGACCCCGTAACCGAGACCATGTAACCGAGACCCCGTAACTGAGACCCTGTAACCGAGACCCTGTAACACAGACCCTGTAACCGAGACTCTGGAACAGACACACTGTAACTGAGACCCTGTAACTAAAACCCTGTAACCGAGACCCTGTAACAGAGATCCTGGAACAAAGACCCTGTCACTGAGACCCTGTAACCAAGACCCTGTAACCGAGACGCTGTAGCTGAGACCCTGCAACCGAGACCCTGTAACTGAGACCCTGTAACTGAGTCCCTGAACTGAGACACTGTAAACTAGACCCTGTGAGAGAGACCCTGTAACTGAGACCTTGTAATTGAGACCCTATAACTGAGAATCAGTAACTGAGACTCTGTAACCGAGACTCTGCAACAGAGACCCCGTAACTATGACCCTGTAATTGAGACCCTGTAACCGAGATCCTGTAACAGAGACCCCATAACCAAGACCCTGTAACTAAGATCCTGCAACCAAGACCTTGTAACTGAGACCCTGTAACTGAGACCCTGTAACTGTGACCCTGTAAATGAGACCCTGTAACTGAGACCCTGTAACTGAGACCCTGAACTGAGGCACTGTAACAGAGACCCTGCAACCGAGACCCTGTAACTGCGAACCTGTAATCGAGACGCTGTAACAGAGACCCCGTAACCGAGACCCTGTAACTGAGACACTGTAACCGAGACCCTGTAACCGAGACCCTGCAACCGAGACCCTGTAACTGAGACCCTGTAACTGAGACCCTGTAACCAAGACCCTGAAATGAGTCCCTATAAACTAGAACCTGTAACGGAGACTCTGTAACAGACACATTGTAACTTAGAGCCTGTAATCAAGACCCTGTACCTGAGACCCTGTAACCGAGACCCTGTAACCGATACCCTGTAACAGAGACCCTGTAACAGAGACCCTGTAACTGAGATCTTGTAATTGAGACCCCGTAACCGAGACCCTGTCACCGAGACGCTGTAACAGAGACCTTGTAACAGAGACCCTGTATCTGAGATCTTGTAACTGAGACTGTAACCGAGACTCTGAAATTGAGACCCCATAAGCAAGACCCTGTAACCTTGACCCTGTAACCGAGACCGTGTAACAGAGACCCAGTAACCAATAACCTGTAACTAAGATTCTGTAACCGAGACCCTGTAACTGTGATCTTGTAATTGAGACCCTGTAGCAGAGACCCTGTAACTGAGATCCTGTAACAGATACCCTGTAACTGAGACCTTGTAATCGAGATGCTGTAACCGAGACCCTGTAACTGTGACCCGGTAATCAAGACGCTGTAACAGAGACCGCATTATCGACACCCTGTAACCAAGACCTTGTAACTGAGACCCTGTAACTGAGACCCTGTAACCAAGACCCTGTAACAGATATCCTGTAACTGAAACCTTGTAATCGAGATGCTGTAACAGAGACCCTGTAACCGAGAACCTGTAAATGAGACCCTGGAACAGAGACCCTGCAACAGAGACCCCATAACCAAGACCCTGTAACTGAGACCCTGTAACCGAGACCCTGTAACAGAGACCCTGTAACCGAGACTCTGTAACAGACTCATTGTAACTGAGAGCGCATAATCAAGACCCAGTAAACGATACCCTGTAACGGAGACCCTGTAACCGGGATCCTGTAAATGAGACCCTGTAACCAAACATCTGTAACTGAGACCCTGCAACCGAGATCCTGTAACTGTGACCTTGTAATTGAGACCCTGTAACTGAGATCCTGGAACAGAGACCCTGTAACCAAGACCCTGTAACTAAGACTCTGTAACTGAGACTGTAACCGGGACTCTGTAGCTGAGAACCCGTAACCAAGACTCTGTAACCTAGAACCTGTAACCGAGACTCTGTAGCAGACACATTGTAACTGAGAGCCCGTAATCAAGACCCTGGAACTGAGACCCTGTAACCAAGACCCTGTAACTGTGATCTTGTAATTAAGACCCTGTAACTGAGACCCTGGAATAGAGACCCTGCAACCGATACCCTGTAACTAAGACTCTGTAACTGAGACTGTAACAGGGACACTGTAACTGAGACCTTGTAACCAAGACCCTGTAACCTAGACCCTGTAACTGTGATCTTGTAATTAAGACCCTGAAACTGAGACCCTGGAATAGAGACCCTGCAACCGATACCCTGTAACTAAGACTCTGTAACTGAGACTGTAACAGGGACTCTGTAACTGACACCTTGTAACCAAGACCCTGTAACAGAGACCCTGTAACAGACACCCTGTAGCTGAGATCTGGTAAGTTACACCCCGTAACCGAGACCTTGTAACCGAGACCCTATAACTGAGACCCTGTAACCAAGACCCTGAAACAAAAAACCTGTAAATGAGACCCTGTAACAGAGACCTTGTAACTGAGACCCTGTAACAGAGACCCTGTAACCGAGACTCTGTAACCGAGAACCTGTAACTGAGACCCACTAATCGAAACACTGTAACAGAGACCCTGCAACCGAGACCCGGTAACTGAGACCCTGTAACAGAGACCCTGTAACTGAGACCCTGTAATTGAGACCCTGTAACCGAGACCCTGTAACTGAGACCCTGAAATGAGACCCTGTAAACTACACCCTGTAACTGAGACCCTGTAACCGAGACTCTGTAACAGACACATTGTAACTGAGAACCCGTAATCAAGACCCTGTAACTGAGACCGTGTAACCAAGACCCTATAACCGATACCTTGTAACAGAGACCCTGTAACTGAGATCTTGTAATTGAGTCCCCGCAACCGAGACCCTATCACCGAGAAGCTACAACAGAGACCTTGTACAGAGACCCCGTATCTGAGATCTTGTAACTGAGACTGTAACCGAGACACTGAAACTGACACCCCATAAGCAAGACCCTGTAACCTCAACCCTGTAACAGAGACCCTGTAGCAGAGACCCTGTAACTGAGATCTTGCAACTGACACTCCGTAACGGAGACCCTGAAAAATGAGACCCTGTAACCGAGACCCTGTAACAGAGACCCTGAACTGAGACCTGTAACTGAGACCCTGTAACTGAGACCCCGTAACCGAGACCCTGTAAGTGCGACCCTGTAATCAAGACGCTGTAACAGAGACCCCATAACCGACACCCTGTAACCAAGACCCTGTAACCGAGACCCCATAACCGAGACCCTCTAACCGAGACCTGTAACTGAGACCCTGTAACACATATCCTGTAACAGAGACCCTATAACCGAGACTGTAACAGACACATTGTAACTGAGAGCGCATAATCAAGACCCTGTAAACGAGACCCTGTAACCAAGACCCTGTAACCGATACCCTGTAACAGAGACCCTGTAACCGAGACCCTGTAACTAAGACTCTGTAACTGAGACTGTAACTGGGACTCTGTAACTGACAACCTGTAACCAAGACCCTGTAACCTAGACCCTGTAACCAAGACTCTGTAGCAGACACATTGTAACTGAGAGCCCGTAATCAAGACCCTGTAACTGAGACCCTGTAACCAAGACCCTGTGACTGATACCCTGTAACAGAGACCCTGTTACTGAGATCTTGTAATTGAGTCCCCGTAACCGAGACCCTGTCACCGAGACGCTGTAACAGAGACCCTGTACAGAGACCCTGTATCTGAGAGCTTGTAACTGAGACTGTAACTGAGACACTGAAACTGAGACCCCATAAACAAGACCCTGTAACCTCGACCCTGTAACAGAGACCCTGTAACTGAGATCTTGCAACTGACACCCTATAACCGAGACCCTGTAACTAAGCCTCTGTAACTGAGACGGTAACCGAGACTGTAACTGACACCCCGTAACCGAGACCCTGTAACAGATACCCTGTAACTGAGACCTTGTAATTGAGACGCTGTCATAGAGACCCTGTAACCGAGACCCTGTAACTTTGACCTTGTAATCGAGACGCTGTCACAGAGACCCTGTAACCGAGACCCTGTAACAGAGACCCTGTAACTGTGACCCTGTAACTGAGACCCTGTAACCGAGACTCTGTAACAGAGACCCTGTAACTGAGATCTTGCAACTGACACCCTGTAACCGAGACCCTGTAACCGAGACCCTGTAACAGAGACCCTGAAACTGAGACCCTGTAACCAACAGCCTGAACTGAAAGCCTGCAAACTTGACACTGTAATTGAGACCCTGTAAATGAGATGCTGCAACTCAGACACTGTAACAGAGACCCCATAACCGAGACCCTGTAACCGAGACCCTGTAACAGAGACCCTGTAACCGAGGTCCTGTAACTGAGACCCCGTAACCGAGACCCTGTCACCGAGACCCTGAAACCGAGATCCTGTAACCAAGCTCTTGAACTGAGACCCTGTCACCAAGACCCTGTAACCAAGACCCTGTAACCGAGACCCTGTAACCGAGACCCTGTATCTGAGACCCTATAACTGAGACCCTGTAACCGAGACCCTGTAACTGAGACCCTGTAACCGAGACGCTGTAACCAAGACCCTGTCACCGAGATCCTGTAACCGAGACCCTGTAATGGAGACCCTATAACTGTGACCCTGTAACCGAGACCCTGTTGCAGAGACCCTGTAACCGCGACCCTGTCACTAAGACCCTGTAACCAAGACCCTGTAAAAAAGACTCTGTAACTATGATGCTGTAACAGAGACCTCATAACCGAGACCATGTAACCGAGACCCTGTAACAGAGACCCTGTAACCGAGACCCTGTAACCAAGACCCTGAACTGAGACCCTGTAAACTAGACCCTGTAACAGAGACCCTGTAACCAAGACCCTGAACTGAGACCCTGTAAACTAGACCCTGTAACTGAGACTCTGTAACCAAGACCCTGTAACCGAGACCCTGTATCTGAGACCCTGTAACTGAGACCCTGTAACCGAGACCCTGTAACTGAGACCCTGTAAGCAAAACCCTGTAGCAGAGACCCTGTAACCGAGACGCTGTAACCAAGACCCTGTCACCGAGATCCTGTAACCGAGACCCTGTAATGGAGACCCTATAACTGTGACCCTGTAACCGAGACTCTGTAACCAAGACCCTGTTGCAGAGACCCTGTAACCGCGACCATGTCACCAAGACCCTGTAACCAAGACCCTGTAAAAAAGACTCTGTAACTATGATGCTGTAACAGAGACCTCATAACCGAGACCATGTAACCGAGACCCTGTAACAGAGACCCTGTAACCGAGACCCTGTAACCAAGACCCTGAACTGAGACCCTGTAAACTAGACCCTGTAACTGAGACTCTGTAACCAAGACCCTGTACCTGAGACCCTGTAACTGAGACCCTGTAACAGAGACCCTGTAACTGAGGTCCAGTAACAGAGACCCTGTAACCGATACCATGTAACTGAGACTCTGTAACTGAGACCCTGTAACTGAGAGAAATTGAGGACTGCAGATGCTGGAGATCTGAGCTGAAACGTAGCTCGCGGACACCTCATCCTACTGCCCCCTTGACCATGACCCTACCTCCCACCACCAAACCATCATCTCCCAGACCATCCATAACCTGAGCACCTCAGGGGATCTCCCATCCACCGCCTCCAATCTCATAGTCCCACAACCTCGCACTGCCTGTTTCTACCTCCTGCCCAAAATCCACAAACCTGACCGCCCCAGCCGACCCATTGTCTCAGCCTGCTCCTGCCCCACCGAACTCATCTCTGCATACCTCGACACGCTCCTGTCCCCCTTAGTCCAAGAACTCCCCACCTACGGTCGGGACACCACCCATGCCCTCCACCTCCTCCATGATTTTCGCTTCCCCTGTCCCCAACGCCTTATCTTCACCATGGACATCCAGTCCCTGTACACCTCCATCCCCCATCACGAAGGACTCAAAGCCCTCCACTTCTTCCTTTCCCGCCATACCAACCAGTACCCTTCCACTGACACCCTCCTTCAACTGACTGGACTGGTCCTCACCCTGAACAACTTCCCTTTCCAATCCTCCCACTTCCTCCAAACCAAAGGAGTAGCCATGGGCTACTGATCCTCACCTACCACCCCCACTGGTCCTCACCTACTACCCCACCTACCTCCAGATACATCGTATCATTCTTCGTCATTTCTACCATCTCCAAACAGACCCCACCACCAGGGATATATTTCCCTCCCCTCTCCTATCAGCTTTCCAGAAAGACCATTCCCTCTGCAACTCCCTCGTCAGATCCACACCCCCCACCAACCCAACCTCCACTCCTGGCACCTTCCCCTGCAACCGCAAGAAATGCAAAACTTGCGCCCACACCTCCCCCCTCACTTCTCTCCAAGGCCCCAAGGGATCCTTCCATATCTGCCACAAATTCACCTGCACCTCCACACACATCATTTATTGCATCCGCTGCACCCGATGTGGCCTCCTCTATATTGGGGAGACAGGCCACCTACTTGCGGAACGTTTCAGAGAACCCCTCTGGGACACCCGGACCAACTAACCCAACCACCCCGTGGCTGAACACTTCAACTCCCCCCTCCCACTCCACCAAGGACATGCAGGTCCTTGGCCTCCTCCATCGCCAGACCATAGCAACACGACGGCTGGAGGAAGAGTGTCTCATGTTCCGCCTAGGAACCCTCCAACCACAAGGGATGAACTCAGATTTCTCCAGCTTCCTCATTTCCCTTCCCCCCACCTTTTCTCAGTCCCAATCCTCGGGCTCAGCACCGCCTTCTTGACCTGCAATCTTCTTCCTGATTCTCCTGCTCCTTGGATGCTGCCTGACCCGCTGCGTTTTTCCAGCAACACATTTTTCAACCCTGTAACCGAGACCATGGAACAGAGACCCTGTAACCGAGACCCTGTAACTAAGGCTCTGTAACTGAGACTGTAACTGAGACTCTGTAACTGAGACCCCGTAACCAAGACCCTGTAACCGAGACCCTGTAAAGAGACTCTGTAACATAGACCTTGTAACTGAGATCTTGTAACTGAGACCCCGTAACCAAGACCCTGTCACCGAGACCCTGTAACCAAGACCCTGTAACCAAGACCCTGAACTGAGACCCTGTAACAGAGACCCTGTAACTGAGACCCTGTAATAGAGACCCTGTAACAGACTCCCTGTAACCGATACCCTGTAACTGAGACTCTGTAGCCGAGACCCTGTAACTGTGACCCTGTAATTGAGACCGTGTAACTGAGTCCCTGTAACCAAGACCCTGTAACAGATACCCTGTAACTGAGACCCTGTAATCGAGGCACTGTAACAGATACCCTGTAACTGAGACCCTGTAACCGAGACCCTGTAACAGATACCCTGTAACTGAGACCCTGTAATCGAGGCACTGTAACTGAGACCCTGTAACTGAGACCCTGGAACAGAGACCCTATAACCAAGACCCTGTAACAGATACCCAGTAACCGAGACCATGTAATTGAGACCCTGTAATCGAGACGCTGTAACAGAGACCCCGTAACCAAGAGCCTGTAACTGAGACCCGGTAAGTGAGACCCTGTAACGGAGACCCTGTAACCAAGACCCTGTAATTGAGACCCTGTAACTGAGACCATGCAACAGAGACCCTGTAACAGAGATCCTACAACCGAGACCCTGTAACAGAGACCTTGTAACTGAGACCCGGTAACCGAGACCCTGCAAGTGAGAACCTGTAACTGAGACTCTGTAATCGAGACTCTATAACCGAGACCCTGTAACTGTGAGCCTGTAAATTAGACCTTGTAACTGTAACCCTATAACTGAGATCCTGTAACAGAGACCCTGTAACCGAGACCCTGTAATGAGACCCTGTAACTGAGACCCTGCAACTGAGATTTAGTAAACAATACACTGTAACCGAGACCTTGTAACAGAGACCCTGTAACAGAGACCCCGTAAATGAGACCCTGTAATCGATAAGCTGTAATAGAGACCCCATAACCGAGACCCCGTAACCGAGACCTTGTAACCGAGACCCTGTAACCTAGACCCTGTAACCGAGACCCTGTAACCGAGACCCTGTAATGAGACCCTGTAACGAGACTGTATAACTGAGACCCTGTAACTGAGATTTAGTAAACAATACACTGTAACTGAGACCTTGTAACAGAGACCCTTTAACAGAGATCCTGTAACTAAGACCCTGTAATTGATAAGCCGTAATAGAGACCCCATAACCGAGACCCCGTAACTGAGACCTTGTAACCGAGACCCTGTAACCTAGACCCTGTAACCGAGACTCTGTAACCGAGACCCTGTAACCGAGACCCTGTGACTCTGTAACCGAGACCCTGTTACTGAGACTCTGTAACTGAGGCCCTGTAACCAAGACCCTGTAACTGAGACCCTGTAACTGAGACCGCGTTACACAGACTATGAGCCAGTTCCAGTGACCCTGAGATTGTAACAGAGACCTTGATCCAGTTAAAGAGACCCTGAGACGGTTATAATGACTCTGAGACTGTTACAGAGACCCTGAACCTGTTACAGAGACCCTGATTCAATTACAGAGACCCTGAGCCCATTACAGACACCCTGAGACCGTCACAGAGACCCTGAGACTGTTACAGAGACCCTGAGACTGTTACAGAGACCCTGAGACCATTACAGAGACCCTGAGACTGTTACAGAGACCCTGAGACCATTACAGAGACCCTGAGACCATCACAGAGAACCTGAGACTGTTACAGAGACCCTGAGACTGTCACAGAGACCCTGAGACTGTTACAGAGACCCTGAGACTGTCACAGAGACCCTGAGCCCATTACAGAGACCCTGAGACTGTTACAGAGACCCTGAGGCCATCACAGAACCTGAGACTGTTACAGAGACCCTGAGACTGTCACAGAGACCCTGAGACAATTACAGAGACCCTGAGACTGTTACAGAGACCCTGAGACTGTCACAGAGACCCTGAGACAATTACAGAGACCCTGAGACTGTTACAGAGACCCTTAGCCCATTACAGAGACCCTGAGACCATTACAGAGACCCTGAGACTGTCACAGAGACCCTGAGACTGTTACAGAGACCCTGAGACGATTACAGAGACCCTGAGACTGTTACAGAGACCCTGAGACTGTCACAGAGACCCTTAGCCCATTACAGAGACCCTGAGACTGTCACAGAGACCCTGAGACCATTACAGAGACCCCGAGACTGTTACAGAGACCCTGAGACTGTTACAGAGACCCTGAGACTGTTACAGAGACACTGAGTCAATTATAGAGACCCTGAGACTGTTACAGAGACACTGAGTCAATTATAGAGACCCTGAGACTGTCACAGAGACCCTGAGACGATTACAGAGACCCTGAGACTGTCACAGAGACCCTTAGCCCATTACAGAGACCCTGAGACTGTCACAGAGACCCTTAGCCCATTACAGAGACCCTGAGACCATTACAGAGACCCTGAGACTGTTACAGAGACACTGAGTCAATTATAGAGACCCTGAGACTGTTATAGAGACACTGAGTCAATTACAGAGACCCTGAGCCTGTCACAGAGACCCTGTGACTGTTACAGAGACCCTGAGCCTGTCACAGAGACCCTGTGACTGTTACATAGAACCTGAATCCATTACCGAGATTCCGAGCCTGTCACAGAGACCTCGAGCCCATTACAGACACCTCATAACCGAGATCCAGCAGCCATTAGAGAGACCCCTGCTGATGACAAGCAGCAATGTAGGTGTAGTGGAGGGTACAATAAGAAGAAGGAAAGATGGGCTGTATTGTAGTAAAACTCTGCGTTGTATTCAAGTTGGCACCAGAGCATGGTGATAATTTGCGTCTAACAACTGAAAGAATACTCTTCACTGTATTTTTTTATTTTTAGATGGGTACAGAGGGCGAACTCTACAGTGGTTAGAGTTATACCCTGACATGTAGGAAGATGGTCATGGCTGTTGGAGGTCAGCCATCTCTCCATGACATCTCTACAGGAGTTCACCAGGGGAGTGTCCTGGGCCCAACCATCTTCAGCTGCTTCATCAATGACCTTTCCTCCATCATAACCTCAGAAGAGGGGATGTTCCCTGATGATTGTGCAATGTTCAGCACTATTTACTACTCCTTAGATACAGAAGCAACCAATATTCTAATGCAACAAGATCTGGACAACATCCAGGTCTGTGCTGTTAAGTGGAAAGTAACCTTCGTGCCACACGATGCCAGGCTATGACCATCACCAACAGGAGACAATCAAACCACCTCCTTTTGACATTCAGTGGTGTTACCATTATTGAGTACCCCACTATCAACATCCTGGGGGTTATCATTGATCAGAAACTCAACAGAACTCATAAATGCAATGGCTCCAAAAGCAGGTCAGAGGCTAGGAATACTGCGGTGAGTAACTCATCCCCTGACTCCCCAAAGTCTGTCCACCATTGACAAGGCACAAGTCAGGAGTGTGATGGAATACTCCCCACTTGCCTGGATGGGTGCAGCTCCAACAACACTCAGGAAGCTCGACACCATCCAGAACAAAGCAGCCTGTTTGTCTGGCACCACGTCCACACACATCCACTCCCCCCATCACTGGCACTCAGTAGCAACAGTGTGTACTATCTACAAAATGTACTGCAGAAACTCACCAAAGATCCTCAGACAGCACCTTCCAAACCTGTGATGACTTACATCTAGAAGGACAAAGGTAGCTGGTACATGGGAACACCATCCACTTTAAGTTCTCCTCCAAGTCTCTCACCATCCTGGTTTGGAATTATATCATTGTTCCTTCACTGTTGTTGGGTCAAAATCCTTGAATTCCATCCCAAAGGGCATTGTGGGTCAATCCACAGCAGTCAGACTGCAGCAGTTTAAGAAGGCAGCTCACCACCATCTTGTCAAGGGCAACTAGAGACGGGCAAGGAATACCAGTGACACCCACATTCCACAAAATGAATAAATTAAATATAAATTTCATCTAAATTTGATCTAATCTAAGTTAGTCAGACAGGATGTTCCTCCAACAAATCCATGCTGACTCACCCTGATCATTCCCTACCTTTCCAAGTGTTGAATAATCCTGTCCTTCAGACATTTTTCCAATAATTTTCCTCCCACTGATGCCAGACTTACTGCTCTGTAATTACCTGGCCTATCCCTGCTATCCTTCATAAACAAAGGAACCTCCAGTCATCTGGTACTTCACCAGTGGCCAGTGAAGTATAAACTATGTCTGCCAGGGCCCCAGCAATCTCCTCCCTTGTGCCCCATTGCAGCCTGGGATATAACTCATCAATCCCTGGACATTTATGCACCATTATTCCTACTAAAATATCTAATGCCTCCTCCTTATTAATCTTAACATGTCCTGGAACATCACCACCTCAATTGAAATCCTTGACTACAATGTCTTTCTCTTGTGTGAATATAGTTGTGAAGTATCCCACGTCCACTTGGCTCCACACACAGGCCACTCCTTTGGCCTCTAATAGATCCCATTCTTTTCTGGCTAATCCAGTCACTCTTAATTTACCTATAAAAAGCCTCGGGGCTTTTCTTGATCCAATCTGTCAAAGATATTTTGTACATAAAAATAGAAGTTGCTGGAAAAGCTCTGCAGATCTGGCAACACCTGTGTAGAGAAGTCAGAGTTAAAGTTTGGGGTAGAATGACCCTTTCTCAGAACTGAAGGTAGCTAGGATAGTGTTTTTTTTAATGCAGAAGATGGGGTGGGAGGAGGGGATAAGGAGTAAATGATAGGTGGGGATAGAGTCCATAAGAAAGAGGACAGTTGGTCAGACAAAGGAGTGGATATGATCAGACTCGGAGGGTAGACAGGGCAATGAAGAAGGTGGTTAGCACGCTTACCTTCATCGGTCAGAGCTTTGAGTACAGGAGTTAAGGCATCATGTTATAGTTGTTCAAAAACTTTGGTAAGGCCACATTTGGAGTGCTCAGCACCATTCTGGTCACCCCGCTATTGGAAGAAAGTTATTAAACTGAACAGGGTGCAAAAACAATTGACAAGGATTTCCCGAGACTGGAAGGTTTGAGTTATAACGAGAGACTGGATAGGCTGGGATTTGCTTCCGGGAGCGTAGGAGGCTGAGGAGTGACATTATAGAAGTTTATAAAGTCATGAAGGTCATAGATAAGGTGAATAGGCAAATTCTTGTCCCCAGGGTAGGGATGTCCAAAACTAGAGAACATAGGTTTAATGCAGGAGGGGAAGGATTTAAAAGGGACCTGAGGAGCAATGTTTTTACACAGAGGGTGGTGTATATGTGGAACAAGCTGCCAGAGGAGGTGGGATAGAGATGGGTACAATTGCAACATTTAAAAGACATTTGGGCAGATACATGGACTGGAAAGATTTAGAGGGATATGGGCCAAACATGGGCAATGGGACTAGTTCAGTTTAGGAAACCTGGTTTGGTATGGACGAGTTAGGCCGAAGGGTCTGTTTCAGTGCTCTATAACACTATGCCTTTATGGCTCAGGAGGTGAGTTACTCACTGCAGTGTTATCCACTTGTGATTTCCAGTGTCTTGTCACTAGAAACTCCGAGATGTTGTTAATGGGGGATTCAGTCACCCTAATGTCATTGAATGTCAAGAGCAACGTTCCCTGCTGAAAAAGGTCATTGCCTGGCATTTGTTTCATGTGAATGTCAATTTCCACCTGTTAACTCATGCCTCGATACTGTTCCGATCCAGGTCTTGCTGCTTTTGGACCTGAACTGCTTCAGTATCTGAGGAATCACAAATGGTGTTGGACTTGGTTAAAAACAATGGTGGAAGGAGAGTTGTCTGGCCCTTCGAAAGGCTCCCAAGTTGGAGGTCTCTCCGTGCTGGAGTTAGATTTCCTCTGTTTTCGAGAGCAGGACATATTTCACTTAGGGATTGTTTTCGGAATTTTTGAAGTCCAAAAAGAAAAGATTAAGCAAACGAGAGGAAAGAGAGACAGGGAGAGATGGCATTCAGGGGAACATCCCGTGACTGGCGTTCCATGCAGCAAGGTCTATGACAGAGGGCTCTGGAGAGGGAAAGTCTGGGAAGCAGCGAAGGGAGTTAAGGGGATTGGCTGAATCCAGGAGGTGGAAGGACTGGCACACTGTCACTCAGAGTTGGAGGGAGCTGAGTGACAGTAAGGAATCACCGTCCACTGGTGGATCTGAGGAGCGTGAGCAACGAGAGTTTTCAAATACTGGGAGTTAAGCTAAGTGTTGGAATTTAAGAATGCAAATCTCAACTTCTTTCACACTTAAAGTCTAGAACTGTAGGTAAGGGAAGGGTAGACACTTTAAGGGTTGTACTTAGAGCTGCTTGTTGCAGGACTTATAAAAGGTAAGCATTAAATTGTCCCAGCACAGAGTGCAAGCAGCAGGAGGGTGCAAACGCTGGGGTTTGAAACAAGTGTGGCAGTTTTAGGCAAGTCAACATGCGCTAATTTTCAAAGGTCAAAGATGGCAGTCAGTGGAGTGGTATGGGAGATCAGAGAACAGTTGACTTGTCACTGGAGACCATTATCTGCAGGAACTGTGTTTGGATGTGGTTCACACCACCCCGTTTGAATTAACTGGAGAGGTAGGTCGAGTCACTGAGGAGCATACAGGAGGCAGAGAGTGTGATAGATAGTAACTTCAGAGAGGTGGTCACACCACAGGGTCAGTCAGGTGAATGGGTGACTGTGAGGAGAGCTAGGCAGGAGTCTCCTGTGGCTCTCCCCCTCTCAAACAAATATATTGTTTTGGAGTCTGTTGAGGGGGAAAGCCTCTCCGAGGAACATAAGAGGCATTGATTAGGGTTTTATATTGAAATTGACATATCTTATGATTGAAACAAAAACAGAAATTGTGAGAAAATCTTAGCAGGTCTGGCAGCATCTGTGGTCAGAAAGCAGATTTAATTTGATTTATTATTGTCACATGTACCTAGGTACAGTGAAAAGTTTTGTTTTGCATGCAGTATGGGCATATCATACAATACAAAATTGATCGGGTGATAGAACAGAGTGAGGAAGAAAAGGTCACGGCTGCAGAGAAGGTGCACAAAAAGCAAGATCAATACTAGGTTTGGGATTTGCAGGGTCCACTCAGAAGTCTAACAACAGCGGGGAAGAAGCTGCTCTTGAACCTGTTGGTACGTGTGCTTAAGCTTTTGTATCTTCTGTCCAATGGGAGACATTGGAGGAGATTGGCTGGGAGGGGTCTTTGATGATGTTGGCTCCTGTCCCGAGGCAGCAAGAGGTGTAGACAGAGTCAATGGTTGGCTTGTATGATATTCTGGGCTGGGTTAACAACTCTCTGTAGTTTCTTACAGTCCTGGGCAGAGCAGTTGCTATGCCAAACCAAGATGCATCCAGATAGAATGCTTTCCATGGTGCATCGGTAAAAATTGGTGAGAGTCCTTATGGACATGCTGAATTTCCATAGCCTCCTGAGGAAGAAGAGGCATTGTTGTGCCTTCTTTGACCATTGCATCTACATGGGTGGTTAATGTTTCGGGTTCAGTGACCGTTAATGACCCTTCACTTTATGATTGCCCTGTCAAGTGATGTGCAATATTAATTAAGCTGTATTTCTGAGGTTTTGCTACAGCATCTCCTAAGTCTTCATCTAGAGTGGGCAGTGCATGGGAGAATATTAGAGGCACAAACCTTCATTGCATTTATAAATTACTTGGATTTGCACTTGAAGTAATCAGAAGGACTACAGAACAAAAGCTGGAAAGTGGGATTGGGTGGGATGACTTCTTGCCAGCCAACACAGACATGATGTGCCAAATGGTCTCCTTCTATGCTGTAAATTTCTATTATTCTAAGATTTCTATAATATCAAGATGCAGGAGGGACAATGAAAATGGCTGCGTGGAAATACCACTAACCCTCAAGCTCCCATTCCATCCTGCCCTGGATATACATTACAGTTCCTTTAGTCAACATCCTGAAGCTCATGCCCTAACAATAATAACATTGCATTTATTTCGAGAGTTTGAAGAAAGAAAATACCCGAAGGGGCTTTACAGGAACATGGTGAGCGTATCTTCGTCAAACATGCCGCACGAGCTCAAGCCCCATTTCCACCTTCATAGAATAGAATCCTTACAGTGTGGAAGCAGGCCATTTGGCCCATCGGATCTATACTAACCTTCCAAAGAACATCCCTCTCAGTCCCTGTACCATGCATTTCCTGTGGCTAGCCCACCTAGACCGCACATTCATGGACACTATGGGCAACTTAGCAGCCAATCCACCTGACCTGCACATCTTTGGACTGTGGTAGGAAATCAGAGCACCCAGAGGAAAGTCATGCAGTCACAGGGAGAATGTGCAAACTCCACGCACACAGTCGCCTGTGGCTGGAATTGAACCTGGGTGCCTGGCGCTGTGAGGCTGCAGTGATCAACACTGAGCCACCATGCTGCCTTCTGAGGGGGTAACTAGGGGTGGGCAATTCATGCTAACCTTCCTAATACTACCTCCATGGAGAAATCGTTCTCGGTTAAAACATAACCTTGTAAAAAGGTCTGTTTTCCCAGTGACAGTAGAATCCGTATTCATATGGCTTGGCTGGAATGGGACCAGGACGGAATTGCTGTACCTGTTTATAAATAAACAGCTGTAGGATTGGGCTCCGTGAGACTTTGCAAAGATGATTCACTGATAACAGCAGATCTCCTCAATTCAACTGAATGTCCGCCCTCCGTCTGTGCTTCCAGTCTTGTCCCAAAATTCCAGAAAACTAATCTCCTGAAGCGAAAATAGCTGCTTGAACAACAGTTCAACACCAGGAGTCACTCTTTCATTAGAAACCTGATTATGTGGTCCCATGTATGAATTACATGAGTAATTACTTTAGTGAGGAGGCCATAACCCTCTTTTATTATTGTAATTAAAATTCCTAATTGTTGCTATGCAAACACACAGGAATGAATGCATGTGGTTGAAATTAAAGGATTTTTTTAAACTTTGATTTCACTTGAGTTGCCTTTGAGCAGGTAAAGTTAACGAGAGGATATTTGAATGATGAGATGGAGGTTAAATCAGTTCCCAGTAACAGGAGCCCATACAGCTGGCTCTGTAAAACAATACCCTGTGCCCTTTGGGTGAGCTCTTCATTGTTGTACGTACTCATATGGGGCAATGGTCATCTTATCAAAACATCAAATGATCTTTGCATCTCTTGCTTTCCACTTTTTCTTTGCTTCCACGACTGTCTCTCCCTCTTTTGCTTCACTCCATATCCTCTTCTTCTGCATTTTAATACTCTTTACTTTCTCTTTCACTCTTTAACTCTTCTCCCTTTCAATTCTGCATCTCTTGTTTTCTCTTTTTTACCTTATGCCCATCTGTGTAGATTTCCTCCGGGTGCTCCAGTTTCCTCTCACAGTCCAAAGATGTCTGGTTAGGTTGGATTAGCCGTGCTAAATTGCCCATAGAGTCCAATGATGTACAGGGTAGGTGGGTTAGCCATGGGAAACGCAGGGTTATAAGGATAGGGACGGGGGTCGGTCTGGGTGGGATGCTCTTCGGAAGGTTGGTGTATATCCCAATGGGCTGAATGGCCTGCTTCCACACTGCAATGATTCTATGGTTCTAGTTCTGCTCTTTTCCTTTCTATTTCTTTATTTCTCCTTTCTTCTCTCACCTTCCCCTTCTCTATTTTCCTTTTTGCTCTCTCTCTCTTTCTCCTTTTCTCATTCTCTCTTTCCTCATCTGTCTTTTCCCCTTAGTCTGTCTTTTGTAGTGATTTCACTCACGTTACATTTGCGCTTCTGTCTTCATTTTTCAAATACAACTTCTCTCTTTATATTGCTAAAAAAATGGAACCAGTTTTTGAAGCTTTGGTATGTGAAGAATTATACTTTAAGATTGCCAGTTGGGGCTCTCTGTGTGGTACACTTGCATGTTCTAGAAGCTACATACACGTTTTTAGATTAGATTAGATTAGATTACTTACAGTGTGGAAACAGGCCCTTCGGCCCAACAAGTCCACACCGCCCCGCCGAAGCGTAACCCACCCATACCCCTACATCTACATCTACCCCTTACCTAACACTACGGGCAATTTAGCATGGCCAATTCACCTGACCTGCACATCTTTGGACTGTGGGAGGAAACCGGAGCACCCGGAGGAAACCCACGCAGACATGGGGAGAATGTGTAAACTCCACACAGTCAGTTGCCTGAGGCAGGAATTGAACCCGGGTCTCTGGCGCTGTGAGGCAGCAGTGCTAACCACTGTGCCACCGTTCTGCTATAATGCATGTCTTGGCAACACAAATTGGCTATAATGCAATTGACAAATTATGGACGTTATTTGGATAACACAAACTTTCTACTGAACAGGTATAGCGATTTTCTATTAGTGATCTACAGCGTGATTTTCTATAGCACGAGATTACAGAGGAGTGTAGCTATTGCTCTATAGCAGAAAGGCTTGTATGTTAAGATATTGGGTCCTATTCTTTGCAGTCAGAAAGAATAATGACATGCATTGCGCCTGCTTCAACTCAACAAGGAAATGCTCTGATTAGAATCAACCCGCTGGGCTTAAAATTTAAAACACGCATTGGTGGTTAACTGTCAATCAGCATTAATATAAGCAAATCCATGTCAAAACCCCTGCTTACCGACCAGTCATCACTTTCCTCTCATCTAGCATAAGTGTAATTTTTCACTTTGAATTGGTATTCTTGCGAATTGTCCTGATGACCCATAATTACCAGAAGATAAAGGGGCAGATGTAGACTACTCAGTCTGAGTTCACTCTGCCATTCAGTGAAGTCATGGCTGAGTGCAAGGTGAAAATCTTCAAAAATAAATGGCCTGCTTTTCAGCATTCAGCAAATTCTAGATTCTACTTTACATTTTTCCTATATTTCCTTATCTCATCTCTCTTTCTCCTATGTTTTCCTTTAACTATTTTCTCTCTCTCTCTCATTCTTGCTCCTTTCTGAACCCATTCCTTTACTTAAATCCATTTTCCTAAATCCTTTATCCAATTCCTCTGCCTTTTCCTTCATCTGCTTCTCTCTATCTTTTCCCTCCCCTCTATTGCTTCTTCCTTTCCTACCCGCACTGCTTCATTCCCTGTTCCCCCTCTTTTTATTATTTCCTCTTTCTCATTAAGATGTGCTATAACAGGTTAGTGCACCAGACAGGAGTTCATGGTGTTGGAGGTAATGTACTCACTGATTGAGGATTGATTAACACAAAGAAGGCAGAGAATTGGGATGACTGGATCATTTACAGATTGGATAAATGTAACTAGTAGAGTGCCACAAGGACCTGCTATGCTTTGCCAGCACCACACTTTTTGACTCTGATATCCAGCATCTGCAGTCCCCACTTCCTCCATTCTGAAAGGATTGGTCTTAAGACCTGAATTGCTTACTATCTACATTAATGACTTTGAGAAGTGAGCAGAGTGTAAAATCCAAAATATAAAAATTGGTGAGAGGCCATGTTGTGATGAGGAATTGAATTGAATTGAATTGGATTTATTGTCGCATGTACCGAGGCACAGTAAAAAGATTTGTCTTGCGAGCAATACAGGCAGATCACAGAGTTAAGTAGCATTGATAGTAAATAATAGGTAAACAGCAGCAAAAACAAAAACATAGGTACAGGCAAATGTTAAGAGTTTGCGAGTCCATTCGGTATACTAACAACAGTCAGGTAGAAACCAGCTGGTGCTTGTGTTCAGGCTTCTGTACCTTGGAATCTGTAAGGGGATTTAGGAAGGTCAAGGGAGTGGGCAAAAAACCTTGCAGATGGAGTTTAGTGTAAGTTAGACCATAAGACGTAGGAGCAGAAATTAGGCCATTCTGCCCATCGAGTCTGCTCCGCCATTCAATCACGGCTGATAACTTTCTCAACCCCATTCTCCTGCTTTCTCCCTGTAACCCTTGATCACCTTAGGAAATGCAGGTAGGAATAATTAATTGTCAGACTATTAATAAGATGGAGGGAATCTCCAAAAATGCAGCACAGAGGGATCTGGTGTTCGTGTTCATGAAACACACTAAAAGTTAACGGGGAAGTGCAGCAAATAATTAAGAAGGTAAATGGAATTTTGGCCTTTATTGAGAGGGGGGTTTGAGTTTAAAAGCACAGAAGTCTTGCTCTTAGTCTACAGGATGTTGGTAAGGCTGCACCTGGTTAATATCACTGTGTACCATTTTGGTCACTTACTTAAGAAATGATTAATAATGCTGGAAGCAATTTAAAAGAAATTCATTCCCAGGCTGATTCCTGGGATAAAGAGGTCTGGCTAATAAGAACAATCGGACAACTTAGGGGCTTTTATTTATTAGAGTTTAGAAAATGAGGGGTGATTATTTTGAAACATGCAAGAGTTGAGGGACTTGACAAGGAAAATATTGAGGAGATATTTCCATTCATGAGGTCATCTCAAATTAGGGGACACTGTTACAGAGAAAGGGAGGATACAAAGGAATTTCTTCATCCAGAGAGTAGTGAATGTCTGTAATTTTCTATCCCAGAGAGCTGTAAGTATATAAAGAGGATGGAGGTAGATTTTTGAAATATTGAGGAGTTAAGGGCTATGCTGATCTAGTATAAAAGCGGAGTCAAGGTCTTGGACAAATCAGCCATGATCTTTTAGAATGGCTGGACAGGCTCAATGGGCCGAATGTTCTCCCCCTGCTACTATTTCTCATGTTATGCTTGGAACGTGCAAGGCACTGACAATATTCAACAAGCTCGAATGTGCAAGTCCTGAAACACAGCATCACCACCAGCATATTTGCGGTGACTCTGCAATTGGACAACACTTGCTGGATAATCCAGAGAGTGAGACGTGTTATGCTGTCAACCAATTTAGGATTTTCAGTCAGGTCCACAGTGTAGCTCACTTGCTTGTCCTGGAAACTACATGAATGAATACACCGAGCCCTTTAATTTGCAAACAGGAAGAACATGCACATATATTACACCTGTTTGAACTCAACAAAGTAGGTGTCAGTCACTCACTGGTTCATTTTACAGATCAATGCCTTGACCAATCACAGTCAAACTGTCTGATTCAAAACTTAACCAAAACCTGGCACTTAACTGTGGATTGTTTTTAATGGGTACATTCTCCATGGCACCACCTGTAGCAATCAGAGTCCACTTTCCAACAAATCAAAGTCTTTCCCCTGGGGTGGGGGAATCTAGAATTAGAGGGTATAGGTTTAGGGTGAGAGGGGAAAGATATAAGAGAGACCTAAGGGGCAACTTTTTCACACAGAGGGTGGTACGTGTATGGAATGAGCTGCCAGAGGAAGTGGTGGAGGCTGGTACAATTGCAACATTTAAAATGCATCTGGATGGGTATATACTTAGGAAGGGTTTGGAGGGATATGGGCCGGGTGCTGGTAGGTGGGACTAGATTGGGTTGGGATATCTGGTTGGCATGTACAAGTTGGACCGAAGGGTCTGTTTCCATGCTGATCATCTCTATGACTCTATGACTTTAAATCCTCTTTTTATGTAGAGTGTACCAATTCATAATTGAATTGGTATTTTTGCAAATTGTCCTGATGCATGCAAGTTGAAAAGTTTTGAGAAAATGTATTTTTTTCAATCAACCTAAGTTCCATTACACCAAAAGAGAATTTATTGAGCTATACTTCTGTTCAACTAACTTATTCCCTATAACCTTTTCTCTAAGAGAAACCTGTTGTCCAATTGCAGTCAGATCTTCTCTGAACAGTTCTGAAAGCTATCAATTTTTGTTTTTTTCCAAAACTAACATCAATCCTTGATTATTCTGAACAGAAAATAAGCTGAAAATGTTCAATACTCGACTTCCTGTTGTAAGCCTCCACTGTATAAACAACTTTCAATTAACACATAATAGGGAGCTAGCTGCTTTCTGAGCAAGGTTGGATTAGATCACTGATTTGGAAAGACTCTGATTTGTTTTTAAAGAAAACATTTTACAAATTTAAGCAACAACCGGATGCTACTATTTCCAACCTGGAGTCCAAAAATGATATTGATGCATATGTAGATCACACATTTTTCATCAGAAAAAGCAAAAGAATATGCTTTTATGTAGCACCTTTCAAAACCTCAGCACCTCTCATTACACTTTGTAGTCAAAACATAGGAAATATGACAATGAACATGTGCAGAAGATATAGAAGCTTGACCACACAGATCAACAGGTTCAAGAATAGCTTCTTTCTTACTGCTATTAGTCTGCTGAATGGAGCTCTCTCAGTTCAAATCTAACGTTGATCTTGCTTTTGTGAACCTCCAATGCAGTTGTAACCTTGTATGCCTTGCTCTGTGTAAGTACCCCACGATCTGTATGTCCTTGTTTGCTATAATCCACCTGTACTGCTTGCAAAACAAAACTTTTCACTGTACTTAGGTGCATGTGACAACAATAAATCAACTCAAATCAAATCATTGTGCAGGTAGCTCACACAAATAGCAATGTGATGAATGGCTGGATTATTTGTCTTTAATGATGTTGGTTGAGGGATATATAGTGGCTATGGCACTTGAGGAATCTAGCCTATTTTGTGCAATAGTCTTGAGATCTTTTACATCCACCTGTTAGAAACACAATGATGTCCCAGAATTAGGTGGAAACACATCTGCAGTTATAATTACCCCAACCATAAAGGTGATTGTTATCTTCTAAACAGGACCTGTAGCAATCAGAGTCCGCTTTCCAACCTATGCTCCTCTCTGGCGATGAGGATAGTGAAGCTCAGTAAGGCTTGCTTGAGGAGATGCTATAAATGGAACTAACAATGAATTTGTAGAACACATCATAATGCATATGTAACCTCTTAGATCTTTGTCCCTAATTCAGTGTCATATCTCAATATTTTCCCAAAATCAGGTAAATTGGACATAAATGTATCTGTGTGGGTTTTACCTGCTGTGTGGAATTAGGTAAATCAGTATTGTGAGATACTGTATGTTTTATCAATGCTATTAATATTATTTATTTTGTCAGCATTGTAAAATTCTCCAGGATGGGTAGGTTGTATTAATTGTAAACTAATTAAGAAGCAATTGCTAATTAATTAACACATATTGAGAATGCCAGGGAAGGTGATGTGCTGTGCATGCGGAATGTGAGAGCTTCTAGATTCTGGTGTGAGTCATAGAATCCCTACAGTGTGAAAACGGGCTCTTTGGCTCAACAAATCTACACTGACCCTCCAAAGAGTATCCAACCCAAATCCGTTCCACTACCCTATTACTCTACCTTGCCCCTGACTAATGCATCTAACCCACACATTCCTGAACACTGTGGGCAACTTAGCACGGCCAATTCACCAAACCTGCACATCTTTGGATTGTGGGAGGAAACCTGAGCACCTGGAGGAAAGCAATGCAGACACTGGGGAGAATGTGCAAACCTTACATGGACAGTCGCTCAAGGCTGGAATCGAACCCAGGTCTCTGGCATTGTGAGGCAGCAGTGCTAACCACTGAGCCACCATGCTGCCACAGGTCAGGGTAAATACATTTGCAGTTAGGGCTCGTGGGTGCAGGAGCTTTGGCTCAGAGTTAGGAGGTAATGAGGATGGGATTAAAATCAATCATTGAGGAGGCTATAGTTGAGCACTTAGAAAACCTCAAGGTGTTTTGGAAGGGTCAGCATTGTGTCATTAAAGGGAAATCATATTCAACTAATTTACCTCAATTCTTTGAAGGAGTGCACAAAAGGGACCATATTGATGCACTGCTCTTGGATTTCCATAAGGCATTTGACAAGTTTCCACATAAGAAGTGGACAAATCACAATGTAGGAGCTCATACAAACTGGCATTGAAAAAAGATTGGCTTTCACCCTTTTCCAATTTATAACAGTTACTTAGATATAGGGATCAAAGGCACAGTGAGTAAGTTTACAGATAGGTTGGAAACTATGTTATAAAGATGACAAAATAAAGATGCAGACCGACACAGATAAGTCGAGTGACAGCCTGGCAGATGGAGTATAATGTGGGAAAATGTGAAGTTGCTCACTTTGGCAGGAAGAAGTTTTATAAAAGTATTATTTAAACTGTGAATGACTGCAGAATTCCTGTCATCTGTCATCCCCATCTTCGGCTTAGTCTAATTTCTTAGCCTTCTGGTTTTCCTATAAGGGACATTGGGGATTTTTATAGTAAAGGTGATATATAAATGCAAGTTGTCATTTGTATGAGCAGCTGGGCAGTCTGACATTACAATCAGTAAAGGACATACATATCAGTTAGGCTTGGCCCTGCTTCTCACTGCTGTTCCTGTCAATATCTGATATTCAATAGTTTCTATATGAATCAGTGTATCTGCCTGTGTGTTTATCTGTGCCTCTGTCAATATGTTTGTCTATGTCTGTGTCCATGTGTGTGTTCGTGATTGCTTCAATGTTTCTGACTGTGTCTGTCTCTGTGTCATTGTATCCATCTGTGTGTGTGTGTGTACCTTTCGGTATGTCTGCTGTCTTTGTCTGTCTGTGCCAGTGTGTCTGGCTATGTCTGTGTCAGCTTGTCCCTCTGTGCATTTATGATTTGATAAAGATATTCAAAACCATGAGCATTTTTGACAATAGACAGGGAGAAACTGGATCAAGGACAAGATGAAACAGAAGTAACATAAGAAAAAAGAAATGGAGATACAGAATAAATTTCCAGACAACAAATCGTTAAGGTCTGAAAATGCACTGCCTGAGAGTGGTAAGGGCAGATTTAATTTGAGGCAAAGGGGAATTAGACTGATATCTAAAAAGTGACAATGTTTAGGGTTAGGGGGAGAAGGTGAGAGAATGATACTAAGTAAATTGCTTAAATGGAGAGTCAGTGCAGAGATGTTAGGCAGAATGTAACACTTCTGTGCTTATGTGTATCGATGCTTAATCTGTTTGAATGTATATATAAGCACTGGTCTAAGTTTGTGTGTGAATATATCTTTGTGTCTGTGTGAGTTTCTGTCTCTGTGCCTGTATTTTTCTGAGTGTGTGTGATTTCTACCTGGACATGCACACCTGCTGCTTGCCTGTATGTGTGTGACTGTGTCTGTATGTGTATGACTATGTCTGCATGTGTTTGACTGTGTCTGTATGTGTGTGATAGTGTCTGTATGCGTGTGACTGTGTCTGTATGTGTGTGACTGTGTCTGTATGTGTATGACTGTGTCTGTATGTGACAGTGTCTGTATGCGCGTGACTGTGTCTGCATATGTATGACTGTGTCTGTATGTGTGTGATAGTGTCTGTATGTGTGCGATAGTGTCTGTATGTGTGCGACTGTGTCTGTATGTGACAGTGTCTGTATGTGCGTGACTGTTTCTGCATATGTATGACTGTGTCTGTGTGACTGTGTCAGTGTCTGTAAGGATTGGACACTGGAGGCAGGAAACATGTTTTCGCTGATGGGTGAGTCCTGAACCAGAGGATACAGCTTAAAAATAAGGGGTAGGCCATTTAGGATAGAGATGAGGAGAAACTTCTTCACCCAGAGAGTGGTGGGTGTTTGGAATGCTCTGCCCCAGAGGGCAGTCGAAGCCCAGTCTCTGAATTTGTTTAAGAAAGAGTTGGATAGAGCTCTCAAGGATACTGGAATCAAGGTTATGGAGATAAGGCAGGAACAGGATACTGATTGAGGATGATCAGCCATGATCATAATGAATGGTGCTGCAGGCTTGAAGGGCAGAATGGCCTACTCTTGCACCTATTGTCTATTGTATGTGTATGACCATGTCTTAATGTGTATGATTGTGTCTGTATGTGTGTGAGGGCCTTTGTATAAATATCTGTTTATGTGAGATTGCAAGTCGGTGTGTCTGCAACTCTGCATGTGTGTATATATGTGTGTGCCTGAGTGTGTGTGAACGAGTGTGTCTTCGTGTGTCTGTGTAAGCCTCCCTATGTGTATGTGTGCTTGCCTGAATAATTGTAATCACGTATGTAGGTCACAGTGGGCCTTTCAACCATTAGTGCATGAGAGCTGGAACTCTCTGGCTCTCTCCAGTAACCTGCTACATTATTAAAATTTAATACTAAGGCCAGCATTCCTTAAGCCAGATGGGAGTTCATCTTATTTCAAGGGACCCTAAACCAGAGCACTGAGACAGTTGAATCTAATTATCAGAACTGATGGGATGTTTTCAAGTGAACACTGTTTGGCAGAGATATTCATTCTTTGATCCTGGGAGTGTCAGCAGTGGTCACATTAGTGGAGGAACTGACATGGAGGACTCAAGACATCAAGCAAATCTCACAGAGACGTGTGCTTTAACCTGATTGTGAATAACAATTTTTTTGGAAGTGTAGCTGATTTCTGAGTTGTGCAAAGAAAAGAGAAAAGTATTCACTTTTAGCATCCTGCCTTTCTTTACTCCACAGCACTTGCCTGTGAACTGCTTTAGATTACATGGGGAGCCCTGAGTTACAAATGTCTGACTTATGAGTTTTCGATTTAGTAACATTTGTGATTACAAACATGATCCCACATGGGTGTAATTTTAAAGATCTGACATATGAATGTTTCCTGTACTTACAAACAGCTTTTTATACTCTTCTGCATTATACTCCAACTTGTGCACAAATCAACCTGTTAACAGTCTCAAGAACAAGAACCCATTCACAATCTGGGGATTGCCTGTATGTCCAGAAAGGTGCTTTAAAAACACAATCCTTGCTCTCTCCCTTCCTCCCAGTGTATTAAGGGTTTGCTGGTCAGGTAAAGGTCACGTAGGTTAGTATTGTGGGGAAAATATAAGCAACAACCTGCATTTGCATAGCATCTTTTATACAATTAAACTTGACAAGCTGTTTCACATGCACTACCCAACATTTGTAACTGAATCACATAAGAAGGGCAGATGACCCAATACTTGTTCAATAGAATCCCTACGTTGTGGAAGCAGGCTGTTCAGGCCATCAAGACCCTCCGAAAAGCATCCCAACGAGTTCTACCCATCCCTATAACCCTGCATTTCCTATGGCTAACCCACCTAGCCTGCACTCTATGGGAAAATTTACCACAGCCAATTCACCTGACCTGCACATCTTTGCACGGTGGGAGGAACCTGGAGCACCAGGAGGAAACCCACTCAGACGCGGGGAGAATGTGCAAACTCCACACAGACAGTGTACAAGCACAGAGACATCTGACTTTCTTCTGGAGAAAGCAGTGAGGTGGTTTAACCCAGTGCATGTCCCACCTTTTAATCTCGTACAAATTCACCTTTCAGCTATGTGAAACTTGACGTGACCATCTTCAGAGCTGAAAATGTGTTGCTGGAAAAGCGCAGCAGGTCAGGCAGCATCCAAGGAGCAGGAGAATCAACGTTTCGGGCATGAGCCCTTCTTCAGGAATGAGGACAGTGTGCCAAGCAGGCTAAGATAAAAGGTAGGGAGGAGGGACTTGGGGGAAGGGGTGTTGGGAATGCAATAGGTGGAAGGAGGTTAAGGTGAGGGTGATAGGCCGGAGAGGGGGTGGTGGTGGAGAGGTCAGGAAGAAGATTGCAGGTTAGGAAGGTGGTGCTGAGTTCGAGGGTTGGGACTGAGACAAGGTGGGGGGAGGGGAAATGAGGAAACTGGAGAAATCTGAGTTCATCCCTTGTGGTTGGAGGGTTCCTAGGTGGAAGATGAGGCGCTCTTCCTCCAGCCGTCGTGTTGCTATGGTCTGGCGATGGAGGAGTCCAAGGACCTGCATGTCCTTGGTGGAGTCGGAGGGGGAGTTGAAGTGTTGAGCCACGGGGTGGTTGGGTTGGTTGGTCCGGGTGTCCCAGAGGGGTTCTCTGAAACGTTCCGCAAGTAGGCGGCCTGTCTCCCCAATATAGAGGAGGCCACATCGGGTGCAGCAGATGCAGTAAATGATGTGTGTGGAGGTGCAGGTGAATTTGTGGCAGATATGGAAGGATCCCTTGGGGCCTTGGAGGGAAGTAAGGGGGTGGTGTGGGCGCAAGTTTTGCATTTCATGCGGTTGCAGGGGAAGGTGCCAGGAGTGGAGGTTGGGTTGGTGGGGGGTGTGGACCTGACGAGGGAGTCACGGAGGGAGTGGTCTTTTTGGAACGCTGATAGGGGAGGGGGGGGAATATATCCCTGGTGGTGGGGTCCGTTTGGAGGTGGCGGAAATGACGACGGATGATATGATGTATATGGAGGTTGGTGGGGTGGTAGGTGAGGACCAGTGGTGTTCTGTCCTGGTGGTGATTGGAGGGACGGGGTTCAAGGGCAGAGGAGCGGGAAGTGGAGGAGACGCAGTGGAGAGCATCGTTGACCACGTCTGGGGGGAATTTGCGGTCTTTGAAGAAGGAGGCCATCTGGGTTGTATGGTATTGGAACTGGTCCTCCTGGGAGCAGATGCGGCGGAGACGAAGGAATTGGGAATATGGGATGGCGTTTTTACAGGGGGCAGGGTGGGAGGAGGTGTAGTCTAGGTAGCTGTGGGAGTCGGTCGGTTCATAGTAAATGTCTGTGTTGATTCGGTCGCCAGAGATAGAAATGGAGAGGTCTAGGAAGGGGAGGGAGGAGTCTGAGACGGTCCAGGTAAATTTGAGGTTGGGGTGGAAGGTGTTTGTAAAGTGGATGAACAGTTCAACCTCCCCGTGGGAGCAAGAGGCAGCGCTGATACAGTCATCGATGTAGCGGAGGAAAAGGTGGGGGATGGTGCCAGTGTAGTTGTGGAAGATGGGCTGTTCCACATATCCTACGAAGAGGCAGGCATAGCTGGGGCCCATGTGGGTGCCCATGGCTACTCCTTTGGTTTGGAGGAAGTGGGACGATTGGAAAGAGAAGTTGTTCAGAGTGAGGACCAGTTCAGTCAGTCAAAGGAGAGTGTCAGTGGAAGGGTACTGGTTGGTACGACGGGAAAGGAAGAAGCGGAGGGCTTTGAGTCCTTCGTGATGGGGGATGGAGGTGTACAGGGACTGGAGGTCCATGGTGAAGATAAGGAATTTGGGCAGGAGGTAGAAACAGGCGGTGCGGGGTTGTGGGACTATGAGGTTGGAGGCGGTGGATGGGAGATCCCCTGAGGTGATGAGGTTATGGATGGTCTGGGAGATGATGGTTTGGTGGTGGGAGGTGGGGTCATGGTCAAGGGGGCAATAGGAGGTGGTGTCTGCGAGCTGGTGTTTAGCCTCAGCGGTGTAAAGGTTGGTGCGCCAAACTACTACCGCACCTCCCTTGTCTGCCGGTTTGATAGTGAGGTTGGGGTTGGAACGGAGGGAGTGGAGGGCTGCACATTCTGAGGGTGAGAGGTTGGAGTGGGTGAGAGGGGTGGAGAGGTTGAGGTGGTTAATGTCACGGCAGCAGTTGGCTATGAAGAGATCGAGGGCAGGTAAGAGGCCAGCACGGGATGTCCAGGTGGATGGGGTGTGTTGGAGGCGGGAGAAGGGGTCGTCAGAGGGTGGGCGAGAATCCTGGTTGAAGAAGTAGGCGCGGAGGCGAAGGCGGCGGAAGAATTGTTCGATGTCTCGCTGCGTGTTGAACTCGTTAATCCGAGAGCGTAGGGGAATGAAGGTGAGGCCTCTGCTGAGGACTGATCTTTCATCCTCAGAGAGGGGTAGTTCTGGAGGGATGGTGAAAATACAGCAGGGCTGGGAGCTAGGACCTGGTGTGGGGCTGGAGCTGGGAGTGTGGGTGGGGTTAGGCGTGGTGGTGGGAATCGGGGCGGGGAGGAGGTTCGGCTTGGGGGCAGGGTTAGGCTTGCGGATGGAGATCGGTGTAGGGGCGGGGTTAGGCGTGGTGACACGAATCGGAGTGGGGGCAGGGTTAGGCGTGGTGACGGAGATCGGCATGGGGGCGGGGTTAGGCGTGGTGACACGGATTGGAGTGGGGGCAGAGTTAGACGTGGTGACACGGATTGGAGTGGGGGCGGGGTTAGGTGTGGTGACGGAGATCGGCATGGGGGCGGAGACGCATGCGGCGTGGTCGTTGTGCAGGTGAGTGATGTCACTGTGGGCGGAAGTGGCTGTGGCGACGGCAGAAACGGTGTTGTTCCCAATAGCCGTGGACCCCGCGGAGGCCACGAATCTGTCAGTGATGGTCTTCCTCACGATCGTGGATGCGGTTGTCTGGGCGGCGATCGCGGAGGCTGCAAGGATGGTGGGGGTGGAAGTGATGTCATGGTTCACGGCGGCGATTGCTGCCGCAGGCGCTGCAGCGGCCGCGTGGTTAATGGTCCCCGAGCGATTTCGGAGGTCAATTGAAAATTCTGGAAAAGTTGAGGAACCCAGAGCGGGGGGGTAAGTACATGAAAGTTTTTCGTACTTACTGTCTTTAATTTCCGATATGGCTAGGAAGAACTGTTTGTTTAGTGTATGGATTCTTCTGTCGATGAAGAAGAGTAGAGGTCCTTTGCAAATTTGTGAGAGTGTTGCCCTGAGCTGGGGTAGGGCTGACTGCAGGGAATGTAGGTAGCGGCACATGGCTGCCAGCATGGAGCGGAGGATCCGGAGGAAGGTCTGTTGCTGGAGGCTTCGGATTTGTTGTAGGTACTGGTTGTCCTGGTTGGGTCCAAATTTTGTTGTTCTTAACATAGTCCAGAGTCCGTGTGTGGTCAGTCGGTTCCGTAGGCAGGTGCTGAGCCATGACCCCACCTCCCACCACCAAACCATCATCTCCCAGACCATCCATAACCTCATCACCTCAGGGGATCTCCCATCCACCGCCAAACTACTACCGCACCTCCCTTGTCTGCCGGTTTGATAGTGAGGTTGGGGTTGGAACGGAGGGAGTGGAGGGCTGCACATTCTGAGGGTGAGAGGTTGGAGTGGGTGAGAGGGGTGGAGAGGTTGAGGTGGTTAATGTCACGGCAGCAGTTGGCTATGAAGAGATCGAGGGCAGGTAAGAGGCCAGCACGGGATGTCCAGGTGGATGGGGTGTGTTGGAGGCGGGAGAAGGGGTCGTCAGAGGGTGGGCGAGAATCCTGGTTGAAGAAGTAGGCGCGGAGGCGAAGGCGGCGGAAGAATTGTTCGATGTCTCGCTGCGTGTTGAACTCGTTAATCCGAGAGCGTAGGGGAATGAAGGTGAGGCCTCTGCTGAGGACTGATCTTTCATCCTCAGAGAGGGGTAGTTCTGGAGGGATGGTGAAAATACAGCAGGGCTGGGAGCTAGGACCTGGTGTGGGGCTGGAGCTGGGAGTGTGGGTGGGGTTAGGCGTGGTGGTGGGAATCGGGGCGGGGAGGAGGTTCGGCTTGGGGGCAGGGTTAGGCTTGCGGATGGAGATCGGTGTAGGGGCGGGGTTAGGCGTGGTGACACGAATCGGAGTGGGGGCAGGGTTAGGCGTGGTGACGGAGATCGGCATGGGGGCGGGGTTAGGCTTGCGGACGGAGATCGGTATGGGGCGGGGTTAGGCGTGGTGACACGGATTGGAGTGGGGGCAGAGTTAGGCGTGGTGACACGGATTGGAGTGGGGGCAGGGTTAGGCGTGGTGACGGAGATCGGCATGGGGGCGGGGTTAGGTGTGGTGACGGAGATCGGCATGGGGGCGGAGACGCATGCGGCGTGGTCGTTGTGCAGGTGAGTGATGTCACTGTGGGCGGAAGTGGCTGTGGCGACGGCAGAAACGGTGTTGTTCCCAATAGCCGTGGACCCCGCAGAGGCCACGAATCTGTCAGTGATGGTCTTCCTCACGATCGTGGATGCGGTTGTCTGGGCGGCGATCGCGGAGGCTGCAAGGATGGTGGGGGTGGAAGTGATGTCATGGTTCACGGCGGCGATTGCTGCCGCAGGCGCTGCAGCGGCCGCGTGGTTAATGGTCCCCGAGCGATTTCGGAGGTCAATTGAAAATTCTGGAAAAGTTGAGGAACCCAGAGCGGGGGGGTAAGTACATGAAAGTTTTTCGTACTTACTGTCTTTAATTTCCGATATGGCTAGGAAGAACTGTTTGTTTAGTGTATGGATTCTTCTGTCGATGAAGAAGAGTAGAGGTCCTTTGCAAATTTGTGAGAGTGTTGCCCTGAGCTGGGGTAGGGCTGACTGCAGGGAATGTAGGTAGCGGCACATGGCTGCCAGCATGGAGCGGAGGATCCGGAGGAAGGTCTGTTGCTGGAGGCTTCGGATTTGTTGTAGGTACTGGTTGTCCTGGTTGGGTCCAAATTTTGTTGTTCTTAACATAGTCCAGAGTCCGTGTGTGGTCAGTCGGTTCCGTAGGCAGGTGCTGAGCCATGACCCCACCTCCCACCACCAAACCATCATCTCCCAGACCATCCATAACCTCATCACCTCAGGGGATCTCCCATCCACCGCCTCCAACCTCATAGTCCCACAACCCCGCACCGCCTGTTTCTACCTCCTGCCCAAAATCCACAAACCTGACTGCCCCGGCCGACCCATTGTCTCAGCCTGCTCCTGCCCCACTGAACTCATCTCTGCATACCTCAACACGGTCCTGTCCCCCTTAGTCCAAGAACTCCCACCTACGTTCGGGACACCACCCACGCCCTCCACCTCCTCCAAGATTTTCGCTTCCCCGGTCCCCAACGCCTTATCTTCACCATGGACATCCAGACCCTGTACATCTCCGTCCCCCATCACAAAGGACTCAAAGCCCTCTGCTTCTTCCTTTCCCGCCGTACCAACCAGTACCCTTCCACTGACACCCTCCTTTGACTGACTGAATTGGTCCTCACCCTGAACAACTTCTCTTTCCAATCCTCCCACTTCCTCCAAACCAAAGGAGTAGCCATGGGCACCCGCATGGGCCCCAGCTATGCCTGCCTCTTCGTAGGATATGTGGAACCGTCCATCTTCCGCAGCTACACTGGCACCACCCCCCACCTTTTCCTCCGCTACATCGATGACTGTATCGGTGCTGCCTTGTGCTCCCATGAGGAGGTTGAACAGTTCATCAACTTTACCAACACCTTCCACCCCAACCTCAAATTTACCTGGACCATCTCAGACTCCTCCCTCCCCTTCCTAGACCTCTCCATTTCTATCTCGGGCGGCCAAATCAACATGGACATTTACTATAAACCGACCGACTCCCACAGCTACCTAGACTACACTTCCTCCCACCCTGCCCCCTGTAAAAACGCCATCTCATATTCCCAATTCCTTCGTCTCTGCCGCACCTGCTCCCAGGAGGACCAGTTCCAATACCGTACCACCCAGATGGCCTCCTTCTTCAAAGACCACAAATTCCCCCCAGACGTGGTTGATGATGCTCTCCACTGCATCTCCTCCAATTCCCGCTCTTGAACACCGCCCCTCTAGTCGCCACCAGGACAGAACCCCACTGGTCCTCACCTACCACCCCACCAACCTCCATATACATCGTATTATCCGTCGTCATTTCCGCCACCTCCAAACGGACCCCACCACCAGGGATATATTTCCCTCCCCTCCCCTATCAGCGTTCCAAAAAGACCACTCCCTCCTTGACTCCCTCGTCAGGTCCACACCTCCCTCTAACCCAACCTCCACTCCCGGCACCTTCCCCTGCAACTGCAAGAAATGCAAAACTTGCGCCCACACCTCCGCCCTTACTTCCCTCCAAGGCCCCAAGGGATCCTTCCATATCTGCCACAAATTCACCTGCACCTCCACACACATCATTTACTGCATCCGTTGCACCCGATGTGGCCTCCTTTATATTGGGGAGACAGGCCGCCTACATGTGGAACTTTTCAGAGAACACCTCTGGGACACCTGGACCAAACCAACCCAACCACCCCGTGGCTCAACAGTTCAACTCCCCCTCCCACTCCACCAAGGACATGCAAGTCCTTGGACTCCTCCATCGCCAGACCATAGCAACACGACGGCTGGAGGAAGAGCGCCTCATCTTCCGTCTAGGAACCCTCCAACCACAAGGGATGAACTCAGATTTCTCCAGTTTCCTCATTTCCCCTCCCCCCACTTTGTCTTAGTCCCAACTCTTCAAACTCAGCACCACCTTCCTAACCTGCAATCTTCTTCCTGACCTCTCCGCCCCCACCCCACTCCGGCCTATCACCCTCACCTTATCACCCTCACCTTAACCTCCTTCCACCTATCATATTCCCAACGCCCCTCCCCCAAGTCCCTCCTCCCTACCTTTTATCTTAGCCTGCTGGGCACGCTTTCCTCATTCCTGAAGAAGGGCTCATGCCCGAAATGTCGATTCTCCTGCTCCTTGGATGCTGCCTGACCTACTGCACTTTTCCAGCAACATATTTTTCAGCTCTGATCTCCAGCATCTGCAGTCCTCACTTCCTCCGTGTCCCTCTTCAGGGGGAGGGAGATTGAATTGGCTCCCCTCATGTTCATCACCCCAGTTGGCAACACCAAAATTGTATGCTTCTCTCGCACAAAGCTATATCTCTGTCCAATTAGAATACAGTTCACTAAATTCTATTGTAGCAGTAAGGAGCTAATTATAAGGTTTTCTTGGTGAAAATAAAAGCTATTTTCTTCCCTACTAATCCTGAGAATTGTTAGAGAATCCTAACAGTGTGGAAGCAGGTCATTGAGCCTATCAGGTCCACAGCGGCCCTCTGAACAGCAACCCACTCAGACCCACACCCTACCCTATCCCTGTAACCCTGCATTTCCCATGGGCAATCCACCTAAACCTGCACATCTTTGCCTGAGAGAGAAAACCGGAACAGAGACAAAGGAAACCCACGCAGACACGGAGAGAATGTGCAAACTCCACACAGACAGTCACCCAAGGGTGGGGTCAAATACAAATCCCTGGTGTTGTGAAGCAGCAATGCTAACCACTGAGCCATCATGCTCTCCAAATCAAAACGCAATAAAGACATGGCATTAAGCAAACATCCAGATGGATATAAAATTAAAAAGAGATAGTATTCAGTGCAAAAAAAATTAAGTAATAACTAGTTTAAAGTCCTTACAGCGTCCCTGAAGTGTATGTTCTTTAAGTTGAGACCACAATTGTATCGTTGGTGTCTTAGATCATCTCGGAAGCGAGTATTCTCTTCTGAATTCCTAATGTTAAGATTTTTGTTTATCTGTATTGTCACCAGGATTCTTTCTTCTTGCAAAGCAGACAGGGAGAGAGAGAGTTCCCCAGATTTTTAGATCTTGCATCCTTAGTTTCCTTTGTCTTTGACAAAAACAGCTTCTTGAATTACTAGTTTGTGCATCTGAGTTCCTGGTCCACAAGCTTGATAATTGCAGGCAATGTTTTCAGCTCCAACATGTGAAACTTCTCATCAAGGTGTAAGATAGAGATAGAGTCAAAAAGGCTGGTGCTAGAAAAACAAAGCAGGTAAGGCAGCACCTGAGGAGCAAGAGAGTCAACATTTCAGGCAGAAGCCCTTCATCAGGAATGTTTGGAAGCTGCTTGACCTGCTATGCTTTTCCAGCAACACACGTTTTGACTCCAACTCTCCAGCATCTGCAGACCTCACCTTCTCCCAGAAAAATAGAGTCAGGAGACAAGGGATTTTTCACACCTCGCTTGGGAGCTGTTTTGACCAGCTTTCTTGCCTTCGAGTAAAAGGATAATTTCAGCTCAGCCATTGAGTTGTCTAAGTCTTGTTGTAAATTGGGTACGCATGTAGGATGCAGCCATTTAATGTCAGTGTCGCTGTTTCCTTTTTTCAAAATGATTGCAGTCCATGAAAATCTCAGGTGCTAAATTGGATGAACGAATTTGAAACTTGACAGCCCATATTTTTCATTATCACCTTTAAACTTTATGCAAATTCATCTTGAATTCAATGACAAAAAAGAGAAAAAAATGTCGAAACTCAACAGAGTATTTGTGGAAAGAGAGCAGGAGAAAAAGAGAGTTAACATTTCCAGTCCAACATAGTTCTCCTTCCAAAGAAAAGTTCTGCAAAGTCATATTTGGCTTGAAAACTAAGTTTTTGTTTCTTCACTATGTGACTTAGAGTCACAGAGTCATAGAGATGTACAGCATGGAAACAAATCCTTCTGTACAACTTGTCCAGATTTCCTAAATTATTCTAGTTCCTTTTGCCAGCATTTGGCCCATATCCCTCTCCCTTCCCATTTGTATATCCATCCAGGTGCCTTTTAAATGTTGTAATAGTACCTACCTCCACCACTTCCTCTGACAGCTCATACCATACCCACATCATGCCCTCTGTGAAAAAGTTACTCCTCAGGTCTTTTTTAAATCTTTCCCCTCTCATCTTAAACCTATGCCCTCTAGTTTTGGACTCCCCTATCCTGTGAAATAGGCCTTGTCTATTTGTCCTATCCATGCCCCTCACGATTTTATAAACCTCTATAAAGTCACCCCTCAGCCTCTGATGCTCCCAGGAAAACAGCCCCATCCTATTCAGCCTCTCCCTGTAGCTCAAACCCTCCAACCCTGGCAACATCCTTGTAAATCTTTTTTGAACCCTTTCAAGTTTCACAACATCTTTCGTATATTTTCAAACAAACCTGTTGGACCACAACTCGGTGTCGTCTGCTGTTTGACCTTGTCTATCTCAGAACAACAGCGGCACCTCCATATCCTTCCTAAAGCAGGGAGATAAGAATTGAACTCAATATTCCAAAAGTGGCCTAACCAATGTCCTCCCAACTCCTGTACTCAATGTTCTGACCAATAAAGGCAGAAGTGGGTACTGCAGATGCTGGAGTTTAGAGTCAAGATCAGAGTGGTGCTGGAAAAGCACAGCAGGTCAGGCAGCATCCGAGGAGCAGGAAAATCGATGCTTCGAGCAAAAGCCCTTCATCGGGAATCTGATCCCCTGATGAAGGACTTTTGCCTGAACTGTTGATTTTCTTACTCCTTGGATGCTGCCTGACCTGCTGTGCTTTTCCAGCACCACTCTAATCTTGGCCCTGACCAATAGAGGCAAGCTATCCAAACATTCTCTTCACTATCCTGTCTACCTGGAACTCCTTACAGAGTATTTCCAGTGTTGTTGTTTTTATACCAAATTTCTAGAACCTGTAGGATTTTGCTCTTGTTCACCTTTAATCCAATAACCCATTGGTAACCAGGTCACCACGAGTTGATTATCTTCCTTATAATTCATTTATCTTCCTTCCACTTCCTCCTTCCGCTATTTGTTTTTCTTTTGAACAGAACAGATCTACCAATGAACTGAAGTCATAGAAATGTTTCCTTGTGTCTCACGGAGACCTGTTTAACTCCTGCCACCACTCCCTCTGTGTAACGGCTGAGTGAAGCTACGAGAGGTGCTCAGGGACTCCTCGGCAGAGCTCATCATCAAACGCATGAATACAACAGAAAAATCCATCACACAAGCCTTTCTTTTAAACTCCGAGGAGTTCATACTGAGGCAGGCACTTTAGTGTTCAAAGTAATTCCCCTTAACATTCCCATCTCATTAATAAAAGCAATACACGTTAATGGTTAGTTAAACAAATACATTCATACAGAATGGATCACATGATGGTGCAAGGTGAAGGATAAGTGTACGGTAATGCATAAATTAACATAATTCTTTTGCATAATCATAGAAGTAGCAGTTTGTGGTTATTTAGTACTCTTTGTATAAGTTGCTTCTGAGTGTTTTACAATAAAGTAAGGCAGATGCTGTGAATTACTTTTTAATAAGCGGTGAGCTTGTCTTGTGTCACAGTGAGGGGTGAGATTTAATTGTTATCTTGCATTAGCAGTAACAATATCTTGCATTAATATCACAAACGTTTAGACCAGGCTGTTGCCAGGAATGGAGGGTTTGAGTTATAAAGAGAGGCTAGATATGTTGGGACTTTCCTCATTGGTGCGTAAGAGGTGACCTTACAGAACTTTATAAAATCATGAGGGGTATAGCTAAGGTGAATGACAGATGCCTTTTCCCTCGGGTGGGGGAGTTTCAAGGTTAAGGGGCATATTTCTAAGGCAAGAGGAGCAAGATTTTAAAAAGACATGAGGGACATCTTTTTTACACAGAGAATGGTTCATGTGCAGGATGAATTGCCAAAGGAAACGGTGGATGTGAGTACAGTTACGAAACTTAAAAGACATTTGGATAAGTACATGAATAAGAAATGTTTCAAGAGATCAAGTGCAAGCAGGTGAGAGCCCATTTAGTTTGGAATTATGTTCAGCATGGATGGGTCGAACCGAAGGGTCTGTTTCTGTGCTGTATGACCCTATGATAAGCTCCAATAAATTTCACAGAAGGGTTGTAAAACAAGGCTTGACAGCAAGTCAGATAGATAGATAACAGATTCACTAATGTCCTTTAGGGAAGGAAATCTGCCATCCTTACTTGGCCTCACCTACATGTGACTCCAGGCCCACAGCAATGTGGTTGACTCTCATCTGCCCCCTGGGTAATTAGGGATGTGCAGTAAATACTGGCCTGGCCAGTGTTGTCCACATCCCATGAACGAAAAAAAAAGTTAGGGCAAGTGGTCAAACGTTTGGCCAAAGAAGTAGTTTTAAGGAGCATCAGAAAGGAAGAGAGAATTAGACAAGTGTTTCTTCATCTTCCATTCCCTGCCAGAAGACAGGTCCAACACACAAAGGAGAGAGCAAAGAGACAAGTCTGTAATCCACAATTTAAGATCAAGAACCAAACCTGGTGCTGGTGGAACCAGTTTGGTTCACATTTGCTGTGATCTTAAGGAGCCGCAGCTGCTGTGGTAAGGCAGACTTTGACGTTGGAGAATGAATAGTTAGGCTCCAATTTTCTTACCATCAGCAAATTCCACCAGGAATCTCTGCAGCTCTCTCTTTTTGCCTTTTCCATGTGTTGGAAATGTTTGCAGTTTCATACTAATCCCAGTTTCAGACTAGAACCTTTGATGTTCGGAATGCATCCTCCTTGGAATGGGACTTGATCCTGCACCTTCTGGCTCATAGGCAGGAGGACGACACTCTCCTTCACGGAGAGCTTACCCAAAGCAGCTGAAGGTCCAATTGCCAGGAGCAATGAAAGTGTCAGTGCTTTGTGGAAAATGATGGCATCAATCAGGGAATGTCAGCATTCTTCAGGAATCCTCACTGCTCCAAGTTTATGAATTCAATCAGTCCATCAGTTGAGCACCAAATTCCAGGCAGACACTCCAGTATAGGGAGGGAGCACTGCACTGCCCAAAGTGCTTTTTTTTTTAGTATAGAATTTAAAGGTCTGCTCCACACCATTCATCAGAATGTCCGGGTGACCAAAACCAATTGCCAGTCTCCCTCTGTCCGTCCTGATCTACTGAACCATGTGGGTGAGTGAGAGCATATCATGAGCAGGGCACCACAGAGTCATGGTCCATAGCTACTGAGGCAAGTTTCAGAAAATGATCAATCTCACTAGGGCTCACAGAGAGGAAACCTCCATGAAGGTGACACTTATCTGAGGCAATGTTTTTCTACAGCCTCTACCATCGGGGAGAAGATACAAAAGCTGAACACACGCACCAGCCAGTTTCGCAACAGTTTCTACCCTACTGTTGTTAGAATACTGAATGGACTCACATTCGCCGGTACCTGTGTTTTTGCTTTTGCCGCTGTTTACCTGTTATTTACTTGTGCCTTGTGGACAGTTGACAGGCTTTAGGGAGTCAGGAGGTGAATTACTTGCAACAGTATTCCCAGCCTCTGACCTGCTCTTGTAGCCACTGTGTTTATGCGGGGAGTCCAGTTAAGTTTCTGCTTGGTGGTAAGCCCTGGGATGTTGATAATATGGAGTTCAGTCGTGGTAACATCATTGAACATCAAGGGCGATGATTAGATTATCTCATTAGATGGTCATTGCCTGGCGAATGTTACTAATATTGCTGCCTATTAAGTAAAGTGATCAAGAACATTGTAATAAAAAAGGCCAGAGACCTCCAACATCTCTGTTTTGAGGAAAAAAAAGAATAAGTGCTGCTGTGAGCCCACTAACCTAGCTCTGCAAATAGAAATGCCAGAGCATATATGTACTGCATGAGGCCACGTAGACAAAATAAGGATCAAAGTGAAGTTCTAGGGAAAGAGGCAAGAACTGAACTTCGACAGAAGTTCACACAAGATCAAAAAGCAATTTAAGCCAGAGGCTGAATGTTGAGTGCAAGGGACAGCCAGGATAAAATAGAGTAGCTCGCTCAGATATGGCAGTCTAAGACTTGTATCTGTCTCAGTGTGAATCGTTGCCTGTGTACACTAGACGAGAGGGAAAGGGAAGCAGTTCTTGCCTGTCCAATACGATAGTGCTCTACATGTCCTAGTGTCAAACCTTGTAAATGTACAGTGTTTGCAGGGAAATAGCTGTCAGTTCGTTCTTGCGTCTGGTGTAATGTGACTCCAGTGTTGCTCAGTGCACAGCACAGAGAGGGTGAAGCACATAATGGCCAAAAGAAAACAGCTGATGCCTGAGATGTGCGTACTGCAGTGGAGTTGCCAGTAATAATCCATCTTCAATTGTCAAACGAGGAGCGTGGCTGTGTCGGATGTTTAATTCATTCATGTCAGGCATCGAGTGACATATTTGTGTCAGCTCCTTAAGGCAGACATGAACAGCTTCACTATAACTGATTTTGTCTAAACTGGATAATGATCATGCCAATGTAGGCCACAAAACAGCATCAGTGTAACACCAGAGGAGCTGGGACCACTAAAGAGATTTGCCTCTTGACATCAATGGCATAAAATGAGGTGATTTCATTTAGCAATCGATTTTACGAATTAAAGGCAAGTTGTTCTGGCAACATAGATGACTCTGACAGCAAGAGAAAGAAACATGGGTCTTGCATTTGTGTAGCACTTTTTGCAACCTCAGGGCATTTCAAAGCACTTCAGAGGCAAAGATTGGCTTCTGAAACGTATTTGTTGTTGCGATGTAGGAAAGGCAGTGGCCACATTGTGCACTGCAAGATCCAACACGATTAGACAATGGGAATCAGTGTTTCCAGTTGAGGGATAAATATTAGCCAGAACACCAGGCTGAACCCTCAGTCCTTCTTTGAACTGTGCCATGGGATCACTTACCTCCACCTGACAGAGTTAACGGGGCCTCGTCTGATAGTGGCCAGTCTAGAGAGCCAGCCTGGACATTGTTCTCATGTCTCCAGTCTGCGTTTTGAACCCACCACCTTCTGACTCTGATACCCATTGAAACATCCCTGAAATAAACATAAAGAATGCTGGAGAAACTCAGCAGGTCTGGCAGCGTATGTGGAGAAAGAGACAGAGTTGATGTTTCGAGTCTGAGTCTTCAGTCTCAAGAAGATGTTGGAACATCGTTTTTCTAACACTTCTGATACAGGTGGAGGATGGGTGAAGGGAGAAGATGGTTTAGAGGCAGTGCAAAAGGCAAAGGGACTGTTACTGCTGGAGGAAAAGAGGAAGAAATATAAAATGGGCAGAAATGAAGGTGTGAAGAAGAGAGAATGGGCCCTGTCTACTGACAGCGAAGACGCGTTAGTGCAGGAAGATGTTCTCACTGACAGGGGAGTCCAGGAGCAGGGGCACAGTGTATGGATATGGGGTAAACCAGTTAGAACCAAAACAAAGAGCAATTTCTTCACCCAGAGAGTGGGGAGCCTGTGGCATTCAGGAAGTAGTCAGGGCCAAAACATTGTATGATTTCAAGAAGCAATTGGATATAGTTCACAAAAACTGACATTGCAGGAGAAACCCCATGGGTCTGGCAGCACCTGAGTTAACATTTTCAGTCTGCTGACTTTTCATCAGAACACAGTCGAATACAGCACTTAGGGCTGAAGAGGTCAAGGGATATGTGGGAACGGATTATTGAGCAGCGTTGAAAAAAGCACAGCCGGTCAGGCAGCATCTGAGGAGCAGGAGAGTCGACGTTTTGGGCATAAGCCTTTCATCGGGTTATTGAGTAGGACAACCGGCCATGATCGTACTGAATGGCACAGCAGGCTCAAAGGGCAGAATGGCCTCCTCCTAGTTTCTATGTGAACAAGACACAAAGAAGACACCGCGGTGGCCGCGGTGGTGGAGGGGGAGAAGAATGGAAGAAAGTTGGAGAACAGACATAATGTAGTCAATCACCAAATTGATGGAATTCAGTATAAAGTGCCAAAGTGGAATATGAAGGGTTGGCTCCTCAAGCTTGGAATGTGGTTCACTGGGAAACTGCAGGAAGCTCAGGACAGAAACATTAACATCAGAGCAAGGTGGGTTATTAAGATGGAAAACAACTAGGATATTCCTACAGACAGAGTGGAGGTGTTTAGCAACATAGTCACCGAGTTTATGCTAACCAACCAATGTGGTTAACACCAACCAATATTACAACAATTGACCAGACTTTAACACTTACACTTCTGGACTCCACCAGCAAAATTACCTGATTGATTAAGTTCATTATCACTTTAGGGTGGCATGGTGGCTGTGTTTGGCACTGCAGCCTCACAGCGCCAGGGACGCGAGTTCAATTCCTGCCTCAGGCGACTATCTGTGTGGAGTTTGCACATTCTCCCTGTGTCTATGTGGGTTTCCTCCGGGTGCTCTGGTTTCCTCCCACAATCCAAAGATACACAGGCCAGGTGAATTGCCCATAGTGTTAGGTGCATTAGTAAATGTAGAGTGGAGGAATGAGTCTGGGTAGGTTACTCTTCGGAGGTTCGGTGTGGACTTGTAAGGCCAAAGGGTCTGTTTCCATACTGCAGGGAATCTAATCTAATCTAAAAACACGTTGCCATGGTGACAGCTGTTCATCTTGTCACCTGGGGGCAACTTTCCTGCGTCTTGTGTGTAGAGGCTTTTCCTTTGACGGCAGCTTCTATTCTAAAGTCCCAGCCTGACAAGAAGTGAGGGCACTCACAGTCGAATAGCCTGAACGCGGTCACTGCTTGCCCTCCGACGCGAAGTGTGACCGCAAGGGATAGCAAACGTCTGTGGAAAAATTCCGGGCCTGATTTTAACTTGCGCAAAAAGCCGCGCATTCAAAGCTGCATTCGGTGAGTAGGTGGGAGGCAGCAACACACTGTCCCCCAACTTCCTGGGGGAACTACTGGGGGAGTTACCAGGCAGCTGGAACCACACACGGCATGGCAGCTTAGAAAGGGGGATGGAGACAGGAGAAAAGTGAGGAAAGAGAGTGCGGGTTAGCCACGCCGAGAGAGAGATTACTTGCTATTTCTAAATATGTATTTTAAGAAAAAATAAATTCCTAGGATAGGGGTAACGATGGTAAAGCTGATGTTTTTTGCATTTCTCCTATAGCCTTTGAGAAGGTGATGGTGAGCTAATGTCTTCAGCTGGCCAAGTGTGGCAAGTAGACCCACATTGCCCGGTCGGGAAGGATTTTTGGATTTTGACCCAGCGACAGTGAAGGAACAATGATGTATTTCTGAAATAACTGCTCAGAGGCTGATATCCCATCACCAAGTCACCCTTTATTGACCCCATGCACAGTACATAGGCTCTAACCCTGACCAGGTCAGAGCCAGTCCCTGGACTGAAGAGATTGTGTCTGCATTTCCTGTCAACCAGGACTCCCTGATTGGCCCAGGATAACACTCAATCAGGAATCTCATAGTCAAGGAGACCCACCTGACCCTCATTCCAATCACTACAACATTTCCAAATCAGGATGGTGAGTGGCTTGGAGGGGAACTTGCAGGGCATGATGTTCTCTTCCATTTGCAGCCCTTGTCTTTCTAGACAGTAAAGGTTATGGTATTGGAAGGTGCTGTCAAATGCAGCTTGGAAAGCTATTGCACTGTATCTTGTAGATGGTACACACAGCTGCCACTGTGTTTCAGAGGTGGAGGAACTTTTTTTTTAAGTGGTGAGCTGGAATCCAATAAAGGAGGCTGCTTTCTCTCAGTTGGTGTCATGGTTCTTGAGTCTCATTGGAGCTGCACCCATCCAGGCTGGTGGGGAGTATTCCATCACACTCCTGACTTGTGCCCTGTAAATGGTGGGATAGGTTTTGGGGAGTCAGGAGGTGAGTTACTTGCCGCCGAATGTCTAGCCTCTGACCTGCTGTTATAGCCATTGTACTTATATGATAAATCCAGTTCAGTTTATAGTTAAAGATGACCCTCAGGAAGTTGATAGCAGAGGTTTAATCATGGTGATGCTGTTGAGCATCAATGGACCAGTGACCTTTTGTTGGAGTCAAAATTAGAGTGGTGCTAGAAAAGCTCAGCAGGTCAGGCAGCATCCGAGGAACAGGAAAATCGATGCTTCAGGCAAAAGGCTTCCCAAAACGTCGATTTTTCTGCTCCTCGGATGCTGCCTGACCTGCTGTGCTTTTCCAGCAGCACTCTAATCTTGACTCTGATCTCCAGCATCTGCAGTCCTCACTTTCACCTAGACCTCTTGTTGGAGCCAGGCATTGCCTATCCCTGGTGCAACCAAAGATGCATGTGCCACTTGTCATCTGAAGCCCTGACATTGTCCAGGTCTTACTGCGCAAGTATGCAGACTGTTTCATTACTGAGGAGTCGCAAATGGTGGTGAACATACCCACGTCTGACTTTGTGATGGAGTGAAGGTCATTGATGAAGCAGCTGAAGAGGGTTGGGCTGAGGCAGTACTCCTGAGGAACTCCTGCAGAGATGTCCAGTAGCTGAGATGACTGACCTCAGGCTGAAGAATGATGAACTGAGGCAGTGCCGTTATGCAGGGTGAAGGAGCTGGATCCAGGGCCTTGTGTTTCCTATTGGCGTTGAAGGTGGCTTGGCCAGTTGTTTCATGTGTAACAGTACTCTGCGACCATGGTGTGTCAGTGACTGGGGAATGTTTAAAGGGGTTTCTGGTGTTCTCAGAATGAATGGGCCTCAGCAACAACCATTGTTTGGCCATAGTAATTATTTTATTTGAAATATAAATGTAATTTTATATTCTTCCCAATTTCACATTAGTTTCCCAGAAGATAAATCATAATACTTGGAAATGCATGGACTGGATTTGGAATTATAGAAGAACAGCACCTCTTATTCTCCAGTTTCACTCTCAGTGTGATCCTGACAACATTTCAACCAAAGTACAGGGGCAGCTTGCTCTCATTTCCTAGCTAATCATTGGCCTTGAGAATCAGTAGGTTCTGAAGTGATTCTTCCTCTGTCCATTTGTTGTAGTTGGGCTTGACCCTGGTTCTGGGATTTGGACTGTGCTCTGAGTGTCAATGTTACTCCTTCCCACACCCTGATGGCACAGGAGGGAGCTATGAAACAGCCACTACAGAGGTCTCTGCATAACGTTATACCCTCGCTTTACAAGCATTTATATAACTGTGTGTCTTGTGATTTCTGTAGTCTCTGCCAATCCCACAACCCTGCAGGATCTCTTCACATCTCCCAAATGTGGCCTTGTGTGGACCTTGATCCTCCTTACTCCATTATTTGTGACCCTGCTTTCAACTGCCTGAGCTCTGCCATTTCCTCCTCACCTCTCAGATGCTCCTTAAAAACAGACCACTTTGATAGTCTTTGGTTCACATTTAGAGTCATAGAGCCATAGAGATGTACAGCACGGAAACAGACCCTTCGGTCTAACCCATCCATACCGACCAGATATCCCAACCCAACTTAGTCACACCTGCCAGCACCCGGCCCATATCCCTCCAAACCCTTCCTAATCATATCCCCATCCAAATGCCTCTTAAATGTTGTAATTGTACCAGCCTCCACCACATCCTCTGGTAGCTCATTCCACACACGTACCACCCTCTGAGTGAAAAGGTTGCCCTGTAGGTTTCTTTTATATCTTTCCCCTCTCACGCTAAACCTATGCCCTCTCGTTCTGGACTCCCCAATCCTAGGGAAAAGACTTTGCCTATTTACCCTATCCATGCCCCTCATAATTTTGTAAACCTCTATAAGGTCACCCCTCAGTCTCTGATGCTCCAGGGAAAACAGCCCCAGCCTGTTCAGCCTCTCCCTATAGCACAAATTCACCCCTGGCAACATCCTTGTAAATCTTTTCTGAACCCTTTCAAGTTTCACAACATCTTTCCGATAGGAAGGAGACCAGAATTGCATGCAATATTCCAACAGTGGCCTAACCAATGTCCTGTAAAGCCGCAACATGACTTCCCAACTCCTGTACTCAATACTCTGACCAATAAAGGAAAGCATACCAAACACCTTCTTCACTATCCTATCTACCTGCGACTCCACTTTCAAGGAGCTATGAACCTGCACTCCAAGGTCTCTTTGTTCAGCAACACTCCCTAGGACCTTACCATTAATTATATAAGTCCTGCTAAGATTTGCTTTACCAAAATGCAGCACCTCACATTTATCTGAATTAAATTCCATCTGCCACTTCTCAGCCCATTGGCCCATCTGGTCAAGATCCTGTTGTAATCTGAGGTAACACCCTTCGCTGTCCACTACACCTCCAATTTTGGTGTTATCTGAAGCCTACTAACTATACCTCTTATGCTCGCATCCAAATCATTTATGTAAATGACAAAAAGTAGATGAGCCAGCACCGATCCTTGTGACACTCCACTGGTCACAGGCCTCCAGTCTGAAAAACAACCCTCCATCACCACCCTCTGTCTTCTACCTTTGAGCCAGTCTGTATCCAAATGGCTAGTTCTCCCTTTATTCCATGAGATCTCACCTTGCTGATCAGTCTCCCATGGGGAACCTTGTCGAATGCCTTACTGAAGTCCATATAGATCACATCTACTGCTCTGCCCTCATCAATCTTCTTTGTTACTTGTTCAAAAAACTCAATCAAGTTTGTGAGACATGATTTCCCATGCACAAAACCGTGTTGACTATCCCTAATCAGTCCTTGACTTTTCAAATACATGTACATTTCTAATGTATCCTTAAAAGGCTCAGTGTCAATTTTCTTCTAATTAAGTAAAGTGGATTATTTCCCATTTTTTGCTATGTTTTATACTAATGGACCAGGTGAACTGATGGAAGGCATTGAATTTGGATTAATGCTGGATTAAACAGTTTTTCTTTACCACGGGTTCAAAAGGAACTTTTTATGCAGCTTCTTGAAAATTAGGCTGAAAGTTTATTATGGTATGTGATCCAGCTGTTGATTGCAGAAAGTCAAATGACTTTGGGATAGTAGCTAAGAAAACCTTTTAGGGAGATAAGAAATGGGGTTTAATGTCCTTAATTGCTGGAAAGGTTGCCTTTGGAAGAGATTCTGGGATCCCTGTGGTGATTGTTGCTTAGCAACTACTTCTAGCATTAATTTCTGTTTCACAAACTTATGGAATTACAATAAAGAAGTCCTCTAAAAGTGCATTAAGGCTGCCAGTCTCTGTTCATCCTGTCTTGGGGTAAGTACTTGATAAAGTTTCTACACTGAGGGGTGACCATAAAGAGGTTTATAAAATCATGAGGGTCATGGATAGAGTGAATAGCCAAGGTCTTTCCCCCAGAGTAGAGGAGTCCAAAACTAGAGGGCATAGGTTTAGGGTGAGAGGGAAAAGATTTAAAATGTATCTGATGGGCAATTTTTCCACGCAGAGAGTGGTATGTGTATGGAATGAGCTGCCAGAAGAAGTGATGGAGGCTGGCATAATTTCAGTTTGGGACTAGATTAAGTTGAATATCTGGTCAGCATGGATGGGTTGGACTAAAGAGTCTGTTTCTGTGCTGTACATCTCTTTGACACTATGACCTCAGCATTTTGACCATTTTGTAAACCTTGAAGAGCTGCACTATGAATAACTACCCAAAGATTTGGATCCAGCTTGATTTCTATATGAACTGAAGCCTTGGTTGGAGGATCTTACATTGGGCTATGGTGGTCAGTGAGTGATTTAATCAACAAGAAACCTGGGGGACTGAAAGAATAAATGGAATTCCATCTTTTGCTTTCAGACCACTAGCTAATAAAAGTGTTTGCATTTTGCCTTTCTTAAAATACTACCTTTCCTGAGTCGTTTTTGTTTTTTGTGCTGTGTGTATGTGTCTGTTTGAGGATTAAAGGGGATTACAGTTTTAATTCCAGGTTATATCCCAGATATTCTCCAGCTTTGCCATTTGTTTTTGGAGAGGAGTTATGTTTTTTGGTAAACCCATTACTTGGATTTTATTAAAGAAGCCAGGTAACAGTCTCTTTTGGTTCAGATAGCAGTAAAACTGAGAAACAATTGGCTATTTTGGTTTTTGTAAGGAGATATTTATGTTAATAGTGTAACGTGATGGGGCCTGAATATCAGGATACTCCTTACAAAGTCAAAAATATACTTCACATTGACCTTTCCAGTCAAACTACAGAAGGATATGGATGCAAGTCAAGTAATTGTAGCAGTGATACAGATCAACTATGAGTGATGGAGTGGTTGAATGGCTTTCTTTTGTTTCTATGCTGGAGGCCATATATAAATGCAAATTTGGTTAATTCTTGTCGTGCCCCAACTGAAAATGGAAAAAAAAGTCACAGAATATAATTGCCAATTTGCGGGTTAGAAAAAGCAACATGTTTGTTCAAATAATGTTTTGGAAGCAGAATTTACATCGAACGAGCTCAGACTTTGTAAAAAAAAAGCCTGACAGAAAGAGGACTGCTTTTACTTCTCCATTAGGCACATATCATTTTAAATCAGAGTGACTGAATGAGGCTTGTTTTGAAACGGATTAAAGATTGCACTGTGGAAGTTTGCTCGAGTTAGATAATGACACTCTCACTAACTGACAGCATGGATTAAGCCGCTCGATGGCAGACTGCTGTTGGAGGGTTGTTAATGGGATCCCCGCTGTTTTGCAAGGCCTGGCTTTGGGGTCGTGTGTGGGTAAGCACTCAGTGGGGGTGGATGGGAGGCCCCTGCTGCTGTCACTCCTCACACAGCACAATCCTCCGTTGTCCTTTCTGCACTGATGCAGGCGAATGGGTGGCTGGAGGCCGTGATAAAGCCTTCAACTGTGAACGGGATGCCATGTTGCGAAGTTTACTCAATGCTCTCTGCCATTATCACGGTCAGGCATCCGTTCCTTAAAGGCACATGGTGCAAAGACCACACCGAATTGGGCTGGCTTTTTTAAACCACAGTCAGAATCCCCTTTAAAGTCTTTGTCACTTGTCCTATTGATTGATTTTTGAGAAAATAAGCAATGACCGTCAATAAATCTCTGGGTTTGCTTGGGCCAGTGCATAATGTTGTTGAATGACTGCCTTGACTGAACCAGTGTCATTGATTGCAATTGGTATCCTCAGAATAACAGGAGCAGAAGACAGTCTGTCCTTTAACTCTGTGCTAGCAATCTTGGTAATGTTAATTTGGACTGCAGCTCCATTCACAGTTCAATGTTCCTCAATCCAGCAAAACCTATCAATTGCTCCCAGTCTTGGTACAGTGGTTAGCACTGCCACCTCACAGCACCAGGGACCTGGGTTCAATTCCAGCCTCAGGTTACTGACTGCGTGGAGTTTGCACATTCTCCCTGTGTCTGTGTGGGTTTCCTCCGGGTGCTCCGATTTCCTCCCACAGTCCAAAGATGTGCAGGGTTGGCAGATTAGCCATGGGGAAATGCAGGATTACAGAGATGGGGTTGTGGGTCAGTGAGAATGCTCTTTGTGTGGACTCTTTGGGCTGAATGGCCTGCTTCCATATTGGAGGGATTCTGTGAGTTGGTTTCAATCTCTCCGTCATCGAGGGGCAGGGAGAGAAAGGATGAACATTGACACCTACTATTTCCAGGCCCTTAATCCCACCAGCTCCTCCCACTGTCTTGCATACAGTGACCAGTACAGCACAGAATTAGCCTATTCAGCCCATTGAGTTCATTCCAAGAGAAATTGAGTGAATCTGGACTGAGAAAATGAACCAATAACTGGACCCAAGCTGGTTCTTACTCTTTTGCCTCTGTTTCGCCAAGTATTTATCCAATTTCCTTTAGATTTAGAATCAGAATCTCAACATCAGGGGAGGACTGCACTCCAAATGGTAGCCACTCTTCATGTAAAAGTTGCTTCTCATGTTGCTTGTGGTTCTTTAGCCAATTAACTTAAACAAAGTTGACCATTTGATTATCACTTTTTCTACGACTGGAAACAACTTCTAGTTATTCTGTTTCAAGCCTTTAATAACTTTACACCCGCCAACAAAATTCTCAGGACTAGATTAGATTCCCTACAGTGTGGAGACAGGCCCTTCTGCCAAACCAGTCCACACCGACCCTCCGAAGAGTAACCCACCGAGATCCATTTCCCTCTGACTAATGCACCTAGCACTATGGGCAATTGAGCATGGCTAATTCACCTGACCTGCACATCTTTGGACTGTGGGAGGAAACTGGAGCACCCGAAGGAAACCCACACAGACACAGGGAGAACGTGCAAACTCCTTACAGACAGTTGCCCGAGGCTGGAATCAAACCTGGGACCCTGGTGTTGTGAGGCAGCAGTGCTCACCACTGAGCCACCGTGCCGCCCTTCACACTAAGGACAGCAATCCTCAGTTCCTCTGAAATTCCACATCTTTGGAGATGTTCTAGTAAATATCTTCCGAATCCTCAATATCTCTCTGGTCCCCAGTTTTGGAACCATAGTCACAGTGGGATTAAGATATATTATATAGGTTCTGCAAACAGCCTCTGCTTTTTACTCTGTACCTCAATCAATAAAGAGCATTGAGAGTTCAGGTTTCAGTATGAGACACTTTCTAACCATGACTTTATCAGACACTTACATGCAGTTTGCAAACAGCTATGAACCAGACACTATTTCAAAATTGTTTCAAATTTTCCAAAGGGTTACTTTTTGACTTTTAGGGGCTCTTTTCTCATTCTCACAAACCTATTTATCAGGTTATGTGGTAATAATATCTTTAGTAATGCTGTTAACATAATTTAAACTCCCAAAAGCAGAATTAGAAGAATTCATCACTGTCTTTCAATTATCAACACTCCATTAAACTTAAAATCACACACAATGAAAACATTAATTTACTGAACACTGCCGCATTCAACTTGACTCAAGATGTTAAGATATAAGTTATCAATGATCGTTTTCCAAATAAATGAGACACACTTCTGCACAAAAACAACCATCTTCCTAATCACAAACTGATAAAGACACGTCTAAAATATGTCCATCGCGAATGCACAATGTTGGAACATTATTGAAGGGGAGAGCAGGCAAGGGAGACCAAATGACATATTCTGTCCCTCACTCAAATGTTTGTATATTTACACCAGGCAGTTACTATCACATTTACTGCATATCAGATCTCAAACTCAGATTTAAATTTAACAATTAGCACAATGCCTATTACAATAACAACCACTGCATTTTTCCCCATATAGTAGCTCCTGAACATTTGCAGCCTTAAGCTAGAGATTCATACAAACACATGAACATATAAACAAGGAGCAGGAATGGGCAATTCAGCCTCTTTAAGCTGCTTTGTCATCCAATATGTTCATGGGTAATCTGACTGCAACATAAAATCTGCATTCTTACCTCCCCTGTTTAACATTCTAGTTGCGCAGTTAGAGAAAGGATATTATTAAGCTGGAGAGAATTGAGAAGAGATTTACCAGGATGTTGCTGGGTATGGAAGGTTCAAGACTGGACCTTCCAGTCTTAGACTGGATAGACTGGAACTATTTTCACTGGAGTGAAGGAGGTTGAGAGGCGACCTTATAGAAGTTTATAAAATAATGATGGGTATAGATAGAGTTAACAGTAGTCGTCTTTTCCCTAGGATGGGGGATTTCAAGACTAGGGGATCACATTTTTAAGGAGATAGATTTGAAAAATATATGAGGGGCAAATATTTTACACAGAGGGTGGTTGTATGTGGAATGAATTTCCTGAAGTGATGGTGGGTGTGGGTATTGTTACAATGTTTTAAAGACATTTGGATAAGTACATGAATAGGAAAGGTTTGGTAGGATATGGGTCAGGAGCAGGTGGGAGGGATTAGTTTAGCTTGGGATTGTGTTCGGCATGGACTGGTTGGACCGAAGGGTAGAATGTAGTAATGACTGTGCCAGCAGGATTGGTGCTGGGGCCTCAATGGTTATGATTTATATTGACGATGGGACAGAGGCGTGGTTGCCAAATTTGCTGACAAGATGGAGACAGATAGGAAAACAGGTTGTGAAGAGGACACAAGGAGGTTATAAAAAGATATAAATATGTTAAGTGATTGGGCCAAACAAGCTGTATGACTATGACTATGACTATGACTTTCCCACTCTCTGACAGATACTCAAGGATTCTGCTTCTAACACCTTTTCAGGAAAAGAGTTCCAAAGACTTAAGACCCCCTTAAAGAAAAGTTTCTGTCCATTTTCTGTTTTAAACAGGTGACTCCTGATGGCTAAACATTGTCTTCTGTTTTTAGATTCTCTCGTAGGATAAAACATTCTCTCCAGATCTAGTCTGTCATGTTGCCCTTTACCCTTTTACATTCCAGGCCTAACCTGTCTAACCTGTTCTCATAAACTAACACACTCCTTCAAGGTATTACTCTGTTAAACCTTCTCTGAATCGCTTACAACACACTTACATCCATCTTTAAGTAATGAGACCAAGTTCCCTCCAAGCTACCCACCATCCTGTTTTGGAAATATAACGCCGTTTCTTCACTGTCACTGGCTCAAAGTCCTGGAGTTCCCTCCCGAAGGGTATTGTGGGTCTACTTACAGCACATGGACTTCAGCTCACCACCACTTTCTCAAGGGGTAACTAAGGACGAGAAATACACACAAGTCAGCCAGAAATGCTCGCATCCCAAGAGTGAATAATGAAATACTCTGCACAATATTCCAGATGCAATCTCACCAGTGACTGAGTATAGCCTCCTCACTTTTGTCTTCAATTTTCTCATGATAATCAATACCATTCTATTAGCTATCCTCATCTTTTCCTGTGTCTGAAAGCTAACCTTTTATGATTCTAGAACACTAAGACACCCACTGCATCTCAGAATTCTGCAAACTCTCACCATTTAAATAACACACTTCTACTTTTGTTTTTCCTGACAAAGTGTTAAAGTTTACATTTTCCACATGGTTCTCCATATCTTGACCCAATCACTTCACTATTTATATCTTTTTGTAACCTCCTTATGTCCTCTTCACAACCTGCTTTCCAATCTATCTCCACCTTGTCAGCAAAGGTGGCAATCACACCTTATGTCCCTTCGTCAATTTAAATTATAACCATTGAGGCCCCAACACCAATCCCTCTGGTACAGTCATTATTATATCCCACCAATCAGAAAAAAGACCAATTTATGCTTATTCTCTGTTTTCTAAGAACAGCCAATCTTCTATTCCTGCCAAGAAGCTATCTTGTATGGTTGGAGGTTGGTTTGCAATGTAGAGTGATACCAATAATGTGGGTTCATTCCCCACTACTGGCTGAAGTTTACACAAAGGTTCTGCCTTCTCACCCCTTACCTCATGCTTGTGACTGTCAGGTTAGTCTTGCCACTGGTTGTCTCTCTCTAATGAGAAGGTGCCTTTCTAGGCCATGGTGACTTTATCTCTTCCGCCATGAGCTTTTATTTTCTGCGATAATCTTTAATGTGACTCTTGATTAAATACCTTCTGGAAATCCAAGGACAGTGCACCCCTCAGTTCCCTTTTATCAGCAGCATGTACTACCCTAACAAAGAATTCCCGTACATTAATCAAACACGATTTCTCTATTACCACACTATATCAACTCTGACTGATTATATTGAATGTATCTCAGTGACTTGTTATAACTTCTTTAATAAATTTTCTATTAGTTAGCTGATGGTTAACAGAAGGTGCCATCTCAGCTCAGACATTGAGATGACCTTTTTGTTGGAAAACCTGAAGTTACTTTGGGAATGTGACTTAAAAGAAGTTCTGGGATTTACATATTAAAGAAACGAAACTAACAAACCCATTCTAAAAGTTGGAAGACTTAATCTAGGTTTATATTTCAGTTGCATGACACAGTAATCTATTGTTATAAATTCTGTGTCTTTTGATCGTGCTTCACAACTACCTGATGAAGGAGCAGCGCTCCGAAAGCTAGTGCCTCCAATTAAACCTGTTGGACTATACCCTGGTGTTGTGTGATTTTTAACTTTGTCCATCCCTGTCCAACACCAGCTCTTCCACACCATTTGCTATGGGCTCACCCATCTCTGGGCTCATAGCAGAAGCAGTGATGTAAAGATTGGAACAACCAGCCCTTCCACAAAGGCAAAAGGGAGGACTGCAGATGCTGGAGATTAGAGTCAAGACTGTGGTGCTGGAAAAGCACAGCAGGCCAGGCAGCTTCCAAGGAATAGGACAGTTGATGTTTCGGGCAAAAGCCCTTCATGAGGAATGAAGGGTTCATTCCTGATGAAGGGCGTTTGCCTGAAACGTTGACCCTCCTGTTCCTCAGATGCTGCCTGACCTGCTGTGCTTTTCCAGCACCACGCTCTGGAGCCCTACCACAAATCCAACCCAACTCTGGATCAGAGACATAGACAACACTTTTGTTATCATTAAGAGAACATATTTAGTCTGTGTTGTTTGAAATGCATCCTTAATTATCTGCCATTGCTCCTTTACTGACCTATCATTTAATCTAAATTACCAATTCACTTTAACTAGTTCTGCTTTCATACCCTTATTTAAGTTTTAAAGATTTGACTCAAACCCACTTGTTACTCCCTTAAACTTGTAGAAGAACAGAAAAATTTATGTTATGATTACTGATAAATAGGGGTGCTTTCACCATGAGATCATTAAGCCTATCTAGTAAAGCTAGTACAGCCTAATCTCTGGTCAGTCCCAGAACATGAGGTTTTAGGTAACAATGCCAAATTCCTCTCTAAGCTACCTTTTCCAATCTGACTTTTCCAGGCTATATGTGGAATCTCCCATGATTATCAACGTGCCTTTCTGAAAACATCTAATTATTTTTTACTTTATTTATTATTGGTTACTGATAGGGGGCATGCACACCTCTGCCACAAGTGACCTCTTGTCTATATAATTTCTTATTGCTATCCAAATAATTTCCACGTCTTGGATTCCCGAATGTAATTCACCCCTCTCTGTTGAGATAGTGCCATCATTGACCAACAGACCCATTCCCAACCCACCTTTCCCTGTCATTCTTAAATATCCTGTCCATCAACGATTCAGGTGTCAATCCATTAAACCCTGCAGCCATGTCTCTGCAATGGCGACCAGGTTGGTCTTATTCATTAATATTTACACTCTCAGCTCAAATGTTTTGCTTGAAATGTATTCAGCCACAGAGCCTTTATTTTTATCTTTTTATTCTTTTTGGAAATTCTAGATATTCTTAAAACTTATCCAAAAAAAACCCCTGGCGTGTCCAATTGTGCACCATTTCAACAGTACTGCAGCAGGAGAGTGTAACCTAGATTTTCATCCTTATTTCTCTGATGTGGGACTTGAACCTGGAACCTGCTGAGAGACACCACTGACACACATTTCTTCTTTAAGTCTGAAAGTTAAAAGTTTTCGTTATTTTGCCATCAGCCGTGCACACACCAGGCGCAACACGCTTATGAAGCTTCACTCAGGGAAGCTTTTCAATTTTTAATGCGACTTATAACAGATGACATAAAAATCCATTAAAAGAAACAGAAAACATTGAGCAAGTCTCAGTGTGAATACATTTAGAGGAAGTTCAATAAAAGTGCAATAAAAGGCAAGGTGAATAATTTCCATTCCTATTGAGCCTGAAACGTTCCTGATGTTAGAACGTTCCCTGAAACAGGCTTAATTGAGAATCAAGGATATGGCCACATATTTGCCAGAGAGACATTTAGGTGCAGGGGAAAGTCTTGATAGATGGGAGCATCCATCAATAGGCAACTATCTCAGAATGGTTGCTGAGTCAAGGATCATGACAAGGCTGGGGCTGGCAGGAGAGTGGGTTGACATCACAAACTGGTGAGTTGTAATCTCATCGAATGGCAGTACAGACTTGAGGGGCCCAATGGTCTCACCTTGTTCCAAAAAATATCTATGTCTCTATGGTCACTGACAAACAGCTGGGTCCATTTCTAGGTAAAAGCAAGGGCTGCAGATGCTGGAAACCAGATTCTAGATTAGAATGGTGCTGGAAAAGCACAGCAGTTCAGGCAACATCCGAAGAGCAGGAAAAATCGATGTTTTGGGCAAAAGCCCTTCATCAGGAATGAGGCAGAGTGCCTGCAGGGTGGAGAGATAAATGAGAGGAGGGTGGGGGTGGGGATGGAGGTGATAGGTCAGAGAGGATGGTGGAGAGGATAGTTGGAAAGGATGTTAGGCAGGTAGGACAAGTCATGGGGACAGTGCTGATCTGGAAGTTTGGAGCTGGGGTGAGGTGGGGGAAGGAGAAATGAGGAAACTGTTGAAGTCCACATTGATGCCCTGGGGTTGAGGTGTTCCGAGGTGGAAGATGAGGCGTTCTTCCTTCTGGCATCGGGTGGTGAAGGAGGCCCAGGACCTCCATGTCCTCGGCTGAGTGGGAGGGGGAGTTGAAATGTTGGACCACAGGGCTGTGTGGTTGATTGGTGCGGGTGTCCCAGAGACGTTCCCTCAAAGCGCTCTGCTAGGAGGCGTCCAGTCTCCCCAATGTAGAGGAGACCATATTGGGAGCAACGGATCCATTTCTAGTTAGGGCAGGGGTATCTTGGGGTATTTCTTGTCGTCTCTACATAACATTAATAAAAGACAGAGTGGTCTCCTCATGCTGGTTTTAATCACGTTAAGTGGTTGGAATATTTTTCCAGCTTCTCCCTAATTGCCTGGGTTTTTAATCGGTTTTCTCAGCCTCCCAAGCAATTGCATGTTGAATCGGAGGGTGTCCATATTACAATGCACAAAGTGTGGTATCTATACAGAGCACAGGCTGAAATCAATCAGTTCATTATTTCCTCTATCATATTTGTGCCTCATACTTCATCTCACTCAATGTTTCCTCCAAATTATCCCCTGAATCCAAGAGAGCTCCGTGTGTTTGAAACTTCCTTCCAATGGCTCCATTTAAGATAATATTTGGAGAGGATAGAGACTTGCAAAAGATACTTTGTTTTGAAGTTTGTTTCTAAAGTTTAAACTAAGTGTAGAAGTGGAATCAGGCTGTAGGTGTCAGTAGAGGCAAAGACCTGTGTCCAAAGCCAAAGCCCACAATGGAATTTATACGTTCACCTTGGTCTAAAACCAAAAGGTCTGGTTATAAGTATAGATATTTACATTATAAATAACAAGGAAGCTCAGTATATTTATTGAGCAACTCTGTAGATTATAAAACTTTAGTGTGTCCCCATTTCAATAAGGTAAATGCCAATCAGCTCATTGAGAAGCGTTGAATCCTTACTGTGTGGAGGTAGGCTATTTGGCCCATCGAGTTTGCACTGACCCTCCGAAGAGCATCCCATCCAGACCCAACCCCTACTTGATAACCCTGCATTTTCCATGGCCAATCCACCTTAACCTGCACGTCTATGAACTGTGGGAGGACACCCACACAGGCATGGGGAAAATGTGCAAACTCCATACGGACAGCTGCCCAAGACTGGAATCGAACTCGGGTCCCTGGTGCTGTGAGGCAGCATAAATCAGCCCTGTCCATGCACGTTACTGTCGATTTGGAGGTGCCAGTGTTGGACTGGAGTGTACAAAGTTAAAAATCACACAAAACCAGGTTATAGTCCAACAGGTTTAATTGTAAGCACTAGCGTTCAGAGTGCTGCTCCTTCCTCAGGTGGTTGTGGAGGATATAGTTGTAAGACTCAGAATTTATAGCAAAAGTTCATAGTGTGATGTAACTGAAATTCCTGCTTTCCTGCATTTCTGAAGAGTGAAACTAACATGGTCATTCTAACAGATGAGAGACTTAACAAACAATCAAGGTATTTTTCAATGTGTAATTTCAGTTACATCACACTGTAAACCTTTGTTATAAATTCTGTGTCTTACAACTGTGTACTTCACAAACACCAGATGAAGAAGCAGCGCTCTGAAAGCTAGTGCTTCCAATTAAACCTGTTGGACTATAACCCGGTGTTGTGTAATTTTTAACTTATTACTGTCGAGACTGTCATCAAAACTGTCTGACTTATAAAAATTCCTGAGCAAAGTGGTTAACCCCTTATGGGAAGTTCATTTATATCGCATCTTTTAATGCAAGAAGAGGCTTTCTGACCCTGAGTGAAACCCAGTACAGCGGTTTAACCTGAAGTGGACTTCACTGGTGCTGTCAGCATTTGTTTTTAACCCTTGCCCAGATGTGGCCATCTCTGTCTAGCCATTGCTAATTACCCAGAGTTAGGAGTTAACCACATTACACTGGTCACATTAGTGTCACATGTAGAGGTATAGTCAGCAGTATTCCTTCTGTAAAGAAGATGGGTGAATCAAATGGCTCCCCCACTCCATCATGCCATGGCCATCACTAGACTCAATTGCAGCCTATCAATTCAATTGAAATCCTGCCATCGACCATCACAAGGTTTGAACCCAGGTCCACCAGAACATTGGCTGGGTCTGCAGATTAACACTTTAGGGATAATACCACAAAGCCATCACATCCCATAGTTTGCCTTGCAGAGGTAGTGCAGTCAGTAGGATACCTGGTGTAGGGATGGAGCCATTTTTGACACATTTTGAAATTGTGCCTTTTGAAGGGGCGTTTAAAGGGGACAGTGTTCCCACCTCTCTTTTCCCCTGTCCGTTAAAGCGATAGAGGTCATGGATTGAAAACATGCTGTCAGGAAAGTGTTAGTGAGTTGCTGGAATGCACCTTCCATCAATAATGAACAAAGCAAATGTTTAAGGTGATGGTTTATGTATAAATCAAGCAGGTTGCTCATTCGTGGGAGATATTGAGCTTGTTGAGTGTCAGAATCTTAGAATCTATACAGTGTGGAAGGAGGCCATTTGGATCATCAAGTCTGCAGTCTGCAACTGCGTTATTGTGTGAGCAAATGGGCAATGAGCCACCATGTTCATGACTGGTGTCTTTGACCTGCTGTTACAGTCATAGAATTTACATTATTAATCCAATTCAATTGTTGGTCAAAAATTGCTTCCAATCAACCTGTTCAGACATGTTATGATATACCTCCATAGCAGGTGGGACCAATGCAGAACCTCTGGCCCAGATATAGGTCACTACCACTGTCCATATGACCTCCTCCAGTTTCTAGTCAACTGTAATCTCAGTGATGTTGATTGTGTTCGGATTCGGTGGTGGGAATGTTATGGGCTGTCAGGGAGAACTGGTGAAATTCTCTCCAGTTGGAAATGGTTACTGGCTGGCAATTTTGGGGAGTGAATGCTGTAAAGACATTTTATTTGCTCGGTTTTGGACTGTGGATTTTTATTTTAAAAAAGAAAGGTACTGCTTTATACCAAGGAAAAGATGAATAGATGAATGTGATTTATTCCTATTTATTGGAGCATTTTCTGAGTTGTGTGCAATGTTGCATTTTCCAGGAATAGTGAGAACAAAAGCAGGTACCATGGTGCCATTGGGTTCTGAACGAAAGGACAATTGCTTGGCGTCAATGTTTGGATTCCCTCCTGACCAGTTGACCATAGATTGTGTGCGGCCAGTGCAGCAGAGAACCACTAACCTTCAAAGAGAAAGCATCAAAAAACTCTGTCTCTCTCTCTCTCTCGTGTTGACTCCAGTAACTAACTGTCTTCCATTTACCTTTTTATGCACATCACTGTCAAAAGAGGAGTAACTGCCTTTATATTAGATTCCCTACAGTGTGGAAACAGGCCTTTTGGCCCAACTAGTCCACACCGACCCTCCAAAGAGCAACCCACCCAGACCTGTTTCCCCTCTGACTAATGCTACAGGTAATTTAGCATGGCCAATCCACCTGCCCTACACAAGTTTGGGATTGTGGGAGGGGACCAGAGCAGCCCCACAGAGAATGTGCAAACTCCACACAGACAGTCACCCAAGGCTGGAATCGAACCTGGGACCCTGGTGCTGTGAGGCAGCAGTGCCAACCACTGAGCCACCATGCCACCCTTTAAAGGCAATTGAAAAACAAATTCTCAGTTAGTGAGAGCATTAATATGCAAACAAGCTCATCTGAAAAGAATTAAAAGGAATTGGAAGGAAGAGAAAGAAAGCAGCTGATTGATTCCTATAGTCTAGAGCAGTGCCAATGGGATGAATTTCCATGATTGTTTTTCTCCCCTTTTTCCATCTTTAATATCCATGTCTTGACTGTTTTTATCTGTGTGTGAAGGGGAGGTGATTGTGAGGAGAATTTAAAAAGTGTGGAATTTAAGTTGTAGAGTTTTACATTGGAAATTCTCATTCCAGCTTGCCATGTGGAGAGATTACCTGGTAATAGCAGCAGCAGCGTGTACTAACGACGCGATACGCTGTAGAAATTCACCAAAGATTCTTATAAGACACCTTCCAAATCCACAACCACTTCCATCTAGAAGGACAAGGGTAGCAGATATATGGAAATTCTGTCACCCTCAACCCACCCCACCCCCCTCTAAGCCACCCACCATCCTGACTTGGAAATATATCACTGTTCCTCCAGTGTCACTGGGTCAAAATCTTAGAATTGCCTCCCTGAGGGCATTGGGGTCTATCTGCAGCATATGGACTGCAGCAGTGTAAGAAGGCAGCTCACCTCAACCTTCTCAAGGACATCTAGGAACGAGCAAAAACATTGGCCCTGCCAATGATGCGCATGCTCCACAACTGAATAAGAAGGGGAGTTATGAATGGTCAAAATATTAAGACTTCTCTTATGCTTGAATATATGGGTCCTATTTCTTTTCAGGCAGATTCTGTGTATAGCTAGTGGGTATGTAGAGTAATTTCATGGCCTAGATGGATTTTGTTTTGGAACCTGTCAATGTAAACCTTGAAGGAAGCTTCTGGAGGAACAGGATACGACAATGCTATGTCTTGATTTCTGTGTTTAACCGCGCAGGTACAGATAATTGAAGCTGCTGCCTGACTTTCACCATGATAGTGGTGAGTGTCAATGGCCACACTGATATTTCCATACAAAGGCTGGACCTGGGGAGAAGGACAATGTAAAATTTCATTTCAGCCTTGTTGGGGAGGCCAACATGGTGCCACTGTGCCAGTATGCCAGAACCCCAGGCCAATGTTCTGAGGACCTGGGCACAATGGCAGATAGTGATATTTGAATTCAATAAACTTCTGGGATTAAAAAGCCAATCTAATAGTGACCATGTAACCATCGCTCTGTCTGAAAGCCCCATGAGGGAAGGAAATCCACGATCCTTACCTAGAAAAGTCTACACGTGACTTCAGAACCACAGCACTGTGGTTGACACTTAACTGCCCTCCAGACAATAAATGCTGACCTAGCCAGAGACACTCACATCCCATGAGTAAGTAAAAACAAATCTAATTGAATGGCAGAACAGGATTGAGAGGCTGAATGGCCTGCTGCTGTTCCAGTGTTCACTGGTGTGTTTGGAGTGAAGAGTGTGTGAATGTATGGATACTGGAGGATGAACAAATATTCCAAGAGATGTTTACTGTTATGCTGCCTGTTTGGAGCAAGTATAAGAAGATATAAGAGAGGTGTGGTGTAAATATTGTCTTTATCACAAGAAATTCGCAATCTCTGAAGACTGTCTGAGTTGATGAATCATGTCTTTCTTCAGTGCTATTCCCTGAAAATGAATGTTCCTTCACTAATTAGGCAACATATTTTTGACTCGTTAATCAGAACTTTGCTTGTCCTCTAGTTTGAGATAACTGGGATAATTAGTCTGCAGGAGATTACATCATCCTGTCTGCCCACTCCCTCAATTTCAAAATAATTTAGTTTAAAGTTAATCTAGGTATGAGGCTGGACACAGCATTGGCACTTTGTGCCCTGCAGCAGGAGATCATACGTTTAATTCCTGCTGCAGTGAGGGGAGTGCTTAATCATGGCTGTACACTACTGAGGGAGAGCTGCACTGTCAGCACGTGCTGTCTTTCAGGGTGTGATGCTAATCTGAGGTCCCTTGTGCAGAGTGAAGGGACTTGTACCTTTGTTCTGCGAATAGCCAATGGCCATGTGCAAAGGGAGTGATAGCAAAGTGATGTCCGATCACCTGTGACTTTGGGGCTCCAGATGAAATGTCCCTCTCTGAGCACCATCTGTGCAGAGATATGGTTAATTCAGCCTGTCGCTGATGTCATGATTCCCTGGGGGTAGCACGCTGGAAATCAAGCCCCTATGGTGCCACCGCAAGAAATTACAGAGAGTTGTGAATACAGCCCAGTCCACCAGACAAACCAGACTTGCTTCCATTGGCTCTATCTACACGTCCCACTGCCTTGGGAAAGCAGACTGTGATGCTGAACTTTTTTATTTCTGTAATTAAGATCTTGAACCTAAGATGGCACCATGTGGCGACATTATACACATTTTACTGTACTCTTACATTTGAAAACATGTGACAATAGGAATCGAAATCTAAATCTAAAAACCTAACAATAAAAGACCCCTCCCATCTCAGTTACACTCTCTTTCACCCTCTTCCGTCAGACAGAAGATGCAAAAGTTTGACTTAAGAACAGCTTCTTCCCCGCTGCTATCAGACTTATGAAAGGACCTCTCCATATCAGAGTTGATCTTTCCCTGCACCTTCTCTGTAGCTGTAACACTTTATTCTGCTTTCTATTCTAACCTGATGTACTTATGTAAGGTATGATTTGTCTGGTTAGCATGCAAAACAATACTTTTCACTGCATCTCTGCACAACCACCTGATGAAGGAGCAGTGCTCCGAAAGCTAGTGCTTCCAAATAAACCTGTTGGACAATAACCTGGTGTTGTGTGATTTTTAACTTTTCATTTTTGTGCTTTTTAAAACTGAAATGGGCTGAAATTAGAACAAACTGTTAAAGACTAATGTTTTGAAAGGATTGCTACATGTATAGAAGCAAGTAGCCTGACTCCCATGGCAAGATTGTGTAAACAGTTGTTTGTACAAACAGCAATAGAAAGGTTATCACAAAATTTAAAGATTTTAAAGTAATCAAACAAAATTCCTCAAGTTACCTGAATTCCAGACCCAGGTTTGTAGAAAACATGTCCCGGGTTTCTGTAGGTAAATAAGAATTGTTATTTGTTACAAACAATTTGACTCTAGCTACGGGCAGTTACAAATCATTGGCACGTGGCACAACAAATTAAAATTCTAATCTCCCTCTAAACATCCTCTCACACAGACAGGCATAGAATCCCTACAGTGTAGGAGCAGGCCATTGGGTCTGCACCAACCCTCCAAAGAGTATCCCAGCCAGACCCATTTCCCTCCAACCTTATTCCCTGCTATTCTACGCTCCCCATTACTAATCCACCTAGTCTATGCATCCATGGGCACTATGGGCAACTTAGCCCAGCCGATCCACCTAAGTATGGGAGGAATTTCACACAGATTGTCACCCAAGGGGGCAATCAAACCCGGGTTCCTGGTGCTGTGAGACAGCAGTGCTAACCACTGAGCCACCATGCTACATTGCAGGACATAGACAGATAAAAAACAACAGATACAGAGAAGACCAGTAGGGAACAACATCCAGAGAAGGATTTCATGGAATGTCAGAGGAATTCTGTTCCTGAAGCTTGCAATCCCCCTGGACTCATACATCATGTGACCATTTACAGCTGAAACAAACTAGGAAAAAAACCTGAACTGGGAGTACTGGCTAATCCCCTGCCATTATTAATCTAGACTCTTTAGCACCTCTGCCTTTACAACCTCTCTTCAAAAAAAATCAAGGACAAAATATTTCTGTATTCTTTGTTCACAAGATCTGTTGTGTTGGTGCTTCCTGATCTGCTTTCCTTTTCTAAATACTTACATTGGTTTGCAAGAGGGCTGGGGTGTCTGGTTCTATTATTAAAAGAATCTGACTTATCACTTAAAAGTCACAGCTTACATCAACTGCTGAAGGAAAGATGAACTAGTTTTCTGCAAGCTTAAAGTGAGTTTTGACTGCAGAGAACAGAGAGACAACTCATATGCTGGTACAGATCAAAGGGGGCAATCAAACCCGGGCTCCTGGTACTGTGAGGCAGCAGTGCTAATCAGTGAGCCACCGTGCTACACTGCAGGACATAGACAGATAAAAAACAACAGATACAGAGAAAACCAGGAGGGAACAACATCCAGAGAGGGATTTCAGGGAATGTCAGAGGAATTCTGTTCTTAACTCTGTGTCTTAAGCTCTGTGTCTTAAAATTAAATCCTCGTCCCAGGCTGTTCAGTTCCCTAAGAACCAATCATACAGTTATTAGTAAGTGTTTTGGACCAGGCCAGACCCCTCAAAACATTTTAAGAAGGTAGTCTAGACCCTAACTTTTTTTTTATTTTAAAGGAAAATTTGAAGTGGGTGTTCTAGGTGTGATGCAACTGGTCAAACCACTTTGCTTTAAGCAAAATAGAATTTATTTAAACACAACCTATGAAACACTAACAAAACAGAACAAGGATAATTTAACTATTGGAAAAAATAACCAACCTGATACATATCAATTACTAATTAACTGTTCCAATACAGTAACATACCGTAAACACACCCCTTAGCAAAAAGGTAAATTCAAACACAGATTCTTATAGGCAGGAGGGAACAACATCCAGAGAGGGATTTCAGGGAAAGTTAGTGGAATTCTTTTACTGAAGGTTGTAACCTCCCTGGACTCACACAACTTGTGACTGCTACAGCTAAAACAAACTAGAAAAAACCTGAACCGGGAGTACTGGCTACTCCCCTGCCATTGTTAAACTAGACACTTCAGCACCTCTGCCTTTACAACCCCTCTTCAAAAAAAAAACCAAGGACAAAACAAGCCTTTTAAAGTGACAGCATTGTCACTCAGACAAAAGGCCTTTATCATTGATAACTGGTTACTCGCTAATAGACCAATCAACGTTATGTTGCCAGCCAATTGCGATCTGAATAGAGAACCATACCGCTCCATTTCAACCGCAACCCCAATCTTCACTTGCTGCTTGTCCAAATGGCTGTTTACACAACACTTGCCACAAGTGTCAGGTTATTTGTTTTTCAACACAGGCACCAATCCTTACAAAACATAGGGTCTGAAACCATTTTTTCCTCAGCCCACAATTTTCTTTTAAAAAATTGCACCATGTCTTTACATTGTTCATTCACAAGAACGTAAAAACAAATTCATAGCATTACACGACAGTTTGACTGCTGTTTTGCCAACAACATTTTTTTTTAAATTCAAGATTTTGATTGCTGTATTCCTTCAGTGGCTCGACTTCAAAAGCAGTAATTGTGGAAAGGCTCAGCAGGTCTGGCAGCATTTGTGGAGAGACATTCTGGGCTCAGTGACCCTTCCTCAGAACTCACAGGACCCACTCAGGTTCCAGCTCTGGGACCCCTTGTAACCTTCAGTCAGGTGGCCCTCCTGCTTGTATTCCTGCCGTGGGTCACTCTGCAGTCTGCTGCCATATGTCCTGACCTCCCGCAGGTTTGGCACGCTTTGCGCTGCGCTGCATATGCAGGTAGCCTTGTCACCCTCCCAGCACGAAGCTGGAGGGCGGGGGGAGGGTGTGAACTGTCCTTGCGCAGGTGCTGGAGAGCTGCTGCAGTCAATGTGACTTAGAGTCCCCCACAGGACTAGAGAGTGTTCCAGGACTTTGACCCAGTGACAGTGATGCAACGGTGATATATTTCCAAGTCGGGATGCTGAGTGACTCGGAGGGGAACCTGCGGCTGTTGGTGGTCCCATGTGCCTGCTGCCCTTGACCTTCTGGGTGGTAGTGTTTGCAGGTTTGGTGAAAGTGAAAGCTGGCATTGTTCCAGATGAACATGGGCTGCTCTCTTGTTAAAGGGAGATGACTGGTGATGAATTTAACCTTTGGGCCACCACACCTCAGGTGAATGATGAGTTTGAGAAGGTGACCTAGACCAGTGCAAGAATTGAGCCCATACTATTAGTATCAGGCTACACTGGAAACCAACTGTTCACTCAACTAGGCTGCCAGGTGCCGAATGTCTGGAAGGTTTTGTCAAGGTCATTTGATGAGTTTCTGCAGTGCAGATTGTCGATGGTAATCCTGCTGTCATTGGCTGCCAGTGGGGAAGGCAGTGAATGCTGACAGTCATAGAGTCATAGAGGTGTACAGCATAGAAGCAGACCCTTCGGTCCAACCCGTCCATGCCGACCAGATATCCCAACCCAATCTAGTCCCACCTGCCAGCACCCGGCCCATATCCCTCCAAACCCTTCCTGTTCATATACCCATCCAAATGCCTCTTAAATGTTGCAATTGTACCAGCCTCCAACACTTCTTCTGGCAGCTCATTCCACACCCGTACCACCCTCTGCGTGAAAACGTTGCCCCTTAGGTCTCTTTTATATCTCCCTCTCACCATAAACCTATGCCCTCTCGTTCTGGACTCCCTGACTCCAGGGAAAAGACTTTGCCTATTACCCTATCCATGCCCCTCATAATTTTGTAAACCTCTATAAGGTCACCCCTCAGCCTCTGATGCTCCAGGGAAAACAGCCCCAGCCTATTCAGCCTCTCCCTATGGCTCAAATCCTCCAACCCTGGCAACATCCTTGTAAGTTTTTTCTGAACCCTTTCAGGTTTCACAACATCTTTCCGATAGGAAGGAGACAAGAATTGCATGCAGTATTCCTACAGTGGCCTAACCAATATCCTGTAAAGCCACAACATGACCTCCCAACTCCTGTACTCAATACTCTGACCAATAAAGGAAAGCATACCAAACGCCTTCTTCACTATCCTATCTACCTGCGACTCTACTTTCAAGGAGCTATGAACCTGCACTCCAAGGTCTCTTTGTTGAGCACCACACCTTAGGACCTTACCATTAAGTGTATAAATCCTGCTAAGATTTACTTTCCCAAAATGCAGCACCTCACATTTATCTGAATTAAACTCCATCTGCCACTTCTCAACCCATTGGCCCATCTGGTCAAGATCCTGTTGTAATCTGAGGTAACCCTCTTCACTGTCCACTACAGGAGGAGGCATGGGTGGCTGTGGCTGATGAGGGAAGTTAAGAAACATATAAAGTTAAAAGAGAAAAAGTATAACATAGCAAAGATAAGTGGGAAAATGGAGGACTGGGAAGCTTTTAAAGAACAACCGAGGATTACTAAGAAGGAAATACACAGAGAAAAAATGAGGTACGCAGGTAAACTGGCCAAAAATATAAAGGAGGATAGTAAAAGTTTTTTTAGGCATGTGAAAGGCAAAAAAATGCATAAGACCTAAATTGGGCCCTTGAAGACAGAAACAGGGGAATATATTATGGGGAACAAAGAAATGGCAGAAGAATTGAATTGGTACTTCAGATCTGTGTTCACTGGGGAAGACATAAGCAATCTCCCTGAGGTAATAGTGGCTGAAGGACCTGAACTTAAGGGAATTTATATTTGCCAGGAATTGGTGTTGGAGAGACTGTTAGGTCTGAAGGTTGATAAGTCCCTGGGGCCTGATGGTCTACATCCCAGGGTACTGAAGGAGGTAGCTCGAGAAATCGTGGATGCGTTGGTGATTATTTTCCAGAGTTCGATAAATTCGGGATCAGTTCCTGCGGATTGGAGGGTGGCTAATGTTGTACCACCTTTTAAGAAAGGTGGGAGAGAGAAAGCAGGAAATCCTAGACCAGTTAGTCTGACCTCAGTGGTGGGAAAGCTGCTGGAGTCTATTATAAAGGATGAAATTACAACACATCTGGATAGTAGTAACAGGATAGGTCAGAGTCAGCATGGATTTATGAAGGGGAAATCATGCTTGACTAATCTTCTGGAATATTTTGAGGATGTAACTCTGAAGATGGAGAGGGAGATCCAGTACCTGGACTTTCAGAAAGCTTTTGATAAAGTCCTACATAGGAAGTTAGTGAGCAAAATTAGGGTGCATGGTATTGGGGGCAAAGTACTAACTTGGATTGAAAATTGGTTGGCTGATAGGAAATAAAGAGTAGTGATAAACGCCTCCATTTTGGAATGGCAGGCAGTGACCAGTGGGGTCCCACAGGGATCAGTACTGGGACCGCAGCTTTTTATAATATATGTTAATGATATAGAAGATGGTATTAGCAATAATACTAGAAAATTTGCTGATGATACTAAGCTGGGTGGCAGGGTGAAATGTGAGGAGGATGTTAGGAGATTACAGGGTGACCTAGACAGGTTAGGTGAATGGTCAGATGCATGGCAGATGCAGTTTAATGTGGATAAATGTATGGTTATCCACTTTGGTGGCAAGATCAGGAAGGTAGATTACTACCTAAATGGAATCAATTTAGGTAAAGGGGCAGTACAGAGAGATCTGGGTGTTCTTGTACACCAGTCAATGAAGGTAAGCATGTAGGTACAGCAGGTAATGAAGAAGGATAATAGCATGCTGGCCTTCATAACAAGAGGGATTGAGTATAGAAGCAAAGATGTTCTTCTGCAGGTGTACAGGGCCCTGGTGAGACCACACCTGGAGTATTGTGTGCAGTTCTGGTCTCTAATTTGAGGAAAGACATTCAGCGTATTGAGGGAGTGCAGCGTCGGTTCACGAGGTCAATTCCTGGAATGGCGGGATTACCTTACACTGAAAGGCTGGAGCGACTGGGCTTGTATACCCTTGAGTTTAGAAGACTGAGAGGGGATCTTATTGAGACATATAAGATTATTAAAGGATTGGACACTCTGGAGGCAGGAAACATGTTTCCACTGATGGGTGAGTGCCGAACCAGAGGACACAGCTTAAAAATATGGGGTAGGCCATTTAGGACAGAGATGAGGAGAAACTTCTTCAGCGCTGAAAATGTGTTGCTGGAAAAGCGCAGCAGGTCAGGCAGCATCCAAGGAGCAGGAGAATCGACGTTTCGAGCATGAGCCCTTCTTCAGGAATGAGGAGAGTGTGCCAAGCAGGCTAAGATAAAAGGCAGGGAGGAGGGACTTGGGGGAGGGGCGTTGGAAATGCGATAGTGGAAGGAGGTTAAGGTGAGGGTGATAGGCTGGAGTGGGGATGGGGGCGGAGAGGTCAAGAAGAAGATTGCAGGTTAGATTAGATTACATTACAGTGTGGAAACAGGCCCTTCGGCCAACAAGTCCACACTGACCCACCTAAGCACAACCCACCCATACCCCTAACCTAACACTATGGGCAATTTAGCATGGCCAATTCACCTTACCTGCACATCTTTGGACTGTGGGAGGAAACCAGAGCACCCAGAGGAAACCCACGCAGACACGGGGAGAACGTGCAAACTCCACACAGTCAGTCGCCTGAAGCGGGAATTGAACCCAGGTCTCTGGCGCTGTGACGCAGCAGTGCTAATCACTGTGTCACCATGCCACCCAAATCTCTCAGGGAGTTGAGAGTCTTTGGAACAGAGAGCGATGGGGGCGTAGTCCTTGTATACATTTGAGGTTGAGATAGATGGCTTGTTGATTCTCCTTGTAGGGGAATCAGGGGTTATGGGGAAAAAGCAGGAAAGTGGGCATGAGTTTGAGGGTTGGGACTGAGACAAGGTGGGAGGAGGGGAAATGAGGAAACTGGAGAAATCTGAGTTCATCCCTTGTGGTTGGAGGGTTACTAGGCAGAAGATGAGGCATTCTTCTTCCAACTGTCGTGTTGCTATGGTCTGGCGATGGATGAGGCCAAGGACCTGCATGTCCTTGGTGGAGTGGGAGGGGGAGTTGAAGTGTTGAGCCACGGGGTGGTTGGGTTGGTTGGTCCAGGTGTCCCAGAGGGGTTCTCTGAAACGTTCCGCAAGTAGGCGGCCTGTCTCCCCAATATAGAGGAGGCCACATCGGGTGCAGCAGATGCAATAAATGATGTGTGTGGAGGTGCAGGTGAATTTGTGGCGGATATGGAAGGATCCCTTGGGGCCTTGGAGGGAGTAAGGGGGGAGGTGTGGGCATAAGTTTTGCATTTCTTGCGGTTGCAGGGGAAGGTGCCGGGAGTGGAGGTTGGGTTAGAGGGAGGTGTGGACCTGACAAGGGAGTCACGGAGGGAGTGGTCTTTTTGGAATGCTGATAGGGGAGGGGAGGGAAATATATCCCTGGTGGTGGGGTCCGTTTGGAGGTGGTGGAAATGACGACAGATAATACGATGGTTTTGAAGGTTGGTGGGGTGGTAGGTGAGGACCAGTGGGGTTCTGTCCTGGTGGTGATTGGAGGGGCAGGGCTCAAGGGCGGAGGAGCGGGAAGTGGAGGACACTCGGTGGAGAGCATCGTTGATCACGTCTGGGGGGGAAATTGCGGTCTTTGAAGAAGGAGGCCATCTGGGTTGTTCGGTTTTGGAACTGGTCCTCCTGGGAGCAGATGCGGCGGAGACGAAGGAATTGGGAATATGGGTGGCGTTTTTACAGGGGGCAGGGTGGGTGGAGGTGTAGTCTAGGTAGCTGTGGGAGTCGGTCGGTTTATAGTAAACGTCCGTGTTGATTTGGTCGCCCGAGATAGAAATGGAGAGGTCTAGGAAGGGGAGGGAGGAGTCTGAGACGGTCCAGGTAAATTTGAGGTCGGGGTGGAAAGTGTTGGTAAAGTGGATGAACTGTTCAACCTCCTCGTGTGAGCACGAGGCAGTGCCGATACAGTCATCGATGTAGCGGAGGAAAAGGTGAGGGGTGGTGCCAGTGTAGCTGCGGAAGATGGACTGTTCCACATATCCTATGAAGAGGCAGGCATAGCTGGGGTCCATGTGGGTGCCCATGGCTACTCCTTTGGTTTGGAGGAAGTGGGAGGATTGGAAAGAGAAGTTGTTCAGAGTGAGGACCAGTTCAGTCGGTCGAAGAAGGGTGTCAGTGGAAGGGTACTGGTTGGTTTGGCAGGAAAGGAAGAAGCGGAGGGCTTTGAGTCCATCGTGATGGGGGAACGGAGGTGTACAGGGACTGGATGTCCATGGTTAAGATAAGGCGTTGGGGACAGGGGAAGCGAAAATCATGGAGGAGGTGGAGGGCGTGGGTGGTATCCCAAATGTAGGTGGTTAGTTCTTCGAATAAGGGGGACAGGACCGTGTTGAGGTATGCAGAGATGAATTTGGTGGGGCAGGAGCAGGCTGAGACAATGGGTCGTCCGGGGCAGTCAGGTTTGTGATTTTTGGGCAGGAGGTAGAAACGGGCGGTGCGGGGTTGTGGGACTATGAGGTTGGAGGCGGTGGATGGGAGATCCCCTGAGGTGATGAGGTTATGGATGGTCTGGGAAATGTTGGTTTGGTGATGGGAGGTGGGGTCATGGTCAAGGGGGCAGTAGGAGGAGGTGTCCGCGAGCTGGCGTTTAGCCTCAGCGGTATAAAGGTCGGTGCGCCAAACTACTACCGCACCTCCCTTGTCTGCCGGTTTGATAGTGAGGTTGGGGCCCACTCCGGCCTATCACCCTCACCTTAACCTCCTTCCACCTTCCACCCACCTCCAAGTCTGATCTCCAGCATCTGCAGTCATCACTTTCTCCAAGAAACTTCTTCACCCAGAGAGTGGTGGCTGTGTGGAATGCTCTGCCCCAGAAGGCAGTGGAGGCCCAGTCTCTGGATTCATTTAAGAAAGAATTGGATAGAGCTCTCAAGGATAGTGGAGTCAAGGGTTATGGAGATAAGGCAGGAACAGGATATTGATTAAGGATGATCAGCCATAGTCATATTGAATGGTGGTGCAGGCTCGAAGGGCAGAATGACCTACTCCTGCACCTATTATCTATTGTCTATTGTACACCTCCAATTTTGGTGTCATGTGCAAACTCACTAACTGTACCTCTTACGCTCGCATCCAAATCATTTATATAAATGACAAAACGTTGAGGACTTAGCACCGATCCCTGTGGCACTCCATTGGTCAAAGGCCTCCAGTCTGAAAAACAACCCTCCACCACCACCCTCTGTCTTCTACCTTTGAGCCAGTTCTGTATCCAAACGGCTAGTTCTCCCTGTATTCCATGAGATCTAACCTTGTTAATAAGTCTCCCATGGGAACCTTGTCGAACGCCTTACTGAAGTCCATATAGATCATAGTTTAGTATGGGGGTTATTGACCAAGTGGGGCTATTTTCTCCAGGATGTCAGCTTCTTGGAGCTGTACCCATTCAGGCTTGTGGGGAGTATTCCATTACATTCTTGGATCGTGTATTATCGATGGTGGATGGGCTTTGGGGAATCAGGTGTTGAGTTACTTGCCACAGGATTCCTAACCTTTGACCCTGCTCTTATATACACACAGTATTTATATATCTAGTTGAGTTCAGTTTCTCGTCAATGATAACACCCAGGATGTGGGGGATTTTGGGGATTCGGTGATGGCAACATCACTGTATGTCAAGGGGCAATGATTAGATTGTCTATCAATGGGGATTATCATTAGCTGGCATTTATGCTGTGTGAATGTTGCTTGTCAGTTTTTTACCCAAGCCTGGATATGGTCCAGATCTTGTTGCATTGCAACCACGGGCCGCTTCAGTATCTGAGGAGTGGCGAATGATGCTGAACATTGTGCAATAATAGGCGAAAACATCCACACTTCAGATTCTAGGATGGAGGGAAATTCAGTGATGAAGCAGCTGTAGATGACTAGGCCAAGGACATTATCCTGAGGATCTTTTGCAGAGATGTCCTGTATAATATCTTTCCCACAAATTGCACTGTTCGAACTCCTGATTTCTTCAGCACCCCTCATGTGTTTTATGCAAACTATACTTCTCAATCTGAGGCCAGCCTGGTCCCATATTCCCATTGACTTGTCTTTCCCAATGTACGTAATGTACTGTGCGATGCTGAGGCAGTCTCTGCTTGTCTCATTAATGCAATCCACAGCCTCACAGCTGTCTGCTCTGCAGGAACACATAAACAGGAGAAGAGCTTTCAGTCCCTCAAGCTGATACTGCCATCCAATGAGATCATGGCTGATCTGTGGCTGAATGACCTGCCTTTGTCCCATATCGATTACTACCTTTACTTCTCAAAAATGTATCAGTCTCAGACTTAAAACTGACAACTGATCCAACATCCACTGCCATTTGTGGAAAAAAGTTCCAAACATCTACCACTCTTTGTGTGTGGAAGTGCTAACATCTCTCCTGAACAAACTGGCCCTAATTCTCAGACTATGCCCCTAGTTCAGGAATCCCTAACCAACAGGAACAGTTTATCTGTATCTTCCCTGTTAATATCTTGAAAATTTTGATCAGATGATCCATTAACCTCTGAAATTATAGAGAAATCAGACTTTAATTTCTCATATTTAATTCAATATTTCTCATTTCCACATTGAATTGAATTGAATTTACTATCACATGTACCAAGGCACAGGGAAAAGCTTTGTCTTGCGAGCAATACAGGCAGATCACAGGGTTACATAGAACATAGAACATAGAACAGTACAGCACAGAACAGGCCCTTCAGCCCACAATGTTGTGCTGACCACTGATCCTCATGTATGCACCCTCAAATTTCTGTGAGCATATGCATGCCCAGTAGTCTCTTAAATGTCCCCAATGACCTTGCTTCCACAACTGCTGCTGGCAACGCATTCCATGCTCTCACAACTCTCTGTGTGAAGAACCCGCCTCTGACATCCCCTCTATACTTTCCTCCAACCAGCTTAAAACTATGACCCTTTGTGTTAGTCATTTCTGCCCTGGGAAATAGTCTCTGGCTATCGACTCTATCTATGCCTCTCATTTTCTTGTATACCTCAATTAGGTCCCCTCTCCTCCTCCTTTTCTCCAATGAAAAAAGTCCGAGCTCAGCCAACCTCTCTTCATAAGATAAGCCCTCCAGTCCAGGCAGCATCCTGGTAAACCTCCTCTGAACCCTCTCCAAATCATCCACATCTTCCCTATAATAGGGCGACCAGAACTGGACGCAGTACTCCAAGTGCGGTCTAACCAAAGTTTTATAGAGCTGCAACAAGATCTCACGACTCTTAAACTCAGTCCCCCTGTTAATGAAAGCCAAAACACCATATGCTTTCTTAACAACCCTGTCCACTTGGGTGGCTATTTTAAGGGATCTATGTACCTGCACCCCACACTGTTCCTCTGTTCCTCCACACTGCCAAGAATCCTATCCTTAATCCTGTACTCAGCTTTCAAATTCAACCTTCCAAAATGCATCACCTCGCATTTATCCAGGTTGAACTCCATCTGCCACCTCTCAGCCCATCTCTGCATCCTGTCAATGTCCCACTGCAGCCTACAACAGCCTTCTATACTGTCAATGACACCTCCAACCTTTGTGTCGTCTGCAAACTTGCTGACCCATCCTTCAAACCCCTCATCCAAGTCATTAATAAAAATTACAAACAGTAGAGGCCCAAGGACAGAGCCCTGTGGAACACCACTCACCACTGACTTCTAGGCAGAATATTTTCCTTCTACTACCACTCGCTGTCTTCTGTTGGCCAGCCAATTCTGTATCCAGACAGCTAAGTTCCCCTGTATCCCATTCCTCCTGACCTTCTGAATGAGCCTATCATGGGGAACCTTATCAAATGCCTTGCTGAAGTCCATATACACCACATCCACAGCTCGACCCTCATCAACCTTTCTAGTCACATCCTCAAAGAACTCGATAAGGTTTGTGAGGCATGACCTGCCCTTCACAAAGCCGTGTTGACTGCATTTAATCAAGCCATGCTCTTCCAGATGGTCATAAATCCTATCCCTCAGAATCCTTTCTGACACCTTGCAGACGACAGATGTGAGACTTACTGTTCTGTAATTGCCGGGGATTTCCCTATTTCCTTTCTTGAAGAGAGGAATTACATTTGCCTCTCTCCAGTCCTCAGGTACGACTCCAGTGGAGAGCGAGGATGAAAAGGTCTTCACAAGTGGAGAAGCAATTGCATTTCTTATTTCCCAAAGCAGCCGAGGACAAATCTGGTCTGGGCCTGGCGACTTGTCAATCTTTCAGCACATCAGCTTCCTCTATCTCTATCCATTCCAGCATGCACACCTGCTCTTCAAAGGTTTCATTCACTACAAAGTTTGTTTCTTTCATAAAGACAGAAGCAAAAAACTCATTTAGGACTTCCCCTACCTCCTCAGACTCCACACACAAGTTCCCTATGCTATCCCTGATCGGCCCTACTCTTTCTTTGACCATTCTCTTATTCCTCACATAAGTGTAAAATGCCTTTGTGTTTTCCTTAATCCTTTCTGCCAAGCCTTTCTCGTGCCTCCTCCTGGCTCTCCTCAGACCATTTTTGAGCTCCTTCCTCGCCTGCCTGTAATCCTCTAGAGCTGAGCTTGACCCTAGCTTCCTCCACCTTATGTAAGCTACCTTTTTTTTTGACGAGAAGCTCCACCGCTCTCGTCATCCAAGGTTCCCTTATCTTACCACTTCCTGCCTGTCTCAGAAGGACAAATTTATTCATCAATTGCAACAACTGTTCCCTAAACAGTCTCCACATGTCTATAGTGCCTTTACCATGGAACAATTGCTCCCAATCCATGCTTCCTAACGCATGTCCAATCGCATCATAGTTTCTTCTTCCCCAATTAAATATCCTCCCATTTTGCCTAATCATCTCCTTCTCCATAGCTATGTAGAATGTGAGGCAGTTGTGGTCACTATCACCAAGATGTTCTCCCACCACAAGATCTGATACCTGCCCCGACTCGTTTCCGAGCACCAAGTCTAGAATGGCCTCTCCCCTCGTCGGCCTGTCAACGTACTGAGTTAGGAAACCCTCCTGAACACACCTTACAAAAACAGCTCCATTCAAATCTTCTGCTCAAAGGAGGTTCCAATCTATATTGGGAAAGTTAAAGTCACCCATTACAGCAACCCTACTATGTCCACACTTTTCCAAAATCTGTCGGGCTATGCTTTCTTCCATCTCCCTGCTGCTATTGGGAGGCCTGTAGTAAGCCCTTAACGAGGTGACTGCTCCCTTGCTGTTCCTAATTTCCATCCATATTGACTCGGTAGGCAGATCTTCCTCGACAATGGAAGCTTCTGTAGCGGTGATACCCTCTCTGATTAGTAGTGCTACACCCTCTCCTCTTTTTCCCCCCTCCCTATTCTTTTTAAATGCTCTAAACCCTGGAACATCCAGCAACCATTCCTGTCCCTGAGAAACCCATGTCTCTGTTATGGCCACAACATCACCAGATACTGATCCATGCTCTAAGTCCATCACTTTTATTCCTGATCCTCCTTGCATAAAGCAAACACACTTTAACTGATCCCTTGGTTCCTTGCCAGGAAAATCCTTCCCACTAGCTGGTCTATCTCTTGCTGTTGCCTTATCTGCATCAACTCTCACCTCCGGTATACAGCTCAGGTTCCCACCCCCCCGCCGTACTAGTTTAAACCCTCTCGAACTACTCGAGCAAACTACTCGAGTTCACTAGCATAGATAGCAAATAATAGGTAAACAGCGGTAAAAACAAAAACACAGGTACAGGTGAATGTTCACAGTTTGTGAGTCCATTCAGTATTCTAACAATGGTAGGATAGAAACTGTTGCAAACCCAGCTGATGCGTGTGTTCAGGCTTCTGTACATTCTGGTTGAGGTTGAGAAAAACATTGCCAGGGTGGGATGGATCTTTGAGAATGCTGGCGGCCTTTCCTTGACAGCGGGCCTGGTAGATGGATTCTATAGATGGGAGGTTGGCCTTTGTGATTGTCCAGGCCGAGTTCACCGCTCTCTGTAATCGTCTCCGATCTTGAATGGTACAGTTGCCATACCAGGTAGTGGTACATCCAGACAGAATGCTCTCGATGGCTCACCTATAAAGGTTAGGCAAAAGTGAGGATGCTGGAGATCAGAGTCTAGATTAGAGTGGTGCTGGAAACACACAGCAGGTCAGGCAACATCCAAGGAGCAGGAAAATCGACATTTCGGGCAAAAGCCCTGCACCTATAAAAGTTGGCAAGGGTATTCGCCGTCATGCCAAATTTCCTCAGCTGCCTGAGGAAGAAGTTGTTGGGCCTTTGTAACCAGTACGTCCACATGAAGGGGAGTTGTTATAATTCCTCATTCTGGATCCTTCAAATACTGGAATTATGATTACCATCTATGGATCTGAGGATACAGCAGGAACATGGTGTTGAGTTGGATGACCAGCCATGATCACATTGAATGGTAGGACAGGTTCAAGGGGCCGAATGGCCTACTCTTGCTTGGATGCTCCGAACTCTATTTTATCTTTTCATAACTTTGAGCAACTCACTCAAATAAACCTTAAATCTAATCTGTTCAATCAAAATAGGTGGAATTTTGGAAAAAGAAATCTGCATAAATATATGGTCAACGGCAATGAGGAGTTAAACGATTGCACGGTGACAGCAGTGAGTAGGTTCTCATGTAGGACTAAACAAAATCAGAAATTGCTGGAAAACCCAGCAGGTCTGGCAGCCTCTGTGTAGAGAAAGCTGAGTGAATGTTTGGAGTCTGCTGACCGTTCTTCAGACTAATTGTGTGGAGGTGTTGCTGCCAGTACACAGTTCCTGCAGCTTCACAAACCAGAAAGTAAACTGTCCCAGAGACATTATCACAAAGCAAACAGTGTTGGCAGCTCACAAGACAACATATCAGGCAGGTACTGGGTAATGCAGACCTGGGGAGTGGCAGTGGCTACTGGGCAGTGTTGACCCAGGGAGGGGCTGCAGTTAAATTAGATTAGAGATTCCCTACAGTGTGGAAACAGGCCCTTTGGCCCAACAAGTCCACACTGAAGGGTATGGATCCTCTGAAGAGTAACCCACCCAGACCTATTCCGCATATTTACCCTTGACTAATGCACCTAACACTATGGGCAATTTAGCATGGCCAATTCAGCTGACCTGCACATCTTTGGACAATGGGAGGAACCCGGAATACTCAGAGGAAACCCACACAGACACAGGCAGAATGTGCAAACACCACACAGATAGTCACCCAAGGCTGGAATCAAACCCGGGTTCCTGGCATTGTCAGGCAACAGTGCTAACCACTGAGCCACCATGTTGCCAGTTACTGGGCAGTGTTGACCCAGAGAGGGGGAGAGGTTACTGGGTAGTGTTGACCCAGGGAGGGGGAGTGATTACAGGGCAGTGTTGACCCAGGGAGGGGGAGTGATTACTGGGCAGTGTTGACCCAGGGAGGGGGAGTGATTACGGGGCAGTGTTGACCCAGGGAGGGGGAGTGATTACTGGGCAGTGTTGACCCAGGGAGGGGGAGTGGTTACTGGTCAGTGTTGACCTGGGAAGGGGGAGTGATTACTGGGCAGTGTTGACCCGGGGAGGGGGAGTGGTTACAAGGCAGTGTTGACCCCAGGAGGGGGAGTGATTACTGGGCAGTGTTGACCCGGGGAGGGGGAGTGATTACTGGGCAGTGTTGACCCCAGGAGGGGGAGTGATTACAGGGCAGTGTTGACCCAGGGAGGGGGAGTGATTACAGGGCAGTGTTGACCCAGGGAGGGGGAGTGATTACAGGGCAGTGTTGACCCAGGGAGGGGGAGTGATTACTGGGCAGTGTTGACCCAGGGAGGGGGAGTGATTACGGGGCAGAGTTGACCTGGGGAGGGGGAGTGATTACTGGGCAGTGTTGACCCAGGGAGGGGGAGTGGTTACTGGTCAGTGTTGACCCCAGGGAGGGGGAGTGATTACTGGGCAGTGTTGACCCAGGGAGGGGGAGTGATTACAGGGCAGAGTTGACCTGGGGAGGGGGAGTGATTACTGGGCAGTGTTGACCCAGGGAGGGGGAGTGATTACTGGGCAGTGTTGACCCAGGGAGGGGGAGTGATTACGGGGCAGAGTTGACCTGGGGAGGGGGAGTGATTACTGGGCAGTGTTGACCCAGGGAGGGGGAGTGGTTACTGGTCAGTGTTGACCTGGGAAGGGGGAGTGATTACTGGGCAGTGTTGACCCGGGGAGAGGGAGTGATTACAGGGCAGTGTTGACCCCGGGAGGGGGAGTGATTACTGGGCAGTGTTGACCCAGGGAGGGGGAGTGATTACAGGGCAGTGTTGACCCAGGGAGGGGGAGTGATTACAGGGCAGTGTTGACCCGGGGAGGGGGAGTGATTACTGGGCAGTGTTGACCCGGGGAGGGGGAGTGATTACTGTGCAGTGTTGACCCCGGGAGGGGGAGTGATTACAGGGCAGTGTTGACCCAGAGAGGGGGAGAGGTTACTAGGTAGTGTTGACCCAGGGAGGGGGAGTGATTACAGGGCAGTGTTGACCCGGGGAGGGGGAGTGATTACAGGGCAGTGTTGACCCAGGGAGGGGGAGTGATTACTGGGCAGTGTTGACCCAGGGAGGGGGAGTGATTACTGGGCAGTGTTGACCCAGGGAGGGGGAGTGATTACAGGGCAGTGTTGACCCAGGGAGGGGGAGTGATTACTGGGCAGTGTTGACCCGGGGAGGGGGAGTGATTACTGGGCAGTGTTGACCCGGGGAGAGGGCGCGGTTACTGGGCAGTGTTGACCCGGGGAGGGGGAGTGATTACTGTGCAGTGTTGACCCCGGGAGGGGGAGTGATTACTGGGCAGTGTTGACCCAGGGAGGGGGAGTGGTTACTGGGCAGTGTTGACCCAGGGAGGGGGAGTGGTTACTGGGCAGTGTTGACCCGGGGAGAGGGCGCGGTTACCGGGCAGTGTTGACCCGGGGAGGGGGAGTGGTTACTGGGCAGTGTTGACCCGGGGAGAGGGCGCGGTTACCGGGCAGTGTTGACCTGGGGAGGGGGAGTGGTTACTGGGCAGTGTTGACCCGGGGAGAGGGCGCGGTTACCGGGCAGTGTTGACCTGGGGAGGGGGAGTGGTTACCGGGCAGTGTTGACCCGGGGAGAGGGCGCAGTTACTGGGCAGTGTTGACCTGGGGAGGGGGTGCGGTTATTCCCAAAAACTGTCTGGTTGCCTCCTCGCATGTTGCCTATGTGGCAGCAGCTAGAATTTTAAAGTGATTTCCTTACTATCGGATTCCTCCCCTGTATTAAGAGGTGAAGGTGCCGGTGTTGGACTGGGGGGTGGACAAAGTCAAAAGTAACACAACCCCAGGCTATAGTCCAACAGGTTTATTTGAAATCACAAGCTTTCCTAACAAAGGGGCAGCACTCCGAAAGCTTGTGATTTTGAATAAACTTGTTGGACTATAATCTGATGTTGTGTGACTTCTGACTTTGTTTTAAGAGGGAATGGGATTATTATCTGAAAAGGAAGAATGTGTAGGGCTACAAGTGGGGGGGGGGGAGCGGAGTGGAACTGGGTACATTTTATCTGTTGGAGAGCTAGAACAAATGGGTCAAATGGCCTCCTTTGGGAGCTGTGACTCTCCTGCAGTAGCAGTCCCATGCTACCATCCCAAATTCACAGTGCAACTTCATTCAGGTTGCTGGGCAGTGTAAATGGAGAACAGCTCAAAGAGCAGACCTTCATCTTAGGTGTCAGTTTGCAAAAGTGTCAAAACCTTGAAAAGAGGGAAGGGCTGCATCGCTCCAGCAGTTATTGTCAAGGTGTTGATATGTTAGTTGTTATACAACAAGTGACACATTGAGGAATTTCACCTCTGCAGCAGAGAGTCCAACTGAGTCGATAAATCTCACCAAGGCGATGAAATTTGTAATAATGCTGTCTTTCCCCAGCCCTTTGTGTATCACTGTGTTTGCAAGGGACAGCATACACTAGGGCTTTCCAACATGGGAGTCAGGACCCCAAGTGATGTCTCAAGCTGAAATATTTGGGGGTCACTATAACAGCCTTTAACAGCCGCAGAGCTGCCCTCCCTCCTGATCGGTTGGGGCAAGTCTCAAACCTCACGACGGGGCCTCTGAGGGCAACTCTGGCATCTGTGAATCAGCCAGCCCAGACAGTCTGAGGAATGAGCAGATGGAGCAGCTAATGTTGGTGTCAAAAGGCTATCAAATCGCTCGACATGAAGATAGATTAAGGAAACTGAGACTGTTTTCCATGGAATGGAGAAGGTTACATGGAGATTTGATAGAATGGTCAGAGTTCTGAGAGGACTGGACAGTGTGGACAGGAAGAAAGAATTCCCACTCATAACAGGATTGAGAAGGAAATGGCACAGGCATAATTTCATTTGCAAAGGACTCAAGTGTGATGCGAGGGAGACTTTTACACTCAACAAGTCATTAGGGACAGGAATGTATTGCCTGGAAATGTGGTGGAGGCTATTCAATAGAGACATTCAGGAGGGGCACTCAATGATTATTTAAACAGAAACAATATTCAGGGTTCTGGGGAAAAGGCAGGGGATTGGCAGTGAGCTACATTTGTGGGCGGCACAGTGGCAAAGTGGTTATCACTGATGCCTCACAGTGCCAGAGACCTGGGTTCAATTCCCGCCTCAGGTGACGGTCTGTGTTGGAGTTTGCACATTCTCCCCATGTCTGCGTAGGTTTCCTCCGGGTGCTCAGGTTTCCTCCCACAGTCCAAAAATGTGTAGCTTAGGTGAATTGGCCATGCTAAATTGCCTGTAGTGTTAGCTGTAGGGGAATGGGGCTGGGTGGGTGCGGGTCGGTATGGACTTGTTGGGCCAAAGGGCCTGCTTTCACACTATAAGTAATCTAAGCAATCATAATGCACATGAGAGCGGTGGTACAGACCTGATGGGCTGAATGGACTCCTTTTCTTTAGTAATAAGTCTCAGAAATACATTGCATTGACATGGCGGCTGCAGGACCATGAAAAGATTTATTGCCCATTCCTAATTACTCTTGAACTGAATGGTTAGCTGGGCTATCTCAAGAGGGTAAATAATTGCAAGGGTTGAGACTTACAAGTAGGTCAGGCTGGGTAAACATCGCAGATTTCCTTCCCTGAAGAGTATTAGTGTTAAATCTCTCCACCCGTCAGGCACTCTGCCTGTATTCCTGATGAAGGACTTTTGCCCGAAACGTCGATTTTACTGCTCCTCGGATGCTGCCTGAACTGCTGTGCTTTTCCAGCACCACTCTAATCTAGACTTTAATCAATGACAGAAAATAGCTCCATATTCCAGACGTTAAGTTCTACCAATTGGCTATGAGGGATTTGAGCCCATGTGCTCAGAGCATTATTGGAGCCCTCTGGACCAGATTAGTCACATTATCACGACACCGACATCTCCCATTATCACCACTTACACTGAGACAATGCAGTAAAATATTCATGTGACTTTTCACAGAAGCATCATCAAACATTGATTGTGAGCCACTTACAGAGTTACTATTTAAAAATTTGATTGGGTTTTAAGGATGAGAGGGCAGAGATTTTAAAGAAGAGAATTATAGAAGCCTCCTCAGCAGCTGAAGACAAGGATTCCAATGGAGGGATTGAAGGAAATTGGGAAAACACACAAAACCAGAACTTGGAGGAATATCGATATTTCAGAGGGTTTCAGGAAATTTCAAGAATGGAGAGGGACATGAACATAGGGTGAAGTCCTCTCCAACCTTTTAAAATTTCAAAAACATCGATTCTCTCCACCACTTAACATCAGCCATGATATTACTGGAAGATGGAGTAACTTTGATGGGCCAAATGGCCTATTCCAGTTGCTTGAAATTTGCATTCACAGACTATCCACAGGGTTTCTGACTTTTTTTCTCCATAAAATCACTGTTAGGATAAAGGCCTTGTTGGCTAAAGTGGCATTTATTTCCCATCTCTGTTTGCCCTTGAGAAGCTGGTGTGGAGCCACCTGCTGAACCACTGCTGACTGCCTAATGTGGGTACGTGCATGGTGCTGTTAGGGAGGGAGGTTTAGGATTTTGACCCAGTGACTATGAAGAAGCAACATTAAAGTTCCCAGTCGGGATGGTGAGTGGCATGGAGGGAGATCTAGGTGATGATGGTCTTTCCCAATTATTAAATGATTCTATGTGTTATAGGTCAATGGTTTGGAATGTGCTGCCTTTAACCTTGTAGCCAAATATCAATCAATCAATGTGATCAGGTTATAGCACAATAGTAAGGATGCCATCAATACATAGCGGTAATGCCACTAGAGTAATAATCTAGGCTAATGTCTCCAGGGAGACAGTTTCAAATTCCACCATCGAATGGTGGATTTAAATTCAGTTAATAATTCAGTAATTAAAACTCCATTACTGTAATGATAACCATGAAACTAACATCGATTGTGTTAAAAACTCATTTTGATCTCTCATGTCCTTCAGTGAAGGAAATAGAGTAATGGAATCCCTTTTGTGTGGAAGTGGGCCATTTGGCCCATCGGCACCCTCCAAAAAGCATCCTACCCAGACCCAACCTCTAACCTACCTTTGTAACCCCACATTTCACATGGCTAACCCACCTAGCCTATCATCCACCTCGCCGATCAAATCTGATCTCCTTACCTGGTCTGGCCTACATGGGATTCCAGACCTACAGCAATGCGGTTAACACTTTAATTGCCCTCCGAAATGGTCTGAAAACAGTCACGTAGTTCAATGGGCAACAAATGACAATGATGCCCACGCACCATCAAAGAATAAATATTTGAAAAAGGCACATGAGAGTGAGTTATGTGTGATGATGGGGGCAAGAATGTAGAAAGTATTGTAGAAAGGGAATTGCATGGTTTTGGCTGGGATGGAGAGTGTATGTATCATGAATCGGAAACTGCCATAATCATGGGGGTATAGATGTGAATGGGCCAATGACAGTCTTTCCCTGTGTTTGTGTATGTGCTCTTACGTTCACATCCTCTCAGCTGACATTATAAAACAAGAAAGAAAAGGATTTGGGAGCAACTTACCCCCAGGAAGATGGTAAGATACCCACCACTTGGTGAGACAGGAGGGAGTGCCACCATTGTCACAGTGACGATGAAGCCAGGGCAACAAAATGCTGGCCAAATCCAGGGACTAGGGAAGACCACCAGAGATCGCCCAAGGACACAGGAGCAGTTGACAGTAATGGAGGGAACAGCTGCACTGCCTTGTTGAACAGCAGACAATATCAGGTCTGAATGGACCTGAGATCGGTGACGATAGTGCAGATCCCCTGGCGATACAATATGCTCAACTCTTCCATCTGTTTTGCTGAGGTTTTCTATTTTGTTCCATTTATTGTTCCTATTGGAGATGAACAATGATCGGTCGCACAGTGCCAATGATTCTGGACCAGTAAACCAGAAGCCCAGACAAATGAGGGGAAAGTGAGGACTGCAGATGCTAGAGATCAGAGCCGAGAGTGTGGTGCTGGAAAAGCACAGCTGGTCAGGCAGCATCCGAGGAGCAGGAGAATCAATGTTTTGGACATAAGCCCTACATCAGGAAGCCCGGACAAATGATCCAGGTTTACTCAGTAGCTGATGGATTTGAAATTCAGCAAATAAAGTAATCTGGATTGAAGACAAAGTGAGTCATTAGTAAAATGATGGTCATGAAACTACAGGATTGCGCTAAAAGAGCGCTCTGGAAATCTGCAGTCTTTTCCAGGGTCTGTGCTACATGTGACTGCAAATGCACAGTCCTTTTCGCTACCTCCTGACGTAGCCTTGTAGGTCTGTGCCTTTATGTGGACTAACTCACAATGGATATATTAGCAAAGGATAAAAGATCATCCGGATTCCACCCAAGCACTGGAATCTACAGTGGCTTTCATTGTCCCTGAGTCTAAATCCTGTATGCCCCTCGCTAACAGCACTGCGGGTGTATCCACAGCACACGGACTGTTACCACTCAAGAAGGCAGCTCACCACAAGTTTTTCCAGAGCATTTAAGGATGACCTATAAATGCCTGACTGGCCAGCAACACCCACATCCCATACAAAGTAACAAAAAAAAATGCACTGTGACTGCTGAGACAGAGAACATACAACAGTCCAACACAGCAATAGGCCCTTCGGCCCACCACATCTGTGCCAACCATGATGCCATTCTAAACTAATCCCAACTGCCTGCACATGGTCTGTATCCTTCTATGCTCACGTGTCTGCTTAAATATCTCTTCAACCTTGCAATCATGTCTGCTTCTATCACCTTCCCTGGTAATGTGTTCTGCCACCTACCATCCTCTGTGTAAAAATCTTGCATTACCAATCTTCTTTAAGCTTCCCCCCTCATCTTAAACCTATGTCCTTTGTATTTGATATTTCCACCCGAGGGAAAAGACTTCAACTATCCACCCTATCCATGCCTCTCATAATTTTTTGTACATCATTCAGTTCATCCCTCAGCCTCTAATATTCTAATGAAGACAATCCAAGTTTGCCCAACCTCTCCTTACAGCTAATACACTCCAATCCAGGCAGCATCTTGATAAAAATCTTTCGCACCCTGTCCAAACTCTCCACATTGTTCCTGTAATGTGATGACCCGAACTATACACAATACTCTAAATGTGGCTTAACTAAAGTTTAATAATGGCTGAAACATGACTTGCAAATATTTATACTCAATGCCCTGAATGATGAAGGCAAGCATGCCGCGCACCATCTGTACCACCTTACTCACTTCTGTTGGCACTTTCAGCGAGCTATGGACTTGCACGCCAAGATTCCCTCAGTAGGGGCAGGCAATAAGTGCAGCCTAAGTCACCCACAATCAGAGATGGTGGTGTAATGGTAATGTCACTGGACTAGCACCCCAGAAACCCAGTCTGATGTCCTGGGGAGCATGGGTTCAAGCCTCATGCTCCCACACATCAGTTGCTGGAATTTCAATTCAGTTAATGAAACATGGTTGAGATTAGAGTGGTGCTGGAAAAGCACAGCATCCGAGGAGCAGTAATATTGACATTTCGGGCGAAAGCCCTTCATCAGGAATACAGCTGTATTCCTGAAACGTTTTGCCCGAAACGTCGATTTTACTGCTCCTCGGATGCTGCCGGAACTGCTGTGCTTTTCCAGCACCACTCTAATCTAGACTCTGGTTTCCAGCATCTGCAGTCATTGTTTTTACCTAGTCATGATCATGCCCAAATAGCATTGATTGTCTAGGTCTAGCTAACTAATGTTCTTTATGGAACTATACCTGCCATCTTTACTTGGTCATATGTATTACCCCTTGAGCAACAGCAATGTGATTGGCTCCTAACTGTCTCCTGGGAATAGTTTATCAAAACAATCAGATTGAGGGCAGTTAGGGATGGGGGGTCACGGTCCTCTGAGAAAAGATGCTTCACCTTGTTACCGTCCAATCCCAGGAGCTCCCCCCTCCCATAATCATAAAATAAAAAGGTTCACTCAACTTGCAGAGGTTGATGAAATCATGACAGGTATGGATAGGGGGAACAGGCCTTTTTCCTAAGCTGGGGGAGTCCAAAACTAGAGGGCATAGGTTTAAGGGGAGAAAGGAAAGATTTAAAAATGGCCTGAGAGTGAACTTCTTAACACAAAGGGTGGTGCATGTACGGAATGAGCTGCCAGTGGAAGTGGTGGGGGCTGGTACAATTACAACATTTAATATACTCGAGTCTCCCTGCTTCTGAGCACTCTTTAGAATGTACTGTCTGTCCAATTGCTTTGTACCAAAGTGGATCATCTCACACTTCACACTGAACTTCACCTGCTACTTAGCTTCCTCCTACACCAATGTGCCCATGCCCTTTTGAAGTTCTACATAGGTCTCCTCACAGTTCACCAAGATCCTAAATTTTGTGCCATCTGCAAACTTTGAAACTGTCCCTGCATTTCCAGATCATTAATGGAAAAACAAGGGTCCCAATACAGACTCCTGAGGAACTACACTGCCTACCTTCTCCCAACCTGATTACTCACTGCTTCCTATCACTCAGCCAATTTTGTATCCATATTGCTACTATCTCTTTAATTCCATAAGCAATCATTTTAGCGAGTCTTGAGAAAATTTGTAGCTCAGGTTGAGGTTTTGAGCTGGAAAAACTAGCCACCAGGATACCTGAACATCAACTAGTCACAAAAAGACATGACCCTCTCTCACTAGTATCCTCATATACAGATGAGGAAGGACACCACTTCAACTGGGACAACACATCCATCCGAGGACAAGCCAAACAAAGACACACATGAGAATTCCTAGAAGCACGGCCTTCCAATGGGAACTCTATCAATAACACATCGAGTTAGACCCCATCTACCACCCTCTGAGAAAAGGAACAGAAAGTGACTACACCACAGGAAATAACATCACCCCAGGAAATGACATCACCAACTCAAAGAAACCCAAACATATAAATAGAAAGCAGGAATTTTCAGCATTGCTTCACCTGAGGCCCACTGAAGATGTTACCTAGTAGGGTAACGAAACATCTGGAAATAAACCTTCCAGCTCAGCAAGCAAACCTACATCCAGAGCAATAACTTTCTCACAAGTCTGTTGACTATTGAACACCCTCTGGTTGTCCATCAACAGATATCTCCTCATCAATTCTCTCTGCTACCTCCTCCAAATCAATCCACATTTTACTAAGAGACTGTTCATTGTATCTGAAATAATGATTTCCAGAGGTTTCCCCTCCAACAAAATTAAATTGACTGGTTCAGTAATTGCTGAATTGATCTTTCCTACCTTTTGTTTGAATGAGGTCAGAATGTTTGAATTCTCTAGTCCTCCAGTGTAACTCTGGAATCCAAAGAAGATTGAAAGATAATTGCCAGTGTCTCTGCAATCTCCACCCTTGCTTCCTTCAAAATCTTGGGATGCATTTCATCTGGCCCTTGTAGCTTTACCAGGTGTAGTACCAGCACCAACCATCACTCCAGGTGGCACTGGTGCCATTTGGGAATTTCCAGCCTCCAGTTATATGGCAACTCTCAGTGGGTGGGAGCTCTGATGCCAGGAATACCCTCGATCCTGGCCATACAAAACCTGAAGTGCATTCAATTCCATTGGTGACACCCCTAAAGAGCTGTCAGTGATGTGTGAGACTCTTGACAGCCTAACAATCCCCTGGCCTCCACTTCCTATGCCCCCACTCTACTGATGGTAAAGACTCTCATCCTGTGCACTCTAAAAAGGTCATAGCCATCGTATCCATTACGTATGGCTGCGGTCATCACTCAAGGTGGGACTTGAACCCAGACCTTCCAGTTCAGAAATGGGGGGTACTAACACTCTGTGATAAGACCATTAGTTCCATTGTACCTGGAATTCCCAGGTGAATCCCCATCTAAGTATTACCCAGATACGAGTCTGCTGAAATCTGCGATCAGACAAGAGTGAGCATTTGCAAACTAATATATGGCCATAGAGACCCTGTACACAGCCCCCTCATAATTGTGAACACCTCTATTCAATCTTCATTTAACCTTTAGTGCTCAAAGGACAACAATTCTTTCTATGTAATGAGCCATGAATCTTGTTTGTCCCTCCTGTGTGTGAATGTAAAGGTGACTAACTGATGAATTGGAATCGCTAATACTTCCCAAGAAGAGGCCATGGAATGAAAGATGAGGGGATCTGCTCATTCCATCTTTCAGCGGGACAGGTACTAATTGGAAACTAATTGATCCTGAGATAATTATTTCTATTTAAAGCAGCTGTTTGCTTCACCATTAACTAATGAAGTAAGTATTGTGCTATCAAAGCTCTGACTCATGAATGTATATTTTTCATCAACCTGTTTGTGTCTGGAGCAGGTGGGTCTTAAAATCCAGACCTTCTGACCCAGAGGTAGTGACACTATCATTTCCTACTCACTAAGATACTGAAGTTGGCTTATTTTTCCAAATGCAATGTCCTTTCTCTGGTTTGTGCTTCATGCCATTTCATGTCATTAGCAGGATCAGCATTATCGGAGGTCGAAGTGCATCGAAGTGACAAGGAGAAAGTGCGGACTGCAGATGCTGGAGATCAGAGTTCAGAGTGTGGTGCAGGAGCGTCGACATTTCGGGCATAAGCCCTTCATCAGGAATGAGCCTGTAGTGACAAGAAGAAATAAGAGCTTAGGACAGCTGATGTTCACGAGTAAATGTAATGTTTCGTTGTTGAAGGAAATTCTTTGCTTTCAAACGTGAGGGTAAGACAGATGGTTTGTTTTTCTGTCGCACTCTGGCAGCTTATTGGATGGCCAGGCCTGGGACTGTCTGTGCCCCCTCGTATTCCGATGGCATTTATCTTTCAGCTTACCTCTGTTTCCAGAAATTGCCGGCTGCCAGTAACAGACTTGCATGAGCAGGATGCGATCCAATGGAGATTCATTCCTTACATTCAGATTCAATGACATTCTCAGGTTTGATATTTACCCAGGGATAAGTAAATTGCGTTGTGGTTTTAGGCGGTTGTGAGGATGTGAACAGAAAGCAAATCCTCCCTGAAGAAATAACCATAAAGGTTGGGAGCTGGGCCGTTGTGGGGAGTATGGGAATAAGGGGGCAGGGAGAGGTGGGGAAGGAAAAAGAAACAGTCAAAACAAATCAGTGAAACTAGGAAATGGTAGAAAAAAATGAAGAAGTACTGCTCTTCTCTCGGACAGGATTTTCGTTTGTCTCTCTCTCTCCCTCTATCCACTTTCACTGCTTTCCTTTTCCTTCTTAGTGTTAGACAGGGTATTTACTAAGACTCGCTTTCACAGCCATATTTCCTTCCTCAGCTTTGACGAAGGGTCAATTAGACTCGAAACGTCCGCTCTTTTCTCTCCTTACAGATGCTGCCAGACCTGCTGAGATTTTCCAGCATTTTCTCTTTTGGTAGGAAATGGTAGTGCTGGGTTGTAGAGCAGTTCAATATTATGCTGCACAAGATGGGTTCAGGCTAGGAAGCTTCAGTTCTACCCTTTTACAGTTTTTATTGTTCTTAAAAACATTGCAATTCAGAACCGTAATATTGGCAAAATACCACAGATGCTGGGAATCTGAAACAAACACAGAGATGATGTGGCAGCACGGTGGCTCAAGTGGTTAGCACTGCTGCCTCAGAACGCCAGGGACTGGGGTTCAATTCCAGCCTCGGGCAACTCGTGTGGAGTTTGCACGTTCTTCCTGTCTGTGTGGGTTAGGTGAATTGGCTGTGCTAAATTGACAAGTGTTCAGGGATGTGTCGGATAGGTGTATTAGTCAGGGGGTAAATGTAGAGTAATATGATAGGGGAAATTGGTCTGGGTGAGTTCCTCTTCAGAGGGTCAGTGTGGACTTGTTGGGCCAAATGGCTTATTTCCACACTGTCGGGATTCTATGATAGCTCAGTGATTAGCACTGCTCCGTCACAGCAACAGGGAACCACGATCAATTCCAGCCTTGTGTGACTGTCAGTTTGCAGTTTGCACATTTGCCATGTGTCTATGTGGGTTTCCTCTGGGTGCTCCAGTTTCCTTCCACAGCCCATGCTATAGTGTCCAGGGATGTGCAGGTAAGGTAAATTCAGGGTTATAGGGTAGGCCTCTGGGTCTGGGTCTGGATGGGATGCCCTTTGAGTCCATACTGACCCTCCAATCAGCTGAATGACCTGCTTCCACACTGTAGGGAGTCTATGAATTGCTGGAGAAACTCAGTAGAAAGACTGAAAGAAAGTCAACATAACATTTTAAGTCTGGTATGACTGTTCATAACTCATGAAGGAGAATCATTCCTTCAGACTCAAAGCGTTACCTCGCTTTCTGTCTGTCTTTCTCTGCAGATGCTGCCAGACCTGCTGAGTTTCTCTGAGATTGAGTACCAAATATGAATGAGCACTGGGAAAATTCATCACTCCATCAGGCAATCTAGCAGGTGATGCAGAGACTCCCAGCTCAAAGGTTAGCAGTTAGAGCATAGTTTGTCCAAAAAAGATATGTTTAATCATTCCACTGCAACACACCTCTGAAGCAGGCAGGACTTGAGCCTAGACCGACTGGCCCTGAGGTAGCGACACTGCCACTAGCCCTAAAGCATTTTTCCATAGTTAATTTTAATCATTCTGCTCAGAGATGTTATTATATACCTTTAAAGGAAAGGTGGGAGCTGAACCTGGGCTCCTGGCTCAGAGATAGGGACACTACCAATGCATTTGGCTAGGTGACACCATGCCAGGAATTCAATCCTCATCCACAGAGCATCTGTTCCTGTAAATTATTAGACAGTGACATTACCATTACACCAGCTCAATAACAGCTGGAAATTGAATCGGATGGGCTGCATCAACGATGTGAACACTTTGCTGTGTTTGTGTTAGGGTTGCTATACTGGAGTAAAGAAGCTGTAGTTTTTAACAAAGCAGAACGGTTAAAAAAAACAAAGGACTCTTCGGAGATGTGTCATCACAGAATGCGAGTATGCTGATGCTGTGAATGCTGCGTATTCGCTGACCAAAACTCCTGGAGCTGGGAGTCAGTGTTTTGTTTGAGAAGACGTACTTTATATGTTTCTTGTCATGTGTGTCAGGAGTGAGGCCTCCTCTCTCTGTTTCCTGTCATTCCCAGTCTCTCACATCGACCTGTCTGTGTGTCTGGCTCCTTGTCAGGTTGTATGTGCCTGCATTTCCATCCCTATTTGTTTCTCCTGATTGAAGGGTTTTTCAGTCTCCGAGGGGAGGGGGAGTCTATCTTTAACGTGTGTGAGCCAGCTTCTTGGGTTCCTGTCACTGGGGTCGACATGCCTCTGGGATGTGTTACTGCCATTTAAGTTGCACCAGCAGCAATCTCTGTGGGACTCCATAACCGAAGGAGCTCTAATACTTTCAAACTGGCGCGTTTATTGTGAAAGTCTGTGGGGGTGGGAGTGAGTGGAGTTGGGGGTGGGGGTGGAGAAAGAGGGAGAAGATGGAGGTGGAGGGGGGAGAAGGAGAGGACAGTAAGTGGGAGCCAAAGAGGATTTCCAGTACGATACCCTTTAACTGCATCAATATTAGTCACAGGAAATAGCAGGGTTCTTGTGATGCAATGGTAATGTCCCTACCCCTGAGCCAGGAAGTCTGTGTTCAAGTCCTAGCTGCTCCAAAGCTACGCAATCATATCTCGGAGCAGCGTGATTTGGGAAAATATTTTCGCAGAAAACAGCAGGAGGCCATTCAGCCCTGTGACCCTGCTTTGCCTTTCTATAGGATTAGAGGTGATCATCTAACTCAGTATCCTGTTCCTGCTTCCTCCCCATAAAACAAACCTGCATTCACTGGTCCCTTATCAAATCTGTATGTTGCATTCTTGAAAGATTCCAGTAGATTTCTCAAGTGGCACGGTGGCTAGCACTGCTGCCTCATAGTACTAGAGACCCGGGTTCAATTCCAGCCTCAGGCAACTGTCTGTGTTTGCACATTCTCTCTGTGTCTGTGTGGGTTTCCTCCCACAGTCCAAAAAAATGTGCAGGTTAGGTGAATTGACCATGCTAAATTGCCCGTAGTGTTAGGTGCAGGGGTAAATGTAAGCGAATGGGTCTGGGTAGGTTGTGCTTTGGCGGGTCGGTGTGGACTTGTTGGACCAAAAGGCCTGTTTCCACGCTGTAAGTAATCTAATCTAAATCTGTTTGAATTATTTTCTATTTGTAAATCCATGCTGACTCTATCCAGTGCTGTCTCTGTTTTCTATGTGTCTGCTATTAAATCGTTTATAATGGACTATCGATCAGACTCCCCCCTCAGCCTTCTCTGTTCTGAGGAATACAACTCCGGCTACCTATACTCCCTTCAGAGCTGAGTTGCTTCACTGGGGTGGTACAGTAGTTAGCAGTACGGCCTCACAGTGCTTAGGGGCCCAGGTTCAATTCTAGATGGGGGGGTAATTGTCTGTGGTGCCACTAAACACAGTCTCTGTGGGTTTCTTCTAGCTGCTACAGTTTCCTCCCACAGTCCAAAGACGTGCAGGTTAGGGTGGATTAGCAAATGTGGGGTTGCTGGGTTAGGGAGGAGTGCTCTGTGGAGGTTTGGTGCAGACTTGATGGAATAAATGGTTTGTTTTTACACTATCGGGATTATTTGCACGTCTCGATGAATCTCTTCTGCATCCTGTCTAGAACAATCACATCTTATAGTGCACAGGCAGTACTCCAGCTGTGACCTAACTAATGTTACATACAGCTCCACTGTATTCTCCTTGCTCTTGTATTCAATAACATGATGAATAAAGTCAAATATACTATTTGCCACCTTATCTGCTTGTCCTGCTGCCTTCGAGGATCTGTAGACTCACACACCAAGGTCTCTCCAAGGCCCTACCGTTCAACGTGTACTCCCTTGCCTTTTTAATGCTCCCAAAACACATCAGCGCACACACTTTTTAAGATTAAATTTGCCACCATTCAGCCCATCTATATCATCCTGTGGTTTAGGGTATTCCTCCCCACTATTTGCTACCAATGTTTATGTCATGTGAAAATTTACTGATCATTCATTCTCCCTACATTTATCACCAGATCACTAATGGGCACAACAAACAGCAAGGGACCCAGCACCAAACCCTGTGAGTGCAGGTTTTTGATCACAAAGTCACCCTTTGACCATCCTGCTTCCAAGTCAGTTTTGGGTCCAATTTGCCATAATGGATACCATGGGCTCAACTCCACTTTGCTGTTTGCCTTCATAACTCTTGGCCCCCATCTGTATCAAAACTCTAACTCGGCTTTGAATGGATTCAATGGTGTAGCCTCCACTGTTTTCTGAGGCAAAGAATTCAGAGGGCACAACCCTCTGACAGCAAACATTTTTTTCTCAACTCCATCTTCAACGGGGCACATCTATGCCAAAATACTGTCCTATCCTTCTAGTTCCTCCTCCAAGAAAAACATCCTCTTGATATCCACCATTTCCAGTCCTCTCAGGATCTAATATTCTTCAATAAAATTGTTTCTCATTCTTATAAATTCCAATGAGGTCTAGTGGAAATCTGGGATCTATAAAAGACCCAAATTGGAAATGTAAATGGATCTCCGAGGATTAGGGACTGGAGGATCCTTTATCTTAGGTGTTGATATTGTCTTGTTAGTTTTATAGAATGACAAATTATACGTTAAAGTGATGGCAAAATTATATTTCTTGCCTTAGGGTCTGTGCTCCTTAAGTCTCTTGTAGGTTGAAGCTTGCAATCAAAGATGGAGCAGATGGCATGATAGTCATTATGTGGCAAAGGCAAATATGTGACCCCCATTTTGGGCTCAGTGTTGAATGTTGGACCACTGCTCTGTTGGGAGGCACCATATGTGCTCAATGAACTTTGTTCTTCCTTTAATGGAGGGTTGAGGTACCATTTCAGCCAGGCTTTGCTTGCACACATCTCACTCTAACTCTCTGCCAAATAATTCCAAGGTCCCAAGGCTTCTTCAAATTCTAACCCTTGTTTTCAGATTCCTCTCCTTGGCTTCACCCCTCCCTCTTTCTGTCATGTCCTCCAGCCCATGAGCTTTGAGATATCTACACTCATCTAACTGTGGCCTCTTGAGCATCACCTGATTTGTAATAACACCACCGATGGCAGCTGTATCTCCTGTTGACCGCATGCAATTCCCTTCCTAAACATCCTGATCTTTCCTTGTTCAAGACAGTCCTTCATGTTGCTTCATAGCAATCTCTGAGGTGCCCTATCGGGACTTGCACAGCGCTCCGTAAATGCAAAGTTGCTGATGCAGTTCAACATTCGGGGTGGACCTGTGTAACAACTTGTCATGGAATTCATTAACACCAATTTGCTCGTCAATATGTTTCAGTGTAAGGGTGTCGAAGACGACATATGCAAATGTGAGAATCTGACAGGATGCCATGTCAGGGGTGTGACGTACAGAAGAGTCTCTGACATGAGAACACTCTGAAGCTGGTGTGAGCACGCTCTGCAGCCAGATCACTCATCATTAGCTGTCTGTAGTAAGATTATTAATAATTCAGTCATCATAGAGATTCATTAACTCATTTATGCAGGCTGTTAAGATTCAGGTTTTTATACTGAGTAACGGCTGTGATGTAATCCACACATTACAGGAGTTTCCTTGTAGATGTTTTAACCTGCTATTTATCTGCTGGTTGGTATATGTACCATTTGTTTTTCAGGGATGGTCGTGCCAGTTGATTGCAAATGTCTGTCTCATGGCCAGGCGATGCATGCCATGATGGCACCACGTTACTCAACCAATCTGTTCCATCCATCTGTGTGAAAGACCAATCCTATCGTCTCTGGCTTAACCATCTCACAAAGCAGTAACTTCAAAGCAGCCACAACCATTTGTTTGTATTTTGCTCCAATCACTGAGGCCATTGAAGTGCCCATCACCAGGGGAGTCCAGGTGTGGTTCTGGCAGAGAAGGTCAGGGGTCATTGAACCTTCTGAAAGGTTTTGGTAGAGAGAGTAAGGAGATACGCAGTTGGATTGTGTGCCCTCCTCCTTGGCATTTGGTGGGTGGGGAAGCCCTCTGCTCCCCCCACGCCGATAAAGCCTGCAGCAAGAAGATCCTGCTTTCATCTGAGGCCCTTGACTGGGCAATAATTGTCTACTTGAGGGCATCTTCTCACTGTCATTGGGAGGGGCCCAACAGCGAGTGGAGGCCTCAGAATGTAGGGAGCACACCCATCAAACCCTGATCAAGGGGAGGGGGAGGAGGGTTGGAAATAGTGGGGTTGAGGGGATTAAGGCTTGTGGATGTTGGGGATGGGAGGGGTGGGGGTGAGGGTGGGGTTGGGTGAGGTTGGGGAGGTAAGGGTGGCGGAAGTTGGATGTGGGCATGAAGGGCGGGTGAGGGTGGGAGTGGGGTGGGGTGATGGTGAGAGCGAGAAACAGTGAAGGTAGGGTGGGAATTGGGGATTGATGGTGGCAGAGGTTGGGGTGGGTAAGCATGAGGAGGCTCAAGGTGAGAGTAGGTTGGGGTGATGGTGAGGGTGAGTTAGTGGGGGATGGGGATAGGGAAAAGAGCAGGGAAGGTTGGAGTTGGGGTGAGGGTGATGTTATGTTTAGGGAGCGGGGTGGGGTAATGGGGATGGTGGGGGGAGGATGGTGATGGGGTGGGGTGAAGGGGCATTGGGGTTAGTTGTGAGGGGGCATGATGTGGGGGTGGGGTGAGAGTCGATGGTTGGACATAGGGTGGGCAGGGATGGGAGTGAGTGGTGGGGGTAAGGGGTGAGGTGGGAGTGGGGTAGAGTCCCTTGTTTAAAGGCATTCAGAACATGTTTGAGAAAGCCCAACATTGGGAAGGAATGGACTACTGAGAGGCACACTCCTGCCTTTGGTGCTTACAATACCAAGTCTGCCTTTCCCCACTGCAGACCCCCATCCTGCTGTCCCTTCTCGGCCATCGTTCTCCTGTGGTTGCCTGTCATACCAGCTGTAGCCACTGCTTTCCTTGTGGCGCTGCAGGAGAGTGGCTGGCCTCCGATTGGTGGGCAGGAATTGTGGGTAGGATTGCCAACGCCCTCTGAGGTCCTTGAGTCTAAGGGCAGGAGCTCCCCTGGACTGTGAGCCATGTTGAAACTAAAACAGAAAGTGCTGGAGAAACTCAGCAGGTCCAGCAACATCCGTGGAGAGGGGAACAGAGTTAACATTTCGAATCCAATCCTTCGGAACAGGAAACGTGGTGGGTCTGCCTGTAAAATGATGACATGAGGGTTCTTGCTGGATTCCCAGACCCCTGTTCCCTCCATGAGAGCCCACCTGCTGCTTTCACACCTGACAGGTTTCAAACCAAAGTACATGATTTTCAGTTAATTGGCAAAAGGAGTGTGAGATGAATTTAGTTGTTATGATCAGAAAGGGCAGTGGAAATAAATTCCATAGGAACTATCGAAAAGGAAATTGAATAAATACTTGAACTGCGAAATTTTCAGAGCGACGTAGGGAAACTAGGCCACGGCAGAACTAAATAGATAGTAAATCCAACGAGGTGCAAGGGCTGAATGACCTTCATCTGTGCTGAAAGGTTTGTTGACTATAAAGCTGGTTTTGATTTGGAGGTTTGTCCTCACTTACATGCGAACTGTGTGCATGGTGGGGTTTGGGATGTGGTCCTGCCATCCCCTTTCCCCTGTACATTTACTGTTTCTTGCAAACTGCTGCTTATTGTTGACTGTTTGTATTTTGTACAGTTTGGTTAAATAAAGCTGGTTTTGAGGTGCACGGCTTGTCACTGACCACGCGGGTGTTTTTTCTTCTTCCTGACGGGAGAATATGAATAACATGTTTTGCACTCAATGTTTCTTCACTGTGTCCTACACCTGCACACACTCATGACATGAGTGCTGGGGAGGAACTAGCTCTGTCATTGTTTGGTGGTAGTTGTGGGGTTTACACAAAAAAAAATAAAGCCGGTTCTGAAGGGTATTGGTACAAAACATCACGGGAGCATTTGGGAAACCTCCTGATACAAACCATGATGTGTTCCACACTGACATAATGGCCTGTTGACCTTTACGGATCACAAATGGCCCCCATTCTCATGTCACGTTTCGCATCAGACATTTACAGGATCAAGTCCCACTCCAGAGAGATGAAGATAAAGGTTTGGTTGATTACTGTCTGGATGCCTAGGTCAGTGTAACTCCACAAAACTCAAGAAACTCAGCATTCACTCAGAACAAAGTGTTGAGTTTGATCGGTGCTCCATTTACCACCTTCATTGTTCACACCATCCAGCATCGATGCCTAATAGTAATGGTGAGTACCAACTATAAGATGCACTGCAACATCTCACCAAGGCTCCTTTCACAGCACCTTCAAAACCCACAGCCTCTGCCAACTAGACAGATAAGGACAACAGATGCATGGGAACACCACTGCCTACAAGCTCCCCTTCCGGCCACACCAGACACCATCCTGACCTGGAACTCTATTGCCATTCCCTCACTGTTGCTGACACCTAACCACGACTTTCGCCAGACAATTAGGGACGGGCAATTAATGCTGGGCTAACCACCGATGCCCATATCCCATGACTGAATAAATAAGAGAAATAGCTGCAGAGAGTGCTGGAGAAACTCAGCAGGTCTGGCAGCATCTGTGTAGAGAGAAACAGTTAATATTTTGAGTCTAGCCTGACTCTTTGAAGAGGAGTTTTACTGGATGTGGAACGTGAACTCTGTTTCTCTCTCCACAGGTGCTGCCAGACCTGCTGAGTTTCTCCAGTGTTCCCTGGGCTTGTTTCCAGATTTCCAGCACCTGGAGTATTTTGCCTTTTATGTTTCAAACAGAGGGTGGTGTGTGTATGGAATGAGCTGCCAGAGGAAGTGGTGGAGGCTGACTCTATGACTCTATTTAAAAGGCATCTGAATGGGTATTTGGGCCAAGTGGTGGCAAATGGGATTAGATTAGTTTAGGATACCTGGTCAGCATAGCCGAGTTGGTCCAAAGGGTGTGTTTCTGTGTTGTATGACTCTATAAGAGAAATATCTAGGCCTTCACTGTCACATCGTGACTGAGGGTCTGTCACACAATTGGAGGTGTCATCTTTTTAGCTGAGGTGTTAAACTGGGAGGCTGTCAGCTGTCAGATGGATTCAACGATATCACTGCATTGTTCTAAAGGAAAGATAAGTGTATCTTTGAGGTGTGGGGGAAATGGTCTCCTGCGTATCCTGGCCAACATTTATGCCTTGAACATGAGCACAATTAAAGCTGATTATCTGGTCATTGCCACATTGTGGCCTATGACATCTTGCTGTGCACACAGTGACTGTGACACTGACTACAGCCCCACAATACACTGACTGTCAGGAGCCTTGAGGCACTGGTGAGGACTTGAAAGGTGCTGAATAAATGTGAGATCGATCTTGCTTTGTCATGCAGATACACTGGTAACCAAGTAACGAGGCAATTCTAACGTACAAGAGGAACAAATAATGTCGGCGACATTTAACATCAGACAGCTGACACCCGCAAGAGGCAACCGAGGTTGCTAACCTGAATCTCTCCGCTGGGAAAGGAGGGAATGTTCAGAGGAACAATCCCCTTCCCTCACACTGCCTCCCCTCATTTATCCCCCACACACCACCTCCCCTCATCTCCCCAGCCAGTCTCAGGCACTCAGGAGCTCAACAAGGGACTGGTATTCAGAAATGAAAGGGTTAAGGGCCTTGCTACATGTCAGAGCTAGACCCTGGTGGATGAGACCTGAAAAGGGAAAAAAAAGAGATTCTTATACGTGAAACAAAATGATTAAATTTTATGAGTTGACAGAAAGAAAGCATGCCAACAAAAGCGTGCAGAGGATTAGAATTCACTCGAATCTCGATTCACAAAACGTACCTCTTAACCACTTGAGTTGCTGCTTGAGTTGATCCTGATCATGGTAAATATATGCAAATTCCTGTTGGCATCAATGCTCATGGGATCTCCACAAAACAGCATAATTCATGAGGAGAAAATCATTGCTTGAGGGTTAATGAACAGCTTGTGATGGTCTCTAATTAACACATTAATCATCAGAGTAAAAGCCACCACAACTTTCTGTGCCTCAGCGAGAGAGAGTGCCATTGAAGTCATCAATCACTGGGATAAACGTCAAGGCAGCCTGCTCCTACGGGAACCGGCTCTGGCTGGAGCCTTTCCTACTCCACTCTGTAGAGACCGGACTCGCTTCTCAAGCTGCCAGATGCTCCAGTGGAGAAACATCCTGCTCACATATTGCCAGGGAAGACCTCAGCACAGTTCAGCGTCTGCCTGTGAAGTAAGCAAGGTTTCTCCTGCCCTGACTTTTGTACAGCCTGTCCCGGAACTGTTTCCATAGCCTGACCAAGCCGTGGCCAACTGCTCAAATCCAAGCAAGGTTTCAGTGTGGGATGTACAACACGGGGTGAGGCCATTCGGCCCAACTGGCTGATACTCCACTTGAGCCTTCGTCGCTTCATCTTACCCTCTCAGCATAGAATCATAGAATCCCTACAGTGTGGAAGCAGGCCGTTCAGCCCATTGAGTCCACACTGACCCTTCGAAGACCATCCCACCCAGACCTACCCCACTGCCATCTCCATTTAACCCTGCATTTCCCAGGGCTAAACCCCAACCTGCACACCCTGGTACACTCTGGACAACCCGGACAAGTATGCCACCACTGTCATGGACTTCATTGGCAAATGTGTGGAGGTCTGCATACCAAAGGAGTCAATCTGGGTGTTCCCTAACCATACACCTTGGATTAGCCAGGAAATCCACTCCGTACTGAATACCAGACGGATAACATTTAAGTTGGACAACCCAGACCAATCCAGGTAATCTGGGTCTGACCTCCACAAAGCCATCAGGAATACCAAGAGGCAGTACCAGACCAAGTTAGAGGCCCAGACATACCAGACAGACTCCTGCTGCCTACAGCGAAGCCTAAACAACATTACGGGATACAAAATGAAGCAGAGCAAGATCGCGGACTCAGACACATCCCTCCGTGATGTGCTCAATACTTGCTATGCTCAGTTTGAGCAGAGTGCGGTGCCGCCTGCTCCCATACCCCTCGGTCACTGCTGGAGACATCAGACCAGCCTTCGTGAAGTCAACCCAAGGAAAGCGACAGGCTTGGACGGTGATCCTGGCCGAGCACTCAGCTTCTGTGCAGACCAACTGGTGCAAGGATTCCCCAACATCTTCAACCTCTCCATCCGACAAGCTGAAGTCCCCATCTGTTTAAGAAGACCACCTCCATTCAGGTACCAAAGAAAGCACACACACCATGTCTTAAGTTCTACCGCCCAGTGACTCTGACCTCCATAACCATGAAATACTTCGAGAGGCTGGTCATGGCCCACATCAGCTCCAATCTCCCAGGCAGCCTCAATCCCCTACAATTTGCCGACTGATGCAACAGTTCCACAGCAGATGCCATACCCTGCCTCCATACTCATCCCTGGAACATCTGGACAACAAGGACATCTGGATATGTCAGGCTCCTACTCATCAACTACAGCTCCACCTTCAACACCATAATCCCCTCTGGACTGATCTCAAAACTCTATGACCTTGGTCTTGACTCTGCCCTCTGCAACTGGATCCTTAACTTCCTGACTCACAGACCGCAATCAGTGAAGATAGACAACAGCATCTCCTCCTCTATAACACGCAATACTGGAGCCCCCCAAGGATGCGTTCTCAGTCCCCTATTGTGCTCCTTGTATACCCACAACTGAGTTGCCAAATTCCGAATGAACACCCATCTCCAAGTTCAATGATGACACCACCATAGTGGGACAGATATCTAACAATGAGTCAAAATACAGAAGGGAAACAGGGCTTGGTGATGTGGGGCAATCAGAACAATCTCTCTCTCAACATCAGCAAAACAAAAGAACTGATCATTGGCTTCAGAAAGAAAGGAAGAGAACACGGTCCCACCTACATCAACGGAGCAGAGGTGGAGAGGGTAGAGAGCGTCAAGTTCCTCAGAGTGACAATAACCAACACCCTGCCCTGGACTTTCCACGTAGATGTGATGGTCAAGAAGGCACAACAATACCTCTTCTTCCTCAGGTGGCTCAGGAAATTCGTCATATCCATAAGCACCGTCACCAACTTCTACAGATGTATAATTGAAAGCATACAGTCCGGGTGTATAACAGCCTGGTGCAGCAACTGCTCTGCCCAGGACCGTAAGAAACTACAGAAGGTGGGGTGCACAGCCCAGAGCATCACGGAAGCCAACCTCCCATCCATGGACTCCATTTACACAGCTCGCTGTCACGGAAAGGCTGCCACCATCATCAAAGACCCATCATATCCTGGTAATGCTCTCCTACAAACTGTTCCATCAGGCAGAAGATACAGAAGCTTAAACACACGCACCAGCGGGTTCAGGAACAGCTTCTTCCCAGCTGTTATTAGACAGATGAATGGACACTCTAACCTCAAATAATGCTGATCGTGCCAACGCTGATCTCACCCAGTGCACGCCCTGTGTAATGTAACCTGTATGCTTCTGTCTAAGTCTTTTTACAACCTCTGAACTGTACCTCCTTGCTTAATATGACCTGTCTACACTGCTCATAAACAAAGCTTTTCACTGTACTTTGGTACACATGACAATAAATCAATTTAGCACAGCCAACCCACCTAACCTCCACATCTTTAGTCCATGGGAGGAAACCGGAATACATGGAGGAGACCCACACAAACAACGGGAGAATGTGCAAATTGAACCTATGTCCCTCATGTTAGCATGAGGCAGTGAGGCAGCACTGCTAGCTACTGTACCACCCCTCAAAGTGGCCTTTTAGAATCGTTGAAACATAGAACTTTACAGTACAGAAGGAGGCCATTTGACCCATCATATCTGTACTGACTCCTGAAAGAGCTACCCAACTAGTTCCATTCTCCAGCCATATCTCTGTGGCCCTCTCTCTTCATCACTCTTACTCCTTTCCCCCTCATGTCTAGCTTTCTGTGCCAGCCGGTGTTCTGTGAGTACCACACTCTGGGGGAGGAATTTCTAGGCTGAAGCCCCACTCCAGAAGTTAAGCTCAAATTTCAAGGCTGGTACTCTAGTGCAGACTAAGCACTGGACTCAAAACAGAGACTCCGTTCTTACCACTGCTGTTAGGCTGTAGTGTGGGAAAAAAAATAACAAGGAGATTTAGAAAAAAAAATTAAAAAATCTTTAAAAATCTATAATCAGGAGGGATGCACAAGCAACTACTACCATTGCTGCAGGTTGGGCCTCTCAAATCTTCGGGCCTGGTTCTACTGCTGCAGCCTGGGTCTTGCGCACAGCTAAACACTGTTGGTGGTGCCTGGGGGCCCACCCAGGCTTAAGGACTGCTGCCGCCTGGGTCTACTTAAGAAGAGAAAAAAAATGAACTCCATTCTTCTCTCCACAGATGCTGGGTAAAAGTGAGGACTGCAGATGCTGGAGATCAGAGTCTCGTGAAGGGCTTTTGCCCAAAACGTCAATTTTCCTGCTCCTCGGATGCTGCCTGACCTGCTGTGCTTTTCCAGCTCCACTCTAATCTTGACTCTCCACAGATGCTGCCAGGCCTGCAGAGTTTCTCCAGCATTCACTGTGCTTGCTTCAGATTATCTGTTACTGTAGTATTTTGCTTTTATTAGTTAATGCCGTACCATAATTGTCCTTAAGGTGGTAGTGAGCTGCTTTCTTGAACCACTGTAGTCCACATAGTGTAGATGCACCCAGAGTGCTTTAATGGAGGCATTGTGACCCAATGACATTGAAAGAACGGTAATGAAATTTCAAGACAGGATCGTGTGTGACTTGGAGGGGAGTCTGCAGGTGGTTGTGATCCCATGTATCTGCCGCATTTTCCACAATAGTGACGACTTCAAAAGTACTTTATTGGTCTATAGAACTTTGAGATTAGATTAGATTAGATTCCCTACAGTGTGGAAACAGGCCCTTCAGCCCAGCCAGTCCACACCGACCCTCCGAAGAGTGACCCACCCAGACCCATTTCCCTCTGACTAATGCACCTAACACTATGGGCAATTTAGCTTGGCCAATTCACCTGAGCTGCATATCTTTGGACTGTGGGAGGAAACCGGAGCACCTGGAGGAAACCCACGCAGACACGGGGAGAATGTGCAAACTCCACACAGAGATGTCGGACCCATGGAAATATTGAGAGAATTGTTTTTCATTTTACCTATTTTTCTAATCATCCTGTTCAGAGATGTTATTACACAACCTTGGAGCAGGTGGGATTTGAACCCAGTCCAGGGGTAGGGACATGACCACAGCACCACAAGAGGACCCTAATAATGCAAGCTTTTTTTTGCTTTCTCTCCCTCTTAAAGGCATCAAAGCTAGTTCCCACATCAACTTCATTTAATATTACCTTCGACATTCTTACCACACATTTTGTGTAAGTGTTTATTTGAAATGAAGGCTTTATAATACATGTCAGATTCTCTCATGGAATTATTTTGTGACTCCATGTATTTCTATTTGTCCACAAACTGAAGTGGACTTACACAGTCGGGAACAAAATGACATCCAAGCTTTTGAAATGTCAAACTGCAAAAGCCATTAAAATGTGATGCAAACTGTTCTGCCTCTTCTATCTCATTCTGAGGGATATTAAGGGATATAGAACCTAGCCAGCCCAACCAAGTGATCTATTTCGAGAGTGTGGTGCTGGAAAAGCACAGCAGGTCAGACAGCATCCGAGGAGCAGGAGAATCGACGAATGATTCCTGATGAAGGGCTTATGCCCGAAACGTCGATTCTCCTGTTTCTCGGATGCTGCCTGACCTGCTGTGCTTTTCCAGCACCACACTCTCGACTCTGATCTCCAGTATCTGCAGTCCTCACTTTCTCCAAGTGATCTAATTAAATGATGGAATAGGTTTGGAGTGCAGCATGTCCTCCTCTCTTTCTGTTCTTTCCAACACAGGGAATTTTAACTGATGTGCTTAATTACTGAGGAGACCTAAGGGGAGAAGCCAGGTAGAAAATCTTTTTTTAGAAGTGTCATTGGTTAGGAGTGTCATGGGTTAGAAATGTATCAGGACATTGGCATGGCATTGATGGTTGGGTCAGTATTTATTTCTTGTCTCTAGTTGCCCTTGAGAAGGTGGTGGTGAGCTGCTTTCTTGAACCGCTACAGTCCATGTGCTGTAGGTAGACACACAATGCCCTCAGGGTGGGAATTCCAGGATTTTAACCAAGCTACAGTGAAGGATGATGATATATATAGCCCTAACCTTAACCCTAACCTATTGCAAGGCAGCCTTATATAAAGAATCATGCATTAAGGACAGGGGTGAAAATAAATTACAGGATCATAGAATCATATAGCACGGAAACAGACCCTTCGGTCCAACTTGTCCATGCTGATCAGATAGTCCTAAATTGATATAGTCCCATTTGCCAGCATTTAGTCCCTATCTCTTGAAACCCTTCCTGTTCATGTACATGTTCAGGTGCCTTTTAAATATTGTAACTGTAGCTTTTTTTTGAGACTTGAGGTTCTCGAGACAACCTTTTGGATTTTGAGGTAAAGGGCTAGTTTTTGGATTTAGTTTTAGCTATTCTTCCACTGTCAAGAATTTATTTATTTATTATCACTCATTTATTAGGTAAAGTCATCATATGGAGTCAAACCTCTTGCATTTGCTTTGGTAAATGAGGTAGTTGGACTCACACACAAGCAGAATTGGAATAATTCATTAATATCTTGAATATTTATCCTGACTCCAAAACACTTAAAACCACAAAAACATAAGGGAAGCATTAATTCCCTGGACTCAACAGAATTTAAATTGGGAGAAAGTGAGGACTGCAGATGCTGGAGATCAGAGCTGAAAAATGTGTTGCTGGAAAAGCGCAGCAGGTCAGGGAGCATCCAAGGAACAGGAGAATCGACGTTTCGGGCTTAAGCCTTTCTTTATGCCCAAAAACGTCGATTCTCCTTCTCCTTTGATGCTGCCTGACCTGCTGCACTTTTCCAGCAACACATTTTTAAGCTAAGAATTTAAATTGGTACAGCTTATCAACATGGATTAACTGAAGGTTTTCTTTCAATATAATTGACGCACACTTCAACATATAGTAAGCCATCACCCTGAGCACACCTTCCACAAACGGGTGAGGTCACAGCTAACTCATATCCATTACACATGCACAAAGCTCAAACCTTTCAATGAGGCAGTTACCACTCTATTTTCTGCATCATAGATGGAAAATCTCAGATTTAAATTTAACAATGGATAGTGTTCATTACAGTAATTAGCACTACATTTTTCCCCTAAGCATGCTAGCGTCTGAATGTACGTGGCCCTAAACTAAAGATTCCACATTAATTTGCAACAAATTCATCACCTCAGTCATTTTCTGTTTTCTTTGCTCCCAGTTATTACTTTGTTGGGCAGGTTTCAAACTGTTCTGTCAATATTGCATCCTCACTTGCCCAACCCCACCTTCTCATACCTCTTGCAACCTCCTTTCCTCCACCCAGCCCTCCTTCTACCAACACTGACATCATCTAGCTGACCAAGCAGTCAGAGGGCCCAGATGATAAATGCACTAGTGAGCCAATCAGTGGAAAGCACTGGAGAGAACAGATCTTGATTAGGAGAGCATCTCCTTACAAGGGTAGCTTACAAGAAGCAGAAAAATCCCGGCAGATCCCAAACTGAGCATCAATGAGCAGTCATGACTTGGAGACGCCGGTGTTGGATTGGGGCGGACAAAGTTGAAAATCACACAACACCAGGTTATAGTTCAACAGGTTTCTTTGGAAGTACAAGCTTTTGGAGCGCTGCTCCTTCATCAGGTGGATGTCTGGCTATTGCTGAGCAAGTGTCACCTGATAGCGAATGATGGAGAGAGTAGACTGACAGGGCAGTCATTCTCTGGGTTGGATTTGTCCTGCTTTTTGTGGACAGAAGATACCTAGGTAATTTTGCACATTGTCGGGCAAATGCCTGTGTTGCAGCTGTGCTGGAACAGCTGAACTAGGGATGCGGCAAGTTCTGGAACATAAATCTTCCATGCATTTGCTAGAATATTGTCAGGGCCCATAATCATTGCAGGGCCTTTAGCTGTTTTTTGATATCACTGAATCAAATTGGCTGAAGATTGGTATCTGTGATACAGGGGACCTCAGACTTTTGAATGAACCCCTCAAATGTTAATCCTGATCTTTCTCTCTCTGCACCAACACTGTGGTTATAATACTGCATTCAGTACTCTGTTCTGTCATCCTGATGCACTTTGTATGGTATGATCTGCCTGTAGAGCAGGCAAAACAACACTTTTCTCTATATCTCGGTACATGTGACAACAATAAATCAAAATCAAACTCAAACACAAGAGGAGGCTGAGTTAGATCATCCACTCAGCACTTTGGCTGAATTTTGTCACAAATGTTTAGATTAGATTACATTACAGTGTGGAAACAGGCCCTTCGGCCCAACAAGTCCACACCGACCCGCCAAAGCGTAACCCACCCAGACCCATTCCCCTACATTTACCCCTTACCTAACACTACAGGCAATGTAGCATGGCCAATTCACCTAACCTGCACATCTTTGGACTGTGGGAGGAAACCAGAGCACCTGGAGGAAACCCACGCAGACACGGGGAGAACGTACAAACTCCACACAGTCAGTCACCTGAGGCAGGAATTGAACCCGGGTCTCTGGCACTGTGAGGCAGCAGTGCTAATCACTGTGCCACCGTGCCGCCCACGACATTATCGTTTGCACTGGTGCCTTCCTCATCATTGTGGAGGGGGATATTTGTGAAGCCTCCTTCTCTACTGAATGTTTTAATTGTTCACCACCATTCACACTGGACCACAGAGCTGTTCCAGAAAAGCCATCCATTAGGCTTTTCCTCTTCTCTCTCTCATAAACCTAAACATGGTTCTTTTTATTTCATTCTCTCTATATCCAGAAATCTTATACACAACTGAACCGACTATGTATTTTTAAGTGGTTATCTGTATCCCATTTGAAATGACCATCAATCCTGCTCTCCCACCTTTCCATACAACGCACCATCTCCTTATCTGTTTTGCTTCTGCGCTTGTTGAATTATTGCCTCAGTTCCAGCTGCATTATCTACTCAGTTGTTTATAATCACCCATGGCCAGACTGTTTAGACTGGTTTTGGGTTCTTCACCAATCCTCTTCCCCCACCCACCCCACAATGGAGTCTCCATGGGCAGGCTGTGTTACCCCATGCTGGAACACTAGGGGGAGCACCTCCTGCTCATGCTCATTGTCAGCCTCAGGGCAGAATTTCCTTGAAGCGTTAGGGGTCAGGGTCATGCCTGTCAGCTGGAGAGCTAGTGAGAGACCGTTGCTTTGGGGAAAGTTCTTCCTCCACAGGCTGTAGCTAATGGTTTCAGTATGGGGAGGGGAGGTCTGCAGCTGGTACTGGACAAACACCCTCCAGAGACCCAGACATAGACCACAGGTAAACAATGTGGAGGGAGGTTGGGATGTGGTTGGGACTGGTGACCGGGGGGGACCAGCAGAAACCCCCTCCCCCCCCACTCCCCAATATGTTCAGGCATTCAATGTGGCAGGTACCTTTGAGCAAGATAGCCTCCACATCCCTCCACCACCCCCCTGCCAAACACCCACACACGTACATGTGCATACATGTAACCACAGTATCACAGATGCCCTGTAGTCCTTTATAAGTACTCCCAATCAATTTGTTCTGACGCATTACCCAGCACCTCTGGAGTGGTTGGGATTTGAACTTGGGCCTCCAGGCTCAGAGGCAGGGACATTACCAGTGCACCACAGTGGCCTTACAATCTTTTATAGCTATTTTCTGATCAATTTGTTCAGAGATGTTATTATGCACATCTGGCATAGGTGGGATTTAAACTAGGACATGCTGGCTCAAAGGTGAGCCAGAACAGCACTGCCCTCCTTTATCAGCTCAGCTCATGATGTTAACACTTTCAGGCACTAACTGTCTTATACAACACTTTAATGCCTCCAACTTCGCCACCTGGTGGGAGGAGATGGTTCTGCCCTGAGTGTCAGGCATAGCTGCTGTACTCATACAAATAATTTGGCTTGATATCGACGAACAATACTGTGCAGTCTTAAACCAATTGCAAGTTCTTGTATCCATTTTAAATATTATTAGTCAATTTTCACTCTGTAAATCATGCTTCGGAGAAATATAATCAGGAAATTTCAGTCAATGAGTTCCAATGAACTGAGAGACTGTGCAGAATTGATTGTAATTACTTTTAGGTAGGAATTGATTTAAAGAATATTTTTTTGAATAAAATACCTTTAAAAAGGGATTTGTTCTCTCTTGTAGGATTCAAAATAATGTCCCTGAGATTTTAAGGGAGGAGTGGTTTGACAAAGCATGTGGGTTGGGTGAAATATTCACAGTTATTTCTCTATTTTGATATCATTTCAGAAATTTTTTTAATCAAAAAAAAGTTGTCTATCAGAATACTCACATGCATTCTATTGGGATTTAAGTAGGCAACTTTACAAAATCAGATTTTATATAATAATTCTGTACAAGGAAGGTTCCATTCTGCCAGCAGTCCCAGGAATAGTTGCACATGTGCTGGAAAATTAGATTAAAGGAACAAAGGGCCTAGTGGCAAAGCCATAAGGCTGTAAGAAACAGGAACAGGAGGAGGCTGTTCGGCCCCTCGAGTCTGTTCCACCATTCAATGGGATCATGGCTGATCTGACATTTCTGATGTCCACTTTCTTGCCCTTTCATAGACCTTGATACCCCAACTAATCAATAATCTATTTCAGCCTTAAATATATACAAGGGGTCTGTCCCCACAGCTTTGTGTAACAAGGAGTTCCAACTACTCGGCTGCCTCACAGCACCAGGGACCCGGGTTCGATTCCAGCCTCGGGTGACTGTCTGTGTGGAGTTTCCACATTCTCCCAGTGTCTGTGTGGGTTTCCTCCAGGTGCTCCAGTTTCCTGCCACAATCCAAAGATGTGCAGGTAAGATGGATTGGCCGTGCTAAATTGCCCGTAGTGTTTAGGGATGTGTGGGTTAGGTACATTAGTCAGTGATAAATATAGGCTAATAGGGTAGGGGAATGGGTCTGAGTGGGATACTCTTCGGAAGGTCGGTGTGGATTTGTTGGGCCAAAATGGCTTGTTTCCACACTGTAGGGATTCTATGATTCTATGGTAACCCTCTGAGAGAAGAAATACATCATTTTTCTCAGTCTTAAATTGGTGCCCCTTTGTTCTGAGACAATGCCTCTGGTCCTGGACTCTCCCATGAGGGGAAGCATCCTCTCAGCATTGACCCTGCAGTGAATAAGAGGCCAGCCTGTTCAGCATTTGCTGATAAGGCAAACCCTTCCGTACCAGGGACCATCCCTCGTGAACTTTTTCTGAACTGCCTCCAATGAAAATAATATCTTTCCTTAAATAAGCGTAGCTCATTGTGACCTTCCAACTTCCCCCACCATTCGATTAAATCATGATCGATCTGACTGTGGCCTGAACTCTGTGTGGACCCACCCCATCCCCCGTATAACCTTTGACTGACTTGTCCAAAAACAATCTGTCTAACTCAGTCTTGAAGAAAATCAGCGATTCAGCTTCTGCTGCTTTCTGTAAAAGAGATCTCGACATAGTATTGACCCTCCAAAGACAAAAGGTCTCCTCATATCTGTCTTGGAAAGGAAACCTCTTATTTTAAAATTGTGTTCCCTCGTACTGAACTCTCCCACAAGAGGAAGCATCATCTACCTGGGGTAGAGTCTGCCCACATGACTCTTCCTGCCATATGTCCTAGTCACTGGCAGGACTTGGAGTTATTTACGTGTTTTAACATTACATTGTGCAGTCCAGTCATGATGGGAAAGGATACTGAGACCACAAGTGGGGTAAGCCATGCATTTGCTGCATTCTCCACACTCCAGTCTGACGCTGTCTGGTTGGTAACCTTCACCTGTTCAGTCTGACTGAATCGTTGCAAGTTTTCTGCAGCACCCTGTGAATTTCCTTTGCTTGTTACAGATTTCCAGAATTCCCGGTTTCTCTATTCCAAACTGAAAAAGCCAGTAAAAGATCAATAAAGAGTGAGGGTCGTGGCTCTTTCCCCTTTCAGAGAAAAAGGGGGGGGTGCGGATGAGTTAACTTGATTGAGACCTTTATGATTGTTTGATGGGATAAAAGCAGAAATGATGTTTCCACTTGTTGGGAAGAACAGAACTAGGGGCCATAAATATAAGACAGTCAGCAATAAATTGTCAAATGACTTCAGTGGGGACCTTCTTAAAAAGTGTTTAGAATCCAGAACCCGTTATTGTAAGGAGGTGAATAGAACTGATATTTTAAAGGGACAGTTCGGTAAATACACGAATGATATTTTGACATGGTTTGATGAAGCATTGAGGCTCAGGTAGGGTATAAAGTTAAAAATCACACAACACTAGATTATAGTCCAACAGGTTTTGGAGCGCTGCTCGTTCATCAGGTGGTTGTGAAGCACACAGTTGTAAGACACAGAATTTATAACAAAGGTTTACAGTGTGATGTAACTGAAATTACACATTGAAAAATACCTTGATTGTTTGTTAAGTCTCTCAATGTTAGAATGACCATGTTAGTTTCAGTTCTTTCATATGTAAATAGCAAAACCTTTTTTAAAAGTGACATTCTCAGGTGAACTTTAACAATTGGTGTCAGCCCAGATAATATGTTAAAGGTGTCAGCCCCCTGTGTGCTGCTGTCTGTGCCATAATGTTTAGACTGATTCTAATCTAAAAAGTGAGTTAACAGAGTCTTACATGGATTCATGCAGTTTTTGAGAAAAGTACAATGTAACTCTGCAAGTACAGTTCACCCCAAACGTATGTGGCATGTTTGTGTGTGTGTGTGTGGGGGGGGGGGTGGAAGAAGTGGGGGGGGTTTGGGGTTGTGAGTGTCTGTGACGGAGAGTGTATATGTGTGTGTGTGTGTGTGTGTGAGTGTAAAGAGGTCTAAATTTGTGAGAGGGTGCATGTGTGAGTGTGGGAGTGTGTGTGTCTGCAGGAATGTGTGTATGTGTGTGTGTGTGTGTAGTGCAATGGGGTCACCTGTAGTGTGACATGAATGCAAGGTCCTGGTTAAGGCCATCCCTATGGTCTTAACCTGGTGTTGTGTGATTTTTAGCTTTGTACACCCCAGTCCAACACCGGCATTTCCAAATTAGGCAGAGTATAAACACTATAGACAAATTTGGCTAAATGGGTTGCTTTTGAGTTGTGAATACTTATCAATATAACTTAAGACAAATAGATGAAAATAAATTCAGCATAGGGTCCGAAGGGGTGGTCCATCACAGATCTGGTTTAACACCGTCAATATCATTACACTGCCTCTGTAAACATTGTCAAAACACAGGTCAGAACCAAGGGCTAGGCACAGTGTTACCACACAGGAAAAATGCTGTAGTCTTGCACACAAACTCATGACCACATGATAGACCTTGGTTGTCTCATTGTATCTGGGAGTAATACTCATCAATGATTGATAAATGGTCAGTGTTCTATTCCAGAAAATCAGGTGGTGAAGGATAGAACTGGAGCCAATCTTCACATTCCTTTTTAAGCATTTATTTACAGAGAAATGGACTATGAGCATGCACCTCCTAACCCAACCATCCAAGTTTCAACAAGTTCCTATTAATTCGAACCGAAGCAAATTCCCAGTTACTGCCCACTTTATTTCATATATTTTGAGAGATTAATTCGCAATCGAAAAAAAATTGAAGATAAAAGGTTCTTTAATCTACGCCATTGCAGGATACAATAACACCCAAAGTGCTCAGAAGGAGTCGGAAATGGGAGGAAGGAGAGCAGTGGGAAATGGAAATTAGGGGCAGATGTAGAGAAGGAAAAGCAGAATGGAGAGAGGGAGTGGGAGAAGGAGGGAGGAGCTGTAAGAAGTGGTGACAAGGTTGTTTGGAAGAGAGGCTTTGAGGGAGGACAGGGGCAGTGCAATGAGAGCATTGAAGAGGGATGAGGAGTAAAGGGATAGAGGAGAGCAGAGATAAGGAGAAAGGGGTGCTGTGGGTCGGATTGCGGACTTGGAGCGATGGGGGAGAGATGGATGGGGAACAAAGTTCCTTGGAGAGAGCTGTGAAGCCAAAGCTACAATAGGATAACTGAGGGGCTTCTGTGAACAGTGCAAGAGCAAGGAAATTTCCTCATTCAGACTGGCCTGGTGTGTGTGTGTGTGTGTGTGTGTGTGTTTGTGAAAGAGAGTGTGTTTGTGTGTGTATGCCTGTGAGTGTGTGTATGTGAGTGTGTCTGTGCTTGTGTGTGTGTGAGTGTTTGTGACTGTCTGTGTGGCTGCGTGTGTGTCTGTGTCTGCGTGTGTCAGAGAGATTGTGTTTGTATGTGTGTGTGAGTGTGTGCCTGTGTGTATGTGAGTGTATGTCTGTGTATGAGTGAGTGTGTGTCTGTGCCTGTGTGTGTGTGTGTGTGTATGTGTGTGTGTGCTTGTGTCTGTGTCCGCGTGTCATGGAGTCATAGAGTCATAGAGATGTACAGCAAGGAAACAGACCCTTCAGTCCAACCTGACTATGCTGACCAGATATCCCAACCCAATCTAGTCCCACCTGCCAACATCCGGCCCATATCCCTCCAAACCCTTCCTATTCATATACCCATCCAAATGCCTCTTAAATGTTGCAATTGTACCAGCCTCCACCACTTCCTCTGGCAGCTCATTCCATACACGTACCACCCTCTGCATGAAACCATTGCCCCTTAGGTCTCTTTTATATCTTTCCCCTCTCACCCTAAACCTATGCTCTCTAGTTCTGGACTCCCCGACCCCAGGGAAAAGACTTTGCCTATTTATCCTATCCATGCCCCTCATAAGGTCACCCCTCAGCCTCCGACACTCCAGGGAAAACAGCCCCAGCCTGTCCAGCCTCTCCCTGTAGCTCAGATCCTCCAACCCTGGCAATATCTTTGTAAATCTATTCTGAATCCTTTCACGTATCACAACATCTTTCCGATAGGAAGGAGACCAGATTGCATGCAATATTCCAACAGTGGCCGAACCAATGTACTGTACAGCTGCAACATGACCTCCCAACTCCTGTACTCAATACGCTGACCAATAAAGGAAAGCATACCAAACGCCTTCTTCACTATCCTATCTACCTGCGACTCCACTTTCAAGGAGCTATGAACCTGCACTCCAAGGTCTCTTTGTTCAGCAAAACTCCCTAGGACCTTACCATTAAGTGTATAGGTCCTGCTAAGATTTGCTTTCCCAAAATGCAGCACCTCACATTTATCTGAATTAAACTCCATCTGTCACTTCTCAGCCCATTGGCCCATCTGGTCAAAATCCTGTTGTAATCTGAGGTAACCCTCTTTGCTGTCCACTTCACCTCCAATTCTGGTGTCATCTGCAAACTTACTAACTATACCTCTTATGCTCACATCCAAATCATTTATATAAATGACAAAAAACAGTAGACCCAGGACCAATCCTTGTGGCAGTTCACTGTTACAGGCCTCCAGTCTGAAAAACAACCCTCCACCACCAACCTCTGTCTTCTACCTTTGAGCCAATGTATGTGTGTCTGTTGTCTGCCTGTGTGTGTGTCTGTGTGAGTGTGTGTGTGAATGTCTGCCTGTGCATGTTTGTGTGTGAGTGTGTGTCTGTGTATGTGTGAGAGTGTCTGTGTGTGTGTGTGACTGAGTGTGTGACTGAGTGTGTGTCTGAGTGTGTGTCTGTCTATATGTGAGTGTGTGTGAGTCTGTGTCTGTGTGTGTATGTGTGTGTGTACGTTTGTGTGTGTGTATGAGAGAGAGTGTGTGAATGTGTGTGTGTGTGAGAGAGTGTGTGAGTGTGTGTGTGTGAATGTGTGTGTGTGTGTGTGAGAGTGTGTGAATGTGTGTGTGAGTGTTTGTGTCTGTGAGTGTGTGTGAGAGTGTGAGTGTGTGTATGTGTGAGTGTGTGTGCGTGTGTGTGTGTATGAGAGAGTGTGTGTGTGAGTGTGTGAGTGTGTGTGTGTGAGTGTGTGTAGCACTGTTGAGGCTGCAGCCCCTGTGTGTAACACCAGGGAAAAGGGAAGTGGTTTGAACATTCATAATGACAGACAGGTGTGAAGCTGCTTAAAACTAGAAAGTAAACTTGCAGGAACTTCAGTAAAAGCTCTTTATGATCCAGCATTAGAATCCATACAGAGGCTGGTCACAATTTCATTTGTGAACAGCTCAACCCAGGTATTGAATTAAAGAATGAAGCCTTGAGGCTCGCTGTTAAAAAGGGATGCAGAAAAATCAAAGAACCAAGAAATAAAAACAAAGTCCTGATGAGACTCCATCAATTGGTCAGCCTCCGTGGAGGAGGTCAAAGGGCAAGACGGTACAACTCCTACGACTAAATGGGAAGGGGCTGTGGGAGGGGGAGGGGAGGGCGTGATGGATGGTGTGCCGAGGGTACAGTCCATGCAGATTCCTGATGAAGGAGGGGACGGTGTGCTTGGTGATGGCACCATGGTGAGGGGAAGGGAATGACAGAGGATGACCTTTCTAACATGGAGGCTGTAGGGGAGAGGGCAATGACAGCCCCATTGCATTCTAGGAAAGAGGGGAAGAGGCAAAGGCGATGGTAGGGGAGATGGGTCGGGGCACAGCTGAGGGAAGGGGGATTCTCCGTTGAGGAGAAAAGTGAGCCTCTCGGAAGCAGGCCCGAGGAATAGAGGCAGCAGCAACTTCAAAGTAAAGGAGAGGGAACCTGGAGGTGAATAGGAGCAGAACAAATACCTGAGGAGTGGGGTCAGTCAGAGTGATCCTGGGGGTGAACAGTAGGATAAACACCTGGAGGGGGGGTGGGGGGGGGTCAGTCAGAGTGACCCTGGGAGTGAACAGTAGGATAAACACCTGGAGGGGGGTTGGGGGGGGTCAGTTAGAGTGATCCTGGGGGTGAACAGTAGGATAAACACCTGGGGGGGGGGTCAGTCAGAGTGATCCTGGGAGTGAACAGTAGGATAAACACCTGGGGGGGGTATGTCAGTCAGAGTGACCCTGGGAGTGAACAGTAGGATAAACACCTGGGGGGGGGGTCAGTCAGAGTGACCCTGGGGGTGAACAGTAGGATAAACACCTGGGGGGGGGGGGGTCAGTCAGAGTGACCCTGGGAGTGAACAGTAGGATAACACCTGGGGGGGGGGGGAGTCAGTCAGAGTGACCCTGGGGGTGAACAGTAGGATAAACACCTGGGGGGGGGGGTCAGTCAGAGTGAGTCTGGGGGTGAACAGTAGGATAAACACCTGGGGGGGGTGGTCAGTCAGAGTGACCCTGGGGGTGAACAGTAGGATAAACACCTGGGGGGGGGGTCAGTCAGAGTGACCCTGGGGGTGAACAGTCGGATAAACACCTGGGGGGGGGTCAGTCAGAGTGAGTCTGGGGGTGAACAGCAGCGGTAGGATAAGTACCTGATTTAAATCCTTGTCTTCAGTGCACAGAATGTCAAACTGAATTACAATCTAGTTGGATAATGAAGCAGACACGAGGGTCTAAAGTAGACAGGCAGGAGGTTGGAAGAACACAGCAATTCAGGCAGCAACAGGATGTGGAGAAGTCAATGTTTCAGGTATAACCCTTCTTCAGCATCTTTGAGGGTCTAAATGGCTTACTCCTGCTCCTGTGTTCCCTTGAAATCTACTTCACCCTCACCACTTCGGTCTAAAATAAGCAGCTTAAAAACCAAATCACCCTCAGCAACCTATTGCCATGAAATTAACTTCATGTTTACCTTTTTTTTAATGCTTATCGCAGAGGAGTTTGGTCACATGATCAGTTACTTCATGCGAGTTTTTTTTAAACAAGAAATTATCCTTCAGAGAAACCTAGACCATCTTCCCAACACAACATATAGGTTTTGCCCCAAAATCAACTGGGCCATCACACCAGTTTGAAACATCAGGCTAGATGTAGATTCTTGGAGTGTTGTCACCTATGTTTGCCTTGGCAATTTTTAATGAATGAGCTAATGATAGATGGTACCAATGCCATGAGCCAATCAACTAACTCATTGTTGCAGTAACTTAGCACAAAGCAAGCTCCTACAGCTGACAATGTGAGGTAACAGGATGTAGATGTCTTTTAAACACAGTAGCATTGACTGAGGGGTAAATGTTGACCAGGACACTGGGGAGCTTCCACGCTCCAATTTGAAATGCATATCCTCCTGAGAAGGAAACATAGCTTACGTTTTCATAAGCACCAACTACAAATGATACAGATTCAAAAGGCAACACTTCTGACAGTGCAAAACTCCCTTGGAACTTCACCAGGTGTCTCAGCCTGGTTTATCTGAGTTAAAAAGTTATCAGGTTATAGTCCAACAGCTTTGTTTGGAAGCACTAGCTTTCGGAGTGCTGCTCCTTCATCATGTGGTTGAAGGTACCTGAGGAGGGGGAGGGTCAGTCAGAGTGAGGCCCGGAGTGATCAGCAGGATAGCTACTGATGAAGGAGCAGCGGTCCGAAAGCTAGTATTTCCAAATAAACCTGCTGGACTATAAGCTGGTGTTGTGTGATTTTTAACTTTGTCCATCCCAGTGCAACACCAGCTCTTCCACATCATAGTTTATCTGATGAAGAGTTTGTCTTGAGCCCTCAACTTCTGACTCAAATTCATACACACAGCACAGAAACAGACCCTTTGGTCCAACCAGTCCATGCTGACCATAATCTAAAACTAAACTAGTCCCAGCTTTCTGCATTTGGCCCATATCTCTCCCAACGTTTCTTATTCATGTATTTACCTAAATATCTTTTAAACATTGTAACTGTACCTGCACCCTCCACTTCCTCTGGAAGTTCATCTCACACACAAACCACTCTCTGTGTAAAAATAAAAGTTGCCCCTCATGACGTTTTAAAAATATGGCCCCTAATATTGAAATCTCCCACCCAAGGGAAAAGACACCTGCCATTCACCTTATCTACACCCCTCATGATTTTATAGGCTTTGAGATGAAAGCCAGAATTGTCAATGCTTTAACCTCAATATCTGGCCTTTTAGATTAGATTCCCTACAGTATGGAAACTGGCCCTTTGGTCCAATAGGTCCACACTGACCCTCTGAAGAGCAACCCACCCAGACCCATTCCCCTACTCTATATTTACCCATGACTAATACACCTAACACTACGGGCAATTTAGCATGGCCAATTCACCTGACCTGCACGTTTTTGGACTGTGGGAGGAAACCAGAGCACTGGAGGAGACCCACACAGACATGGGGAGAACGTGCAAACTCCATACAGACATGGAGGCATGAATTGAACCCAAGTCCCTGGTGCTGTGAGGCAGCAGTGCTAACCACTGAGCCACCGTGCCACCTCTCCATATTTTCTCCACATCTCCCAACTTCCCATTGAAGCATCTGACTCTCTTTCCAACACTTTGTCAATCCAGCTTCAGTCATTCCCTGTGGGGTGTGTATCCATCATTCTGTTACTGTGAACTGAAACCCAGACAGAGCTGATTAATGTTTGGGTTCGAAGCGTTCCTTTTGCAGGGCGAAAGACACAGATTGGTTTAAAGTCACATCTGCTTCTGTTCCAGATCAGGTGGCAGCTTGAAAGTTGGTGGAATATTGCACCAAAAAAAAATTGCTTCATAGGAACAGGCAGAAAGAGCTGCAGCCTGTGGCCTTAACTGCCCTTTGAGGGGTTTGCAGTCTATTTAGTCATTAATGTCCCAAGACTTTGCTTCAAATGTCAGTATGACCAACTGTCTCACCTTTTAAGTCCTCACTTTCTCTCTTTTAAGGGATTGCCTTTTGTTTTGGTTCTTTGCCAAGGGATGTCTTATCTCCCACATTGCTAGCACTGCCTGTGAGAAGGACATGGATCCTGGGAGTGTTCAGGGTAAGTTTGAAAGTGAGTGGTCAAGTGAGAGAGTTGGCCAGCAGAGATCAAGACAAGTTGTATGTTCCTAAACCACAAACGTCCTCCTTTTACAGGTGCAAGATTCCTTCCTGCTCAGTCCTTTCACCTTGAAACCCTGTCTCTATGCTCTCACACTTACCAACACCACCCTTCATCCACACAAATCTATTCTCCCAGACCCCAGTAATTTTGTAGCCCCACCTCCACGCTGTCCTATATTTGAGAAGTTCCTCACTTTATCTCATAGAAGAGCGCCACCCTGACACAAGATTTTTGGGATTAGATTCCCTACAGTGTGGAAACAGGCCCTTCGGCCCAACCAGTCCACACCGACCCTCTGAAGAGTAACCCCACCCAGACCCATTTCCCTCTGACTAATGCACCTAACACTATGGGAAATTTAGCATGGCCAACTCACCTGACATACACATCTTTGGATTGTGGAAGGAAACCAGAGCACCCAGAGGAAAATCACAGGTGAGAATGTGCAAACTCCACACAGACAGTTGGGGAGAGGTTAGACTTTCAAGGGGCATCTGACATTTCCATGCCTACTTCAGAAATACCTGGAGGGGCATAGAGTGGGCTGCCCAACATTTTGAACTGATTTTGCCATGCCTTGATTAACCTGTGTCTTAGCTTCAACTAATGGACATGGTTCTCTAATCTTCAATAGCTGAAACTGTCAAGGGTTTAACAATCTCCATTTTGAATTGACCTTCCAGCCTCCTGGAAGTGTGAAAAAGTTCCCCATGCCCACTACCCATTTGTGTGAAGGAGTTTGTCCTCACAACAACCACAGAGAGGCTAACTCTAATTCACAGAGTTTACATAGAACTTACACAGAACAATATTGCACAGTACAGGCCCTTTGGCCCTCGATGTTGTGACGACCCCTTATCTTACTCTAAAATCAGACTAATCTACATACCCTTTGTTGTACTTTCTTCCATGTACCTATCCTTAAATATCCCTAATGTATCTGACTCTACGACCACCGCTGGCAGTGCATTCCACACACCCACCACTCTCTGTGTAAAGAACCAAACTCTGACATCTCCCCCGACACCTTCCTCCAATTATCTTAAAATTATGCCCGCTCATGATAACCATTTCTACCCTAGGATAAAGTCCCTGGCTATCCATTGTATTTATGCTTCTCATCATCTTGTACACCTCTATCAAGTCACCTCTCATCTTTCTTCGCTCCAATGAGAAAAGCTCCCTCAACCTTTCTTCATAAGGCATTCCCTCCAGTCCAGGCAGCATCCTGGCAAATCTCCTCTGCAGCCTCTCGAAAGCTTCCACTTCCTTCCTATAATGAGGTGACCAGAACTGAACACACTATTCCAAGTGTGGTCCAACCAGGGCTTCATACAGCTGCAGCATAACCTTGCGGCTCTTAAACTCAATCCCCCTGCTAACGAAAGCCAACACTCCGTACGCTGTCTTGACAACTCTATCAACTTGAGTGACAACTTTGAGGGATCTATGGACATGGGGACCAATCCCTATGTTCATCCACGCTGCCAAGAATCCTGCCTTTAACCCTGTATTCTGCATTCAAATTCACCCTTCCAAAGTGAATCACTTCATACTTTTTCAGGTTGAACTCCATCTGCCACTTATCAGCCCAGCTCTGCATTCTGTCAATGTCCCATTGCAACCTACGACAGCCCTCCACACTATTCACCACTCCACCAACTTTCATGTCATCGGCAAACTTACTAAGCCATCCTCCACTTCCTCATCCAAGTCATTTATAAAAATCACAAAAAGCAGAGGTTCCAAAACTGTTCCCTGCAGGACACCACTGGTCACTAAGCTCCAAGCTGAATACTTTCCATCTGCCACCACCCTCTCTCTTCTGTGGACCAGTCTGTTCTGTGTCCAGACAGCCAGATATCCCTGTATCCCATGCCTCCTTGTCTTTTGAATGAGCCTACCATGGGGAACCTTATCAAATGCCTTGCTGAAATCCATATATACCATATCTTTCATCAATGTATTTTGTCACATCCTCAAAGCATTAAATAAGATTTGTGAGGCGTGACCTGCCCCTCACAAAGCTTTAGGGTTTTCCTTTGTCCTACCTGATAAAGCTTTTCCATGTTCCCTTCTAGCTCTCCTAAGTCCACTCTTCAGTTCCTTCCTGGCTATTTTGTAACTCTCTCGAGCCCTGACTGATCCTTGCCTTCTCAACTTTAAGTAAGCTTCCCCCTTCTTCTTGACTTGATGTTCCACATCCCTGTCACCTGCGGTTCTTTCAATCTACTATCCCTTCCTTGCCTCAGTGGGACAAACCTGTCCAGCACTATCAACAAGTGCTTCCTTAGCAACCTCTACATTTCTGTTGTGCATTTCCCTGAGAACATCTGCTCCCAATTTAAGTGCCCCAGTTCCTGCCTAATAGCATTGTATTTCCCCCTCCCCCAAAACAAATACTTTCCCATTCCGTCTGCTCTTATCCCGCTCCATCAGTATACTAAAGGTCAGGGAGTTGTGATCACTATCGCCAATATACTCTCTCACTGAGAGATCGGACACTTGGCATGGTTCGTTGCCAAATGCCAAATCCAATATGGCCTCCCCTCTAGTTTACTCTTTGTTCTGGGCATACCTCTGGTGGGATTTGAGCCCAGGCTTCCTTTTTCAGTGGTAGGGACACTATCATTATACCACATGAACCCTTTCTCTTAAACAAATATACTCAAAAAGATACCGATCTATTCTTAGCAACCTATCTTGATAAGTTAATTTTTCCTCATCAATCTTTTCAGAGATGCTAATATACACCTGTGGAGCAATTGGAACTTGGACCTGGGTCTCTCAGTCCAGAGGGAGGGACACTACGACTGCACCACAGGAGGAGCCTTTTCATAATTTAACCCTTTTAGTCCCAGTTGTCAACTTCTGTTGCAGCTTTGAAAAGTACTTATTTTCCAATAAAAGCTGCTCACTAAGAAGACAAAGGAGCCCTTACGGGCATAATTTAGTGTACTTTGAGGATTTGAATGTAGCTATTTGTAGGCATGGCAACAACTGATTGTTTAATTATATTCCTCCCTTTGGAGGCTTGGAAATAAATATAAGAAGAGCAAAATAAAATTACAGCAACTACCTGGTGCCTGGGTAACAAATCCGCACTAAAAGATACCACCATCAGTGTGAAAGTGATAGGAAACAGCTTGACAGCAAGCCATTCAAACACTCGAGAGTGTGGAACCATTCAATCTGAAATGGCTGATCTGAACCTTGAATCAATTTACTTCACATCCCATAATACTTTTCTTTGCTTTTTCTGTTACTAGTGGCTTATTGGTAAGACAACACATTTGCTTACACCCAGCTAATTTATTTTTTAATTTCAAATATATACTTTATTCATTAAATATCTTTATATAAATACATTGTCACAAAATGCAGTTTCAGTTCTGTACAGTAGCAGGTGAAGAAAACAAACAAACATTGGAGTTTAGGTCTATCCAACAAACAAACCAAAGGCATCTCATGCTTGTACACGATATTATTTAGTCAGTTCTTCTGTATTGTGATGGTTGTGTTCTTGTACAACCCTGTGTTAGAGAAAAATCATGCTGTAGAAACAGCGCTTAAAGTGTTGGTGATGTAATTGCATTACAGTCAACACACATTTTAAAAGTTCATGCTTTAGAAACAGCATCCCAAATTCGTCAACCGCATTACAGTGAATTCGCATTGACGAAACGTGTGTTATAACAGAACAACCCCGTACATGTAATGGAGATACTGGGAGGATCTGATAGCTGACTGGGCCCCTGTTTAGCTTCGACAGGAAGACCTTAGACGGTGGTCTTTCCTTACTGCACCTTGACACCAATAGCCCCAAGCTTTGGTGTGTCCCTCAGCACGTAGTCCTGGACCTTGGAATATGCCATTCTGCAGCATTCAACTGAGGTCAACTCCTTGTTCTGGAAGACCAACAGGTTTCGGGCAGATGAAGAGCACCTTTCACTGAGTTGATGGTCCTCCAGGTGCAGTTGATGTTTGTCTCAGTGTGAAATCACAAGTTTTCAGAGCGCTGCTCCTTTGTCACCTGATGCTGCGAAAGCTTGTGATTTCAAATAAACCTGTTGGACAATAATCTGATGTCGTGTGAAATCTGACTTGGTCTCCCCCCCCCCCCACCCCAGTCGAACAACGACACCTCCACATCATGAACTTAATCAGATGACAAGCCCAGCAGGGCTCGTGTGGTGCAGTGGTAGTGTCCCTAACTCCAAGCCAGGATGCCTAGGGTCAAGGCCCATCAATTCTAGAGATGTGTTGTAACGTGACTGAGTAGGCTGATTAGAAAATATCACCACCGTTCACAGTTCCTTCAGCAGCTCCATGTCCCATAAAGGTGTACAGATCACAAACCCACCATTCAGCAACTTCTTCTTTCTAGAGAAAAATGGTCATTGAATTCAAAACATCAACTTTGTTTCTCTCTCCACAGATGCTGCCAGACCTGCTGAGTTTCTCCAGCAATCTCCGCTTTTTGCTTCTTTTATAAAATTGTTTTTCATGTGTTACGGTCCTGATGATTTAGATTCATGTCACCTTTCAGCCACGTTTAAGGAATTGGATGTAGATTTAAAAAGGAAGAAGTTGCCCAAGACTACCGGAGATGAGCAGGAGAATAGGACTAGTTTGACAGCTCTGTTAAGTAGTTGGCAGAGGCATGATGGGCCCTAATGGACTCTTTTCTGCACTGTATGGTTCTACAATTAGCAAAAACTGATCCAAGCGCATCATTCACTTTGTCAAAATGTTTGACAAATGGAGATCACAAGTTTTAAATTAGGAATCTGAATGTTGAGAGCAACTGAGCAAAACCTTACTGCCTGAAGGGCTGTGGAATATCTTACCAAGTGGAGAGTGTAAATGGAATCAAGAGATAATTAGCTGTAGAGAAGGAGCTGTTCCTCATTAAAGTCTGATGCTTCTTCATTGATTCTGAAGGGTACACTTAAAGCATGGAACTTGATAAGTAGCAACAAATAGCTTAAGTTAAATCTGACAGGTACGGTCATTTGTTCTAACGAAAGAAAGCTTGTACCTATGTCACACCTTTAACTTAGTGAAGTCACAGGAAATCCAATTTGACGCTGAGCCATAAAAGAGCAGTATTAGGAAGGCTGACCAAAACCTTGGTCAAAGTTTTAAGCAATGTCTTAAAAGGGGAAAAAGGAGATAAAGAGATGGAGAGGGACAGGAAGGGAATTCTGCAGCTAAGGTCCGAGGCAAATGGAGATACTGAAGGTACACTATTGATGGAATGTTGGAAATAAGAGATTGTCAAGAGACCATAACTGAGGAATACAGAGTTTCCATAGGGGTGTAGGGTTCAAGAATATTAAGGAGCTTTTAAAATTTTAAAAGATATATGTTCCCAGCAGGCACAAGGATAGTGGGCAAAGATAAGCCATGGTCAATAGAACACTTTTTATTTGTTCACTCATGGGATGTGAGTGTCACTGGCTGGGTCCAAATGTATTGCCCATCCCTAATTGCCCTTGAGAAGGTGGGGGGTTGAGCTGTCTTCTTGAACCGCAGCAGTCCATGTGCTATAGGCAGACCCACAATGCCCTTCAGGAGGGAATTCCAGGATTTTGACCAAGTGGCACGGAAGGAACGATGATATATTTCCAAGTCAGGATGGTGAGTGGCATAGAGGGGAACCTGCAGGTGGTGGTGTTCCCATGTACCTGCTGCCCTTGTCCTTCTGGATGGAAGTGGTCATGGGTTTGGAAGGTGCTGTCTGAGGATCTTTAGTGAACTTCAGTCCATCTCACAGACAGTACACATTGCTGTACTGATCATCAGTGGTGGAAAGATTGAATATTTATGGAAGTCGCCCCTCAGGTGGGCTGCTTTGATGTCAAGTTTCTTGAATATTATCAGAGCTGCACTCATCCAGGCAAGTGGGAAGTATTCCATGGCACTCCTGACTTGTACCATATAGATGGTGGACAGGCTCTGGGGAGTCAGGAGATGAATTATTGTCACTGCATTCTTAGCCTTGACACTGTGTTCATGTGGTGAGCCCAGTTGAGCTTCTCAGAGTTGGTAACCCCAGGATGTTGATAGGGGGATTCAATGATGGAAATATCATGAATGGCAAGGGACAATGATTAGATTGTCTCTTATTGGGGATGGTCGTTGTCTGGCATTTGTGTGGAACGATTGTTACTTGTCACTTGTCAACCCAAGCCTGGATATTGTCCAGATCTTGTTATATTTGAATATGGACAGCTTCGGTATCTGAGGAGTCACGAATTGTGCTGAACATTGTGCAATCATCCACTTTGGACATTACAATGGAGGGAAAGTCATTGATGAAGCAGCCGAAGATAATCATGGATAGGACACTACCCTGAGGAACTCATGAGGAACTTGAGGGCACCAAGGTAGTGTCTCTACCTCTGAGCCAGGAGGCCTGGGTTCATGTCTCGTCCGCTCCTGAGGAATGTAATAGCATCTCTCGAACAGGTTGATTGGATAACACCTACCCTGAGAAACCCCTGCAGAGATGTCCTGTAGCTGTGGTATCTGAGCTCGGGATGAGGAAAGATGAACTGGGGGCAGGGACAAGATGGAGTACTGGCAGGGTGGGAGAAGCAGCTGGTCTTAGTGATGGTTAAATAGCTGACGGGTAATGTAGAGGCAAGAATTGCCAATGTACCATTCCGCGTGGATGGGAAATCATGCATTGGTATGCTGTAGAACATTGTAAATTTTATATCTTCATTATGCTCCACTGTTTTGGGTGACTCACCACATGTTACTTTTAATTCAGCTACTTATTATTAAATTTCACAGACAACCAAATACCGAAACAATGATTTAAACTTTATTGCATGGGGCAACCAAAATAAGACCCCTCAAGTAAGCAAGTTAAGCCTCATAAACAGATTAATGGGAGAAATTGGCTGTGAACCCCCTAACAACGACTGTCTCTGGTAGTGCTCAGAGTTCAGTCCTTGTGTAGGGTTGTTCTTTCTGCTAAAGGGGGAGTTCTGGTGTTCGATTCTTATACAGACTTATGTCATTCAGATTTATGTGTGATATCATTGATTTTCTAAAGCCCTTTCATCCAAATTACTAAAAGACTGCAAGCTTGCCTTCTTATCAGAAGTAGCTTCTTCGTTCCTTGTTATTTTTAGCATTGACTCTCTGTTCGAAGACACAGCTTTTCTGTTATTAACTCCTTCATTCTTCTGCAGGGCAGCCTTTGTGGCAATAAAGCATCCAGTTTATTGAGCACATGGCAACACAGTTTTGTTCGTTTAGTTTCAACTCCCGCTATTGCTGAATAAAGAGACCTTGGAGTTCAGGTTCATAGTTTCTTGAAAGTGGAGTTGCAGGTAGATAGGGTGGTGAAGAAGGCGCTTGGTATGCTTGCCATAATTGATCATAGCATTGGGTACAGTAGTAGGGAGGTCATGATTAGATTAGATTAGATTCCCTACAGTGTGGAAACAGGCCCTTCAGCCCAACAAGTCCACACCGACCCTCTGAAGAGTAACCCACCCAGACCCATTTCACCTCTGACTAATGCAACTAACATTATGGACAATTTAGCATGGCCAATCTTTCTGACCTGCACATCTTTGGATTGTGGGAGGAAACCGGAGCACCTGGAGAAAACCCACGCAGACACAGGGAGAATGTGCAAATTCCACACAGACAGTTGCCCGAGGCTGGAATCGAACCTGGGACCCTGGTGCTGTGGGGTACTGAATGCAATTCTGGTCTCTTTGCGATAGGAAGGATGTTGTGCAATTTGAAAGGGTTCAGAAAAGATTTGCAAAGATGTTCCTAGGGTTGAAGGGTTTGAGCTGTAGGAAGAGGCTGAATAGGCTGGGGCTGTTTTCCTTGGAGCGTTGGAGGCTGTGGGGGCGACCTTATAGAGGTTTATAAAATCATGAGGGGCTTGGATAGGGTAAGTAGCCAAGGTCTTTTCTCCGGAGTCGGGGAGTGAAAAACTAGAGGGCATAGGTTTGAGGTGAGAGGGGAAAGATTTAAAAAGGACCAAAGAGGCAACTTTTTCACACAGAGGGTGGTGCGTGTATGGAATGAGCCACCAGAAGAAATGGTGCAGGCTGGTATATAATGACAACATTGAAAAGACATCTGGGTGGGTATATGAATAGGAAGGGTTAACAGGGATATGGGCCAAGTGCTGGTAAATGGGACTTGATTAGTTTAGGGTATCTGGTGAAGCTGAAGAGTTGGACCGAAGGGTCTGATTCCATGCTGTACATCTCTATGACTCCATGACTCTAAGACTCTATTGTTAATTGCTTTCAATTCCTGCATATGTTTGTCCTTATCTTTAATAGTTTATTCCAGACAGAGTTATTGCTGCTGCTTTCCATGTGTAACAGGTTGCCTTTGGCTGGTTCATTCAATCCATGAACAGTTATTAAAGTTCTGAAGTCTGTAATATCATACCACTGAGTGCAAAGCTCATATCCCAGTCATGGCAATGTTACAAATGTTGCTGTTGTGTCATACAAAAACATGAATTCACAATTTGCATCAATTCAAAAAACCCAAACGATGCAAATTGTACCACAATTAACCAATGGGTTGTTTCATGAGGATTGTACAGAGCTTTATCTTTCACACATACTCTCTGTTTCCACAGTACAGAAGGAATTATCCAGTGCAGCATCTGAGAATGGGAGATAATTTCCCTTCACAGTCAAACCAACAAACATAATACATTTATTTATGAGATGGGAGAGTGTCAAATGAAAGCCTAATTGTGATAAATGACTTTTTAGTGAGATGAATGATCATCATCAAACTCAGCGAGGTTAGGTTGCTCTTGTAGTTTTGTGTATCACACTACATCAATACCAAGTGGGGAACTCATAATCACAGGTCAATCTTATAAAAGAAATTACAGCAGAAATCAATCTGCTTAATCTCCAGGAAGACAACATGCTAGCTCTCGGCTTCCTTTCACATCGAGCTCCTCACAGACTCCAGCATGGGACGTGAAAACACGATAGCAAATTAATGTTATTAAAACCTGCATGGTCATTGTTGATTTCCAAAAAAAAAAATCCCTCATGGAGATGCAGACTGCCATGAGTTTCCAAACTCGAATTGCAGCCACATGGAACAGCAAGTTCTCCCAGGATTTTCCCTGGATCGATGATGAAGGCCAGGACAACGATTTCCACTTTCATTTAACACGCTTGATGTCTCCTTGTTTATTAGACATTCCTCGCCATTTATTAAGGTCCACACATGAGTGAATCGTTGGGTTGGGTCTATGGCATTTTTTCCAAACACACTGGGAAGTAATAATGATGTACCCATTGGACTCAAATTATATGCACAAGAGAACTGAGATTTAGAATAGATCTGAAAAAGTAACTTATTCCCCTTCCCAAGACAGCAACAATCTTGCATTTATTTAGCAATTTAATGCAATAAACCATCCCTGAGATGCATCATACGATTGTTATCAAATAAAGTTTATCCCTGAATAGGATGTGATAATAGTACAGGGATGATGTTACTGGATTAGTATTCTCAGGTTAATGATCTCGGTACATGGTTTCAAATCCCACCAGTGCAGCTGGTGGAAAGTTAATTAAAAGAAGTGTGGAATTTAAAGCTAATCACAGTAATAGTGACTGTCAAACTATCATTGGGTTGTTGCAAAAGCCCATCTAGTACACCAATGTGTTTCTGCGAAGGAATCTACCATCCCTGTCTAATCTGGTCTAAGTGTGACTCCAGATCCACAGTAATTTGGGGTGGTGGGGTTGTAGGATGGGTCAGTGGTTAGCACTGCTGCCTCACAGCTCCAGGGACATGTGTTGATTCCCGCCTCAGGCGACTGTCTGTGGAGTTTGCACATTCTTCCTGTGTCTGCGTGGGTTTCCTCCAGGTGCTCTGGTTTCCTCCCACAGTGGAGGAAGTGAGGACTGCAGATTAGATTAGATTAGATTACTTACAGTGTGGAAACAGGCCCTTCGGCCCAACAAGTCCACACCGCCCCGCCGAAGCGCAACCTACCCATACCCCTACATTTACTCCTTACCTAACACTACAGGCAATTTAGCGTGGCCAATTTACCTGACCTGCACATTTTTGGACTGTGGGATGCTGGGGATCAAAGCTGTGTTGCTGGAAAAGCGCAGCAGGTCAGGCGGCATCAAAGGAGAAGGAGAATGGACATTTCGGGCATAAGCCCTTCTTCAGGAATTCTGAAGAAGGGCTTATGCCCGAAACTTCAATTCTCCTTCTCCTTTGAAGCTGCCTGACCTGCTGCGCTTCTCCAGCAACACATTTTTAAGCAGCTTTCCTCCCACAGCCCAAAGATGTGCAGGTCAGGTGAATTGGCCATGCTAAGTTGCCCATAGAGTTAGGTGCATTAGTCAGAGGGAAATGGGTCTGGGTGGGTTACTCTTTGGAAGGTCAGTGTGGACTTGTTGGGCCAAATTGCCTGTTTCCACACTCTATGGAAACTGAATTAATATGGTTAATGCTGTAATGGTCCAGCAAGCCATTCAATTATTAGGTACAGATACCAAGTGACAGTTCCAGCCTGGATCCTATCACCTGAGAGGGGTGAACTGTCAGCCTTTCTTTATTCATCTGCTCACTCCAGTTAGTTTAAAAGGATCCCTTCCCTTGTACCTTTCTCCCAGAATCAAATGAACTTGTTTTCCCAATTTAACCAGGATGTATTGAATTAACAAAAAGTGAGTTTAATAATTACTAAATGTGAGAAGAATAAGTAATGCATTTTACATACACAAAGACTAGAAACAGTCCAATCGAATAAAAAGTTAAAAGAAATGAAAATACAAACTAGTTTTTGAATTGTTTGCAAAGAGAAGATTTTTGACTGTTGTGGCCATTGCAGTGGAAGCTATAGGTAACATTGACATTGATGGCTGATTTTAAGTTCCTTGTTTTTAAAATGGTTTGCAGCACTCAAGATGAGAGGATCTCCCTTTTGCGATCCTGTTGGTTAGCCGATTCCGAGCACTCAGAGTAGGAGACAGGATTTACCTACAACGCAGGGGTGACATAGGGGACAGTTCTTCAACAGTGACCTTCACAGTGTGCTAACCCTCAAAACCAGGCACAGGCCTACAAGAATGTTCAGCCTATGAGTTCACTCTAGTAGAGCTAAAACTATTTTTTAATAATCAAGTTCCTTGTGTATTCTTCAAAGAGAAGTTTGGGACATAATTCAGTGTTGGCTGGCTGCTGAGCATAGGATCATTGGTACCTTATCATTGGTGTCATAAGAGAACAAATTCCAGTCTGTCTGAAGTTTCTTTAGGTGTATTATCCCAACAGTCTGACATGGAATATTTTACTCTAACAACCCTCTTTTAAAAGATGTTTTGGAATTAAGGAAGAAAATTCCTGTAATGTTTTGGGATTCTTGACTGATCACTGTAAGATAGGCCAATTAGGGGAGGGTAATAAGCAATGGTTTTGCCAGTGACACCGAAGTCCCATAAAAGTATAAAAGAGAAAACTGAGCCACAAAAGAGATGCTCAGGTGACGACCAACAGATTGGTCAAAGATGTAGGTTTAAAGGACTCTCTTAAAAGGAGTAAAAGAACTGGAGAGGAACCCTCAGAACCTAGAGCCCAGGCTGCTGATGGCTATGATTGCAGTTGGTGGAGTAAAGTATTAATCAATACCTTAAATTTGTATGGCCCTAACATGTACCAGTCCCTGTCCAGCCATCAGTCATCGATCTACATTTTTACCCAGTTGGATGTTGCTTCAATTTTTGAGTTGTTATCCATGTTTCAAATCATCCTCTGATTTTTCCACTTCCTCTCTCTGTAATCTCCTGCAGCTGCACAACATTCTTTGCTGTCTGCTCTCCTCCAAATGTGCTACTTTTAATTGCTCCATCATTAGTTCTTTCAGCAATACGTTCTGGAACAACCTTCCTAACACTCCCCACCTCTCTACTACTCTCCCGTCCTTTAAGAGCCTCCTTGAAATCACCATTTGTGGCGAAAAACTGCAGACACTGGAAATTATAATTTAAAAAATCTTGCTGGAGAAACTCAGCAGGCCTAGCAGCATCTGTGGGGAGAAAGCAGAGTTAATGCTTTGAGTCTGAGGATCAGCCTCACCTGACTTGAAAAATTAACTCTGTTTCCCTCTCCTCAGATGTTGCCAGACCTGCTGAGTTTCCCATAATTCTCTGCTTTGATGACCTTTGGCCCACAGCTTCATTTCCCTGCCATTGCTCTATTGCCAAGGACTAGGCCTCAGACCTGCATATTTGAGGTGCCTTCATCTATGCTTCAGAAGTTGTGATGTAATCCGTTTTACCATTTCTCAGGATCTGAAACCGATATCACAGGTGGAGTTTAAAAGAATGAGAAGCAATCTTATTGAAGCATACAAGATTTGTAGGGGACTTGATAGAGTAGATGTGGGAAGGTGTTCCCCCTTGTGGGAGAATCTAAGACAAGAGGACATACTTTCAGAATAAGGGGCCCAAACATTTAAGAAAGAGGTTAGGAGGAATTTCTTCTCTCAGAGCGTTGTAAGTATAGCAGAGGGCTGTAAAGGCTGGATCATCAAGTATATTCAAAGCTGATACAGACAGATTTTTAATCTGTAAGGGAATCCTGGGTTATGGACAAAAGTGGACTTGAGGATGATCAGATTATAGGTATATCAGGAATAAAAGAATTACTAGAGTAAGATTAGGGCCAATCAAGGATAGTAGTGGGGAGTCAGGCATGGAGTCAGAGGAGATGAGGAAACGCTAAATGAATACTTTAAGTCAGTATCACACTTGAAAAACACAATGTTGTCAAGGGGAATACTGAAATACAGGCTACGAGACTAGGTGGGATTGTGGTTCACAAGGAGGAGGTGTTAGCAATTCTGGAAAGTGTAAAAATAGGTAAGTCTCCTGGGCTGAATGGGATCTATTGTAGGATTCTCTGGGAAGCCAGGGAGGAGATTGCCGAGCCTTTGGCTTTGATCTTTATGTCATCATTGTCTACAGGAGTAGTGTCAGAAGACTGGAGGATAGCAAATGTTGCTCCCTTATTCAAGAGGGGAGTATAGACAACCCTGGTAATTATAGACCAGTGAGTCTTACTTCAGTTGTGGGTAAAGTGTTGTAAATAAATAGAAGAGATAGGATTTATAACCATCTAGAAAGGAATAAGTAGGTTAGGGGTAGTCAACGCAGTTTTGTGAGGAGTAGGGTATGCGGTTGATGAGGGTAAAGCGGTGATGTAGTGTAAATGGATTTCAGTAAGGTGGTTGATAAGATTCCCCACGGTAGGCTATTGCACAATATACGGAGGCATGGGATTGAGGGTAGTTTAATGGTTTGGATCAAAAATTGGCTAGCTGAAAGAAGACAGAGGGTGGTAGTTGATGAGAAATATTCATCCTGTAGTTCAGTTACGAGTGGTGTACCGCAAGGATCTGTTTGTCATTTTTACAAATGACCAGGATGAGGGCAAAGAATGTTGGGTTAGTAAATTTGTGGATGACACTAAGGTCAGTAGAGTTGTGGAAAGTGACAGGTTACACAGAGACATAGACATGTGCTGAGCTGAGAGATGGCAAATGGAGTTTAATGTGGAAAGGTGTGAGGTGATTCACTTTGGAAGGAGTAACAGGAATGCAAAGTTCTGGGTTAATGGTAAGATTCTTAGTGTAGATGAGCAGAGGGATCTTGGTGTCCTGGTACATAAATCCCTGAAAGTTGCCCCGCAGGTCGATAGGATTGTTAAGAAGGCGTATGGTGTGTTAGCTTCTATTGGTAAAGGGACTGTGTTTCGAAACAATGAGGTCATGCTGCAGTTGTACAAAACTCTGGTGCGGCCGCAGTTGGAGTATTGTGTGCAGTTCTGGTCACCACATTATAGGAAGGATGTGGAAGTTTTGGAAAGGGTTCAGAGGAGATTTACTAGGACATTGCCTGGTATGGAGGGAAGGTCTTAAGAGGAAAAGCTGAGGGACTTGAGGTGGTTTTCGTTAGAGAGAAGAAGGTTGAAAGGTGACTTAATTGAGACATACGAGATAATCAGAGGGTTAGATAGGTTGGACAGTGAGAGCGTTTCTCCTCAGATGTCGATGGCTAACATGAGGGGACATAGCTTTTAGATTGAGGGGTGATAAGTATAGGACAGATGTCAGAGGTAGTTTTTTTATTCAGAGAGTAGTAGGAGCGTGGAACAGCCTGCCTGCAACAGTACTAGACTTGCCAACCTTAAGGGCATTTAAATAGTCATTGGATAAGCATATGGATGAAACTAGGTTAGACGGGCTTCTGATTGGTTTCACAGGTTGTTGCAACATGGAGGGCTGGAGGGCCTGTACTGCACTGCAATGTTCTATATTTTATGTTCTATTAGCCACAATCTCATTGAATGGCGGAGCAGACTCAATGGGCTGAATGGCCTACTTCTACGTCTGTGTCTCACAGGCTGACTGCGTGTACTATATCCTTTCAGGAGCAAAATAGAACACAGCTTCCTTTGAGCTTATTAACTCATTTGTCTTTAAAACGCTATTTGAGTAGGTTTTACACATTTCAGCTTTCAGAACTGCAGAAGAGGCTGGTATCCCTTTAAGACTGGTGCATTTCTTCAAATACCACCCCTCCCCCCCACTGCCACACTTCTATTGAACATGCTTCCACCATCCTTTCAAACAGTCCGTTCTGGACCATCACTCACTGCAAAGCAAGACATTCTCCTCATCCCCCTTTCTGGGTTCCTCGGCAAAACATCTTACATCTGGATGCCTACTGACCCATCCACCTGCAGAAGTGATTCGTCTCTAGGTGCTCTGTGCAACGTGAAGATTATTTTGAGTACTGGTATTAAATCTCCTCTGAACTTTTGAAAAAAAAATAACAACATCAGCAATTTGTGTTAATGTAGCGCTTTTGAAGTATTGAAGTGCCTCAAAGTGCTTCACAGACAGACACCAACCACAATCCAATACCAAGTCCCCATGTTAAGAAGGATTGGAACAAGGCAGCTGGTAAATAAAACAGGTTGGAGCATTGTACAAGAGCAGAGAGAGTTTGGAAGGTGTTGAGTTTTAGGGGAGGAATTTCTGTGTCCAAGACACAGTCTACATTAAAATATCATAACATTGAAGGGATACCTGCCTTTTTTGAAAACCAAAATGTCTAAAAATCTCACTGGGGCCTCTTGGTATTGGGTGGCACAGTGGCTCAGTGGTTAGCACTGCTGTCTCACAGAACCAGGATCCCAGGTTCCGTTCCAGCCTCAGGTGACTGTGTGTGTGTGTGGAATTTGCACATTGTCTGTGTGGGTTTCCTCCCACAGTCCAAAGACATGTAGGTTAGGTGAATTGGCTATGCTGAATTGCCTGTAGTGTTAGGTGCATTAGTCAGAGGGAAATGGGTCTGGGTGGGTTACGCTTTGGAGGGTCGGTGTGGACTTGTTGGGCTGAAGGGCCTGTTTCCACACTGTAGGGGATCTAATCTAAAACCTGTCCAAGCTGATAGGCTCAACAAAAAAAAAAGTTCTATTTTGCTCTTGGAAGTATATACTTGCTGTAAGACAGTAAGACACAAAAGCAGGAGTAGGCCATTCAGCCTATTGAGTCTGCTCCACCGGTCAGTATTCATGGCTAATCTGATCATCTGGCAATGGCGGAGGTCAGAAAAGTGAGGATTCTGGGTGGGGCGAGGGTTCCAGAGCTGGAGCAGATTACAGAGTGAGGGAGCTGCAAGGAAAGGGAGGGATTTGAAAAAATATGAGGGAGAGGTTTATACTGGGGGCCTTGCTGGACCAGGCACCTAGTGGGTGAATGGGACTTGGTGCAGGTAAAGCTGTAACATCCTTCTGCCTAGATTCAGTCACAATATGATTCGTGCGAGGGGGATGCGAGAGATTTTAAAGGTGCTGCTCAAAATAAGGAAGAGGCATAGCTTTACAGTCCCAATGAAAGTACCAGATTAGGGGCTTGACTGAATCTTGGCTAATCAGTCAGGGAGGTGCTAAAGGAAAGCATCTCTTTCCTTAGAAAATCTCCGAGCAGCGATCTGTCTCATGATTGAAAGGTTCAATTTGCAGGAGCTACCGAGGCAGTATCATAATTAAACAGTTAGTGCTCAGACACATATTTGTCAAATAGAGCATTCGCCCCACAAATCTGGAGGGTATGATAGATGGGCTATGGGTATTCGTCTCTCTCAGTTTCTTCCACCTCCCCCAACCCTATTGTTATCTATTTCAGATGAGCAGCAGGTAATGAAATCAAGTTAATTATGTTTTATCATCAGGAAGGGAGTCGATGAGTGAGGCTCAGGACTTTATTTTTCAGCTAATTTGTTCCGATAATGATGCTGGGGCTGGGGGAGTTGAAAAGTGGTCATGAATTGACAGTGGGTTATTGGTTCCTCCAACTAAGTGATCAGATACAGCGGTGTTCAATGCTGTAACGCTTCGCCCCAATGTAATTAAAAAGGGGCACCATCCTCGAATCAGTTGCAGATTGTCCCCCCAAGAGTGTTCCACCCCAGCACTAGATTCTGACTGGATGCCTTTGGAAGCTGAGGATCGGGCTTGACCCAAGAACTGAATCTCGAATGGGAAAGTTATTCATGTTGGGGCAGCGGTTATGTCACTGGGTTGGGGAACATGAACTCCAATCCCGCCATAAGGCAGATGATGGAATGTAAACACAATTTATAAATCTGGAACATTATCAGGCGCAGTATCGTAATTAAACAGTTAGTGCTCAGACACATATTTGTCAAATAGAGCATTCGCCCCACAAATCTGGAGGGTATGATAGATGGGCTAATGAAAAAGCCCTTCAGGTTCCCTAATGTCCTTTAGGGACTGAAATCTGCCATCCTTACCTGGTCTGGCCTACAGATGACTCCAGACCCACAACAATGTGCTTGACTCTTAACTGCCCTCTGAAATGGTTTAAGCAAGCCATTTAGTTCCAGGGCAATTAGAGATGGACCGTAAATGATGGCCCAGTCAGCGACACCCACACCCCATGAAAGAATAAAGAAAAAAAACCCTCGCTTCGATCCTAATTTGTTAAATGATTTAAGTGTCATGAACTGATTCAACTGTGATTAACTGATTTAACTGCAATGAACTTATTAATTAATTGATTTAACTGTGATTAACTGAGTTAACTGATTGCAGCAGAAGCTTGGAATTTCCCAAATCTTGTCATCTAGCTTCAACAACTCAGGCCCCGCCCAGACGCCACTGGTCACCCTATTCGCAGATCCTTGCTGTCTCCAGCCAATCAAACATTAAGAACTGATTAGGTGACTCTTGATTGTCAATCAACCCTTTCCAGCCGATACCCAACATCTACATAAATAATATCAGATGAGACATAACCAAAGAGGGTCCTTATGGCACAGGAGCAGTGTCCCTACCTTTGAGCCATCAGACCTGGATTCATGTTCCACGTTAAGACCATAAGAAATAGGAGTGGAAATAAGGCCATTTGGCCCATTGAGTCTGCTCCGCCATTCAATCATGGCTGATGGACATTTCAATGCCACTTACCTGCACTCTCCCTATATCCCTTAATTCCTTGCAAGATTAAGAATTTATCAATCTCTGCCTTGAAGACATTTAATGTTCCAGCCTCCACTGCCCTACATGGCAATGAGCTCCACAGACCCAGCACTCTCTGGCTGAAGAAATATCTCCTCATTTCCGTTCTAAATTGACTCCCTCTAAATATAAGTCTGATCCCATGAATCCTAGTATCCCATCTGACGGAAACAATTTCCCAGCGTCCACCCTTTCTAAGCCATGCATTATCTTGCAAATTTCTATTAGATCTCCCCTCAAGAGTGCCCCAGAAGTGTGTAATAACATCTCTGAACAGCTTGATTATAATATCTAGATGTGTCCAAAGCCAACAGGTAAAGAAGCATTTTGTTTTCTTAAAAAAACATGATTCTTCTCCCTACTTTCTCACAGCAGAGATTAATCTTCAACTCTTCAAGACTGCATGGCATCTTCGAGGGTTGGTCACCAAGGCAGAGAGGAGAAGTATCAGATAAGACACCCCTTCCTATTTCTTTCTGCTGAATCCTGCTGATATAGTGGGAGGGCGTGGCACAATTCGGCTACGGAGACTTTTATGAGTTTTCTGAAATTTGTTTCTGGCTGGCCCAGCAATTGCTGTCTGACCTTAATTGCCCAGAGGGCAGTTTAGTATCAGCCACATTGGTGTAGGTCTGGAGTCACGTGCAGGCCAGACCAGGTCAGGGCAACAGTTTCCTTCCCTAAAGGACATTGGTTAACCAGGCAGGTTTTGACAACATTTGACAATGATGACATGGTCACAATTAGGCCAAGTTTTTGTTCCAGATTTTTATTGAATTCAAATTTCATCCTGTGCCACAATTAGAAATCATACCCCACACATGGCAATGTGAGTGACCTTGGACTGCCCTCTGAAATAGCCTGAATAATGCCTGTCAAGAATAAATTGGGATAGGTCCTGAGCATTAGCCTTGCCAGCAGCATCACAGCTTGGTATAGCAACTGCTCAGCGCAGGATGGTAAGAAACTAGAGAAAATTGTGGACACAACCCAGACCATTACGCAAACCAACCTTCCATCCACTGACTTCATCTACACTTCTCACTGCCTTGGGAAGGCAGCCAACATCATCAAAGACCCCTCCCACCCCGGTTATAATCTCCTCCAATCTGTCCTGTTGGGCAGAAGATACAAAAGCTTAAACACGCATGCCAACAGATTCAAGAACAACTTTTCCCCCGCTGTTATCAGACTTCTGAATGGAGCTGTCAGATTTTAAATTTAATGTTGATCACGATCTGTGTGGTTGGAACTCTCAAATTTTACATTTGATGTTGATCGCACCTTCTCTGCAGCCATAACCCTGTATTCCTCACTCAGTACTATTATCCTAATACATGTTTATGGTATGGTCTGGATGTTCTGCACACAAAACAAAACTTTTTACTGAATCTATGTACGTATGACAATAATAAATCAAGTCGAAATCAATAAGCCAGTCCAATGAAAGGCAAAGAAAAGAATCCATCCATACTGCTTTATGGAATTCAAGTTAAAGCAAAATACAGCGGATGCTGGAAATCTGAAATTAAAGCAGAAAGTGCTAGAGAAACTCAGCAGGTCTGGCAGCATCAGAGGAGAGAGAAACAGAGTCAATGTTTGAGTCCAATGCAACTCTTCTTTGGGATTCAGCTTTATGGAGCTGTGTGCGAATGAAGTCTATGGGAATAGCAAACAGCATGAAGTGGAGACAGAAGCCAAGACGATATTGAATAATGGGACAGGCTGGAGGACTGTTGAGTGAATTCTTATTTCATTCACTCCACCAGTGCAGCACTCCCTCGGCACAGTGCTGCTGTGTCAGCTAGGCTTTGTACACAATTCCTCGAGATGGTGTTTCTGAACTTTTAACCTTAGGGGAACTCTCCAGTGAGTCACAGCTAGCACTGGAGTCAAGTGCTCTTCCTGCCTCCCCATTCTCCTCACTAACTGCACTATCCAACCCTGAATTCAGGGGCTGAGAAATCCAGATTGTGAGTTTGCTTTGTGCTTTCTGTCTGTGTGCTGAAAAGAGGTGAGAGATCCAGCTGCTGCCTCACTCAGCTGTCTGAATGAATCAGCTCAGTGGGTCTTCAGTGCTGACTGGAGCCTCTCGCAGCCTGTATGCTCTAGGCCTCTGAGCAATCCTGATAACTGAAAAACAAGCACCAGAAGGCAGCGAGGAAATAAAGAGCATGTTTTAATATTTTCTCTCTCTCTCTCTCTCTGTCTCCCTTTGACGTTTCCCGTCAGTCGAGCGAAATCAGCCAAGCAGCAGCGACAAAGCAAGGAGCCCTGAGAGCTGTGTGCAAATGGGTACAACTGTTTGGTACAGAATGCTGCATAATTGCTTGGCGTATCATGCTGGCGCAGATTGTTTTTGGATCTGAGAGGGGCTCCGGGGTCAGACGGGGGGAGCTGCAGCAGAGGGTGTTAATGCTTCCACCTTGGAGAGTGTCAAACGAGGCAGCTGGAGACTGCTCTCCTCCCCCACCCCCCTCTCCCCAGAAGCTTGACAGAACGTCCAATGATGGGTATTCATAATCTAAAAGCGACCAAAAATAATTAAACGCTCTTTCTCTTTCCCTCTCTCCTCGAATACCAAAACAATAAAGCTTTCTGGGTGAAGCCAGCTTCCCTTTGTTGGCTGTCAGTGAGTGTGGAAAGTTGAATCAGCAGTACTTTGAGAGTATACGTTGTTCAAAATATAATGTGTATCTCTCATATCTCAGGGAAGATATATTGTATTTGGAGAGGGGTGGAGTCTATGACCACCTGTGTGACATAGGGTTAGAATGTGAGGCAGTTGCATATAGACTGACTATGACTTGCATTCTCTTAAGAATAAGCAGTTGAATCAATGTGTTTAAGATGGTCACAGGAATAGATAGAGTTGTGAAGAGCAAGGCTAGCTCCTCTGATACGTGAGTTCATGGCAAGATCCTTAAAATTAGATCAAGGTAATTCAGAAAGTATAGGGGAAAGGATTGCAGATGCTGGAGATCAGAGTCGAGAGTGTGGTGCTGGAAAAGCACAGCCAGTCAGGCAACATCCGAGAAGCAGGAGAGTCAACGTTTCGGGCAAAAGCCCTTCATGAGGAATATGAATCAGGAATAAGTCCTTCATTCAGAAAGCATATCTATACACCAAGTGGGGTGGAAACCTGAAATGGAGATTAAAAATTCAGGAAAGGTTCACCAGGTCAGACAGCATTTGGACTGAGTAGGATCCTTTAGAACATTCGATGAGGAGGAATTCCTTCAGCCAGAGGGAGGTGAATCTGTGGAACTCATTGCTGCAGAGGGCTGTGGAGGCCAAGTCATTGAGTGTATTTAAGACAGAGACAGAAAGGTTCTTGATTGGTAACGGGATCAAGGGTTAAAGGGAGAGGCAGGAGAATGGGGTTGGGAAACATATCAGCCATGATCGAATGGTGGTACAGACTCAAGGGGACGAATAGCCTAATTCTGCTCCTACATTTTGTGTGTTTGAGATCTTATTTGTCGAGAGAGAGAGAGACTAAGTTAATGCTGTGTGCCTAATCATGAATTTTAAACAGAAGTGGAAATTGTGACTTAACTTCCAAAAAAAAACAGCTGTGGCTGAGGCATATTCAGAAGAGGAAGTATTAGTTTTTATTTGCTAAGCAAGAGGAATGAAGAGATACATGTCTGAGGAGGTTCAATGGAATTGAGATACAGGTGGTCCTACAGAATATCTGAACAGACTTGAGAGGATTATAACAACCTTCTGCTGTTCCAATGTTACAGTGAGCAACAGTATTTCAGGAAACCAGGAAAAAGGGATTTGGGAATCATTGTCCATGAATCACAAAAAGTTAACTTCCAAACTCAGTGGAGTAATAGGGAAGGCAAAAGGAATGTTGGCCTTTATTTCAAAGGGGATGGAATATAAAACTGGGAGGTTTTGCTAAAACTATACAAAGCACAAGTCAGATCACAGATGGAATACTGTGAACAGTGGTCCTCTATCTGAGGAAAGAGTTGGTAATGGTCTGGAAAAGTTCCCAAGGCTGACACCAGGAATGGATTGACTGTCTTATGTGGTGAGGTTGAGTAAACTGGGCCAGTACCTCGTAGGAATTTAGAAGAATGGGAGGCAAGTTTATTGAAACAAACAAGGTTCTTAGAGGACTTGACAGAGTAGATACAGAAAGGCTGTTTCCTCTTGTGGGAGTCTATGACCAGAGAGCATAATATCAGAATTAGGGGATCACACATTTAAGACAGAGATGAGGAAGAATTTCTTCTGTCAGAGGGTAGGGAAGTGTATTTTGTCCTGCTTTTTTTGTTGAAGGGAGGTTTTAAGACAGCAATGAGAGCTGTCTATTTGAATCCAATTAAGTAAACAACTTGTGAGGTCCTGGAATTTTTTAATGTTGGAACAATAGAAGCAGCCTGGTTGGGTGGGGTCAAGTTCCCATAAAACCTTGAGTTTTAGTTATAGATGTTCAGTAGCAGTTGCTGCTGGGATATTAAAGTTGGATGTGGAAGCTGTTTTCCTCTCTCTGTTATAATTAAAAGCTGGCCTTTCTCTTGCCGCTCCTAAAATTTTACCTAATTTGCTTTTGTCAAGGATATGTTTATGGGTTGTTACTATATTGGAACAAGGTAAAAACAATGACTGCAGATGCTGGAAACCAGATTCTGGATTAGTGGTGCTGGAAGAGCACAGCAGTTCAGGCAGCATCCAAGTAGCTTCGAAATCAATGTTTTATTCCTGATGAAGGGCTTTTGCCCGAAACGTTGATTTCGAAGCTACTTGGATGCTGCCTGAACTGCTGTGCTCTTCCAGCACCACTAATCCAGAACTATATTGGAACAGTCACTGTTTAGTGGATAAATAATCTATTATTCTGTAAAGTTTTCCCATTGAGTTAAATTATCCTAATTTTTTTCTTTCTTCTGTTATATTTTAACAATAGTGTTTGGTTCCGAGTTTTGAGTGAGGTGCTAAAATAGGACCTCCTGTCTTCCCAGCTCAGGTGAATGTAAACAAACCCATAGCACTATTTTGAAGATGGGTGTTATCCTTGTGTCAATATTTATCCCTCAACATTGGCAAATTGGCAGCATGGTGGCTCAGTGGTTGGCACTGCTGCCTCACAGCACCAGGGAACCGGGTTTGATTCCAGCCTCAGGTGACTGTCTGTGTGGAGTTTGCACATTCTCCCTGTGTCTGCGTGGGTTTCCTCCGGGTGCTCCGGTTTCCTCCCACAGTCCAAAGATGTGCAGGCCAGGTGAAATGGTCATGCCAAATTGCCTGTTGTCAGAGGTGAATATGGGGAATGGGTCTGGGTGGGTTACTCTTCAGAGGGTCAGTATGGACTTGCTGGGCTGAAGGGCCTGTTTCCATACTGTAGGGAATCTAATCTAAAAGAAAAGAAGTCAGATGACCTTGCAAAATAAAAACCAAAAGAACCGCAGATGCTGTAAATCGGGAACAGAAACAGAAATTGCTGGAAAAGTTCAACAGGGCTGGCAGCATCTGTGGAGAGAAATTGGAGTTAACGTTTCTGAACTGCAGTTCTGAGGAGGGGGTCACTCAACCTGAAACGTTAACCCAGATTACCATGGTATTATCACACTACCGTTTACAGGAACCTGCTGTGTCTGCTTTGGCTGTTATGTTTCCTGAATGAAAACAGTGATTCTGTTGAAAAAGTACTTCCTATGCTCTGCGGTACTTCCGAATGTCCGGCAGTAATGAACAGTACAATATAAACATTAGTCTCCCTTTCCTTCTCTCTGATAGGAAGCCCAGTGTCCAATTTTCACACAGCAAACTCTCACAGGTAGAAATGAACTAACTAGCAGATAATTTCTTTTAGGTGCTAATCGAGGGACAATAATTGAGTGGGTCTATTTGGAGGACTTCCCTATTCTTCTTCAAGTAGCCTCATCTTACTTGCTTTTCCAACGGGGCTTCAGCTTAATATCTCACGGAATCACAGCATCTTTGGCAATGCAGCACACCCTCAGTACTGCACTGGGGGCCTCAGCTTTGATTGATCCAGCGGGAAGAATCTTGGTACCATAAGCCGAGATGATGCAATGAATTAATTTGGAACTGCATTCAACAGTTTAGCAGAACATTTCCACACAGTCTGTACAGCATAGTTCTTGAAAGGAGTATAGCCTTGTTTGTGCTACATTTGAGTCTGTCATTTGTACCTGTGGTTAGAAACACCTGTCTGTCCTTCCTTTGAGAACCTCGTCTTGGTTAGGCAAGAATTTTGTTTCTGAAAGATGAGCCTGTCTATCTCTGAGGCTCCTCCTGCCTGTGCTGCTCTTATCTCTGCGGCTGCAGCACAAGGTTGCAAAGTTTCTTCCTTGCAGGGACTGTGGCCTTAACCACATCCTTAAAAGCCAGCAGCAAACATAAAGTGTTTTGGTATCAGAGTGACTTCAGTCGTTAACTTTTCTCTCCCCATCCCTCCCCCGTCACCCCGTGTTCTATTCTCCTCCCGGTCTGGCACTATGCAGCTAGTATGTAATGACCTTAAGTTGATGATGGTTCGAATGGGTTTGGTTATAGTCTTGTACTAAAAGTCCAAGGGAACTTGGTTTGCCTGTCTGAAACAGGATGTGAAATTATAATGCTATCTTCACTCCCCACTCTCCTCCACCCTGCATCCTATTATCTATCATAGAGTCAGGAGGAGAGTGTCCTGTAATGATCATTCTGATTTTAGAATGTAAATCGGGCTCTGTTCACATAGGCCTCATGATAGAAGTCCACAACTCAACACAATGAATGATTGATTTAGCCGAGGGTGTTCCTTGGGTGTTTACAGTGGGTGAAATGGGCTGCCCCGTTTCTTACATGACGACAATGACTATATGTCAACCACATCACATTGGCTGAAAAGCATTTTGGGTCATCCTGGAGTTGGGAGAAGTGTTTCATGAACAGAAATCTTTCCTTCCTTCTTTACTTAGTGAAACACTGCAGTCAATTTGTGCAAGCAAGATCACACAAACAGAAATGTGCATGACAAGATAAGTTGCATTGGTGATCAATGGACACTGGGAATCTTCCATGGCCCTGCTGATATGTGGCTGTGGAAACCTCGACGTCCACCTGAGAGACTGGGCAGGGTGTTGATTTTATGTCTTATCCTAAAGGCAGCACCACAGATAGTTCAGCATTCCTTCAGCCTGAATTATTCTACAGTGAAGAATCTAGTAGCCTTGATAAAGTCCACAATGATAGAGGATAAACTGGCACATTGGTTGGCTGCGTTTACAGAACATCGTTGGCTTTAGTTCCAATGCGATCAATAGGAAAGCAGAAAGTTCTGTAATGGTATCTTTATCCAATGACATTTAAGGAACAGTAATATATTCCAAGTGAGGGTGGTGAGTGGTATAGAGGAGAACCTACAATGGTATTCCCATGTATGTTCTGCCCTTGTCCTTCTGGCTGGAAGTGGTCCTGGTCTGGATTGTGCTGTCTGAGGATATTTGGTGAATTTCTGCAGTGGATCTGACAGATAGTACACACTGCTGCTACTGAGCATTGGTGGTGGAGGGAATGGATGCTTGTGGATGTGGTGCCAATAAAGCGGCTGCTTTGTCTTGGATGGTGTCAAGTTTCTTGAACGTTGTCGGAGCTGCACCCATCCAGGCAAATGGAGAGCATCCCATCACACTCTTGACTCATAACTTGTAGATGGTAGACAGGCTTTGGAGAGTCAGGAGGTGAGTTACTCGCTGCAGTATTCCCAGAATCTGGCCTGTTATTGTAGCCATTGTGTTAATGTCAAGATTAGAGTGGTGCTGGAAAAGCACAGCAGGTCATGCTGCATCCGAGGAGCAGGAGAATCGACGTTTCGGGCAGGAGCCCTTTGTCAGGAATGAGGCTGGGAGCCTTCAGGGTGGAGAGATAAATGGGAGGGGGATGGGGCTGGGGAGAAGGTAGCTGAGAGTGCAATAGGTAGATGGGGTTGGGGCTGAAGGTGATAGGTCAGAGAGGAGGGTGGAGCGGATAAGTGGGAAGGATAGTGCTGAGCTGGAAGATTGGAACTGGGGTAAAGTGGGGGGAGGGGAGATGAGGAAACTGTTGAAGGCCACATTGATGCCCTGGAGTTGAAGTGTTCCAAGGCGGAAGATGAGGCGTTCTTCCTCCAGGCGTCTGGTGGTGAGGGAGCGGTGGTGAAGGAGGCCTAGGACCTCCATGTCCTCGGCAGAGTGGGAGGGGGAGTTGAACTGTTGGGCCACGGGGCGGTGTGGTTGATTGGGGCGGGTGTCCCGGAGATGTTCCCTAAAGCGCTCTGCTAGGAGGAGCCCAGTCTCCCCAATGTAGAGGAGACCGCATCGGGAGCAACGGACACAATATATGATATTGGTGGATGTGCAGGTAAAACTTTGATGGATGTGGAAGGCTCCTTTGGGGCCTTGGATGGAGGTGAGAGAGGAGGTGTGGGCACAGGTTTTGCAATTCCTGCGGTGGCAGGGGAAGGTGCCAGGATGGGAGAGTGAGCTGTTAGGGGGGCGTGAACCTGACCAGGGAGTCACGGAGGGAACGGTCTTTGCGGAAAGTGGAAAGGGGTGGGAAGGGAAATAAATCCCTGGTGGTGGGGTCTGTTTGGAGGTGGGGAAAATGTCAGTGGATGATGCAGTTTATGGTAGGTTAGAAGGTGAGAACCAGAGGGGTTCTGTCCTTGTTGTAGTTGGAGGAGTAGGGTTTGAGGGTGGAGGTGCGGGAAGTGGATGAGATATGATGGAGGGGATCTTCAACCACGTGGGAGGGAAAATTGCAGTCTTTAAAGAAGGAGGCCATCTGGTGTGTTGTGTAGTAGACCTGGTCCTCCTGGGAGCAGATACAACAGAGGCAGAGGAATTGGGAATACGGGATGGCATTTTTGCAGGAGGTAGAATGGGAAGAAGTGTAATCCAGGTAGCTGTGGGAGTCGGTGGGTTTGTAAAAAAAATGTCAGTGTTGAGTTGGTCGCTATTGATGGAGATGGAGAGGTCCAGGAAGGGGAGGGAGGTGTCAGAGATGGTCCAGGTGAATTTAAGGTCGAGGTGGAATGTGTTGGTGAAGTTGATGAATTGCTCAACCTCCTTATGGGAGCACAAGGTGGCGCTGATGCAGTCATCAATGTAGCGGAGGAAGAGGTGGGGAGTGGTGTCAGTGTAACTACGGAAGATGGACTGTTCTACGTAGCCAACAAAGAGACAGGCATAGCTGGGGCCCATACGGGTGCCCATGGCTAGCCCCTTTCATCTGGATGAAGTGGGAAGATTTGAAGAAGAAATTGTTAAGGTTGAGGACCATTTCACCCAAATGAATGAGAGTGTCGGTGGAAGGGTACTGTTGGGGACGTCGGGAGAGGAAGAAAGAGAGGGCTTGGAGGCCCTGGTCATGGCAGATGGAGGTGTAGAGGAACTGGATGTCCATGGTGAAGATAAGGTATTAGGGACCGGGAAACAGAAGATTTGGAGGAGGTGGAGGATGTGGTGTCTGTAATGTATGCGGGGAGTGGTAAGGTCTTGGTCGTGTAGTCACAGCTGCTCATGCCACCTTCGTGACCACCAGCCAGACCACAACCACCGAAATTGTTGGACTACCTTCTGCTGCTGCAATCACCACAAGATCCGCCATTGCCGGGACCAACGCAAGGCCTAACCAAGTGTACACTTCCGCCCCCTCCTCCCTGTGCTATCTCTACTGCCTCCACTTCTGCCCCCTCTGACATCACTTCCATTGTCAACATCACCACCGTTGCGACTTCTGCTCCCATCGCGGCCGCTTCTGCAGCCACTTCCACCCCTAACAATTTCACACGAACCACGCGTGACGTCACTTCCACCCTGCCCATTATCGCTGACATCACGCGTTCCGCGACTCCCCCCCACTGCCATTGTCGCCACCACTTCTGCCCCACCAACACCACTCACCTGCATACTGCCAACACGACCCCCCCCCCTCCAACGGATCCCACTGTCACCATCTCCGTCCCCCAGAACCCTGAGGGGAACATCACCCCTGCTCATGACCCCACCCCCATTCCCCCCACCACCACACCCACTCCAGTTACTGCCTCCTCCCCCACTCCCAGCTCCACACTTACATCAGGTCCTAGCTCCCAGCCCTGCTGAGTTTTCACCATCCCCCGAGACCTCCCCCTCACTGAGGACAAACGATCCGTCCTCAGAAAAGGCCTTACCTTTATCCCCCTCCGTCCACGCATCAATGAAGTTAATACACGGCGTGACATCGAACACTTCTTCTGCCGCCTCCGCCTCCGAGCTTACTTTTTCAATCAAGATTCCCGCCCACCTTCCGAGGACCCCTTCGCCTGCCTCCAACACACTCCATCCACCTGGACACCCCACGCTGGCCTATTACTCGTCCTTAATCTCTTCATTTCCAACTGCCGCCGAGACATTAACCGCCTCAACCTGTCAACCCCCACCCCCACTCCAACCTCTCACCCTCACAACGCGCAGCCCTCCACTCCCACTGCTCCAATCCCAACCTCACCATCAAACCAACAGATAAAGGGGGTACAGTGGTAGTTTATGTGGTGAGTCCAGTTGAGTTTCTGGTCAATGGTAACCCTCAGGATATTGATAGTGAGAGATTCAGAGGACATTGCCTTAAGGGACTAAGCCGATACAGACCAAGACTGAGGAGGTGTGAAGATCAAATGACAAAATAGGCAAGGTTTCTGAACTTAGTCAGAGACTTATGAAGAAAAATGTCAACGTTCCTCCTTTCATCCCTCTCTCCCAGATTATTAATTTTAATCTCTTTGTTTGGCATGTTGGAATTATATCACCAGTTTAAGCCAGAGGTGTAGATTTGGCAGCAGCTGTATCACTTGGCAGCGGTGCACTTTGAGTGTGGTAATTTCATGGACAGTGTATCCATGGGGGACAATAAAGATTCATAAGGCTAATGAGCTCCTTCAGTGATGGAGAGCATCTTTTCAAGGAACATACAGTCATTAGCTCTATTGTACTTCAGGCAACTACAAACCCAAAGATATTGTTTCCTGGAGATCATAACATGATTGTATGCGTTCAAACTCAAATGTTTAGATTTCAAGAATCCAGAAATTGAACTCAGTCACATGTGAGTGAGCAAATACGCATGTGTGAGGGTGGCTGCAGATGTGTAAAGTCTATGACATAGGAGCAGCAGTAGACCATTTCACCCATCGAGTCGGCCCTGTCATTCAATGGGATCATGGCTGATCTGGTAGTCCATAACACCTGCCTTGATTCCCTTCCTGATTAAAAATCTGCCTACCTCAGCCTTGGATATATTTAATGACCCAGCCTGGATAACCCTCTGTGGTAAAGAATTCATCACACCGTGACAGGAGAAGTTCCTCCTCATCTCTGCTTTAAATGTATGACTCCTTTTCCTGAGATTATGTTCCTAGACTCTCCCAGAAGGGAAACTATCAAAGAGCAAAGAACAAAGAAAATTTACAGCCCAGGAACAGGCCCATCGGCCCTCCAAGTCTGAACCGATCCAAATCCACTGTCTAAACCTGTCGGTCATTTCCTAAGTATCTGTATCCCTCTGCTCCCCATCTACTCATGCATCTGTCCAGACGCATCTTAAATGAATCTACCGTGCCTGCCTCTCCCACCTCTGCTGGAAACGCCTTCCAAATGCCCACCACCCTCTCTGTGTATCCCCCTTAAACTTTCCACCTCTCACCTTGAAAGCGTGACCTCTCATTATTGAATCCTTCACCCTGGGAAAAAAGCTTATCTCTATCCACCCTGACTATACCCTTCATGAGTTTGAAAACCTCAATCAGGTCCCCCCTCGATCTCCTTTTTTCTAATGAAAACAATCCTATCTTACTCAACCTCTCTTCATAGCTAGCACCTTCCATACCAGGCAACATCCTCGTAAACCTTCTCTGCACCCTCTCCAAAGTGTCCACATCCTTTGGTAATGTGGTGCCCAGAACTGTACACAGTATTCTAAATGCGGCTGAACCAATATCATTCCACATCTATCCTGTCAAGTCCCCCAAGAATCTTTTATGTTTCAATAAGATCACCTCTCATTCTTCTAAATACCAGCAACTACAGGCCCAATCTACTCAACCTCTCCTCATGACGCAATCCCTCCATACCCGGGATCAAACTCTCAAGCATTCCATGGACTGCCATTAATGTCAGTGTATCTTCCCTTAGAAATAAGGCCAAACTGTTTGCAGTATTCCAGTTGTGGCCTGGCTTGTGCCTTTTATAGTTTTAGCAAAACCTTCTTCCTTTACAACTCCATTTCTTTTAAAATAAAGGCCAACCTTTCATTTGCCTTCCCGATTACCTGCTGAACTTGGATGCTAGCTTTTTGTGATTGCACACAGCAGAACTTGTGTTTGTTGGGGTTCAGCTGCACACCCTGGCCAGCAGTATGGGAAACAGATCTTGACCCAACCTTTCGGCATTTCAAAGAACTCAGTGTTGGGATGGGCCTCCATTGGTCCTGTCTCCTGTCTCCTCCACCTCCTGGAAGACCTTTCCCTGAATGTGACCTCTTCAACCAAGCTGTCCCTCTCCTCTGTGAACCTTCCCTTGGTATCCATGGAACAGTTGATAATGTGGCCCAGTTCTGACAGCAACACGAGGGACAATCCCACCTGAGATGTCTTCAGAGTTTCTATGCTGTAAGGTGTCAGTTGTGGCTTGGTTGGTTTGTTCCTAAATCACAAAGTTCTTGGTTCAAGTCCAACTCCATGACTTGAGAACTGCTATAAAGTCTGATTTGATTTGATTGGCATATCTTGCATCTCGTTACAAAATACTGTGAAAAGTGTTGTGTAGTGTCACCACTCCCCAGCGCCATCTTAAAACACGGAAAAAGAAACCAATATAGAGGCAGAAAAATGAAGAAAAACAGGAAGTGTCCAACTTTACAATCTTCCTTGTTCAGTGCTCCTCTGTGAACCATGGGGCTGGTGGCCAGGGATGAGGCCCCTTCACTGCTGCTGCTGCTGCAATAACAGTCTCTATTCTTCAGGTGAATGAGGGGGGGATCTCACACAGATTTATAAAACTCTAAGAGGATAAGACAGGGTAGATGCAGGGAGAATGTTCCCGATGGTGGGTGTGTCCAGAACCAGGGGTCACAGTCTGAGGATTCGGGGTGAACTATTTAACATGGGGATGTGGAGATATTTCTTCACCCAAAGAGTGGTGAGCCTGTTGAATTAATTACCACAGGAAGTAGGTGATGCCAAAACATTGAATGTATTCAAGAGACAGCTAGATATAGCACTTGGAGTGAATGGGATCAAAGGTTATGTGGTGAAAGCAGGATTAAGATATTGAGTTGGACGATGAGCCATGACAGCGATGAAGAGCCGAATAGTCTCGTCCTGCTCCTAACTTCTATGTTTCCATGTTTCTTTGGCGCCATCTTGCCTCCACAAATGATGCGTCCTCGCTGGTGCTCACCCAAGGTAAATGCGGCCGGGTAGCACATTGGCCCAAACTCGACTCCGCCGGTGACCTGAGTCTATCTTGGGCCCACCTTGCCATTGCTGAAGCTGCCATGCCTCCCACTGAGACGCCCTCTGCAGTACTGAGGCTGTACTGCACTGTCAGAGGGGCCAGTTCTGAGACATGATGGTAAACAGAGGCTCCTGTCTCACTGCTGTGGGAAATGCAGGAACTCCTGCAGCACTCATTCCACAAAAAAAGGCAGGAATTTGAAGGAAACAAAAAGGAAGCGTAACCAGCGAGATGTGTTGTTACACAGCAGCCCCACTACTTTTTTCCAATATTTATCACTTCATAGAGTCTGGGTACTCATTGAACTGGCAGGCCCGCAAAGCCGATTTCAGAGGCCAGTCAAGAGTCAGCCACATTGTCGCTGTGGCTCTGGGGAATGTCAGAAATCACACGACACCGGGTTATGGTGCAACAGGTTTATTTGAAATCACAAACTTTCAGAGCGCTGCCCCTTCATCAGACGATGGAGCGACGCTGCGAAAGCTTGTGATTTTAAATAAACCTGTTGGACCACAACCCGGTGTGATGTGACCTCTGACCTTACCCACTCCAGTCTAACACCGGCATGCCATGGTGTGGACCAATGGCTTCTTTCTATGACTTTAATATGCAATAACAGCGAACTGTGGTCAAGATCCTGTAATTAGTGCATTCAATGATTGGCATGAGAAGGAAACTGTTGCAGCTTCTTCTCCCAGTTAGGGAGCACTGTGTGAAATGAAGAAGATGGATTTATTTTTGACATTAATTTGTCTATCTACCCTGTGCAAAGTTCACATCTCTCTTGATTGACTTTCTAGAAGTGGAGGTACATGTAGAATTTCATCGAATGCCTACAGTGTGGAAGCAGGCCATTTGGCCCATCGAGTCCACACTGACTCTCTGAAGAGCATCCGTCCCAGATCCATCGCCCATTCACTCCCTATAACCTTACATTTCCCAGGCTAATCCATCTAGGCTGTGCAACCCCAGACATTATGGGCAATTTAACATGGCCAATCGACCTAACCTGCACTTCTTTGGACTGTGAAAGGCAACTGGAGCACCCAGAGGAAATTCACGCAGACTTGGGGAAAATGTACAAACTCTACACACACAGTCACCTGAGGGTGGAATTAAGAACTGGTGAGTGGTGCTATAGACAGCAGTGCTAACCACTGAGGCACCATGCCTGGTCTTTGTCAAGGTAGGCCCACACGCTATTGAGGGTTGTTTACCACTTGCCAAGCATCATCTTCAGAAGATCAATAACGGCCATGGGAGGGCAGGTTAATTGAATGACAAGGTGATTCATAACAGCAAAGCCGTCCTCAATTAAAGTGTTCTTCTTTCTCCCAGCCACTGCATGCAGATGTGTAACCAGCTCTGATTCCTTTAAGCTGTGTCTCATCACCGTGTGGGCGGCACGGTGGCACAGTGGTTAGCACTGCTGCCTCACAGCGCCAGAGACCCGGGTTCAATTCCCGCCTCAGGCGACTGACTGTGTGGAGTTTGCACGTTCTCCCCGTGTCTGCGTGGGTTTCCTCCGGGTGCTCCGGTTTCCTCCCACACTCCAAAGATGTGCAGGTCAGGTGAATTGGCCATGCTAAATTGCCCGTAGTGTTAGGTAAGGGGTAGATGTAGATGTAGGGGTATGGGTGGGTTACGCTTCGGCGGGGCGGTGTGGACTTGTTGGGCCGAAGGGCCTGTTTCCACACTGTAAGTAATCTAATCTAATCTAATCAAAAACTGGGTGCTGCAGATCCCCCTTCAAGACTGTTGGCCTCAATAAATAGGCCTCGGCCACCCAGTGTGCTGTGATCAGCCTTCACAGGCCCTGAGCAGCCATGGCTAGAAGACCTGATGGTAATTTTACCCTCACCTGCTTTGGCTGGCCTGTCAGAATGGTTTACAAGGCCACCGCCTCTACGGATGGGCTGGATGCCTGGTTTGCGATGCAGAATGATGACAACAGCGTGGGTTCAATTCCCGCACCACCTGAGGTGATCATTAAGGAATCTCCTTCTCAACCTCTCCCCTCATCTGAGACATGGTGACCCTCAGGTTAAACCCACCCCCAACCGGTCATCTCTCTCTGATGGTAGAGTGGCCCGATGGTCTGGTAGGACTTTGGTGATTTTAACCTGCACATGTGAAAGTGGGGTGCAGCTAAATACAAGATGAGTCACTCCAAAGAGAGTAGTAAGGCCACCTATGGGAGTTTCTATCCCTCCCCACACCCTCCACCCTCAACAATCAGCTGGTACCATATGAGAGCATACACTGAACTGCCTGAAGAATAACTACAATACACGGTTCAACCATCAAGCATATATAAGTGTTCCTTTAGTGTCGCCAGGTCAAATTCGTGAAACTCACTCCCACACAGCATTGCCAGTCTACCTCCATCCCAAAGACCGCAAAGGTTGAAGAAAGCAGCTCACCAATAGCTTCTCCACCAAGAAATGCTGGCCCAGCCAACGATGGCCATACCCATGAATGAATATAAAAAACTTTGAAACATTTGACTGCTTTTCACCGCCATCCAAAAAGCTTTTTAGAAATGCGTGCTTTACTTACAGTTAAATGGCCCAGTGTCTCAGTGGTTAGCACTGCTGCCTGACAGCACCAGGGACCTAAGTTCAATTCCACCCTCAGGTGACTGTCTGTGTGAAGTTTGCACTTTCCCCCCCATGTCTGCCTGGGTTTCCTTGTGCAGGTTAGGTGGATTGGCCATTCTAAATTGCCCATCATGTGCTGGATTAGCTATGGAAAATATGGGGAGCTGCATCTGGTGGGGAATGCTCTTCAGAAGGGCTGAATGGCCTGCTTCCATTTTGTAGGCATTCTATGATAAGCAATTTGCACTGACATGACAATTACTTGTTCTAATTGCTTTGATGCAACTTCCTTTCACTGTCAAATTATGTTTAACTATCACAATTATGCAGTGCCTGTGGACAATATTGCTTCAGTGTTCACAGCAGAAAAGGAGAATAGCTTGCCAAATGTCCCCCAAAAAATTAATAGAACTTCAGGGACAAGGTTTAAATAAAATTAGCTTAAGTAAATCATCAGTAAGGGCAAAATGAAGAGTGTCAAATCCTCAGGTTTCCATAATGGTTTCCATCTATGGGTGTTAAAGGGGATAGGAGAGTACATTGCTGATGCCCTAAGCATAATATTTTAGAGTTCCCTGGATCCAGGAGTTGTACCTTTTGGATTGGAAATTTGCTCATATCATATTGCTTTTTAAGAAGGGTGACAGAGGGAATTATAGACTAACCAGCCTGACATCTGTGGTGGGGAAATTGTTGAAGTCTGTAATCAAGGATAAAGTATTTGATCACCTTTAAAAACACCAAATAATCAGGGAGAGCCAGCATGGATTCATGCAGGGCAGGGTTATGCCTGAAAAACCTCATAGACCGTTTTGAAAAGGTGGAGGACAGAGGTGAGTCAATGGATGTTGCTTATATGGGCTTCCAGAAGGCTTTTGATAAAGTTTCACATAAGAAACTGTTAGCAAAGGTGAAAGCTCACAGAAATGAGAACAAATCACTGACAAGAATCGGAAATCAGTTGGGTGGCAGGAAGCAGAGAGTTGGAGCATTGGGGTAAGTCCTCAAATTGGCAGGATGTGATTACTTGTGTCTCGCAGAGATCTGTGTTAGGGCCTCAGATATTCACAATATTCACTAACAACTTGGATAATGGCATAAAAATTCAAAAATCCAAATTTGCCTATGGCACAAAATTGGGCAGCATTGTAGACAGTATTGATGACAGCATAAAATCACAACACGATATTGAGAGAATGTGCAAAGCTGTGGCAGATGGAATTTAATATAATCAGTGTGAGGTTATCCATTTTGGACTGAAATAGGATAGATCAGGGTATTTTATATTAGACACATAATTATATACAATAAATGTCCAATGAGATTTGGGGGTTCAGGTGTATATTTCTTTGAAATGCCACATACAAGGTACAGAAGATAGAGTGCAGGTTCATAGTTTCTTGAAGGTTGAGTTGCAGGTAGATAGGATAAGTGAAGAAGGCGTTTGGTATGCTTTCCTTTATTGATCAGAGTATTGAGTATAGGAGTTGGGAGGTTATGTTGTGGCTGTACAGGACATTGGTCAGGCCACTGTTGGAATATTGTGTGCAGTTCTGGTCTCTCTTCTTTCGGAAGGATGTTGTGAAACTTGAAAGGGTTCAGAGAAGATTTACAAGGATGTTGCCAGGTTTGGAGGGTTTGAGCTATTAAGAGAGGCTAAATAGGCTGGGGCTGTTTTCTCTGGAGCGTCAAAGGCTAACGGGTGACCTTGTAGAGGTGTATTAAGTCACAAGGGGCATGGATAGGATAAATTGACAAGGTCTTTTCCCTGGGGTGGGGAAGTCCAGAACCAGAGGGCATAGGTTTAGGGTGAGAAGGGAAAGATATAAAAGTGACCTAAGGAGCAACGTTTTCACACAGAGGGTGGTACGTGTATGGAATGAGCTGCCAGAGGAGGTGCTGGCATCTGGATTAGAATATGAATAGCAAGGGTTTAGAGGGACGCAGGCCAAATGCTGGCAAATGGGACTAGATTTATTTAGGATATCTGGTTGGCATGGATGAGTTGGATCGAAGGGTCTGTTTCCATGCTGTACATCTCTATGATACTCTGACTCTAAGAAGGCTGATGGAATGCTGGCCTTCATATCCAAAGGGCTGGAGTAGAGAAGCAGACATTATGCTTCAGTTGTACAAAATCCAAGTTAGACCGCACTTAGAGTACTGTGAGCAGATAGGGGCACCACACCTTAGGAAGGATGTTGTAGCCATGGAGGGAGTTCAACACAGGTTTACAAGGATGATACCAGGACTTCAGTCTGTTGCACTGTGCCTTTGTGTATAGTAGTTATAGAGTCATAATATCATGGAGTCATACAGCACGGAAAGAGACTCTTCGGTCCAACCAGTCCACGCCAACCAATAATCCCCAACTAAACTAGTCCCCAGTTGCAGGAGAGATTAGACAAATTAGAATGTAGAAAATAAAGAGGTGATCTAATCAAGGTCTCCTGTATATTAACAAGGAAATACAAGGTCAAAAAAGATAAGCTATTTCCATTGGTTGAAGATTCTAGAACGAGGACCATAGTCTAAGAATTAGGGCCTGGCCATCCAGGAGAGATATTAGAAAGCATTTGTACACATAAAGAGTAGTGGAGATTTAGAGCTCTCTTCCTCAAACAATAGTTGACAAAAATGCATTATCTAAGAAAGATCATTTTTTACTAAGCAAGGGTAACAAGAGATCTGGGCTCAAGGCAGGTGTGTGGAGTTATTTCACAGACCAGCCATGATCTTATTGAATTAAGGAACAGGATCAAGGGGCTGAATGGCCTACTCCTGTTCCTAATTTGAAAAGCTAAAGAAAATATTTTCTTGTTGTTGAATGACTTCATCCCTTGACTTATTCTTCTTTCTTTCTTTCCTGGGATGGCTGCCAGAACCCTTGGAGATATTGAGGAATGACTGTACACTCAATGACTTAGCCTCCACAGCCCTCTGCAGCAATGAGTTCCCCAGATATACCACCCTCTGGCGAAGAAAGTCCTCCTTATCTTAGCCCCATTACTATGACACCTTCATCTTCCCAAGTTCAGTTGAATTTTGATATTTCTTCAAGCAGAGCATGTTGGGAAGATGGAATTACAGAATTGGTTGAATTGAAAGTTTCAGCTAGGATTTGTTATAGACCTGAGGCAGGTGGAGGGAAGTTGAGTTTCACATCAGCCACAACTTGAAGGAAAGGTTTGGAGTGGCTGGAGGAGGTGAATGGACTGCTCCCAGGATGGAAAGATGTTCTTGTTTAGATTTCAGGTTGTTCGCTGTTGTCTGATGCTAATTCAAGATCACACAAGCACTGTCACTAAAGAAAAAGTTACCATAGACATATCAGATCACAGGGCTGCTCTCTCTTTAGAGAGAGGTGACTGGTGGTGGTTGAAGCTGAGTCTCAGGTCAGGGTGATTTTGAGAAGGGTCCATTATGATAACCTCAACCAGTGCAAGAATTACATTCACATTGTTGGCATCTCTCTACACCACACACCAGCTGTGACACTCACATCCAGTGAATGAATAATGAACCCCCAACACAAGCACTGTACCTTTAAGACAGTTATATGTAATGTTCTGATATAAGGATATGCACCTCCCATTCTGTCACTTTCACTGTGTAACAGTGTTTTTATATCTTCCCTTCAGTTAGTCAGCTATGTAATGTAACGTCACACCAACAAGCATGGAAACACATGATATGTCTCTGATTTTCTAGCATTGTTTAGCATATCCTTTAGATATCCGACTCACAGGAACCTGCCAATTTATGGTACATGTTATAAAAGCCAACATATATAAAGCCACATTACATCATTACACATCTGTAAATTCTCTAAAACAGAATGGATAATAAGAGTGGATATTAAGTGGATATTAGCATTGTTATGTGTCTCGAGTCACAGGTAGACCAGACTGGATAAAGATGGCAGATTCCCTTCCTTTAAGGACGGCAGTGAACCAGATAGATTTTCACAAATGATGACTTTCTCATGTTCACCATTTTGGAAACTAGTGTTATTGTTCTCTAATTAACTATTCAGAGATGTTATGGCACACATCTGGAGCAGATGGGACTTGAATCAGAGGTAAGAAGACTAACTTTATATTTGCCTTTTGAGTTTTTATATTTTTGTATTTTATTCCACAACTTGCCTTCATTGCTCAGACCTTTGAGTATACAAATTAGGATGTTTTGTTGAGATTGTACAAGACTTTGGTGAGCCTCTTCTGGAGTACTGTGTCCATTTATAGTCATCCTGTTATAGTAAGGATATTACTAAATTGTAAAGGGTTCAGAAGAGATCTACCAGGAAGTTGCCAGGAATGAAGGGTTGAGTTATATAGAGAGGCTGGATATGCTGGGACTTCTCTCACTGGGGCATTGAGGGGTGACCTTATGGAGGTTTGTAAAATCATGACAAGTACAGATAAGACAAATGCCAGGTGTCTTTTCCCTTCAGGTGGGTGATTTCAAGACTAGAGGCATATTTTTAAGGTGAGAGGAGAAAGATTTGGAAAAGACATGAGGGGTAATTATTTTATACAGACAGTGGTTTGGGTGTGTGGAATGAACTTCCAGAGGAAGTGGTGACTGTGGATACAATTACAACATTTAAAAGATTTTTAGACAAGCACATGAAGGAGAAATGTTCTGAGGGATATGGGCCAAGCGCAGGCAGGTGGGACTAGTTTAGTTAAGGATTGTGTTTGGCGTGGACTGGTTGGACCGAAGGGTCTGTTCCTGTGCTGTATGACTCTATGATTGAATGACTCTATAACCACTATACACAAAGGCACAGTGCAACAAACTGATGGACAGGATCTTCTCATCACTGGCATCTGAGATGTCTCCAACGGTTGGTCTTCATAAAAGATGTAGGACAGAAGTTTCAAGGTCTGTTTGCCATGTGCGATTTAACAAAGCCTGAATTAAACTGTATCTTCAGTAATTGTTTACTGCAATCTCTGCCTCATCATCTGTCTTTTATACTCCAGTCTGTTGCATGCTTCTTCCATCACTTTGCTCTCACATTGACAAGAATCTTGCAACCCCAGAGCTGGAACAAGACACTTGCTTTATACTTTTTTTTTTAACTTTTTGAGCCTTTTCCTTCGATGTCCAAAAGTGCTCTTGCACACAACTGAATTTCTCTGTTTTCCATCACCAAACCGCTTGTAGTTTTTCTTTCATCTTTTACTCACCAACAGTAAATCACCCGTGTTTTCCAATTGATTAATTTACATGCAAAGCTCATTAAGGGCAAGGCGGAGCACCAAAGGTGAGGGAGAGAGATCTAGGCACTAAATCAAAACAGAGTTGGAAGGGGAGATAAAACACTTTACCCCCGGCAGAGCCCACCTCTCTCTCTCTAAAGGCAAGAGTATTGGTGGACACTGCATGCTCCCCCTCCAAGGACACCCAGGCATAAATGTGTCCATGGAAGAGGGACAGTCGGTTGACAAAGAGACCAACTCCATGGCCCGCTGCCTGGGCCTGTTTAAAGCCAGCATGACCAGGCCCAAGAGCAGACCCATGAGGAGGTTCTCTGATGTACTCTATCCCCTCTGCACTGATGGCCAAAGCTCAGTAACGTGAAGCTAAAGTGCAATCAAAAGAACATCAAAAGATTTTCCAAATAACTAAAAAGGAAGTGAGACCAGTTTTATATTCAGGATTCATTCATTGAATTCACATGTCAGCAGCTGCCAGAGTGGAATTTGATCCCAATAACCCAGAATCTGATTACAGTCCCTAAGGCCATGGATTTAGGAGCAAATATTAGGCCATTTGGCCCATCAAGACTGCTCTGCCATTCGATCATGGCTGATATGTTTCTCAACTTTATTCTCCTGTCTTCTCCCTGTAACCCTTGGTCCTCTTACTAATCAAGAAGGTTTCTACCTCTGTCTTAAATATAGTAATTCTTCTGTATCTGCAAAATCACAAAGTGCAAAATTGCTTATCTGCGCCAAAAATAAGTAACAACAAAAATCAACATCCGTGGGTAAAAATTTCATCCATGATTTTTAACATACTTTTAAACAAGCTCAACACTCTGTTATGGACCAGGCCAGATCCCCTCAAAACATTTCAGAAAGGTAAGCCAGACCCTAACTTTGCTGGTTGTTTTAAGCAGGTGTAACACAGATATTCCAGGAGAGAATCAGCTGGTCAAACCACTTAATTTTAAACAAAACAGAATTTATTTACAAGATTACCAAATGAAACACAAACAACAGAAAACACTATATTGAATTACTTAACCTATACGAAAACCCAACAGGCTATCCCAACTTAATGATGCTGTTTGAAAAACTTGCAACACTCCCCTGAGCACAAAAGGTAAAATCAAACATCGGGTCTTACAGGAGAGAAGGCAGTGAGAGAGGACCAGCAAGGACCTGTTCTGTGGGTCCAGCAGCCTTCCTTCACACTACTGCTAAAAAAAACCAAACCAGAGAAAAGCTGAGCTGGGAGAACTGGCTCCACCCTTTTCATTGTACAAGTGTTTTTTCTTTAAACTTGAAAGCCTTCTGCCTGAGGCAGTCTCTGTTAGCTATTATTAACCTGGCCCTAAAATCCTTCACCGCAGACTTTTTTGGAGTCAATGTCATTCATGATCTCTCTTAACAAAAACCAAAGGCCTACATAACCTTGTTAAAGGAGCAGCTTCGTTACAACTCATGAGTTTCATCAGGAACAGAACCCTTGGAGATATTGAGGAATGACTGTACACTCAATGTGACTTAGCCTCCACAGCCCTCTGCAGCAATGAGTTCCCCAGATATACCACCCTCTGGCGAAGAAAGTCCTCCTTATCGTAGCCCCATTACTATGACGCCTTCATCTTCCCAAGTTCAGTTGAATTTTGATATTTCTTCAAGCAGAGCATGTTGGGAATGTGGAATTTCAGAATTGGTTGAATTGAAAGTTTCAGCTAGGTTTTGTTACAGAACTGAGGCAGGTGGCAGGAAGTTGAGTTTCACATCAGCCACAACTTGAAGGAAAGGTTTGGAGTGGCTGGAGGAGGTGAATGGACTGCTCCCAGGATGGAAAGATGTTGTTGTTTAGATTTCAGGTTGAGACTTTAGGACCACATTTTCCTCCCCAGCTCACCCTCATAATGGATCCTCACCGTCTGGGAGCAGATGCGTGGGAATTGTTTATGTTCCACACTCTGTTCATGTCTTCTCAATATGTGGCTGTTTGAGGAAGACTCTCCTAGCGAAACCTTGTGCCCTTTCCTACGGCGCATTTGGTTGTGTGGTGGGGGAAGGGGAGGTGGGGTGCTGTTGATGTAGAGTCAAGAAAGCACAGCAACGTCTGTACTTCCTCAGCAGTCTAAGGAATTCAGCATTTCCGTAATGACTTTTACCAGTTTTTAAAGATGCATCATTCTATCCAGATGCATCACAGCATGGTATAGCAACTGCTCAGCCCAGGATGGTAAGAAACTACAGAGAGTTGTGAACACAATCCAGTCCATCACACCAGTCAACCTTCCATCCATTGTCTCCATCTACACTTCCCATTGCCTTGGGAAGATAGCCAACATCATCAAAGACCCCTCCTACCTTGGTTATAATCTCTTCCAACCTCTTCCGTCTGGCAAAAGGTACAAACGCTTAAACACATGCACCAACATATTCAAGAACAACTCGATCTCCGCTCTTCTCAGGCTTCTGAATGGGCCTCTCAAATTTTAAATTTAATGTTGATCTCACTCTTTGTGCACCTTCTCTGCAGCCATAACACTGTCTTCCTCACTCTGTTCTATTACCCTAACGCAATTTTTTAATGGTATGATCTGCATGCAAAACAAACTTTTTCACTGTACCTAGGTACATGTGACAATAAATCAAATCAAAAAAATCAAATGAGGGGATGTTGGTTAGATAGCCTGCCATTTACACCTCCATTTACCCCTCCACTTACCTGAGTTAAGGCCTTGGCTTGAGAGCCAATGTGTGACCTGTTAATCCCGATGCTGGTCAATACCCTCTATTGGGCTTCACCTCATTGCTGCTGGTGTTACCCCAGTGATTGTTCAGGGGGTTGGGGGCACATTCATGGAGCATACCCAACTAACTCTGGCTTCTTTGCTTGTGGGGTCCTGGAGGATGGGGGGAGTAAGATGTACTAAGTGCTTGATCAAAACTCAACCCAACAAAAACCACTCCATTTCCTTATAGCTCATCCTGCAGTTTCCTTTGATCCATCACACTCCTGTATCTGGGTCCCAATTGACCTGAGTCCTCAGATAGTGCCGATCTGGACAATGTCCAGGCTTGGGCGAACAAGTGGCAAGTAACATTCACACCACACAAATGCCAAGCTATGACCATCACCAATAAGAGACAATCTAACTACTGCCCCTTGACATTCAATAGTGTTACCATCACTAAGTCACCCACTAACAACATCCTGGGGTTATCGTTGAACAGAAACTCAACTGGACTCGCCAAATAAACACAGAGGCTAGGAATACTGCAGTGAGTAGCACACTTCCTGCCTCCCCAAAGCCTGTCCACCATCAACAAGGCACATGTCAGGAGTGGGATGGAATGTTCTCCACCTCCTGGTTGAGTGCAGCTCCAATGACACTCCAGAAATTTGACACCATCCAAGACAAAGCAGCCCAATTGATTGGCACTAGACGCACAAACATCCACTCCCTCTATCACCAACGCTCAGTAGCAGTAGTGTGTACTTCCACAAAATCCTCAGATAGCACCTTCCAAAACCACGACCACTTCCATTTAGAAGGAGAAGGGCAACAGATACACAGGAACACCACCACCTGTGAGTTCCCCTCCAAGCCTCTCACCATCCTGACTTGGAAATATATCATTGTCCCTTCACTGTTACTGGGTCAAAATCTTGGAATTCCCACCCTAACAACATTGTGGGTCAACCCACAGCAGGTAGACTGCAGCGGTTCAATGTAGGCAGCTCACCCCCACCTTTGCAAGGGCAACTAGGGACGGGCAATAAATGCTGGCCCAGCCAGTGACACCCGCATCCCACAAATGATTAAAAAGGAAGTACCAGCAGCAACCATCACCCATAAAATTAACCAGACAACTCAGAACTTATACACTTAATAGTAAGATCCTAGGGAGTATTGCAGAACAATGAGACCTTGGAGCCCAGGTTGATTGTTCCTTGAAAGTAGAGTCACAGGTAGATAGGATAGTGAAGAAGGCGTTTGGTATGCTTTCCTTTATTGGTCAGAGCATTGAGTACAGGAGTTGGGAGGTCATGTTGCAGCTGTACAGGACATTGGTGAGGCCACTGTTGGAATATTGCATGCAATTCTGGTTTCCTTCCTATTGGAAAGATGTTGAGAAACTTGAAAGGGTTCAGAAAAGGAGGTATGGGATACAGGGAGATTTAGCTGTCTGGATTCAGAATTGGTTGGTTGACAGAAGACAGAGAGTGGTTGTAGATGGAGGTCAGTGGTGAGTGAGATCCTGCAGGGCTCTGTTCTTTGTAGTTTTTATAAATGACTTGGATGAGGAGGTTGAGGGGTGGATTAGTAAATTTGTCAATGACACAATGGCTGGAGGTGCCAATGATAGTATCGAAGGCTATTGCAGGCTGCAGCGTGACATAGACAGGATGCAGAGCTGGGCTGAGAAATGGCAGATGGAGTTCAACCTGGATAAATGCGAAATGATGCATTTTGGAAGGTCGATCTTGAATGCTGAGTATAGGATTAAAGACTGGATTCTTGGCAGTGTGAGGAACAGAGGGATCTCGGTGTTCAAGTGCATAAATCCCTCAAAGTTGCCACACAAGTGGATAATGTTGTTAAGAAAACATATGGTGTTTTGGCTTTCATTAACAGGGAGATCGAGTTTAAGAGCCATGAGGTTTTGCTGCAGCTCTGCAAGACCCGGGTGAGACCACACTTGGAATATTGTGTCCAGTTCTGGTCACCCTACTATAGGAAAGATATGGAAGCTTTGGAGAGGGTGCAAAGAAGGTTTACCAGGATGCTGCCTGGACTGGAGGGCTTGTCTTACGAAGAGAGGTTGACTAAGCTGAGACTTTTCTCGCTGGAGAGAAGGAGGAAGAGAGGAGACCTGATCAAGGTGAACAACGTAATGAGAAGCATGGATGGAGTCAATAGCCAGAGACTTTTCCCCAGGGCAGTATTGACTGGCACAAGAGGTCATAGTTTTAAGATATTAGGAGGAAGGTATAGAGGAGACGTCAGAGGTTCTTTACGCCGAGAGTTGTGAGTGCATGGTACTGGTGGAAGCAGAGTCATTAGGCACACTTAAGTGACTGCTGGACATGCACATGGACAGCAGTGAATTGAGGGATGGGTAGGTTAGATTATTTTATTTTAGATTAGGAATAATCCTGGCACAACATCGTGGACCGACGGGCCTGTTCTGTGCTGTATTTTTCTATGTTCTGTGTTCTATGTTCTAAAAGATTTACAAGAATGTTGCCAGGGTTGGAGGGTTTGAGCTATAGAGAGAGGTTGAATAGGCTGGGACTGTTTTCCCTAGAACATCGGAGGCTGAGGGGTGACCCAATAGAGATTTATAAAACCATGAGGGGCATGGATATGATAAACAGACAAAGTCTTTTTCCTATGGTGTGGGAGTCAAAACTAGAGGGCATAAGTTTAGGTGAGAGGGGACAGATTTAAAAGGGACCTAAGGGGCAATTTTTTCTCCCAAAGGGTGGCGTGTGTATGGAATGAGCTGCCAGAGGAAGTGGTGAAGGCTGGTAATATTGCAACATTTAAAAGGCATCTGGATGGGTATATGAATAGAAAGGGTTTAGAGGGATATGAGCCAAGTACTGGCAAATGCGACTGGATTAGGTTGGGATATCTGGTCAGCAAGAATGAGCTGGACCTGGGCTGTTTCTGTGCTTTACATCTCTATGACTTTAACTGCGGATGCTGGGAAGCTGAAAGAAGGACAGGAATTGCTGCAGAAAGTCAGTAGGTCTGGTAGCATCTTTTGAGAGAAAGCAGAGTTAACATTTCCAGTCCGGTGAACCTTCATCAGGACTGATAGTAGCTCGGAAAACGTGGAATATATGCTGAAGACAGGAAAAAAGGAATGAGTGTATCGTGTGGAGATGAAGCCCAGAGACAGCAAAAACAAAAGCAGTTGAGTCCCATATCTGTTTTAATATCTTTCCCCTCACTACTGTCCAATACTATTGGAAGACAGTTGGCACTGTCAGCGAGTGAGAAATGAAATGGAGAGCCACTGTGATGCATCATGTAGTTAAATAGTTCTGTCAAAACCCACTTCCCAGTCCTGGGCATGAGTAGGAAGAGACACCAGTCAAATGTAAATTATTATTAGTGCTAGTCCTAAGTTGTAAATGAGGCCTGAGAACTCTGTTATGAACAGCAGTGACTGGAAGAGTTAAAAAAAATCATAGAAAATCAACCTGATTAAAGGAGATTCCCCTAAAGGGACCCCCTTGGATCTGAAACATATAATGTGCTCTTGCTTAATTACCATATTGGTACCTAATGATTCAACGATTTTTTTAATGAAATTAATTTGTTAAATAAACTAAACACAGTTCCTTGCGGTGTATGACATCATGCAGCATTACCCAGACACTCCTCGGGGAGTTAATTTAAATTGGCGTTGCCATAGAAACGTAGCTTCACTCAAAGGCTGAACAAGATCTTTTATCACCTGTGCTGCTAAAAGCAGAATAAGATTAACGTTAAAGATCATTATGCAAATTTATTCCATTTTATGGTGCTTAATTACAGGGTAAAGGAGCAAAAAAAGGCTTGATCAGAAAAAAAACAGCCAATATCCAGTTAAATTGTACAGTCCCTTATAGCAAAATCTTCCTAATGATATGTTTGTGGCAAAGAGAATGGCCTTCTGTTAGTATACAGAGAGACTGTGGTCCTAAAGGAGCATCCCAGTCCAATATTCAGCATTTCCATTGTGTATTTTTACTGATGGAATGATTATAATACCCTGCAGATTGACAACACTATCTCCCCAAATCTCTAATTCTCTAACTCTCGAAAGGCGCAAGTTATGAGTGTGATGGAATACTCCCCACTTGCCTGGATAAGTGCAACTCCAACAACACTCAAGAAGCTTAACATCATCCAGGACAAAGCAGCCTGTGCTTTATTGGTGCCACATGCACCACCTTCAACTTTCACTCTCTCCACCTCTGAAGGAGCAGTGAGTGCCAGCTACACGATGCACTGCAGGAACTCACCATGTCTCCTCAGACAGCACATTCCATACCCACGGCCGCTTCCATCTAGAAGGACAAGTGAGTTCCCCTCCTAGACAAACAAAATCCTGACTAAGGTTTATAACATTTTAAAATTCATTTATGGGATGTGGGTATTGCTGCCTGGCCAGCGTTTACTGCCCGTCCCTAATTGCTCCTTGAGAAGGTGGTGGTGAGCTGCCTTCTTGAATCACTGCAGTCCATGTGCTGTGTGTTGACCCACTATGGAGTCAGGGAGGGAATTCCAGGATCTTGATCCAGCAACAGTGAAGGAACAACAACATATTTCCAGGTCAGGATGGTGAGTGGCTTGAAGGGGAACTTTTAAGTGGTGATGTTCCCATATATTTACTGCCTTGTTCTTCTAGATGGAACCGATTGTGGGTTTGGGAGGTGCTGTCTGAGGATCTTCGGCAAATTTCTGCAGTGCATCTTGTAGATAGTACACACTGCTGCTACTGAGCGTTGGTGATGGAGGGAGTGGATGCTTGTGGATGTGGTGCCAATCAAATGGACTGCTTTGTCCAGGATTGTGTCAAGCTTCTTGAGTGTTGTTGGAGCTGCACCCATCCAGGCAAGTGGGGAGTATTCCATTACTCTCCTGACTTGTGCCTTGTAGATGGTGAATACGATTTGGGGAAACAGGAGGTGAGTTACTTCACAGTATTCCTTCAGTGTTTCTGGATCAAAATCCTAGAACTGCCTTCCAAGCAGGGCTGTGAATGTACCCACACTTTAAAGACTGCAGCATTTAAAGGAGGTAGTTCACCTTCTCTAATGTATAATTTGGAGATGCCGGTGTTGGACTGGGGTGTACAAAGTCAAAAATCACACAACACCAGGTTATAGTGTGCTTCCAATTAAACCTGTTGGACTATAACCTGGTGTTGTGTGATTTTCAACTCTCTAATGTAATTAGGGACGGCAACAAATGCTGGCCCAGGCAACAATGCCCACGTCCATCGATAAATCAAAACATGTAACAAACTCTGACTTCTTCAGTGTCTCCTTGTTCCTTTTGGCTCATTATGAATGACCATGTGTTTCTTTATGTCTGTTCCACGCTAAATCCCTCCCACTCCCCACATCCCTCTTCCTTCAGATCACTTTTCTGAACTTTTGGTTACAAGCACTTGGACAGAGATATTAAATTTTCACCAACTCTGTATCTCTGCAGGGAAAAACAGGAGAACAACCAGTCTCATTGGAAGAATTGTAAACTGTAAGGTGGATAGTAGGGAACTCCAGAAGGACATTGACAAGTTGGAGCAGTGGACAAATAGGTGACAGGCCTGATTCACTACAGGGAAGTGTGAGGTGATCATAAGAATATAGATAGACAATAGAAAATAGGGACTACAACTCTAAAGGGGCTGCAGGAGCAGAGGGATCTGAGTATTTATGTGCATCGATCATTGCAGCTGGTAGGACAAGTGGAGATAGTGGTTTATAAAGCTTCCTCAGCTTTATTGATAGGGGCATAGAGCCCAAGAGCAAAGAGGGGACGTTGAACTTGGATCAGATACTTGCTAGATTTCACTGGAGTATTGTGTACAGCTGTGGGTGCCACATCGAGAGATGTGAATTCATTGGAGAGAGTGCAGAAGTAATTCACATGAATGGTTCCAGGAAGGATACCCTTCTGTGGTGAGGTAAGATTGAAGCAGTTGGGAACAGTTCTCCTTGGAGAGAAGAAGGCTGCGAAGAAATTTGACAGGGGTTTTCAAAATCATGAGTGGGCTGGACAGTGTATAAAGGGAGAAGCCTTTCTGACTTGTAAAAGGAGCAAGAAGCAGTGGCCATAGATTTCAAGTGATATGCAAATGAAGCAAGGGTGATGTAGTTAGGAAGCAAGTAGTTAAGAAGTTGGAATGCACTGCCCAGAAATATGGTGGACACAGATTCAATTGAGGCATTGAAGAGGGGCATTGGATGGTGATTTGGATAACATAAAATGGAAGCAGGAGCAGGCCATTTGGCCCTTCGAGCCTGTTCTGCTATTCAGGACAATCATGGCTGATCATCCAACTCTGCACCCTGTTCCTGCTTTCTCCCCATACCCTTTGACCCTATTAGCTCTATGAACTATATCTAACTCCTTCTTAAAAACATTCAATGTTTTGCCTCAACTGCTGCCTCACAGTGCCAGGGACCTGGGTTCGATTCCAGCCTTGGGTGACTGTCTGTGTGGACTTTTGACATTCCTACTGTGTCTGCGTGGGTTTCCTCCAGGTACTCTGGTTTCCTCCCACAGTCCAAAGATGTGCGGGTCAGGGGGATTGGCTGTTCTAAATTGCCAATAGTGCATTAGTCAGAGAGAGATGGGTCTGGGTGGGTTGCCCTTCGCGGGTCGGTGTGGACTTGTTGGGCTGAAGGGCCTGCTTCCACACAGTAGGGGATCTAATCTAATCTAACCTAATCTAAATTCTTTCTGGAGCAGAGAATTCCATAGGCTCCCCACTCTCTGGCTAAAAACATTTTTTCTCATCTCAGTCCTAAATGACCTACTCCATATCCTTAGACTGTAGTCCCTATTTCTACACTCACTGGTCATTGGAAACATTGTTCTTGTTTTTAATCTGTCTAGTTCTGTTAGAATTTTAGAGGTATCGATGATATCCTCCCTCATTCTGCTAAACTCCAGTGAGTATAATCCTAACCGACCCACACGTATCAGTTGTGCTATTCTCAGGAATCATTCTGGATAGAAACTGTGTGCAAGGAAATGGGGGAGAAAGCAGGAGTTTGGTAACTGGTAATGATGCTCATTTGCAGAGCTGGTGCAGTTAGGATGGGCTGAATGGTCTTGTCTGTGGCTGATTCTGTGGGTAAGGAAAGGAATTGCTTGCAGCACGAGTTCTCTTTGTTTGAGTGACAGAAGGTGGCGAGTGGATATGAGCAATGGCCAGGCCAGTAGTGAGGAAATACAGGATACTTAAAAGGCAAATCAGTAAGGGTTCATTCTCCCTCTGGTTATTTTTATATTAATTCCAATGAATATTTAGCGACAATGAAACATGAGGGACACACAAACCCTTTTCTAGTACGAGACACAGAGGAACACAGTTGCATGAAGGATGTCATTGCCTCAAGGCAGAAGTGGCTGACATGATCAGACTTTATTGAATTGATTGAAGAAAGTTGTATCCCTGGCCCTGGTCATTTGCCAGAATGAGATTGAACCCATCTATCCATTTGGAAGACATTCAGTTAAAGGTGGAGTGTTATCAGCATTGGTGTTTTCATCAGCAAGACAGTTTAACCTTCTCATTGGGACTTCATCAACTGCCAAAAAAATACTCCATTTCCCCTTTCAGTCCCAAACTGATCACAATGGAGCTTGCTTGGTTCAACGTGAGTTTTGGGTTTGCCTGCAGGAATTACAGAGTGCTGCACTTTCAAGAGTGTACTTGCATTTCTGTAGCGCCTTTTATGACTTCAGGATGCCCCAAAGCACAGTAACAGGCAACAAAACACCTCTTGAAGTGTAATCATTGATGAAACAAGTTGGAAACACATCAGCAAATCCCCATCCAGTGAGTTTCCACAAGGAGCAATGTGATAATCACGGTGCTTAGACATGTTCAGGGAAACTTAATGGCCAGAACATCAGAAAGATTTTGACTTGCATCATGCTGATATATTTTTTTTAAAAACGATACAACGATAGTTAGCATTTATGTAGTTCCTTCAGTCTAGTGTGCCGTGTTGCAGTACGGATGATGTGGAGGTGCTGGTGTTGGACTGAGGTGTTCAAAGTTAAAAATCACACAACACCAGGTTATAGTCCAACAGGTTTATTTGAAAGCACTAGCTGTCAGAGCACTGCTCCTTCATCAGGGAGCTAGTCGAAGGAGTTGCGCTCCAAAATAAACCTGGTATTGTGCGATTTTTAACTATGTCGCAATACATCAGAGGAGCGCGATGAGGTGAAAGTTGACACCAAGGAACATAAGGACAGTCAATGAGGTTAGGTTTCAAGAGAGATAGAGAGATGTCGAATCTTTGGAAGGGCTGCAGCACAGTGACCTATCAGGGAGCAATGGAAATGGTGGCTGCTCAAGTTGCCACAGATCTTGGATGGTTGTTTACGGAGGAGGTGTTTATGAAGCTAAAGATGGATGAGCCCATATGGAGGGATTTAAAAACAAGGATCAGAATTTTAAATCCTTCAACAGAAGCTGATCTCTATAAATCCATGTTCTCAATGTTTTAACATCATGGATACAACCATTCAATATAGTAGGTGTGGGGACAGGCATCCTACGAGATAACCGAGTCCCCACCCCCACGAGAGGGAAAGTTCTCTTGATCAAGCCCCAATCAGGAAGTAGAGAGCTGACCAGTAAGCTTCTTGCGAATCCCAAGCTTTGATTCCTGCCAGAGAAGACAAATATAAGAAATAGGAGCGGAAGCAGACCGTTCAGCCCATCGAGTCTGCCCCACCATTCAGTCAAACCACAGCTGATCTGTCTGTTTCAAATCCCCTATTCCCATCTACCCCTCCCCACTCAAAACCAGAAATTGCTGGAAGAGCTCAGCAGGATCTGTGGAGAGAAATCAGAGTTAATGTTTCAGGTGGAGTGAGCCTTCCTCAGAACTCTGAATTCCCATCTAACCCCGATCCCCTTCATTCCCTTGCCCATTAGAATGCAACTACCTCTCTTGCTGAAGAACAAAGAACAGTACAACTCAGGAACAGGCCCTTCGGCCCATTTAGCTTGTGTAGACAAAATCTTTGCCTCTACATAAAGGTAAAATCTTTGCCTCTACGTGGTCCAGGGTAGTGTCCTCGACACAACCATCTTCCGTTGCTTCATCAATGACCTTCCGTCCATCATAAGGTCAGAAGTAGGAGATGCTCACCAATGATTACACAATGTTCAGCACCATTTGCAACACCTCAGATACTGAAGCACTCCATGTTCAAATGCAACAAGATCTGCACAATATCGAGGCCTGGGCTGACAAATGGCAAATAACAGTTGTGCCACCCAAATGTCAGACAATGACCATCACAAAAGAGACAATCTAACCACCACACCACTGGCATTCAACAGTGTTACCATCAATACGTCCCTCACTATCAACATCCTGGCATTATCATTGACCAGAAACCCACCTGGACTCACCACATCAACACAATGGCTACAACAACAGGTCAGAGGCTAGGAATACTGTGGCGAGTAACACACCTCCTGACTCCCCAAAGTCTCTCCACCATCTAAAATGCACAAGTCAGGAGGATGATGGAATAATCCCCACTTGCCTGGATGAATGCAGTTCCAATAACACTCAAGAAGCTTGACATCATCCAGGACAAAGCAACCCACTTGATTTACACCACATCCACAAGCATCCACTCTCTCCATCTCTGGCACTCACTGGCACTCAGTGGTTGTGTACCAGCTACAAGATGCACTACAGAAGTTCACCAAAGATCTTCAGACAGCACCTTCTAAAATCAAAGCCACTTCCATCTAGAAGGACAAGGGTAGCAGATACATGGGAACACCACCACCCTTGCGTACCCCTCTAAGCCACTCACCATCTTGACTAGGAAATATATCACTGTTCTTTCACTGTTGCTGCGTCAAAATCCTGGAATTCCCTCCCTAAGGGCATTGTGGGTCAACCCACTTCAGGTGGATAGCAACGGTTCAAGAAGGCAGAGTCTAAATTAGAGTAGAAGCACAGCCGGTCAGGCAGCATCCAAGGAGCAGGAAAATTGACGTTTCGGGCAAAAGCCCCTCATCAGGAATGAGGCAGGAAGCCTCTGGGGTGACTGTTAATTAACCACATAAGGGCCTGAGTTGGTGGTGAATTGAGAAGGTCCTCACAGTCTCACCCAGTGTTTAACAGATGAGGTGGTGAGAAGGGGCTGACTATCCTTTCAGGGCCAACTTGCTTATCTTCCCTGCCACTTTCCCTGCCTCCTTTAGGGAGGGGAGAGTCGTGCCTTGAGCTTGTTGTGTAAGATCAGGCCAGAGTACCAATGCTCACGTTCAGACAAATTGTTTGCACACAGCAAATGGTTCAAGTTTCAAGAAAAAGTCTGGTGAGGGAAGGGTTCAGTCGAGGCATTCAAGAGATCAGTCAGATGATTGGTTAAATAGTAACAATGTGAAGTGTCACGGCGAAAGAGGTAGGAGGTTGGCACTGAGTTCAAATACTCTGAGTCAGGGGCTAGGCATGATGGGCTGAATGGCCTGCTTCTGCTTTGAAAGTATTATATGAAAAATTTCTGTGTAGTTACTGGGTCTATGTAATTACACATGGGTCCAGAGGAGGGAGCCTCTTCATGGGATGCTCCTGGTTGGAATGTGGCTTAACAACATGCTGGTGGAGACATGGACAGTTCCAACTCTCTGAGTGGGACACTCATGGGATCAGATCAATTACATGTTGCTCTCCACTGCATTCATTCGAGGCTAAAATGAGGCCAGGTGCAGCTACAATGTGCCCCCATAAGAAAGAAACATCTCTTTCAACATTGTTCAAAATCCATTTCCACACATGACCACCTTCTCAAGGCTGATATAGATTGGATAAACAGCACAGGAACAGGCCATTCAGCCCTAACAGTCCATGCCAATGTTTATCTTCCACTTGAATCTCCTTCCACATCTTGTCATCTAAATCTGCCATCCCAGCCCTATATTCCCTTCCCCCTCATGGACCTCTCTCCCTTCCTTATAAATATATCTGTTTTCGTCAGCAAGAAGAAGTAATAACTTGCTGGTACTGTTCCTGTACTCGTATTCTAGAGAACCAGGCAATTCTCTGGGGATTTGGGTTTGAACCCACCATGGTAGATGATGGAATTTGAATTGAACTTAATAACGACAGCATGTGGTCTGCAGGGGTTCAAGAAGGCAGCTTACTGCTACCATTTCTTCAGGGCAACTTGGGACAGGCAATAAATGCCGGCCACGTTCCACAAATGAATAAGGAAAATTCCCCATGTCGTGAGTTCCACACGCTCACAATCCTTTAGGTAAAGAAACTTCCTCTTCTATGGGATTTCCTGGGGGCTATCCAATGTTGCCAGTCTGTAGTGAAGCCCGACCCCACAAGAGGGAACGTTTCTCTGTCAAATCATTCATTATTCGAAGCACTCTGTTAGGTCACTCTGTTTACCATGTCTCTCTCAGGAGTAAGGAGAGGCACCAGTGGGGACTAAGTAGTGGCTTTGATAGCCATGCTCACACCCAAAAACACGCCAACCAAAAATGGATGGACTACTGGGGAAGAGGTCAACCTTTTTAACCCACAGTGGTGTATTGAGAAGGAAATTCAATTGAATGGAATTCCTTAATGGGAACATTGAAACTGAAAGGATTGACTGAGGGTGGATGGGACAATGCAGTTAAGGTCCATTGTGGAAATTCAGTGGATAGATTCAAGCCAGGACTAATGGGGAGAATTTTTAAGCTCATGATCATGTGTGATCAGAATGTGAGAACGGCAGAACAATGATTTGTCTAACTGACAGACTGGAAAGGACAGACAGTCCCACTGAGGGTGGGGGGGAGGGGACAGAGGACATGATGATGAAGAATGTAACAAGTAAAGCTAAAAGAAAGGGAAGGTATGGGAATGGGTTCACAATCTGAAGGTGTCGTACTCAATATTAAATCCAGAACGTTGTAAAGTGCCTAGTCTGAAGATGAGATGCTGTTCTTTCAGTTTGCGCTGGGATTCCTTGGAACATTGCAGCATGCTGAGGACAGACACATGGGAATGACCCGCTACGGGAAGGGCGGGGTCATGTGGATGCAATGACCAGGGGTGTTCCACAAAGCGGTCACCCAGTCTGCGTTTAGTTTCTCCAATGTAGCGTGGGCCACATTGGGTGCAGCGAATACAATACACAAGATTGGAGGGGGTACAGGTGAAATGCTGCATCACCTGGAACGACGCTTTAGGCCCTTGGATAGTGAGCAGGGAGGAGGGGAAGGGGCCGATGTTGCACTTTCTGTGGTTACATGGGAAGGTGTCTTGGGGAGAGGGCGTGGCATTGGTGGTTGTGGAATGGACTAGGGTTTCCCAGCTGAAATGAAGCCATGTTAGTAGCACTGGGTCGTGGAAATCTACAATTGTCTTCCCTCAGAAAAGGAGTTGGCAATTGAGGGAGTCAAGAATGGTAATGGTTACAAAAGCATGGATAGGTGGAGTTAAACAGATCTGCTGGGATCTAAACTGCATTATAGAATGAGCACATTGGTCTCAATGGTTTCCTCCTGTTTCTAAATACAGGATTACCCTGCATTATCATTTGTCAGATTATTTGAAATTGGAGGCAAAATGAAAAGCCAGATTTAGCCCATGCCAACTATGTCTTTTCTCTGCCCAACCCACTCAAACATAACATCAGGGAACAAGATCAGGCCTTTCCAGTCTGCTCCCCCATTCAATAACATTGAACAGAATCCATACAGCATGGAAACATGCCATTCAGCCCATCAAGTCCACACCAACCCTCCAAAGAGCATCCCACCCAGATCCATGCTATCCCTGTAGCCCTACATTTCCCATTCTAACTCGAACCTGCACATCTTTGGACTGTGGGAGGAAACCAGAGCAGACACTGGGAGAATGTGCAAACCCCACACAGAGAGTCGCCCAAGAGTGGAATCAAACCTAAGTCCCTGGTGTTGTGAGGCAGCAGTGCTAACCACTGAGCCACTGTGCCACCCTTGATTATGACTGATCTGATTTTAACCTCAACTCTACCTTCCTGCAGACCCCTGATAATCTTTCATCTCCTTGCTCATTAGGAATCTATCTGTCTCTGCCTTATAAAAATTGAAAGATTCGGCATGCACTGCCTTTTGAGAAAGGGAATTTCAAAGACTCTCAACTTCTGAGAGAAAAACACAGTCTCCTTATCTCTGTCTTAAATTGGTGACCTCTTTTTTTAAACTGTGACCCCAATTCACCCACAAGGGGAAACATCTTTTCAACCTCCATCTAGTCAAGTCCCCTCAGGATCTTCTATGCTTCAATTAAGTCACCTCTGACTCTTCTAAGCTCCAGAAGATACAGGACTGGCCTGTCTAGCCTTTCCTCAGAAGAAAATTATTGCAGATAATAGTCCAGCAAACCTTCTCTGAACTGCTTCCAAAGCATTAACATCCTTCCACATGTACGGTGACCAGTGTTGAATACAGTATTCCAGATGTGGACTCACCAAAACTCTGTATAATTGAAGCATAATTTTTCTACTCTGCACTCAATCCCCTCTCAATAGACCATAACATTCTATGCTGATTCTATTCAATTCATTTCTGATTGCTTGCTGTACCTGCACACTAACGTTCTCTGATTCATGCGCTAGGACACTCAGAGCTCTGCAACCTCACATCATTTAAAGATTCTGCAGATTAATGAGGCCACATTTGGAATATTGTGTGCACTTCTGGTCGCCCTACTACAGAAAGATATTATTAAACTAGAAAGAGTGCGGTAAAGATTTACTAGGATGCTATCTGGGCAGGAAGATTTGAGTTATAAGGAGAGGCTGGATAGGCTGGAACTTTGTTCCGTGGAGTGTATGAGACTGACGAGTGACCTTAGAGAGGACTCTGGGTTTATACTCGATGGTGTTATAAAGGTGAAGGGGCATCTAACTGAAACACATAGAATGACCTGGACAGAGTGGATGTTGATAAGATGTTTCCATTGGGGAGACACCAGGACCCGAGGGCATAGCCTTAGAGTAAAGGGAAGACATTTTAGAATGGAGATAAGGAGAAATGTCTTCAGCCAGAGAATGGGGAATCTATGGAATTCATTACCACAGAAGACTGTGGAGGCCAGGTCATTGAGTATATTTAAGACAGAATCAGTTGGGTTCTTGAGTTTCAAGGGAATCAAGGGTTACAGGGAGGAAGTGGGAGTAAGGGGTTGAGAAATGTATCAGCCATGATTGAATGGCAGAGCAGCCTCGATGGGCTGAATGGCCTAATTTCTGCTCCTCTGTCTTATGGTCTTATTGAGGTCTATAGAATGATGAGAGCCATGGATGAGGTAGGTCACCGAAAGCTATCCCCATGGAAGGGGTCTCTAAAAATAGAGGCCAGGTTTAAAATGAGAGAGGAGAGATACACAAGGGCCCAGAGGGGCAATATTCTTTCACACAGAGGGTGGTGAGTGTCTGGAACAGGCTGCTGGAGATAGTGGGGGAAGCAAGTACAATTTCGTCATTTAAGAAACATTTAGACAGATACACGGTTGGGATAGCTATGGAGAAATGTGGACAAAATGCAGGAAAATGGAACTTGTTTAATTGTGCAAACTGGGTGGCATGGGTGATTTGGGCCGAAGGCCTGTTTTCTTTACACCAGAGACCTATACACATAGACATGATATCGTGAGGAGGTGTTTTCCACAGGGTTGTCTCATGAGTGCATGTGCCAGGCATTTTGTGAAGAAACTTATGCAGACACAGGGAAAATATATAAACTTCACACAGACAGTCATCTTCGGCCGGAATCAAACTCGGGTCCCTGGCGCAGTGAGTGCTAACCACAGAGACACTATACCTTCCGAAAATATTTTAAACATGTGGAGATATTTTATGAAATGTAGCCATTTTTGTAATAAAGAAGATGCAATAATAAGGTGTGGCTCTCCTGGTGAGAAGCTCTAATGCTGACTTAATGCTATAAATTTGTAATATATGAGAAGTTATTTGTTGCATTGTCTGACCACATATCTGCTGACCTTATCCATGTAGTTCTAATCATCAGAATACTCAGGATTAGTGATGGCTACTGAAGCAATGACATAATGGCCAGATAATGATTCTATCTCAATCACCAGCCAAATGGTGGAGGAGTCATTGACAGTGTGATTAAGCAGCACTTGCACAACACTAACCTGCTCACTGACACCCAGTTTGGGTTCTGCCAGGGCCACCCAGCTCCTGATCCTATTACTGAACATAGACAAAAGATTCAAGTCCCACCAGTGAGGTGAGAATGACTACATTTGACATCAAAGTCATTATTGCCCGGGTATGGCATCAAGGAGCCCAACCAAAAAATTCTCCAAAGTGTATCCCACCCAGACCCACACACCCCCACCCTACCCCCATAACCCCTGCACTTACCATGACTAAGCCTCCTGCACATTCCTGGACACAACAGAGCAATATAGAACAGAATAGAAATTTATTGTCATGTGTACTTTTACATGAAAAATAATGAAAGGTTTTATAAGTCGCCCTATCATGGCACCTATATTAATGTCAAAAGTCATACATAATAATAAAAAAAGTAAAATTAAGACAAAGCTCATCACTTTATGACAGCCAATCCACCTAACCTGCACATCGTTGGACTGTGGGGAAAAAAGCAGAGGACCCGGAGGCAGCCCACACAGATGAGAACGTGCAACCTCCAGACAGACTATCACCCAAAGCTGGAATTGAACCCAGGTCCCTGGTACTGTGAAGAGCAGTGCTAACCACTGAGCCACCATAGCACCCCTAAACTGCTTTTCGACCTATTTGGAGCGCTTATTGTTTTATACAACTTGACTCGGCACTTTCCCCTCCCCCACCCAGCTTCCTTATAATGCAATGGGGAATGTATAAGCATTACTCAAAAAACATCAGAATATATTAACTTCCAACATACTGCAATTTACAAAATTGATGCTGAGCCATCACTAATCCTGAGTATTCTGATGATTAGAGTTACATGGATAAGGTCAGCAGATATGTGGTCAGACGGCGCAACAAATAACTTCTCATTTATTACAAATTCATAGTGTATTTAGGTCAGAATTAAAGTTTCTCACCAGGAGGTCCACATCTTATTAGAAAGTAGATTTCAACGCTGCAGCCCGTCTCTCGCTGGCAGATTAAAGAGTCCCCAGCACAGGCAACAACATCATTACCACCCCTTCAATGTTTTGCCTCCTGATCTGTTTTCATCCGCACTATTCCACCTCACTCCCAAACAAAATCTCATTTGGGTCAAAATCATCTTGTGAGATATCAATCACACATTCATTTCCTCTGCCCTTTATTCAAAAAAGTGGCATTAACCATGTTCCAGATGAATCCTTTAAAATGTGTGACAAAGACATCTCATGTATATGGGTTGTTTGTATCACCCAGGCTAATATTAATCTGCAGTACTCCACAGTAACAACAACAATTTGCATTTATACTGCACCTTTACAGTAAAACATCCCAAAATACCTCCTTGCAACAATACCAACGGTAAATTGACACCAAGCCATTCAAGCAATGCCAATGTGGTAACCTTTAATTAGTGTTGTACAGGAGCTGAACAGGAGGTCATGTTGTGAAGTTTTCAGAAAAGATTTACAACGATGTTGCCAAGGTCAAGGATTTGAGCTCCAACCGTAACAAGGACAGAACGCCCCTGGTGCTCACCTTCCACCCTACAAACCTTTGCATAAACCAAATCATCCGCCGACATTTCCGCCACCTCCAAAAAGACCCCACCAGCAGGGATATATTTCCCTCCCCACCCCTTTCCGCCTTCCGCAAAGACAGTTCCCACCGTGACTACCTGGCCAGGTCCACACCCACCTACGACCCACCCTCCCATTCTGGCACTTTCCCCTGCCACCGCAGGAACTGTAAAACCTGCGCACACAACTCCTCCCTCACCTCTATCCAAGGCCCTAAAGGAGTCTTCCACATCCATCAAAGTTTTACTTGCACATCCACTAATATCATTTATTATATCCGTTGCTCCCGATGCGGTCTCCTCTACATTGGGGAGACTGGGCGCCTCCTAGCAGAGCGCTTTAGGGAACATCTCCGAGACACCCGCACCAATCAACCAAACCGCCCTGTGGCCCAACATTTCAACTCCCCCTCCCACTCTGCCGAGGACATGGAGGTCCTGGGCCTCCTTCACCGCCGCTCCCTCACCACCAGACGCCTGGAGGAAGAACGCCTCATCTTCCGCCTCGGAACACTTCAACCCCAGGGCATCAATGTGGACTTCAACAGCTTCCTCATTTCCCCTTCCCCCACCTCATCCTAGTTTCAAACTTCCAGCTCAGCACTGTCTCCTTGACTTGTCTGGACTTGTCCTACCTGCCTATCTTCTTTTCCAACTATCCACTCCACCCTCTCCTCCTTGACCTATCACCTTCATCCCCTCCCCCACTCACCCATTGTACTCTATGCTACTCTCTCCCCACCCCCACCCTCCTCTAGCTTATCTCTCCACGCTTCAGGCTCACTGCCTTTATTTCTGATGAAGGGCTTTTGCCCGAAACGTCGATTTCGCTGCTCGTTGGATGCTGCCTGAACTGCTGTGCTCTTCCAGCACCACTAATCCAAGATAGGAGTGTGCGCTACGGGTGGCTCAAATATCATTAGACACGGGAAGCTTCCTGGTCTGAAGGAAGGCTGATAGTGGAGACATTTAGAGAGAGTTCTAAAAGAGAAGGCCCAGGCAGCTGTTAATGATGGTGTTTAAAATCACAAGAGGCCAGAAGTGGAGAAATGCTGAGATCTTTGAGGATTGTAGGATCAGGGGAGGGGTACAGGGAAAGGGGAGAGAGACTTTACACATGTACAAGGAAAAGGGTAATGGTTTCTTTCCGCACTGCAGGGCTTCTATGATTCAATGATAAGAATTTTAGGAATCTCTGTTTGAGATTTCTAACCCTAATCCTAACCTATGAGTTAATGGTCAGTGAATACAGGCTTATGGGTGAATGGGTTTTGATGCAAGTTACAATACAGGCAGCAGTGGGTTCTGTGATGGTCTCAGTTTAATTGAGGCTAGAAGATAGGAAGTCAGCCAGGAGTCCACTGGAGTCAGAATTAACAAAGGTGTTTCTATAGTGAATGGTGAGTTTGTGCCACATCAGTCTGGGCAACCATTGAGTGAACCAAATGTCAATTTGCTTCTTGAGCCAGATGAAGAGTCCAGAGAAAACATGTGCAGTGAAGGGGGATGGTGGGAGATGCAAAGTTTCAATGACAGCGAAATTGTGCTGGTTTTCCCAATGTCCCAAAGTAAAGTTGGTGGAGAATTGGCAGATCTTCCAGAGAAAGCACTTCTTTGGTGTTTCCATCAATGGGATCCCTGGAAAGATAGCTGGGCCTTAGATAGCTTGCGTTCCCTTTACAGCCGTCACTACAACGACTTTGAAAATAACATAGGAGCTCTCATAAACCAAGTGCTTTAAGGCCAATGAAATGCTTTCAAACTTTGTCTCTTCATTTTGAAAGGATCCTTTCTTTGTTAAAATGTGCACAAGGGGGTACAGATAGAATTAACCAAAGCAGATGGTAGAAGGTCTGTATGCAGTAAGAATGCCAATACAGCCCAATTGTGTCAAATAATCTCCATTTGTTGGTACGTTCTGTCCACATCAATGTAGATGCTGCAGTAATATAGGAAACATAGCAGCCAATTTTGACATAGCAAACTTCCACGACTGTAGTAAGATGTTAGGTAAGGGATAAAAATTAGCCAGGACTAGTCTCATGTTCTTCTTTGAATAATACTGAGAGATCGGTGACATCTAACAGCTCCACTTTAGACGTGAGGGACCACCAACTTTACCTAATGCTGGCCATGATGTGGAGGTGTTGGTGTTAGACTCGGGTGGACAAGGTCAGAAGTAACACAACACTAAGTTATACTCCATTATAAGCTTTCGGAGAACTGCCCTATGTCTGATGATGTCACTTCAGATTGGTGCAGCAAGCAAACATCAGATCTAACATTGAATGGGACACCAGCTAGGAGGTCAGCATAAGGTTGCTCTAACGTGTTCCATCTGAGCACCAAAGGAAGCTTTCTAAATATAGGTGGGCAAGATTGACAAGAATAGACCTTTTCCACAGTAGATGGGAAGGTGATGAGGCATGCATGAGTTTAATTTTGGACGCTATTGCAGGAGACGTCGAAGATCATTAGGAATGGTGAAGCAGACCGAGGGGCTGAATCATCTCTTCTCAACCCACTTGGTTAGAAACCAGACTCAGGGGTAAAACAACCTCATATCCAACTGGGTCTAAATTGTGGGCAGGCAGTTGTGGTCCTAATAGTGGACTCATAATCCCAGAGGCACAGGCTAAATGTCTGGGAACATGGGTTCAAATCCTGCCATGGCAGCCTGTGTAATTTAGATTCAATTAATTTGTTTTTAAAAATCTGGAATTGAAACCTAATCTCAGCATCGCCACCATGAAGCTATCACTGATTAGTGAGCTTTGAGAAGTGTTGTAGCTCAGGTTGAGGTTCTGGATGTAGGTTTGCTCACTGAGCTGGAAGGTTTGTTTTCAGATGTTTTGTCATCGTACTAGGTAAACTCTTTAGTGAGCCTCCGAATGAAGCACTGCTGGTGTAACCTGCTTTTTTATTTATATATTTGAGATTCCTTAGTCTGGTGATGTCATTTCCCGTGGTGACATTATTTTCTATGGTGATATCATTTCCTGTTCTTTTTTTCAAGGAGTGGTAAATGGGATCCAAGTCAATGTGTTTGTTGAAAGAGTTCCAGTTGGAATGCCATGCTTCTAGGAGTTCTTGTGCATGTCTCTGTTTGTCTTGTCCTATGATGGATGTGTTGTCCCTGTTGTCTATCGCATAATCATTGAACTTAACCCTTCCAAGGCTGTGGTAGCATTTTTATATGAAAAAGGAGTGAATTAAATTAAAGAATAGTTCTGTTAGAAGAATATTTGTGGTACTAGTTTCAGATGCTTATCTTGCGAAAATGTCAGATCCTGTTTAATTTCCAGTGATAAATGGTAACACTGGAGCCTCATGCTCACACACATTCATGCCTTTATTTCTGGAGATCCACAATACAAACACGTGCCTCCAAACTCAACACTCTTACATAGCAGCACAGGTGAATCCACAATTACGATCCACTACCTGAATGCAATTAAACATCTGATTACTATAGAGTGAATCAAGACAATCTGAAAGGAACTGTAAAGATAATTCTATACTGAAAGAGTTAACCAGGGCATAGCAGGCCCAGGTTACCATAGGAACGCACAGCTGCTTCATTTCACACATTACCTTGCCCCGGAATTAAGCTGTCAAAAATATCAGCATTTTCAACAGTTCATGCTCTTTGAGGTCTGCGATCTTTTGCAATTTGCACATCTTTGGCATTAGACAGCAGCACTACCTGAATTCTGAAAAAAAAATGAAATGCGCTGCCTGAAAGATCCTTGGAAGCAAATTGAACATTAACTTTTGACTTTCAAGAGTCTGACATCTGCTGTAAGATAATACATCAAATGGAGACCCCTACTGACCTTCTCAGGTGGAAATGAAAGATCCCATAGTAGTATTTCGAAGAATAGCAGACGAGTTGTATGGTGTGTCTTGGCTGAAACTGCTCCCCCCCCCCCAACCTCACTCAAACAGATTATCTGGCCATTGTTGTTCATGGGATCTTGCTGTACATAAATTAGACACCAGGTTTCCTGTGCTATAACAAATGACTTCACTTCAAAAGTACTTAATTGATTGAAAATCACTAGGGTGTGTACTGGGATTGTGAACGGTGCTACTTAAATATACAAGAAGGAAACATTTGAAGGTTGGACTGGCGAGGGGGAGTGTGTGGTGAGAAGGGGGTTAGAAGAGCAAAGTGTCTGGAATTAATGGGATTGGCTCAGGAAAGAGCCAGCAGATTGGGGATTTTTTTTTGCACTGTGTGGTTCACTCTTACTAAATAATGCCAACTAAGTGGTGGCCACTTTATCACAGCTGGGGCCAATAACATTCATTTCTTGTAAATAGCTAACGTAATGAGCATAGCTACAGCTAGCAAGATCCAATAAAGAGTTGCCTCACCACTGTAGTATTGACTGGATGCATTCCCACAGATTCCCTCATGCCTGCTCATGCCTCCCCAGTCAAACATGCATTTTGTCCCACCTCTGATAACTGTGTATCTTTATAAATGAATGTATTCAAAAGAACATAACATTTTTAGCACATCTTTGCATTGTCCACTGACTTGCTGAAGATAAAGCTACAATTTCTGAAGTCTTGGAGGCAATCATAGAACATAGAACATAGAACAGTACAGCACAGAACAGGCCTTTCTGCCCACGATGTTGTGCCGACCATTAATCCTCATGTATACACCCTCAAATTTCTGTGACCATATGCATGTCCAGCAGTCTCTTAAATGTCCCCAATGACCTTGCTTCCACAACTACTGCTGGCAACGCATTCCATGCTCTCACAACTCTCTGTGTAAAGAACCCGCCTCTGACATCCCCTCTATACTTTCCTCCAACCAGCTTAAAACTATGACCCCTCGTGTTAGCCATTTCCGCCCTGGGAAATAGTCTCTGGCTATCGACTCTATCTATGCCTCTCATTATCTTATATACCTCAATTAGGTCCCCTCTCCTCCTCCTTTTCTCCAATGAAAAAAGTCCGAGCTCAATCAACCTCTCTTCATAAGATAAGCCCTCCAGTCCAGGCAGCATCCTGGTAAACCTCCTCTGAACCCTCTCCAAAGCATCCACATCTTTCCTATAATAGGGCGACCAGAACTGGGCGCAGTATTCCAAGTGCGGTATAACCAAAGTTTTATAAAGCTGCAACAAGATCTCACGACTCTTAAATTCAATCCCCCTGTTAATGAAAGCCAAAACACCATATGCTTTCTTAACAACCCTGTCCACTTGGGTGGCCATTTTAAGGGATCTATGTACCTGCACACCAAGATCCCTCTGTTCCTCCACACTGCCAAGAATCCTATCCTTAATCCTGTACTCAGCTTTCAAATTCGACCTTCCAAAATACATGACCTCACATTTATCCAGATTGAACTCCATCTGCCACCTCTCAGCCCATCTCAGCATCCTGTCAATGTCCCACTGCAGCCTACAACAGCCTTCTATACTGTCAACGACACCTCCAACCTTTGTGTCATCTGCAAACTTGCCTACCCATCCTTCAAACCCCTCATCCAAGTCATTAATAAAAATTACAAACAGTAGAGGCCTAAGGACAGAGTCCTGTGGAACACCATTCACCACTGACTTCTAGGCAGAATATTTTCCTTCTACTACCACTCGCTGTCTTCTGTTGGCCAGCCAATTCTGTATCTATGCAGCTAAGTTCCCCGGAATCCCATTCCTCCTGACCTTCTGAATGAGCCTACCATGGGGAACCTTATCAAATGCCTTGCTGAAGTCCATATACAGCACATCCACAGCTCGACCCTCATCAATCTTTCTAGTCACATCCTCAAAGAACTCGATAAGGTTTGTGAGGCATGACCTGCCCCTCACAAAGCCGTGTTGACTGCATTTAATCAAGCCATGCTCTTCCAGATGGTCATAAATCCTATCCCTCAGAATCCTTTCTAACACCTTGCAGACGACAGACGTGAGACTTACTGGTGTATAATTGCCGGGGATTTCCCTATTTCCTTAGAAAGTGTAAGAGACAGGGACTCTAGTATGAATACTTCATGAGTGATGTTTTAGGGTACTCTACCAGGGGTATGTTTTAGTTTCTAAACAAAAGCTGACAAATAAACATTAACCCATTAGAACACTTATCCTGAACTTATTCAAAGACTTCCTTGGGACTTTCTTTTAGCCAGCCACTTAAGAGGATCTATTTGGAGGCAATGGTCTAACTGTATTATCGCTGGACTGTTAATCCAGAGACCCAGGGAATGTGCTGAGGGCCAGGTTAGAATCCCACCATGTGATGTTGGAATTTGGATTCAAGCAAAATCTGGAATTAAGTCTCCAGTGATGACTATGAATCCATTGTCGATTGTCAGAAAAACCCATCTAGTTCACTAATGCCCTTTAGGAATGGAAAATTCCATCCTTCCCTGGTCTGGTCTACATGTGACTCCAGACCCACACAATGTGGTTGATTCTTACGTGCCCTTTGGGCAATAAATGCTGACTTAGCCAGTGACACCCTCATCCTATGAACGAATAAAAAAAGTGGCACCTCAGGCAGTGTAGCACTGCTTCAACGCTTCAGCACAAGAGTCAATATCGATTATTGGCAGCCATCTGGAGAGCTCTACTTAATGGCAAACATAAGATTTCATTTACATTCCTTAACCCAGTTTTCAGAGAATCAATGTACGTAAAAACGACTTATGTCTTATAAATGATTCCATTTTGCTAAACATAATCTTTATTAATTTGTTCAAATGCAAGATAATGGGGCTCTTCAGTCTTCGTTTTAAGTTATCGTTGTCCTCTGGGATTTGATAGCTTGGACTTATTCCGCTGTTCAGTTGAAAATTTAAACCTTTGGCCAATTCCATCTAGAAGGATAAGGGCAGCAGATATATGGGAACACCATCCCCTGGAAGTTCCCCTCCAAGCCACTCGCCCATCCTGACTTGGAAATAAATCCCTGTTCCTTCACTATCGCTGGATCAAAACCAGCATCATGGGTCAACCTACAGCACGTGAACTGCAGTGGTTCAAGAAGGCTCACCAACACCTTCTCCAGGGAAACAAAGGATGGGCAATAATTTCTAGCCCAGTCAGCAATGCCCACATTTCATGAGAGATTTAGGAAAGGTGGGCCCCACCAGCCAGTTTAATAACCAATATCTAAAGAAAGTCTAAAGTAATGTAGAAATAGAAAAGCTGCAGATAGGAGTCAGGCACAACTTATTACTTCATTATATTCTCTTGTACTCAGATTGCATTCTGATATTTACATACTGGCTCTTAGTGTGTAAAATTTTGGAGATGAATAGAACAATTGGCAGATCGTTACGAGACTGCTGCCAGGACTGGATTATATGATTCAGCTGATAGCTTTTATAAATTTAAATTTGCGACTATCTATTTTTAAGAGCTCTCTTAAAGTCTTTGACCAGCTGCTATCGATATTCTGTGGGTGAACTGACCCAGGGGAATGATCGGAGCAGCAAAAACATTGAAGCGTAGAGAATAGATGTAGGCCATTTGGCCCATCGACCCCACTCTGCTGAATGCTGTATCTTTATTCCATCCAGACTCACTCTACTTCTAGATTTCCTGAGTCAATACTCTTTCTCACAGCAAAACTAATGTCATTTACAAGATACCACGCGAGAACTATTAAAAAAACGCTACATCGAACAAACCTGCAGGAAACTTGCCACTAGGATACATGAACACCAACTGGCCACCAAAAGACACGACACACTATCACTAGTTTCTTTACATACAGACAAAGAAGGACACCACTTTGACTGGGACAACACACACATCCAAAGACAGATGAAACAAAGACATGCATGAGAATTCTTAAAGGCATGATATTCTAACCAGACCTCCATCAATAAACGTATCGACTTAGATCCTATCTAACTTGCTTTGAAAAAAAAGAACTGGAAATGACATCACCCACCTTAAGAAACCAAGACCCAGTAATAGAGAGGGGGCACATGCCACCAGCACTTCACCGGAGATTCTCACTGATGATGTTACCTAGTCATGGTGACGAAACATCTGAAAACAAACCTTCCAGCTCAGCAAGCTAACTTACATACTCTTTCTCACAATTGCACCTATTTCATCTTTCACTAACAATGCTGCCTGACTTCCTTTTCTTTTATTTTTGGCCACCACAGATTTGAATGAGACTGGGAAATGAGTCTTGTGCTATCAGAGGTGCCTATCCTTGTGGACGCAATGTTTACATGAAGAACTGTCTACCCTCCTTGGTCATTGTAAAATGTCAAATGGTGCTATTTGAATAGGGAAAGTGAGGACTGCCGATGCTGGAGATCAGAGTCAAGAGTGTGGTGGTGAAAAAGCACAGCAGGAAAAGATTTGACAGCTGGTGAATAATGTGAGTAAATGTGAGGTTGTGCACTTTAGTAGGAAGAACAGAATATCAGAATAGTATTTAATTGGAGAAAGGCTGCAGAAAGTTACAGAGTCAAATTTTCCTACATAAGCCCTGATGAAGGACTGATGCCCAAAACATTGATTCTCCTGCTCCTCAGATGCTGCCTGACCTGCGTGCTTTTCCAGCAACATACTCTGTATTTGAATGGGGTCCAAGGGGAGTTCTCCCCTGACCCCTGGACAGCATTTATACCTCAATCAACACTACAATACTGGATTACTGGTTATTATCACATTTGATTGGGACAACACACGCATCTTAGGACAGGCGAAACAAAGACATGCACAAGAATTCTTAGAGGCATGGCTAACCAGAACTCCATCAATAAACACATCGATTTAGATCCTACCTAATTCCCTTGAAAAAAAGAACTGGAACTGACATCACCTACCTTAAGAAATAGAGAGGGGGGACATACTTGTGGGAACTTGCTGTGCTCCAATTGGTTGCCAAATCTCATTGTACAATGTTAACTACTTCAAATGAAATGAATGTGGTGTTGGTGGGTGACAGGTGCAGACTAGAAGGTGGTTGAGTGCAGTTGCAAAATGACATGCCTCACGTCTTACTGCTGGACCTCAATCCCCCGAGACTGTTATACTGTCATTTTGGGTCAGTGAGGTTTGTGGTGCAGTCAATTGGTCATATAAAAGGACTCCCTAATCATCAACCCAATGGTTGGGAACCATGTAACCATGTAATCTACTGTCATAAAAACCCATCTGGTTCACTACCATCCTTTAGGGAAGGAAATCAACCTGGTCTGGCCTACATGTGACTCCAGACCCACAGCAATGCGGTTCACACTTAGCTGCCCTCGGGTAATGAAAGATGGGTGGTAAATGCTCGGGTGTAGCTGCAGAGGGAACTAACAGGAAGGAAGCCCAGGCCCAGGTAAAGCAGGAGTTGGATCAGTAAGAGAGTGCACCATCAGAGGGTCAAACAGGTCAGAGAGCTAGTAAGCAGGGCCCCAGGCAACGTCAAACATTGGGACACAGTCAGACATACTGCAGAGAGGAAAGCTACCAGTAAGTATCGGAGGGGCACTGTCAGAAAAGGCTGAGGAAGTCCTGCGATGGTCTCACTCACAAACGGCAGCTCTTAATGGGAGGCGATTCAATGCTGGGAGCTTTGAACATCACTGCAGCTTTGAGCTTCTCTGCCAGTGAGGAGCTCCATGGCTCCACTGTATGGAATATTACACGCAGCCACTTATAGGGAGGTCACCAGCCTGGGAGAGGAACAGGATGATAAGGATTCACCCAGGTCATGAGAGCCAGGCAGCCAGAACTGGGCGACTCACCGCCGTCACTAGATTTCCACCGATTCAAGAAGCAATCGATAACAGACTTGCTCCTGGAATGAGGCAGCAGAGTTCACAAGCAGCAAACTGTTTCACTCTCTGAATGAGCAGGTGCTCTGTGATCACCACAAGCAAAGCCTTCAGAGGAATGTTTGACAGGATAGTGAATTTACAATGGCCATGTTTACAGATGACACAAAGCTACTGGTAATGCAAGTGAGAGGATGGCACACAGAATCAGTGTAGAGATTGTAACAAGGTCAGCCAGGTGGACCTCATAGAATATGAGTTCCCTGACTGGGGCTGTTAATCTGATCCAATCAGGGAGCCCTGGCTGACATATAAATAGGAATATCAGGGGTTCTGTTCACTCTGCGAGCTAGCTCTGAGGGAGCTGGCTCAGTGACAAGGACTGTCCACGGGTAAATAAAAGTTGACTTGGTGTCAGGATACCGGCCTCTAGGGAGTTAATTCAGTCAGCAAAGGAATATTGACAGGTTAAGAAACTGAGGAAACTGAGGACAGCTGGTGAATAATGTGAGTAAATGTGAGGTTGTGCACTTTAGTAGGAAGAACAGAATATCAGAATAGTATTTAATTGGAGAAAGGCTGCAGAAAGTTACAGAACAGAGGGGTTTGAGAGTCCTTGCTCATGAATTAAAAAAAAAACAATTATTGAAGTGAATAATAGGCAATGGAATTTTACTTTTATTTCAAAGGGAATGAAGTATAAAGGTAAGGAGGTTTTATTGAAACATTGACAGGCACTAGCCAGACCACAGTTGGAATACTGTGAACAATTTTTCTCCCATTATAGATGAAAGGATACCCTAGCGTTGGGGACAGCTGAGAGGTCACTTGGCTGAGTGGGTTTAGAAGAATGAGAGGTGACCTTATCGAAACATACAAGATTCTGAGAGGACTTGACAGGGTTGTGCCTGAAAACTTGTTCCCCTAGTGGGAGAGTCCAGGACCAGAGAGTCTAATCTCAGAGTAAGGGGTTGTACATTTAAGACAGAGCTGAGGAGGAACTTCTCTGAGAGGATGGCTTTTCTGTGGAGTTCTTTACTGCAGTGGGTTCTACAGGCTGGGTCAGTAAGCATATTTAAGGCTGATTTGGTAGATTTTTATTCAGTCAGGGAATTAAGGGTTATAGGGAAAAGCCAGAGAGGTGGAGTTGAGGAATATCAGATCAGGCATGATCTCAGTGAATGGCAGAGCAGAACTCAATGGGCTGAATGGCCATTGTTCCTGCTCCAATATCTTACATGTGCGAACTATGCAGAGATCTCTCACTATTCACAGATCCTCTCTAACCTGCGGGCACCGCAACAGTTTGTAACCCCTAACCAATGATAGGGTTGGTTCCTTGGTGCTATTGCGTATCCACAGAACATCTAGGTCAAGACATCTGTACAAAACCCTCAAAGTACAGCTGAAGAAGTGGCCAGTCCTCCAAAAGGGATCCAAATACAGCAGGCTATTCCTAACGATGAGGGTCTGCTGCATGGACTGTTGGTGTAGAGTGAGAGAGCCCAGAATCAATATGCAATGCAACACCTCGCACAACCTCCCTCAGCGGAAGGGGGAGGAATTTGCAGAGGGAGAGAGGGTGGGACAAGCTATCTCCTTGGATGCAGACAAAGAGGAAGATGCTGCTTCTCATAAGGGAGTGGACAGGCAGATGCAGCAACACTGGAGACAGGCCATGGCACCACCAGATCCCAGCATGACTCAGGCACTACAACACCTCTGGATGTGGTACTCCTGGCAGAATTGCAATGTCTGTGGCAAGGGGACCACAGCGAAGGAGCTTCTCAACAAAGTTTCATCAATACTCAAGAAGGCATCAGAAGTCAAGCCACCCTCTGATTCCTCCACCTTACGCTGTTCGGTCCCTACTGAAAACTAATAATGCTGGAGATGACAGAGGGTCAGGCAGCATCCACAATAGTGTGCTTCTACCTTGTTCTGTCCCTACCTGCATTTTGGATTTGAGAGGACAGAGTTCCAGGAAATCTGACTTATCTTTTAGTTTTAAAAACAAATCCCGTACAAAAGTAAGCCTGCGACACAGTCTGTCAGTTGGCATTGGTAATTAGCTGAGAGAAGATGGACTGGCCTTGGGAAAGAACAAATGGAAGTGAGAAACCAAAACTGAGCAATATTCAAACTAATCCCAGGATATTGGGGGTCTTTAAGATGTGGTCCCATTTCATTTGATTTGTGAGGATGGAAAATAACCCTTGACACTATAAACTCGATTTCAAATCAACTGTAGCTTATGATGTTCATTAAATTATTAACTTGGGGAAACAAGCGTGTATAATTGTGTTTACATAAGACTGAAAAAGGAATGTTCTTCAAATTGCTTTGGACTGAACGCTATATTATGTTGGGAATCATTTTCTGAAGCAGCTTGTTTTATAGATAGTTTCCACTCAGTGCATTACCCAAAAGGCTTTGGTTCTGAAAAGCCCACTCCCAGCCTGATAAAGCCTCAATTTTAAAATTCACAACCTTATTTTCCAATCCCACTTTGACCTTGATACCTCCACCCACACCCTACCCTTTCTCTGTAGCATGGTCCAGATATATGCAATCCTCCCGGGGTCATCCAGTTTTAACCTCTTCCTTGTCCAGCCATTCCGTCATTCCAAATTCGATGGTCGTGCTCGGTCCGAGGCCCCAAACTCTTGAATTTCAACCAGGAGCATTTCAGCCTCTCGGTTACCCCTCTCAAGACAGAAATTAGAAGCTACCAAACCTTAGTCTTGAACAGTGCTGGCTATCAATCCCTTTAGCTATTCACCACTAGATCACGTTAGTCACTATAATAGGGTCCTGCTCTCATCTGTGAAAACAGCACACTTTTCCAGAATCATTCTGCAATATAAACTCCGGATACATTTTCTGTACTCTTCAAGCCTGCTCGCCTGAGCCTACACCTCAGAAAGAAGTGGAGGATTTCCATGTCCACAAACATCTCAAATAATAAAATACTTAGTTACTGTTGTCCAATTTGTACAGAGCAGGATCTAACAAACTGCCACATGATAATAACTAGGTCATCAGTGATGTTTGGGTTAAACATTGGCTGGGTTCCCTGACCTTCTTCAAAAAAGCACTTTGGTATCTGTTACATCCCATTTTTCTGGTTTCTAACATCTGCAATATTTTTGCATTGTACAGTTAACTTGCATTTTGAGGGAACAAGTAACATCCCATTCAAAGAGCTAATACGTTCCTTATCCCCTCAGTACTGAGCTGCGAAAGCAGCTTGATAGTTGTTCCTAGGTCCTGGAGTGACAGCAAACTGGACCCTTGTGACATGGAGGCAATTTTATTATCAACTGAGCCAGACCTCCCACATATCAACAAAGCATCCAAGAGGGAAGAGCTGATGGATTTCCACACGGTCAAGTTTGAGATTATCTGGTCACCTTCCCTTGTCCAAACAAGGGCCAAGCTTCATGCCGTGTTCTTGGTCCACACTAGCTCTGGATTCATGTCTTTATCTAGTTTGTCTCCTATCTCCCCTTGTGCTCTTTCTGAGATCACCTTGTCCTTGTCACCACTTCCTCTCTCAATCCAATTCCCAATAAAGCAAGGAGTGGTGCAGTGGCTCAGTAGTTAGCATTGCTGCCTCATAGTGCCAGGCACTCTGGTTCAATCCCATCCTCGGGTGACTATCTGTGTGGAGTTTGCATGTTCTCCCCATATCTGTGTGGGTTTCCTCTGGGTGCTCTAGTTTCATCCCACAGTCTCAAGATGGGGGTTTAAACTAACTCTGCAGGGGCATGGGAACCCAGACTGTAACTTTAGGGTGCAGGACCTGGAGTGTAGGGAGGGTAGGAATATGGTATCAATCTTAAAGGATCGTGCCTGTAAACAGAAGAGTGGCTTGAAGTGTGTATACTTTAATGCCAGAAGTATACGAAATAAGGTAGGTGAACTCGCAGCGTGGGTTGGTACCTGGGACTTCGATGTTGTGGCTATTACGGAGACATGGCTAGATCAGGGACAGGATTGGCTGTTGCAGGTTCCAGGGTTTAAATGTTTTAGTAGGGTCAGAGGTGGGGGTAAAAGAGGGGGGGGTGTGGCTTTGCTTGTCAAAGATAGTATTACAGCGGTGGAAAGGAAGATGGATGAAGATTTGCCATCTGAGGTAGTTTGGGTTGAGGTTAGGAATAGGAGAGGTGAGGTCACCCTGTTAGGAGTCTTTTACAGGCCTCCTAATAGTCCTAGAATCGTTGAAGAAAGGATTGCGAAGATGATTCAGGAGAAGAGTGACAGTAATAGGGTGATTGTTATGGGAGACTTTAACTTTCCTGATATTGATTGGGAAAGCTATAGCTCAAGTTCGTTAGATGGGTCAGTGTTTGTGCAATGTGTGCAGGAGAGTTTCCTGACACAATATGTAGATAAGCCAACAAGAGGTGAGGCCATACTGGATTTGGTTCTGGGTAACGAACCAGGCCAGGTATTAGAACTAGAGGTAGGTGAGCACTTTGGGGACAGTGACCACAATTCGGTGATTTTTAGTCTCGTGATGGGGAGGGATAAGTGTGTACTACAGGGCAAGAGTTATAGCTGGGGGCAGGGAAATTATGATGCGTTGAGGCATGACTTAGGATGTGTGGATTGGAAAAGTAGATTCCAAGGCAAGAGCGTAATTGATATGTGGAACTTGTTCAAGGAGCAACTATTGAGTGTCCTTGATAAGTACGTACCTATCAGGCAGGGAGGAAAGGGTCGTGTGAAGGAGCCGTGGTTTAATAAGGAGTTGGAATCCCTTGTTAAATGGAAGAGGGCGGCCTTTGTAAAGATGAGGCGTGAAGGTTCAATAGGGGCGATTGAGAGTTATAAGGTAGCCCGGAAGGACCTGAAGAGAGAGCTAAGAGCAGCAAGGAGGGGACATGAAAGGTCCTTAGTTGGTAGGATTAGGGAAAACCCTAAGGCTTTCTATAGGTATGTTAGGAATAAAAGAATGACTAGGGAAGGAATAGGTCCAATCAAGGATAGTAATGGGAAGTTGCGTGTGGAGGCTGAAGAGATTGGGGAGGCGCTGAATGAATACTTTTCGTCAGTATTCACTCAGGAACAGGACATTGTTGTCGATATGAATACTGAGGCACGAATAAGTAGAATGGATGGCTTTGAGATATGTAGAGAAGAGGTGTTGGAAATTCTGGCAAGGGTGAAAATAGATAAGTCCCCTGGGCCTGATTGCATTTATCCTAGGATTCTCTGGGAAGCAAGGGAGGAGATTGCAGAGCCATTGGCCTTGATTTTTGTGTCCTCTTTGTCTACAGGAGTAGTGCCAGAGGACTGGAGGCTAGCAAACGTGGTTCCCTTGTTCAAGAAGGGGAGTAGGGATAATCCTAGTAACTATAGGCCAGTGAGTCTCACTTCTGTTGTGGGCAAAGTCTTAGAGAGAATTATAAGGGATAGGATTTATGCACATCTGGATAAGAATGATGTGATCAAGGATAGTCAGCATGGTTTTGTGAAGGGCAGGTCGTGCCTCACAAACCTTATTGAATTCTTTGAGAAGGTGACGAAGGAGGTAGATGAGGGGAAAGCGGTAGATGTAGTATATATGGATTTTAGTAAGGCGTTTGATAAGGTCCCCCATGGTAGGCTACTGCAGAAAATACAGAGATATGGCATTGAGGGTGAGTTGGAGGTTTGGATTAGGAATTGGCTCTCTGGAAGAAGACAGAGGGTAGTAGTTGATGGCAAAGATTCATCTTGGAGTGCCGTCACTAGTGGTGTTCCGCAAGGATCTGTTTTGGGACCATTGCTGTTTGTCATTTTTATAAATGACCTGGAGGAAGGGTTAGAAGGTTGGGTGAGCAAGTTTGCGGATGATACGAAAGTCGGAGGAGTTGTAGACAGTGAGGAAGGATATGGCAGGTTACAGCGGGATATAGAGAAGCTGCAGAGCTGGGCAGAAAGGTGGCAAATGGAGTTCAATGTAGCTAAGTGTGAAGTGATTCACTTTGGTAAGAGTAATAAAAAGATGGATTACTGGGCTAATGGTAGACTACTTGGTAGTGTGGAAGAGCAGAGGGATCTTGGTGTCCATGTACACAGATCTCTGAAAGTTGCCACCCAGGTAAATAGTGCAGTGAAGAAGGCATATGGCGTACTGGCTTTTATTGGTAGAGGAATTGAGTTCCGGAGTCCTGAGGTCATGCTGCAGTTGTATAAGACTCTGGTGCGGCCGCTTCTGGAATATTGTGTGCAGTTTTGGTCGCCATACTATAGGAAGGATGTGGAGGCACTGGAACGGGTGCAGAGGAAGTTTACCAGGATGTTGCCTGGTATGGTAGGAAGATCCTATGAGGAAAGGCTGAGGCACTTGGGGTTGTTTTCTTTGGAGAAAAGAAGGTTTAGGGGTGATTTGATAGAGGTGTACAAGATGATTAGGGGGTTAGATAGGGTTGACAGTGAGAACCTTTTTCCGCGTATGGAGTCAGCTATTACAAGGGGGCATAGCTTTAAATTAAGGGGGGGTAGATATAGGACTGATGTTAGGGGTAGGTTCTTCACTCAGCGAGTCGTAAGATCATGGAATGCCCTGCCAGTAGCAGTAGTGGACTCTCCCTCTTTATGGGTATTTAAGCGGGCATTGGATAGGTATATGGAGGATAGTGGGTTAGTGTAGGTTAGGTGGGCTTTGATCGGCGCAACATCGAGGGCCGAAGGGCCTGTACTGCGCTGTATTGTTCTATGTTCTATGTTCTATGTTCTATGTGCAGGTTAAGTGGATCGGTTGTGCTAAATTGCACATAATGTCCAGGGGTATGCACGTTAGGTGGATTAGCCACAGGAAATGCAGGGTTACAGGGATAGGGTAATGGGTTGGTTCTGGGTGTGATACTCCTTGGAGAGTCAGTATTGTCTTAATGGGCTGATTGTCCTGCTCTCATACTGTAGGGATTCTATGAATGACAAGAGAACTGCCCATCCTGACTCCCATGAAAGTTGACAGTTCTCTTTCCTCAGGCCCCCTCTCTCTTCTTCAGATCTATTGTGACCACATCTGTCCTGAAAAATAATCCTAACTTTGGAACCCCTCACCCTTGAGAGCTAGCACACCATCTCCAACACTCCTTTCCTCCTCAAATTTACTGCCTCCTCCTAAATCCTTACCCGCCTTTGCTGGATCTCTGAACATCTCCCATCAGGTTCCCATCTCAGCCTTTGCCCTGATTGTAGACTTATCGGTCACAGATGCCAATTTATGTGACCATGATATAGCTAAGCTCTTCCTCCATAACGGTGTGACCACAACCTTTGTCTACCATCCTCTCCCCATTATTGTCCAGCTGCATGAGACTGTGGAAGAGTCACAATTCAATACAATTTAGAAGAGGCCATTCAGCCCATCGAGTCAACACCAACCCTCTGGAAAGCATCTCACCCAGATCCACTCCCTACCCTTTCCTGCATTTCCCATGGCTCACCCACCCATCCTGCACATCCCTGGACACTATGGACAATTGAACATGGCCACTCCACCTAACCTGCACATTTTTGGACTGTGGGGGGGAACCAGAGCACCCGGAGGGGATCCACAAGAGTGAGGAAAAGCTTTTTGCACAGCAAGTGGTTCGGATCTGGAATGGGCTGCCCTGAGACGGTGATGGAGGCAGATTCAGTCGTGGCTTTCAAAAGGGAACTCAAAGATCAAAACAGAAAAATAAACGGCTTGGCTAGGGCAAAGGGTGATCAGCTGAGTTGGTATTGAAGAAAGCTGGCATGGACTCGATGGGCTGAATGGCTTCTTTCTATGACTTTAATATGAAATAACTGCTAACTGTGGTCGAGATCCTGTAATTAGTGCATTCGATTGTTGGCATGAGAAGGAAGCTGTTACAGCTTCTTCTCCCAGTTAGGGAGCACTGTGTGATATGAAGAAGATGGATTTAGTTTTGACATTGATTTGTCTATCTACCCTGTGCAAAGTTCACATCTCTCTTGATTGACTTTCAAGAAGTGGAGGCCCACGTAGAATTTTATAGAATGCCTACAGTGTGGAAGCAGGCCATTCAGCCCATCAAGTCCACACCGACTGTCTGAAGAGCATCAGTCCCAGATTCATCCCCCATTCTCTCCCTATAACCCTGCATTTCTCAGGCTAATCTAGCTCACCTGCACAACCCTGGACACAATTGGCAATTTAGCATGGCCAAACCACCTAACCTGCACATCTTTGGACTGTGGGAGGAAACCGGAGCACCCAGAGGAAACCCACACAGACACGGGGCGAATGTGCAAAATCCACACAGACAGTCGGCTGAGGGTGGAATCACACTGAGGTCCCTGGCACTGTGAGGCAGCAGTGTTAACCATTGGGCCACCAGGTGACTGCTCTCATCAGTTCAATTCTTATCTCTCTCAGCTGAACCATGAATCACTTACAAAGTGTTCTCTTCTTGATTGTACCGTCACCTCTGGGATCCTCCACAGGTTTATCCATGAGTCCCTCCTATTTCTCATCTGCAGTTTGCCCCTTGTTAAACTCATCTGAAAACGCACAGTCGGTTACAGTAAAGTACACTGACCACCGACGTTCCCTCTAAGCCACTGTGAAATTCTGTGCATGCCAGTTGGTACGCTAGTGTCATTCCTCGCATATGGATCTCAGAGGCCTACATGACAGCAAAAATATTTCAGGGGAATATTGCTGACAATGGCAATCTTTACCTCACCACCACCTTCCTCAACATGTCCAGTGTCTCTACATTGTCTGGCTACTTGTCTGACATCCAGAAATAGATGGGCAGAACCATCATCTGTTGGAATGTAAGACCATTAGGTGGAGGAACAAAAGAAGGCCATTCAGCCCATTGAGTCTGCTCCACCATTCAATGAGATCATGGCTTACCTGACATTCCTCAACTCTACTTTCCTGCCTTTTCCCCTTAACTCTACATTATCATACTGATTAAAAATCTGTCTGGTTCGGTTTTGACTCCATTTAATGACCCAGCCTTGACAGGAATTCCACAGATTCGCACCCACCCCGAAAGAAGAAATTCCTCCTCCTCACTGTGTTAAATGTGTGACCCCTTACTCTGAGGTGATGCCTTCTGGTTCCCACAAAGAGGAACAATCTCTCCATGGCCATTCTGTCAAGTCCACTAAGAAGCTTGTATGTTTCAATAAGATTGCCTGTTATTTTTCTAAATCTGCTAATCTGCTCAACCTCTCTTCACATGATAGTCCATCCATACCCGGGATCAGCCTCATGAGCTGTCTTCAATTCCAGTATATTTTTATTTCTTTATTCACACGCAGGATGAGGGCGTCACTGGCTGGGCAGCATTTATTGCCCATCCCTACTTGCCTAGCAAGCAGTTAAAAGTCAACCACATTGCTGTGGTTAGGGAGTCACATGTAGGCCAGAACAGGTAATGATGGCAGTTTCCTCCCCTAAAGGATACTGATGAACTGGGTTTTTCCAACAATTGGAAATGGATTCATGGTCATCATTCGATATTTATTAGATTCAAATTCTGCCACAGCAGGATTCAAACTTGAGTCCCCAGAATGTTATCCGGGTCTTTGGATTAACAGTCCAGCAATAACACCACTAGGCCATTGCCTATTGCTTAGATAAGGGGTCCAAAAGAGTTCACTGCATTCCAGCTCTGGTCTGGCTAGTAACTTCAATAGTTTTAGCAAAACCTCCCTATGTTTGTACTGCATTCCTAATGTAAAAAAGACCAACGTTTCATTTGCCTTCCCTATTACCCATCGAACTTGGATGCTAGTATTTTATGATCCATGGTTGAGGATCCCCAAATGCCTCTTGAGAAGATTCAAGCCATTGTTTTTGATCGCCATTACAAACCCACTTCCTCACTATTGATTTTGTCTCTCTCCCTGGTAAGCCCCAAATGAGACCATATTTCTGCACACAGCCTCTTGCCAAAATTGTGAGTGCATTCCACAATGACCTTTTACAATATTGCTTATCCCTAATTCTCATCACACAATGTTCCATTTCGAAGAGCCCTGTCTTTATCCCAGCCCATCATAAGATATTCCTTTGCAATAATCCCTTCACAAATCCCAAACAAATCTCAGCCTTAATACAAGGCCTCTGCATAGCAACCGTGCTCATCCCTAGCTCATCGTACAAGAGCTCTGCATAGCAACCTAGTGTTCATCCAAACCCCATGCATCGCATTGTTTAGCAACCCAGTGTTCATCCTGACCCATCAGACAATACCTTTGCAACCATATGCTCAGGCTATCCCATCTAACAGGGCTCTGCATAGCAACCATGTTCATCCCAACCCATCGAAGAAGCACTCTCCATAGCAACCCAGTACCCATCCTAGCTTCCCGGTTTCATTAGCTGCAATTTGAGTTCTTCACGTGAAATGTATAAGGCTGTGGGAATGCATTTCTTATGTTAAAATATGCCATGTTTTATATACAACACATCCACTTAATTAACAAAATAGCCAAAAGAAAACCTGCTCGGAGCTGGGAAACTGAGGTGAACCTATTATTCTTCAATTTAGCAGCCTGCGTTTTTTTTTAATCACAGATGTGGTGCGCCATCCCTTATCAGATTGTCTCTACTTTTCTCCTGTGAGGAAGGGGGGAGGTAGCGAGCACGTGATTGTAATGCGCTCAAACACCAGGGAATTGGATCTGAGACAGGAGCAGAATCAAAGATTATGGGATGCCACAATCAGAAACGAAATGTCTGTGAGAGAGGGAGCAATCAGATCATTTCTAATTCTTCAATCTCTGAAGAAGAAACATGAGTCTGCTCTGTGAAATGTCTATACCTACAGACATACATTATTTTAAGGATGTATCGGTCTATTGAAGTGAATTGTCTACCTCTATTCATAAGGATGCATGACATCAATTTGCTTTGTTGGCTGTTATTGTCAGCTGTGTTAACGCACTCAGTGTGGGGATACCTGCATTAAAATATCAGGCAAAGGAACACGATGTGAAGGCTTCAAGCACTTTAACAACATATGGTCTTGGTTCCTTAGCCCTGCATTTCGATAAAGTTGCTTTCAAAATAAAATCACCACCATTTCTTGAGGGGAAAATAACCACGTACTTTGTAAAGGACATTCCAAACAAAAAAATCATCGATCACAGGTTACAAGATGAGGAGTGAGCCTGAGAGGAAACGATGGATCGTGCTGGAGATATGATGTGATAATTAATTAGTTAACATCACGTTGCCGAGGAACTGCAGCCATTGCTCACTGCCAGCAGTTCACGTCCTATGTGGCATTAGGAATTCAGATCACATCCCACTGTCTGAAAAGCCAGACAGGGGTGATGTTAGGAAGCAGCAGAATAGCAGTGATTGTCTGATCAACCTTACATAAGAGCTTGGATTGAATAATATGAAAAATTAAATATCTGCGAACCAATCAGTGCCCACAAAATGCCCAAGGACAGTTACCCTGTCTGCCCAGAATATCCACGGGGTCAGTAATCAGGGAAAAGAGAACAGAAGATTGTGAATCCGTACCCACTGGGTGTTAATAAATTAACCCTTCCGGAACTGATATTCTGTTGTTTTCTTTGGTTTATTTCCAAGGGCAAGCACCAGAGAGTTCTCTATTAAAACCATGACCTGTGCCCTCAAAGCTGATGCTCCAGTGCAGGACAGAGGGAGTGCAGCACTGTCAGAGGCGCCATATTCCAGATGACACTGCGAACCGAGGCCTCAGTGCCCTGGCCAGGAACATGAACAAGTCCAAAGGAAATACTTCAAAGCAGGGCAGGGGAGTTATCACTGGTAGCAAGCCTGAAAGTGCTGGAGAAACTCGGCAGACCTAGCAGCAGAGAAAGAGAGAGAGAAAACAGAAGAAGTAGGAACAGGAGCGATCTGATCCAGCAATCAATAAAATCATGGCTGATCTTTTCATGCAATCAGTTCCACTGACACTCCTGTCACTTTAACCCCTAATTCCTTCACTGTTCAAAAATCTTTGCCTTAAAACCATTCAACGACGCAGAGTCAACGTTTTGAGTCTGGAATGGCGGACCGCTGAAGATGTGTCACACTGGACTCAAACTATTAACTCAGCTTTCTCTCTCCACAGATGCTGCCAGACCTGCTAGGTTTCTCCAGTGATTTTGAGTTTTAATTGAGATTTCCAACATTTTGATTTTATTTGAGTTATGCCTGGGGCTCTTGTCAATACTTAGTCCTCAATCAGGTATGATTGAAGAAACAGATTATGGCTATTATTGCGTGCTGTTTGTGGAAAGAAAGGCCACTGTTTCTCACATTGTAACAACGGCAAAAATACTTAACTGCCTGTAAAACACGTTGACAAGTCCAAAGCAGCAATATGAATGCGAGTTTTTAAAAGTCCCATTGAAAAGATTCAACCAGGAATACAGTATATCCCTATTCCTGATGAAGGGCTTTTGCCCGAAAAGTCGATTTTCCTGCTCTTCGGATGCTGCCTGACCTGCTGTGCTTTTCCAGCACGACTCTGATCTAGACATACAGTAGATCCCCCCCCACCCCGTACTCGAGGGGAATACGTTCCAAGACCTACTGGAGAAACCCAAAACCACGAATAGTCGCGAAGCCATTCATTTCCATAGGAAACTTACCTTCCCGACAGCACTCGGTCCCTGGTTCTGGAACATTCCCTGTAATATGTTCGGGCTGCGGTAAACCGCAGGTAACTGAAACCACAAGAACCAGACCCACGAATATGTAGGACAGCCTGTAGGTACTTAAAATTTCCACTTAAGTTGAAGGGGTGTCCTAAATTAGAAGCCATGCATTTCAAATGTTGGCTGTGCAGTGTTGCTTATCACTGAGGGAGTCCACATTGCTATGGCAACATACACTTTAACAAGAATCATACAATCCCTACAGTGTGGAAACAAGCCCTTTGACCCAATTCATCCACACCAACCCTCCAAAGAGTTATCCACCCCTCTTCCCTACTACTCTACATTTACCCCTGACTAATGCACCTAACCAGCACATCCCTGAATACTATAGGCAATTTGGCATGACCAATCCACCTAACCAATACATCTATGGACTGTGGGAGGAAACCCATGCAGACATGGTGAGAATGTGCAAACTCCACACAGTCAGTCACCTGAGACTGGAATCAAACCCAGGTCCCTGGTGCTGTGAGGCAGCAGTGCTAACCACTGAGCCACCGTGAATACTGATGAGATAATGGAATAGAGTACCATGGGGAGGATGCACATGTGGAGTACCATGGCCCATTTGGGCTGAATGGACTTTAAATAAATTGTGTGCTTTTTAAAAATATCATTCACGCTAGGCCAACATTTATTGTTCATCCCAAAGGGCAGGTAAGAGACAACCCCATTGCTGTGGGTCTCGAGTCACATGTAGGCCAAACTGGGTAAGGATGGCAGTTTCCTTCCCTAAAGGACATTAGTGAACTTATTGGGTTTTTTTTTCACAATCGGCAATGGATTCATGGTCACCATTAGCCTTTTGATTCCAAATTTTTATTGAATTCACATTCCACCATCTGCTGTAGTGTGATTCGAACCCAGGTCCCAGGGTCCCTGGATTAACAGTCCAGCAATAATGCAACTAGGCCATCAACTTGCCCGTGAGTGCAATATGCCTTCAAGCCCTCAAACAATGCTCAGTTAGTTGGCAAACGAATGCCAGGTAGAATGCTGCAATTGATTGCAATTTCCTGAGGGAGGGAGAGAAATCATCACCTAGTCTTTCCCTGTGTGGGGGATGGGTTGTTGTTAAGCTGCAGGAAGCACAAATGTGGTGAGTTTACAGATTGTTTTCCAGGTTGGTCCTTTATCTAAGGACTTTTCTGCTAACTCCCTTGCAATTACAATGGGCCAGGGATGTGTTGGTGAGGTAGATAAGCTATGGGAAACACAGGGTTATGGGGATGGCGTGGATCTGGAAGGAGGACAATTTGTCCATCAAGTCCACACTGATCCTCTGAAGAGCATCAGATGAGGATCAGTGTGGACTTGATGGACGAATTGTCCTCCTTCCCCACAGTAGGGAATCTATGATTCAATGTTGCTGGAGGTGTCATTAGGTGACCCGCTGTCTCTAAGTACCCTGCCTTTCCCCCTTTCCTCTCATCTCGGGTACATGATGGGCAGATGAAGCTAATCTTCCCTTTTGACCTGGAGACCCACTCATTGACAATGAACTTTCTTGTCACTACTATGATAATTATATGATAAATAAAAAATAGATTCTCTTCAGAATTTGCTTTGAACATGTTTGTGTTTTAGTTATAAAAATATCAGACTTGGGGTAAAGAAAGACTGCTTGAATGACAGTCGGGACTGATCTAATTAATAATGAGAAGGTTGGTTGCTTCCTACAGGGAGCTGCAGAATAGATTGTAACCACGCTGATCAAAAGATAATCAGAATGAGAGCAGGAGCATAGTTTTCGGCTTCTCAATCCTGTTTCACTATTTAGCAAGGTTGTAGCTGATCTTTTACCTCAAGACATCTTCATACTCGACATATTCCTCAGGATCATGGAATCCCTACAATGTGGAAGCAGGCCATTCAGCCCTAAGGGTCCACACCCACCCTCCAAAATGTATTCCACCCAGAGCCACATCCCTACCCTATCCTTGTAACATTGCATTTTCCATGGCCAATCAATCTAACCTGCAAATCTTTGGACTTTCAGAGAATCCCTACACTGTGGAAGTAGGCCATTCAGTCCATCAAGTCTGCACCAACCCTCCAAACAGCATCCCAGGCAGACCCAATCACCTTACCCCATAACCCTGCATTTTTACTATGGTTAACCCACCTAGCTTGCAGATCCCTGGATACAGTGGGGCAATCCATCTAACCTGCATATCTGTGGACTGTAGGAGGAAGCCCACGCAGACACGGGGTGAATGTACAAACTTCCCACCGGCAGTTGCCTGAGGGTGGAATCGAACTCTGGTCCTTGTGTGATGATGCTGCTCCTTTAACAAGGTTAGGTTGTCCTTGTTTTTTTGTCAGAGGGGTCGGAAACGCATAGATTCTGAAATGTCTGGGATTATCTACTTGAAGACGCTTTTAAGTTTTTGAACAAACACTTGTACAATGAAAGGGGAGTGGCCAATTCTCCCAGCTCAGCTTCTCTCTGGTTTAGGTTTGGTTTGGTTTTAGCAAGCAGTCACTTTTAAAGCTGCTGGACCCAAAGAAACAGCAAGATGGAAGAAGGTGTTCCATGCTGAATCTCTCTGCCATCTTTCTCTCTCCTGTAAGACCCTGTGCTTGGATTTACCTTTTTTGCCAAGGGTTATTTATGGGGACTGTTGCTGGAATTTGAAAGAGTAACATTACACTGGAATTGTCTGCTGGGTTTTCAGAGAGGTTAAGTTATTCTGTATTCTGATCTCTTTTGTTTGTGCTTGATTCGGTACTCTGTAAATGAATTCTGTTTTGACCAGCTGCATCACTCCTGGAGTATCCACTTTACACCTGCTTAAAACAATGAGAATATTTAGGGTCAGGGCTACCTTCTTGAAATGTTTTGAGGAGGTCTGGCCTGGTCCATTACACCTAGTGCTGTGAGGCAGCAGTGCTAACCACTGAGCCACTGTGCCATCATTAGTTCCCTTGATGTCCATACCCTGTTTACCTCAGTCTCAATCATACTCAATGCCAAAGAAGCTGATCTCTCTGGGGTAAAGAATTTGAACAATGCACAACCCTCTGAGTGAAGAAATGTTTGCCTTATCCCTATCCTGAATGATAGAACCCCTCATCCTAAAACAGCGCCTTTTCTTTCTAGTCTCTCTGGCCAAGGAGAAACAACCCATCAGCATCTAATCTGTTAAGCCATCCAAAGATTTTACATATTCAGAAGACCTCGATCTCTCATTCTTCTAAAGCTCAAAGATTCAGTCCTGTTCTCCAGCTTCCTGCAGCCATTAGAAAGCGTCCAAACTTCTCATTATCCCTTGAATCATTAGTTCTGACTGTTAGTCAAACAATTAGCTCTTTTCCCCCATGTCCCATATTTTTATGACCAATACGCAAATGTTTCGAAAGCTAATTTTGAAGAGAATCTGTTTTTTGTTGCTGTGTTATTATCATAGCAGTGTCCCAGGGATTGGTCTTCAATTACTGGAGACAATCCTGGAAGAGGTAGTTCTGTATGGCCCCTGGATAAGCGTCTCGTTTCATATCCATACCATCATCAAGAGCTCTTTCCAAATCTCTAACAACCTCTGATTCCGTCCCTGCCTCTACCCGTCCCTTTGTTACCTGACTATTCCAACACAGTCACATTGTCCCCTCCATAACCTTATAGTCACCCAGAAATTCTACCAATATCCAAACTCATGCCCAGTTCCATTCACCCATCCCTATGGCTCAATGGCCTACACTGGATAGTGTCTATTTGCATTCATTCATGGGATTTGGGAAGCTCTGACAAGGAACTTAATCGCCCATCTTGACAGTTTCCCTTGACAACTGAATGGCAATGCCAGGCTTTTCTGAAGGCAAATAAGAGTCTGGAATCACATATAGGTAATGATGACACATTTTCTTCCCAAAAAGACATTCATCAACTATTTTGACAACCTACCTGTTAAGTGAAACGTGTTTACGTTCCAGTTTTATTTCGTTAATTCTATATAAATTCTCAGCTGGTGTGGTGGGATTTGTACTGTTGACTCTGGATCATTGGTCCGGTCAAGTCACATGATCACTCTGTTCCTGTTCTCCCAAGCAACCCCACAATTTTAAAGGTCTTAGCATAATTTTCAAACCCTTCCATGTCTGTGTAATCTCCTTCAACCCTGTGTCCCTCAAGGTTTCTGCCCTTCTTTCTTTCTTTTGTTAAACATCATGAACTTAATTGCTTCACCGTTGGAACACCATCACCAAGTTACCCTTTCTTTACGTGTGGACAGTCCTTGATGCTGCTCCAGCTTCCTCAGAGCCAGCTTTCAGAGTGAAAGGAGTCTCTGACACTCCTGTTTATATCTCTCAGCTAGGGCTCCCTGACTGGACCTGGTTAACAGCCTCAATCAGGGAATTTGTATTCTATGACACCTACCTGGCTATGCTTATTACAATGGGAGAAAGTAAGGACTGCAGATGCTAGAGGTCAGAGTCAAGAGTGTGGTGCTTGGAAAGCACAGCCAGTCAGGCAACATCCGAGGAGTAGGAAAATCGACGTTTTGGGCCTAAGACCTTTAAAGGTCGTATGCCTGAAATGATGATTTTCCTGCTCCTCGGATGCTGCCTGACCTGCCGTGCTTTTCCAGCGCAACACTCCCGACTCTGACCTTATTACAATCTCTACATAGGTCCCCTTGTTTGAAGGAAGACATTATTTCATTGGAGCTAGTTCAGCGCAAGTTCACTAGGATGATGCCTGGTCCAGAGGGATTGTCTCATGAGCAAAGTCTCAACAGGGTGGGACTCCATTCCCTGGAGTTTACAAGAATGAGAATGTGATAACCCCTGTTAGACTTATAAAGCGCCACAAACCAATCTCCCTGTGTAGCTCATTGAGTCGGAGCTCCCTTGGTAAGAGGCCTGCCCAGCTGGAACTTATCAGTTGAGAGAGGTAGTGTCCCTACCCCTGAACCGAGAGGCCCAGGTTCAATTCCCACCTGCACCAGAGGTGCATAGTACGATCTTTGAACATAGAAAAATATGTTAAAGAAAAAGGAAAGAAGACTGAGGGAGGAGCTATTGTGGTGCAGTGGTAGTGTCTCTACCCTGAACCAGGAGGCCTGGGTTCAAATCCCATCTGCTCCCTTGTTGTGACATAACATCTCTGAACAGTTTGTTTGGAAAAGAAAATAAAGCAGACCCAGGTGACTGCTTGCCATGTGGTGGAAATGTCCCTACCTCTCAAACAAGAGGCCAATAGTACCAGTTCCAGCAATGTGTCATAACATCTGTGTAACATGTGAATTAGAAAGTATCTGTAATGCAGACCCAGGCTTTAGCTTTAACGGGCTTGGCATATAATATTTAATTTGGCGTTTTACAGGTGGTGGTTAAAAAGGAAAACAAATAGATAACAAAATGAGTCACGGTGATTGTGATGGTGGGACTGTCACGGTGATTGTGTGTGGTAACAGTGCTGGGTACAAAATAAAGATCAATGCTCTCTATGCCATTAGAGAGAGGTGACTACTGTGGGAGACACAATATCTATTCCCTCCCAACCCGTACCACCCTCCATTTGATTTAGTCCCTTCCCTCTCTCCTCACCTCCCCTTTACTTTTCATAGTCTGCATTGCCCATAATGGGCGCTGCTTGAACTGGCTACTCGAGGGATTACTGTTGACAGTTAATGAAGAAAAATAACAGACCCAGGGGGCCTGTTGTGGTGCACATGGAATGTCTCTACCTCTGAGCCAGAGGACCCCGGTTCAATCCCACCAACTCCATAGGTGGGCAATAACATTTCTTTTCCCTGAATGGGTTTGCGTGTAAATATCCAATTGGCTACATGGGTGATTTATTGGTGGTGGTGGTGGTGGTTCATAGTTAAAAAACAAGAAAAAACAAGGATGATTTGGTGATGTGAAAAGAAAGCTCAGTTGTGTGTGGTAGCACTTCTGGGTATTGTATATGAAAAAAAGCAGGCCCGGGGATGTGATACAGAACTATTTGTCCCTGGTCTGGAAGTAGCCCACATACACCACGAATATTGGTTCTGTTTTCACCAATAAACATGGTGTTCCTTTCCAAGTGGGCTTTCTGAGTTGTTACAGAGAGGTGATCTCTCATTGAAACATATTTAACTCCTACAGCAGTTGACAGGGTAAATGTTGAGAGGATGTTTCCCTTCTGGAAGAGTCAAGGACCAGAGGACATAGTCTCAGAGTAAAGGGATGTCAACTTAAGATAGAGAAGAGGAGGAATTTCTTCTCTCCCAGGGTTGTGGGTCTTTGAAACTCAGTGCTACAGAGAGCTGTGGGGGCAGAGCCCTTCTGTAGAGCTAAGGCTGAGATAGATAGATTCTTGATCAGTTGGGGAATCAAGAGTTATTGGGAAAGGGCAGCAGTGTGAATGCATGGAATGTTAGATCCTACTAGAGCATAGGCTGATCTCGCATTAGAGATTAATGGTGGTTTAACCTGAGGGTCACCACACCTCAGGCAGAGAGAAAGAGATTGAGAAGGTAACCTCACCCACTGCAGGAATTGAACTCATACTGTTGGTGTTACTCTGTATTGCAAACCAGTTGTCCAATCAACTAAGCTAACCAAAACCCAAGTGAGAGCAATGCTAAAGCAAGATCCCACTGAAGTCAATATCCCACAGACACTACTCTGAAAACACTGCCTGGTGTTCCTGGCCAATGTTAATCACTTCAATAATATCGCTAAGATTAGTTTGGTCTTTTGCTGTTGCTATGTGTTTGCTGTGTGTATGTTGACTGCTGCTTATCCAACAAGACAGTGTAGATTCAACACAACTCATCTTTCACAGGAGGTAAGAGCTCGATAAGATTGATGTTTTTCCCCTTGGGGTCAACTGCAATGTCCCAGGAGCATTCCCAGGGAGCAGCCAGCACAGGGGTTTAACCTGTGCCCTGTTGCTCTTGCTGAATTTCATTTTGAAAGCCATCGCCAGTTTCACTCACTGGCTCAGGAGTTTTAATCTGTAAGGACTAGGAGCAGAATGAGACCATTTCAGCCCCTCAAACCTGTTGTGCTATTTAATACAATCAGGGCTGATCTCACCTCGGCCTCAACTCCACCTTCCTGCCCACTCTCCACAACCCTTCAACCCATTATTATTTAAAAATCTGTCCACCTCCTTCATAAATTTACTCAACATCCCAGCATTCCTGCACTCTGGGATTGTGGATTCCACAACTTACCGATCCTTTAAGAGAACTAATTTCCCCTCATCTCTGTTACTCCTAAAACTATAGCCTCCCGTTCTAGATTGCCCCACAGGAGGGAACATCCTCTCAACCTTTACTTTGCTAATCCCTTCTAATATCCGAGATGTCTCAATTAGATCTCCTTTCATTCTTCTATTCTCGAGAGAGAGTATAGACCAAAACTGCCCAATCTCTTTTCTTAAGACAAGCACTATCAACTCCAGAATTAATCTGGCGAGTCTTGTCTGAACCACCTCCGATATAATGACATCATTTCTCAAGTCATGAGACCAAAGCGATACGCAGTACTCCAGATGTAGTTTCACCAAACCTGGTAGAGTTGTAATAACATTTCCCTCGTTATGCACTGCATTTCTTTAGCTTTAAATGTCAAAATTCCATTTGCCCTTTTTATTCCCTGCTGTGCCTGTATATTAAATTTGTGTGATTCATGCATAATCTCATCCCTCTGGACCAAAGCATTTTGAAGTTACTCTCTATGTAGGTAATGAGTGGCCTTTTTATTCTTCAAACCAAGAAGGATAACCTCACATGCAGACCTTGTATCAATGCAGACCTGTGTCCCTTCATGACTTCTGTGCATCCCACACTGCCTGTCACAGCCATTGAACTGCTGTCAATCTTGTATTATAGAAAATGCCAGAGCACAGTGGCACAGTGTGATGGAATACTCCACACTTGCCTGGATGGATGCAGCCCCAACTACGCTAAAGAAGCTCAACACCATCCAGGACAAAGCAGCCATCTTGATTGGCACCACATTCACCAGCATCCACTCCCTCCACCATTGATGCTCAGCAGCAGCAGTGTGTACGATCTACAAGAGGCATTGCAGGAATTCACCTAAGCTCCTCAGCATGTTCCAAACCCATGACCATTTCCATCTAGAAGGACAAGGGCAGTGGATACATGGGAACATCACCTCCTGCAACTTCTTCTCCAAGCCACTCATCGTCCTGACTTGGAAATATGTTGTCATCCTTTCACTGTCACTGGATCAAAATCCTAGAATTCCCTCCTTAAGGGCATTGTGGGTCTTCCTACAGCATGTGCAATGCAGCGGTTCAAAAAGACAGCTCACCACCACCTTTCCAAGGGCAACTAGGGATGAGCAATAAATGCTGGCTCAGTGAATTTTTAATTAAAGCCCATTTGTGTAGCACTGTGGTGGTAACCAAGTGATTGATTAATTGATTTTTGATTGATCAAAGATCAAATATTTCAAAACACAACAACTAGCACAGGTTTAGGGCTTCTTATGTGTAATGTCCATATCTCTGAGGGACAAAACTGGGTTTCAAGTCCCATCTGCTCCAGTGTTGTGCAATAACATCTTTGAACAGGTCACTTGGAAAATATCTCAGGCTCTTATAACGCACTGGTAGCATCCCTACCTCTGAGTCAGGGGTCAGTCAGAGAGGTCTACAGCAACAGGCCTTTTGACCTGTTGACTCTGTGCTGGTCAAAAACAGCCAATAACTATTCTAATCCCATTTTCCAGTACTTCATCCATGGCCTGGGAGACCCAGGTTCAACTCCCACAGGCTCCAGAGGAGTGTTGTTGTGGTTCTGTTCGCCGAGCTGGGAATTTGTGTTGCAAATGTTTTGTCCCCTGTCTAGGTGACATCCTCAGTGCTTGGGAGCCTCCTGTGAAGCGCTTCTGTGCTGTTTCCTCCGGCATTTATAGTGACTTGTCTCTGCCGCTTCTGGTTGTCAGTTCCAGCTGTCCGCTGCAGTGGCCGGTATATTGGGTCCAGGTCGATGTGTTTGTTGATAGAATCTGTGGATGAGTGCCATGCCTCTAAGAATTCCCTGGCTGTTCTCTGTTTGGCTTGCCCTATAATAGTAGTGTTGTCCCAGTCAAATTCATGTTGCTTGTCATCTGCGTGTGTGGCTACTAAGGATAACTGGTCCTGTCGTTTCGTGGCTAGTTGGTGTTCATGGATGCGGATCGTTAGCTGTCTTCCTGTTTGTTCTATGCAGTGTTTTGTGCAGTCCTTGCATGGGATTTTGTACACTACATTGGTTTTGCTCATGCTGGGTATCGGGTTCTTCGTCCTGGTGAATTGTTGTCTGAGAGTGGCTGTTGGTTAATTTGGACCCAATATACCGATCACTGCAGCGGACAGCTGGAACTGACAAACTGAAGCGGCAGAGACAAGCCACTATAAATGCCGGAGGAAACATCACAGAAGCGCTTCACAGGAGGCTCCCAAGCACTGAGGATGTCACCTAGACAGGGGACAAAACATTTGCAACACAAATTCCCAGCTCGGCGAACAGAACTACAACAATGAGCACCCAAGCTACAAATCTTCTCCCAAACTTTGAACATCCAGAGAAGTGTAATAATGTCTGAGCAGGTTGATTTGATATCTACAAACTCAACTTCTTGTTGACCTGTCCAGTGAATGAGGGATGGTCCTCATTTAGTGGAAGCCCATTAGAATGGAATGATGATGAAATTCCAAAATAATGTTGAGTTCCAGTTTGCTGTCTATCACAGCAACAAGGACTTTTCCCCAAAACTAACATCAAGCATCTAAGATGCTTTCCTTTATAACCATGATTCAACAGGGGACCCTTGGCCCCGAATGAATGCTTTGCATATTATTAATTCCCTGCAAGACAAATGAGAAAGCAATTTACACTTGGACTGTCTGCAGTCGGTATGAATCTCACATACTGACAGTGTCATTGCCCCCCATTTTGAATTCTCCTCTTGTTTTAGTTGTGGCATCACTATCTAAAGCTTTCCTAATGAACTCCTAGAAATGAGTGGGAAATTTGAACACAAGTCCGGACACTCACAGCTGAACCTTCTCTGTTGGAACTTGCCATTATCTGACTAAATGTATTTTCCGATTTGAGATGATTGCGCTGCATTTGCAGTCTGACACAAAGAGCATAGCTGTTAAACAAAGGGACGGTGAAAAGGCCCATCCTCTTTTGATAGATTGCAACCTTTACCATGTTGCTCAATCATTCTCAATACATCACTCAACCTTCTTGCAAGCCACACATCTAATAACTTCCTGAAACGATACATAACACCTGGTCTGATGGCAGCTACCGGAGACTCTACTCTGGAACACGGCCATTGATGCTGGGGCAGGTTAGTCACAATCACATTGCCTCTTCAGTCTTTGCAAAATAATCTGATCCCCAAGTGAGAAAGGTTTGTTATCATCTCTCTCCATGGTACACATGGATTTTAAAAAGAAATAAACTAAATTGATGAAAATGCGTAACATGGGGGATGCAATTTGTATAAGAATTAGACTCATATAAAGAGTTTTAAGATCAGAGTAGACATTTCCAATGGCAGAGTGTTGATAACCAGAGGACCCAGATAATTGGAACAGTCAGAGACGGGGTGATGGAGGAGTGGAGAGTTTGACTTGTGTAGTGCTGTTCAGAGCTGCACTGAGTTTACAGTACCAATGCAGGCCATTCAGCCCAATTGGTCTACACCAATGCTTATGCTCTGGGTTAAGTGTAACTATTTGGAAGTTACAAGCAGATAGGGTGGTGGGGGGTGATGCAATCGCAGCTTTGAAAACTGAATGACAGCATAGTGGAAAGGGGGGGGGGGGGCGGGTGTAGAGTTTGCAGAATTCTGGGGGAAAGAGCAGGAATGTTCAGAGCTATCCCTGAGGGAAGTGGTGCAAATCACACTGTACAGTTTCCCCCCATCCTTCCTCCAGGGCTCTGCAATTTCTCCTTCCATTCTGTGAATGAAAACCTACAGCTTTGATTTTGCTGTGATTACCACAGCCTCTAATGTAGTATCCTTCTACCTCTTGTGTATAATTGGGGTGAAATTCAAATGATATGCTTTTTAAAATCCTCCACTGGTAATTAGAGAGTTAAATAAGAACATTAAAATAATTTGCAGCAAAATCTATCCACGTAATGCTGCCAAGTCCTACACTGTGCCTAAAAGGAGCTGTCTTCCACAAAACATATTCCAGGAATGTTTCATGTCCCATGTTCCAGTCAAAAGATGTGCAGGTTAGGTGCACTGGCCATACTAAATTGCTCCATAGTGTGCAGGGATGTGCAGGAGTAGGTGGATTAGCTGTGAAATGCAGGTTACAGAGATAGGGTGGGGGGGTGTGGGACTAGGTGGGATGCTCTTTGGAGGGTCAGTGTGGACTCAACAGGGCAAATGGCCTGCTTCCACACTGTAGGAGTTTTATGATTTGAGGTAACTCAGTCATGCAGCAATCCTCATGTCACTCCAGGTTATAATTCCTTGAAACATCTTTGTGTTAATGGGGTCTTGCTGCCTTCAATGAAACAAAGGATCACATGGGGACAGCTCTCACTGGAGCAAAGCTCACCCCTACCCTGGCTTCGGGTTGCTGTTAGTCACCTGTAATCCCAGTGCGGGGCACGTGGTGATCACTCTGATACTGGCCCACCCTGATGTTGGCTCCGTGGGGAAATCCTCAATACGGGAGAGCTCTTTCAGGGAGACAGCATGGGAATGGCGGGCTGAATGGCCTCCTTCGGTGTCGAATGATTCAATGACCACGGAGGCAGTTTGGGGTTTGTGATCTGGCTGGCATTGACTGAAGAAATGTGTCAGAGGAAATCAGGGGGAAAGAGACCACTGGTGGGGGAATGCTGAGAGAGTGCCACGGGGAAACAAGAAGGAAGCAGCATGGGGGTCAGTCACTGGGATCAAATCGACTTCAGGGAGCCTCCTCAATGGCAGTTTCCTCTACCTCAGCTCTGGACTGAAAGTGTGAAAATGAAACTGCTGGATCATCAAGCTGACCTTGAAAGAGGAGTTTTCAGGATCAAAGGTAGAGGAAAAAGAAAATTAAAGGTGAAGAAAAATAATTCGAATGGAAGTGACGACAGAAATGAAAGATTCCTTGAGGAAAGTGGAAAGAAAAGAGTCTGGCCTTGGGATAATCTGTAATAAATACAGAAAACGCAGCTCTGAAGAAATCAGAGCTGGTCATCTTCCCTTTCTGCACCAGGGGGTGATGGGCTTGTCATGCTCTTTCCATCTCTTTTGTATTGGTTCTATTTTTACCTTCTGCAGTTCCTCTGACTGAAGAGCCCTGATCACGTGAGACCAGAGGTGACATTCAGAGCAGACAGTGCCTGAGGATGGGACAGCAGCTGCGAATGCAATTCACAGTCAGCTCTTGAGAAGATGGATCGTGAGAGGCATCGTTCCGAGATAAAGCATTCCATCTTCTGCTGCGTGAGGTACAGCTGGTCCCACACTTCAGGCAGAGGATAAGTGAATGGAGGATACTGGATACCCTAGAGAGAAAGAGAGAGAGAGAGAGAGAGAACTTGCATTCATGTAATGGCTGTCAAGCCCACAGGATGTGCCAGAGAATTTTTTAATATTTCTTCCATGGGATGCAGGTCTCAGTGTCAAAGCCCTCAATATTTGTTCCCCATCCCTAATCACCCTTGAACTGAGTGGCCCGTTTCAGAGGGCAGTTAGGAGTCAACCACATTGCTGTGAGTCTGGAGTTACATGTAGGTCAGACTGGGTGAGATTGGCAGATTTCCCTCTTTGAAAGACATTAGTGACACAGATGGGTTTTTACAACAATCGATGGTGGTTACATGGTCACTGTTAGGTTAGTATTTTATTCTATCGTTCTATTTGGCACTGCTGCCTCACAGCCCCAGGGACTCGGGTTTAATTCCAGCCTTGGGTAACTGCCTGTGTGGAGTTTGCACATTCTGTCCATGTGTGGGTTTCCTCTGGGTGCTCTGGTTTCTTCCCACAGTACAAAATCTGTAGGCTAAGTGGATTGGCCATGCTAAATTGCCCATAGTGTCCAGGGCTGTGCAGGGTAGGTGGGTTAGCCATGGGAAAAATTGGAATAGGATAGGGGCACTGGTTCTGGTTGGGATTTATTTGGAAGGACAGTACAGACTTGATGGGCCTATTTAGCACTGTGGGAATTCAAATTTCACTAATTCTAATGTAGGGATTGGAACCCCACTCCCTGAGAACATTAACCTGGGTTCTGAATGGCTAATCCAGTGACAGCATCACCAGCTGTCTTTGAAATGTAGAGATTAGATTAGATTCCCCTACAGTGTGGAAACAGGCCCTTTGGCCCAACCAGTCCACACCGACCCTCCGCAGAGTAACCCACTCCCCTCTGACTAATGCACCTAACACAAAGGGCAATTCAGCATGGTCAATTCACCTGACCAGGCAGACACACAGGGAGAATGTGTAAACTCCACGCAGTCACTGGAGGCTGGAATCGAACCTGGGATGCTGGTGCTGTAAGGCAGCAGTGCTAATCACTGAACCACCAAGCCACCCTTGTTCCTACAATGTTGGGAATGAGGCCACCAGATTATATGTAACATGCTCCCACAAACAGCAGTTCATTTCTTTTAAGTGATTGTGATTGATGGATTGATATTGTCCCAGACTCTGGGCTGAATTTGTCCTGTCTTTTTGAAATAGCAGCCTCAGGGCCCCCTTCTGTTCATCTGAAAGGGTAGCTGGAACGCCAGTTTATCATCTGAAAGTGCAGCATTCCTTCAGTCCATGAATGGGCTAGAATGTAATTTGATGGTCTATATCGGTTACCCCAAACTTGTGAACTGATGCAGCGATTCAAGTGAAATCACGTGACCTCTGAACCCAAAACAGAACCACAGCAAAATACTGCAGATACTGAAAATCTGAAATAAAGGCCAAGCTGGTGGGAAAGATTCAGCAGGTCTAGGAGGACCTGTGAAGAAGGAAGCAGGATTAATGTTTCAGGTTGATATAAACAGCAGTCGCTGCAGGATTGTTAATTTCAAATCTAAGGTAAGTTTCTGTTCAACAAAGGTGTTAAGGGATATGGGCCAAAGGCAGGTATTACAGTATATGGAGTTAGGTCACAGATCAGCCTTGAAACCAGTAACCCCCCATCCCCATCACCCTCACCTCCATCTCCCTATCGCATTCCCAGCTCCTCCCCCCTAGTCCCAACCCCCCTCCCTTCCATTTATCTCTTAGCCCCCTTGGGTCTCCCCCACATTCCTGATGAAGGGCTTATACCCGAAATGTCAATTCTCCTGCTCCTCGGATGCTGCCTGACCGGCTGTGCTTTTCCAGCACCACACTTCTTGACTCTGATTTCCAGCATCTTCAGTCCCTCACTTTCTCCTCCTTGAAAGTAAGGACAGGGGTGATGGGTGAAGGGGACTTGAATAAAATTCGGATATGTGCAACAGAACTTTAGATGGATTCATGTTCGTTGGAGGTGAATATTAGAAGGATAGCTAGGAGAGTATTGGAATAGTCAATACCAGAGGTCATAAAATTATGGGTGAAAGATAATAGAAGGAGGCCATTCTGCCCCTCAAGGTGAAAGTGAGGAGTGCAGATGCTGGAGATTAGAGTCGAGAGTGTGGTGCTGGAAATGCACAGCAGGTCAGGCAGCGTCCGAGGAGCAGGAGAGTCTATGTTTCTGGCAAAAGCCCTTCATCAGGAAGGGCTTCATTTTGCCCGTCAAGCCAGTTTCCTCATACTTTCACATGATTTTGGCCAAACCAGCATTGGCTATCTCATCCCTAACTGCCCTTGAATTGCCCATATTACAGTATATGGAGTTCAACCACATCGTTGTGTCTGGGTTCCATTTCAGTCAGGGTGACAGATTTCCTTCCCTAAAAGGCATTAGAGATTCCAGATGGGTTTTTTTGACAGTTGATGACAGTTTTATTGTCGCCATCATTGAGACTTGTTTTCAATTCTCGGTTTATTCATTGAACTGAAATGCCACTGACTGCCTTGGTGGGACTTGAACCTGTGCCCCTGATATATTAGCCTGAGCCTCTGCATTACGAGTGAGAATTGCAGACGCTGGAGATGAGAGTCGAGAGTGTGGTGCTGGAAAAGCACAGCAGGTCAGGCAACATCTGAGGAGCAGGAGAGTCGACGTTTCAGGCAAAAACCTCTGCATTACTAGCCCAGTGACATGACCACTCTGCTGAAATAAAGCTGTAGCCCACCAAATTATATGGAAATGTAATTGAAGTATTCGAACACACGAGATGATTTAATCGAGTAAATGAGTGTTATGACTGGCAGGGTTTTAGTAATGAGAGCACACTGACTTAACGCAATGGATACAAGAAGAAAGGCAGGAAGAAGATGGATAATTTGCTTTATTCAGTAAGTTGTAAAGGCACTTCCTGAAAGGGTGCAGGGGAACAAATTCACATGTAACTTTCAATGAATCAAATTATATTAATACTTGAAAAGGAAACATTTGCAGTTCGCCAAGGAAGTGTGAGGAAGTGAGATGAGTTGGTTAATTCTGTTATGATGATGGTCCAAATGTCCTCATTCTGTACAATACAATTCACTCTTTAGGAGATACCTGCAGTTTTACTTGTGTTGAGACAGAGATTGCTCTCCCGATAGGTCGAGAGCTTATGTTATCCGAGGGAACACCTTATAGGCAATGTCAATGGTTTCTGTATTGGTTTCAGGTCTCTGCCAGGAAGTGGTTACGAAGCAGCACCAAGATTGTTTCCATCATCTACCTGGCTTACCAGTCAGTGAGCATGATAAATGTAAGAAGCCAACATTTTGTGAAAGCAATTTGAAACCTAGCTCAAGCCAGTGCAGAACTCCAGCCTAGAACTTTCAGAAGGACAAGACAGCAGGAAGATAGGAACGCCACTCTGTCAATTCTCCCTCCAAGACACATACCATCCAGACTAGAAAGCATACAGCACTGTCGCTGGGTCAAAATCTTGGAAATTCCTCTTTAACAGCACTGCGGTTACAGTCTGTGTCCCAGAGCCTGGCACCAACGGCAAGCAACAATGATGACAGAAATAGAGAAAACGGCACTCCAGACGGAGCCTTGTTTAAATGTAGCATATGGATGATCTGAGAAGTTCATGTCTCAGACATTTCCCAAACTTGGAAACCATACAATCCTCAGCAACAGTGCAACCAGGATTTGGGAGCCAGGGAGTTTCAAACAGACAATTACTCACTGACTTTCTGACACAAATGATATTCCAAGTATTGATTGGGATAGCAGTATTGAGTGTACGGAACTCATTGCTCTGTGAACTGGAAGGTCATGTCCCTGTGTTATGAAAGACTTGTCTTTTCAATTTTGGGTGCTCCCTTCAATGTAAGCTCAAGGGTACAACAGGATTTTGAAGGATTACATGTGAGAGAGGATGTAGTTGTGCCTCAGGAAGCATGGTTAAGGCTGCAATCCTGACAGCCCCCCTTTAACTTCAACAACAACTCACATTGAAATAGCACCTGCAAGAAAACAAAAATAATAAATACATTTGATGTTGGGCCACATGGAAGCTACTGGGTGTTCGTTCACAAGATTGGTCTTGTGGTAGATTTCAAGCAGCATCTTAAAGGAGGAGAGAGAGAGAGAGATCAAGGAAGAAATTCCAGAGTATTTCTCTTTAATTGTCTACTGGATGTCACTACATTTGTTGGTGATCCTTTGAACTGAGTGGCTTGCCAGCACATTTCAGTCAACCACATTGCTGTCACACGTAGACCAGACCAGGTAAAGCCAGCAGATCTCCTCCCTAAAGGACATTAGTAAACTAGGTGGGCTTTTACAACATGCACTGATAGTTCTCATAGTCACTATTTTTGCAGCTATTTTTCAATTCCGTACGTATCAATTCCTTCAATCCAGAGACATTGCCATTATGCCACAATTGTCTCAAAAAGCTGAAGCCCGGACAGCTAAAGACACAGGCGCCAACAGTGGGATGTTGAAAGTCGATGAATAGGACATGCCTCTGTATCTGATGACTCACCTATTCTAACACCTACACCTTATGTAGTTCAGTGTCAGTGTTTGATGATGTTCCTGCAAAATGCCCTGGTTTGTTTTGCCATGTCAAAGGTGCAATATAAAAGCTGGTTGTTGTTGTTATTATTGCATTATCTCACTAAACCCCTCCACCTACCTTACCCCCTCTTTCTTTAAGATGCTCTGCCCAAGCTCTTTGCAACCATCCATGACACAGAAAGACTCAATACAATGAAAATCTGTCACCCTAGTGGCATTATTGCTAAACTATTAACCTGGAGACCATGGTCATATTCTGGGGACCTGTTTTCCAATCCTGTCACAGTACAATTCGAATTCAATAATAATTTGGCAATAAGATCTGATGATGACCATGAATCCATTGTTGATTATCGGGGAAAAATCCATCTGGTTCACTAATGTCCTTTAGTGAGCCAGAGATGATACTTAACCTGACAAAAGAGCAGTTCTCCAAAAGCTTGTGACTTCAAATCAACCTGTTGGACTATAACCTGATGTCGTGTGACTTCTGACCTTGTCCACCCCAGCCCAATCTCCACTTTAAGGAAGGACACTGCTGCCCTTACCTGGTTTGGACTACATGTGACTACAGACCCACAACAATGTGGGGGGTCAATTCTGGGCAACGAATGTTGTAATGCTGGTAATGCCCACATCCCAAACCCTGGCACTAGCTTTGTTGACCTCTTGGCTTCTTGTGACTGGTTCAACTACAGTCCAGTCAGAATTCTGCTTTGGCAATATTAAACCTTTCCACCAAATGAACCTTTCTTTGGGTTCCAGAGCTACAGTGTAACACTGAGAAACATCAAAGTAACAGGATTCAGTCAAAGAAAGAGCCTTAAGAACCCTGTACCTCCCTTCTTTGCCCCCTTGAGACTTTGGGACACACAGCACAGGAAATTGTGCTGGGGGTATTATAATGCATTAACTCCTAAAAGTAATGCCTTCTTATTCTCACCTGAGAGACTGTTCAGAGGCCTTTATGAATTGGCAAGTTAAGGTAAAACTCTTAATATTTCTAAAGAACTCACTTTTTTTTAAGTTACCTGCTTCTGAGTTATGGGCATCATTGGGCAGTCCAGCATTTATTACCAATCCCCAATTGCTCAGAGGGCAGTTGAGCATCAATCACATTGCTGTCTCTGGAGTCAGATCAGGAGCTTTCCTTCCTTAAACAGCATCAGTGAACCAGATGGGCTTTTATGACAATAGGCAGTGGTTTCATGGCCACCAATTGGCTAGCCATTAACACTGGATTTTCACTGAATTCCAATTTCACCAGTGCCACATCAGGATTTGAACTCACAGTCCCATGATCTTATTGATTCAGTTACATGATCTGTATGCCACCAACTTGCCCAAATGCAGCACTGGAGGATGAGATGCTTCTGAAGGAGAGTGAATGCACTGCCACTCTCAGTTTGCTGTCCGACAAGGTACACATGTAGGATCTTTGTAACCTGCTTTTCACAACACAATGGTGTCACCGGGCCAGTAATCCACAGGCCCATGCTGCATTTTCCATTTATTCATTCACAGGATGTGGGCCAGCATTTATTGCCCACCCCTAATTGCCCATTTGGAAGGTGGGAGCGAGCTGCCTTCTTGAACAGCCACAGTTCATGCACCGCTCCACAGCGGATGTGTTCAATTCCCACCCCAGGCAGTTTGCGCAATTTCGCTCCAATTAATCTGAAATCGAAAGCTGGCCTCAGTAATGCTGACCACAAAACCATCACTGCTTGCCACACACAAAAAAATACGTTGGGTTCAATAATGCCCTTTTGACGAAGTGAATCTGCCACCCTTTGGTCTGGCAAACGCGTGACTCCAGACCCAGAGTGATGTGGCTGACTCTGAATTGCTCTCAAGGGCAATTAGGACAATAAATGCTCACCTTGCCAGTGATGCCCAGAACCCCTGGATGAATAACTAAAACCAGCTGTGTCCACATTGGTTGCTTTGTTGGCTCCCATCACAACACTGAGGAGAGAGAGTGCTTCATTGGTTAGAAACTAAGGTCGAGAATTGTTTGCTATGAACACAAGATGTGTCACTGCCTGAAAGGAATATCTTCCTTGTCAAATAAAACACTGGTCATCTCTCGGGCATAAGCCCATCACCAGGAATTCCTGATGAAGGGCTTATGCCCGAAATGTCAACTCTCCTGCTCCTCGGATGCTGCCTGACCTGCTGTGCTTTTCCAGTGCCACACTTTTCGACTCTGACTCTCCAGCATATCCTACCTGCCTCTCTCTTCAAGTGAGTGGCCCCACTCAGCCCAAAACAATGCCATGAGACACCTCAACATTAGGATGGGTCTAACCTGGTCTATGAGGAATGCTCCTTGGACTAGGCAGCTGGTCACAGTGTTATGACATTAAGTAGCTCAGTGGTTAGCATTGCTGCCTCACAGTGCCCAAGACTTTGGTTCAATACCACTCTCACACTGTCTGTGTGGAATTTGCACACTCCCCCTTGTCTGCGTGGGTTTGCTCCGGTTTCCTCCCACAGTCCAAAGATGCGCAAGTTAGGTGGATTGGCCATGCTAAATGGTAAAAACAATGACTGCAGATGCTGAAAACCAAATTCTGGATTAGTGGTGCTAGAAGAGCACAGCAGTTCAGGCAGCATCCAACGAGCAGCGAAATCGACGTTTCGGGCAAAAGCCCTTCATCAGGAATAAAGTCGAAACGTTGATTTCGCTGCTCGTTGGATGCTGCCTGAACTGCTGTGCTCTTCCAGCACCACTAATCCATGCTAAATGGTGCCTAGTGTCCAGAAATGCATGGGTTAACCACAGCAAGGTGCTGAGTGTATCTCAGATGTTCTTTGGACACCAGTACAGAGTAGATGAGCTGAATGGGCTCTTTCAGTGGGGATTCTGTGGCACAAAACAGCAATAGCTGGAAAAGTTCAGCAAATCTGACAGCTTCTAAGAAGAGAAATCAGAGTTAATGTTTTGTGTCCAGTGACCCTTCCTCAGACAGGATCAGAATGTCAAATGGGCTGAGGAGTGGCAGATGGAGTTTAATTTGAATAAATATGAGGTGCTACATTTTGGAAACATAAATCAAGGCAGAACTTATAAACTTAATGGTAAGGTCCTGGGGAGTGTTGCCTAACAAGGAGACATTGGGGTACAGATTCATAGTTCCTTAAAAGCAGAATTGCATCTAGATAGGATAGTGAAGAAGACATTTGGTATACTTGCTTTTATCAGTCAGTACATTGAGTGTAGGAGTTGGGAGGTCATGTTGCAGTTGTACAGGACATTGGTTAGACCACGTTTGGAATACTGCTTTCAACTCTGGTCTCTGTGCTATAGGAAAGATGTTGTGAAACTTGAAAGGGTTCAGAAAAGATTTAGAAGGATGTTGTTGGGGTGGGAGGGTTTGAGCTATAGGGAGAGGCTGAACAGGCTGGGGCTGTTTTCCCTGGAGTTTGGAGACTGAGGGGTGACTTTATAGAGGTTTATAAAATCATAGAGGCATGGATAGGGTAAATAGACAAGGTCTTTTCCCTGGGGTAGAGGAGTCCAAAACTAGAGGGCATAGGTTTAGGGTGAGAAGGGAAAAATTTAAAAGGGGCTTAAGGGGCAACCATTCATGTATAGGGTAGTGCATATATGGAATGAGCTGCCAGAGGAACTGGTGGAGGCTGGTATAATTACAACATTTAAAGGGCATCTGGATGGGTATATGAATAGGAAGGGTTCAGTGCTGGCAAATGGGATTAGATTAGGTTAGAATATCTGGTCAGCATGGACAGGTTGGACCAAAGGGTCTGTTTCCGTGCTGTATGTCTCTATGACTCAATGCTCTCTTCAATAATCTCCTCACCCAGGGGTGAGGGGATTCCGAGGAGACAAACAATGCTGCCTGGTCTGGATGGGGAAGCCAGTCTGTGCACAGTCTCGTGGGATATTTCACCTCAGTTTTGATTTTATTTGGAAGTGAGGGATGACTAACCTATTTGGATAACAGAAACCCCTCAGTGGACAGACTCTCGACCCCAGCACTCCCCTGAGAGGATATCGTCACGGCACAACTCAAAATCTCTCTTCAAAATAAATCAGGCGAGTGTGAAATGGTGAATTTATTTATTCATGTTTCTCTGGTTAAGCCCAGCCAGTCCTGATAGTTCCATCAGAGGATTCCAGCCTGCCAGCACCATCCTTTCTACCCCCCACCCCCCCAACCCGGGTTAGTTATTCAAATACTCCTCTCTCACACGTCTTTGATAAGCCAGTGATGTTAACCAGCATGCAAAGGGTTAACCAGCACCAGGGTTACACCGCCCCACTGCTCCCGCCATGATCTCGCTGCAATCTCAAGGCTGTTTGAGATTTTCAACTCATTTCCAAACCTGGCCATCAGCTTTTATCCCCAGTGGCCCTGCCTCATCTCCACACTGCTCCACCCCCCAACCCTAACTGAATCCATTCCACTCTCAGACATCCATTCCACACTCTCCCTCGCCTTCACTCCATCTCCTCATCCCATTTCCCCTCCCTCAACCCCTCCCCTTCAACCTCCATTTCACTCACCATCTTGCCCCTTACTATCTTTTGCTGACCAGCATTTCTGTTCCCACTTTACCCCAAAGGCTCACTGCTCCCACTCCCTTGTCAACATCTTTCTCTCCCTTATTCCAATCCCCTATTTTATCCCCAATCTCCCTCATCCTGACACCACACCCTCCCTCTCTCTCACCCTCATTAACTCATTCACTCCTCCCTCCTTTCCCCTCATCCCTCTCTCACCATTGCTCTGACTTGCTCACACATTTCAGCCCATGCTAGCCTTTTGACCTCTCTCACCCCCATTGCACCTTCCTTTCTGGATTCTCCCTCTCCCACTCTAACTCTCCTCTTCTCACATTCATTCACCATCCACCTCCCCCACTCGTCCCCCCTCATCCCTATCCACTCTCCCTCTTCCTCAGTCTTCCTTCCCCCAGCCACAATTCTCTCTCCATTTCTATCACTATTCCTTCCTCCCTCCCTCATCATCAATCATCCCCCATCACCTTCATTCCCCTCTCCATCCCCCCCTCATACCCATCTTCACTCCCTCACCCTCACACTGCCCACTCTCCCTTATCCTCACTCTTGACTCCTCACTTCCTAGCAGCTCATTGCTGAATGAGTTAAATCTTCATGTCCGGACACCATTCCATTTGTTACATTTGTTCCTCCAATGACATCTCCTTTTTTGTTTCCGCACTTGCGATCAGGTCTGCTTGGGAGAGGGGAAGAAAGAGTGAATAGAAAACGAGGAAGAACGTCAGGGTGGAAAAGCACTTAGTGAAAAAGGATATGTGTTGAAGGAGAGTCAGACACCCAGTAATCCTCTGAAGATGAATGCTCAGGGTTGATTGTCTTCACCAATGCAATACGCAGCCACAGCAGCTCAGCACTCCCTCACTGCTGTGGATTCTGGACCTTCTGAACTCCTGTGCAATTAAGGGAGCCATTTAGGAATTTTTGTAAATGTACAACAGACTTGAAGTAGGTCAACAGTGTGTCGCTTTTCATCAACAAAATATCCAGGCACAGATGTCACTTTAAATATCTGCAGCTTGCAGTATAGTGCCTGACCTGATTTCATTGCGTAAATGTGTGTGTGTGCGTGTGTGCGTGTGTGTGTGTGTGTGCGTGTGTATTTGTGTGTGTGTTTGTGTATGTGTGTGTGTGCGTGTGTGTCTGTGTTTGTGTGCGTGTGTGTGTCTGTGTGTCTGTGTTTGTGTGCGTGTGTGTATGAGAGAGAGAGTGTGTTTGTGTGTGTGATGGCAGGCCGAGGAAAATGAGACAAACAAGGCAGGAGACAGAAAGAGAAAATGGGCAAGATCCAGGATTCCAGCCAGCCAGCACCATCCTTGCTACCCCCCTCCTCTCTCACAGAGTTCCTTCATCCTGAGAGGGATGTGGTTAATAATCGATGAGCGCAGCCGAACCTCACAGGTGCTGGAGAATATGGAACGGGAAAAATAAAATCCCATTGTCGTGAGCTATTTCTGTGCTATTAGGCTGTTGATGATCCCTTTCCACTGGCTGATTCCTGCCAGTCTTTGGTGATCGACGTTCCAACAAGGTTTCACTGCTGAGCCTTCGCAAACGCGTGTGCATTTCCTTCTCCATCGGCAGAGCTCGGACCCTGCTCCCAGCTCCCAAGCTGAGCACTGCCATTGCGGCTGCCTCCTTCCCCTTCACAAGCCGAGCTGCTTGCTTGCCTCTTGGCTGCTGCTGCTGCTGCTGCTGCTTCAGATCGAGAGCAGGCTGTGTGCTGCAAGGAGGATGGAGACACTCACAGCTTCGGAGGAGCCAGCAGCATTGTGCACGGCACAGGGAGTCAGGTGATTCTCCCTCTCATCTGACCACCCCCCAATCCCACCCCGTCCACCATCCGAGTGCACGCACGTACACACACCCCCCCCCCCCACACACACACCCACACACACAGAGTCACGCACACGCACGCACTGCAAGCATTCTGACTTACAGACAAGTGTGTACTGGCCCATTCGTGTGTTAGATGTGATGGCAGGGGTACGTGTGACTATATGCACATGTGGGGGCCGGTCTGTGCATTTTCCACCACTGTGAGTGTGCACAGACATGTGACAGTGTGGGAGAGTGCAATGTGTGCGTATCCGTGTGTATTAGAGTGGCCATGAACCAGAGGGAGTAAGTGCACTTGAGTACATGTATGTGTATGTGTCTGCATGTCTGTGTATGTGTGTGTGTTTATGAGTGTATGTTGTGTATGTGTGTGCATGTTTATGAATGTATGTGTGTGTGGCTGTGTATGTGTGTTTATGATTATATATCTGTGTGTGTATGTGTGTTTGTGTTTATGAGTGTATGTCTGTGTGTTTGGTTGTGTGTGAGTGTTTATGAGTGCATGTGTGTATGTGTGTGCGTGTTTATGAATGTATGTGTGTGTGGCTGTGTATGTGTGTTTATGAGTATATATCTGTGTGTTTGGCTGTGAATGTGTGTTTATGAGTATATATCTGTGTGTGTATGTGTGTGTGTTTATGAGTGTATGTGTGTGTGTTTATGAGTATATATCTGTGTGTGTATGTGTGTGTGTTTATGAGTGTATGTCTGTGTGTTTATGAGTATATATCTGTGTGTGTATGTGTGTGTGTTTATGAGTGTATGTCTGTGTGTTTATGAGTATATACCTGTGTGTGTGTTTATGAATGTATGTCTTTGTGTGTGGCTGTGTGTAAGTGTTTATGAGTGTATGTCTTTGTGTATGGCTGTGTGCGTGTTTATGAGTGTATGTGTATGTGTGTGGCTATGTGTGCGTTCATGAGTTTATGTCTATGTGTGTCCATGTGCAGGTGTTATTGGGTGTATGTATGTGTATGTGTGTTTATGAGCGCATGTATCTGACTGTGTGTGTGACTGTCTGTGTATACAAATGAGATGAGTGCCAATGATCACTGAATGTTCAGTCCCATTCACAACTCCATTGAAATTAAACTGATTGGTGTCCATACACAGTAAGACTTGGACACAATTTAAGCTCAGGCTGATAAGTGGCAGTGTCCAAGTGCCAGGCAGTAGCTATTTCCAACATAAAAGAATTCAACAATTTCCCCTTGACATTTAATGACATTACCATTGCTGAATCCCCCATCATCCACATTCTGAGGCTTACCATTGACCAGAGACTGAACCGGACCAGCTATATACATACAAATAGCTACAAGACCCCAGGTTAGATGCTAGGAATACTGCGGCAATTAACTCACTTTTAATTCCTGATTTCCTGACTCACCTCCTGACTTTGAGGGTGGCACGGTGGCACAGTGGTTAGCACTGCTGCCTCACAGCACCAAAGACCTGGGTTCAATTCCCGACTCAGGTGACTAACTGTGTGGAGTTTGCACGTTCTCCCCGTGTCTGCGTGGGTTTCCTCCGGGTGCTCCGGTTTCCTCCCACAGTCCAAAGATGTGCAGGTCAGGTGAATTGGCCATGCTAAATTGCCCGTAGTGTTAGGTAAAAGGGTAAATGTAGGGGAATGGGTGGGTTGCGCTTCGGCGGGTCGATGTGGACCTGTTGGGCCGAAGGGCCTGTTTCCACACCGTAAGTAATCTTTCCAAACCTGTCCACCATCTACAAGGCTTGGAAAGTCAGGAGTGTGATGGAATAATCCCACTTTACTGAATGGGTGCAACTCTAACAACACTCAAGAAGTTTAACATGATCCAGGACAATGCAGACCATCCACCATCTTCATTCACTCCCTCTGCCAGCATTGCACAACAACAAACAGTGTGTGGCCATTTACAAGGTGCACAACAGTTATGCAACAAAGCTTTTTCAACAGCACCTCCTGATCCTGTGACTCGTTTTCTTGTGTATTTTTCCTTGAGACAGAATTACTGGATTGGTAAGTAGTGTAGGTTCAATTTATTTGAAGATTTCAAACTGATTTACTTAACAGACAACCGATGCTCTGCAGGTATAGGGTAACTTATGTAGACATTCTTAACCTACCCTGCTGCTCCTGCCCAGAGTCTTTATGGCTGCTGGACATGGAGCCTTAAAGATTCCGGATGGAGCAGGGGAGAATGTACCCAAGGTCGCCCTCATCCTGATGGTCACCTTTGTGTGTAGCTGCATCAAGCTGTGCCAACACCCTCGGTACGCAAACACCAAGTGTCACTACGTACTGAGGTTCTACCTGTCCCCGATGTTGTGAAGGATGGGTCTGGCTTCGTTGCCGCAGAACACTCCAAGCCGTTGGACTGTCCGTATCATCTGTCTCTCATGGAAAAATTTGCAAAGAGAAACACCTTTGATCACCTGTGGGAAAAGGAGAGGGTGGGATATGTAGTTCTGGAGTTCTCTGAGCAGACTGTCAGAGTCATTTGGCAAAATGCTCCATCACCAGAACCTTTAGAACAAGCACTAAGACATTGCTTGGCTGGTGGTGAGAAAGGTACTGCCCATGAGATCCTTCATGTACGCTCGGTCTCTGTGTGCCATCACATGTTGCCCTCAGAGTGGCTGCGAGGGGTGAGTAGAGACTGTCACACACCTCCTGCTGGAATCTGCCTTTGCAAAGGAAGTCTGGAGGAAGATGCAGTGGTTTTTGTTGAGGTTCATCCCGAACAGCTCCATTACCCAGGACTCTGTGATCTATGGTCTGTTTCCCCAGGACACACAATGAGACAAACATTGACAGCACCTGGAGGACCATCAACTCGGTGAAAGACTTGGTCTGCCCGAAACCTGGTACTTTTCTAGCGTTGCACACTGGCACATTCCAAGGTCCAGGACTACGTGCTGAGGAACACAGTGAAGCCTGGGGAAGCTGCCACCAAGGCGCAGTGGGGAAAGATCACTGCCTAAAGTCTTTCTGCCAAAGTATAATGGGTGCCTGTCCGGTTCTCATACCCTCTTGGTGTCTCAGACAGATGTAAACAGTGTCCAACATAAATAAGAAATACCTTTGGTCTCTCCGATTTTAGGGGATGTCAGATCCAATGTTTGTTTTGTGTTGATGCACAAATACTGTACAGAACTGCTTTAGTACTTGTTAATGTACATAAAGACGTTTTATGAATAAATTATATTTTTGCATAAAAAATATTAGGGAGGGGATATAAATGCTAACCAGCAATGTTCACACCTCATGAACAAAGAAAACAGTTGAATGCATTTGGGAATGTAAGTGTATGCAGGTGAGAGTGAACGTCTGGATAAGTGTTTGTGAATATTTTATTGATTGTATTGAGCAGAACTTCCCCTCCTTGGAATGCAGTGAGTAATCTCGAGAAAGTTAGGAGAGAAGGAAAAATTTAGAATCATTATATAAGCAAATTTTCGCAATGCTGGAATCTGAAACCAAAAGAGAAAATGCTGGAAGATCTCAGCAGGTCTGGCAGCATCTGTAAGGAGAGAAAAGAACTGACGTTTCGAGTCTAACTGACCCTTTGTCAAAGCTGACGAAGGCTTTGACAAACGGTCAGTTAGAGTCGAAACGTACGCTCTTTTCTCTCCTTACAGATGCTGCCAGACCTGCTGAGATTTTCCAGCATTTTCTCTTCTGATTTTAGAATCATAATGTTCCCTTATGTTTTAAGTGGCGATTTCAGAATCTCGCCATTGTGTAGTGGATGTCCATTTTCCCTGTGCTTGCACCTCGTCAATATTGTTACGATACGGGGTAAACCCTCCTGCTTAATATAAACCAGCAACACAGAAAAGATTTGTCTTGTGCACTAATCTATGAAAATTCGAGAGGCCAAGAACTGTTTAAAGTAAAAAGTAACTTTATTTCTTAAAGTATAACAGAGAATTATTAACTCATAACTACTTACATCTCCTTTTCTAACCTATCTTTGCCTTCCCTACTATAATGTTAGTCCGATAAAATTCCCAATTAAGATTTACATGAAAATTCAAATTTTAAAACCAGCCATTGGTAGATTGGCTCTCCAGGTCAGTGTTGAGGTTTCCCTCTGTGCAAACTCCTCTAGACAGGTATCTCTAAGAGAGTTCCGACTAGCAGCCTACAGCTGTTGGTCGGTGGCAGTTTTCCTCCCAACTGTTCAATTTTCCCTAGTCTTATACCCCAAAGCATCAGATTGTGTCATTGGCTTTTAAGATTGTCAATATACTCAGTTGAAACGTGATTGGAATTTAGTATTTTTGGGGTATAATTTAACCTGATGGCCAAATTCGAATCTGTTTTGTTGTTTCCAGGCAACTAGCTACCCCAGTAGCTAGAGCACATGTTACATTGTGTCTTATTGAGAACACATGATGCTGTCACTGCTAGCTTTAACTCTCTTAAAGGTACAGTACACCCACATCTTCATAACACCTCCCTGCTTAAGAAAAAAATGAACCATCATAATGAAAAAAATGGCTTCATTTTCTTTCTTTACTTTTTAAACACATTACCCTAACATACAGATAACTTTAATATAAGTTCACCTTAACCTCTTCTCATATACCTGTATATATACAGCATTAAATAAAGACAAATCTCATGTAAACTTTATCAGTTAAATCCATGATAATACATCTGTGATTACAGTCTTCCAACCCGCAACATGTATGATTTTTAAATTAAAAGTCTGTAACATAAGACTCCTATGAAATAGTCTCATCTTCTTGTCTTTAAAGCATTCTCAGACTGTAAGTGGATTGTGATCCGTGTACACGACCGTCTCTGACACATTGTTTGTGACAGACACATTAAAATGCTGTAGGGCTGGTACCAAACTGAATAATTCTTTTTCAATCATAGAGCATTTCCTTTGGTGGATGTTCATCTTCTTCAAAAAGTAACCAACTGGCAGTTCAATTCCATCCTCATCTTCCTGTACGAGTATAACTCCAACTCTAATGTCACTAGCATCGATGGCGACTTTAAAAGGTTTTGAAAAGTTTGGTGTCACTAAAACTGGTTTGGTGGTTATATTGATTCCAAATGGTTGAATGCCTCCTGGCATGGTTCTGTCCACCAAAACTTTGTATTCTTCTTCAACAAATCGGTTAACGGTGCCACCACATTGCTGACGTTTGGAATCCTAAGAATTGAAGCACCTCTTTCTTCAAGGTTGGTCATGGAAAATTCTCGATGGCCTTCCTCTTTGCATTCCGTGGGATTAACCCTCCATGATCGATGTTCTGTCCCAAGAACGTCATTTCTGCTTTCACGAATTCAGTTTTATTTAAGTTTATCACCAGTTTCGCTTCTCATAGTCATTCAAAGAGTTCTGCCAACTGTACCATGTGATCTTTCCAGGACTTACTAAAGATCACTACATCATCTAAATAGACTGCAGTTTGTTAACCCAGCCACAACTCTGTTCCTGAGTCTTCAGAAAGTGGCGGGTGCGTTCTTTATTCTGAAGGGCATCACTTTAAACTGATATCGCCTTATTTGGGATTACAAACGCAGAAATTTCTTTCACCGACTCTGATAAAGGTACCTCCCAGAAACCACGCACTAAGTCAAACTTGGTGATGTAACTGGTTTGTCCAACTTTCTCGATACTGTCCTCCAATCTAGGAATTGGATATGAGTCCGGTTTTGTAATGGCATTGACCTTCCGATAATCCACGCAGAATTGTTGAGTCCCGTCTGTTTTGGGAACTAAGGTGCCCAGCGATGTCGACTCGCTCTGGATCAGTTTGATGATACCCTCGTTGAGCATGGCCTCCACCTCCATCTGAACCTGTCTGGCTTTGAGAGGATTAAGCCGATATAGGGGTGTTGTTTTATCGGAGCAGTATTCCCTACATCTACTTCATGCACAATAGCATTAGTCCTCCCCATCTGATTCTTACATATGTCCTTATACTGCTGTAACAACCTTTCAACCGTGTTCCATGCTCCTGAGACAGATCGCTTACTAACCTATCCCACTCCTCAAGGACTTCTTCATTTCTTAATCTATTTTGAGGCCCCTCAAAATCCACATCATCTGGATTTGATTCCTCACCCTACAGGGCAGTAACTTACACCTGTTTCTCCAGTTCTTTCTCTCTGCTATAATACAATTTCAACGTTTTCACATGACATACTCGATACCTTTTTTTTCTGTCTGGCATCTTTACTAAATAATTCACCTGACTCAACTTTTTCTCAATTTGATCGGGACCACTAAGCCTGGCTTTAAAGGGATCTTCTATCACTGGTAACAGTCCTAACATGTCATCCCCTCGGGAAAACGTCTGAGTCTCAGAGCTTTTATCTGCCACCTGCTTCATTCTACTCTATGCCTTCTTCAGGTGCTGTTTAGCTAAATCACCCATTCGATTTAATCTCTCCTTCACCTCCGATACATAATCTAAGTGCAAGATCTCTGCCTTTGGTCCAGTCAATTTTTCTTTAATTAATTTCAAAGGGCCTCTCACTTCATGCCCAAATATTAACTCAAATGGAGTGAACTGAGTAGATTTGTTTGGGACATCTCTAATGGCAAACAATACGAATGAGATACCCTTATCCCAATCATTCAGGTAACCCTGACAGTATGCTCTCAACATGGTCTTCAAGGTCTGATGCCACCTTTCTAAAGCTCCCTGGGATTCAGGATGATACGCACTGAATTTAAAGTGCTGTATACATAAGCTATCCATAACCTCCTTAAGCAGCCTTGCAGTAAAATTTGACCCTTGGTCCAACTGAACCTCTCTGGGTAGCCCACACTGGGTAGAAAGCTACTAGCTCCTCTACTATACTTTTTGCCTTTATACTCCATAATAGAGTTGCCTCCGGAAATCTGGTAGACACATCCTTTATGGCTAATAAATACTGGTTCCAAATCTTAGTTCTCGGGATTGGACCTACACAATCAATGATAACCCACGTGAAAAGTTCTTCAAATGCAGGAATTGGCAACAAAGGGGCTGGTTTTATTACCGACTGTGGCTTCCCTACCATTTGGCATGTTTGACACTTATGGCAAAAGTTAACCACATCCTTGTGCACTCCAGGCCAATATAAATGTTTTTGTACCTTAGCCTGAGTCTTTCATACCCCTAGGTGACCTCCTTCAGATAGTTCATGTGCTACCGTAAGACTTCCTGTCTGTATGCTATCGGCGACACAATCTGGTGCACTTCGGCCCATTTCTCCTTACACTAACCTGCTGTGGTCTCCACTTCCACTGTGAAGGATGCCTCCTGCTCCATCCCCCACCCTCATTTCCAGAACTCCGATCACAATGCCGTGTTTCTTCTCCCAACTTACAGGCAAAAGCTCAAGCAGGAGACCCCCCCTCATGGATACAGGTCCAGTGCTGGTCGGATGAGGCAGAGGATCAACTCCAGTGCTGTTTGGAATCGGCTGATTGGGCCAATTCTCCCCTTGAGTCTCACCTCGAGACTGATTACTAAACTTAGTGATCTCAAACAGTCCACAGGTACCTTGGACCAGTACGCTACCACCGTCACAGACTTTATCAGTAAGCATGTGGAGGACTGTATACCGAGGAAATCAATCCAGGTGCTCCCCAACAGGAAACCCAGGATGAATCAGGACATACAGAACCTGCTAAAAACCAGGCGTGAGGTCAGGAGACCCACTCAAATATAAGGAATCCAAGTATGACCTTCGCAGAGCCATTAGGACAGCCAAGGACCAATACCGATCCAAACTAGAGGCCCAGACAGACACCCGACAACTATGGCAAGGACTGAATGACATCACATGTTCTAAAAAGAGACAGAGCAAGATAGCAGACAATGACACATCCCTCCCAGATCGTCTCAACGCCTTCTATGCTCGCTTTGAGCTGAATTTCAGCGAAGAGGTAACACCTATTCTGACAAGTCCTGACGAACCTATCCCAACAGTCACTGCATCAGAGGTCAGATCAGTTTTCCTTTGTGTGAATGCAAGGAAAGTGATTGGACCAGACTGAGTACGAGGCCGTGCACTCAGAGCATGCACAGATCACCTGACAGAGGTCTTCTCAGACATCTTCACCCTCTCCCTGCAGCAGGCCACTGTCCCTGCCTGTTTCAGGAGGGCCCATATCATCCCAGGGCCTAAGAAGGCTCATGCAGCATGTCTCAATGACTACCGCCCAGTGGCCCTAACCTCGGTGGTCATGAAGTGCTTTAAAAGGTTGGTCTTAGCATTAACCAACTCCAGCCTCCCCACTACTCGACCCACTCCAATTTGCCACGTCAGATCCACGTCAGATGCTATATCACTTCCCTTCACTCCTCTCTAGAGCATCTTGACACCAAGAACAGCTACGTAAGAATCCTACTCATTGACTACAATTCAGCCTTCAACACTATTATCCCCTCGAGACTGATTACTAAACTTAGTGATCTCGGACTAAGCCCCACTCTTTGCAACTGGATCCTCAGTTTCCTGCCCACAGGCCACAATCAGTGAAGATTGGGGCAATATTTCATCCTCACTAACACTCAACACTGGAATTTCACAGGGGTGTGTACTCAGCCCCCTACTGCACTCAGTGTATACCCATGACTGCATTGCCAAATGCCTAATGCCATTTACAAGTTCGCTGATGATACCATAGTCGATCGAATCTCAGATGGCGATGAAACAGACTACAGACGGGAGGTGGAAGATCTGGAAAAATAGTGCACTGACAACAACCTAGCTCTCAATGTTGGAAAAACCAAGGAACTCATTATTGACTTTCAGCGGGATGTTACTCATGTCCCCCTACACATCAACAGCACAGAGGTGGAACGAGTGGACAGTGTCAAGCTCCTGGGAGCGATCATCCACAACAAGCTTTCTTGGACTCTTCATGTGAACTCACCAGTTACAAAGGCTCAACAACGTCTCTTCTTCCTCAGGCAGCTGAGGAAATTTGGCATGACGGCGAATACCCTTGCCAACTTTTATAGGTGCGCCATCGAGAGCATTCTGTCTGGATGTATCACTACCTGGTATGGCAACTGTATCATTCAAGATCGGAGATGGTTACAGAGAGTGGTGAATTCGGCCCGGACAATCACAAAGGCCAACCTCTCATCGATAGAACCCATCTACCAGGCCCGCTGTCAAGGAAAGGCCGCCAGCATTCTCAAAGATCCATCCCACCCTGGCAATGTTTTTCTACAACCTCTACCATCGGGGAGAAGGTACAGAAGCCTGAACACACACACCAGCCTGTTTCGTAACAGTCTGTACCCTACTGTTGTTAGAATACTGAATGGACTCACAAACTCTTAACATTCACCTGTACTGTGCTTTTGTTTTTGCTGCAGTTTACCTATTATTTATTTATCGATGCTACTTAACTCTGTGATCTGCATGTATTGCTCGCAAGACAAAGCTTTTCACTGTGCCTCAGTACACGTGACAATAAATTCAATTAAATTCAATTTCCATCTTAGAATTTTATCTTCCAGATAATAACCCCCTGGAATATTCTCTGCCTCCTTTTCAGAGTACGCATCCACATTTCTTTTATTGTCTTTTAATATAAGGCCAATTATATCAAAATTAGGCAGGAGCTGGGAAATGTGGACTGGACACAGCTATTTGAAGAGAAGTCCACATTTGAGATGTGGGAGGCTTTCAAAGATAGATTGAAGATGGCGCATGTCCCTTTGAAGACAGAGGATAGGAAAGGCAAGATTTGTTAACCATGAATGACAGGAGAAATTGTGCAGCTAGCCAAGAGGAAGAGGGAAGCATACATAAGATCCAGGCAGCTAAGAACAGAATGGGCCTTGGAGGATTATTGGGAGAGTAGGACTGATCTTAAACGAAGAATTAAGCGGGTTAAAAGGGGTCATGAAATAACTTTAGCGAGCAGAATTAAGGAGAATCCCAAGGCCTTTTATTCTTATATAAAAAGTAAGAGAGTAACTAGAGAAAGGGTTGGTCCACTAATGATCAGCAAGTTTGCAGATGACATGAAGATTGGTAGAGTAGCAGAAAGCATAAGGGACTGTCAGATACAGGAGGATATAGATAGATGGAGAGTTGGGCGGAAATGTGACAGATGGTTTTCAATCCAGACAAATGTGAGGTGATGCATTTAGGCAAGATTAATTCTAGAGAGAATAATACAATGAACGGAAGAGCCTTGGGAAAAGTTGATGGGCAGAGAGATCTGGGAGTGCAGGTCTGTTGTAGCCTGAAGGTTGCTGCACAGGTGGATAGAGTGGTCAAGAAGGCATAAAGTATGTTTGCCTTCATTGTAAGGGGTATTGAGTTTAAGAGCTGGCAAGTCATGTTAAAATTGTACAAGACATTGGTTCATCCGCATTTAGAATACTGTGTAGAGTTCTGGTCGCCACATTACCAAAAGGATGTGGACGCTTTGGAGAGGGTGCAGAGAAGATTTACGAGAATGTTGCCTGGTATGGAAGGTGCAAGCTATGAAGAGAGGTTTTAGATTAGATTACTTACAGTTTGGAAACAGACCCTTCGGCCCAACAAGTCCACACCGACCCGCCAAAGCGCAACCCACCCAGACCCATTTCCCTACATTTACCCCTTCACCTAACACAGGAGAGGTTGAGCAGATTGGGCCTGTAGTTGCTGGTATTTAGAAGAATGAGAGGTGACCTTATTGAAACATAAAAGATTCTTGGGGGACTTGACAGGATAGATGTGGAAGGATATTGGTTCAGCCACATTTAGAATACTGTGTACAGTTCTGGGCACCACATTACCAAAAGGATGTGGACGCTTTGGAGAGGGTGCAGAGAAGGTTTACAAGGATGTTGCCTGGTATGGAAGGTGCTAGCTATGAAGAGAGGTTGAGTAAGTTAGGATTGTTTTCATTAGAAAAAAGGAGATTGAGGGTGGACTGATTGAGGTCTACAAAATCATGAAGGGTATAGACAGGGTAGATAGAGATAAGCTTTTTCCCAGGGTGAGGGATTTAATAACGAGAGGTCACGCGTTCAAGGTGAGAGGAGAAAAGTTTAAAGGGATAAATGTGGCAAGTACTTTACACAGAGGGTGGTGGGCATTTGGAAGGCGTTGCCAGCAGAGGTGGTAGAGGCAGGCACGGTAGATTCATTTAAGATGCGTCTGGACAGATGCTTGAGTAGATGGGGAGCAGAGGGATACAGATACTTAGGAAATGGATGACAGGTTTAGACAGTGGATTTGGATCAGCTCAGGCTTGGAGGGCCGATGGGCCTGTTCCTGGTTTGTACATTTTCTTTGTTCTTTGTCTTGTCTTGCTGTTGCAAGTCTCTTAGTCTTTCAGGATCTTCTGTCTGACCCTCTGCCTGTTCAGGCTTTTCCTGCACCATTCCATCAAACAGGGTGTCCACGAACTGAACCTCAACTCCTTCATCTTTCTCTTTACTTTTTGCTTCATGCTGTGACTTATGATAGTGGGATCTGGTTACCACACAGTCTGGGAAAATACCAGGATATTTCTGTTTTAACTCCTCAGTTTCTTGGTCTTCCTTGGGCTTCTCTCCAACAGGGGATGCCACTTCCTGCCAAATCATTCCCAAGAACAAACTGAATTCCTGGAACTGACACTCTGCCAGTCACTCCCCCTGTAACTTCCCCACTCCAACCTGGTCTTACATAAGGGAACGCTAAATTTCAGTCCATCAATCCCACAAATTACCACACTCTCGGGTAACAGATCATAAAGAGTGCATATTCGCTCATCTCTTACTATTAGTGACTGGTTAGACCCTGTATCTCTCAAAATTATAACTTCTTGTCCTTCTCCCCCTATTCTTTATGGGTAAACTTTACCCACAGAAGCAATTTCTTTGTAGAGATCAGGTACTAACTCCATATCCAGCCCCTGCCTAGGCCGTGCACTCTCCTGCAGCTCCTCAACTCTTCTTGGGGTCTCCTTTACTACCTTCACTAATGCCACTGGCTTAGCTTCTTTTACCACATCTTTTCCCACAGTGCCCTTCTTTAACGACCAGCACTGTGCCTTTACGTGTCCCACTTTACTACAGTGGAAACACCTGAGGCCTTTCACCTCCTTTCCACCCTCTTGGGCTTTTTTTTAATCCTGTGGTAATTTCTTACCAGTGCTCTCTACTCTCGGTTTCATAGTGTAGGATCTGCCCTTCTCCCAACTTCTATCCCTTACAGGACAAAATTCTGGCCGGAAGCTTGTCTTATGCATCAACATTTAATCATCTGTAAGGGGGTTACTCAGACACTGAGGTGCATCAGAGATACAGACAAATGCAGTAGAGGTAGAAAAACCTCAGTTATGATTGAGGAAAATGGAGTTAGAAGATAAACAAAGAGGGAGGAAAAAGAGAGGGAGAGAGAAAGGGAAAGAGGGAGAGAGACAGAGAAAAAGTGGGAGAAGAGAGGAAGAGAGAGGAAAGAGAGAGAGTGAGAAGATTCTTGGCTGAGCAAAGAGAGATGAAAGGGAGAAAGGAAGAGAGTTTTTAGTGGAGCAAAATGAGAGACAATTTGAACTTGAGAAGTTGCGGCTTCATCAGCAGCGTCAAGTTAACAGGATGGAGATTAAAAGAGGAGGTAGTGATATATTTAAATATGTTGAATCTCTACCACATTTTGATGAGAAAGATGTTGAAACCTTCTTTATTTCATGTGAAAAATTGGCAGATGGAGTGGTCCAAGGATTTATGGATAATGCTGCCCTTCTCACTTCTTGAACTTTCTGTCCCTCCACGTGAATTCTTACCATCTCTGGAAGTGAGTTTTTAAACTCCTCCAGCAGAATAATGTCTCTAAGAGCCTCAAATGTCCCATTTATTTTCAAAGCACATACCCATTGATCAAAATGACAATGTTTAGTTCTTTCAAACTCAACATAAGTCTAACCTGATTCCTTCTTTATATTTCTAAACTGCTGTCTATATGCTTCTGGTACCAATTCATAAGCACTTAAAATTGCCTGTTTAACCTCTTCATAATCTCTTGACCCCTCATCTGACAGCATAGCAAATACCCCCCTAGCTCTGCCTACCAGTTTAGTCTGAACTAGCATTATCCATAAATCCTTGGACCACTCCATCTGCCAATTTTTCACATGAAATAAAGAAGGTTTCAACATCTTTCTCATCAAAATGTGGTAGAGATTCAACATATTTAAATATATCACTACCTCCTCTTTTAATCTCCATCCTGTTAACTTGACGCTGCTGATGAAGCCGCAACTTCTCAAGTTCAAATTGTCTCTCATTTTGCTCCACTAAAAACTCTCTTCCTTTCTCCCTTTCATCTCTCTTTGCTCAGCCAAGAATCTTCTCACTCTCTCTCTTTCCTCTCTCTTCCTCTCTTCTCCCACTTTTTCTCTGTCTCTCTCCCTCTTTCCCTTTCTCTCTCCCTCTCTTTTTCCTCCCTCTTTGTTTATCTTCTAACTCCATTTTCCTCAATCATAACTGAGGTTTTTCTACCTCTACTGCATTTGTCTGTATCTCTGATGCACCTCAGTGTCTGAGTAACCCCCTTACAATTTCAGCTTTACTTTTGTCTTTGGCTAATTCCAAAGGTATGGCTTTTTTCTTTCCTTCTAAACTTTCTTGACAAATTCGAGAAACATCTTCAAATCCCAGAACCTCTTCAGCAATTTCAAGAGCCATTTCCCTCACTTCTATTTTAATCAACCACAAGTCACTGAAAGCAAACAAATTGCCTCACCTACATTTTATTTAAATATCTAGGACATTAACCTGCAGGTGTTTAAATCTGCTAGGAATTTTCAGACCCCCATATCTATGCAAATCTGTCAAAACCAGTTCAAATCCCGGATGAGCCCCCAAACTCTTACGACACGAGGTAAACCCTTCTTCTTAATTTAAAACCAGCAACACAGAGAAGATTTATCCCGTGCAGCAATCTGTCAAAATTCAAGAGGCCAAGACTATTTAAAGTAAAAATTAACAACTTTATCTTTTAAAGTATAACAGAGAATAATTAACTCACAACTATTTACACCTCCTTTCTCTAACCCATCTTTACCTTCCCTTCTATAATGCTAGTCCAATAAAAGTCACAATTAAGATTTACAGGAAAATTCACATTTTAAAACCAGCCAGCGGTCTAATCTTCTCTTTATCTTCGTCGGTAGATTGGCTCTCCAGGTCAGTGTTGAGGTTTTTCTCTGTGCAAACTCCTTCTCCAGACAGGTACCTCTCAGAGAGTTCTGACTAGCAGCCTACAGCATTCGGCAGTTTTCCACCCAACTGTTCAATTTTCCCTAGTCTTAAACCCCAAAGCAATGGATTGTGTCATTGGCTTTTAAGATTGTCAATATACTCAATTGAAATGTGATTGGAATTTGGTATTTTTGGGGTATAGTTTAAACTGATTGGCCAAATTCAAATCTGTTTTGTCATTTCCAGGCAACTAGCTACCCCAGTAGCTGGAGCACATGTTACATTGTGCCTTATTGAGAATACTTGGCGCTGTCACTGCTAGCTTTTACTCTCTTAAAGGTACAGTACACCCACATCTTCAGAACAATATCTTACATCAGCTCATCTCTACACAACTTCTAATTTCCCAAGAATCAAGATGGCACACAATCCTGATATCTAAATCCGAACTCATCCCATTCCTGCCCCAGCCATTATCCAACTGTGTCTGGAGGACACCATCCCTGCACTCTCATGTTGCAGCATTTGTTGCCCATCTCTAATCACTATTGAACTGAGTGACTGTCCACGCCATTTCAACTTCAACATTGGAGGGGGTGGGGGTTGGGGAGCGGGGGGAGAGAGATGGGAGCTCAGTGGTTAGCACAGTTGAGTAATCCAAGACGGAGGACAGGAAAAATCTCTGGCTGTAACAGGCTGCTCCTTTTTTTGAGGTAAAAACAATGACTGCAGATGCTGGAAAGCAAATACTGGATTAGTGGTGCTGGAAGAGCACAGCAATTCAGGCAGCATCCAACAAGCAGCGATATCGACGTTTCGGGCAAAAGCCCTTTTTTGAGGTATTTTAGGTGTTGGAGGTGAATTCCAGGAACAGCAATTGCTGTTTTATATGCTGTTGCATAATTTTGGAACTTTGAAGGAAAAAAAAATCAAAAATACAGCACTTTTAAAAGGGAGAGGGACAGACAAAGGCATCACATAGTCAGGCAGTGCAGGAGAGAGAGAGAAAAAGAAACCCACACTGTAAACTGACACAGCAGTGAATCTGCACAATTACTACCTTTGCTATTTGAATTCATGTATCGCTGGACATCGGAGTGTGTCTGGGAAAATTAACAAACAGTGAAATTCACAGCCAATCTTGGAGGAAGCTGTTTGGGAGAGGTCACAGCACAGGTCACAGGTAAGTGAATACCTTTAAGCGGAGCCTTGCTGTAAGTCTGCAGTAGTGAGTCGAGTGGATTCTTTCTTGATGATATGTTTTATTGAGATATGGTTTTTGATTAAACTTAAAAATATAAGCCATAAGTATTGTTAGCCTGGAGCAAAGTTTTGTAGAGAAATATGACGGTGGTATTTTCTAGGTCTGCAGATGGGAAGAAGCAAAAGTGGTCCTCAGTAGATTGATATGCTCTTCTTGTGGAAGTTTAGAGAGAATTTACGTGTTACTGAGGATTATATCGGCAATAAACACTGTTGGTTACAAATCTTATCAGATCGAATGGATCGGTTGGAGCGACAGTTAGAGACGCTGAGGAATTTGCAACAGAAAGGGGCGTGATGGATGACAGTTGTAGGAAGGGAGAAATGTCTCAGAAACAGTCACGTAGATGGGTTAACTCCAGGAAAGGTAAAAGAGGTAGGCAGGTAGTGCAAGAATCTTCTGTGGCTATCCCCATTTCAAACAAGTATGCTGTTTTGGAAAATGTAGGGGGTTGATGGATTCACAGGGGAGTGTAGCACGATCAGCCAAGTGTCTGGTATTGAGACTGGCTCTAATGTAATGAAGGGTATGTCGGGTTCCAAGAGATTGATTATGTTAGGAGACTCTCGAGGCAGAGGCACAGACAGACGTTTCTGTGGCCAGCAGTGGAAAATGAGAATGGTGTGTTGCTTCCCTGGTGCCAGGATCAAGGATGTCTCAGAGAGGGGGCAGAATGATCTCAAGGAGAAGAGGGACTAACAGGAAGCAATTGTACACATTGGTACCAACGATATAGGAAGGGAAAAGTTGAGATTCTGAAGGGAGATTACAGAGAGTTAAGCAAGAATTTAAAAAGGAGGTCCTCAAAAGTAGTAATATCTGGATTACTCCCGGTGCTACGAGCTAATGAGGGAAGGAATAGGAGGATAGAGCAGATGAATGCATGGCTGAGGAGCTGGTGTATGGGAGAAGGATTCACATTTTTGTATCTTTGGAATCTCTTCTGGGGTGGAAGTGACCTGTACAAGAAGGACGGATTGCACCTGAATTGGAAGGGGACTAATATACTGGCAGGGAGATTTGCTAGAGCTGCTCAGGAGGATTTAAACTAGTAAGGTGGGATGGGGGGGGGGGCGTGGATTGGTACAGTTGAGAACAGAAGTGAGTCAAACAGTCAGGGCAGGCAGGGACAAGGTAGGACTAATAAAGTAAACTGCATTTATTTCAATGCAAGGGGCCTAACAGGGAAAGCAGATGAACTCAGGGTATGGTTAGGAATATGGGACTGGGATATCAAAGCAATTACAGAAACATGGCTCAGGGATGGACAGGACTAGCAGCTTAATATTCCAGGATGCAAATGCTACAGGAAGGATAGAAAGGGAGGCAAGAGAGGAGGGGAGTGGCATTTTTGATAAGGGATAGCATTACAGCTGTACTGAGGGAGGATATTCCCGGAAATACATCCAGGGAAGTTATTTGGGTGGAACTGAGAAATAAGAAAGGGATGATCACCTTATTGGGGTTGTATTATAGACCCCCCAATAGTCAGAGGGAAATTGAGCAACAAATTTGTAAGGAGATGTCAGCTATCTGTAAGAATAATAGGGTAGTTTTGGAGTACAGGTTCATTGTTCCTTGAAAGTGGAGTCGCAGGTAGATAGGATAGTGAAGAAGGCATTTGGTATGCTTTCCTTTATTGGTCAGAGTATTGATTACAGGAGTTGGGAGGTCATATTGTGGCTATACAGGACATTGGTTAGGCCACTTTTGGAATATTGTGTGAAATTCTGGTCTCCTTCCTATCGACAGGATGTTGTGAAACTTGAAAGGGTTCAGAAAAGATTTACAAGGATGTTGCCAGGGTTGGAGGATTTGAGCTACAGGGAGAGGCTGAACAGGCTGGGGTTGTTTTCCCTGGAGTGTCGGAGGCTGAGGGGTGACCTTATAGAGGTTTACAAAATTATGAGAGGCATGGATAGGATAAATAGGCAAAGTCTTTTCCCTGAGGTCGGGGAGTCCAGAACTAGAGGGAATAGGTTTAGGATGAGAGGGGAAAGATATAAAAGAGCCCTGAGGGGCAACTTTTTCACACAGAGGATGGTGTGTGTGTGGAATGAGCTGCCAGAGGAAGTGGTAGAGGTGGGTGTAATTACAACATTTAAAAGGCATCTGGATAGGTATATATAATAGGAAGGGGTTAGAGGGATTTGGTCCAATTGCTGGCAAATGGGCCTCGATTAGGTTGGGATATCTGGTTGGCATGGACGAGTTGAACCAAAGGGTCTGTTTCCATGCTGTACTGCTCTATGATTCTATGACTCTATTCTGTTCTGGGCCCACTTTCACTGACCTGTAGGTTGACAGCGTTGGTATGGCTCGTGTTACTTTCTGAGTGCACAAAGTTCTTTAGTGGTCAGTTACAGTGTGTGAGGTGGGCAGCTTGTACTGCGTAAGGAGCCAGGGAGTTGGGAGGATGGGCAAGTCACTGTCCAACACCATGTCATGCCAACGTTACACTCATAGCTTACGCAGCAAACCTTCGGCCTGTGCAGCAAGCTCCTGGTCACAGTCGGATATCAGAGAGGAGTCTAACTGGGGTGAAGTGGGGGGATCCATGGATATTCAGGGAGCTTCAAAGTTAAACACAGAACTATAGATGCTGAAAATCTCAAACAGAAGCAGAAGTCGCTGGAGAAACTCAGCAGGTCTGGCAGCATCAGCAGAAAGAGAGAGAGAAACAGAGTTAGTGTTTTGGGTCCAGTGACCCTTCTTCAGAAGTGTTGTAAGGTCAGGCGATGTCTCAGAGGTGAAGAAAGAGGGGTATTAGTCACAGCTTGGATACTTAGCTCAGTGTCAAATACAACTGTGAGTTTGCGAAGAGTCTGAGTTGAGCCTCAGATGGTCGTCAGGTAAAAGGATGGAGTCAGCGATGAAGAAAGAGAGACTGTAGCAGAGACCAAACACCTCCACTTCCCAGGTTTATTAGCAGCAGCAACTTCTGGAACTGAAAGTCAATGTGTCCGAGCCCTGGTTGCTATTGGCAGAGACTCTGAGCAGCTCTGCAGCTTAAAGGGGCACAATGGCTTCTGTCATTTGAATAGTTCATAGAGTTTTTGCTCCTCCAGCTCTGGATATCTGATCATTTCAGAATCAGGATTGAGAGAGAAGGTGCTAAGTTCCAGCTGGGCATCACCAGAATCAAACTGGCAACTGATACTTTCGGATGATGTGATTGAGGGGCAGCACATGGATGCGAAATGGTGGGGGAGGATGCAAGGTCGATTCTTGGGGTACCAAAGGCAAAAACGCAAGACATGGTCTTTTCCCTAGGGTGGGGGAGTCCAGAACTAGAGGGCATAGGTTTAGGGTGAGAGGGCAAAGATATAAAAGAGACCTAAGGGGCAACTTTTTCACATGGAGGGTGGTGCGTATATGGAATGAGCTGCCAGAGGAAATGGCGGAGGCTGGTACAATTACAACATTTAAAAGGCATCTGGAGGGGTATATGAATAGGAAGGATTTAGAGAGATATGGGCCAAGTGCTGGCAAATGGGATTAGATTAGGTTGGGATATCTAGTCGGCATGGACGGGTTGGACCGAAGGGTCTGTTTCCAGTCTGTACATCTCGATGTCTCTCTGACTCTCTGACACATGATTAGGAGGAGATGCCATGATGGGTGACTGATTATAATGGGGTATGACTGGAGCTGGGTGAGACGCTGCTGGATTACATCAGAGGGATGTGGGACAAGGATGGTGCGGTCAATCATGGCAAAGGCAGCAGACAAGCCGTGAGGAATTAGCCTTGGAAAGCATCTGGAGTCTGAGTGTAATTCAATTGCCTGATGTTTAAAGCTTATCTCTGCTATGGCAGGCCAGCCTCGATATGGTCAGAAATGATTTCTCTCTCTCTCTGACTTCCCTTCTCTCTGTTTCCCTTCCTCCCTCCCTCTTTCTTTGGTTTCCTCTTTCTCTCTCCCTCTCTCTCTGGATTTGTCTCTTTGCTTCCCTATTTCGTTCTCACTCTCTCTCTAGCTTCCTCTGTCTCTCTCTCTCTCTCTCTCTCTCTCTTTCTTTCTCCCTTGCTATCTCTCTCACTCTTTCTGGCTTCATATCCCTCCCTCTCTGGCTTTCTCTCGCCCTTTTTAGCTTCCTCTTTCCCTCTGTCTCTCTATCAGTTTCTCTCTTTCTCCCTTGCTTTCTCTCTCACTCTTTCTGGCTTCATATCTCTCCCTCTCTAGCTTCCTCTCTTGCTCTCTTTAGTTTTCTCTTTCCTTCTTTCTCTCTATCCCTGTCTGCCACCCCCCCCCTCTCTCTCTCTCTCCCTATCTATCAATCTCTCTCCCTCCAGCTTGAAACAAATACAGAGTGAGAGACAGAGAGTGCAATTCTCATAACACCTGCAAGAACAATTACCTGGAAGAAGCGTGAGGCGCATATAGACTTGTTAATCCATCAGGGTGGTAAAAACAATGACTGCAGATGCTGGAAACTAGATTCTGGATTAGTGGTGCTGGAAGAGCACAGCAGTTCAGGCAGCATCCAAGGAGCAGTGAAATCGACGTTTCGGGCAAAAGCCCTTCATCAGGAATAAAGGCAGTGAGCCTGAAGCATGGAGAGATAAACTAGAGGAGGGTGGGGGTGGGGAGAAAGTAGCACAGAGTACAATGGGTGAGTGGGGCAGGGGATGAAGGTGATAGGTCAGGGAGGAGAGGGTGGAGTGGATAGGTGGAAAAGAAGATAGGCAGGTAGGACAAGTCCGGACAAGTCATGGGGACAGTGCTGAGCTGGAAGTTTAGAACTAGGGTGAGGTGGGGGAAGGGGAAATGAGGAAACTGTTGAAGTCAACATTGATGCCCTGGGGTTGAAGTGTTCCGAGGCGGAAGATGAGGCGTTCTTCCTCCAGGCATCTGGTGGTGAGGGAGCGACGGTGAAGGAGGCCCAGGACCTCCATGTCCTCGGCAGAGTGGGAGGGGGAGTTGAAATGTTGGGTCATGGGCCGGTGTGGTTGATTGATGCGGGTGTCCCGGAGATGTTCCCTAAAGCGCTCTGCTAGGAGGCGCCCAGTCTCCCCAGTGTAGAGGAGACCGCATCGGGAGCAACAGATACAATAAGTAATATTAGTGGATGCGGGAAGTGGACAAGATGCTTTGGAGGGCATTTTTAACCTTGTGGGAAGGGAAATTGCGGTCTCTAAAGAAGGAGGCCATCTGGTGTGTTCTATGGTGGAACTGGTCCTCAGGGAGCGGATACGGCGGAGGCGGAGAAATTGGGAATACGGGATGGCATTTTTGCAAGAGGTAGGGTGGGAAGAGGTGTAATCCAGGTAGCTGTGGGAGTCGGTGGGTTTGTAAAAAATGTCAGTGTCAAGTCGGTCGTCATTAATGGAGATGGAGAGGTCCAGGAAGGGGAGGGAGATGTCAGAGATGGTCCAGGTAAATTTAAGGTCAGGGTGGAATGTATTGGTGAAGTTAATGAATTGCTCAACCTCCTCACGGGAGCACGAGGTGGCGCCAATGCAGTCATCAATGTAGTGGAGGAAGAGGTGGGGAGTGGTGCCGGTGTAATTACGGAAGATCAACTGCTCTACATAGCCAACAAAGAGACAGGCACAGCTGGGGCCCATATGTGTGCCCATGGCTACCCCTTTGGTCTGGAGGAAGTGGGAGGATTCAAAAGAGAAATTGTTAAGGGTGAGGACCATTTCGGCCAAACGAATGAGAGTGTCGGTGGAAGGGTACTGTTGTGGACGTCTGGAGAGGAAAAAACGGAGGGCTTGGAGGCCCTGGTCATGGCGGATGGAGGTGTAGAGGGATTGGATATCCATGGTGAAGTTGAGGCGTTGGGGCCAGGGAAACGGAAGTCTTGGAGGAGGTGGAGGGCGTGGGTGGTGTCTTGAACGTATGTGGGGAGTTCCTGGACTAGGGGGGGATAGGACAGTGTCGAGGTAGGTAGAGATGCGTTCAGTGGGGCAGGAGCATGCTGAGACAATGGGTCGGCCAGGGTGGTCAGGCTTGTGGATCTTGGGAAGGAGGTAGAACCGGGCAGTGCGGGGTTCCCGGACTATGAGGTTGGAAGCTGTGGGTGGGAGATCTCCTGAGGTGATGAGGTTCTGTATGGTCTGGGAGATGATGGTTTGGTAATGGGGGGTGGGGTCATGGTCGAGGGGGCAGTAGGAAGAGGTGTCCTCGAGTTGACGTTTGGCTTCAGCGGTGTAGAGGTCAGTGCGCCAGACTACCACTGCGCCCCCTTTATCTGCTGGCTTGATGGTGAGGTTGGGATTGGAACAGAGGGATTGGAGGGCTGCGCATTGTGAGGGTGAGAGGTTGGAGTGGGGGAGGGAGGTAGACAGGTTGAGGCGGTTAATGTCTCGGCGGCAGTTGGAAATGAAGAGGTCGAGGGCAGGTAATAGGCCAGCGCGGGGTGTCCAGGTGGATACAGTGTATTGAAGGTGGGCGAAGGGGTCCTCGGAAGGTGGGCGGGAGTCCTGATTGTGAAAGTAAGCTCGGCGGCTTAATCCATCAGCATATTTCACCTCTATGTACATGCACTTAGCTCCCAGAAAATGCAAAAAACTTGCAGCAAATCTGAAGTTCTTCAACAATTTGTGTGATCCTTCCAATGGCGATGATTCAGTTTGTGGTTTGAGCTCCAGCTGAGAGAGTGGGAGAGGACAACATGTGAGAACAATTAAGAAATGTCAACCACTCATTCCTCTCCCTCTCAGGCAACGGTACAATACTCGCCTTCACGATGATTTGTTTCCTACTGCAGACTTTATCAAACATTCATAAAACATTTATACACAGCACTCCTGCTTTCTTCCTTCAGAAATGTGGATGCTTCTAGTTTAACTGATGAATTAGATTTTGCTCCTGACATGGAGCCATCCATGTACAACATTTAGTAAGCGTGACAATTTCATTTGAGAGGACTCTGCTGACTGAGCAGCGAATCCCTGATGTCAGGGGAGGTACAGCCCAGAATATCGCCCGAGGTGATCTCCTGCAGGGGAACAGCGAAGGAGAGTGAGAACTGAGCAATACCCCATGTGACTTTATTGTAAGTGAAGATTAGAAATTAGAACCTGATTTGGCAGATGGTTTGCTGCTACTTTGGAAACAAAGATATCGAGATGCAGGAAGTTGGTGATACAAGAAGTGCATCAGCCATCACTTGCAATATCTTGTTTTACCGTCATTTTGGCCTTGCCCACTTCCCTACCTCTGGAACATCCTATAGTCCCTTCCACCCTCCAACATCTCTGCTTCCCTCCACTTTTGGCTTCTTGAGTCTGAAATTCCTGAGTTTAATCACTTCATCACTGGCTCCTGTATTCCTCAAGCTGCAATAGCATATTCACTCACAGGATAAGAGGGTGACACTCATATTTTGCCCATCCCCTATTGCCCAGAGGGCAATCAAGAGTCAAGCACATTGCTGTGGGTCTGGAGTTACATATAGGCCAGATCAGGTAAGGATGGCAGATTTCCTTCCCTGATGGACATTAGTGAACCAATTGTTTTTTCAAGACCAACAGCAACAGTTTCACAGTAATCATTAGATCCTTAATTCCAGTTTTATTTGTTGAATCCAAATTTCACTATTTGCCATGGCAAGATTTAAACTCAGGTCCTCAAAATATTGGCTGGGTCTCAGGATTGATGGTTATGCACTAATACCGGTGGGTCATTGTTTCTGCAGGGATGTGCAATCCCAGGAGCTGGAGCAGACTGGCTCCCCCACTGGTGAGAATTCAATTCAATTTTGCTTCAAAAGTCTGGAATTGAGAAATAGATGGGTTGGGGGGGGGTGGTGGTATTCTCAACTACCAACCGGCAAGCTGGCGAGACCCTCACATTGCCTCTTTTCAAGATGACCCACCACAAACACTGCCAGGATTGCGGGCCCTGGGTGCAGACCTACTGCCTGAAAGATTTCCTTTTAAATTCATTTACTTGTGGGATGTGGGCATCAAGGCTAGGCTGGCATTTAATTGCTCAGATGCTGTGGATCTGAGGTCACATCAGTTTTTTCCAACAATTGGAGATGCATGCATGGTCATCGTTAAGCACTTAATGTTAGATTTTTTATTGAATTCAAACCCACCATCTGCTGTGGATGTCCCCAGAAGATTACCTGGGTCTTTGGTTTAAGAACCCAGCATAATATCGCTAGGCCATCATCTCCCCTTGGCCAAACAGGTCTGGCCAATCCAAGCTATTTTGTGCCCAGTAGTGCCAGCGACCCATACTGAGGTGGGATGAGAATCGATGGAGTGGGGTGAGGGGGAAAGGCCCCTCGATCAGTACCACCTTCCAGGGTGGGACTCCTGCGAGCCTGCAGGCCAGGGTCTACCCTCACAGACACCTGACCTAGTGATACAACAACTGGAAACCACTTTCATGTCCAACAGCAGACGCAACATGTAACGGCCAGCGCAAAGCGAGCCCACATTCAAAGCATCACTTCTGAGCTTTACCGGCCTGCCATGTCCAACTCAGGATGGTACTGTACAATAAAACGACCAACATTAACTCCTCACCCCAATGGTGGGGAGCCTTGCTCATCAGTACAAAAGGCAAGGCGGAAGCATTTGCAATCATCTTCAGCTAGAAGTTCCAAGAGGATGATCCATCATCACTTCCTGTGGAGGATCACAGCATCACAGATGCCAGTCTCCAGCCAATTTAATTCATTACATCAAGAAACAGCTGAAGGCACTGGATACTGCAAAGGCCTGACAACTTTCTGACAATATCCTTGAAGATACGTGCTCTATAATTACCTGCACCCTCAGCAAAGCTGTCCCAGTCCAGCTCCAAGATCGCCATTTATCCAGCAATGTGATACATCGCCCAGGTAGGTCCTGTGCAGGCATTGGTTAGCTCAGTTGGCTGGATGCTTGGTTTGCAACACAGGGTGACAACCAACATTTCCCACACTGGCTGAGGTCACTGCTAAGGATTCTTCCTGTCTTCTAGTCTGAGGCTTGGGATTGTTAGGTTAAAGCATTACCAGATGTGTCTCTCTAGTGAGAGAGCAACACAATATTTCTCTGGGGTAGGGAAGCTTTACCGATGTTGTGTGCACAAAAACCAGGGGAGATAGTGGCATACAGGACCAGTAATGCAGAGTTCCAGACTCCTGTTCAGCAGATGTGAAATTTGAATTCTATAAAAATCAGGAATTACAAACTAGATTGAAGACAACCCTGACAATTATTGTAGGTATCCATTTAGTTTGTTAGTGCTCCTTAAGGAAAGAAATCTGCTGTCTTTGTCTGGTCTGTCCCACATGTAACTGGCAGAACCTCTAGCACTCATGTTTATCTTTTTTTTTCTTCTTTTTTTTTTCTTAGTGTTTATTTTTTCCCCAGCACCCATGGTGTGTGTGCGCAGGTGTGAGACACAGTGAAAGGACACAAAGTGCACGAATCTTTATTCAATTTCCACCACCAGGAAGATATGAAAAATACCCGAGTGGCCAGTGACAAGCACTGCCCTTCAAACCACAGGGCAATGCTGTGTGATCAAAACAGTGAAGGGGAGGGTAGGGACTAAATCAAAATAGAGTTGGAGGGAGAAATGATGCACTCCACTCCCTGCGGCGCCCACCTCTCCCTGAACGACTCCAGGGTGTCGGTGGACACCGCGTGCTCCTTGTCCAAGGACACCCGGGCTCTAACGTAACCCCAGCACTCATGTTTATATCTGTCAGCCAGAGCTCCCTGATTGGACCAGATTAATATCCCCAGTCAGGGAACTCATATTCTATGAGGTGACCTCGTTACAATCACTACACATAGAGTCATAGATAGAGTCAGAGAGATGTACAGCATGGAAACAGACCCTTCGGTCCAACCTGTCCATGCCGACCAGATATCCCAACCCAATCTAGTCCCACCTGCCAACACCCGGCCCATATCCCTCCAAACCCTTCCTATTCATATACCCATTCAAATGCCTCTTAAATGTTGCAATTGTACCAGCCTCCACCACTTCCTCTGGCAGCTCATTCCATTCACGTACCACCCTCTGGGTGAAAGAGTTGCCCCTTAGGTCTCTTTTATATCTTTCCCCTCTCACCCTAAACCTATTCCCTCTAGTTCTGGACTCCCCAACCCCAGGGAAAAGACTTTGCCTATTTATCCTATCCATGCACCTCATAATTGTGTAAACCTCTATAAGGTCACCCCTCAGTCTCCGATGCTCCAGGGAAAACAGCCCCAGCTTGTTCAGCCTCTCCCTGTAGCTCAGATCCTCCAACCCTGGTAACATCCTTGTAAATCTTTTATGAACCCTTTCAAGTTTCACAACATCTTTCCAATAGGAAGGAGACCAGAATTGCACACAATATTCTAACAGTGGCCTAACCAATATCCTGTACAGCTGCAACATGACCTCCCAACTCCTGTACTCAAGACTCTGACCAAGAAAGGAAAGCATACCTTCTTCACTATCCTATCTACCTGTGACTCCACTTTCAAGGAGCTATGAACTGCACTCCAAGGTCTCTTTGTTCAGCAACACTCCCTAGGACCTTACCATTAAGTATATATGTCCTGCTAAGATTTGCTTTCCCAAAATGCAGCACCTCGCATTTATCTAAATTAAACTCCATCTGCCACTTCTCAGCCCATTGGCCCATCTGGTCAAGATCCTGTTGTAATCTGAGGTAACCCTCTTTGCTGTCCACTAAACCTCCAATTTTGGTGTCATCTGCAAACTTACTAACTGTACCTCTTATGCTCGCATCCAAATCATTTATGTAAATGACAAAAAGTAGAGAGTCCAGCACCGATCCTTGTGGCACTCCACTGGTCACAGGCCTCCAGTTTGAAAAACAACCCTCCACCACCACCCCCTGTCTTCTACCTTTGAGCCACTTCTGTATCCAAATGGCTAGTTCTCCCTGTATTCCATGAGATCTAACCTTGCTAATCAGTCTCCCATGGGGAACCTTGTCGAATGTCTTACTGAAGTCCATATAGATCACATCTACTGCTTGGCCCTCATCAATCTTCTTTGTTATTTCATTAAAAAACTCAATCGAGTTTGTGAGACATGATTTCCCATGCACAAAGCCATGTTGACTATCCTGAATCAGTCCTTGCCTTTCCAAATATGTGTACATTCTGTCCCTCAGGATTCCCTCCAACAACTTGCCCACCGCCGAGGTCAGGCTCACTGGTCTATAGTTCCCTGGCTTGTCCTTACCACCCTTCCTAAACAGTGGCACCACGTTAGCCAACCTCCAGTCGTCCGGCACCTCACCTGTGACTATCGATGATACAAATATCTCAACAAAAGGCCCAGCAATCACTTCTCCACCTTCCCACAGAGCTTCCCATGACTTAACACAATGTTAATAAAGTACTGTCCTCATGACTTTGATTTTAAAAAAAATCAAAGCCTAGTTCACTCCAATTGGCACTGTTTTAATTGAGCTTCAAGCCATCTTTAGAAAAGGTTCATGGCCACTATTATGCATTAATGTTTGTCTCAAAGTCGCCACCCCCTCCCCCACCTTTCCCTCCACTCCCTCCCATTTATCCCACAATAGTTTAAAACAAATGTTTGTAGAATCTGATAAAGGACTCACTGTTGCCACCTTATGGTGATATTTGCATGTTTAATCAGTTGGTAAGGTCGACTGGGTCACTCAAGGAATTCAGCTCTGCAATGAATAAGATAAAAGGCAAGAAGAAAAGGATTCTTGTGGTAATGTCCCAACCTCTGGGCCAAGAGATGTGGGTTCAAGCCCCACCTACTCTAGAGGCTTGGAAGAACATCTCTGAATAGTATGATTTGAAAATAGATATATAAGCAAAAAAAAAGTTTGCATTTGTATAACGCTTTTCACAGCCACTGGATATCAGAATGAGCTTTACAGCTAACAAAGTACTTTTGAATGGTACGCAGCACTTTAATGTAGGGAACCGATAGGCACATAACAAGCTGCCAGCAACAGCAATTTGATAATAACCAGATCATCTGTTTCTCTGAATTTGATTGATGAATAAAAATCACCAGGGCTAACTCAAACAAACATAGCAGATGCTGGAGAAACTCAGCAGGTCTGGTAGCATCAGTGGAGAGAGAAACAGAGTAAATGTTTCGAGTCCAGTTGGGAGAATCATAGTGCACTGGAAATCTTACCTGCTTCTGTCTCCGCAAAGGCTGTCAGATCTGCTGAGTTTCTCCAGCCCTTTCTGTGTTTGTTTCAGATTATCAGCATCTGCAGTATTTTTCTCTTCTTCAAAGTAGTGCCTTGGGATATGTCACATTGAACTGCAGAGGCAAATGGGGCCTTTGTTTAAGATGTGAGAATTTGAAGATGAGAAGCACATTTAAGCTATCCCTGAGACATGACACCACTAGCAATGCAGCACAGCACTGCAGTCTCAGACACCTCCTCCAGCAATGCAGCACAGCACTGCAGTCTCAGACACCTCCTCCAGCAATGCAGCACAGCACTGCAGTCTCAGACATCTCCTCCAGCAATGCAGCACAGCACTGCAGTGTCAGACATCCCCTCCAGCAATGCAGCACAGCACTGCAGTCTCAGACATCCCCTCCAGCAATGCAGCATAGCACTGCAGTGTCAGACATCCCCTCCAGCAATGCAGCACAGCACTGCAGTCTCAGACATCTCCTCTAGCAATGCAGCACAGCACTGCAGTGTCAGACATCCCCTCCAGCAATGCAGCACAGCACTGCAGTCTCAGACATCCCCTCCAGCAATGCAGCACAGCACTGCTGTATCACCTGACACCACCAGCAATGTAACACAGTGCTCCAGTTTCAGCTGGCTTCACCAGCAACGCAGCACAACCACGCAATTTGAATGTGTTCACTCCAGTCTTGGAGTAGGGTTTGAGCCAGAAACCTTGAAAAAGCAGAGGCAAGGGTGTGGTCAACAGAGCCTCAGTGGTCAAGTATGTTATGAAATGAACACACCAGTGGGTGAGCGATGTGAGGCTGTCAGAGACCCTGATTCATCGGTTCAAATCCCGAGGCTTGAATAATTTCTCCAGATGAACAAACTTGCCAAACTGCCTCAGTGCCTGAGTCCACCTCCCTGGCCCCATGTACTTCATCTACCTATCCCACCGAAAGTACCTCTCAGACTCTAGAACGACTGAATAGGTTAGAATTTCAGCACACTAAAGGAGACCAACCAGTATATTGCAGTAAAAGAGCTGCTGTCAGATCTGCCCAGCCATCCTTGCACCTTTTTATATTGTTCCCTCACTAGTATTTATCCACTGCCCGGTTTTGATGCAATACTGGATTTTGCTTCTGCTCCTGTTTTCAGTTGTGTTCGTGCCTCCACAGCAGCCCCTAACCCTGCACCCTTCCCCCTTCCTCTGGTGATGGTCTCGATTTGTCACCAACTGCCCCGCTCAGGGATGGGGCTTTTTCTCTTTATTTTTCCGAGTCTACACATCATTTTCACATCTGTACCCGGACCTTCTGGATTCGGAAGGAATTCCAATATAAGGTCTTTCCTCATATGACTAAAGTTTACAGCTCTAATAAATCATAAGACGAGAAGAACATATGATTTGGGGGCAACAATAGGCCATTCAGCCCATCAAGTCTGCTCTGCCTTTCAATGATGGCTGATATGTTTCTCAACCCCATTCTCCTGCCATCTTCCTGTAACTCTTACTAATCCCTTACTGACCCACTAACTAATCGGGAGCCTATCTAACTCTGTCTCAATGACTAGGCCTCCACAGCCCTCTTCCCCATCCTTTGGCTGAGGAAATTCCTCCTCATCTCAGTTTTAAAGGGTTTTCCCTCTACTCTGAGGCTGTGCCCTCGGGACCTAGTCTCTCCTACTAGTAGGAATGCCTTCTCCATGTTTATTCTATCCAGGCCTCTCGGGATTTTGTACGTTTCAATCAGATGCCTCCTCATCCTTCTAAACTTCACTGAGTAAAGACCTGGATTCCTCAACCATTCCTCCTATGACAAGCTCTTCATCCCCACGATCATTCTTGTAAACTTCCTCGGGACCCCCTTCCTTAGATACAGGACTCGAAACTACTCACAATATTCCAAATGAGGTCTAAGCAGACCCTTTAACAGCCTCAGCTGTGCACCCCTGCTCTTGTATTCTAACCCTCTTGAAATGAATGCTAACATTGCATTTGCCTTCCTAACTGCCAAGTGAACTTGCACGTTAACCTAAAGAGAACCCTGAATTAGGGCTCCCAAGTCCCTTTGTGCTTCAAATTTCCGAAGCCTTTCCCCAATTAGAAGTTAGCCTATGTGTTTATTCTTCCAATGAAAGGGCATAACCTCACACTTTATCACATTGCATTCCAACTACCACTTCTTTTCCTACTCTCCTAGCCTGTCCAAATCCTTTTGCAACCTCCCCCCTTGCTCAGTACCACCTGCTCCTGCATCTATCCTTGTGTCAACTGCAAATGTCACACCGATACCTTCAGTTCCTTCATCCAGAGCATTAATGTGTAAGGAGAATAATTGTGTTCCAAACATAGGACCACTGCGGAGCTCCACTAGTCACCTTTGTGACTTGTAACACCGTACCACCCAACCGGCTTGGATAAACCAAACCTTGTATTTACGTGACACCTTTAATGAAGATAAAGAGCATTATCAGACAGAGAATCGACACTCTCTGTCCTCCATAGCATGTGTTTACTGTCAGGCTTTATTGTCAGTGTGGTACATTTGCAGTCACTATTGTAATGTAGAAAGTGGCACAACCAAGATACGCACAGTAGGATCCCACAACTGCACTGTGAAAATGAACAGATAGTCTGTTTATGTGTTGTTGATTGAAGGACAAAGATTGGGAGAACTTCCTTGGTTTTAGAATCATCCAGTAAAGAAAGGAGTCATTCAGCCCATACTGACTCTCCAAACAGCATCCCGCCCTATCCCTGTAACTCCACATTTTCCATGGCTAACCCACCTAACCTGTAGGTTCCTGGATACTATGGGGCAATTTAACACAGCCAACCCACCTAACCTGAGTATCTTCAGACAGTGGGAGGAAACCCACACAGATACAAGGAGAATGTGCAAACTCCACACAGACAGTCAGCTGAGGGTGGAATTGAATGCAGGATCTTGGTGCTGTGAGGTAGCAGTGCTAACCACTGAGCCACCGTGCCACAAAACAGAACCACGGTGATCTTCTACATCAACCCCAGCTAACAGATGGGGCCTGAGTTTAACATCTCATCCGAGGAACATGCCTCCAGCTATGAAATGCAGCACTCCCTCAATACTGCCTTCATTGTTGAGCCTTGATTTTTGCACTCTGCGACTGGAATGGGAACCCGTGATTGAGAGGGATGGGAACCTATTAACCAGGCCAGAAGGAGGCATTCCAGCACCGGACAGTCTTGTCCATATAGCTGAGAACTTTCTCCATTATCAGCACGCTCTTCCTCTGCCAGACCCTGACAGAACTCTCCAATTACTCACAGTCACACACAACGGCTTTTCTTTCCCAATTAGAAATCCAATTTCCTTCCGAATGTCGCTTTCGAATCCGCTTCCACAGCTCTGGAAATTCCGGATAACAGCAGCGAAAGCACCAAATCTCCTCATCTCCCCAGCCTGCTCTTTTTACCAGCTTACCTTTAATCTGAGTCCACCCTGGGTAGCAACTCTTGAGGCCCAGTGGACACAGTTTCTCGCAATTGCTCCATCCAAAGTAATAATTTTCAGTTTATCCCCTCAGCTGGGTAATATCCTGCAGCAGGAAGAAAAGTGTGAAAGGAAGATGAAGGAAGGTGATAGAGCCTGGGGTGGGAGGGGGAGAACTGGCAAGTGCAGTTTTACAGTGTGATACCTACTCGACAAGTGTGATGCCCGTCGACAGGCAGCTTTGCTGAAATAATGTTGACTGAAGAATTAACGGGGCAGGGGGGAGACAGTGATGATGGTTCTTTAATTGCCTGAGACAGCTAGTCAGCAGACTCAATAATAAAAGAGAAATGAAATAACAGGGAAATACGAGGAAAGTGGGGGGGGGGGTTGATTTCAAACAGCTGGCAGAGGTTTAATGGACCGAATGGACTTGGATCAGTGCTGTAACATTCATTGATTCTAATATCATAAATCCCCTCTTTTCCACAAAGAGACCGCAGTGTATGCTGTGTAGATATAGTACTCTACCTAGACCAGCTCTGGCATTCATGCTGACAGTTTGCAAACAATTTTTTTTTTCCGAAGAACTGATGACCTTCATAACTAAAAAGCACAATGATTGACAGGATGTGTTCTTGGATCTGAGCCAGAGCTGCCATTTTAACTCAGCTGCAGTACAAGAAAGCCTCCCTTCCCCATCCTCCCCTCCCCCACCATTACCTTCTCCGCAGCCAGAGCAATATGCTTTGCAAGGTAAGATATTCTCTTGTCTGTTACTGTACCTGAACTCAATGGAAAGTACAGGGCTATAAATGATATTAATCAAACAGAATAATCCCAATAAAGATTTTGGTTTTACAGCGTTTTAAATGATATAGTATTGCTAAATGGTATACATTGTAGTTAGAGTAAAGCTGAGTTCTTAATTGTGTGGACAACAGAGGAATGACTTACATTTATATAGCACCTTTAATGCAATAAAATGCACAAGGCATTTTATGAGACCATGTTTTCACATAAAGTCAAAAGTCACACATCACCAGGTTCTAGTCCAACGGGTTTATTTGAAATCACAAGCTTTCAGAGCACTGCCCTTTCGTCAGAGTGTCAGAGGAAGGGCCACTGGACCCGAAACGTTGACTTTGCTTTCTCTGCACAGACGCTGCCAGACCTGCTGAGCTTTTCCAGCAACTTCTGTTGTTCCTCCGTAACATTGACCTGGTTTTGGATTTCTAATCCAGCGACAATACTGCAATGCCATTGCCTCCTTGTTCTGTAATTCATAAATATTCATGTCTACAAAAGAATGACCAACCCACCATTGTCAAATGAACGATAGATGTTGCTTTCTATCATTTCTATTACGAGACCGCAACCCCGTACCAAACCCCCACCACCCTTCCAACCCCCACACCCCTACTCCAGGGTCAGTTTTCATACTAGGGGGTGGGGTACATAAAATAAGACAGATGGCTCATCCACTACTGTCTTGTCCATCTGTTGAGCTGAGGTCCATGCATACAACATGTGGGCAATACTGGTCTCAACAAGGAGCAACTGATGCCCAAGTACATTAGGACAGGCAGGTGGGTGGGAATGTATAGTCATATTTTTATAGCTTACAAGGTGTTGAGAAGGAAGGGGACAGGTATCAGTCGGTGGGTGCCCTGTCCATAGTGAGAACAACTGCCTCCCCTCCCTACCACCATTGAAGGCTTCACCCCACCCCCTTCCTCCCAGGATCCCCTGTGAGTTACCATCCCGGAACAGTGACGACTCTTTTCGGGCACATTCCTGCAATCCCAGCAGTGCCCGCTGCTTTTTATTAACCGAATCCAATGACAACGGAAGTCACCAGCTCATTCACCTGGGCCTACGTGACTGCTAGTTCAGTGACATAGAACATAGAACATTACCTCGATGTTGCGCCGACCTGTCATACCTATCTGAAGCCCATCTAACCTACACTATTCCATGTACGTCCATGTGCTTGTCCAATGACAACTTAAATGTACTTAAAGTTGGCGAATCTACTACCATTGCAGGCAAAGCATTCTTACTCTCTGAGTAAAGAAACTACCTCTGACATCTGTCCTATATCTATCACCCCTCAATTTAAAGCTATGCCCCCTCGTGCTCACCGTCACCATTCTTGGAAAAAGGCTCTCCCTGTCCACCCTATCTAACCCTCTGATTATCTTTTATGTCTCTATTAAGTCACCTCTCAACCTTCTTCTCTCCAAGGAAAACAGCCTCAAGTCCCTCAGCCTTTCCTCGTAAGACCTTCCCTCCATAACAGGCAACATCTGAGTAAATCTCCTCTGCACCCTTTCCAAAGCTTCCACATCCTTCTTATAATGCAGTGACCAGAACTGTACACAATACTCCAAGTGCGGCCACACCAGATGTTTGTACAGCTGTAGCATAACCTCATGGTTCCAGAACTTGATCCCTCTATTAATAAAAGCTAAAACACTGTATGCCTTCTTAACAACCCTGTCAACCTGGGTGGCAACTTTCAAGGATCTGTGTACCTGGACACTGAGATCTCTCTGCTCATCTACACTGCCAAGAATCTTACCATTAGTTCAGTACTTTGCATCCAGTTACTCGGACCAAAGTGAATCACCTCACACTTGTCCACATTAAACTCCATTTGCCACCTCTCAGCCCAGCTCTGCAACTTACCTATGTCTCTCTGTAATCTACAACATCCTTTGTCACTATCCACAACTCCACCAACCTTAGTGTCGTCTGCAAATTTACTAACCCACACTTTTACGCCCTCACCCAGGTCGTTTATAAAAATGACGAACAGCAGTGGACTCAAGACTGACCCTTGCGGTACACCACTGGTAACTGGACTCCAGGATGAACATTTCCCATCAACCACCACTCTCTGTCTTCTTTCAGCAAGCCAATTACTGATCCAAACTGCTATGTCTCCCACAATCCCATTCTTCCGCATTTTGTACAATAGCCTACTGTGGGGAACCTTATCGAACGCCTTGCTGAAATCCATATACACCACATCAACTGGTTTACTCTCATCTACCTGTTTGGTCACCTTCTCAAAGAACTCAATAAGGTTTGTGAGGCACGACCTACACTTCACAAAACCGTGCTGACTATCCCTAATCAAATTATTCTTTTCTAGATGATTATAAATCCTATCTCTTATAACCTTTTCCAACACTTTACCAACAACTGAATTAAGGCTCACTGGTCTATAATTACCAGGGTTGTCTCTACTCCCCTTCTTGAACAGAGGAACCACATTTGCTATCCTCCAGTCTTCTGGCACTACTCCTGTAGACAATGATGATTTAAAGATCAATGCCAAAGGTTCGGCTATCTCCTCCCTGGCTTCCCAGAGGATCCTCTCCAGACGTCCCCAACAGTATCCTTCCACTGACACTCTCATTCGTTTGGCCGAACTGGTCCTCACCCTTAACAATTTCTCCTTTGAATCCTCCGACTTCCTCCAGACCAAAGGGGTAGCCATGGGCACCCTTGTGGGCCCCAGCTATGCCTGTCTCTTTGTTGGCTACGTAGATCAGTTGATCTTCCGTAATTACACCGGCACCATTCCCCACCTCTTCCTCCGCTACATTGATGACTGCATTGGTGCCACCTCGTGCTCCCGCGAGGAGGTTGAGCAATTCATCAACTTCACCAACACATTCCACCCTGACCTTAAATTTACCTGGAGCATCTCTGACACTTCGCTCCCCTTCCTGGACCTCTCCATCTCCATTAATGACGACCGACTTGACACTGACATTTTTTACAAACCCACCGACTCCCACAGCTACATGGATTACACCTCTTCCCACCCTACCTCTTGCAAAAATGCCATCCCATATTTCCAATTCCTCCGCCTCCGCTGTATCCACTCCCAGGAGGACCAGTTCCACCACAGAACACACCAGATGGCCTCCTTCTTTAGAGACCGCAATTTCCAATTTCCCTTCCCACGTGGTTAAAGATGCCCTCCAATGCATCTCGTCCACATCCCGCACCTCTGCCCTCAAACCCCACCCCTCCAACCGTAACAAGGACAGTACGCCCCTGGTGCTCACCTTCCACCCTACAAACCTTTGCATCAACCAAATCATCCGCCTACATTTCCGCCACCTCCAAACAGACCCCACCACCAGGGATATATTTCCCTCCCCACCCCTTTCCGCCTTCCGCAAAGACCGTTCCATCCGTGACTACCTGGTCACGTCCACGCCCCCTTACAACCCACCCTCCCATCCTGGCACTTTCCCCTGCCACCGCAGGAACTGTAAAACCTGCGCCTATACCTCCTCCCTCACCTCTATCCAAAGCCCTAAAGGAGCCTTCCACATCCATCAAAGTTTTACCTGCACATCCCCTAATATCATTTATTGTATCCGTTGCTCCCGATGCGGTCTCCTCTACATTGGGGAGACTGGGCGCCTCCTAGCAGAGCGCTTTAGGGAACATCTCCGGGACACCTGCACCAATCAACCACACCTCCCCATGGCCCAACATTTCAACTCCCCCCTCCCACTCTGCCGAGGACATGGAGGTCCTGGGCCTCCTTCACCGCCGCTCCCTCACCACCAGACGCCTGGAGGAAGAACGCCTCATCTTCCGCCTCGGAACACTTCAACCCCAGGGCATCAATGTGGACTTCAACAGTTTCCTCATTTTCCCTTCCCTCACCTCACCCTAGTTCCAAACTTCCAGCTCAGCACTGTCTCCTTGACTTGTCCGGACTTGTCCTACCTGCCTATCTCCTTTTCCACCTATCCACTCCACCCTCTCCTCCCTGACCTATCACCTTCATCCCCTCCCCCACTCACCCATTGTACTCTATGCTACTTTCTCCCCACCCCCACCCTCCTCTAGCTTATCTCTCCATGCTTCAGGCTCACTGCCTTTATTTCTGATGAAGGGCTTTTGCCCGAAATGTCGATTTCGAAGCTCCTTGGCTGCTGCCTGAACTGCTGTGCTCTTCCAGCACCACTAATCCAGAATCTAGTTTCCCGCATCTGCAGTCATTGTTTTTACCTCATTGATCCTAAGATAAATCTCATCCAGCCCAGGGGACTTATCTATTTTCATACTCTGCAAGATTTCTAATACCTCTTCCTTGTGAACCTCATCCCACCTAGTCTATTGGCCTGTATCTCAGTATTTTCCTCAGCAACATTGTCATTTTCTAGAGTGAGTACTGTCGAAAAATATTCATTTAGTGCTTCCCCTATCTCCTCTGACTCCACTCACAGCTCCCAGTACTATCCTTGATTGGCCCTAATCTTACTCTCATCATTCTTTTATTCCTTAACTACCTATAGAAAGCCTTAGGGTTTACCCTGATCCTATCCGCCAACAACTTCTCGTGTCTCCTCCTGGCTCTTCTGAGCTCTCTCTTTAGGTCTTTCCTGGCTACCTTGTAACCCTCAAGCACCCTAACTGAGCCTTCACATCTCATCCTAACATAAGCCTTCTTCTTCCTCTTAACCAGAGATTCCACTTCCTTCGTAAACCACGGCTCCCGCGCTCTACAGCTTCCTCCCTGCCTGACAGGTACATACATATCTAGGACACACAGGAGCTTTTCCTTGAATAAGCTCCACATTTCTAGTGTGCCCATCCCCTGCAGTTTCCTTCCCCATCCTATGCTTCCTAAATCTTGCCTAATCGCATCGTATTTGCCTTTCCCCCAGCTGTAACTCTTGCCCATCCCTTTCTATCACTAAAGTAAACCTAACAGAATTGTGATTGCTATCACCAAAGTGCTGACCTACTTCCAAATCTACCACCTGGCCGGGCTCATTGCCCAGTACCAAATCTAATGAGGCTTCGCCCCAATTTGGCCTGTCTACCTACTGTGGGGAGAAAGTGAGGACTGCAGATGCTGGAGATCAGAGCTGAAAATATGTTGCTGGAAAAGCGCAGCAGGTCAGGCAGCATCCAAGGAGCAGGAGAATCGACGTTTCGGGCATCAGCCCTTCTTCAGGAATCTTTAAAATCTTCGAGGAGAAAGTAAGGACTGCAGATGCTGGAGATCAGAGCTGAAAATGTGTTGCTGGAAAAGCACAGCAGCTGATGCCCGAAACGTTGATTCTCCTGTTCCTTGGATGCTGCCTGACCTGCTGCGTTTTTCCAGCAACACATTTTCAGCTCTGATCTCCAGCATCTGCAGTCCTCACTTTCTCCTCGAAGATTTTAACCTACTGTGAATCCTCTTATAAGGATGCCTTCCTTGAAGAAGCTCTCTTCCTCCCATTCCTGAAGAAGGGCTGATGCCCGAAATGTCGATTCTCCTGCTCCTTGGATGCTGCCTGACCTGCTGCGCTTTTCCAGCAACACATTTTCAGCTCTGTCTACCTACTGTGTCAGGAAGCCCTCCTGCACACACTGGACAAAAACTGACCCATCTATAATACCAACAACTGAAGTAAGGCTCACTGGTCTATAATTACCAGGGTTGTCTCTACTCCCCTTCTTGAACAGGGAAACCACATTTGCTATCCTCCAGTCTTCTGGCACTACTCCTGTAGACAATGACGATTTAAAGATCAATGCCAAAGGCTCGGCAATCTCTATAGTACTCCTACTATAGTGTTCCCAGTCAATATTTGGAAAGTTGAAGTCCCCCATGACAACTACCCTGTCTCTCTCACTCCTATCGAGAATCAGCTTTGCTATTCTTTCCTCTACATCTCTGGAACAACTTGGAGGCCTATAAAAAACTCCCAACAGGGTGACCTCTCCTTTCCTGTTTCTCACCTCAGCCCATACTACTTCAGTTGACGAGTCCCCAAACACCCTTTCTGCAACTGCAATACTGTCCTTGACCAACAATGCCACACCTCCCCCTCTTTTACCATCTTCTCTGTTCTTACTGAAACATCTAAATCCTGGAACCTGCAACAACCATTCCTGTCCCTGCTCCAACCATGTCTCCGAAATGGCCACAACTTCGAAGTCCCAGGTACCAACCCATGCTGCAAGTTCACCCACCTTTTTCCAGATGCTCCTGGCGTTGAAGTAGACACACTTCAAACCAACTTCTTGCTTGCCGGCGCCATCTTGCATCCGTGAAACTTGATTTCGGACCTCCATACTCTCAACCTTTTCTATACTCGAACTACAATTTTGGTTCCCATCCCCCCTGCTGGATTAGTTTAAACCCACCCCAATAGCCTTAGCGAATTTCCCCCCCAGGATATTGGTATCCCTCTGGGTTCAGATGAAAACCTTCCTGCTTGTAGAGGTCCCACCTACCCCAGAAAGAGCCCCAAATATCCAAGAACCCAAAACCCTCTCTCCTGCACCATCCCTGTAGCCACGTGTTCAACTCCTCTCTCTCCCTATTCCTCGCCTCACTAGCACGTGGCACGGGCAACAAACCAGAGACAACAACTCTGTTCATCCTAGCTCTAAGCTTCCATCCTAGTTCCCTGAATTTCTGCCATAAATCCCCATCTCTCTTCCTACCTATGTCGTTGGTGCCTATGTGGACCACGACTTGGGACTGCTCCCCCTCCCCCTTAAGGATCCCAAAAACACGATCAGAGACATCACGAACCCTAGCACCTGGGAGGCAACACACCAACTGTGAGTCTCTCTCGTCCCTACAGAACCTCCTGTCTGTCCCCCTAACTATGGAGTCCCCAATGACTACTGCTCTGCTCCTCTTTCGCCTTCCCTTCTGAGCAGCAGGGACAGACTCTGTGCCAGAGCGCTGTGCCCCACTGCTTTCCCCTGGTAAGTTGTCCCCCTCAACATGATCACTTCATCGCCACCTTCAAAGTCTCTGAGAGTGGTGGAGAGCTGGCTGGGTGAGAGGACGGCTTAGCATAGAACATAAAACATAGTACATTACAGCACAGTACGGGCCCTTTGGCCCTTGACAATGCGCCAACCTGTGAAACCAATCTAACCTACACTTTTCCATTATCATCCATATGTTTATCCAGTGACCACTTTAATGCCCTCAAAGTTGGTGAGTCTACTATTGTTGCAGGCAGGGCGTTCCATGCCCTTACTACTCTCTGAAGTACTCTCTGGGCAGTATTGGGACATCTTTCTCATGTCAAACTTATAGGGTGGCACTCTCACTTCTATGTAAAAATCAAGCATCATTCCAATGCTCTCAGCGTGTGTCTTGATTGAAGTTCCAGGGAAGTACTGAAGAGGTACTGCACTGTTAGATCTACTGTCTTACAAATGAGACATTAAGCCAAGACCCTGTTTGCCATTTCTGACTGGATGGTTACTATTCGATAAACAGCATATGAATTCTCCCGAGCCTCCTGACTATCTGCCAAATGACACGATTGACAGAACAGACAATGCTGCTGTAAGTGGGAGCTTGCTATGTGCAAATTGGTTGCTGCATTTCCTAAATATCAACAGTAACTACACTCCAAAAAGTAGATCTTGGTGGTAGAATGCTTTGAGGTGTCCTGGGGTTATAAAACGTCTTGTTCATTTTCCCCCTCTCCAATATTTCTGATAATTAACAAACAAAAGATGAACAAAAATTTCCACTGTCCCTGTGATATTTTCTCCTATTGGCTCATTGTTGTGCAGTAATGTCCAGTCAAGTAATTTCCAATTCCTAGGGACTTCGTGGAGCAATTCTAAAGAGTTGGCAAGCTAACTTGAGTCAAGCAGTATTCGATCTGGTTGCATTTTATTGACTTAGGTCAGCTGTATAACCCTGAAGCCAGTAACACTCACCATCAAACCATTGATTGTCACAAAAATCTGATTTCCCCCTTTGGGGAAGAAAATCTGTTAGCTACACTCAGGGGAAAGTGATGAGTGCAGATGCTGGAGATCAGAGTCAAAAAGTGTGGCACTGGAAAAGCACAGCAGGTCAGGCACCATCCAAGGAATAGGAGAGTTGATGCTTTGAACATAAGTTCTTCAACAGGAAAGACGGGGGTGCCCAAGGGGGCTGAGAGATAAATAAATAGGAGAGGGGTAGGGGTGGGGGGAAGGTAGCTGGGAATGCAATAGGTAGCTGAAGGAGGGGTGGGGGGTGATGGTGACAGGTCGGAACAGAGGGTGGATTGGAAAGATGGGAAGGAAGATGGACAGGTAGGACAGTTCAAGAGGTTGCTACCGGGTTGGAGGGTTGGATCGAGGATGAGGTGGGGGGAAAGGAAACTGGTGAAATCAACATTGATCCCGTGTGGTTGGAGGGTCCCAAGGCAGAAGATGAGACGTTCTTCCTCCAGGGATCAGACAGCTAGGCTTTGGCAGTGGAGGGGACCCAGAACTTGCATGTCCTTGGCAGAGTGAGAGGGGGGGGGGTTGAAGTGTTCAGCCACAGGGCAGTGGGGTTGGTTAGTGTATGTGTCCTGGAGATGTTCTCTGAAATGTTCCGTAAGTTGGCGTCCTGTCCCCCAATATAGAGGAGACCACATCGAGAGCAACGGACACAGTAGATAAGGTGTTTGGAGATGCAGGAAAACCTCTGCTGGATGTGGAAGGGTCCTTTGAGGCCTTGGATGGAGGTGAGGAAGGAGGTGTGGGCACAGGTTTAACACCTCTTGCGGTGGCAAGGGAAGGTTCAGGAGTGGAGAGTGGGTTGGTGGGGAGCCTGGATCTGGGAATGGCCAGAGGGAATGGTCTCTGTGGAATGCTGAAAGGGATGGGGAGGGAAATATATCTCTGGTGGTGGGGTGTGACTGTAGGTGGTGGAAATGGCGGAGGATGATGTGCTGTATCCGGAGATTGGTGGGGTGGAAGGTGAGGACCAGGGGGTTTCTGACCTTGTTGCAAATGGAGGGGTGGGGTTCAAGGGCAGAGGTGCGGGAAGTGGAGTGAACATCCCAGATGGCCTCCGACTTCAAGGACCTCAATTTCCCCTCCCTCATGGTCGACAACGCCCTCCAGCACATCTCCTCCACTTTCTGCACCTCCACCCTTGAACCCCACCTCTCCAACCACAACAAGGATAGGGCCCCTGTGGTACTCACCTTCCACTCATTAATCTCCGGATACAGCACATTATCTTCCACCATTTTTGCCACTGCAGTCAGACCCCACCACCAGAGATATATTTCCCTCCCCATTCCTTTTAGCATTCCGCAGAGACCATTCCCTCTACGACTCCCTCATCAGGTCCACACACCCCTCCCCCCCCCCCCCCAACAACCCATCCTCACTCCCAGCACCTTCCCTTGCCACTGCAGGAAGTGTAAAACCTGGACCCACACCGCCCCCCTCACCTCCATCCAAGGCCCCAAACATTCCTGATGAAGAGCTTACGCTCAAAGCGTCAACTCTATCTAAACCAAGCCAGGCCTCTGTTTAACTCTAAACTCTTTGAGAGTTCCTCACTTCAGTAAGTGCATGCAGCTGGCCGTATGCACAGGGGATCACAATCTAATCTGTTCCTACATTCCTCAAATCTTCAGAGATGGACCATACTACCTGTGTAATATTCTGGGGCAGATTGAACCCTCGTCCCTTTTTACCCTGCTTTGGTTAGGCCACTTTTGGAATACTGCATTTAGTTGTGGTCTCCCTGCTTTAGGAAGGATGTTGTGAAACTTGAAAGGGTTCAGAAAAGATCTACAAGGATGTTGCTGGGGCTGGAGGGTTTGAGGGAGAGCCCGAATAAGCGGCGGCTGTTTTCTCTGGAGCATCAGTGGCTGAGGAGTGACCTTGTAGAGGTTTATAAGATCATGAGGGGCATGGATAGGGTAAATAGCCGAGGTCTTCTCCCCAGGGTAGGGGAGTCCTGGAAGGTATAAGTTCAGGGTGAGAGGGGAAAGATTTTAAAAGGACCTGAGGGGTAACTTTTCACGCAGAGGGTGGTGCCGTGTATGGACTGAGGAAGTGATGGAGGCTGGTACAGTTACAACATTTAAAAAGCATTTGGATGGGTATATGAATAGGAAGGGTTTACAGGGATATGGGCTAAGTGCTGGCAAATGGGACTAGATTAATTTAGGATATCTGGTCGGCATGGACGAGTTGGACCAAAAGGTTTGTTTCCGTGCTGTATAACTCTCTGATTCTAAGTGTTTTGAGTGTAGAACATAATCACTCTGTTCATAAGAACGTCAGGACTAGGAGCAGGAGTAGGCCATACGGCCCTTCGAGCCTGCTCCACCATTCAATAAGATCATGGCTAATCTTCTCATGGACTCAGCTCCACTTACCCATGTTTTTACAATGTCCCTTAATTCCTTTATTTTTCAAAAACACATCTACCTTAGCTTTAAAAGCGTTTACTGAAGTATCGTCAACTACTTCCCTGGGCAAGGAATTCCATAGATTAACAAACGTCTGGGGGAAGAAGTTCCTTCTCAGTTCAGTTCTAAACCTGCTCCCTCTAATCTTGAGGCCATGCCCTCTCGTCTCAGTCTCACCTACCAGTGGAAACATCCTCTCTAATTCTATTTTATCGATTCCCTTCATAATTTTATATGTTTCTATAAGAACCCCCCTCATTTTTTTGAATTCCAATGAATATAATCCCAACCTACTCAGCCTCTCCTCATAGGCCACCCCTCAACTCCGGCAGTACTTCCTTTCTTAAGTAAGGAGACCAAATCTGCACACAGTAGTCCAGATGTGGCCTCATCAGCACCTGTACAGCTATAACATTACCTCTCTGCTTTTAAGCTCAACCCCTTTAGCAATGAAGGACAAAATTCCATTTGCCTTCCTAATTACTTGTTGTACCAGCAGACCAACCTTCTGTGATTCGTGCACAAGGACATTCAGGTCCCTCTGCAAATCAGCATGCTTCAACTTTTTAACATTCAAGAAATAATCTATTTTGCTGTTATTCCTACCAAAATGTATGACTTCACATTTATTAACGTTGTTTTCCATCTGCCAGACCTTTGCCCACTCACTCAATGCATCTATGTTCCTCTGCAAAGTTTCACAGTCCTCTGCATACTTTGCTCTACCACTTATCCTAGTGTCATCGGCAAATTTTGACTCTGTACACATGGTCCCCAACTTCAAATCATTGATATAAATTGTAAATAATTGCAGTCCCAACACCGATCCTGAAGCATACCACTAGTTACTGATTGCCAGCCAGAATAGCACTCATTTATCAATTAATTGACTGATTAGATGTCAGTCAACTAATCCTCTGTCCACGCTAATACTCTACCCCTAGTACCATGCATCTTTATCTTATGCAGCAGCCTCATGTGCGGCACCTTGTCAAGGACCTTTTGTAAATCTAGGTACACCACATCCACTGGGTCCGCATTGTCCACCTTGCATGAAATGTCTTCCTAGAATTCCAAAAGATTTGTGAAGCATGACCTCCCCTTCATGAACCCATGCTACGTCTGTACAATGGGACAATTTCTCTCGAGATGCCCTGCTATTTCTTCCTGTTCAGGCTGGACTAGTTAATTCTGGGATTTATCCTCCAACTAATCACGTTTATTCCTGGACTCAGTGGTTTGAACTTGCTGTGCCTTATACAGCTCAGGTATCCTCCAGATAAACCCACTTGGCCATCCTGAGAACTAATTAACTTTAACAACCGATTTATTTTTTACAGTTGCATTTCTTTCAAACAAGGAACTCAATTGACTTCATTTAGCTTGAAGGCAGCCATTGAACTGCACAATGTGAGGGAACAAAGTTAAATGTACAATTCAAATGGCACAGTTAATAACTGTATCCTGTGACTGAAATATGACTTGAATGGGCTCAGCATTGTGCATGTCTGAGTCTGTGTCTTGTCAGAAACTCAGACATGACCACATTTGGTGCTATTGGCTGCAGTGTGAGGTCGCACATATATGGTTAAGGCAACTTGTACTTGCACTGACCACTCTAAAAGAACCCTGAAGTTCACATATGTTTAGAAGCAGCCCATAATAATTCACCACAAAGGGGTACGAGACGGGTTTACTGCACATGGTGACAGATGCAAATATGTTCACAAGAGTTGTTTGGCAGCTGGCTCAGGGGAAATTGTTAGCAGTTTTCAAAACTGCAGCAAGCTCGTAATCAGAGATAAGAGAAGATCTTCACAAAAGTACTTAGGGCATCACACACACACGTGCACACATAGTTCCAGACACAGAGAGACACAGACACACACTTACAAAACACACACGCACAATCAGGCGTACAGACACAGAAAAACAGGCACACACACAAACATTGACACACACAGGCACACAGATACAGTAACACACAAACTCAAATACCTAGGCACACACGCAAACACACAATCAGGCATACAGATACAAAAAAAAGACATATACACAAACATTGACACGCAGACGCAGAAACACACAGACGCAAACACACAGGTGTGCGAGGGCACACACACACATTGAGACACACAGATCCAGACACACACACGGATCCAGAAACTCAGACATACAGACACACACAGGGACATAGAAACCCAGACATATAGACATACACAGCCACACACACAAACTCAGACATACACATATACACACGTACAGGTACTGACACACAGGGATACACACATAGATGCACACAAACACTCAAAAGCCCACACATACATAGACACAATCACAATACCAGAAGCACTGACACACTTAGATATACATACAAACACACACAGATGCAGCAACCATCAATATTACCTTAGCTGGGGAGGAGGGATTGGCTTATTCCGATTAACTGCTTATGGTTCTAGCTAGAGTTTATTGCCTGTGAGGGGTACAGCATAGCTTGGATAGTACTGCATGTGAGAAAATGTCTGACCTTGGCTCCCACTTCCTCGAGACTGGAAGATTGAAGGATGACCTAATCGAGGTACTTAAGGATTCAGGAGCTGGGTAGACTATTTCCTCGGAGCACTGGGTGTAAATGTAGGAACATTGAACCACAAGCAAATAATCTTGAATATAAATCTTTTGGTGGTTCAGCAGAGAGATCAGGAAGCATTTATTTACAGAAAGGAAATCCAGTCGATTTCTCTTTCATAAGGTTGGATTGCTCAACATTTTCATAGTGTAAGAATATCAAAGCATTTAAAGAAAATGCAGATAAATGGGTTTGAGATATAGATTAACCAGGATCTATGTTCCTGAAGATATTGCAAAGGAGAACTGAAGAAGTGTTTTCACATGAAGCATTTGCCCTGTTTCTCTCTCCATAGAGGCTGCCAGATCTGCTGAATTTCTCCCGCATTTTCTGTTTTTACAATAGAATCATAGAATTTTACAGTACAGATGGAGGCCATTTGGCCCATTGTATATGTACCAGCTCCAGTAAGAGCTACCCAGTTAGTTCCATTCTCCAGCCCTAGCTCTATAACCCTCTAAATTCAACTATCCACATTCTCCTCTTGTGTTCTGCCAATATTTCATCTGATATATGTGTTCCAGGGATGAGACAGGGTCAGCATGCATTGCTTATCCCTAATTGCCCTTGAGAAGGTAATGGGGAACTGCATTCTTGAATCACTACTGTACAAATGATATTGATGCACGCCTACTAATGTTTGGGGAGGAGTTCTGGGATTTTGACCTGGAAACATTGAAGGAACGGCGATATATTTCCAAGTCAGGATGGTGAGTGCCTCAGAGGGGAACATGCAGGTGGTGGTGTCCCATGTATCTGCTATCCTTGTCCTTCCCGATGGAAGGGGTCATGGAAGGTACTGCTGAAGGACACATGCTGAGCTATTCTCTACAATACACACTGCTCCTGGTGGTGGCTGGAGTAAGTGCTGAGGTGGTGGGTAGATGGGGTGCCAATCAAACGGGCTGCTTTCTGCAGGATCTTCCATTGGAGTTACAGTGACAATCAGAAGAATCCACAAGGAAATATCCAGGGATAGTGACAAGAGGAATTCACATCTGCTTGTTCACTGATTTACACCGTTAATTTATAGACAAAAGGCTGTTGATGGAATAAAAATAATTTTAGGAAATAAACCTTCAGCACATGCTGAACATTTGATGATTTCTCTGCCTCTAATTAAGTGCCTGAAATAGGCTTCTGTTCCTGGTAGATGACATTGCAAATTCATGTCAGTGATGTGCATAGGGGCTGAAATCTACCTACCACACTCTCACTGACTGCGCAAAGACCCATAGAATAGATGCTACTCCAAACAAGGATTGATTAATGTCCCGTTTATTTATCTCCTAATAATATGTCATAATAAAAGTCACACACTTTGACCGCCTTGTGCTAAATCTTTCTTTACAGATCTGGGAGAAAGTTCAACATGATCTGGGAGATTTTCCTGAACTGAAGGTTGTTTTACATTGACAGGCATTTGGGATATATTCCATCTCTCAGAAAAATACCTTTAATTTATTTTTACTCCTGTTCCTTCTTTCCCCCACACTCCCGCCTAACTGCGGTAGTGCTTATTTTTCCCCCAGCACCCATGGTGTGCGTGTGCAGGTGTGAGACACAGTGAGAGACACGAGGTGCATGAATCTTTATTCAATTTCCACCACCAGGAAGATAGGAAACACCTGAGTGGCCAGTGACAAGCACTGCCCTTCACATCAAAGGGCAATGCTGTGTGATCAAACAGTGAAGGGGAGGGTAGGGACTAAATCAAAATAGAGTTGGAGGGGGAAATAATACACTCCACTCCCTGTGGCACCCACCTCTCCCTGAACAACTCCAGGGTGTTGGTGGACACCGCGTGCTCCTTCTCCAAGGACACCCGGGCTCTAACGTAACCCCGGAAGAGGGGCAGGCAGTCGGCCCTAACAACCCCCTCCACGGCCCGCTGCCTGGACCTGTTGATGGCCAGTTTGGCCAGGCCCAGGAGCAGACCCACGAGGAGGTCTTCGGACCTGCCCTCCCTCCTCCGTACCGGGTGCCCGAAGATCAGGACCGTGGGACTGAAGTGCAACCAAAAGCAGAGGAGGAGGTTTTTGAGAAAATCAAAAAAGGCGTGCAAATGCCCACACCCAATATATACGTGGTCCACAGACTCCAAAGGGCCACAGAACAAGCAGTTGGGCTGGGAGTCCGTGAACCACCGCAACCTGTGGTTGCAGGGGACTGCTGCGTGCAGCACCCTCCACCCCAGATCCCCGAGAGAAAGGGGGAGGACTCCCGCGTAGAGAGCCCTCCACTGGGGATCCCCACCGCCCGGTGGCAAATGGGCACGCCAAGGCGTGTCCGGACGGTGGATGAGAAACACCTTTAAAAAGCAGCCTGCCCAATTAAACGTCATGTGCTTCCAGTAGGATGAGTGGCTAATTAGGATCGAAAAAGAGTATGAAATAAAGAAAATCTCTGTTGAACAATCAGATCGAAACTGAGGGATGCACTACCTGAAGAGCTGTAGACAGCACTGACAGAGAGCCAACAACATAGGGAGCTGTGGTACAACAGCAACCTGCATTTATCTGGCACCCTTACTGCAATAAAAAAATCCCAAAGCACTTTTCAGGAGCATTCTAAAATGAACACACAGATTAGCAGCAGAAATAGACCCTTCAAGCCTGCTCCACCATTCAGTAAGTCAGAGGTCTCATGACACCAGGTTATAGTCCAACAGGTTTATTTATTTTTAGATTAGATTACTTACAGTGTGGAAACAGGCCCTTCAGCCCAACAAGTCCACACTGACCCTCAGAAGAGCAACCCACCCAGACCCATTCCCCTACATTTACCCCTTCACCAAACACTATGGGCAATTTAGCATGGCCAATTCACCTAACCTGCACATTTTTGGACTGTGGGAGGAAACCGGAGCTTTTATTTGAAATCACAAGCTTTCAGAGCGCCGCTCCAATAGCTTATGACTTCAAATAAACTTGTTGGACTGTAACCTGGTGTCATGTGACTTTGCCCATCCCATCAAGACCACCAGTTAGTAAGATCATGGCTTCTCTATTTGCATTTCAATTTTTTTTTCTTTCATGGGATGAGGGCATTGCTGGCCAAGCCAGCTGTAGGTCTGGAGTCACATGTAGGCGAGACCAGGTAGGTTTAGCAGTTTCCTTTCCTAAGGGACATTAGTGAACCAGGTGGGTCTTTCGGACAATCGACACTGGCTTCATGGTCATTATTAGACTCTTTATTCCAGATTTTTATTGAATTCAAATTCCACCATCTGCCATGGCAGGACCCGAACCTAAACATTACCTACGTGGATTAACATCACTAGGCCAAGGCCTACTCTAAATTCCATGTTTCCATCTGCTCCCCCCCACCCAATAATTTTTTATTCCCCTTCCTTACATGAATCTATCCATCTCCATCTTCAAAATATTTGATAATCCTGAGGCAGAAAGTTCCAAAATCACACAGCCCTCTGGGAAAAAAAAAGAGTTGCCCCTGTCTCTGTCCTAAAACGGTGGTCTCAAACAACAAAGTCGGGGGTGGGGGTAGGCAGAAAATGTTATTGCGGGAATTCCAGAGTTTTAGGGTCTAGCGACTTTGGTCGGGCTGGGGAGTGTTTAAAATCAGCAAGGAGTAAATTGAGCAATGGTTTTCACAAGCAAGTCAAATGCAGGTGGGCTGAAGTACACCATACATGCAGTGGACTGTAATGTGCATAAACCAGGTAGCTCCACGTTACACAATAATGCATACAGATAGTGAATAGGAGATGAAGCATCACGCGGAGAGACAGCCTATTATAATTCGTGGAGAATGGCAAGTTGTATCAACGATTGCCTTGAGTACAGGTCCCATAGGACACTTCAATGGACAGTGCATTGTGAGGGGCATTGTAACGCATACAGACAACAGCACACGTGATTGAGGTAATGATTTATTGATTTTGTATTACGATGTCATCTGCACAATTCACTGGGATGAAAGAGAGCGTAAAATTATCGTCTCACTGAGCACCGTGAATTATTTTATTAAAACAATCATTAAGACAATGATGTGAAATCAATGGATTGTAAATGCTGGCCACTCATATTGAGCAGTACATGGCGCTAAGGTCAGGACAGAGTCACACATTCAATAAAACAAAGGATGTGCTTTTGGATCACTTTAGTTCCTACGTTGTTCAGTCACTGGTAGTTTACATGGTAATGTCCCACTGAATATTCACACAGCAAGGGCCCACAAATTATAGTGAACCATAGAATCCCAGGATGGTCACAGCACAGAAAGGGCGAGCTATTCGGTCCATCCTGTCTGTGCCATCTCTCCAAATGAGCTTTTTACTCAGTGCCATTCACCTCCATTCTCCCTGCACATTGTTCTTTTTTACACGTCAGTCAGATCTCCTTTTGAAAGCTGGTATTGAGTCCCTGCCTCCATCTCACTTTCATTCCAGACTATTACCATTCATTGTGTGAAACAAGTGTTTTCCTTATGTGAGAAACAAAAACCAAAATTGCTGGAAAAACTCAGCAGGTCTAGCAGCATTTGTGGAGGAGTTACTGGACCCGAAACATACACTCTGATTTCTCTTCACAGATGCGGAGATCATTGGTTTTGCTTCTGATTTACAGCATCTGCAGTACTTTCAGTTTCTCCTTACATCACTCTTTCATCTTGTATTAATCACCTTAAGTCTATGCCTTTTGTTCCCGAAGGTAAATAACCAACTAATCTACTTTGCTGTTAATAATTAGGGAGAGAAGTGGGAGGAGGCACTCAGAGAACCCCCTACCCAGCATCTTCTTTCAGGATAGACAAATGGGGACCTCAGGTTAATGTCTCATCTGATAGACACTCCTCCAACCAGGCAGCACTTCCTTCGTGCTGCACTGAAGTGGCAGCCTGGATTGTGTCTGGACTGGTGACAGCAACAGCTTGGATTTCTGAGGCATCTTTAGAGCTGAAATGATCTGAGCAGAGTAAGGGAAAATGGCCATCAATCTAGGGAGAGAGAGGGTTGGTGAAAACCTTGAGGAAATAAGATGGATTTTGAGAAGGATTTAAAGGATGAGAAGAATCAATAGAGTGTAGGAAGGAGATCTCCGAATCAGTCAACTCATTTGGACAGACACTGACACCAATGGCAGAGCCATGGAATACACAAGGACCTGAGTCAGAGGAGAGAAGGCATGGAGATACCAGTCTCAAAAAGCTTCGAAAGATAGAGAATGAGGTCCTGAAACAGTTTAGACATCCATGAACGAATGCAATAGACTATAGGGGCTTGGTTCTTTGATAAGATACACGCAGCAGAATTTTGGATGGGCGAAAGGTGGGAGCCTAACAGGAGAGCATCAGCCAGGTCGAGATTCACCAAGGCTCACAGGTTTTAGCCCCAGGTGAGATCAGAGATGTCCTCAAACAGGATGTCAGTATTGGTCAGAAATAATAAGTAATCCAGAGACCTAGGTAATGTCCCTGGGACTGGGGTTTGAATCCCACCACGATAGATAATGAAACTTGAATTCAATAAAGAAAACAAGAATTTAGAGTTTAATAATTATCCCTGTTGATTGCACATCCCCACCTGGTTCACTAAGCTCCTTTAGGGAAAGAAAACTGCCATTTTTATTTCATCTGACCTATATGTGACTCCATGTGACAGCTCTTAATTGGTAAGTCATTGACTTGCACCAACTGCTAAAAAGCTTAAAACAGGAATGAAACCTGATGGACCGTCTGGCACTGACCTCAGCACTGGAAACACTGATGGGAATGATTACAGTCTTGGTTCAAACATGGGCAAAAGAGCTGAATTCCACAGGTGAGGTGGGAGTGACAGCCCTTGACATTAGGACTGTGTTTGATTGACTGTGGTTTCAAGGAGGCCTGGTAAAACTGGAATAAATGGGAATAAGGTTGAAAACAGTGGAGATGTTCACTGATGATTGCACAATGTTCAGCACCATTTGTGACTCAGATACTGGAGCAGTCCATACCAAGATGCAGCAAGCCCTGGACATCATCCAGATTTGTATTAACAAGTAACATTCGGGACACAGAAGTGCCAGGAAACAATCATCGCCAACAAGAGAGTATCTAATCATCACCCCTCTGATATTCAATGGTGTTACTATCACTGAATCCTCCACTATTCCCATCCTGGGCACAACCATTGACCAGAAACTCGACTAGACTCATGAGGAATTCCTCAGTAATTAGCTCATCCTGATTCCCCAGAACCAGCCCACCATCCACAAGGCACAAACCAGGTATATGATTAGATACTCCTCACAACAACACTCAAGAAACTTGATACCATCCAGCACAAAGCAGCACCTTGCTTGGCACCACATCCATTCCCCCTATCATTGATGCTCAATACAGCAGACAATGTTTCCTCCACTTGTCTTACTGGCTGCATGTATGTGACAGTGACATCCGGAACCAAAAGCTAATGGTGAATTGACAGGCATACACAGCTTAGAAGAAAATTTGGCAGCAATATGTACCATCTACACAAGATGCACTGCAGAAATCCACCAAAGATCCTCAGACAGCACCTTCCAAACCCATGACCACTTCCATCTAGAAGGACAAGGACAGCAGATACATAGGAATACCACCCCCTACAAGTTCCCTCCAAGCCACTCACCATCCTGACTTGGAAATATATCGCTGTTCCTTCACTATCACTGGGTCAAATTCCTGGAATCCCCTCCCTAAGGACATTGTGGGGCTACCTACAGCACATGGACTGCAGTGGTTCAAGAAGACAGCTCACCATCACCTTCTCAAGGGGAAACTAGGAAGAGGCAGTAATTGTTGGGTCCAGCCAATGAAGCCCATGTTCCACAAGTGAATTTTTTAAATTACCAAAGGTTGAATACAGCTATTTACACCTAATTTCTGGAATTCTACCCATCCACACCCTCCTCCTTTATTATGTCTTTACAGATCTACCTCATTGAGGATAGAATCCGAACAGTGTAGAAACAGACCATTCAGTCCACACTGACCTTCTGAAGAGCTTCCCAAACAAACCCATACCCCTGTCCTATCCCTGTGTTTCCCATGGCTAATCCATCGAACCTGCACACCTTTGGACTATGGGAGGAAACTGGAGCAAACCCACACAGACTCGGGGAGAACATGTAAACTCCACACAGACAGTCGCCTGAGGCTGGAATCAAACCTGAGTCCTGGCCCTGTGAGGCAGCAGTGCTAACCACTGAGACATTGTGCCACCATAGTGAACAAGTGTTTGGTCATCTGGCTGAATATCTTCCTTTGTCATTTGGTGTCAGGTTTTGATTGATAGATGCTTTTGTGAAGCACTTTGTACTGCATTAACACCGCTATATAAATGCAAGTTATGTTGTTCACATGTAACTTTCTAAAACAGAGGAGTTTAGATTGATGTTGGAACTGCAGAGCACAGAGTAGAATCCCTGAGACAAGGAAGTCATCATACAGTTAGTGTGCTGTGATGTGGTCATCTCTGAAATAATCCCACATGTTAAAATCTCAGTTATCAGCTACCAATTTAAAATGTAATTATTTCCTGATTGGAATTTTTCTGTCAAAATTGAATGTTAAGAGCATCATGTGTCTTCAGCATTTGGGATATGAGAAATAAATACATACATCTCAGCATTTACTCGTGCTGTGGAAAATCAATCAAAATCTTATGTTTGATAATGAATAATTCAACTTTTGATTTGCAGGTTGCACACAGCTCCATTGCACACATTCACTTGGGGGCTAAGATCATTTTATGTTATAGTGATCAGAAAATGTGTTTGCATCAAATTCCTTGACTTGCTCTTTTAACAAATGTGGTTTCAACTGTGGCTCAGTTGGTAGTACTTACTTGCAATTCATAGATCCTGGGTTCAATACAATATCTGAGGCTTAAGCATGAAGATTATATTTAACAAGCACACACAGTACTGCAGGAGTGCTTTGGATTTGAAGAGGCTGTCTGTTGGATGAAGCATTAAACCCCATATGGAGAATGTGTAAATACCACACCACACTACTTCACAGAAGAGCAGGGTACTCGTTCCACAATATCCTGCCTAATTTTTCATCCCTAAATCAATATCACCAGGTTCAAAATCAGAAATTGCTGGAGCAACTCAGCAACGCTAGCAGCATCAGATGTTGCTGGGGTTGGAGGGTTTGAGCTATAGGGAGAAGCTGAATAGGCTGGGGCTGTTTTCTCTGGAGCATCAGAGGCAGAGTGGCGACTTTAAAGAGGTTTATAAAATCATGAGGGGCATGGATTGGATAAATAGACAAGGTCTTTTCCCTGGGGTGGGTGAGTCCAGAATTAAAGGGCATAGGTTTAGGGTGAGAGGGGAAAGATATAAGGAGGACCTAAGGAGCAACTTTTTCAGGCAGAGGATGGTTCATGTTTGGAATGAGCTGCCAGATGAAGTGGCGGAGGCTGGTACAATTGCAACATTTAAAAGGCATCTGGAGGGGTATATGAATAGGAAGGGTTTGAGGGATATGGGCCAAGTTCTGGCAAATGGGACTAGATTAGGTTAGGATATCTGGTTGGCATGGACCAGTTGGAACGAAGAGTCTATTTCCATGCTGTACATCTCCATGACGCTAAGACCCTATCTGTGGAGAGAAAGCAGAGTTAATGTTGTGGGTCCAGCATCTCTTCTTCAGGACAGATTGTCTAATCATAGTCTCCTTGCTGTTGGTAAAATATTCACAAGTCAGTTTCAATGTTTTCATCACGACAACCGTAAATACTGTACTTCAAGGGCTGCAGAGCATTTTGAGATGTAAGGTGCCATATCAATGCAGGACTTTCCCTAAGTAGATTAAAGTTTTGGTTAAATATTGGACATATGCATGCCTTTACTAATATTATACTCATAATCTTCTCCATTTCAAACTCTGATGGTAGGTTAGTATTAGGTTGTGTAGGGGAGACCAGGTTCGATAAGCTTAACACCATCACAGTCTTGAAACAGAAAGGGAAGAATGAGGGTGGGGGAATAAAACTAAGTTAAGTTTATATAATGCCTTTAACAGCTTCAGAATGCCTCAAACTGCTCCACAGCTAATGATGTACTTTGAATGTGTAGCCACTGTTATTTTAATAGACAATAGACAATAGGTGCAAGAGTAGGCCATTTGGCCCTTCGAGCTTGCACCACCATTCATTATGATCATTATGATTATGTTGTTATATGACATAGGTAAAGGGGAAGTACAATGAGATCTAGGTGTTCTTGTGCGTGTTCTTGTATGTTACATGAAATGCAACACCCAACTGACACAGAGCAAGCTCCTGCAACTGAAACTGCAGTGATCTTTGATATTTAGTGGGTCCAGACTCAAAATGAGGAGATAGGATCAGTGAAACCATGTTAACCTGTTTTATGGACAGGATTTTGTGCAAAGGATCTTGAGCTGAGCAATTTGAAGCCTGGGTTTGGAGGAAGGTGGAAAGGACCTGCTAACCAGAAAGGGCTGAGACAGCGAATGAACAAAGTAATTTGGTGAAAGTGATGAGCAACAGTCAGTCCGGGCAGGACATATCACGAGAGGAAACGGAGATGTAAGAGACGTTAGGGAGGGAATCTTTCAAGGAATATAAGGAAGAGGAAGAGGAAGAAAGAGAACATTAATTTTGGATGGCTTGAAAACTGAAGTCATTGGCAAATAAAAAGACAGGCATAGGATAGAGATTTTGGAAAACACCACAGGTCAAGCAACTGTCTTTGGCAAGAACACATATGGGATGATGTTTTCTGGCTGTTTCAGTAAATTTGAGAGAAGTGTAAGGCAAACACCCAGTGAAAGATTTGTTAAATAGATACAGTTTGTTCACAATGGGTCATTGGGTAGCTTTAGTTCTGAAGAGAAATTGGGCAGACTGGAGTTGTTTTCCTTAGAGCAGAGGAAATTGAGTTTGAGGCAACGGTGGCTAACCGGGGAATCAGGGATAGCATAAAGGGAAAAGAGAGAGCATAGAATGTGGCAAAGGGCAGGGGGAAAGCAGAGCATTGGGAAGCTTACAAAGAGCAACAGAGGGCAATCAAAAAAGAAATAAGGAGGGAGAAGATGAAGTATGACGGTAAGCTGGTCAGTAATATAAAGGAAGACTGTAAGAGTTTTTTTAGATATATAAAGGGCAAAAGAGAGTCAAAAGCAGGAATTGGGCCGCTGGAAAATGATGCTGGAGAGATAGCAGTGGGGAGCAAGGAAATGGCTGAGGAACTGCATAATTACTTCACATCAGTCTTCATGGTGGAAGGCATGAGTAATATCCCAAAAATCCAACAGAGTGAGGAGACAGAGCTGAGTATGATGGCCATCACCAAGGAGAAGGTGCTAGAAAAACTGAATGGCCTGAAGATGGATAAATTTACTTTAGTGATGGAAAGGAATAGGTATATATTTTTTTTTCTATTTTTTTTTCTCTTACCCCCACACTACCGCCTAACTGCTGTAGTGCTTATTTTTCCCCAGCACCCATGTTGTGCGTGTGTGCAGGTGTGAGACACAGTGAGAGACACAAAGTGCACAAATCTTTATTCAATTTCCACCACCAGGAAGATAGGAAAAACACCCGAGTGGCCAGTGACAAGCACTGCCCTTCACATCAAAGGGCAATGCTGTGTGAGCAAAACAGTGAAGGGGAGGGTAGGGACTAAATCAAAATAGAGTTGGAGGGAGAAATAATGCACTCCACTCCCTGCAGCACCCACCTCTCCCTGAACAACTCCAGGGTGTTGGTGAAGGAATAGGTATATACTGCAGGGCAAGAGTTATAGCTCGTGGAAAGGCAATTACGATGCAATTTAGCTCCACCCTCCTCTCCGACCTATCAGCTTTATCTCCACCTCCATCCACCTATTACACTCTCAGCTACCTTCTCCCCAGCCCCATCCCTCCCATTTATCTCTCCACCCCGGAAGCTCTCAGCTTCATTCCTGATGAAGGGCTCCTGCCCAAAATATCGATTTTCCTGCTCCTTGGATGCTGCCCGACCCGCTGTGCTTTTCCAACACCACTCTAATCTTGATCTCCAGTATCTGTAGTCCTCACTTTCGCCCAAGACTACAGCCAAGCAAGGATAGTAGTGGGACGTTGTGCGTGGAGTTAGAGGAGATGGAGAAGCCCTAAATGAATACTTTTCATCAGTATTCACACTAGAAAGAGACAATGTTGTTGAAGAGAATACTGAGGTACAGGCTACTAGACTAGATGGGATTAAGGTTCACAAGGAGGAGGTGTTAGCAATTCTGGAAAGTGTAAAAATAAATAGGTCCCCTGGTCTGGATGGGATTTATCCTCAGATTCTCTGAGAAGCCAGGGAGGAGATTGCTGAGCCTTTGGCTTTGACCTTTATGTCGTCATTGTCTACAGGAATAGTGCCAGGAGACTGGAGGATAGCAAATGTTGTCCCCTTGTTCAAGAAGGGGAGTAGAGACAACCCTGATAATTATAGACCAGTGAGCCTTACTTTGGTTGTGGGTAAAGTTCCTGGATACCATCGGAGAGGTCACGAAGTCTCCAGGGAGCAGTGGAGCCTGTCGGATACGTGAGTATACGGTTTAAATTTCTTTAAGTTCCGGTTTTTCTTCAGTTCCTGGATGTGGTCGGAGAGGTCACACATTTGGGCAGTTGCTTTACCCAAAACACTACTCTGGTAGTGTCTCCCACCCATCCTCCTCTTCTAACCAAATACAAAGTTCTGCGCATCGGTTGGTAAAGTGACAAGTGTCTTCTTTTGTGCTTCATTTGTTTTTTTTCTGGCAGTCTATTTGGGAATTTAGAATAGCGGGAATGGAGTTTAGGGCAGTTGAATGTTCCTCCTGCAGTATGTGGGAGGTAAGGGTCACCTCCAGTGTCCCTGTTCACTTCATTTGTGGAAGTGCACCCAACTCCAGCTCCTCGGGAACATTGTTAGGGAACTGGAACTGGAGCTGGATGAACTTTGGATCATTCAGGAGGCAGAGGGGGTTACAGGGAGGTAGTTACTCCACAGCCACGTAAAGAGGGTAGGTGGGTTACCGTCAGGAGTAGGAAAGGGAACCGGCAGGCAGTGCAGGGATCTCCTGGTGGTTCCCCTCAACAACAAGTATACAGTTTTGGATACTGTTGGGGGGATGACTTACCAGGGGAAAGCAATGGGACACAGGTCCCTGGTGCAGAGTCTGTCCCTCTTGCTCAGAAAGAAAGGGGGAAGAGGAGCAGAGCATTAGCCATTGGGAACTCCATAGTTAGGGGGACAGACAGGAGGTTCTGTGGGGATGAGAGAGCCTCCCAGGTGCCAGGGTTCGTGATGTCTGTGATCGTGTTTCGGGATCCTTGAGAGGGAGGGGGAGCAGCCCCAAGTTGTGGTCCACATGGGCACCAACGACACAGATCCCTGCCTTTCTTCCTACCTAAGGCAGAAATTCAGGGAGCTAGGGTGGAAGCTCACAGCTAGAACAAATAGAGTTGTTATCTCTGCTTTGTTGCCCATGCCACATGCTAATGAAGCAAGGAACAGGGAGAGCGGAGCTGAACACATAGCTGCAGGAATGGTGCAGGAGGGAGGGTTTTGGATTCTTGGCTAATTGAGGCTCTTTCTGGGGAAGGTGGGACTTTTACTAACAGGATGAACCAGAGGGGTACCAATATCCTGGGGAGAGAGATTTGCTAATGCTCTTCAGGAGTGTTTAAACTAATTCAGCAGGGGGATGGGAACCTGAATTGTAGTTCTAGTGTACAAGAGATTGAGAATAGTAAGGTCAGGGGTAGGTTTACAAGGTCACAAGAGGGCACCGGTAATCAGGATGTTGGTTTGAAATGTGTGTACTTCAATGCCAGGAGCATCCGGAATAAGGTGGGTGAACTTGCAGCATGGGTTGGTACCTGGGACTTCGATGTTGTGGCCATTTCAAAGACAAGACTAGAGGAGGGACAGGAGTGTTTGTTGCAGATTCCGGGATTTAGGTGGTTCAGCAAGAACAGAGAAAATGGTAAGAGGCGGGGTGTGGCATTGTTAATCAAGGGTAGTATTACAGCAGCTCAGAACGTTTGAGGACTCATCCACTGAGGTCATTGGCAGGGAGGTAGTTGTTGAGAGAGGGAGCCATGGTTTACTAAAGAAGTTGAAGCTCTCTTCAAGAGGAAGAAGAAGGCTTATGTGAGGATGAGGTGTGAAGGCTCAGTTAGGAGGCTGGAGAGTTACAAGTTAATCAGAAAAGTTCTAAAGAGAGGGCTAAGAAGAACCAGGAGGGGACATGAGAAGTTGTTGGCAGATAGGATCCAGGAAAACCCTAAGGCCTTCAATAGGTATATCAGGAATAAATGAATGACTAGAGTAAAATTAGGGCCAATCAAAGATAGTAGTGGAAAGTTGTGTGGGGAATCTGAGGACATAGGGGAAGTGCTTATGAATACTTTTTGTCAGTATTCACATTGGAAAAGGGCAATTGTCGGTGAGAATGCGGAGATACAGGCTACAAGATTAGATGGGATTGAGGTCGACAAAGAGGACGTTTTAGCAATTTTGGAAGATCTGAAAATAGTTAAATCCTATCCAGCCCAGGAATCTTATCCTCTGATTCTCTAGGAAGCCAGGGAGGAGATTGCGGAGCCTTTGGCTTCGATCTTTATGTCATCATTGTCAACAGGAGTAGTGCCAGAAGACTGAAGGATAGCAAATGTTGTTCCCTTGTTTAAGGAGGGGAGTCAGGACAACCCTGAGAATTATAGGCCAGTCAGCCTTACTTCGGTTGTGGGTAAGGTGTTGGACAAGCTTATAAGAGATAGGATTTATAATCATCTGGAAAAGAATAAAATGATTAGGGATAGTCAACACAGTTTTGTGAAGGAGAAGTCATGCCTCACTAACCTTATTGAGTTCTTCAAGAAGGTGACAAAACCGGTGGATGAAGGTAAGGCGGTTGATGTGGTGTATTTGGACTTCAGTAAAGTGCTTGATAAGGTTCCACATGGTAGGCTATTCCACAAAATAAGGAGTTTTGGGATTGAAGGTGATTTAGCAGTTTGGATCAGAAATTGGCTGAAAGAAAAGACAGAGGGTGATGGTTGATGGGAAATGTTCATCCTGGAGCTCATTTACCAGGGGTATACCGCAAGGCTCTGTTTAGGGCCACTGATGTTTGTCATTTTTATAAATGACCTGGAGGTGAACATAGAAGGATGGGTTAGTAAGTTTTAAGATGACATGAAGGGAGGCAGAGTTGTGGATAGTGCTGAAGGATGTTGTGGGTTAGAGGGACATAGATAAGATGCAAAGCTGGGCTGAGAGGTGGCAAATGGAGTTTAATGCAGAAAAGTGTGAGGTAGTTCACTTCAGAAGTAGTAACAGGAATGCAGAGTACTGGGCTAATGGTACAAATCTTGGCAGTGTAGATGAACAGAGATCTCGGTGTCCGATTATATAAATCCCTGAAAGTTGCCACCCAGGTTGATAGGATTGTTAAGAAGGCATATGGTGTGTTGGCGTTTATTGGTAGGAGGATTGAGTTTTGGAGCCATGAGGTCATGCTGCGGTTGTACAATCTCTGGTGTAGCCGCACCTGGAGTATTGCGTGCGGTTCTGGTCACCGCATTATAGGAAGGATGTGGAAGCTTTGGAAAGGGTTCAGAGATTTAATAAGATGTTCCCTGATATTACTTACTTACAGTGTGGAAACGGGCCCTTTGGCCCAACAAGTCCACACCGACCCGCCAAATGGAAGGAAGGTCTTACAAGGAAAGATTGAGGGACTTGAAGCATTTTTTTGTTAGAGAGAAGGTTGAGAGGTGACTTAATTGAAACATATAAGATAATCAGAGGGTTAGTTAGGCTCTCACTGTCCAACCTTTTTCCTCGGATGGCAATGGCTGGCACGAGGGAACATAGCTTTAAACTGAGGGGTGATAGATATAGGACAGACGTCAGAGGTAGTTTCTTTACTCAGAGTAGTAGAGGTGTGGAACACCCTGCCTGCAACAGCAGTAGACTTGCCAACTTTAAGTGTATTTAAATGGTCATTGAATAGGCGTATGGAGGAGAATGGAATAATGTAGATTAGATGGGCTTCAGATTGGTTTCACAGGTCAGTGCAACATCCAGGGCTGAAGGGCCTGTACTGCGCTGTAATGTTTTGAGATAGTGGAGGTGTTAGTAGTGATCTTTCAGGAAGCACTAGAATCAGGGAGGGTCCCAGAGGACTGGAAAATTACTAATGTGACATTCCTGTTTAAAAAGGGAGGAAGGCAAATGACAAATTACAGACCAATGAATGTTATCTATCTGGACTTCAAGAAAGCCTTTGACAAGGTGATGCACAGGAGGCTGCTGAGTAAGATTGGACCCATTGTGTCAGTGGCAAGGTGCTAGCATGGATAGAAACTTGGCTGTCTGGCAGAGAGCAGAGAGTGGGAATAAAAGGGGCCTTCTCAGATTGGCAGCCAGTGACTCGTGGTGTTCTATAAGGCTCAGTGTTGGGACCACAACTTTTCACTTTATACATTCATGATGTAGATGAAGGAACTGAGGGCATTCTGGCTGAGTTTGCAGATGATATGAAAATAGGTAGAGGGACAGGTAGCATTGAGGAGGTGAGGAGGCTGCAGGAGTATTTGGACAGGTTAGAGTGGGCAAAGAAGTGGCAGATGGATTATAACATGGGAAAGTGTGAGGTCGTGCACGTTGGTAATGAGAATAGAGGCATGGACTATTTTCTAAATGGGGAGAAAATTCAGAAGTCTGCATTGCAAAGACACTTGGGAGTTCTAGTCCAGGATTCTCTCAAGGTAAACTGCAAGTTGAGTCAGTAGTTAGGAAGGCAATTGCAATGATGGCAGTTTTGAGAGGACTTGAACATAAAAGCAGGGATGCACTTCTGAGGCTGTGTAAGGCTCATGTCAGGCCATATTTGAAGTATTGTGTGAAGCTTTGGGCCCATATCTTAGGAAGGATGTACTGGCCCTGAAGCGTATCCAGAGGAGGTTCACAAGAATGGCCCCATGAATGAAAAACTTAACATATGAGAAACATTAGAGGAATCTGGGCCTATACTCAATGGAATTTAGAAGGATGAGAGAGAACCTAATTGAAACTTACAGAATATTGAATGGTCTGAACAGAGTGAATGTTGGGAAGATGTTTCCATTGGTAGGAGAGACTAGGCACAGACTTTAGAGTAAAGAGAAGACCCTTTAGAATGGCGATAAGGAGAAACGTCTTCAGCCAGAGAGTGGTGAATCTATGGAATTCACTGCCACAGAAGGCTGTGGAGGCCTGGTCACAGTGCATTTAAGACTGAGATGAATAGGTTCTTGATTGTCAAGGGGGTCAAGGGTTACAGGGAGAAGATGGGAGAATGGGGATGAGAAACTTATCAGCCATGATTGAATGGCAAGAGACAAAAACTGGAGATGTTGGAATCCAAAGTAGACAGGCAGGAGGCTGGAAGAACACAGCAAGCCAGGCAGCATCAGGAGGTGGAGAAGCCGATGTTTTGGGTGTAACCCTTCCTCAGGACTGGGGGTGGGTGTAGGGGGAGTTGCAGATAATGGGGGGGGAGGGGAGAAGGGTGGTAAAGTCTTCACCTATCCCCACCTCACCATCCTGCTTCTGCCACCCCCTTTATCTGCAGATCCCCCTACACCCAACCACAGCCCTGAAGAAGGGTTATGTCGACTTCTCTACTTCCTGGTGCTGCCTGGATTACCGTGTTCCTCCAGTTTCCTGCCTGTCTGAATAGCAGAGTGACTCGATGGGCTGAATGGCCTAATTTTTGCTCTTATGTCTTACATTCTGATACTTATCTAAAGGTCTTTCAAAGGTTGTAACTGTACTCTCATCCACCACTTCCTCTAAAAGTTCATGCCACACACTAATCAGTCTCCATATAAAAACTTTGCCCCTCATGTCCTTTTTAAATCTTTCTCCTCTCACCTTTAAAATATGCCGCCTACTCCTGAAATTCCCCACCCTCTGGAAAAGATACCTGCCATTCACTTTATTAATACTCTTCATGATTTTATAAACCTGTATAAGGTCACCCTTCAATCTCCTACGCTCTATAAAAAAATAGTCCCAGCCTATCCAGCCTTTCTATAACTCAACCCTTCCATTCCTGGCAACAACCTGGTAAATCTCTTCTGAACCCTCTCCACTTTAATAATATCCTTCCTATAACAGGGCAACCAGAACTGGACACAGTACTCCAGAAGGGGCCTCACCAATGTCCTGTACACCTCTACAACGTCCCAACTCCTATACTCAAAGATCTCAGCAATGAAGACAAATGTGCTAAATATCTTCCTGACAACCCTTTGACACTTAAGTCTGAATGTTGTGAATTCAGGTCCCATTCCAGGAACTTGGACACAATGTAAGGTCCTTTGTGCTGTCTCTCAGAAAATGTGATAAACTGAGGCCCACCCACCCCCTCAGGCAAAAGAACCTGTGAGACTATACGAAGAACAGGATAGTTATCCACCACACCCAAACCAGTATCTATCCTTAAATCAACATCAATTAATACCGATTCAAAAGCAAAATACCTCAGACAGTGGACATTTGAATTAAAAAGTGAAATATTTCAGGTCAATGACATTTCATTAAAACCAAGAAAGTTAGAAATAGGTCTTAAGTCAGACGAATGGAGGATGGAGGTCAAAAACACATGACCTGATGAAGGAGCAGTGCTCTGAAAGCTTGTGTGTTCAAATAAACTTGTTGGACTATAACCTGATGTTATGTGACTTCTGACCTAGTCCACCCCAGTCCAACACTGGCACCTCTACATCAAAAAAAAGTGGACCTTTGATAGATGATAGATATGAAACATTAAGTGCCTGAAGTGTTGATGAGCAGAACCAAAGAGGGTGGCAACGAGACAAGCAAAGAAGCAAAATGTGTGTCTAGAGGAGGCGTGAATTGCACAAGAAAGAATCGCCAACATCTGAGTGCAAAACCAAGAGGAAGGCTGAAATCTGCAAAGGAAACAAAATGGGGTCAGAGGTCTGAAGCTGTTCAACCTGATCTCGAGTCCAGAAGGGCCCAAAGTTCCAAATAGAGGTGTGGGTGTCACAAGATGGAGTTAGTCATTCAAACCACCTAATGTTCTGGGGATGTGTTCCAAATTTTTAAATCTTTCTCCGCTCACCTTTAAAATATGCTGCCTACTCCTGAAATTCCCCACCCTACTGGCCGACAGTAAAAGTTGAGTTCAGTCTTTGCCACGTCCATTCCTTTTTTAAAGTGAGTTCCCTACATCCTCTTCATGCCTGGCTGTGTACTGACCACCCTAACCTCAACCACACTGCAATTATCTACAAATTAGGAACAAACGTAGGCCACTCTGGGTCCTTTCGAGATGAACAAACTGCAGATGCTGGAATCCAAGGCAGACAAGCAGGTGGCTGGAAGAACACAACAAGCCAGGCAGCATCAGGAGGTGGAGAGGTCAATGTCTCAGGGGTAACCCATTTTCTTGAGTCCTGAAGAAGAGTTACACACAAAGTGTTGACTTCCCCACCTCCTGATGCTGCCTGGCTTGTTGTGTTCTTCCAGCCACCTGCCTGTCTACTTTGGTCCTTTTAAGCCTGCTTCACTATTCACTATGATCATTGTTGATTTGTTTGTGCTGTCAGTTCCATGTTCACATCTATCCCTGATGGCTAATAATTCCCTGCCTAATGTAAACCCAGGTAAATAGTGCGGTGAAGAAGGCATATGGCGTACTGGGCTTTATTGGTAGAGGAATTGAGTTCCGGAGTCCTGAGGTCATGTTGCAGTTGTATAAGACTCTGGTGCGGCCGCATCTGGAGTATTGTGTACAGTTTTGGTCGCCATACTATAGGAAGGATGTGGAGGCACTGGAACGGGTGCAGAAGAGGTTTACCAGGATGTTGCCTGGTATGGTAGGAAGATCGTATGAGGAAAGGCTGAGGCACTTGGGGCTGTTCTCATTGGAGAAAAGAAGGTTTAGGGGTGACTTGATAGAGGTGTACAAGATGCTTAGGGGTTTAGATAGGGTTGACAGTGAGAACATTTTTCTGCGTATGGAGTCAGCTGTTACTAGGGGACACAGCTTTAAATTAAGGGGAGGTTGGTATAGGACAGATGTTAGGGGTAGATTCTTTACTCAGCGGGTTGTGAGTTCATGGAATGCCCTGCCAGTAGCAGTGGTGGACTCCCCCTCTTTATGGTCATTCAAGCGGGCATTGGATAAGCATATGGAGGTTCTTGGGCTAGTGTAGGTTAGGTAGGCTTCAGTCGGTGCAACATCGAGGGCCGAAGGGCGTGTACTGCGCTGTATTTTTCTATGTTCTATGTTCTAAATGGCCACTGGACTTGGAATGCTAACACTGCTTTCTCCCCCCAGATGCTGCTAAACCTGCTGATTTTCTGCAGCACTTTGTATCAGAATCTAACCACCACTGACTTAATAATATTGAATGCCCACCTCTGCTGTCTTCTGAGGCAGAGTTCCAAAACTGCACAACCCTCTGATGGAAACACTCCGTCCTCATTTTAAAACCGTATCCACCCAACCCCCCTCACTCCATCCAGTTCTGGCTGACCCAGAAGTGAAACATCCTTTCCACCATTGTCTATTCAAGGATATTCAGTCTCTTAAACACTTCAATTAAATCAACCCCTGCTCTACTGAAACTGGCCCAGTCTGTTCAATCATTCCCAAGAGACAATCTGTTCATTCTAGGTATCAATCTAGTAAACCTCCAGTGAACTGCTTCTAATACATTTAGATCCTTCCTTAAGTAAGGAGACTGAAACTGTACACAGTATTGGAGATGTGGTCTCACTAATGCCTTGTATAACTGAAGCAGAAAATACTACTTTGTTCAATTCCTCTCGGGATGAAGATGAGCAGTCCGTTAACCTTCTTAATCACGTGGTATATCATAGAGTCCCTAAACTGTGGAAACGCAGCATTTGGCCCATCAAATCCACACTGACCCTCTAGAGCATCCCACCCAGATCCAACACCCCCTACCATATTCCTGGAACTCCACATTTCCCAGGATTACTCCATCCCGCCTGCACAACCCTGATTTAGAATGGCCAATCCACCTAAACCACACATCTTTGGACTGTGGGAGGAAACTGAGCAAACCCACACAGACAGGGGGAGAACATGCAAACTTCACACAGACAGTCACATGAGGATAGAATTGAACCCAGGTCTCTGGTGCTGTAAGGTAGCAGTGCTAACCACTGAGCCATTCAACTAATTCTCTGCTTTTTTAAGATTCTTTCTCCCAAAGTGAACAACTTCACATTTTCCCCCATTATACTCAACCTGCAAGATTTTTGTGGACTTATTCAACCAAAGTATATTGGTCTGTACCTCGCTACGTCACCTTGACAACATACTTTCTGACCTATTTTTGTGTCATCTGCAAATTTAGCCACCCATCATGGCTCTCATCACCTCATCAATGTCAATGATAAAAGTGTAAAACATTGAGGCTCCAGTAGAGACCCCTGTAGGAAATAATTTGTCACAAGCTGTCAACATGAAACAAACCAATTTATCCATACCCTACACATTCTGCTAGCCATGCTGCTAGGTTACTCTGAGCTCCTACATTGTACAACAGCCTTTTATGTGCAGGCTTGACAAATATCCTCTAAATACATCAACAGACTTCCCTTTATTGACAGGACATGTTACTCTTTCAAAGCAATAAATTCATTAAACACCATTTCCCATTTTATAACACAATGCTGGTTCTTTCCTAATTACTTGGAGTTTTCCCAAGTACCCAGTTAAGTTTCCTTAATTTCTCCTATTTTCTTAATGCATTTGTTCAGAGACGTCATCACACACTTCTGGGGCAGGTGGGACTTGAACCTATGCCTCCTGCTAAAGATACCACCTCTGCCACAACAATCAATTTGAACACCTTCGCCCTGACAGATATCAAGCTGACTGGTCTATAGTTTCCTGTTTTCTGCCTCTGTCCCTTCTTGAGTACCATTTACTATTTATATTTACTATTCTACAGTCTAATGGAACCTTCAAAGAATGTATCAAATTTTGGAAAATTAATATCTGTTACCTCATTAGCCCGACCTTAAGATAAAATCCATCAGCACCTTGAGTCTTATCACTCCCCTCTCCATCAGTTTGCACAGTACCACTTCCCTAGTGATTTATAGTGTCACCAAGTTCCCCTTTCACTTCAGCCTTCTGAATTACAGTTATCACTGGGAAGTTTTTTCATATCCTCCATGTGAGGACAGAAGAAAGACATTTATTCCTTACATCCGCTTTCTCTTCAGTGTTTACCTCCATCCTTATAACTCATTGCAAAAGAAGCAGGTCTGGAAAAACATTGGTCTCCCTGCTATAGGAAGGATACTATTGAACTAGAGAGGGTGCAGAAAAGATTTACAAGGATATTACCAGGACTGGAGGGTTTAGGTTGTAAGGACAGGCTGAATAAGCTGGGACTTTTTTTTTGTTGGAGCACAGGGTGTTGAGGGATGAACTCTCAGAGGCTTATAAAATCATGAGGGCCATTGATAAGGTGAATAGCAAAGATCATTCCTGATGGAGGGCTTTTGCCCAAAACATTGTTCCTCCTACTCCTCTGATGCTGCTTGGCCTGCTGTGCTTTTCCAGTGCCACACTTTTCAACTCTGATCTCGAGCATCTGCACTTCCTCCTGAATAGCAAAGATTGTTTGTGAGAGGGGAAAGATTTAAAAGGGATCTGAGGGGCAACATTTTCTCACAAGTGGGTTGTTTGAATGTGGAATGAACTGCCAGGAGAAGTGATAGATGCATTTCAAAGACATTTGGACATGTACATGGATAGGAAAGGTTGAGAGGGATATGGGTCAAATGCAGGCAAATGTTTGGTTTGGAAAACTTGGTCAGTGTGGATGATTTGATTATTAGTTTCATTTATTGTGGTCACGTGTACCTACATACAGTGAAAAGTTCTGTTTTGCGAGCAATATAGGCTAATTAACTAATTAATACCAAACAAGGGCATACAGATCATAGGATGCTTAGACAGAGCAATGCATAAAGGTTACCACTGTACAGGAGGTGCACAAAGCAATGTTATTTGCAATTGGAGAGGTCCGTTCAGCAGTCTAATAACAGCAGGGAAGAAGCTGTTCTCGAACCTGGTGGCGGATGTGTTCAGGCTTTTGTGTCTGAGTTGGACGAAGGGTCTGTTTCAGTGTTGTCTGATTCTATTACCTGGAATTGTGAAACGATCAATCTAATATGGTGCTGGATATTTATTCAATTACAAATAATGTACAGGCTTACAGGGAGAAGGCAGGAGGAGGACACCAGCTTCAAATGCTCATTTGGAAAGCCAGTAATAATACGATGGGCCGGATGGCCTCCTCCTGCACTGATGACACCTGTCTGACCTTGGCGATTCCTCTGGCTCTTGCACATCAAACAGCACAGCTCCGCCTTTGATGGTAATGCCTTTGACTGACTGGACCCTTTGACCCTGAAATAAAGCTCCGCGGACACTGGAGATTTCTGAAACAGAAAGAGAGATTACTGGGGGCGGGGGGTAGGGAACCCTCAGCAAGTCTGGCAGCATCTGTGGAGAGAAAGCTGAGTGCGTGTCTTTGAGTCTAGTAACCTGTTCACCCCTGGGCTGTCTAAACCACTCCTTTAAAACCGACCTCAGTAACCGAGTTTAAACTGTCTTGGGACCTTTGACGCTGTTGGGATTCGCCGGGCGTTATCGTAAAAGGAAACTTGGTTCATTAAAAGCAGACCGTCGCTATTTAGGATTCGTTTCTGCATTTCCGAGAAAGTATGTTCGCAGATTTTTGTTTTCCATAAAGGGAAGGTGGGGAAGAGAGGCACATTCTTTCTTTTGAGCTGATGTGAAATCCGTTTGGAGCCCTTTGCAAAAAAGACCCCTATCGATTGACATCAAAGGTGTATTTTTTCTGACCAGCCCCTGGTGGGTGTCTGTCTGGGTTTCGGATGATTGGTGAACGGGCAGATTGTGAGTACAGCCGGCAGCCAATACAAGCAGAGGCTGGGTGGGATTTGCAGGGTGTGTGTGAAGAGAGAGAGAGAGAATTTATACACACAGATAAAGCTATAACTCCGAAGTGAGTGGGAGCGCATGGGGTTGCAGTGTGCTGGGCGAAACAGGAACCCTACAAAGACTATTCTTCCTCGGGAAGGCTTTTAGCTGCTGAAGTCTACCCCAGCTTCTCTCCCAGTCCGATTCCTTCCACAGGTTCCCGATTGATCCCCCACCTCGTCCCCTTGTGTGTGTGTCTCTCTCTCTCTCTCTCTCTCTGTCTGTCTCAAACTTCCAAGGATGGTAACTGAAGACTCTAGCGATGGAGAGAGCCTGAGATCAGAGCCGGGCTGGTGTAAAACCCCCAGTGGTCACATCAAGCGGCCCATGAACGCCTTCATGGTGTGGTCCCAGATCGAGAGGCGGAAGATCATGGGGCAGTCACCGGACATGCACAACGCCGAGATCTCCAAGCGCTTGGGCAAGCGCTGGAAAGCGCTGGCGGACACCGAGAAGATCCCGTTCATCAAGGAAGCCGAGCGCCTCCGGCTCAAACACATGGCCGACTATCCCGACTACAAGTACCGGCCGAGGAAGAAGGGGAAGAGCGGGGCCATCGCCAAGATGCTGAGCAGGAAGGTGGCTTCGGTCAAGAAGAACCTCTGCAACAAGGCGCACAGAGGGAGCGGCGGCTCCAGGGACAAAGGCGCCTGGAAAACCAAGAGGGGGGGCCCCAGAGCCGAGACCGCTGGAGATGACCGGCTGGAGGCGCAGGAAGATCCCAGAAGGCGGGAGACAGGGCGGCAGGGCAGCTGCTCTTCCTACGAAGAGGACGCCAGCGGCCAAGATGAAGAGGACGAGTTGGGCCCGGATCCAGATCCCCCGGGTAAGCCCATGGTGGAACAGAGTCCCCAGGGACCGGGCTCCCCTGAAGGTGCTGCGCAGAGCCATCCTCTAGGGGACCTGCGGTCGTCATCTCCCTCCTCCACCAGATCCCTCGCCTCCTGCTCTTCAGACGAGGAACTGGAAGATGAGATTCTCGACATTATCTCCAGCGCCAACTTTGAAAACCTGGCGCTTGGCCCCTTGGACTCCCTATCCCTGGATAAAGATATGGAAATCTTGCATACGAACTCCGCATCCCATTTCGAATTCCCAGATTATTGCACTCCCGAAGTTTCCGAAATGATTTCAGGAGATTGGTTGGTGTCTAGTGTGTCTGACCTAGTATTTACTTATTGAAATAAGGGCATTTTTTATTTTAAAAAAAGGTTCTTTTTTAAAAATATTCCTTTTTCCCCCCAAAATAAACACACAGCAAAACCGAGATTTAAACCAACGGTTTCAACTTCAATTTTTCTAAATTAAGTTTTCAATCGTTGTAGCGCCCCTTTTTAAATGTTTTTTTTCTAAAAGTCAAATGATTTTAAAAATTCTCTTCCTATCCCAAAGTAAGTAAAGCAGGTATCTTTTTAATTGTACAATTTAATTGATGTATCTGTTTGGCAATAACATTGAAAAGAGTTTGTACCGTGATCAGGGTATCGTAATTTACGCCAAACCGACGCGTTTGGGTAGCTTTTATAAATACAGAAACAAAACACTGTCCTTAACTGGGGTTTGAATATTGATCTGGATTAGTCTAGAAAGGAAATATTTGTCCAGGGATACAGATTTAATAGCAGGGTTTTACAATTAGTGTTGTTTTTGTGTGGGGGTGGGGTGGGGGGAATTTCAATGAACAATAAATAAACTGAAATACTCAGGATACAGCCGGGCAAGGGGGAAGAGAGAGACTGAAATGACATGCGTCTCTCTCACTGACCAAGTTCAAACTGAAGTGACGGCAGCTTTTGCAAAGACTGGCGTGCACATCTTCTTTGAACCTGAGCGTCTCCTGGGGAATCCGGGTTTGAGATAACATGCGTGTCGTGTCTGAGAGGTCAGGCTCCAAAGCTGCCTTGATAATGTCTGAAGCCTGGAGAAGCGTTTCAATTTGCCAGCTGTCTGAGGAGGGGGTGGAATGGGGAGACTCTACTGGGTCCTAGCGAGCAGCTGCCTCGCACACCACTCAATTCCTGAAGGGGTTGGTGGGGGGAACATCTCAGATAAGAGGGGGAGAGTGGGTGGGTGGGGGGATCAGGGGTTTTAGTACACACCTGTTCATGCCAGCCCCCTGGGCTTTTGGAAAGCGAGTGTTGTGTTCTCGAGTGGAATACGAACATAAGCGACCCGCTCTCGGTTGAACAGGAAGCTATGAATTATTTTCACATTCATTCTCGTGTCATTGTGTTAGGCCATTATATTTATGCCCTGGGTTGGGGGAGGGAGTTGTCAATTAAGGACCATCGATTGTTGTGGGAGCGTACTGGGGAGGGGGGGGGTGAATGAGTGTTGGGTGGGTGAAGTTACTGTAGCTATCACAGAGTGTGTGGGCTGAAATTGTGTAAAATCTTGACTGGTGGTGTCTTTGGGGTGAAGGGAACCTCAACTTCTTTATTTAAAAAAAACATCCAAACAGGCCATTCAAAGCTGTTGCCATGACTAATTGCCCTCCAATCAGAAATTAGATTTCCACGTGGACGCCTCCAAGTTACATTCTGGATGCATGGCCAATGGGGTTAAACCATTTTCAGTGAGGGGGGGGGGATGATTATGGTCTGTGGTGGGGGTTAAACCATTCTCAGTGCGAGGGGGGCATGATCTTGGTATGTGGTGGGGGTTAAACCATTCTCAGTGCGAGGGGGGCATGATCTTGGTATGTGGTGGAGGGCTAAACCATTCTCAGAGTGGGGGATGATCTTGGTCTGTTGAGTGGGGGGAAGCAGTTAAACCATTCTCACTGAGAGTGGGGGGGTGATCTTGGTTTATGATGGGGGATTAAACCATTTTCAGTGAGGAGAGTGGAGGATAATTTTGATCTGTAGTGGGGGAGTGAAACCATTCTGAGTGAGGAGACTGGGGGGAGGGGGGTGATCTTGACTGAGTATCTATAACCAGGATGGGTGGGTATATCGATAAATCACAATGAACCTTATAACCCCTTGGTTTGGGCAACCTCAAATCTGCACGGTCCTTCATTATTCTTTATTAATTTTGAATTCTACTTTGTTTTGCGAAACAGGAGAGTACAGACTAGTGAGTGAGCATTGTGGCATCACCGCCTTGTGTTTCTACTTCAATTTGGTTAGAGTGTTTGAGGACAAAGTGACAAGATGCACAAGTAAATGGGGAACAGTGCGTAGAGTCTATTAACAATGGTGTTGATATTCTGATTGTATTATTCCATCAGTTGTTTATCAAGACGCATGTTTCAAGGGGGAAGCAAGTGGGGAGGTGCTGTCAGAGTATTGAGAGGTGCATTTGGAACATTCTTTCATTGGCTGTTTCCAGGCTGATTGCATGATTTATTTAACCCTTTGACAGCTGAAGTATTCTAACTGTCTCTTTAACTGAAAATGAATACACTGTGAGTATGTAATAGTCCGTGAATCCTGCCATTCTGAAAGTAATGGAGAGTGTTAAATTGTGTTGACTGGGCTCTAAAACCAGGTGCTATCCAATCTACATTCTGGTCAGCTCCTTAAACAATCACCCAACTCAGGGAGTTTTATAGCTATGTTACTGTGAGGGAATTCTTCCATGCTGTAAATGCAATGTCTCATGCTGTCGAGGAGCAGTGGAACAGGAGTACCACTTAAGTCTGCTCCACCATTCAGATATATCCTGGCTGATCCGTACCTCAAAACCATTCAGTCACCTTTTTGCTGCATGCCCCTTGTTGCACTTACCCACCAAAAAAATCTCACTCTGTTTTGAAAACCACGGCCCGTGCCAGCATCGACAACCCTTTGGGGGAATGAATTACACATTTCTAGTGCTGTCTCTGTGAAGAGATGCCTCCTGGTTTCACTCTTGCCTGCTCCTTGTTCTTGCTTCCCCACCAAAGAAAACAGCTTCTCAGATTACCTTTCTATCTTCATGGGAATGCAAGGCAAACTGATGTAACCTACTCAAATAATTCAATCTTCAAAGCTCCGATAGGTAAAATCAGCACAGTCACAGAGACAGTCAGTGGGAGGTTTGACTTGAACTTGGGAATGAGAGACTGTCGTACTAACCTCAGCTGCTGTGGGAATTGAGCTAGAGCTGGTAACATCAGTCTGTATCAAAGACCAGCCAGCCAGCCAATTGAGCTAACTAATACCCCTGAGCCCAGGGATCTGCCTGGTGAATCTTCACTGTTATGGTGATGGGCCTTAGCAAGATAATTTATTCCAAAATTTACTTCATACTTTTTTATGAATGTTGCAAAACACTTCAAATTAAATATTGCAACAAGGGCAGTAAAATGCATTTTTTATCTCCATATAGCTTGTTTCACTCAGGTTCCTCAATACAATTTGAAATTCTCTTGATATTTACCATATACCTATCCGTAGAGCTGGAGTGCAAAACATTTCCTATGGAATATTCCAGAAAGTGCAATAAAATTAAACTTTCCTCCATGTGACACATTCCACTCAGATGCCTCAATGCAACTTCTATTCTCTTGATATTGTTAACAATGTTCAGTCATCAAAGGGTTAACATACATCAGCTGGATACAGTTGGGGAACTGAAATTTCCCTGCTTGTATTCACCCTGCATTGAGAGATATTAAAGTCATTGTAACCTGTGTAGACGGACAGAGTATGAGTTAATTGTAGTGCATTAATGTAAATATTTGTCATAGATTTATTTTCAGAGATTTATAACTGTATATTTGGTTAAATTATTAAAATCTTTTGCCATTTTCTGTTATCTGTGTAAAGAATGTTTTAATTATGGAAATTAAGTAATTAATATTAAAATATTTACATCAGTTATCAGTATTGGGTCCACCACTCATCTGTGTCCATACGCAGTTCAAAATAAATGCTAACCCATAAAGAAGAAAGGTTTGCATTTTCAGCATTTCCCCCCCCCCCCCCCACCCCCAGTTCACAATCTCAGAACATCTCGATGCCATGGGAGTACTCAGAAATGTTGTTGTGGGGAGCTTGGCAGCCAATTCTCACATCACAAATTCCCAGAAGCAATAACAAAACAATGAACAGACCGTTTCTTTTAGTTACTCTGACAGAGCGATAAATATTGCAGCACAGCAAAAGACGAACATTCCACTGCTGTTCCTCAAAATAGAGAGATGGCTTCACTTCCAAACACCTTGGGCCTTACATTAAAGTCTCCTGGGAAGTAAGGCATCTCCCTCACTGCCCCATAATTGGGAATGTCTGACAAGATCTTCAGTTGAATTCTCTGCAGTGGGGCCCTGAACCAAATCCTTTGTAAATTCAAGTGACAAGGATATTGCTGCCTGAGCCACATCGAAGTGTAGTCAGGAATCATCACGACGTTAGGGGAATGCTGACTGTGAGTCTGTCAGGCTCAGATGGTTATCCAGTGCCTAGTTACCACCAACAGAGAAGCAGGCAAGTAATTGTGAATGTACGGAGGTGGGGGGCGGGGGGAGGGGGGGATGGAGTTCTGTGACAGGGCTACATTTCTGAGTCAGTGCCACATTGTCTATGAATGAGACTAAGGTACATTGGCTTTCCGCAGAGTTCTCAACTCACACTTATATCTCTGAGCAGCTGGTAGTGCACGCTAGTGGGCACACCCGGGTGTTCCAACCCACACGATGAGCTAAACTAAGTGTGGGCATCAGCTCCATTACTGGGGGGGGGAGGGGGGGTGGCAGAACATCACTCCTCTCGGGGAGTAAAGTCTACCACAATGCAAGAATCAGGTCATCCCAACAAGAAGACAATATCTCTGAAGACAAACACCATTGAGAGGTATGACATATCCAAATAGACTCATGTGCACTTTACTTTGGAAAAGGCTGGGACCTTGCCAAGTATCATCCCTCAGTTAGCAATGAAACCAATGGTCAAAATAAATGCTGTTTGCTTCCAGCAGAAGGGACCTACCCAGCCTTGTGCCCAAACCTCAGCAAGAGGGGGGAGCCTGAAGAAAAAGACTCACCCAGAGTTATATAAAAATTACAGCATTGTAAAGGGTCATTCACTCTCTTGATTATGCCCTGCCATGCAAATAGATTGTCATTACAACTTTTGTTAACCCCTTTCACAACCCTTGAGACCTTTACTCATCTGTCTACCAAAACATCAGTTAATGCCCAGGATCCCATTGCCAGATTTAGAGGGGAAAGTTCTTTATGTGAAATATTTGAACCTGTGACAGCTCAAACCAGCCCAGGCTCCCTGCAGCAACTGAGTCTGAAGATGTGATAAAAGTTTGCACTTATATTTTGAGTGTTATTAAAATTTAGTGATCCTACTGGCCTGCCTCCAAAGTTTAAGTTTAGGGCCTCTCTTCAAACCAAAGTCTGCCTTACTGGGCTCCCTCAGTCTGTCAATGCCTTAATTCACATGGGTTTCAGTGCATTCCTTGCAATATTTTAATTTCCAGGTTTCAGCTCCATCAGTTCCAATTTCTGCGCAACGCTAAGAACAGAGCTAATGTCTGGGATCTGTTTTCCATTAAGTTTGAGAAATCTTAGTTTAAATGCTTTCTGTCCTGTGCTGTACTGATGCTATCATGACTCTCCATAAACACGGGAACCAGATGCAGTGCTGTTTCAACTGGTCAACATGGGCCTCTAGTGGCAGAAAGCTGACACTGCGAGATAGTAAGAAAGAGGAGCAAGGCTTGGCAATTTGGCCCTTCAAGACTGTTCTGCCATTCTATGAGATCATGATTGATCTTCTGGCTTGATTCCATTTCCCTATTTCACTTGATTCCTTTGATCTCTGGTTTGGTTTGAAAATACTAAATGATCACAGCCCTTTCTTTGAATGAACAAATTTCTCTTCAGCTTAGCCCTAAATATCCAATCTCTTATCCCGACAGTGTGTCTCCTAGTTCTGGACTCCATATTGGGGAAACATCTTTGTAGCCTATCAGCTGTCAAGCCCCTAAATTCTAGCTCAGATTCCAACCTCACATTATTGGACAAGCTCTTTACTCCTTCATTGTGAGCTTTCATTGAACTCTTTCCAAGACAATTATATTTGGCCTCTGGTAAGGAAAAAAATGTTTAGAAATTGTAACATTGAGGTGTGTGTTATTGGCATTAGAGGTTGTTTACCCAGAATGCCCAGGAGATGGATAAGAATCACTTTGGAGTCACATGTTGCCCAGAGCAAGTAAGATAGCAGGTTTCCTTCCCCTAACTTACTGAACTTGGTGGGCTATTTGAACATAATCATTACCAGGTGAGCATTTCCTTTCCTTTTAAGCTTGTGATGTTACCGAATGCAATTTCATCACGTGCTCCAATGGAATTTGAGTTCATGTTCCCAGACAACTAGCCTGAACCTACAACGGAGCCCTCACCCTAACGCTATCGCAAGTCTAGTGCCATTACCACACTGCTGCCACCTCCTTCCAAACAGCTCTGCTGGTGTGGAGTGTACGTAATTGTAGTAAGGTGCCTTTAATTTGACACTGTAAGATCTTTGTAACAAAAGGCTAACAGAGGCATTTGCTTTCCTAATTGCTTGCTCTGCCTGCACGTTAACTTTGAGCGATTCCAAATCCCTCTGAATGCTATCATTTCCCAGTCTCTCAGAATTTTAAAAATAGCCTGTGTTTGTGTTATTCTCTTCACATGTAAATAACTTGACACTACCCCAGATTATTTTCCACCAGACACATGATTTGTTTATATCGCTTTTCAGCCTGTATGCTTGATGCAGCATACTATCTCACTTAGCTGAGTGTTAATAGCAAACTCAGGTGGATAACACTCAGCCCCCTGGCACCTAATATGGATGGACCTCTAAACATTGGCCCATGCAGTACCTGACTATTACCTGACCGACTGCTTCTCTCTAGTTTCTATCCATTAATCACACCATCCTTATATATCACTGTCAATCCCGTGCTTATATCATAATTTCTCATGTGGTACCTTACTGAATGCTCTTGGAAAATCTAGCATGTTTGAACCATAGGACTAGCAATAGGCCTTTCATTCCATAGAGTGTGTTCCACAATTCAGTTTGATCAAGGCTGATCACTCAGTTAAATGCCTTTCTCTTATGTTATGCCTACACCCCTTTACACCATTGGTCTTTGGAAATCTACCAATCTACGCTCAATGACTTCCAAAGATTTAAAAGCCGCTGAGGGAAGAGAATGCTAAGCTTGACCTTAAATGGCTTCTCCCTTTCTTTGAAATAATGTGGACAATATTTCATCCTCACTAACACTCAATACTGGAGCCCCCCAGGGGTGCGTACTCAGCCCCCTACTGTACTCACTGTATACCCATGACTACATCACCAAATACCAGACTAATGCCATTTACAAGTTCGCTGCTGACACCACCATAGTCAGTTGTATCTCAGATGGCGATGAAACAGACTACAGGCAGGAGGTGGAAGACATGGAAAAATGGTGCACTGAGAACAACCTAGCTCTCAATGCCGGCAAAACCAAGGAACTCCTTATTGACTTTTGGCAGGATGTTACTCATGACCCCCTACATATTAACAGCACAGAGGTGGAACGAGTGGAGAATGTCGAACTCCTGGGAGTGATCATCCACAACAAGATTTCTTAAACACTTCATGTGAATGCACTGGTTACAAAGGCCCAACAATGTTTTTTCTTCCTCAGGCAGCTGAGAAAATTGGTATGACGGCGAATACCCTTGCCAACGTTTATAGACGCGCCATCGAGAGCATTCTGTCTGGATGTATCACTACCTGGTATGGCAACTGTACCATTCAAGATAGGGGAGACAGTTACAGAGAGTGGTGAACTCGGCCCGGACAATCACAAAGGCCAACCTCCCATCGATAGAACCCATCTACCAGGCCCGCTGTCAAGGAAAGGCCGCCAGCATTCTCAAAGATCCATCCCACCCTGGCAATGTTTTTCTACAACCTCTACCATCGGGGAGAAGGTACAGAAGCCTGAATACACATGTACCAGTCAGTTTTGTAACAGTTTCTACCCTACTATTGTTAGAATACTGAATGGACTCACAAACTCTTAACATTCGCAGCGTTTTTGTTTTTGCCGCTGTTTACCTATTATTTACTATCGATGCTACTTAACTCTGTGATCTTCCTGTACTGCTCGCAAGACAAAGCTTTTCACTTTGCCTCGGTACATGTGACAATAAATTCAATTCAATTCAAATTTTGTACCCCAGTTCTTGACTCCCCAGAGAACCAGGGAAAACATCTACCTTGTCCACCCCTTTAAATATTTCGCAGGTTTCAAAAAGGTAACCTCTCATTCTTTGAAACTTTAGAGAACACCGGCCTTGGTTTGCCTAATCTCTCTTCACAGGACAGTCCCATCATTCCAGGAACCAGTCTGGTGAACCCTTGTTGAACTCCCTCTGTGACAATACAGGTAGTTCTCTGATAACGTGCTTTAATTAAACGTAATTTGACTGTAAAGCGATTAGTGAATTGCGGACTTTTTAAAAAATAAAGCGAACTCTCTCTTATGCAATTCCATCCCCGTCACTTACCTGAACAGCAAAACCCAGCCTCAGGATCCTGTATCTGCAAAATGCACACTCCGTGTGTTCAGCTAAGTCAGGAATGCAATCAGCTCTGCAAGCCTTGAAACTGACCTTGGAACTGGGAATTGTAGTCTTTATTTCAAACCAGGGGGAGAGAATCTACTGGACTTCCACATTAGCATCACATAGCTTTCTGGTAAAAAAAACTTTGTGAAAGATACAGTGCTGTCATCAGTGATCTTCGTGTTACAGTTTTAAATGTACTGTATTATTTCATTAAAATGTATGATTTAAAGATTTACTTAGACAGTACTATCGTTTGTGTTAGGCTAACTACTATTTTTGTTATGATTTTTTACTGATATTTCTGGTGGTTTGCCCCTAACCCTGTTTTTTCCACAGGTCCAATTATGTATATGGTACAATTTTCTATAACACAGTGTCGCACAGGAATGCAACTACTGTACTAGAGGAAAACTACCTGTCATATACTTCCTGAGATAAGGAGACCCAAGTCTGTGTGCAATACTCCAGGTGTAGCCTATCCACACATCAACTGATTGCCCCTTTTGTCAACTATTCATCACATTATGGAAAACCAGATTTTTCAAACACATTTTCACTTTTGTAAGTCCTCGCTACCTGATTGTATAATGATGTTTTTCAGCTGCTCTTGTAATAGCTTTGCTCCTACTGATGTCAGGCTAAAGGGATAACAGTTCACAGATACAGGTATGGTCACAGATGCAGGGAGGAGGAGGGGAGGGTTGGGTTGGATGGGTTCGATTTACAAAAAGCATCACAGAGCTTTAATAGGAGACAGTGGGGTTTGCAGTGGGAGATCAGAGTCGAGAGTGTGGTGCTGGAAAAGCACAGCGGCTCAGGCAGCATCCGAGGAGCAGGAGAATCGACGTTTCGGCCCAGAGCCCTTTGTGATGACCTGCTATGATTTTCCAGCAAAACACTCCCATCTCTGAATATTTAATAGCTCCGGTTTAGCCACCCCTCACAACCAAGCATGTGTTTTATTCCTGGAATGCAGTCGCTGTTACGAAACCAATTTGTGGGCAGTAAGCTCTCATGAGCGGTAATAAGATCATGACTGGTGCAAAGATGATCCATCAAATGGCTTCTTCCTGTTCCATAAAGTGTCTATGATTCCACAATAAATTATCTGCTCAATAATGTTTTATTGAGGGATGAATCTTGGCCAGGACACCGAGTACCTTACATTTGGTCTTCTTCAAAATACAGGCACATCCAGAACAGGCAGGCAGGACCTTCGATCATTGTTCTCATGTGAAAGTTAGCCCCTACCAACAGTCCATTCTACTGCAGCGGAATGTCAGCCTAGTTCTTGTGCTCATCTCTCTAGCCTATGGCTTTGAACCAGCAATGTTCTGATTGCCTATCTACCCCCTAAGCTACAGCTGTCTGCAAACTGATACCATATTTCATCTTTAAAATCATTTTTGGATATTGCACTGATTTCCTTTTGTCATCACTGCATCAAAACTGTCTTGTTTCCCAGTTTACTCTTGAGAAAGATAGCTCAGCAATGGTTTCAACATTCCATACTTCCTATTTAAATTCATTGCACGAGGCTGTTGCAGGCTGGGCCAACATCTATCGCCCAGAAGGCAGTTATAAATCAACCACATTGCCGGGGATCCGGAGTCACATGTACACCAGCAGTTTCCTTCCCTAAAGGCCATTAGAGGGATTTTTCAGGACAATTGATTCCCGGCCATCGTTATGCTCCTAATTGCAGATGTTTATTGAATTCAAATTCCATCAATAGCTGTGGCAGGATTTGAACTGGGTCCCTGGATTAACAGTCCAGGCCATTGCCTCCCCTTTGCATACCCTCCGTTAGGAATATAAATGCTGTGCCAGATCATTATCTGATCTGAAAAACAAATAATATCAGGAACAAATTGACTCCAATACGGAATGTGTTTCGGAACGTTCCTTTCCAAGTCATTCACTATCCTAACTTGGAAACACTTCACCATTTCTTCACTGTCTCTGTGTCAAAATCCTGGATCTTTTTCCTAAACAGCACTGGAGGTGTGCCTACAGTTCGAGGAGGCAGCTCCCCACTGCCCTGCTCAAAGGGCAGTTAGGGACGGGCAATAAATCTGGCTGAAGCAGCCAGGCCCACATCCCCTTCCTGAATTAGAAACACACACTCAATTGGATCATTCCTTACTGATGTTTACATTGAAAGCCAGTCTGAATCACGCAAACCCAAATTTTAATCTTACAAAAGCAATCCAAACTTTGAACTGAACTGGATTTGAATTTGACTCAAAGAATCAGAGAAAACAGGAGACTAGGTAAAAACAATGACTGCAGATGCTGGAAACCAGATTCTGGATTAGTGGTGCTGGAAGAGCACAGCAGTTCAGGCAGCATCCAAGTAGCTTCAAAATCGACGTTTCGGGCAAAAGCCCTTCATCAGGAATAAAATTTATTCCTGATGAAGGGCTTTTGCCCGAAACGTCGATTTCGAAGCTACTTGGATGCTGCTTGAACTGCTGTGCTGTTCCAGCACCACTAATCCAGAAAACAGGAGACTATTCAATCCATCCAGTAATGCAGGTCCTCAGCAGCTCTAACACTTAGTTCTCTCTCTTGTCAATTTAATTGTCCAACTTACTCGCACTCTAACTTATGTATTCTCTTAATTCTCAAGAGAAAATAATTACAAGGGTAGCACCTCACCTATTGACAAGACACTTAACAGTCTTCAAGATTCAACATTGTGTTCAACAACTTCGATCATAAATTCTGCCACCATTTTGTTTCCTTTTACTTGCTACTTTCCACTTTGCCCCTTTTTTTCTTGTCTTTATTTCAGATAGGCTCCGTTCAGGATGCTGCCATTCACACCTCCTTTGGACATATCTTTTGATTATTTAGTTATTTCATTCCAATAACCAGCAACCTTTTAGTCTTTCCTATCTTCTCACTATTACAGACCCCCCCCCCTTTTGTTTTTTTTTCCCCCAATCTCCCCCTTTTCGGACGGAGTAGAGAGAGGAACTGCTCCTCCAGGTGGCAGGATTGAGAGTGAGAGGAGACCGATTTAAGGTCAATGGTAGAAGGAGCCAAGACAATGAGAGGAATATTTACTGTGTGCGTGTGAGTGGCTAGAATCTGGAATGCACTTTCTGAGAATGCAGGATCCATTGGAAAAAGAAAACTGGACCCCTATCCAAAGATGAAAAGACTATAGGTCTAAAAGGAAAAGGCAGACGAGAGGGACTAGGCAAATTGCTCTGGAGAGATAGCATAGACAGTGCAGGCTGAATGGCCTCCTACTGTGCTTTGCGCATTCTATGATATGATTGAATAGTCATTTATTTAATGTCATCCAGATGAGCTATTCAACAGTGAACAACCTCAGACCTGAAAGTTGCTCCAGTCTTTAACCACCTGTACTTCTTTGGCAGCAGAACAAGGAGTTTGTTTGTGGAGTGAACTATCAGCTCTGTTTATGTGGAGTGACAGAAAGGCCATGCAGGGTACAGACATAAGGGATCCAGTTGGGTCTTTAAGCCAATCGGACAGCTCTGCACTCACTTGTATCAACATCAGGTGTTTAATTTCTGGCATTTTAAAGGCCAAATTCTCACTGGGTGCTTTGGTGAGGATTGAACTCACAGTTCATTGAAATTACCAATGCCAGTAGCACAGCCACTGCACCACCGTATGCTCTGATTGGACGTGTTTCTTTTCCAGTTCCTTGGTTACTTTGTTGTATGAGTTAATCCACGACCTAACGAGACAAGAACCGGTCGAAGTTATATTTGTTACACCAAGCAATAACTATATCATTCACAAACACATGATTCTGAAGTCAGAGTTCTTGGAATCTGTTCCAATTTAGGTCAGTACCTGGCCTGCTGCTTTTCCACACAATAAAAGATGCTTCTCAGTGAAGTGTGACCCTGTGATTTTATGTTTTGCTCGTGGCCCAGGTATTGTCTCAAAGTGGTAATGGTGCTGTGTGGAACTCATCCACCAGAGATGTGAGAAAATAATCTGCTCTGACGTTCTGTGCGGTTTTGAGGATGTGCTAAATTGCCGGAGGTGCCACCTTTCAGACAGTTTCTCTCCTGCCCTTGCAGATGGATGTAAACGATTGCCCAGTCCCAATCACAGGCACTTTCCTGATCTTAACCCTTAATTAACATTGCCGATGTATGGGAGAATTTATACCTTCGTTTTACTGGACTGGATTTAGTAGAGTTCACCAGAGTGGGCAAGATGGGGTCACGACGATCGGGCACACAGTGTACTGCATTCAATTCCCAGTATTAGAAAGCTGTCTTCAATTTAGAGGGAGACAGGAAGGGCCCAATGTGAAAATCCTGCCTGTTAGCTGCAAGCTTAAGTTCATAAATAAGTCACTTAAAGCCAATTCAGAGCCACCTGAAGTGAACAGTGGCTCAACGATTTAACCATGGGGAATAAGCACACAGGGAAGAAATGAAAAGAAAAAATAGCCTTAGGGAAGGGGGCTGGTTAGTTCAGTTGGCTGGTTTGCAATGCACAGTAATACCAAAGCGTGGGTTCAATTCCTGCTACTGTCTGAGGTTACCATGAAGGTCTCTCTTTCTCAACCTTTCCCCTCGCCTGAGGTGTGTTGACCCTGGTCAGCCATCCTATTGAATGGTGGAGCAGGCACAAGGGGCTGAATGGCCTCTTGCTGTTTCTTATGGACTTAAAAAAGCAGCAATGAAAGCCCTTCGGTGGCCAGCCCTTGCATCTGACACAATCCCCCATACTTGCCTCACTTGTTAAAAATGGCGCTAGATGTTCAGAGGTTCTTACTCTAGCTGACCAACTGGAACCTGGTGGGCAAGTGGCCAAAGGGCAGTCTGCAGCCCCCGACAGCATTCCCCACTCCTACCATTGTCATTTCATTCACAGCAACTCAGGCACTTAAACAAACATTTAAACATTGCTGAAGAAAGACACATTTTTATTGAAGCTTTTCATCTTGCACTAAGCAGGACAACTCACAAGAATAGCGTCGAAATGTGTGGCGCTGGAAAAGCACAGCAGGTCAGGCAGCATCCAAGGAGCAGGAGAGTCAGCATTTCGGTCAGTAGCCCTTCATCAGGAATTGCCCCACATTTCTGATGAAGGGCTTACGCCCAAAACGATAACTCTCCTGCTCCTCAGATGTGGCCTGACTGGCTGTGCTTTTCCAGCGCCACGCTTTCTGACTCTGACTCTCCAGCTTCTGCAGTCCGCACTTTCTACAATTCACAAGAATACCAGCATTTAAACTGTATGAGAACAGAGTGCTAATATCAACAAGTAGACCCTGATTGGTAGAGGCATTGCCATGGGGAATGCACCAGTTGGATGACGACTGACAGTTAATTGCCAGATTTTGTTTAAATTTAAAGCTCTGATTGGGCATGACATGGCACTGAGGATTGACCAGCTATTTTGTCGAGTTGAAACTAACAGAATATTCATTCTGTCTGCAAAGAACAGAGCCCTATGTCTAAAATAAGCAGCTATCCACTGCATGTAAGATTTGGGAAATTCCTTAATGCAGCTGTAAGGAGCCATGACAGTTGAAGGGATTTCAGAGCTTTAGTTGGTAAGTATATAAGATGATTCATGACCTCAGGATATACAAGCACTTCATAGGCAAAAACAAATTCAAAATCTAATTACTCTTGTACTACAGGGAAAGGTGAGAATTAATTTGTGCCCAGTATGACCCCGCAAACAATAAGGTGATAAGAACCCGAAAATGAGATTTCTCCTTCGTGACTTGGACTAAGGGGGAGTGTCACTTCTCTTCTTTAATATAGTTTTGGGGATCTTGTATATTCATCTGAAAGGTGCTGCATTTTACACCTCAACCAAAGGACAGCATCTCATGGACTACACTGGGATATCAGCCGACCTTTTAACATGCAACTTCCCACAGAGGCGTTTGGACTCTCAAAGTTACAAACTACATCAGTCACGCAGATTAACTGGAGAAGTTCATAGAATCCCTACAGTATGGAAAGAGGTAATTTGGCCCATTGAGTCTGTACTGACCCTCTAAAAAGCATCCCACCCAGATCCAATCCCCATAACCCTACATTTTCCATGGCTAACCCACCCAGCCTACACATCCCTGGACACTACAGACAATTTAGCATGGCCGATCCACCTAACCTACAGATCTTTGGACTGTAGCAGGAAACCAGAGCAAACCCACACAGACCCAGGAAGAATGTGCAAAATCCACACATCAGTCACCTTGAGGGTGGAATTGAACCCAGTTCCCTAGCATTGTGGGGCAGCAGTACAAACCACTGAGCCACCGCACCACCCCAAGTTGGGTCTGTTGTCCATGGGGAAGAGAAAGCTGAAAGGAAATCTGATTAAAGTTTTCAAAATAATCAGGGATCTGGACAGAATCATAGAGTCAGAGAGGTTTAAGCACAGCAAAAACCTCCTTCAACCCATTGAGTCTGTGACAGTCAAAAACAACCACCTAAATATTCAAATCCTATCAACTAAACAGAGAGAAGCTGTTCCCAATGGTAGAAGGACCAATAACAAAAGGGCAGAGATTTAAGGTAATTGGTAAAAAGAAACAGTGGTGTGATGAGGAAAACAATTTTCACACAGTGAGTGGTTGGGGAATGAATTGGTTCAGAGTCTGGTGGAAGCAGGGTCATTCCACAGGGAATTAGATTATTATCTGACAAGATTGAATGTACAGGGCTACAGGGTGGGTGGGAGTGGCATTAGGAGAATTGCTTATTTGGAGAGTCTGCACAGAAATGATGGGCTGAATGGTCTCATTTTAGGCAGTAACTATTCTGTAATTGTGTGGATTCAGAAGAAGGAATGCTACCCCCTGAGCTACAGTTAATCCTCAACTTGATAAACTTATGTTCAGAGACTGCGGGGTTGTGGAGGGAGAGAGTAAGTAGTTGGGTGGGGATGCGAGTGAGTTAAATGATGAGAATCATTCAGATATGTAGCACTGGGGAGGTGTCTAAAACCTCCCAAACCTCAGTCTGCTGTGATACAAACTCATAGGAAATTAAAACAAATTCTTTGTGAAGGTCAAAAAGGTGCTGTTCAGATTCAAAACCACAAACATTTTGCAATCGTCCAATATTATGGTTCACACAGTTCCCTCAAGCTGGCCAGAGAAACATTACATTTCTTCAAAAACATCCTCTTTGTTAACCTCTCCCTCTCTCTTGGTAACTCACACACTCATATGAACACACACATACACACTCACTCGCATGCACACACACATACACACTCAATTGCATGCACATACTCATGCAGACGCACACACACACATGCGCACAGTCTCATGAACATACAGTCTCACACACACACACACATGCAAACCTCTTAGTTTGAAGCTCTGTTTTTCCAAATAATGTTGAATTTTACATTCCTGAAAAATGGTGGATTCAATCCATTTTTCTTTTGGAGGCCAGCCCAGTGTTGTCTGAGTGAGAACGTAGGTGGACTTTCTGCAAGAGATTGGGCTAAAAAAAGACCCTTTTTGAACAGGGTTGACAGCTGGTGATTTAATTCCAGGCCATTAGGAAATCGTCCAAAACGTCAAAAGGCCTTCTCAAGTTGGTGGTAGCTTTGATGTATTTTGGTATGAATTGAGAAAGGATTTGTATTTATACAGCATCTTTCAGGACATTCTGCAAGTGATTTACAAGGACATGGAGTAGTTGTGATGTGTCAGCAGTGGAGGAAGCACAGAAGTCAATTTGTACACAGCAAACGCCCTGCAACAGTAATGAGATGGCACCTAGTAAGTCATGTAGCTGATAGAGGGATGAATACTGCACGACTAAGGAGTGGTCATCCTGGATCAGGATATCTTTAATGTCAAATTAAGGGGCCAGATAATGCTTCGGTTTAATGTTTCATTCAAAAAGTGGTGTCTCTGACACTGACAATGAGATGACATTTGACCCCCCAACCAAGTTGTTTATCTATACCATGGAGAGCCCAATACAGAGGAACTTTGATCATCCTGCATTCAATTATCCGAATTTTGGATTATCCAAACAAGATCACAAGGTTCTGATGCTTGGCGAAACTGTGTTATCCGGCATTCGATTATCCAAACATTTGATTATCCAAACAAAATACTCCCTGTTTATGTCGTTAGGATAATGAAGGTTCATCTGTACTGATCTCTGTGGTATACCACTAGTCTCCCCCTCCCACCATGGAAATTTGTTGCAAAACTGGCAGTGCCACTCTGGGATATGTCTCATGGACAGCTGTTGTGAGAGATGGCACTGACAGCTGACTGGTGCTAGCTGTTTTGAGATTGGGATGTAAATTATTGTGGGTGCAGAGTGAATAAAGAGATGTTGACTTCACTCCACAGTGGTAATGCATGTCAATAGTCTCCAAGAATGGGAATTTCAACCTCACTATCAACAACCCGTGCAATAAGAAATGCCCTGAAATGGTGAATTTAGCACAAGGCCTGAATCTTATTGAAGTTTGTTCCAAGTCAGATTTCTGCAAAGAACAAATTGAAGGTTGAGACTGGTGCTCACAGTCTGCATGAAGTAACTTGGACAGATTCAATTAAATTAGATTACTTACAGTGTGGAAACAGGCTCTTCAGCCCAACAAGTCCACACCGCCCCGCCGAAGCGCAACCCACCCATACCCCTACATCTACCCCTTATTGGCAATTTAGCATGGCCAATTCACATCTTTGGAGTGTGGGAGTAAACCAGAGCAAACCCATGCAGACATGGGGAGAATGTGCAAACTCCACACAGAGAGTCGCCTGAGGCGGGAATTGAACCCGGGTCTCTGGCGCTGTGAGGCAGCAGTGCTAACCACTGTGCCACCGTACCGCCCGAAATTACTTTGAATCTTACTGTAGTCTTATTTTATTGGCACTAACAGTTTCCTGATATGAGAAACCTGGGTAAAATAACATTCTTCCTCAGTCTTCCATGAACTAGGCCTGTACCCTAACTCGAACCAAGGTCTGTCTGTGCACTGAGCTGCATTACTTCCATTTTACAATCCGCATCCTGGTTTTCAATCTCTTCATGGCCTCATTCATCCCATTCCCTGTGACCTTCTCCAGCCCAAAAACCTCCAGGATCTTGACATGTGACCTAGAATCATAGTATCCCTCCTGTGGAAAGCAGGCCATTAGGCCCATTGAGTCCACACTAGCCCTCCAAAGGCTATCCCACCCGATCCACCCTCCCCAACCCCTGTAGCCCTGCATTTCCCATGGCCAATCCACCTAACCTGCACATGTTTGCACTGTGAGAGGACACTGGAGCACCCAGAGGAAACCTGTGCAGATACATGGAGAATGTGCAAACTCCACACAGACAGTTGGAATCAAACTCAGGTCCCTGGTGCTATGAAGTAGCAGTGCTAACCACTGAGCCACTGTGCCGTCTTTGGCTTTGATTTGGTGCCACAAGGATGCTTCTGTGAAGCACTTTGAGATAATTTACTAGTTTAAAGGTGCTATATCAATGTGAGCTGTTACTAATGTTCAGAGTGAAAAGAAACAAGAGAGTAAGTACTTTTTTTTGAAAAGCTAGATAATAACAAAACTGATTTCCCAAAGCCATTAGACTGAAGTGGAAAGAAGACCTTGCAGTATGAGTGTTTAGGTGCCCCAAGGTATTTTAGACTATAGGATGAATTTTTGTACCATCAGGATGAGGACCAGGTAGGAACTCAAGAACGACAAGGCAGCAACGTCACAGCCCTCAGGAAATCAGCGAGGATTCTGTCTTTTAGAAGGAACAGGTCCGAGCCTAGAATACTGCGGTGAGTAACTCATCTCGTGACTCCTCAGAGTCTGTTCACCATCCACGTGGCACAAGTCAGGAGTCTGATGGAATATACCCCACTTGCCTGGATGGGTGCAGTTTCAACAACACTCAAAAAGCTCGACACCATCCAGGACAAAGCAACCCATATTGGCGCCACATCCACAAACATCCCCTCCCTCTATCACCGACGTTCCGTAGAAGCATTGTTTGTTATCCACAAGATGCACGGCAGAAATTCACCAAAGATCCTCAAACAGCACCTTCCAAACCCACGGCCAATTCCATCCAGGAGGACAAGGGCAGCAGATACATGGAAACACCATCCCCTACAAGTTCCCCTCCAAGCCACTGACCAACCTGACTTGGACATATATCGCCATTCCTTCACTGTCGCTGGGTTAAAATCCTGGAATTCCTTCTCGAAGGGCATTGTGGGTCAACCTCCAGCATGTGGAATGCAGCGGTTCAAGAAGGCAGCTCACTACCAGCTTCTCACGGGGCAACTAGGGACGGGCATTAAACGCCGGCCGGGCAGCAATGCCCGCGTCAAATGAGTGAATTTAAAAAATGCCACTCATGCAGACAGCAAACAATTGTGAGATTTCTGTTTAATATTTCTGCCCATTCACCAAGGTTCTCCCCATCTTCATTCAGCCATCAGTTCCCTTACAACAGAATCGACCAGCTTGTAAATCTGCACAGGGACCAAGCCTGCCATCGAGTACCATCTGAATAGAGATACTACTTCAGTCCAAAGTAGACTCAAGAATCCTGAATCTGGATTAGTGGTGCTGGAAGAGCACAGCAGTTCAGGCAGCATCCAAGTAGCTTCGAAATCGACGTTTCGGGCAAAAGCCCTTAATCAGGAATAAAGGCAGTGAGCCTGAAGCGTGGAGAGATAAACTAGAGGAGGGTGGGGGTGGGGAGAAAGTAGCGTAGAGTACAATGGGTGAATGGGGGAGGGGATGAAGGTGATAGGTCAAGATAGGATGAAGGTGATAACTCCCCACCTCTTCCTCCGCTACATTGATGACTGCATTGGCGCCACCTCGTGCTCCCGCGAGGAGGTTGAGCAATTCATCAACTTCACCAACGCATTCCACCCTGACCTTAAATTTACTTGGACCATCTCTGACACCTCGCTCCCCTTCCTGGACCTCTCCATCTCCATTAATGATGACCGACTTGACACTGACATTTTTTACAAACCCACCGAATCCCACAGCTACCTGGATTACACCTCTTCCCACCCTACCTCTTGCAAAAATGCCATCCCGTATTCCCAATTCCTCCGCCCCCGCCGTATCTACTCCCAGGAGGACCAGTTCCACCACAGAACACACCAGATGGCCTCCTTCTTTAGAGACCGCAATTTCCCTTCCCACGTGGTTAAAGATGCCCTCCTACGCATCTCATCTACATCCCACACCTCCGCCCTCAGACCCCACCCCTCCAACCGTAACAAGGACAGAACGCCCCTGGTGCTCACCTTCCACCCTACCAACTTTCGCATAAACCAAATCATCCGCCAACATTTCCGCCACCTCCAAAAAGACCCCACCACCAGGGATATATTTCCCTCCCCACCCCTTTCCGCCTTCCGCAAAGACCGTTCCCTCCGCGACTACCTGGTCAGGTCCATGCCCACAAACAACCCACCCTCCAATCCTGACACTTTCCCCTGCCACCGCAGGAACTGCAAAACCTGCGCCCACACCTCCTCCCTCACCTCTATCCAAAGCCCTAAAGGAGCCTTCCACATCCATCAAAGTTTTACTTGCACATCCACTAATATCATTTATTGTATCCGTTGCTCCCGATGCGGTCTCCTCTACATTGGGGAGACCGGGCGCCTCCTAAATGAGCGCTTTAGGGAACATCTCCGGGACACCCGCACCAATCAACCAAACCGCCCCGTGGCCCAACATTTCAACTCCCCCCTCCCACTCTGCCGAGGACATGGAGGTCCTGGGCCTCCTTCACCGCCACTCCCTCACCACCAGACGCCTGGAGGAAGAACGCCTCATCTTCCGCCTCGGAACACTTCAACCCCAGGGCATCAATATGGACTTCAACAGTTTCCTCATTTCCCCTTCCCCCACCTCACCCTAGTTCTAAACTTCCAGCTCAGTAACTGTCCCCATAACTTGTCCGGACTTGTCCTACCTGCCTATCTTCTTTTGCACCTAACCACTCCACCCTCTCCTCCCTGACCTATCACCTTCATCTCCTCCCCCACTCACCCATTGTACTCTATGCTACTTTCTCCCCACCCCCAGCCTCCTCTAGTTTATCTCTCCACGCTTCAGGCTCACTGCCTTTATTCCTGATGAAGGGATTTTGCCCGAAACATCGATTTCGAAGCTACTTGGATGCTGCCTGAACTGCTGTGCTCTTCTAGCACCACTAATCCAGAATCTGGTTTCCAGCATCTGCAGTCATTGTTTTTACTTTCAAGAATCGTGAATGCAGAGCTGGTGGGAGGAATCAGTAACAAGATTTCCTCAGACAGTGGAAAATCATTAACAAAAGAAATGACAATGGTTTAAAATCTATCTGAAGCTTAGTTTGGTCAAGGAGAGATTTTTGAAATGTTTTGTCCATTGCCATTGGGATGAGTTTGTCAGATAAAGAAGTCCGCCTGCGCTCATGTTGAGAATTCAGTCCCGATACTGAGACTGCCAGTTTCGAAAGGGAATCATATAGTGACGTGGGCATAGTCCATTCAGCCATTTCTGCTGTTCAGTTAGATTATAGGGCATCCGTAGCTGAACCCCTATTGTCTGCCTTTGTTCCATAATTGTTCCATTATTGTTCCATAATCCTGAGTAACCAGCAAACAAAAATCCATTTTATCTTTCCACCCCGGAGGCTCCCAGCCTCATTCCTGATGAAACGTTGATTTTTCTGCTCCTCGGATGCTGCCTGACCTGCTGTGCTTTTCCAGCACCACACTAATCTTGACTCTGATCTCCAACATCTGCAGTCCTCACTTTCGCCTAAAAATCTATTCATCCCAACGTTGCAGTTTTCAATAACCCAAATCTGAACGTCAATTTGGGGAGAGGTTTCTTAAAACCTTAAAGTTTGGCCTTGAACGTCAGATCAGAAGGAGCAGTGAAGAATGAGGGGAATACTTTGAGGCTTGAGGACCAAAAGGGGTTCATGTTAGATGCTGCATTCCAGGGGAGTGCAGTTCTAAGGTAGACAAGTGGAGAAGGGTTACACCTGAAATGTTGACTTCTCCACCTCCTGAAGCTGCCTGGCTTGCTGTGTTCTTCCAGCCTCCTGCCTGTCTACTTCGGATTCCAGCATCTGCAGGGTTTTTTTGTCTGTAACTAAGGGTACAGTTTCATGGCTTGCGCACAGAATCTCCCGAGGAGCAGGTGAGAAGAGAATGATTGTACTGCCATCCGCAATATCCAGAGTAGCTCCTCCTCCTTGGCAGGCTGTGACCAGATTGGTTGTGCCTGAAGAAATCAGATTGAAGGCTGTAGCTCTTCCTCTGATAACAGCAGGACCTACTTCCCAAGCCGTTCACCTCTAAGATGTACATTGAAAATACTAGAGCTGAGAGAAACTTGGTTCCTGCAGGTGAAGAGTGTTTTGAATGTTATCCTGTCTGGAAATGTACAGTAGTTTTATTCTAACATCTACCCTGGCATGAAGCCCTTTTCATCTCACTGACCAGCTCCTTGCTATACTTGGTAGCAGCAGTAGGACAGTATTACTGGGCACTTCCAAATGACCAGCAGAGATACAACTAATAAACTTTGAGTGATATAGCACAGAACAAGACCATTTGGCCCATCATAGCTACATCATCTCTTTGAAAGGGCTATCCAATTAATCTAATTTTCCATGCTCTTCCCTCACGGTTTTGTATGTTTTATTCCCAGGTTTTTGTACAATTTCCTTTTGAATGTTTCAGTTGGAACAATGTCACTGTCCTTTCTGGCAGTCTATCCCAGATCACAACATCTTGCTGCATGAACAAGTTATTCTCTTCACCTGTTTACATCTCTGTTTCTGATGCCATAACATCTTCTTATTCTCACCATCAAAACCATCCACCAACTTCAAACCCTTTGAGGGTAAATGCTGCAACTCTGGGAAACTAAAGCACGCAGAAGCTCCGGTAGTGTTAAACACCTCGATCCAATTTGTCCTTTAAGCAAGGAGTAAGTTCACCCCAGATTCTCTAATCTTCTCACAAGTCTAAAGTCCCTCACCCCTGACACTATTAGTGTATCCATCTCACGGTAATGTGAGACATAGGCACAGTGTTCCTTTAAATGAGGTGTCCTTGAAGACTAGCAACAGCCCTAGTGACCTGCAATGTGAGTTGACAGAGTTATTATGAGTGCAACCTACGCTTGTAGAACTATTCTCCCTTAAAGCCATGTATCATTTTCTCACCAAGGCTCTACAGTTTTCCCTTAAGAAAAGCAAAATATTGTAATCCATTAAAAAAAATGAATGAGGATTGGGTTTGGAAGGAGCTGCCAAATAAAAACAGAAACAAAGAACTGAAGCTGTTGCAACCTCAAGACTCATTGGGATAAGGAGGAAAAAGTAAGATAGAATGCCACAGTTCAGCACAGAACTAGGCCATTCTGCCCACCCTGCTTAGGCCAGCCATTACCATCCTAACATCATCAGTGAGCCTCCGGTGAAGTGTTGGTGGTCTGTCCAGCTTGCTATTTATGTGTCTTATCAAATCGATATGTTTGTTAATGCTTTGGACCCCATTCACCAACCTCTCAGAAAATGACTCCAGAAGTGACATCATCCACAACAACAGACCAAGACACATAAATAGCAAGCGGGACAGAATGCTTCATCGGAACCTCACTGATGATGTTACTGAGCGAGATGACGAAACGTCTGAGAAAAAATCTAACAGTTTAGTGAGCAAACTTACAACCTACTACCACTGTCGCTGAAACTCTGGTTAAATGAGTGTGTCTCTGAATTCCTTAGAAACCTGTCCCCTCTCAAAGCCCATCTTCATGGGAATGTGAATGGTATCGGCCTTGTATCCAAGTAGGAGTACTGATTAGCTACCTTTAAGACCCCAGCTCTTTTAATCTTGGAAGTAAATGGACAATTTAAACCATGCCTGTTTCTAAGCTGACGTTTTCAACATCTTCCTGCCTTACATGTGAACACCTTCCATCTTAATAAACAACTAGAGACTCCCTTTAACCTTTAACAGCCATGTCACCCAGACATTTTCAAAACAGCAATTTTATAATCTTCATTAATGTGACACAGTGTTTACAAGTCTTCTAAACCTCCATTATTATCAGACTGCGTGTCTGACATCCAAAATGAATGAAGCAGACTTTTTTGTGAGTTAAATAGCAGAAAACCAGAGCCATTGTTTTCAGTTATTACCTTTGTCTCCTAGCCACCAACTCCATTTTTCTACCTACCAGCTTTCTAACATTGAATCAGACTATTTGCAACTACACTGTCGTATTTGAACCCAGGATCAGCTTATCGATACATACCTATCAGCACCATCTCTAGGGATGTCTATTTCCATTTCTGCAACTTTGCCACTCTCTTTCCCTACCCCAGTTTTTTCATTAGTTGTTTGTGGATGCCATTGGATGTAGTTTCCCCTCAAGTCACTCACCATCCTGACTTGGAAGTTTATTAATGTCACTGGGTCAATATCCTGAAACTTGCTCCCTAACAGCATTGGAGTCCCTATAGGCCAAAGACAGCAGCACCTGAAGAAGACAGCTCACCACTATTTCTGCAGGGCAATTAGGAATGTGCAATAAATGCCTAGCCAATCAGTGATACCCATGTTGCATGAATGAATTTTTAAAAAATCTTCCAAAAATCTTTTCGTTTGCCTCCAGCTCTATCATTCATACAATCCTCATGGCCTGAAATGGGACACATCGGGGTTCTGGGTCTGCTGTGCTCAGGTTAGGGTGGAATCATTGTGATGGGTTGGGGTGGAGTCACTGAGCTGGTTTGGGGGTGAAGTCAGGAGCAGCACCAGGGCAATGATTTCTGCCCCTGCCCTTGGTTGCCCTCGTACATTGTACAGAGAATAACCACTTCCAGTTCAATATATCATCATCCATCATCTCCTCTGACTCTCCATCCGACATTTGTTTGCCAAGCTTCTTCTCCAGGAGCCATCTTTGCTTACCGTCTGTCTACTGATGTGACCAAAGCTTTGTATCTTTCTTGCTTTGACACCATGCATTAAGTTCCTCTTTTCTCCAAAGCCATTTCCAGAATTTCCTCATTCATTTTTCTGTCTGTGCAGAAGATGCTCAATGTCCTCCAGTATGAATGCATTCATTTTATCAATGGTCACTTGGTTTGTTGTCTACATCTCTAAGGCATACTACAGAGAGGCCAGCATACTTTGTCAAAGATTCAGGAGCAGTTCAGTATATCTTCTATTTAAACCTTTTGTCTGTGTATTGACCACCTCTAAGTACGCATATTATAACTTACAGTCCCCCAGATTCTGTATTCCTTAATTTGACATCCTCCATCATTATTGGTTGTGACACTGCCAATCAGAGTTCCCTTAGCAACAAATTAGCATCCTCTTCCCACTTAACGTAAATTGTTGTTCCCATTAAGATTTGACATTCTTGAAATCTAGCCTGATGAGTTCCAGACAAAATCTTTTACTGCATGTTTCTTCTTTCCAGCATTTCTTGAGTTCTGCAACAACAAGTAACTGCACAATTAAATCCTGGCCACTCGCAGACAATAAGTTAAGGACCTGCCTTCCACCAGAGCATACACGACATGACATGAAATCAACTAAAAAATACCATACATGTGGACAAATAGTGAAGGGTGAATAACACAGCCCACTGACCACATTGCACCAGCCTGCACCCTCTGATATCAATTCCTCTATTTTCAATAATGAAGGCCATTAAAAAGTGCATGTTGGCTCAGTGGTTAGCATCGCTGCCTCACAGCGCCAGGGATCTGGGTTCAATTCCCACCTCTGGCAACTGTCTGTGTGGAATTTGCACATTCTCCCTGTGTCTGTGTGGGTTTCCTCCGGGTGCTCTGGTTTCCTCCCACAGTCACAAAGATGTGCAGGTTAGGTGAATTGGCCACGCTAAATTGCTTGTAGTGTTAGGTGCATTAGTAAGGGGTAGATGTAGGGGTATGGGTGGGTTGCGCTTCGGTGGGGCGGTGTGGACTTGTTGGGCCAAAGGGCCTGTTTCCACACTGTAAGTAATCCAATCTAAAAAATAATTCTTTCAGTGGCTGCACTACAATACTTTGCAACTCACTATCACCTTCTCAAGGGCAGCTCGGGATGGGCACTAAATGCTAACTCATCCAGCGATGTCCATGTCCCACCAGTGAATAATGAAAGAGTGACACAGTATCCACGACAACAGCAATATTGAACCCTCTGGTTGGTCCCAGCTGCTCTGATGTGTTGGTCTTTTAAATGAATCTGCATACTGAGCTGAGCTAATGAAGTTGACATGTTAAAATGAGAACATCACAGTGTTATCAATTACTCTCTGACCTTGGGTTGTATCCCAGTCATTTACAGTAACATGACTGATGCTGACTGGTGTAAAATCTGTTCCTACTGCGAAAATGTCTTCATCACACTTCGACAAGAATATTTTAAGAGAACAACATGAGCTTCAAGTCTTACAACAGAAACGAGAGGAGAGCATTGTAATGCTTGAGTTCAGTCAAGGGTTCATCATCATCACCATCAGCATCCAAAAATATGAAGGTATTAGGGAGAGTGCAGACAACATTCGTGTGAGTGCTCCTGCGGTTGATGAACCTAAGTTATGCCGTTAAATTGGAGATGTGCGGGACTATTCTCTTTGGAGAGGAGATTTAATAACTATCATAGAATCCCTACATTGTGAAAGCAGGCCATTCAGCCCATTAAGTACACACTGACCTTCCAAACAGCATCCCACTCAGTCCCACCCCCTCTACCCTATAACCCTGCATTTCCCATGGCTAATCCACCTAGCTTGCACATCCCTGGTCACTATGAGCAATTTCCTATGGCTAATCCACCCTAACCTACACATTGTTGGACTATGGGAGGAAACCAGAGCACCCATAAAAACGCCCTGCACAGACACGGAGAGAATGTGCAAACTCCACACAGACAGTCACCTGAAGCTGGAATCAACCTCAGGCCTCCAGTACTGTGAGGCAGTAGTGCTAACTACTGAGGCACTGGGCTGTGAGTAAATGGGAGATCAACTGTTCCTATTGATAGAAGTATTGAGAGCAAGTAGGCACAAATTTATCATGATTCATAAAGGCAATGCAACATAGGCAAAAGCTACTTCACACAAGAAGTGGTCAGGATCTGGAATCTGTTGCCTGAAACCGTTGCAGAGGCAAGGTCGGTTGAAGCTTTCATGATGGAATTGGATTCTTGGAAAACAGCGATTGTTCAGGGCTGCAGGGAGAAAGTGGTAGAGTTACACTCAATGAATCACAACTTCAGAGATCCAACACTGACAAGACTGGCAGAATGGCCTCCTTCTTTTTCTGTAAGACTCTAAGAATAGTCCATTTACTACTCTGCCAGATTCAGCACAGTCTTAATGTTGGATTTCCTCTCCCTTGCAAGCTGAAATATCTCCATTGGTTGGAAAGTCTAGAACTCGGAGTCACAGCCTCAGGATGAGGTGTCAGCCATTTTGGACTGGGAAGAGGAGAAGTTTCTTCCATCAGAGGATGTGAATCTTTGGAATCTCCTCTTTCTGAGGGCTTTGGATGCGGTGGATGACTATGAAACAGTTATAACTCTGAATGAGCCACTGGTGTCATGAAATGGATCTACAATACTTACAAACAAATTCAAAGGCTGGGGGGAATAGGACTATGGAGAGACAATGTGGATTTGATGGGCCAAACAGCCTTTTCAGTGACCCTATGGTCTCCCCTTTGTTCTGTTCCCACCATATCAGCAGCTTTGTCCACCTCTAACCATTGAATATTTCAAAACTGCGATTTTGGTTCGTTAAGGAGTTACAGAGGCATGGCGTGGAAATGAGTGGAGCCCATTATAGCCTGGAGTCTGGGAAAATTAGGCAGGAGTGCTGAGATTGGATTCTCAATGAAACAAAGGTTTTCCTCAATTAAGTTTGGAGTCGGGAGGGCTAGAAGTGGGAAGCTTCCCTGCCACCAGGTTCATTACTGAGAAACCTGACACTAATTATCCCCAAGCCTCTTTGAATTTCCCAGTCAGTTTGACCTGCAGCCACATAGGTGGTTTCTCGTTGATAGACATTGCGTTCCCAGTTGAGGGACTCTGCCTTAATAAGGGGAGAGTAATGGGTCATAAAAGCCACCACCCTATCCTTGCCTCTGTCCCTTCCTGGCCCACCTCAGCAGCTATTTCCCCGGGACCCCCAGTCCATCTCGATCAACCGTGTACTGGAATCCAGTGGAGATCCATCAGGGTCAGGTTCTGCAGGCAATGGAGAGCTGGCAAAATCTGATTCATCCAGAGTTCTTTGAAGCCCCTCAGCAGCTAACCTCCCCTATCCCTCCCCACCCCCACCAGGGGGCCCAAAATCTATGGAAGGCCCAACTCAGGCCAGTTAGTTGCCTGGTAGGACTTGAATCACATCGGACTAAGCCTACACTTAGACAACACAGGGTTGTCACCTGCAAGGGAACCAATGGGAGGGCTCTAGCAACTGGAACAAAATTCCGTCAGGTATGTTGGTGATCTCATGGTCTAAGTTGAATGGAAGAACTGGCTTAAGGGGACTTAAAGGTATTGTCCTGTTCACACATTCCCATCTGTCAGGGTCACTACCCAACACTATTAATCTAAAGACCCAGGGAATGTTCTGGGCACCCAGGTTTGAACTCCACCCCAAGGCAGATGGTGGAATTTGAACACAATAAAAATCTGGAATTAAAAGTCTAATCTTGACCATGGACCCATTATCAATTGTTGTAAAAAACCATCTGGTTCACTAAAGTCCTTCAGTGAAGTAATTCTGCTGTGCATACCCAATCTCTGACTCTAGACCCAGAACAAAGACTCTTAACTACCTTCTGCATAACAAGGGATGGGCAAGAAACTCTGGCCTAGCCCACATCCTATTTTTCGTACACTTATCAAACGTGAGAGTCGCTGCCTGGGCCAGAATCTATTACCTGTCCCAAGTTGCCCTTGAGAAGGTGGTAGTGAGCTGTCTTCTTAAGCCGCTGCATTCCACATGCTGTAGGTTGACCCACAATGCCCTTAAGGAGGGAATTCCAGGATTTTGACCCAGCGACAGTGAAGGAACGGTGATCTATTTCCAAGACAGTTTGGTGAGTGGCTTGGAGGGGAACTTGCAGGTGGTGGTGCTCCCACGTACCTGCTGCCCCTGTCCTTCTGGATGATAGTGGTCGTGGGTTTGGAAGATGCTGTTTAAGGATCTTTGGTGAATTTCTGCAGTGCATCTTATAGATAGTATTCTCTGCCGCTACTGAGTGTTGGTGGGGGAGCGAGGGGATGGTTGTAGATGTGGCACCAAAAAAGCGGGCTGTTTGACCTGGATGGTGTCAAACTTCTTAAGCGTTGTTGGAGCTGCGCCCATCCAGGCAGGTGGGGAGTATTCCATCACACTCCTGACCTGTGCCTCCTAAATGATTGACAGGCGTCTGGGGAGTCAAGCAGTGAGTTACTCACTGCAGTATTCCCAGCCTCTGACCTGCTCTTGTAGCCACAGTGTTTATGTGATGAGTCCAGTTGAGTTTTTGGTCAATGGTAACCACTAGATTATTAACAGTGGAGGATTCAGTGATGGTACCACTATTGAATGTCAAAGGGTGTTGGTTAAGATCGTCACTTGTTGCAGATGATCATTGCCTGACTTTTAGGCAGTGCAAATATTACTTGCCACTTGTCAACCCAAGCCTGGATATTGTCTGGAACCTGTTGCATTTGGACATGAACTGCTTCGGTGTCTAAGGAGTTGTGAATGGTGTTGAACTTTGCGCAATCATCAGCAAACATCCCCAGGTCTTATGATGGAGGGATGAATGAATATGATGAATGAATAAAAAAAATTACCACCCTTTAAAAATTGGGACTAATAAAATGAAAGAACCTCAGAATACATAACTGCAAGCACAACACAACCTGCAAATGCCATCATTCAAGAAAGATTCATTTTGTAAAGACCCAGCAAATATTCCTGATCAGGACAAGCTGTTCCCATTAAAACACCTTTTATTGCTTCACTGAAATACTCATAGAGTACTGCCTGTCAAAGTTGGCCCACTGATCTTGTGCAAGCAGAACCAGAAACCCCTGCTGTTCTCTCTGAAGATTGAGATCCCTCATCTGAAATGATCTGTCGTTCAATCCCAATTTCCAGGGTGGCTCAGTGGCATGCGCTGTGACCTCACAGCGCCAGGGACCTGAGTTTGATTCCCGCCTCGGGCAACTGTGTATGTAGAGTTTGCACATTCTCCCCGTGTCTGTGTGGGTTTTCTCTGGGTACTCTGATTTCCTCCCACAGCCCAAAGATGTGCAGGTTAGGTGGACTGGCCATGCTAACTTGCCCATAGGGTTCAGGGATGTATAGGTTGGGTGCACCATTCAGGGGGAATGGGTCTGGGGCGAAAACTCTTTGGAGGGTTGGTGTGGACTTGCTGGACCAAATGCCCTGTTTCCACATTGGAGGGATTCTACAATTTTGGATCAAAGTTTTGTTTAAAACACTTTTTACAAAATAATTCCTGGTCATTTTTATTGTGATGTTTTATATAGTTTTTCTCACACAATTTCTAGGCTTAAAAGTAAAACAAGAAATCTGAATTCCTATCAACACCCATTTTATTTTTTGTCATTGCAAGGTCTGACAGTGCACTCATTAATTTGCCTTGGACATCACTGCTGTCTGACTCCTGGCATTCTCCTGTCTGAACATCATTTATCAGTGCGTTTTTACTCTGGATAACTCAGCATCACTGCACAGGTGCTAAAGTCAGGAAGTTCCTGTTTACATTAACAACAATGTCCATTTATATAGTACTTTTAACATCATGAAACACCTCAATATGCTTTGCAGGAGCTGTTGTCAGACAAACTTTGCTGCACACAGCAAGTGACAGAAAGCTTTTTCAGCAGATACAGGTATCACTGGCAGGCCTGCATTTATTGCTCTTCCTTGTTTTCTCCTGGGAGCTGCTTCTTTGAACCATGGCACTCCATCAACTGCAGGAGTTAGGGAGGGAATTCCAGGGTTTTGACCCCGCAACACTGAAGGAAAGGTGATATATTTCCAAGTCAGGATGGTGTGAGGTAAGGATGAGAACTTGCACTTGATGTTGTTTCTCTGTATCTGTTCTCCTTGTCCTTCCAGATGCTAGAGGTTGCAGGTTTGGAATGTAACTATGGATGGAACGTTGGTAAATTGCTGCAGTGCATCTTGTAGGTGGGTATACACTGCCATTAGTTAGTGTTAATGGTGCAAAGAGTGAATGTTGAAGGTGGTGACTGGTGTGCAGATCAAGCGGCTGCTTTGTCCTGGATGCTGTCCAACTCCTTCAGTTTTGTTGAATTTGATTTGTTTTATTTGAAGTTGCACCCATTCAATCAAATGGCCTTGAAGATGGTGTGCAGGCTTTGGGGAGATTGGAGGTGAGTTGATCTCTGCAGGATTTCAAGTCTCTGACTAATTCTTGTAGTCATGGTATTTCTTTGGCTCATTCAGTTCAGTTTCTAGTCAATGGTAACTCTAAAGATATTGATTTCAGTGATAGTAATGCCATTGAATGTCAATGGATGATGGTTAGATTCTCTCTTGTTGAACAACGTCATATCCTGGCGTTTGCCTGGCATAAATATTACTTGCCACTGGTTAGCCCAAGTTTGAAATGCTGTCCTTGTCTTGCTGCCTATATAGTAGCTTCAGTATATGAGAATTTGCAAGTCTACTGGATATTGTCCAACTTCATGCATGGTCTAAGAAACAGGATCTGAAAGGAGGAGAGAGAGTTGAGATGCAGGAAGGAACATCCAGAATTTAGGCTCTGGGCAGCTGAAGGCGTGGCCTTCAATGATGGAGTGGGTTAGATCATGGCAAAGGCCAGAATTCAAGGAGCATAGACAGGATTAAAGAGCTGGTGCAATTGGAGAAAGACTTTTAAAATTGAGGTTTTGCAAGATCAAAAGGTAATTACTTAAATTGAAAGCACCTTTAACATGGCTTCTTTCAGAGCAACAATTAATCAACAAGTTACAAAGGAGCCAATGAAAGAAGCCATGTTAACGGTGTTATACGAACTCATATTGTTATTGTTGAACGGAAGTATTCCTAACATTCGAGTTATTTTATAATAATAATATGCATGTTTACCTTAGATTAACAGGATGTCAGCCAAAAAAATAATCTGGCACAGGAAAACTCAAACTATAGCCCACCTGCTGAGTTAATTTTAATAGAGCTCAGTTAAATCTCTATTTGTCAATAACTTTCTCCGTTTGATATAATTTGAGGAAACAAATATATCCCTCCTTTTCTATTTTCCCTAACCAGCAAATACAAAGTGAATAACAAAAAGGTTGCTCTATAATAATCCAGGCACCAACATTGAAGTGAGACAGGATTTGACAGCAATGCTTTAACTAAACCACTAACATCTGCTACTTTCCCACATTCAATACTTGGACAGTTTTCAAAGAAAACAATCGATAGTGATTAAAGTATTTTCTTTCATCCTATTGAGTCGCAACACATTGACTATCCAACAGGTACTGAATTGCTATAGCTTGGCACCAAGGTGAAACCTTAGGATTGTGGGTGGGAGAAGGAAAGTCCCAATCCTGAAACTGGGTTGACCTGACTTTCTGTTTGAAAAGAAGTATCTTCAGTTAGATACCGACTGATCTGCACTTCAGTTCCATTCCACTGCCTTTGCTGCATGCCTCCCTGTACATTTAATACACAAGTACCCATTTGATTATCTTATTGAAGTCTCTAATTGACTCCAAGCATCCACACTGACAAAACAAAAATAGGTGAGAGGGCATGTTGTGATGAGGTCACAAGGAGTCTGCAAGGGGGGAAAGACAGGTGAAGTATGTGGGCAAAAGCTTGGCAGATGGAATTTGATGTAGGAATGCGTGAAGGATTGTGCACTTTTCTCAGAAAAATCAAAAGGCAGATTTTTTTTTAATTGGAGAAAGACTCCAAAAAGGTGCAGCAGAGAGCTGTCTGGGGGCTCTTGTACATGAAACCGAAAAGTTATCTCAAGATGCAGGAAGTAATGAAGGAAATGGAATTTTTGGTCCCTATTGCAAGGGGGTTAGAGTTTAAAAGCAGCAAAGTCTTGTTCCAACTCTACAGGGTGTTGGTGAGACAACACTTGGAGTACTATAATCAGCTTTGGTCCCTGTATTTAAGAAATGACAGTACTGACAATGGAAGCAGTTTAAACAAAGGTTCTCTTGGCTGAACCTTAGGATGAAGGGAAGTTAAACCTTTATCCATTAGACTTCAGAAGATTGAGGGGTGACCTTACTGAAGGAGACAAAATTCTGAGGGTCTGGACAGTGTAGATGTTGAAAAGATGTTTTCACTGCTGCGAGAGTATCAAATTAGAAGGCAGTATGACAGAATGAGGGGGAATTTTTTTTTTAAAACTGAGATGTAAAGGAATTTCTTCTCCCAGAGAACAGCGAATGTCTGGAATTCTCTACCCAGACAGTTTTGGGTCACTGAAAGTTTGTAAAGAGGGAATAGTTAGATTTTTGCAATATTAAGGCAGTGAGGGCTATGTGGAGTTGACACAAAAGAGAAGTTGAGGCCTGAGACAGAATCAGCCATGTTATACAGAAAGGCAGGGTTGAGGGGCTGAATAGCCTCCTATTTTCTCATGTTATTTTAACCTAATTAAAATCAAAGATTTCCACATTCCTCCTACTCTCTGCATGAAATATTGTCTCCTGACCTCCCTTTGGAAAGACCAAATGTTAATTTTAAGGTGATTGACTTTTGCTCTTGATCCCCCCAGCAGAGAAAAACATCCAATGAATTAAAGAGCAGCGTATCAACTTTTACATTGGCACTTTACAGTCTTCTGAACTCAAGATGGAGTGCAACAGAATGTGCTGGAGAAACTCAGCAGCTTGAGAAACACCTGTGGAGAGAGAAACAGGGTTAACCTTTCAAATCCAATTCTATTATGGAACTTTTCCCCAAAAGAAGTTCACTCTGTTGCTCTCTTTTTTCGTAGATGCTGCCGAACCTGCTGAGTTTCTCTGGCAACTTCTGTTTTCATTTCAGATTTCCAATACCTGCGAAGTTTTACTTTTATTATTATTATCATAATTTATTACAGTGTATAACAATGTCTGCAATCTCTCTCCCATCTTGCTTCCTTCTATTCTGCTGCTTTGGATGTACTCTAATTTTTCTCCCAATTTGGTTTTCAGATGTTCATGATTCAAGCATTTCATACCTCATCTGGACAAACCCTTTGTATAGAGTTATAGGTTCATAGAGTCATGGAAATATACAGCATGAAAATAGACCCTTCGGTCCAACTTATCCATGCCAACCAGATATCCCAATCTATTCTAGTCCCAATTGCCAGCACTTGGCCCATATCCTTTCAAACCCTTCCAATTCATGCACTGATCCAAATGCCTTTTAAATGTTGTAATTGTACCAGCCTCCACCACTTCCTCTGGCAGCTCATTCCATACATGCACCATCCTCTGCGTGAAAACATTGCCCCTTAGGTCCCTTTTAAATGTTGCCCCACTCACCCTGAACCTATGCCCTCTAGTTATGGACTTCCCCACCCCAGGGAAAAGACCTTGTCTATTTAGCCTATCCATGCCCCTCATAATTTTGTAAACCTCTATAAGGTCACCCCTCAGCCTCCGACACTCCAAGGAAAACAGCCCCAGCCTGTTCAGCCTCTCCCTGTAGCTCAAATCCTCCAACCCTGCAACATCCTTGTAAATCTTTTCTGAACCCTTTCAAGTTTCACAACATCTTTCCGATAGGAAGGAGACCAGAATTCATAGAGTCCTACAGCACGGAGACAGGCCCTTCGGCCCAAACTGTTCCATGCTGACCAAAGTGCCCAACCACACCAAGCCGATTTCCTTGCACTTGGCCCATAAAATTCTAACCCTTTCCTGTCTATGTATTTATCCAAATGCCTTTTAAATGTTATTAATGAACCTCCCTTTACCACTCTTTTCAACAGCAGCCCTTTCATTATTTAATCCTATGCAGTCCTTTGCAATCCCATTCCATTCCATTTCATTGTAGACCACTCTTTATTGTAACACCTTTGCCAATCAGAATCATTTTGCCAGCCAATCAACATCCTTTATTTATTCAGTATAAATAAACGCAATCTTTTGAAATTTGGCATTCCTGCACTATCCTGATGAGTTCAAGTCAAAAAACCCAGGAAACCTGTTGCTCTTTACAGCAAACTGCTGTTGTGTCTTGCCCCACCATTCCATCCTTTCACTTATTTAATACTCGTTATATTTCTCATTTCACATGATTCAGGTGAAAAGTTAACTCTTTCTCCACAGGTGCAGCCTGGCCTTCTGAGTGTTTCCACCGTTTTCTGTTTCTCTTTTAATTTCAGATTTCCAGTATCTGCCTTCCTTTGCTTTAAATTCTTTCAATCTCCGTGAATGGCTGAGCACTACTTTTAAGCACCAGAAATAACGCGGGCAACAGAAACAAAGTAAAAACAGAAATTGCTGGATAAATGGAGCAGATCTGGCAGCAATTGTGGAAATAAAAGTAGAGTTAACGTCTGGAGTCTAGGGACCCAACTTGGAGATAGTGAGGACTGCAGATACTGGAAAATTAGAGGCACTAAAGTGTGGAGCTGGAGAAAGCACAGCAGGTCAGGCAGCATCAAAGGAGCAAGAGAGTCAGGTCGGGACCCTTCATCAGTGGCTCTACTTCACTGGTTCTCATGGTACAGGCACCTTTCAAATGTATCAAGGGTTCTCGCTGCAACCACAAATTGGGCAGTGAATTCCAGACTTCCACCAAAGAATCATAACAGTGTACATAGAGGCCATTTGGAACATTGAGTCTGCACCAACTCTCTGAAAAGTATGGGACGATTTAGCATTGCCAATCCACCTAGTTGTTACATCCTGAGACACTATGAGACAATTGGAAATTCACATTACCTGCACATCGTTGGACTGTGGAAGGAAGCTGGAGCACACGGAGGAAACCCATGCAGACACGAGGAGAACACGTTAAGTGTATACAAGAACATTTTCTGATTCAATATGTGAATGTGCCGACTCGAGAAGCTGCAAAACCTGACCTACTCTTGGGAAAAGGGTGGCTCAGTGGTTAGCCATGTTGCCTCACAGCACCAGGGTCCCGGGTTTGATTCCCGCCTTTGGTGACTGTCTGTGTGGAGTTTGCACATTCCCTCTGTGTGGGTTTCCTCAGGGTGCTCTGGTTTCCTCCCATAATCCAAAGATATGCAGGTCAGGTGAATTGGCCATGCTAAATTGCCCATAGTGTTAGATGCATTAGTTAGGGGTAAATATAGGATAGGGTAATGGGTCTGTTTGGAGGGGTCGCTGTGGACTTGTTGGACTGAAGGGCCTGTTTCCATACTGTAGGGAATCAAATCTAAATAAGGCAGGGTAGGTGACTGAGGTGTCAGTGGAGGGGGGGGGAGGGGGGGTGGCAGTGACCATAATTCTATTAGTTTTAAAATACTGATGGAAAAGGATTGACCAGATCTAAAAGGTAAAGTTCGGAATTGGAGAAAGGCCAATTTTGATGGTATTAGGCAATAACTTTCAAAAGCTGATTGGGGGCAGATTTTCACAGGTAAAGAGACGTCTGGAAAATGGGAAGCCTTCAGAAATGAGATAATGCGAATCCAGAGAAAGTATATTCCTGTCAGGGTGAAAGGAAAGGCTGGTAAGTATAGGGAATGCTGGATGAATAAAGAAATTGAGGTTTTAGTTAAGAAAAAGAAGGAAGCCTATGTCAGGTATAGACAGTATAGATCGAGTGAATCCTTAGACGAGTGTAAAGACAGTAGGAGTATACTTAAGAGGGAAATCAGGAGGGCAAAACAGGGACATGAGATAGCTTTGGCAAATAGGATTAAGGAGAATCCAAAGGATTTTTACAAATACATGAAGAACAAAAGGGTAACAATAGAGAGAATAGGGCCTCTCAAAGATAAGCAAGGCAGCCTTTGTGTGGAACTGCAGGAGATGGAGGAGATACTAAACAAATATTTTGCATCAGTGTTTATTGTGGAGAAGGTCATGGAAGATATAGAATGTAGGGAAATAGATGGTGACAGCTTGCAAAATGCCCATATTACAGAGGAGGAGGTGCTGGATGTCTTAAAATACACAGAAGAGGACAAATCCCCTGAACCTGATCAGATGTACCCTAGAACTCTGTGGGAAGCTAGAGAAGTCATTGCAGGGCCCCTTGTTGTATCATCAATAGTCACAGGTAAGGTGCAGGAAGACTGGAGGTTGGCTAACGTGGTGCCGTTACTTAAGAAAGATGGTAAGGAAAAGCCAGGGAACTATAACCAAGTGAGCCTGATGTCGGTGGTGGGCAAGTTGTTGGAGGGAATCCTGAGGGACATGATTGACATGCATTCAGAAAGGCAAGGACTGGTTAGGGATAGTCAACATGCTTTTTGCATGGGAAATCATGTCTCATGAACTTGATTGAGTTTTTTGAAGAAGGAACAAAGAGGATTGATGAGGGCAGTGTGTTAGACGTGATCTATATGGAATTCAGTAAGGCTTTCAACAAGGTTCCTCATGGTAGACGAGTCAGCAAGGTTAGATCGCATGGAATACAGACAAAACTAGCCATTTATATACAGAACTGGCTTGAAGAGAGAAGACAGAGGGTGGTGATGGAGGGTTGCCTTTCAAACTAGAGGCCTGTGATCAGTGGTTGCCATGAGGATCGGTGCTGAGTCCACTGCTATTCGTCATTCATATAAATGATTTGGATGTGAGTATAGGATGTCTAGTTAGTAAGTTTGCAGATGACACCAAAATTGGAAGTGTAGTGGACAGTGAAGAAGGTTACCTCAGAGTACAACGGGATCTCGATCAGATGGGCCAATGGGCTGAGAAGTGGCAGATGGAGTTTAATTTAGATAAATGTGAGGTGCTGCATTTTGGAAAGGCAAAGCAGAACAGGACTTATACACTTAATGGAAAGGTTCTGGAGAGTATTACTGAACAAAGAGACCTTGGAGTGCAGGTTCCTTGAAAGTGGAGTTGAAGGTAGATAGGATAGTGAAGAAGATGTTTGGTATGCGTTCCTTTATTGGTCAGTGCATTGAGGGTAGGAATTGGGAGATCATGTTGTGGCTGTACAGGACATTGGTTAGGCCACTGTTGGAATTTTGCATGCAATTCTGGTCTCCTTCTTATTGGAAAGATGTTTTGAAATTTGAAAGGGTTCAGAAAAGATTTACAAGGATGTTGCCAGGATTGGAGGATTTGAGATACAAGGAGAGGCTGAATAGGCTGGGGATGTTTTCCCTGGAGTGTCGGAGGCTGAGTGGTGACCTGATAGAGGTTTATAAAATCACGAAGGGCATGGATATGGTAAATAGACAAGGTCTTTTCCCTGGGGTGGGGGAGTCCAGAACTAGAAGGCATAGGTTTCGGATGAGTGGGGCAAGATTTAAAAGGGACCTAAAGGGTAACCTTTTCACAGGAAAGATGCTACGTGTATGGAATGAACTGCCAGAGGAAGTGGTGGAGGCTGAAACACTTAAAAGGCATCCGGATGGGTATATGAATAGGAAGGGTTTGGAGGGATATGGGTCAAGTTCTGGCAAGTGGGACAAGATTAGGTTGAGTTATCTGGTCGGCAAGGACAATTTAGACTGAAGTGTCTGTTTCCATGCTGTACATCTCCATGACTCCATGACAGTTGCCCAAGGCTGGATTCGAACCTGGATCCCTGGGAGGCAGCAGTGCTAACTACTGTGCCACCACAGCAACACCATCTGGGTGAGAAGGAGTTTACTCTTGCCCACTTTTACTCAGTATGGATGGCAGCTAAGGAGATGCTTCCTCATGATGAGCAGAGCTGAGTGCGTAGCCCGGTGATACGGTCAGCAGTGAGCGAGGCGTTGGAGGGGTGGGGTGGAAGGGGAGGTTAGGAGTCTCATCAACTTCCAGCCTCCACCCTGTTAAGTCTGTGCCAGGAATGGTGCAATGCTACTTCGTGCCAACTGCAGGGCCTCATCCAGCTGCCTTTGGTAAATGTAGTAAAGCGATCACAAGTTCCTGGGAGGGTACAGGGTAAAGGCTATCCCAGTCACAGGACCTTTCAGGCTGAATCAGGGAGAGGGGTGGTCGGACCTCCTCAGATCCTTTACCTCCCCCACCCCTCCCATCCCCTCCCACCCAATCCACCCCTCACTCCTACTGGCTCCCTGGGTGTTGGTCTTCTGTCGGGTGCAGCTATCTCTCCTGCTGACATGGATGTGCAATGGAGATCTTGTGAGCCAACAACTCTCAGGCATTGAGGTTCCTGCTCCTGGGGGAGTGGGGATGTGGGGCCGAAGGATGTGTGGGGAGGGGATGCTAAATCCTGCTGGCTAGTTAACTGCCTGAAGGTCACTGCAGCAGGAATGAACTCCCATCAAAGTCTTCTCCCCAGCTCTCTGATGCTCCAATCTGTGGAAAAGATGTCACCTCAACTGCTGGATTTGTCCAATACATTTGCATGGTTCCCTGAACTCCATTTTTCAAACTCATTCACACCTGGGATGAGGGCGTCACTATCTAGGCTGGCACTTATTGCCCATCCTGAAATGCCCAGAGGGCAGTTAAGAGTCAACCACTTTAGTATATGGTCTGGAGTCACATGTAGACCAGACCGGGTAAGGATGGCAGTTTCCCTCCTCGCCAAGTCAGATAGGTTTTTCCCTGACATTAGATTGTTTAATGCCAGATTTTTATTGAATTCGAACACAGGTCCCCAGAATGTTTTCTGGCTCTCTGGATTAGCAATGCAGGAATAATACCATTAGGCATTGCCTCCCCCTATTATCAGGAAGGGGATAGATCAGGTCCTTCAGGCTCAAAGGATTAAAGGGTTAAAGTAGGAAGAGGGTAGGATCTGCTATGATGACATTGAGTGAAGACCAGTCTCAAATGGCCCCCTCCTTCACTTATTTTCTATGTTTCTGTGACCTGAGCCTTAAATCCCACTAACCTGTGTTCTCCAACACACATCTTTGCCTTTGACTACTAGCAACACTATTTCCTAATCAAATTACAGACTATAGGCTAAAAATCCCTCCTCTCAAATCCTTTCAAAATATCAACCATACAATCGACATTAAAATACATGTTGCTATTCTCAGAACTGCAGTTCCACGTTGGAAGTAAATCATTGTAATATGATTAAAAATGTTCACCGTAATGAATAAAATGCTAATTGTAATGTGATTAATACCTATTAACAATTGGGGTACGACTGAAATGAATGAGTCCCTGCAGTGTAATTCAAACAATGATGACTATGCTAATGGATGGTAATGAATTAAAGATTATTTGGGTCTGTGAATTCCGTTGTGGAGGTAGAAAGGGCAAACCTGCATTTACATAGCACCTTATTACATTCTCAGGGAACCCTGATGCAGTGCACAAATTATTTTTGACGTTTAATCACTGTGCATGAAGCAGTAGTCACGGGCAATTTGTGCACAGCAAGATCCCACAAATCGCAAATGAATGCATGACTGGATCATTTCTTTTAAGGTGAAAGGAGTAGCAGCCGGGACACTGTGGGGAACACCCTTCTCTTATTCAAGAGAGTCAATGAAATGCTGCACGTCACTGGAGAAGCTGAATTTTAAAGGGGGGGGGATTGGATTTCAGTTCAGTGAGTACCACCAGAATGCCTCTGAGTTAGATGGTTCTGGGCTCATCAGAACACGGACTAGGTGACATTAAGGGATGTCAGGGGTGCTGTCTTCCAGGTGAGATGTTTTTAGAGTACCGTGTCTAATTCCATTCACCCTGCTATAGGAAGGATATTATTAAATTGGAAAGGGTGCAGAAAAGATTGACAAGAACGTTACCAGGAGTGGAGAGTAAGGAGAGGCTGGATAAGTGGGACTTTTTTCCCTGGAGCGTCGGAGGCTGAGGGATGACCTTACAGAGAAGCATAGATAAGATCAATAGCAACATTATTTTTCCCAGGGTAGGGGAGTTCAAAGCTAGAGGGCAAGAGTTTTAAGTGAGAGGGGAAAGATTTAAAAGGGACTTGAAGGATGTTTTCGGAGAGTGGAATGAGCTGCCAGAGGAAGTGGTGGAGGCTGGTACAGATACAACATATAAAAGACATTTGGATGGATACATGGATAGGAATGGTTTAGAGGGATATGGACCAAGTGCTGGCAAATGGGATGGTTTAGTTTGGGAACCTTGGTCAGTGTGGACAGAAGCATTTGTTTCTGTGCTGTGTGACTTTATGACTCAGTGGTTCCTTCTCAGATGGAAGCTAACAATTACATTGTGTTAATTTGAAGAAGAGCAGGAAAGTTGACTGGGGTGCTGCAGGCAATAGTTAACCCTCAAGTAACAATTGCCATTCATCAGAGCTTGCTGTGTGTAAATTAATTGCCCTTTCTCCCACATTAATTCGGGAGCTATATTTCAATGTATGTTGTTGGCTCTAAAGCATCAGGATGTTCAGAGGATTCTAGAATAGACATAAGGTCTAATTTCTACTTGCATCCCATTCTTTATTGAAGTGGTACTTCCTGACGTGGAACGCACTATAAATTTGGGGAAAGCAAAGCACAGACTGATTCAGTCCAGTGAGTTGGGTTTTCTGTCACTGTTGCACGTGCCGATTGCAATGGGACTTCCATCTTCAGGAATTTGAGTGGAGCAGTTTTGAAGTGAAAGGTCAGCTGTAATTCATTTCATGGAGCTCTCTACTTTTATCATCTTCATTCTCAAAACCTTTGGCATTCCACGAATTAAGCTCTCAGACTGGGGGCGTTGAACAAACTCTGCATGATCTCAATTTAATGAATAAGGGAAATGTCGTTCTATTAAAAAGAATTTCAAACATGTTTCCCACCACATGACAATGATCAGAAGGGGTGAGGGGAAGTTCAGATTCAGATGCTGACCTGAATTTTGATTCCTTCCTTCCTTCAGATATCTGATGCAACTTTGGAATGAAGAACATCGAGTGTATGGGGGACATTCAGGTTATTTTTGTGGATGGGCAGAGATTGAAGGATTCATTGGAGCAATCTACAAGGGGAAGGATGACCCAAGGTTGTTTAACCTGAGTCTGAATGTCAGCTGTCAGACATGCAATCCAGCGATCAGTTCCAACTGTGAAACAGGATCTTGTGTCACCTGTGGGTGAGCAGGCAGAGACTCGCAAGCTGGAAAAAGAAGTGGTAATTTTCTCACTGTAGTTGACCCCACCTCTACTTCCTGCAAGAGCACTGAGCATCCTTTCCTTTAACTCATTTTCAGGATGAGGGCATCACAAACTAGGCCAACATTTATTGGCCATCCCTAATTTCCCAGGGAGCAGTTAAGAGTCAACCACTTTGCTGTGGATCTGGAGTCACATGTAGGACAGACGAGGTAAGGACGGCAGTTTCCTTCCCTAAAGGACATCTGCTGTCCATGATCAGTAAACCCAGAAAACATAGAAAACTGAAGTAGGTATTGGCTATTTGACCCTTTCTGAGCTTGCTCAGCCATTCATTATGATCACGATCAATCATTCAACTCATTTGCCAGTTTCCTTTGATCCACTTAGCACTGAGAACCATTATCTAACCCCTTCTGGAAAATACACAATGTGTTGGCTTTCTTTAGTGGAGAATTCTACCCACTCTCTGGCTGAAGTAATTCCTCCTCATCTCTGTCCTAAGTGGCCCACTCCAGTACCCTGACACTGTGACCCCCGGTCATCGGAAACTTCCTTCCTGCATTGGAGCACCACGTGGAGTGTAATTTTAAATGAAGGTATGCACGGAGCATTAGTCATGCAGCCAAGAGAGGAAGTGGAGTTTTGAACAGAGTAGAGAGTAATAGACTTTTTAAAAGAGTTGGGTGTGAAATAATAAATGAAGAAGTGGAGTATGGTTTTAAGGCGAGGGGGCAAGTGCAATATAAATAAATGATGTGGAGAAGTCAGTGTTGGACTGGGGTAGACAACGTTAAAAAATCACACAACATCAGGTTATCGTCCAACAGGTTCATTTGGAAGCACTAGCTTTTGGAGCACTGCTCCTTCATCAAGTAACTAGTGGGGCAGGATTATAAGACACAGAATTTATAGCAAAAGATCACAGCGTCATGCAACTGAAATGATATATTGAACAAATCTGGATTGCTCTTAACTCTTTCATTTTCTAGAATGGGTTGCAGGTTTTGATTCATTAATATGTAAATCCCAGAACTTCTTTTAAGTCACATTTATGAGATAACTTAAGGTTTTATTTTTTAAAAATGACATCACAGCTCAGACAATGCATAAAGGTGTGAGGTTAGAGTCTGTCTGTATCCTAGTCTTGAGTCAGACTGGTTTTATTTCCAAAGTAGGAATTTATAACATATTATTTGGATTGACTGCTTGCAGATTGTGCACTATTCGAGCAAAATATAATGTATCTGCAAATATAATTCTGCAAATGCAAATTTACCCTGAACCAACACCTGAAACAAGGGGAAAGAACCCAATGAGCGCTGCAGTAGACAAGCGGGCATGAAGGAAGGAGTGCAGCAGCTCGAGCAGATCAACAACCACATACAGATGGGATCTCTGCAACCAGAACTGTCACTCCAGCATTGGTCTCTTCAGTCACAAGCAATGTTACTTCAGGGAAGCAGTAAACCAGAACAATGACAATGCAACCTATGGTCAGCCATGATCGAAAGGTGCCTCACACAGACTTATATCTGTATGTGCGTGCATGGGAGAGAGTGTGTGTGTGTGTGTGTGTGTGTGTGTCTGTGTCTGTGTGTAAGCTTGTGAGAGGGTGCGCGCATGGGTGTGAGTGTTTGAGTATGCAAGAGAGTGTGTGTATGAGAGAGTATATAGTGTTATGGGGTCACCTGCAGTGTGACATAAATTCAAGGTCCTGGTTGAAGCCATCCCCGTGTGTACCGAACTTGGCTATCAGCCTCTGCTCGGCCACTCTGCGTTGTTGCATATTCCAAAGTCCATCTTGGAGGTTGGTCACCCAAAGATCCGAGGCTGATCTCCCTGACCACTGAAGTGAAGCCCGACTGGGAGTGAACATCTCTGTCTGGCAATTGTTGTGCACTGTCCATTCATCAGTTGTCGTAGCCTCTGCCTGGTTTCGCCAATGTATTATGCCTCAGGGTATCCTTGCCTGCAGTGTATGAGATAGACAATAATGTTGGCTGAATCACATGAGTACCTGCCGCATACATGGTGGGAGGTGTCCCCACCTGTAATGGTGGCATCTGCGTCGACATTCTGACATGTCTTGTAGTGGTTGCCATGACAGGGTTGTATGGTGTTGTGTTGATGTTGTCCTGGGCAGTTTGCTGCGAACAATGATCTGTTTGAGGTTTGATGGTTGTTTAAAGGTGAGAAGTCATGATATGGGGAAGGTCTTGGCGAGGTGCTCGTCCTCACTGTTGATGTGTTGCAGGCTGCAAAGAACATGGCGTCGTTCTCCACTCCCAGGAAGCACTGGACAATGACAGGTATCCTATCAGTTGCATCTCATGTCTGTCTCCTGAGAAGGTATTACAGTTTCTCACCATTACATAGGAATTGGCGATCGATGAGTTAAGCATCATACCCTGTTCTCCTGAGGGTGTCCTTGAGCATCTTCAGGTGTCTGTCACTTTCCTCCTCATAAATAGACAAATAAATAGATATAAATAAAGAGGAGGATGTGGAAAAGAGAGAAGTGAACAGTTTAAAGACAGAAAGGGTGTGGAGTTTAAATAGAGTATTACTGCAGACATTAATGGTGTGACTGTTAACACTGCATTGGTATGAGAGACGTGCCAATTTGAGAGACTGTAACAAGCAGGGAGTCAAGATGTCAGCTTTTACAATGTCTGCTCTGGTGTGATGCATTTTTAAAGGTGATGATTATGAACCTGTCAAAAACATGACACCATGACATCCCTATTCCCAATCAAGCAGTGCCAGGTTCGAGTCCCCAGGCTTGCTCACATTCAGAGCTGTCATCTTCAATTGTCATGGAATTCATTAAGTCTTGACCTCTTCAATTAGCCATGATACTAATTGGCTGCAGTGTCGTCCTCTGAATGGTATTCAACTCTTGACAGTTTCTGATTGCTTCTTTTTATTGACTGCCCACTTTTCCTGAACCCAGGATTCTTTCAGCCTAATGTTCTGAGTCTACTCCTGGCCGTGTTAGGAGGCTTTGACGCAAAAAAAAAAGCATGATCTGGTCATCGTTCTTTCCCAAAACTGAAAGCAAGCACAGCAGAAGTCAGGTGACCACAGCAAGTTATTGTGTGTAGTCCCCTTACAAATGTATCTTGCCAAGCGACTGAAATGTGGAAAACCTAGAAACCAATTTGTACACAGCAAGGCCTCGCCAAACAGCAATGTGGTATTGATCAGATCATTTGCTTTTGTGATGTTGGCTGAAGGATAAATGCTGGCCAGCACTTATACTCACAGTTGGCCATTCTCAATGCATCATATACCTCCAATTCTCCAATCAAGATCAGTAGCAGTATCTCTCATCAGTGTTTCTGCTCCAATTCTAAAGGTTAGCCCAGTTTACAAAGATAAGTTCAACACAGACCTCCATGACCACATCCAGAATGAACCAACAAAATTGTCATACTTGGCAATTTCACCGCCAGCGTTGGTCATAACAGCCTGGCATGAAAGTGAGAGCCATGAAGTTATGGTGTTAATAACTGCAATAGAATTGGATGTCGACTGTTGGAGCTCTGCAGAAAACAAGCTGCCCATAGCCAACACCCTCTTTCAACAAACGGATTGCTTCGAGATGAAATGGTTGCAGCTCTAATTCAAATGCCAGCGCCTGAGAGACTCCATCCTGGTGCACTATGTGACTGTCCTGCACACTTGAGACATGCCCATTGCTGACCATCATACAGGCATTAGGCTCGATCAGTCAAAACTGTGCTTCCATTTCAAGCCTAAGCCCAAAAACAGCCCTAGAGACAACCCCTCAAAGAAATTTCAAGTCAATATCCTGCAAACCTCATCAAACAGAGAGAAAAAGAGATTAGGGCGGCACGGTGGCACAGTGGTTAGCACTGCTGCCTCACAGCACCAGAGACCCGGGTTCAATTCCTGCCTCAGGCGACTGACTGTGTGGAGTTTGCACATTCTCCCCGCATCTGTGTGGGTTTCCTCCGGGTGCTCTGGTTTCCTCCCACAGTCCAAAGATGTGCAGGTCAGGTGAATTGGCCATGCTAAATTGCCCGTGGTGTTAGGTAAGGGGTAGATTGTAGGGGTATGGGTGGGTTGTGCTTCGGCGGGGTGGTGTGGACTTGTTGGACCGAAGGGCCTGTTTCCACACTGTAAGTAATCTAATCTAATACAGCCTTCCAGGAACACTGACCTCACTGCTGATTCCATTCCCACTCAAGTGGCCACAGCTTTGAATACTTCCAATGAAGGTCATTGGACCCAGCACCAAGAAGGATAGGGACTGGTTTGATGGAGACAAGATTGGTGAGCAACACATAAATTGGCTTCTCAAGTCTCACCTGGCCTAGAGAGCAAGACAGTCCACCATGGAATATGCAACACCCTTCAATGTTCAAAGGAACCTCAATTATGCAAATATCGGATTACATTCAATTATCTGGAATTTTAATAACCGAACTAAATACTCACCTCCTGTGTCCTTGGGATAATCAGCGTTCCTCTGTAAACTCAGGAAGTTAGCATAGCCAATTCACCTGACCTTCACGTCTTTCGACCGAGGGAGGAAACCGGAGCACCCGAAGGAAACCCACGCAGACACGGAGAGAATGTGCAAACTCCACACAGTCATCCGAGGCTGGAATTGAACCCAGGTCACTGGCGCTGTGAGGCAGCAGTGCTAAGCACTGAGCCACTGTGCTGCCCCACTTAAGGTCTCGCCAGCATCTTGTAAGACATCCCTACTCTTATATTCCAATCCCCTTGAAATATGGACAGCATTCAATGAAGCTTCCTGATTACCTGCTGCTCTTGTGTGCTAGCTTTCTGTTCCATGCACAAATACCCCTTTGTAGGGGCTGCACCAGCTGGGTGGGCCCGAAGCAGACATCTCAGCGATAGAGTTGAGTTTGGGCCTGATAGCACCAGTGGTGTCTGCATTGAGGACTCAGAGTCAAGAGTGTGTTGCTGGAAAAGCACAACAGATCAGGCAGCATCTGAGGAAAGGGAGAATCAATGTTTCAGGCATAAGCCCTTCATCAGCCCCATCTGAGGACTCATAGTGATAAGGGCATCATCGGTGGAGGCGGGTTGATGCTGAGGAGTGGTTAGTCTTGTGCCTAACCACCAGGTCCATGGCCCAGGACGAAGTACTTAACAAGAGGGACTATAAAGGTGAACACATTTCCCTCAGCTTTCTGCCTTCATATCCCATGTTTTGGTTTATTCTTCTGTGTTTTAAGATGGCGCTGGAGAGTGGCATCACTATATAGCACTTTCCTCTGTAATTTATTATGAAATACATGTGACAATAAAATAAATCAAAGTCAAAATCAAGTCCTTGTGTGTTGCAGCTTTCTGCAGATTTTTCTCCGTTTAACTGATGTGTTCTCCTGACCCACAGCCAGTCAGACCCTAGAGCCGGGGGAGCGGGGGGAGTTACAGATGGTGAACAATCAGCTCCTGGGAGGGAGTGCAGATGATCCATAATGAAGGGACCACCCTCCCTTCGCACTGGGCTGGGACTTCTGGTGTTTTCTCTAAGAGAATGATCACTTGCTCATGTTCTCCAGCCTCAGTTTCTGGCTATCCTCACGATGAGCCAGAGTCCATTTACAGGAACAGAGAGGTCTGCCTCTGAGTCCTGCTCACCTGCAGAGATTGGGACAAGAACCAGAGGGATCAAGAAATAGGCCAGAAAGTGGCATTGGTTAGCCATATCATCAAAGGACTGACCTCCAAAGAGAGATTGAGCAGAATGCACTTACATTCTTTGGAATTTCAAAGAATCTCATTGAAATCCATCAAATTCTGAGAGGCTGCTTTGTTGGGTGGATGCTTAAGAGGCTGATTTCTCCTGGGCTAGAGAATTTAAAACTAGGGGATAGTAGTGTCTGGACAAGGGGCAGAAAAAAAGCAGAGAAATTTCCACATCAAAGATCGTAGATCTTTGAAATTCTTCACCCCAGGGAGCTGTGTTCATTCAGCTGATGAATACATTCAAGCTTGAGATCAATGGGTTTCTGGACCTGAAAGGAATTCACAGTCAAGGCACACAATTGGACTGATGCAGAAGACCAGCCCTGACATGAAATATGAAGGGCTTTTGTCAAGGGGTTTCAGACCGACTCCTGAACATGTTTCTTGTATTTTCTCTTGCTGATGCTCTCCTTGTGTCTGGAGATGAGGGGAGATAATGACCTCATGGTATTATCAGTAGACTATTAATCCAGAGACCCTGGTAATGTTTTGGGGAGCCAGGTTCACATCCTGCCATGACAATGAAAATCTGGAATTAAGAGTCTAATGATGACCATTAAACCATTGCTGATTGTGAGGCAAAAACCCATCTGGTTCACTAATGTCCTTTAGGGAAGGAACTGTTACCCTTACCTGGTCTGACCTACGTGTGAATCCTGATCACAACAATATGACTGACTCTTAAGTTGCCCTCTGGCAATTAGGGATGGGTATTGAATGCTGGCCTCGCCAGCGACACCCACGTCATGTGAATGAATTGAGAAAAGAGATGTCCACTAAACTTTAAGGACAGAAAGTGTTAATGTAGGCCCATTCCATCAAGCTCTGCTGAGCAAGAGTCCTCTGGAAGGGGTGGGTGGGGAGGAAATGCCTTCAATATCAGTTATAAGCCAGCAACTAGACTGAACGTTCACTTGCAGTTGCAGTAGCTGTTGTAATCTGGTCTTTGAAGCTGCGACAAGATTAACAGTAATGGCAACAGGCCAGAAATCCAGCAGACAATTTAGACCGGGTGGTTCCTGGTGAATACAAAGGTCAGTCCGATCCTAACTCATGGATAAATCTTCCAACACAGTTCCTCTCCTCACTTTCTCTTGCCATCTGTTTGATATCAAAAACAGGCCAATTTACCATTAAGTTTTTAGAGTTGTTTTTTCATTTGCAAATTACATGGCTCTGCATGTTGTAGAATGTATAGCTGGTAATATGCTAGACTGCCTCCTATCTCTGAAGCACTTGTAAGCATTAATTAGGAAACTGACTGCTGCTTCATCTTAGACATTCTAGTTATTTATTGACGCTGTACAATGACTTTACCAGAGATTATCCTGCTAATTCCCAGCACCTCAGCTTTATGATATTTTATTTAGCCTCACAATTAGCAAAATGATTACCTTTGATGTTGCTATGGTGACAGAAAGGCCCAGTGAATTGTCAGCATTCCCAAAGGATATGAGCACAGCCTGGCCAGGCATAGAGTCCCAAATAACTTCCTTCCAAATGAACATGGGAATTTACTTTTTGACTAAATAGGCTCAGGATAACTAAGGAAAGACACTTTTTTAAAAGAAGGGGACTCGGTGACCAGAAGGGATAGGCTGCAGATGGTTGGTGAAGGACAAAGAGAAGGGGAGAGGTAGAGGATATTTTTACACAGTGAGTTTATGTGGTTTAAGATGGCAACAAGAGAAGGTTCACCATAAATCTTTGCAAATGGAAATTAGTTAAATACTAAGAGGGCAAACCTTTGCAAAATCAGGGGGCAAAACCACGAGAACGCAGTAATTGGTAGCAAAGAGTGGTGGAGTGAATGACTTCCTTCATTCCCCTGTGTTTTGAATCCAATGGAAACTTCCAAAGCTGAGGAGGTTTGGAGCATGAAAGTCACTGTATCAACAATAAACCTACTAAAATCTCACCAGTCGTTTGTTTCTAGTATGAACTCCACCAGGGTTTATCAGCCTGCACCTCCAACAGTTCATACAGCATCGGTTCCCTGGCAACCACAATTTTCCTGAGCTCCTTCCTCTCTTCCAATTCCTGATTTACAAGCCTGTCTGTTGTAAACTGAACAAATGGGCACGAGCACCAAATTTGCTCCTCCCTCCCCTAATCCCACCGTTAACCACATGAGAACATGTGAAATACGATCTGGAGTAGACCATTTGGCCATTGAAAACTGCTTTGATCTTCTGCCCCGGCGCCATTTTCTCACACTATCTCCACGTACCTTAGTTCCATTAGCTTTCAAGCACCTATATTCAACAGTGGCCTTCCGCAGTTACATGAGGCAGAGAACTCCTTTTGAGTGAACCTCATTATCGACTTAAATGCGTGAACCCTTAGTCTGAGAAATTAACCCCAACATTCTCGATGTCACAGCTGTGGGGAATGTTTCCTCACATTCCAACCTCTGAAGTCCTGCAAGAATTTTACATGTTTTATTGAGGTCACCTCTCATTCCTTCAAATTAGGGGCCACTTTACTCTACCTCTTCCTTTGGGGCATCCCCTTACCAGAAAACAGCCTAGTGTACCTAGTGCTTACACTCTAGCTAATGCAAATATGCCCTTCCATAAGTGAGATCAGAACTGCACACAGAACTCCAGGTGTGGCCTCATCTGTGCTCAGTATTGTAACACATCCTCTTTGTTCTTATATTCCTAATCGTTAAAAACTGGCATACAATGTTGTCTTCCTAATAACAATCTCTTTTAAACCACAAAGACTTTCATCTATCCACTTGATGTTGCTACATGCACAACCTAACCCTTTGTGATTCTCAGACTGTTCACTAGGAGAGACTCACAGGTGAAACCTGGTCTTTGGAACACTTTTTAAGAGAATTTTGGACATGAGAAAATTGGCTGGAAAAGGAGGATTGGGATAAAAGAAACCACAGGAATAATTGTGCTTCAATTGTTTGAGGGCCACTCCTACATGCCTGTCTCAGTGAGTTACGCTCTGAACGATTAACAAATTGAATCTTTCCTTCAAATGTTCCCGTGATGTTAACACAGCAGAACTTTTCCAAGAGATGAATCAGAACTTTGGCACTCTGGTTTTGTGCTTGATTAAGCTTGAAATCAGAACGTGGGACAGATTCAGACATAGAGCACCTCAGATTCACCTCCCACGGATACAATTAAAACATTCCCAACTGAAAAAACCATAGCTCACTGCCAATGAATGCAAAGTCAAAGCTGTGATCAGTCCTGGAGTTAGATGTCCAGTACAAAAACACATTTTTATTATTATATTGTCTGAGGTACATGTAAACTTGATAATATCTTGTGTGCAATCAATAAATGTCCTTTACTACTGTAAATAAAAGCTGTCAAGTGAACTCTTCAACTAATTTCCCCAATTCATTTGATGGAGGCAGTGTTTAGGGGACAGCATTGAAGGGGAGGCAGTTTAGGGGCACAGTTAAAGAGGGGATGTGTTTAGTGGGGGCAACCTCAAAGGGAGGGCAGTATTTGTGGACAAACTTGAAGGGGTCAGTGTTTGGAGGCAACATCGAAGGGGGCAGTGACAAAGGGAGGGTAGTGTTTAGGGGCAAACTTGTACACAGCAGTATTTAGAGATAACGTTGAGGGGCGAACAGCATCTGTGGGGGCAGTATTACAGGGTTATAGAGAAAGAGAGAGACAGAGACTCATGGGGTATAGAAGCAGGCCCTATGGCCCACTGCTGAACAACAAACACCAAACTGTACTAATCTCATTTACCTGAACCCATCCATAGCCTACTATACCATAGCATTTTAATTAGCTTCTCAAATATTGTGCGAGTGCCTACCCCCACTACCTCTCAGTATATATCTACCACCCACTGAATGCAAAAATATTTCCTCATATCCCCTCTAAGCTCCTCACCCCTTACCTGAAAGTTATTCCCTGTGGTCTCAGACATGTCTGAGTTCCAAACAGTTCCATAATTACCTGATCCGCACAATCTACCCTGTCTATGTCTCTCATCATTTTGTATACCTCAGTCAGATCCCTCTCAGCCTCCTCTGTTCCTGGGAAAGCTAACTCAGCCTATCCCATTTCTCCTCATAACTGAGAGTTTTCCAACCCAGGCAACATCCTGGTGAATCTCCTCTGCACCCTCTCCAGCGTAATCATGTTCTTCCGATAGTGAAGAGACCAGAACTGCACACAGTGTTCCATCTGCAGACTAACCAATGTTTTATGAAGTTGTAACAAGACTTCATTGCTTCTATATCCTCCCTCACCAAATAAAGGCAAGCATCCTGTGTGCCTTCTTCCCCACCCTGTCTACCTGTGCTGACACCTTCAGGGATCTATCAACTTGTACACCAAGGTCCCTTAGTTTCTCAGTACTCCCAGGGATCCCCTGTTCCTTCTATATATCCTTCCCTTATTAGACATCCCAAAATACATTATCTCACACTTGTCAGGATTAAGTTTCATCTACTATTACTCTGTCCAATTTGCCAGCCAATCAATATCCGATTGTAATCTCAGACCATCCTTCTCACCATCAACAGCATCCACCAATTTTTGTGTCATCTGCAAGCTCACTTCACAAGTTTCCAATCACAGAAACAGCCCTCCACCATTATCCTTTGCCTCCTATTTGTAAACCACTTTCGGATCCAGTTTGCCACTTTGACTTGGATCTCATGGACTCTTACCTTTAGGACCAGCCTTCCGTGGGGGAACCTTGTCAAAGGCCTTACTGAAGCCCATGTAAACCACATTAACTGCACTACCCCCTCATCAATATGTTTCGTCACCCTTTCCAAAAACTCAATTAGTCAGTCAGGATCTCCCTCCAACAAATCCATGCTGACTATCCCTGATCAATGCCTACTTTTCCAAGTGCTGATCAATCATTCCTTCTGAGTTTTCTCCCAATAATTTTCCTACTGTTGACATCAGACTAACAGTTCCATAATTACCTGGCTTATCCCTGCTGCTCTTCTTGAACAAAGGATCTGTATTCACCATCCTTCAGTCATCTTCACCTGTGGCCAGTGGAGTCTGAAATATCTCCAGCAGGGCCCCAGCAATCTCCTCCCTTAACCCCCATAGCAGCCTGGGATACATCCCATCAGGCCCTGAGGATTTGCACCTTAACACTTGTAATGCCTCTAGTACTTCCTCCTGATTAATCTTACCATGTTGTAGAACCTCACTATCCAGCCGAAATCTACAGTGCCTTTCACTTTTGAGAACAGCAACTGTTTTTTAGCTTAGATTCCCTGGAGTATGGAAACAGGCCATTTGGCCTAACAAGTCTACACTGACCCTCCAAAGAGTAACCCACCCAGACTCATTTCCTTCTGACTAATGCACCTAACACTACGGGCCATTTTTTACTTACAGTGGGGAAACAGGCCCTTCGGCCCAACAAGTCCACATCGCCCCGCCGAAGCGCAACCCACCCATACCCCTACATCTACATCTACCCCTTACCTACACTACAGGCAATTTAGGATGGCCAATTCACCTAACCTGCACACCTTTAGATTGTGGGAGGAAAACAGAGCACCCAGAGGAAACCCACGCAGAATGGGGAGAATGTGCAAACTCCACACAATCACCCAAGGCTGGAATCGAACCCAGGTCCCTGGCGCTGTGAGGCAGCAGTGTCAACCACTGAGCCCCCGTGTTCCTTATCTGGTCTGTCCTGCATGTGCCTCCAGACTGACAGTTATGTAGTTAACTCTTAACTGCCCTCTGAAATAACTAGCAAAGTACATTGGCTGTATCAAAACTGGTAAAAATTAGGACAGGTTTAGCAGGCTGGCCCCGTACTCCTTGGAACTTAGAAGAATGAGAGCTGCCCTTATTGAAACATAAAAGATTTTTCTGAGGAATTTGATCGCTCAGAGGGTAGTGAATCTGTGGAATTCTTTACTACAAAGGCTGTTGAGGCTGGATCATTGAGAATATTCAAGGCGGAGAGACAGATCTTTAGTCAGTGAGGGAGTCAAGGCGTACAGGGAAAAGGCAGAAAAGTGGAGTCAAGGATGATCAAAGCAGCCACGATCTCATTGAATGGCGGGGTGGATGGGCTGAATGGGCCATTTCTGCCACTATGCCTTATGATCTTATGACCTGCAGCACACAAATGGAAGCTGTCTCCAGTGTCTGAACACAACACCCCCTGATAAGCACTCTGAAATCTCAGCTACACTGTCCATGGGAAATCAGCAGGCCGGGGACAGAGCAGCGGCGGGGGAGGTGTTTGTTGATGATCTCACTTCAGCAGTTCATGACCGTGGACTTTATCAGCTGTGTTGCAAATTTGTAAGTCTCAGAGATTCAGCAACTCCCATGTTTTGATAGATGAAATCAGGAAAGGCTGGTGGGTGTGGCTGCAACCAATTTATGTTATTGGCAAAGGAACCAAAGGGGAGATGAGAGGTTTTTTTTGTTCGACGCCGTGAACTGTGATCTGGAAATGCACTGGCCAAAAAAGATTGGAAGCTGACTGAATTGTGACTTTCAAAAGGAAAATCAGGGCATATTTAGCACAGGGAAACTTTGCAAGGCTATGGGGAAAAAGCAAGGTGAGTGCAATTGCTTGGCCAGCTCTTTTAATGAGGCATGATGGATCAAATGGCCTCTCTTTGTGCTGTAAGATTCCATGAATCGTTCTTTCACCTTGTAACAATAATTCCAAAAACAAATTATTGAACTTTAACTTCCACCATTTGATATGGGGAAGTCAGTGTGACATGACTGATAATATAGCGCCACCAGCCAATGTTCTGGGCCTGTGGATATAAATTCTGACATGGCAGATAAATGAAATTTGAATTCAATAATGACAAAGCAAAATCTGAAATTAAAAGGCCAAAGGCAATTGTGTAACAATTTTATAAACCCATCTGACTCGCTAATCTCCTTTAGGGAAAGAAATCTGCCATCTTTAGCTGGTCTGGCCTACATGTGACTCCAGACCAATGGCAATGTGGTTGACTCTTAACTGCCCTCAGGAATGGCCGAGCAAGTCTCTCAGTTCTAAGGCAATTAGGAATGGGCAATAAATCCCAGCCTAGGCCATCATTCCCCCGTGTCATAAATGAATTTAAAAAAGAGAGTGGCTTTTCATGGACTAAAAAGGAATAACCATGGATATAAACTAGCTGCAGTGATCTAGATCACAGAGTGGAGCAAGCTTCATCAGAACCATGTGGAATAATGAAGTCATCTGTATTGAGCCTTCATGTGACTCCAGTGGCAGCATCCCTACTCCTGGACTGAGAGGCCCAGGTTCAAGGTCAAACTGCTCCAAAGGTATGCAATAATATCTCTGAACAGGCTAATTTGGAGGATAGGTTAATAAAAATTTATAAAATTTCCACTTATTATTTAAAGATATTAAATCCAGGCAAGTGAGTCAGCATCAAATAATTTGCATCTCTTATTCAGTTCACAAGTGTACAATAATTTAACATAATGGGAGGCAAAAGGCTCTATCCTTGACCACATCTTACTCAATCTGCATTCTGAATTAGCTATTGGGTTGTCTCTTCCCTGTAAAAGCTGAAATATTTCCCCTGGCTGGAGTGTCTGGAACCAGGGCATAAGAATCTCAGAGTAAAGTGTCAGCCATTTTGGACAGAGGTGAAGACAATTCTCTTCCCTCAGAGAGTGGAGATTCTTTAGAATGCCTTCCCCTCCAGAGTAATATGGATGCTCAGCCTCTGAGAAGATTGAAAACTGAGATTGATAGCAGTTTCGGACACAAAAAGGAGCAACAGATTGGTGAATGGCATTGAATGGGAGGTAAAGTCTGAAACCGGCTATACCGCCCACCATTCCATGTCACATTTATGCTCCAATTGGAATTCCTCCCCATCTTTTCTTATCTAAACCTATTGTTAAGTTCTTTAATACTTCTCCCACATATTCATTTCTAGCTTACCACAGAATCAGAAAATGATATGGAGATTCAGACATGATCCTGTGGAATGGCAGCAGAACAGCTCAAAGGGCCAAATGACATATTCCTGCTCTGACTTTTCATGTTCTCCAAAATGAACTGGGCTTATAGTGAGGGTTATCTGGCTTCCTTCCACTCTGTGCAAATCTGCATCTCATAATTCAGACACCTGAGATCAGAGAAATGACTGATTACTGAGAGAGAAAGGACAGCATCACCTCCACAATGTACTTTATAAATTACTTCATAGTGTTCAAAGTTCATTAAACAAAACCGGCTTTTATGTGTTCCTGTGGAATTCAAAGAAGGATGTGCACTGCGAGCCTGATGAGGGGCAAATGTTCGAGACATTAATGACAGGGCTGAGTAGATTAGATTACTTACAGTGTGGAAACAGGCCCTTCAGCCCAACAAGTCCACATCAACCCGCAACCCACCCAGACCCATTCCCCTACACCTAACACTACAGGCAATTTAGCATGGCCAATTCACCTAACCTGCACAGTTTTGGACTGTGGGAGGAAACCAGAGCACCCAGGGGAAAACCCACACAGACACAGGGTGAATTTACAAACTCCAAACAGTCAGTCACCTGAGGTGGGAATTGAACCTGGGTCTCTGGCACTGTGAGGCAGCAGTGCTAACCACTGTGCCACCATGCCACCCAGTAGCTTAAGACCATGCACAGATAGAGAAGGAGCAATCATCTTTTCGAATGCCTTTCTTCCTTCCATGTCTGTCCATCTTGCATCATCTCCACATCCATTACATTTATCATATTCTGCTATCTTTCTCTCAATCTTTGTACTTCTGTAAGATCATTCTGTTTCCCTCATTCACACGGGGGGCGGGGTCAATAATATTGGTGCACAGGACATGATGAAGATTAGGAGAAAGTGAGGACTGCAGATACTGGAGAGTCAGAGTCGAAAAGTGTGGCACTGGAAAAGCACAGCAGGTCAGGCAGCATCCGAGGAGCAGGAGAGTCGACACATCGGGGATAAGTCCATCATCGATGATGAAGATTAGGCCAAGTCCAACCTATTCTGACCTGGCAACACAGTGTCTTCCCAATGGTTTTGGTTTGTATTCTTTCATGGTATTCGGAAGTTGCTGACATTCATTGCCCATCCCTTGTTGCACCCTAAACTGAGTGACTTGGCCATTTCAGAGGGCAGTTGAGAGTTAGTCATGTTACTTTCAGTCTGGAGTCACACATAGGCCAGCTAGGGTAAGGATGGCAGATTCCCTTCCCTAAGACATTAGCAAACCATTTATACTTTTACGATGATGAATGCTGGTTTCATGGCCACCATCATTGAGAATGCTTTCTATTCCAAATTCCTCCAGGTGCTGCGGTGAGTTTTGAATCCATGTCCCAGAAAGCACCAGCCTCTGGATTAATAATCTAGCGACATTGCCACAGTGCCACCATCTCCCCTAAAAGGTTGCCAACTTTATAACTGGACTCTTTCCAAAGCGTTATCTATGATGAGGCCTTCCTACACCAATTGGAAAGCAAACACAGCTATTTTTAATTCACTCACGGAATGTGCGTGTCATTGGCCGTGTCAATATTTATAGTCCATCCCAAGTTGCCCCTTGAGAAGGTGATGGTGAGTTGATGTCTTGAACTGCTGCAGTCTATTTGTTGTAGGTATATCACAATGCCATGAGAGAGAGAGTTCTAGAATTCAGTCAGTGCATTGAGTATAGGAGTTGGGAGGTCATGTTGCGGCTGTACAGGACATTGGTCAGGACATTTTTGGAATGTTGCATTCAGTTCTGGTCTCCCTGCTACAGGAAAGATGTTGTTTAACTTGAAAGGGTTCAGAATTAGATTTACAAAGATGTTGCCAGGGTTGGAGGATTTGAGCTATAAGGAGAGGCTGAACAGGCTGGGGCTGTTTTCCCTGGAGTATCGGAGGCTGTAAGGTGACCTTATAGAAGTTTATAAAATCATGAGGGGCATTGATAGGGTTAATAGCCAAGGTTTCTTTCCTTGGATAGGGGATCCCAAAACTAGAGGGCATAGATTTAAGCCGAGAGGGGGGAAGATTTAAAAGGAATCTCAAGAGAAACATTTTCACACAGAGGGTGGTGTGTGTATGGGATAAGCTGCCAGAGGAAGTGGTGTTGGTTGGTACAATTACAACATTTAAAAGGGATCTGGATGAGTATATGAATAGGAAGGGTTAAGAGGAATATGGTCCAAATGCTAGATTAATTTAGGATATTTGGTCAGTATGGATGAGTTGGACTGAAGGGTCTGTTTCTGTGCTGTACTACTGTATGACTCTATAACTCACATTGACTTCAATACCTGTGTGACTTCTCTCATGGCTGTGTCCTGGAAATTAATCTTCGATCCAGTGCAATACAGGAAGGTTAGTAATACCACTGCCTCAAGTCCAATCTTCAATCTCCCAGCTACAGGCAAAGGGTGGTCGGTGGGGGCACGGGTTGTTGTTGGGGGTTTCTACTTTAAATGAAAACTCTGAGGCCAGGGAATGTTATTGATGTTACATGATTCTCAGAATGACTCTGGGAAAAGCTGATGTTAACCCTTCCCCGCCCCCTCCCAAAGAAATGCAGTGAAAGGCTGCGAGACAGCCAGAGAAGGGCAAGGGAAGTCAACATGCTTGAGTTATTTGTGAAGCAATTTGAAAGAAAAATCGAAAGAACTGTGGGTGTCGCAAGCTAGAAACAAGAATAAAACTTGCTGGAAAAGCTCAGCAGGTCTGGTAGCATCTGTGGGGAGAAATCAGAGTTAATGTTACCCTGAGGAAGTGTCACAACCCAAAACGTTAACTCTGATTTCTCTCCACAGATGCTGCCAGACCTGATGAGCTTCCCCAGCAATTTCTGTTGTTATTGTTGGTCGTAAACAATTTGAAATCCTGGTGTGTCTTTTGCTTCAGCCCTCCCTCTATCTCCATCACATTTAGTCTGCTTCCTCCCAGCCCCACACTCCTTCCCTCCCCCATTTTCCCTCCGGTTCTCTACTTCCTTCCTCCAGCTCTGTCCCACCTGTTTTCTCCTTCTCTCCCCCTGAGACATTTTGCACATTTGGTCTCTATGCTCCTATTGGCGCTCAGCAATGGTTGACTGCCAATTCAGGTCCTGTTGCAATTCTCATTGTCCGCTCAATTCCGGTCCTGAACTCAATCCCACCTCATTTGCTCGATTACCAGCTCTAGTGTTTGGTCCCATCATAATGTGTGGCTCCCACTCCAATGTCCACTGGCTTCAAGCAGTGCACCAGTGATAATCATTCTGTCAAATCCTGCCAGCACCCCACTTCAATCAGAGGTGCTGGGTGTACAGTCAACTCAACATCCCACATACCTTGCCTGCACCCTTAATATCATGGCACTATCTCTCTCTTACATGCTCAGAGATGTTATTACTCTCCTCTGGAGCAGGTGAGATTTGAATCTGACCCACTGGTTCTGATGTAGGGACAATACCATTGTGCCATAAGAACTCTACTCTTTTTCTAGCTTACTTTCTTCAAACACCATTGACAATTAAGAAGTGAATTAGAAAGTCATTGTGTATTGAGTGGAGGAGATCATTGAAGTTGTAGAGGGTCATGTGGGGAGTGTAACATTTAACATGGATCAGAAGGAATGAATGGCCTGTTTACATCCTTTAAATTTTGTCTAGTTCTCTTGTTTTCTCTCTCTCTGTTCCTTTTCCTGCTTCGTCCTTCCTTTCTCCTTTACTGTCTTTCTCTCTCATTTACTTCCCTTTCTCTCTTCCCCTTGCTCATCACCTTATCCGTTTTTTAAATCTTTCTCTTCCTCTGCTCACACTCTTCCCCTGCTCACACTCTTCCCCTGCTCACACTCTTCCCCTGCTCACACTCCTTCCCTGCTCACACTCTTCCCCGCTCACACTCTTCCTCTGCTGACACTCTTCCCCTGCTCACACTCTTCCCCTGCTCACACTCCTTCCCTGCTCACACTCTTCACCGCTCACACTCTTCCCCTGCTCACACTCTTCCCCGCTCACACTCTTCCCCTGCTCACACTCTTCCCCTGCTCACACTCCTTCCCTGCTCACACTCTTCCCCGCTCACACTCTTCCCCTGCTCACACTCTTCCCCTGCTCACACTCTTCCCCTGCTCACACTCCTTCCCTGCTCACACTCTTCCCCGCTCACACTCTTCCCCGCTCACACTCTTCCCCTGCTCACACTCTTCCCCTGCTCACACTCCTTCCCTGCTCACACTCTTCCCCGCTCACACTCTTCCCCTGCTCACACTCTTCCCCTGCTCACACTCTTCCCCCTGCTCACACTCTTCCCCTGCTCACACTCCTTCCCCGCTCACACTCTTCCCCTGCTCACACTCTTCCCCTGCTCACACTCTTCCCCTGCTCACACTCTTCCTCTCTCTCACATGCTCTTACTCTTCCTCCTTGCATTCTCGTTTCCTTTCTCTTTCTCACTCTCTCCTTCCTCGACCTCTCTCTTCACTTTTGCCTGATGCAGTTTTTACTTGCACCATTCACAGATTTTCACTTTCTCACTCGACATAACATAAGCTGCTTCTATTTTGTGCTCCATCTCTGTCATGTTGCCTCACACATACACATTCTGATTAGTGTTCTCCATCCTTTTTCCTGCACCTCCCTTCTTTTCACTCTTTCCCTCTCTCTTAGATGGCCACTTTCAGATATGTGCTCCTTCTTCGTCTTTGCTTCTCTCTCACTGTCACTCTCTCTCTTTCTACTTGTCTCTCTCACTTCCTGTGTCTCCTTCTGTCTCTCTCTCTCAGGTGGTCTATCAGACCGATTTTCCTACGTGTTCTAAGACAAGCCATAGTAATTAAATCTGTTTTGTTATGAATGTATGATCCAAGAATATCAGAGCTCTTCAAAGAGAGATTGGTGGTTTTTGGTTGTAGTTTTACTGGTTCAAACTAGAAGTATCCGGTTATAAATAACTGACATAGCAGAGGTTGTCACAAGCAGAGGTTGTTAAGATTAACCCTGTGACTCCCAGGTTTGGATTTCCACACTGCAGATTACATTTCATAATGAAAAGAAGGAATATAAATAAATTGGCACACTCTTTCTTTCAATTAGTTTTGCTCTGTGTTTCCTGAGAAACATGCAGTCCCTCTTACTCTATCCTAACCCTTTGCCCCTTCCATCTGTACAGCCCCTTCCCCCTTCACTGCCTCCAGTCTTGTTAGCGTCCCCTGTTTGAACAGCAGAAAGATTAGTTCGGAGATGGCACCCTGAGCAGCTGACAGGAATTCACTTTTTGTTTGATTAGGTAAAGCCCTGAGACCCTGGTCTTTACAGGGTAATGGGGAAGGGAGGAAGAGGTAAAGTAGCACAGAGCTCTGCGACAGAGTTGGGAATCCCAGGAACTGCAATACAGTCACCATTTCTGTCTCATTGACCGGGTCAAAGGGTCTAAGAGTGTGGTGCTGGAAAAGCACAGCCAGTCAGGCAGCATCCGAGGTGCAGGAGAATCGACGTTTCAAGCTTGTTCCTGATGAAGAGCTTATGCTCGAAATGTCGACTCTCCTGTTCCTCGGATGCTGCCTGACCTGCTGTGCTTTTCCAGCACCACACTTTTCGACTCTGATCTCCAGCATCTGCAGGCCTCACTTTCTCCTGGGTCAAAGAGTCTATTTACAGTGTTCAAGGGTCAACCAATGGTGAGTCTGAACAAGAGGAGGCTCTTGTTTCAACAAAACATAATATATTACATGAAAGCAATTCAGTAAACGTTACTTTAGCTGACTGCAACAAAGATTTTAGGAGACATCGATGATATGCCCTTCCAGCTCTACAGTTGGTCTCCCAATTTTAGATTTTGTGAAATATACATAATGCAGTGGAGCTTAATGCTGGCTCTAGCATGAATCCTTGTGGAACTATTTCCTGCTACAAAATCTTCCCCCAAAACTTTTATTCCTCCAGTTAAAATTGCCTTCGTATATATTTATAGTTACCTTTACCCTAAGTCTCTAACTCCACAAATCTAGGCTGGTTGTGAGCCTCGCAATTCTGTCAGAGAATGTTAATTTCCGATTTCGGAGATTGGTGGGCCTTTGGCTTGACGACTTTGGTTCAGATCTTGGCCATGAATCTGATTTTGACCTTGCATGATCTGCAGCCTGCCATCACCATGACCACTCTCATTGGGTCTGTCCCACTCAGTCACTGGGTGAGTGGTCAATCCACAATGAGACCAAGTACCTCCTTACAACTCCCTCAGCCACATGGAAAAGATACAAACACTGCTGACCTATTGCCTCTTGAGTATCCTTCCTGTTCACATCTCTTTCCTATTCCTCTTGTCTCTGGTCCAAGTGCATCAGCCATCTTGTGTGGCAATATCTATTATAATGGGAAAATTGCTGCTATCCATAAAATTGTTCTTTCTTATAAATATTCTTATAGCCGTGTCAACCCATAGTATTTAGCACTCCATACGGAACATTTTGTTTCAACAGACTGTCATGTAGGATCCCAGAGATGTTCTTACAGAGTATATCCAATATTTTACAAGTTATCAAAGATGACGTATTTGTTGGCATAAGGAGGGGGGATGTTTTGGGTATTCTAAGAGGCATAAGGTGGACAAGTCCACAGGTCCGAAGGGGATCTATCCCAGGTTACTGAGGGAAATGAGAGAGGAAATAACTGGGGCGTTAACAGATATCTTTACAGCATCCTTGAACACGGATAAGGTTCCAGGGGACTGGAGAATTGCTAATGTTGTCCCCTTGTTTAAGAGGGGAGCAGGGATAATCCAGGTAATTATAGATCAGTGAGCCTGACATCAATGATAGAGAAGCTGTTGGAGAAGATATTGAAGCACCTACTCCCATTTGGAAGAAAATGGGCTGATCCGTGATAGGCAACATGGTTTTGTGCAGGGAAGGTCATGTCTTACAAACTTTATAGGATTCTTTGAGGAAGTGATAAAATTGATTGAGGAGGAAGGGGCTGTAGATGTCATATACAGGGACTTTAGAAAGGGGTTTGATCAGATTCCCCATTGTATGCTGATGGAGAAAGTGAAGTCGCATAGAATCCAGGGTGTACGAGCTAGATGGATAGAGAACTGGCTGGGCAACAGGAGACAGAGAGTAGTAGTGGAAGTGAGCTTCTAAAAATGGAGAACTCTGACAAGTAGTGTTCCACAGAGATCCGTGCTGGGATCATTGCTGTTTGTGATATACATAAATGATTTGGAGGAAAGTAAAGGTGGTCTGATTAGCAAGTTTGTCAATGACACTAAGATTGGTGGAGTAGCAGATAACAAAAGGGACTGTCAGAGAATGCAGCAGAATATAGATAGATTAGAGAATTGGGCGGAGAAATGACAGATGGAGTTCAATTCGGGCAAATGCAAAGTGATGCATTTTGAAATATCCAATTCAAGAGCGAACTATACAGTAAATGGGAAAGTCCTGAGGAAAATTGATGGACAGAGAGATCTTGGTGTTCAGGTCAATTGTTCCCTGAAGGCAGCGCCACAGGTCAGCAGAGTGGTCAAGAAGGAATACGGCATGCTTTCCTTCATTGGACGGGGTTTTGAGTACAAGAGTTGGCAGGTCATGTTACAGTTGTATAAGACTTTAACTTGGCTACATTTGGAACACTGCGTACAGTTCTGGTCGTCACATTCTGGTCTCCAAATTTGAGGAAAGACATTCTGGCTATTGAGGGAGTGCAGCGTAGATTCACGAGGTCAATTCCTGGAATGGCAGGATTGCCTTACACGGAAAGACTGAAGCGACTGGGCTTGTATACCCTTGAGTTTAGAAGACTGAGAGGGGATCTGATTGAAACGTATAGGATTATGAAAGGACTGGACACTCTGGCAGGAGGGAACATATTTCCGTTGATGGGGGAATGCCGAACCAGAGGACACAACTTAAAAATACGGGGTAGACCATTTAGGACAGAGATGAGGAGAAACTACTTCACCCAGAGAGTGGTGGCTGTGTGGAATGCTCTGCCCCAGAGAGCAGTGGAGGCCCAGTCTCTGGATTCATTTAAGAAAGAATTGGATAGAGCTCTTAAAGATAGTGGAGTCAAGGGGTATGGAGATAAGGCTGGAACAGGATACTGATTAGGAATGATCAGCCATGATCATATTGAATGGTGGTGCAGGCTCGATGGGCAGAATGGCCTACTCCTGCATCTATTGTCTATTGTCTATTGTCTATTACCAAAAGGATGTGAATGCTTTTGAGAAGGGGCAGAGGAGGTTTACCAAGATGTTGCCTGGTACAGAGGGCGTTAGCTTTGAAGAGAAGTTGAGTCGATTAGGATTACTTTCATTAGAAAGACAGAGGTTGAAGGGAGACTTGATTGAGGTCCACAAAATCATGAGAGGTAAAGTTGGATGGATAGTAAGAAGCTTTTTCCCGGAGCGGAGGAATCAATTACTAGGGATCACAAGTTCAAAGTGAGACGGGAAAACTTTAAGGGAGATATGCGTTGAATGTTTTTTACGCAGAGGGTGGTGGGTGCCTGGAACGCGTTGCCAGCAGAGGTGGTAGAGGTGGGCATGATAGCCTCATTTAAGATGTATCTAGACGGATGCATGAATGGACAGGGAGCAGCGGGATATACAGAGGAACCTCGATTATCTGCATATCAATTATCCGAATATCGGATTAGCCGAAGGAGATCTCGAGTTCCCGACAGAAACATTACATCGAAGAGCTGTTTCAACCCTGATCGCATCTTTTGTTTACAGGTACAATGATTAAAAATGAATTCGGCTCACTGAGATGCTGCCGAGAACAGTCTGGGACAGTCCAGGCACTGTCTCCAAATGACTGACCACCCGCCCTCTCTGTCTTGCCCCCCCACCCCCCCTCCACACTTTCCCTGGAGTTCTACAGAGGCATGTACCCTAAATTCCCCAGATAATCTCTCCAACATTGTGCTGTACAGGGCAAACGTGGAAGGTGTCAAAATGTTGCAGTAAAATGTGGTGTGTGTGTGTGTGTGTGTGTGAGACTTTGTGTGCGTGTCCTTTTATGTGTGATCTGTGTTTGTGTGTCTGTGTGTGCTATTGTGTGTCTGTCTGTGTGTGTGTGTGTCTGTGTGTATATGTGTGTGTCTGTGTGTGATACTGTGTGTGTGTGTGTGTCTGTGTGTGTGGTCGGGGTAGGGATGGACGGGGGTGGACGGGATTAGGGGCAGACAGGGTTGGGGGAGGCAGGCGGTGGGCAGGGACTCGCACACGTTGTGCCGCTGCTCAGTCTCCTGAGCGGGGAGCAGAGTTCACAGAAAAGTCCAAGCCCCAGAAGCAATCAATTAACCGAATAATCAATTATCCGAATGAAATAGTGCCAGCCCATCTCGTTTTGATAATTGAGGTTCCACTGTAGACCCTTAGAAAATAGGCGTAAGGTTTAGATAGAGGATGTGGATCAGCGCAGGCTTGGAGGGCCGAAGGGCCTGTTCCTGTGCTGGAATGTTCTTTCTTCTTTGTTCTTTGATAGATGGGGAGACTAGTGAGAAACATGCCCAGAGAGTTAATATAGATTTAAAATAACTTCAGGACAGAGGGCTTACTTCAGTGATAAGTATGAGGTATTGTCCTCTTTAATAGGATGGGGACCTCATGTACAATGAATATTTCGTGCAAAACCCTGATAGCTACCTCTTTGTTGGTGGTTAATGACTCTTTCACCTCAATCCACCGAGAAAAAGCAATAATATAATACTGTCTGTCAAAAATAAATTGATCTGTTCCACCAATTCTTACAGTTAACCTGAGAATGTAACTTTTAAAAAAAGTTTTGTGATTTACGTTTGAAAGAAGTGAAATTATCATAGTCATTCTAACAGATGAGAGACTCAACAAACAGTCAAGGTATTTTTCAATGTATAATTTTAGTTACATCATACTGTAAATTTTTGCTATTAATTCTGTGTCTTACTGTGTACTCCATAACCACCCGATGAAGGAGCAGCGCTCCGAAAGCTAATGCTTCCAATTAAACTTGTTGGACTATAACCTGATGTTGTGTGATTTTTAGGTCTGTTCCCATTCATTCTCAAGATCGAATGGGGAATGTAACAGGAATCAGTGGCTCAGGCCTCAGTACTGCAGGTTTCAAGTCAGCTGTGAGGTCCTCAAGTTCCTTTGCAATCTTGGGCTACCAAACAGATGGCAAAACCCTAGCTTCGCCCTTGGTGATCCCCAAATATCTCCTGTGTGGCTTGTCTGGGATCCCTTACCACCTTGAAATAGTAATGACCAGCCTTTTCTCAAACAGCAGCGAGTAATGTACAACTGTAAAATACTGTCAATGCTCAAAATAGGTCTTCACGCCAACCTTTTTGAGGCAATGTTAACACTTTCTCAGTCTTCGTTCATTCCTGTTGTATTCAGTTGAGCCTGTTTCAGATTGCTGGCCACTATGACCTGAGGATATAATTCAATCTGACCAACAAGTTCCTTCTCATTCATTGTAAGGCAGTCGATTGAAGTTCAGTTCAGTTCTGAAGAATGGGCATATTGGGCTTGAATTGTTAACTCTGGTTCTCTCTCTGCATAGGTGCTGCCAGATGTACTGAGTATCTCCTGCACTTCCTGTTTTTTTCTGAGGCACTGGGATTCCATCCTTGTTGACAACCATGTCCCAGGAAGCAAATAGATTCCTTGGCAAATTCATTCTTGTCGCTGAAGATAAACCCTCTGGTCTGTAGCTATTTTAAAACTGTATTGACCCTCTGGTCATGTTTCTCACTAGTCTCCCCATCCATCAATGTGTCATCTTCTACACCTTGTGAAATATTGGACAAAGATCTCTGGGATCCTAAATGACAGTCTGTTGAAACAAAATCTTCCAAATGGAGCGCTAAATGCCATGAGCAATCTTAATTACTAGTTTATAGGCTCTTGCCAGAAGCTACTGTTGGCATTGAGTTTAGTGAAAACTCAACTTTTAGACAATTTGGCTAAACTACTGTAGAAAGAGGACGAACTTCCCTTATTATCGCAATGACTTTATTGGCCTGTGTTATGTCAACTCATACTCTGATGAACCGTTGGACTTTGATACAGTGACCCCACCATGTCCAAGCTCCACTCAGTTGGTTTGCTCACCGGGGAAATGGCACCCATTCTGGTCATTTTCTCAAGTTGCTTCTGAATCTTCCTCAATATGTTTAGTGTCTTCTTTAATGTGATATATTCAGTATGGAGTTTCCCTAGTTCCTTTCTTGAATTTTTTTATTGGTTCATGTGATGAGGCCAGCATTTATTGCCCATCCCTAATTACACAGAAGGCAGTTAAGGACCAACCACATTGCTATGGGTCTGGAGTCACACATAGGCCAGACCAGGTAAGGATGGTAGTTTCCTTCCCTAAAGATTAGATTACTTACAGTGTGGAAACAGGCCCTTTGGCCCAACAAGTCCACAGCGACCCTCCGAAGAGCAACCCACCCAGACCCATTCCCCTACATTTACCCCCTCACTGAACACTACGGGCAAATTGGCATGGCCAATTCACCTAACCTGCACATTTTTGAACTGTGGGAGGAAATGGGAGCACCTGGAGGAAACCCACGCAGACACGGGGAGAATGTGCAAACTCTACACAGACAGTTGCCTGAGGCGGGAATTGAACCCAGGTCTCTGGCGCCGTGAGGCAGCAGTGCTAACCACTGTGCCACCATGCTGCCACCATGACCAGATGGGATTTTCAGACAATCAAGTGCTTATCTAAATAGGTACTTAATGTCTTAAGGGCTTAAGTGGAACTAAAACATCTCTTTGAACCAATAGTTCTGAAAGACAAATTCTTTCTCGGAGCCATTTGTCAGTTTGCCTCATGATGTTAACAGTGTGGGTTCAATGGTCATCATTAGATTCTTAATTCCAGACTGTTATTGAATTCAAATTCCACCATTTGCCATGACAGAATTCAGACCCAGGTTCCCCAGAATACTACTTGGGCCACTGCATTAATAGTCTAACAACACCTTCACCTCCTGCTATCCAAAATCATATGAACAGTATGGTTAGCACTGCTGCCTCACAGCGCAAGGGACCCTGGTTCGATTCCAGCCTCTGATGATGGCGGCTCAGTGGTTAGCACTAGCACTAGCTGCTTCACAACGCCAGGGAACCCAGGTTCAATTCCTACCTCGGGCGACTGTCTGTGTAGAGTTTGCACATTCTCCCTGTGCCTGTGTGAGTTTCTTCCAGGTGTTCTGGCTTCCCCCCACAATCCAAAGATGTGCAGATCAGGTGAATTGGCTATGCTAAATTGGCCATACTGTTAGGTGCATTAGTCAGAGTAAAATGGGTCTGGGTGGGTTACTCTTCAGAGGGTCATTGTGGACTGGTTGGGCCGAAGGGCCTGTTTCCACACTGAAGAGGAATCTAATCTAATCTACAAAAATCATCAGTGTGGGTGAAACTTCCAACATTAACCCTTACCTTACATAACAGGAGTCAGCCTCGCTCTAATGTCAATATCTCAGACTGCTGCAGGGGGTCAGGGGTGGGGAAGGGGGTCTTGTGTTGCCTGGGGTGCTGGGTGGTAGCACATCCCACTCGAAGGGAGTGTCTAAGTGAGCACCTTGTGAAGTCTAAAGGAGCACCCGGATACCACAAGGAAGCTCAATATGAATGTCATGATTAGGCCCTTTTCAGTCTTGATGCTAGGATCGGGTGCTGCAGTGGCGAGCATCCCTGCCTTTGAGCCAGAAACTCCAGCTCAGCCCCTGATGACCAAGGAAGGTGCATTCAGTCCTGGGATGGCAGGATTGACGTATGAAGAGAGACTGGATCAGATCCATCCCGAGGGACTTTGTGGGTCTACCTGCAGCACGTAGTCTGCGGCAATTCAAGAAGGTACCTTCTCAAGGGCAACCAGAGATGGGTAATAAAGATGTCCACATCCCATTAATAAATACAACAAAATCAGCGGAATTGGTAAGGCTTAGTTTGAACACTTGGGCAAGATGCCATGGAATTGGCAGGACATTAATCAAATTCTTCACAGGAGGAGACAACCCTGAGCTCTCCTAAATTGCAGATCCACAGGAAAAGAATAAAACATTTCCTTGTTGGCATCTTTGATGAAGTAGAGTCTTCAAAGGGTTAACAACAAAGACAAAACAGGACTGTAGACCCATTAACAGCTAATCTCTGCTCCAGCCTAATCGACAGTTCACATCAAAGCCTTTCCTTTTGAGGTGAGTTTCCAAACTTAACCACACACTTTGAACTTCAGGTTAAAGAAAATGAGGATAGGATGTTGACCCCAAATGGGTTTTTAATTTCCTCTCCCAGTAGGGCTTTTAATTCCTTCTGCTTCCATCTTGCCTGTCTCCTCGGAGTTTGACAGGGTGATGAAATCCTTTTAGTGTCTTGTGCAGACACTCCCAGGTCCTCAGGCAAGTAAGCCTGATGTTTTATATGATGCACTCTGGGTGAGATTTAAAACTTTAAATCAAATTAAATAGCAAATAATGTAATTTCAGCAACCTCAGGGTCATCCTTTAAGTTGTTGCATTTACATAGCACCTTTCAAGAGCTCTGGATGTCGCCACATACTTTCCAGCCACCACGGCTAGTGGTATAGTGCAGGAAGTGACAAAGCCAATTTGTGCAGAGCAAGTTCCCACAGACAGCAATGGAATATATAGCAGGGTAAAGGGTTTCAAGATTGGCTGAGTTTGGGGAGGCAATGACTTAATGGTATTATCGCTGGTCCGGTAATCCAGAGACCTAGATAACGTTCTGAGAATCTGGGTTCAAATCCCACCTCAGCAGATGGTGGAATTTGAATTCAATAAAAATCTGGAATTCAGAATATAATGATGACCATGAATTCATTGTCGATTGTTGGGAAAACCCATCTGATTCACTGAGGTCCTTTTAGGGAAGGGAACTGCCATCCTTACATGGTTTGGCCTACATGTGACTCCAGGCCCACAGCAACGTGGTTGATTCTTAACTGCCCTCTGAGCAATTAAAGATGGGAAATAAATGTTAGCTTAGCCAGAGATGCCCTCATCCAATGAATGAATAGAGAAAAAAGAAAGATTCACAAGCTGCCCCAGAGACCAGGAGATTGCCCGTTGCTCTTTCAAAGTAATCTCATGAGATCTTCTAACCCCTACCTTAGTTTAAGATCACCCCGAAAAGATGGCACCTCTGACAGTGCAGCACTCCCCAGTTCTGCACTGGTGTATCAGCCAAGGTGACTGTGCAGTTTCTGATTCCAGGGGCCAAGTGCTGGACTCAGAGCCTGAGATGATGCATTCATTAACAGGAAAATGGAAGGGACTTGGAATAAAATTGCAGGTTCTTCTTCAGAATCCTCCGAGGGGATATGATTCACAAAGTTATTCAGCAGCTCATTTTCCCATAGAGGAAAATCAGCAGCAAATGGAAAACTTGATATTTGACCAATCATTCAACCAGTTTAAATGAAGACGTATTTTCAGTTTCTTGGTTAAAAATACTAATTCAGAAGGACCAGCTGGACAGCAACTGGACAGCACGGTGGCTCAGTGGTTAGCATTGCTGCTTCACAGCACCAGGGTTGATTCCAGCCTCCAGTGACTGTCTGGGTGGAGACTGCACATTCTCCCCGTGTCTGTGTGGGTTTCCTCCTGGTGCTCCGGTTTCCTCCCACAGTCCAAAGATGTGCAGGCCAGGTGAATTGGTCATGCTAAATTGCCCATAGTGTTAGGTGCATTAGTCAGAGGGAAGTGGGTCTGGGTGGGTTGCTGTTCAGAGGGTCAGTGTAGACTTGTTGGGCCGAAGGGCCTGTTTCCACTCAGTAGGGGATCTAATCTAATCTAATCAAACAAAATTTATGAGTAAGCCTATTGGCAAGAATGGCCAGTCAGCTTGTCAACCGAGGGAGGCAGCACAGCCAAGCCCAATTCCGACCTCTCCTGATACCTGTACGTACACGCTTTTCAGAAGAGACAGCAACATCATTTGATTAAAGGGATTGTAGTGAAAGCATAAATGGGAAGAGGCTTAACATCAAAAAATATGTATTTGTTTGTGTGTGTATGTTTGTTTAAAGAAATTCATATTTTTTAAAGCTGCTTCTTCAGTATGCAAGTTGACATGGCAGCTTTTGAGAGGTTACACTTGAATGGAAAAGAGAGGGAGATTTTCACTCAAAGTAACTAACACATTCAGAGCGAGTTGCTCAGCCAGGCTGCAGGCCTCAGGATTTGCCAGTCGCTGATTGACAAGGCCCATCTGTTCTTGTTTTAGGATTCATCGCACATCATAAGACATTGCTGTAGCATTTCCAATTAAAATATCATGAAGGAAATAAAACTCTTGTTCTGATATCGCACCCTGTCACATCGTTAGAACGTATCACATTATAATCACTTTTGGATAGCAGTTGGTTCCTATGGTGATGCAGGCAGCCATTTTGAATGACAAGCAACAATAAAATCCTAATTGGTTAAGCCATCAGAAGAAGGAGAGGAATTGGAGTCAATATATCTTTGTTAGAGGGCTTTTAGAGGGAATTAAGGGTGAAGCATCAAGGTGGGCTAAAAGAATTAAGATACACATCAGCCATGAACAAATTGAATGATAGCATACACTCAAGGGGCCAAATGGCTATGATAAACCCGACAAGGACTCTGGGACAACAAAAAATTATCTCCTTGTGGATCTCAAGGAGTATGAGCTCCCTTGGAAACAGGCAATAGCTAGCACTGCTGGGACTCACCACCTGAGCAGACCTTTGGAGAATATAGTGCCTTATTTTCCACTCCAACACCATTTTGATTTAGCCCCTTCCCTCTCTCCTTGCCTCCCCTTCATGTTTGACAGCCTGCATTGCCCATAACAGACCTCGATTGTAAAATACCTTATTGGTTACAGTGTTTTACTGGTGATGCTTTGTAGTTTTAAAAAGAAAGTGGCTGTGATTTGGCAGTGGGAAAGTCACTCAGTTGTATGTGATATCACAGCAGGGTATAGAACATGAAATGAACGGATCCAGAAGTGCTCTTGAGATGCCATTTGGGATCCCTACCTCTGATCCAGGAAGCCCAGGTTCAAGGACCGCCTGTTCCATGGGTGTGTGATTCCATCTCTGATCAGGTTGATTTGAAAATGAAAAGTAAAGCAGACCCTCTTGCTTTTGATGATTTTAGGGAGAGGTGGGTATCATGGGGGATACTTTATTTCACCTTTTAACTCCATTTCAATTTAACCTCCTTTCCTCTGTCCCTACCTCCCCCTCACTTTTTATTTAGATTCCCTATAGTATGGAAACAGGCCCTTCAGCCCAACAAGTCCACGCTGACCCTTCGAAGAGTAATCCACCCAGACTCATTTCCCTATATTTACCCCTGACTAATGCAGCAAACATGATGGGCAATTGAGCATGGCCAATTCACCTGACCTGCACATCTTTGGACTGTGGGAGGAAACCGGAGCACCCGGAGGTAACCCACATAGACACAGGGAGAATGTGCAAACTCCACACAGACAGTCACCCGAGGCAGGAATTGAACCTGGGTTCCCTGACATTGTGAAGCAGCAGTGCTAACCACTGAGCCACCACTTTGATGGCCTACACTGCTCATAATGGGCTTTGCATCTAAACTTGTAAAAAGTTAAAAATCACCTGATGAAGGACCGTCGCTCCGAAAGCTAGTGTGCTTCCAATTAAACCTGTTGGACTATAATTTGGTGTTGTGTGATTTTTACCTTTGTACACCCCAGTTCAACTCCAGCATCTCCAAATCAAAACTTGAAATAGGCTGCATGGGTGGTGGTTCATAGTTAAAACCAAAATAAACACGTCACGGTGATTTGGAGATGGGAAAAAAAATACAGTACAGTTGTGCGTCAGACCTCTTCTGGATATATATGTTAAAACAAGCAGATCTAGAGAGGTAGACAACCATAGGGATTACAGTGCATTATCTCATTCTCCTACTCCATTTTGACTCAAGTCCTTCCTGCTCTCCCTGACCCGTAGCCCCCTCATGGTTTGCCATAATGAGTTTTGCTTGTAAATATTCAATTGGCCACATTGGTGACTTACTTTATTAGTAGCAAAAAACAAGAATAAACTGTCACCGTGATTTGATGATGGGGAAGAAAAGACATTCCGTTGTGCACGATCGCACTTCTGGATATACATATAGACGAAAACACTTCACCTCCCACTCCTACTACATATTGATTTAGCCCTCTCCCTCTCTCCCAACCTCCTCCTCACCTTTGATGGCTTGTATTGCCCTTAATGGACATTTCACAGAAACCCTTCATTTGGTAATGATGCTGATTTACTGTTGGTGGGTTAATAGAGTCATAGAGTCATGGAGATGTACAGCATGGAAACAGACCCTTCGGTCCAACCCATCCACGCCAACCAGATATCCCAACCCAATCTAGTCCCACCTGCCAGCACCCGGCCCATATCCCTCCAAACCCTTCCTATTCATATACCCATCCAAATGCCTCTTAAATGTTGCCATTGTACCAGCCACCACCACTTCCTCTGGCAGCTCATTCCATACCTGTACCACACTCTGTTTGAAAAGGTTGCCCCTTCGGTCTTTTTTATATCTTTTCCCTCTCACCCTAAACCTATTCCCTCTAGTTCTGGACTCCCTGACCCCAGGGAAAAGGCTTTGTCTATTTATCCTATCCATGCCCCTCATAATTTTGTAAACCTCTATAAGGTCACCCCTCAGCCTCCGACACTCCAGGGGAAAACAGCCTCAGCCTGTTCAGCCTCTCCCTATAGTTCAAATCCTCCAACCCTGGCAACATCCTTGTAAATCTTTTCTGAACTGGTGATTTGGTAATGGGAGAAAACGTGTTCAGTTGTGTATGATATCATTCTCAGAATTCATGACAGTAGGCCCAGTCCACAAATAGTCGCTCTATTTTGCCATTCAACAATAAACCATGCTTCTTTCCAGTTGAGTTATTACAATGGCCTACTTCTACACCCCCAGCCGTGAACAAAACGTATATAATCTGCAGGGCTTCAAAATATTTAAGCCAGTGTGGCTGAGTGCTACGAGCAGAGAAGGTATAGAGTCTGTGTAACCCACACCCCTCAACCATCCACAAGCTCTTATAGATCACCATGTTTACCAGAATGATGCCAGGGATGAAGGGCTTGTCATATGAGGAGCAGTTGAGGACTCTCGGTCTATACTCAGTGGAGTTTAGAAGGATAAGGGGGGGGATCTGATTGAAATGTACAGAAAACTGAGAGGCCAAGAAAGCGTGGATGTGGAGAAGACGTTTCCAGCAGTAAGAGATACTAGGACCCGAGGGCACAGCCTCAGAGTGAAGGGACAGCCCTTTAGAACTGAGATGAGGAAGAATTTCTTCAGCTAGAGGGTAGTAAATTGGTGGAACTCATTGCCACAGAAGCCTGCGGAGGTCAAGTCATTGAGTATATTTAAGACAAAGGTAGATATGTTCTTGATTAGTAAGGGGACCAAGGATTATGGGGTGAAGGCAGGAGAATGAGGCTGAGAAACATATCGGGCATGATTGATTGGCAGAGCAAACTCAATGGGATGAATGGCCTAATTCTTCTGCAGCTGTATAGGGCCCCCTGGTGAGACCGCACCTAGAATATTGTGTGCAGTTTTGGTCTCCAAATTTGAGGAAAGACATTCTGGCCATTAAGGGAGTGCAGCGTAGGTTCACAAGGTCAATTCCCGGAATGGCAGGACTGTCTAACGTTGAAAGATTGGAGTGACTGGGTTTGTATACCCTTGAGTTTAGAAGGCTGAGAGGGGATCTGATTGAGACATATAAGATTATTAAAGGATTGGACACTGTGGAGGCAGGAAGCATGTTTCCACTGATGGGTGAGTCCCGAACCAGAGGACACAGTTTAAAAATAAGGGGTAGGCCATTTAGAACAGAGTTGAAGAGAAACTTCTTCACCCAAAGAGTGTTGGGTGTATGGAATGCTCTGCCCCAGAAGGCAGTGGAGGCCAAGTCACTGGATACTTTCAAGAAAGAGTTGGATAGAGCTCTTAAAGATAGTGGAATCGAGGGTTATGGGGATAAGGCAGGAACAGGATACTGATTGAGGATGATCAGCCATGATCATAATGAATGGTGGTGCTGGCTCGAAGGGCAGGATGGCCTAGTCCTGCACCTATTGTCTATTGTCTATTCTGCTCCTGTGTTTTATGGTTGAGATCTACTATATGCTGTTTACCATGTGAATCTTAATGAGGGTCAAACAGATTTGAGGGTGTTATCAATATGTTACCACTTGTCCCCCAAACTAAATGTCTGAGCCTACCACCTTGTCTTTCATTTTCTTCACCATAACTCTTTGACATTAATCATGGAGGAACAAAGTGACCATGAATAGTAGACGTTTTGTCCTTGGTTTAGTTGAATACAGTCTATGCTCTGCCTATTCTGAACAACCAGGGGAACGTGCTGTTAGCTTTCATAGAATCATACAGTACAGGAGGAGCCTTTGGTCCATTAAGCTTGTACTGCCATGGCCTTGTGACTTTTTCAAATTACCCAGGAGCTTTGGGAGTCTCCAGTTGCACATTGTCAGCATTGTCTTGCCAACCAGTCAGCACTGCCTTTCTCCTGTAATGTGACTTGTTGTAATTATTTGGTATTCTTGCGTTTGTCCTGATGAGTGCAACATGAAAAGTTTCAACAATATGTCTCACTTTTCAGCCACATTTAAGCAAGTGTGACCAGTTCGACTGAGAGAATCTGGTAGACCGAGTTAAGAATGAGGGGACAATGTATTCAAATGGGAGCTAATCCATTCAGGAGGGGAGTCATGGAGCACTTCCTCAGATAAAGAGAAGTAGAAATCTGAGTTCACAGAATCAGGGAAGTGTTTTGTCACAGAAGGAGGCCATTTGGCCCCTCATGCCTGCACTGGCAGTTCAAACGAGAAGCATTACCTTGTGCCAATCTCTTGCTTTCCCCATAGCCTTGCATATTATTTGTATTTAAATACACATCCAATGCCCTCTTGAATGCCTCAGAGTGAAGGGACTACCTTTTAGAACCGAGATGAGAGGAATTTCGTCAGCCCGAGGGTGGTGACTCTGTGGAGCCCACTGGCACAGAAGGCTGAGGAGGTCAAGTCATTGAGTGTCTTTAAGCCAGAGGTAGATACGTTCTTGATTAGCAAAGGGGTCAGGGTTATGGGGGAAGGCAAGGGAATGATGTGGAGAAAACTCATTTCCCTCCACCAGACCATACCCATCACCTAACTACTTGCTGAATGAAAACATTTTCCTCACTTCAGCTTGGTTTCTTTTGCAGATCACTTTAAATTGACGCTCTCTTGTTCTTGTTCCATTTACGAGCAGGAACAGTTTCTCCCTGTCCACTCTATCGAGCCCGTTTATGCTTTTGAGTTTTGAATTTACCTCCGACCTGTTCGTTATCCAATACGGCAATGCTTACATAATTCCTCATAACGTCAGAAACTGCTTGTGGAATCATGGTATCGAAGAATCCAAAGACATTTATTACAACTAACTATTATGCTAAAACATTACATTCCTCCGTTACATGAGTGTCTGGACTAACAGTTACTAAAGAGGAGTACACTTCCCACAGAGTGTCATGCTTCAAGCAATTCAAAGTAAGATGGAGTACAACACCATTAGACCCTCAGGTCACATGTTGGGACGTAATGATGAAATCTGACTTGTGTCTCTTAAAGGTGGACGACACACTGATGGTAAGTTCTAACATCACATTCTGGAACTCTCTGCCACTGCTAAAGTCTGTTGATGCTGGAAGTCAGTTGAAGCTTTTGTACTGAGATTTAAAGGAATCTGAAATTGTTTTGATCATGGCTGGAGCAGCGAAGGAAATGGAGCAAATGCAGTTGGACAGAATTGAGGCACAGATTCCCCGCTGGGAGACAGCATGTAGCCATCAGTATTTAATCCCACCTGCCTGCACAAAACCCTGCAAACCCACCAGGAGGAAAGATGCGCCAACACCAGTTGACTGGGCCAATATCCCCCATTACGCCAATGACCTTCCTCAATCAGCTGCAAAGGGCTGGGCACATCATCCACATGATCGACACGAGACTGCCTGAACAGGCGCTCTATCCTCAGCTCCTTAATGGCAGCCGGGCGCCAGGACAGAGGAAGCACTTCAGGGATACCCTCAAGACCTTACTGGCAAAGTGCAGCATTCCCACAGACACCAGGCAAGTCACTGGCTCAAGACCAAACCAATTGGGAAGGCACTGAGTACCTCAAAACTTGCCGTCAGGAGTAAACGGAAGCCAGGTGAAAACAGTGCAAAAGAGCATGCTGCCATGCCAACACCCCGCCCACCCCTTCCCATGAACCACCATCCATGCCAAGTGTAACAGGTCCTTTGGTAGCCCCATTGGTCTATACAGCCACCTACAGACTCAATCTGTGAGTGGAAGAGAGTCATCCTTGTCTGTGAAGGACCACCAATGAATCCCACCTGACAAAACCTCGGTAAACCCAGCAAAAAAAAAGCACAGACCAGCACAGCCTGGAATTTTTAATAACACAGGTCTGGAAGAAAGTTTATTGTTGATGCATTGGAGACCGCAGGGTGTAGAATGTGGATGAGGGCAATGCTTTATAAGTGTGAAAGGACACAGGGTCCTGACAAGTGTGCTGCCACACTTGGACTGTAAGCCGAGATCTGCAGCCCAGCTTAGCCTTTTGTGAAAACAGATGTTTCATTTAATATGGGTTTGAATTTATTCACTTCTCACATTCAAAATCAATTAAAATACTTGTGATTCCTGCTGCTCAGCACAATCCTGACTGTTTGCTGAACAATCATTTCTTCTGAATTGTACAGCAATTTTGGTATCATTCCCTCAACAAATACAAGCTTTCTCTCCTCTCCTGCTGTGGGTCAGCTTCTCCAAGAGTGACACCATACGTCATTTGTTCTGTAGTTAGTACAGGGATCAGATCAGAATCAGAAGGTTATAGAATCATAGAGATGCACAACATGGAAAGAGCACTTTGGTCCAACTCATCCATGCTGACCAGATATGCTAAGTAAATCTAGTCCCATTTGCCAGCACTTGGTCCATATCCCTCTAAACACTTCCTATTCATATACCCATCTAGATGCCTTTTAAATGGTATAATTGTACCAGCCTCCACCTCTTCCTCTGGCAGCTCATTCCATACACACACCACCCTCTGCATGAAAACATTTTCCCTTAGGTTCCTTTTAAATCTTTCCCCTCTCATCCTAAACCTATGCCCTCTCGTTCTGGACTCCCCCACCTGGGGAAAAGACCTTGGCTACTCAACCTACCCATGCCCCACATGATATATAAACCTCTATAAGGTCACCCCTCAGCCTCTGACACTCCAGAGAAAATTGCAAAATCTGCCTCTCCCCATAACACAAACCCTCCAACTCTGGCAACATTCTTGTAGATTCTCTCTGAATCCTTTCTAGTTTAACATCATATTTCCTATAGCTAGGAGACCAGAACTGAATGCAGTATTCCAAAAGTGGCCTAACCAATGCCCTGTGTAGCTGCAACATGACCTCCCAACCCCTATACTCAATGCACTGACCAATACAGGCAAGCTTATCAAACACCTTCTTCACTATCCTGTCGACCTGTGACTCCATTTTCAAGAAACTATGAAGCAAGGTCTCTTTGTTCAGCAACACCCCTCAGGGTCCTACCATTAACTGTGTAAGTCCTGCCCTAGTTTGCTCTATCAAAATGCAACACCTCACATTTATCTAAATTAAACTCCATCTTCCACTCTATTGGCTTCACATACCATTTTAGCAGTTTGAGCACAAAAGCACACCCTACTGGGAGAGGGCTGCATTGTTGAAAAGCATTGGCTTTGCATTAGCCTTAAATAGGCTTTAAAGATCTCAGAATGCTACTTGAAACAAGAGCAGGGGATTTTGTAGAGTTCATTCATGGAACATGGGCATTGGCAGGCATAGCCCAGGCCTAGCTGCCTTTGAGAAGGTGGTTGTGAGTTGAACTGATGTAGTCCTTTTGGTGTAAATGCTGTTAGGGAGGGAATTCCAGGATTTTGACCCAGTGATACCAAAGGAATGGTGGTACATTTCCAAGTCAGGATGGTGAGTGGTTTGGAGGGGAACTTGCAGGTAGTGGTGTTCCCATATATCGGCTACTCTTGTCCTTCTAGATCGAAATGGTCATGGGTTTGGAAGGTGCTGTCTGAGGGTCTTTCATGCATTTCTGTAGTGTATCTTGTAGATAGTATACGCTGCTACTACTGAGCATCGGTGGTGGATGGAGTAGATGTTGTAGATGTCATGCTAAACAAACAGGCTGCTTTGTCCTGGATGGTGTCAAGGTTCTTGAGTGTTGTTAGATATGCACTGAATCAGGCAAGTCAGGTGTATTGCATCATATGCCAACGTGTGCCTTGTAGATGGATAGGCTTTGGGAAGACAAGAGATGAGTTACTTACCACAGTGTTCTGAGCCTCCTATCAGCTCTTGTAGCCAATGGTAACCCCAGGGTGTTGCTAGTGGGGGATTCAGCTGTGGTGATGCCATTGACTATCAAGAGGGTGAGGGTTTGGTTATATTTTGTTGAAGATGTTCATTGCCTAGTCTTTATAAGCTGCAAATGTTATTTGCCACTTATCACCCAGATATTGTCCAGATCTTGCTGCATTTGGACACGTACTACTTTAGTACCTGAAGAGTCGCAAATGGCGCTGGACATTGTGTAATTATCGGTGGACATCTCTACTTCGGACCTTATGATGGAAGGAAGGTCATTGATGAAGCAGCTGAAAATGGTTGGGTCAAGAACACCATCCTGAGGAGCTCCTGCAGAGATGTCCTGGAGATGAGATAACCGACCTCCAACATCTTCCTATGTGTCAGGAATGACTCCAACCAGCACTAAGTCTTTCCCCAATTCCCATTGATTCCAGTTTTGCTAGGACTTCTTGAAACCACAATCAATCAACTGTGGCCTTGTTGTTAAGGGCAGCCACTCTCTTCGCACCCTCTGAAAAACAGCTCTTTTGTCCAAATTTGAACCAAGGCTATTAATTAGGTCAGGAGCTGAGTGGCCCTGGCAGAACCCAAACTATTACTACTGAGCGAGTACTGCTTGATAGCACTATTAATGACACCTTCCATCATTTTACTAATGATCGAGAGTAGACATTTGGGGGGTTAATTGGCTAGACTGGATTTGATCTACCAGGGCAATTTTTCACATTATCGTTGTAATAATACTGAAACTGTTTGTCCAGGAGCACAGCAAATTCTGGAGAAAAAGCCTTTAGTATTATGGCTGGAATGTTGTCAGGGCCCATAGCCTTTGCAGTACCTATTGCCTTCAGCCATTTCATGATATCACATGGATTGAATAGAATTCGCAGACCTTTGCGGGGGCTCTCCCTGGTGTCATTCCAATTGCTAAATCTTAATTGCTATGACAGATTATCTAATCATGATCACATGTGTTTGTGGGAGCTTGCTGTGCACACATTAGTTACTCCATTTCCTGGCTGTGAAGAGCATTAGGACGTCATATGTTTCTGAGAGGTGCTGTATAGAGACAAACCCTTCCTTCTTTTGTACAGTGAATGCCTGTCACCTTTTCTGTTGAACATACCAGGGACGCTCAATGTAGTTTATCTGCTGGCCTACTGGTTACCAAGCTGTGGTGACAACTACAGATTAGATTAGATTAGATTACTTACAGTGTGGAAACAGGCCCTTCGGCCCAACAAGTCCACACCGCCCCGCCGAAGCGTAACCCACCCATACCCCTACATCTACATTTACCCCTTACCTAACACTATGGGCAATTTAGCATGGCCAATTCACCTGGCCTGCACATCTTTGGACTGTGGGAGGAAACCGGAGCACCCGGAGGAAACCCACGCAGACACGGGGAGAACGTGCAAACTCCACACAGTCAGTCGCCTGAGGCGGGAATTGAACCCGGGTCTCAGGCGCTGTGAGGCAGCAGTGCTAACCACTGTGCCACCGTGCCGCCCACAAACCTCGATTATCTGAAGCACATGGGTGGGGAGTATTTCGTTCCGTTAATTGAATTCTGGATAATCGAATGCTGGATAACATAGTTTAGCCAAACATCAGGACCATGTAATCTTGCCGGATAATCCGATATTCAGATAATCGAATGCCGGATAATTGAGATTCCTCTGTATTGGCTTGCCCAAAACCTAATCTAAACAGACATCAAACCTTGGTAGAGTTATGCTTACTGAAACAAGAGCGAGTTGTCACTACTTGCTACATTCCCTCTTCAGGTCACCGGAGAAAAATACGTTATAACTCGATAACGTCTCTGACATTACTGCCATTTCTGTGTCCCTTTTGTTGTTTTGTTCGCAGGATGTGTGCCATTGATAAGGTTAGCCATTGTTGAGTAACTTCAAATGTCCTTGAATTGAGTGGCTTGCTAGGGCCATACCAGAGGACAGCTCAGAGTCAACCACATTGCTTTGGCTCTGGAGACACATGTAGGCCAGACCAGGTTAGGATGGCAGATTTCCTTCCTTAAAGGACATTAGTGAACCAGATCGGTTTTTATCAATCAATGATAGCAATCAAATGCAGCCCAATCCAATACTAAACTGGTCATGAAGAAAACAAATCGAACTGTTAGCTCGGGCTGACATTAGTTTCGACATGAAGGAAGCTTCAATTCAACTTCTTCACACATTTATCAAGGTGTCACTTATTGTGAAGGCAGTGTCAGTGAAATAATCGATGTCACAGTGTGATGTCAATTTTATCACACGTCCCTGACCTTGTTCCTCATTCTTAGTAAAGGAAGATGAAGACTGTGACTGTTTTCTCAGCTGTTTTCCAGCTTCTAACCAGCCCGGTTAAAACACATGTTCTCACAAACTGAAAGCCAGTGCCCCAGCACTTCTCCACTATGAGCCTATGAGCAGATAAAGCACTGTGCAGAAATAAAATGCAAAACCTGATTGGAAAGTTCTGAGTCCGCATCCATGTGAATTGCATTGCATTTGTGTGTGTGCACCAATGGGTGTATCTCTGTATTAATGAACAGACTGAAGATATTTTTCTTGATGAGCTGAAAGTAACCAGATAGAAAGCTTCAAAATTATGAGGGGCTTCACTAATAGGATGGATAAAGAGATTTCCATTAGAGGATGAGATCAGAGGGAGAAAAGGTAGTCCTTACATTTCCCACCTGGAATTAGAAGAAACCTCCTTACCCACCGAGTGATGAGAAAATGGAAATCCCCATCACAATGACAAGTGAAATAGCTGCGTTTAGGGGCGAGTAAGATTAAACACGTGAGGGAGAAAGAAACAGAAGACCATGTGATGGGATTAATTGAAAAGGGTAAGAAGGAGACTGTGTCATTGCAAAGATCTCTAAAAGCTGCTATACCTTTTAAATGACTTCATAACATCTTATACTCAGTATAGATTGACAGTTAGCCAGTTAACTATGTATATAATGTAATAGGGGCATAAATAAACATCAAATACGACTACATATAAATCTGAGATATCACATAACTGTGCATAGTTAATTGTTAATAAACTTCCAGATATCTGACTAAACAAGAACTTGGGTATCTCTGGTGTGTTTAACATGGGCTGAAGTATAGGAAACCACATCAGATCAGTGGCGCGTTTGAGGTAATGGAGAGATACAAATACTAATTTCATGTCACTAATGAAAATTTTAAAAATATACTCCTTTGTGGGATATGTAAGTGTTACTGGCAATGGCAGTATTTCTATCCATTCTGTATTGCAGAGTGGCAGATTACCTTCCCCTAAGGACATTAGTGAACCACATGGGTTCTCATGATGGTCGTTTCATGTTCACTATCACAGATTAACTGTAGATTCAAGATTTATTAACCGAATTTAAATTGTACCAACTGCCCTGGCAGGATTTGAAAACCTGGAGCATTAATTTGAGTCCGTGGGTTTCTAGTTTCACCCTTTTATCTGAATAGAGCTGAATTACAAATGGTTGTGTTAAAGTTACATAAAGCATTGCTGAGACTCAGTTTGGGCTATTGTATTTGGTTATGAGCATTGGACCTAACAAATGGTATATTGGCTTTGAAGGACGTATAGTACAAATTCACAACAATGATGCTGGTATGAAAACATCTACTTATGAGAGTTAGGTGTGTATTCACGTGATTATAGAAAATGACGGGGCATGTTATTAAGACAGATTAGATCACTCCACAATCAATATTCGAGAGAGTACATGCTTGGTCAATGCAACCTGATCTTGCAATTTAACCCCAAATGAAAATGAAAGATTGCAAATGCTGGAAATCTGGAGCAAACACAAAGAATGCTGGAGAAACTCAGTAGGTCTGGCCACTGAAGTTCTGAAGAACAGTCAGATTAGAAATGAAGCATTAACTCTATTTCTCTCGCCACAAATGCTGCCAGATCTGCCGAGCTTCCCCAGCATTCTCTGTGTTTGTTTCAAAATTTAACCCCTTTTGGTTAACACTTCACCTGACTCTCACCACCTCATTCCAAATCAGCAAGCAGGATGTTTGAGAGAAAAATGATCTCATCTAATGGGGGGAGGGGTGGGAGTGGTGGTGGGGGGGGAGGGAGGGGGGTGGCACACAGAACAAGGGGCTTGGACCTTAAAATAAATGATAGACCATTCAGAGGTGATGACAGGAAGCATTTCTTCACACAGAGAGGAACTCGCTCTTCTCAAAGTGTTGTCAAGAGTAGGGATAAATTAAAAGTTTCAAAACTGAGATTGGTAGATTTCTATTGGGTAAGCATATGAAAGGAGTTCAAATGCAGATCAACCATGACCTAATGGAATACTGGAACAGGGTTGAGGAGCTGAATGGTCTCATCTTTGTCTGATTCTTTACAAATGAGGCTGAAACTTCATCCTCTGTGAAGCTTAGATCAGTGAAGGCCTCTCGGGCCATGTTCCATGTGTAGACACAGGGCAATAATTTCCATTTGGTCTTTCTTTCCCATTTCATCTTTTGATTTTAATGATTAGTAGCTTAGGAAACAAATTCCAAGATATACCTGCACTCACCCCTCCCAAACAAAATCATAAATTTAAATAGCATCAAAAAATCTGATTGCGCTGTGTGTAATGTTGGCCAAAGGCGAAACTCTAGATGTTAAGACACAAAGCAAGTTCTGGCCTGCTTGAGGAGACAGAAGTAACTCTAAACAGAGTATCATCAAAAATCCCAGACAGACAGAAGAAAATCTTCAGAGCCACATTAAAGAAGCAACATCCAACAGATGCAAGCAACATGTCATTCTGCTTCCTGCTACCTCACAATTTCCTTTTTCCCTCGACCTCAGGGAGTTAGAGACTGTGCCTCACTGTTCTCACCTGCCAAGGGTGAGTAACCAAATCTGTACACACACAGAACATCACAAACTTCTACTCACATCCACAAGCTCACACTCTTCACATTCACATTCTCACACCAACACTACCACACTCATACTCTCACACTCGTACTCTCACACCCACTCTACCACACCCACACTACCACACCCACACTACCACAACTATACTCAACTCACTCATACTTACACTCTCTCACACGCTCACACTCTCATCCTTCACGTTCATGCTCACACTCTCATTCTCTCACACTCTCACACGCTCACACTAACTCAAACTCACATTTATTCAGACACACTCTCTCATGCTCACACTGTCTCACACTCATACTCTCTCACATTCACACTCTCACACTCACAATCTCACTCACTGACATGCTCACATTCATACTCACACACACTCTCACACTCACACTGTCACACACTTATACTCTGTCATTCTCACGGGCTCACACTCTCACATCCTCACACATTCAAACTGTCTCACACTCACTCTTACACTCACACTCTCAATTCTCACACACTGTCATACTCTCTCACATCCACACTTGCTCTCAGATTCTCACTCTCATACACTATCTTACACTGAACGTTCAGACTCTCACACTCACATTCTAACACTCTCAACACTCATACACCCACACTCTCACACACTTACTCTCAATTCTCACACTCTCACCTCTCTCACACTGTCACTGTCACACTTAAAACATTTACAATCGCAATTCTCACACTCACTCCTTCTCACACTCTTGCTCTTACACACTCATGATCACACACTCACACTCATACTCTCATATGTTCAACTCTCCCACTCTCACTTTCTCACATTCTCACACCCTCACTCTCACACTGTCATATACTTACTCATATTCTCAATCCTCGCACTCTCACTCTGATAGTCACAAACTCACACTCACACACTCTCACATTCTCATAAACACAAACTCACATTTTCAGCGTTGCTCTAAAAGATGGTGCCTTCAAATATACCTGTTGGAATATTACCTGGTGTCTTGTGACTTTTGACCTCAGTTCTAGTGTGTGGGTGCCTGAGCAATGGTATTTGTCTTTGAGGGGCATCTCATCACTGGAAAGTGAAAACCCCATCCATCTCTGGATGTGGCAGCCTCCATTTCCCTCGAACACGATAGAACACGAGAGAATGCACCAATGAGCGCTCCTCAAGTGGTGAGTCACAGGCTCAGTTTCTTCACATTGGTAAAGCCCCAAATGTAAACACTCTTCTCCCAGTAGGCCTGCCCACCAATCCTAGAGGTCCTGAACTTGCACCCCAGTCCACACTCATCCTGTCAGTCCAAATCTTCATCAGTCTATTTTACCATTCACCACCCCCTTCAATCCCAGTTATAGGTCAATCAAATAACCTTGGCATATCCTGGTGGCAAATTTGCCTCCACCACCCCCTGAGGCCAGGGCACTGCTCACTTTCAATGCCTACCACACACCCCCAACATTACACCTTTCACTTCCATGCTGTATCACGACCCTCCCCCTGAAAGATTGATTTGCCCACCTCCTTTTTGCAGGATCTTCTGCACCATTCCGACTCTGATTCCCAGGATTTGTCTCCCTCCAGCATCAGTGGCACCTGACAACCCCACCCAGACAGACCCCACAGGACTGACAATGGCCAACCCCCTTGAGCAACACAGCCTGACAGAATCTCGACAGTGTGGGTAGAGGCCATTCAGCCCAGCGAGTCTGCTTCAATCCAGCAAAGAGCATCCCACGCAGACCCACCCTCCAATCCTATCCCTGCATTTAGCATGGCCAGTTCAACTAGCCCGCATATTCTTGAACACTATGGGTAATTTAGCATGGCCAACCCACCTATCCTGTACATCTTTGGACACTAAGGGTAATTTAGCATGGTCAATCCACTCAGCCTGCACATCCTTGGACTCTACGGGTAAGTTAGCATGATCAATCCACCCAGCCTGCACATCCTTGGACACTATGGGCAATTTAACATGACCAATCCACCTAGCCTGCACATCCTTGGACACTATGGGTAATTTAGCAAGGCCAATCCACCTAGCCTGCACATTCTTGGACACTATGGGTAATTTAGCAAGGCCAATCCACCTAGCCTGCACATTTTTGGACACTATGGGTAATTTAGCATGGCCAATCCACCCAGCCTGCACATCCCTGGACACTATGGACAATTTAGCATGACCAATCCACCCTAACCTGCACATGCCTGGACACTATAGGCAATTTAGCAAGGCCAATCCACCCAGCCTGCACATCCCTGGACTGTGGGAGGAAACCAGATGACGTGGAGGAAACTCACACAGACACAGGAGAACATGCAAAATCCACATAGTTACCTGTGGCTGGAACTGAACCAGGGTCTCTGATGCTGTGAGGCAGCACTGCTAACCGCTGAGCCACTGTACCACCCGATCATTGAGTGATCGGATCCCTGACTGATATCTGTGCAGTTCATTGACTGTCTTCCCAGGAGTCCCCAGACTGCTTTCCCTTGAACCACAGTCCTGACCATTATCCATTCCCCAGACTGTCGAGCTATGGATCTTCTGACCCGGTCTGTCCTGAGCAGCAGACTGACCGTACCCAAGCCCCTGGACTCACATCGGTGTTGTCCTTGATTTAGTGTGTAGGCATCTTATCACTAAAGGATATCTCCCTGAATTTGAGTGAGGATTACTAGAGTTAGAGAGTCAGAGTTTTTACTGCTTGGAAAGAGAACCTTCAGCCCATTGTTTCCATGCTGGTGATCAAGCACCTATCTACTCTAGTCTCATTTTCATGCATTTGGCCCATAGCCTTGAACACTCTGACATTTTAAGTCAATACTTCTTAAATATTGTAACAGTTCAAACCTCTCCCACTCTTCCAGCTCCCAAAATGACATTATAATTGGAAAGTTTCCATAGATTTTTATTTTGTACATTATCTCTTTAAGGGTTGGCTCTTTAGTTACTTTATTAATTCAATGTTTATTCGATGAGTATAAAGAGGGACATTAAGTGTGTCCAGGAGATAGCACACTGAAGCACGTGTTCTGTGCGTAACTTGATGAGCAAGCAAAGGGATTTTTTTTCAGCTCATTCTTCACCATTTGACCTCTTATCATTATCACAGTTTCCACCTGATGTTTTCACTCAGTTTGAAGATAAGAAGGGGTCTTGTCAGCAATGTTTACAGTGAGCAGGATTTCCTGTGCTGTGTGTCTATCTAAACTGAAATCTAAACTGTACCTTTCTGTTCTCAACTCTCAACGACCCTGAATTTTAGGAATGCTCTATCTTTATAGCCAGGCATGAACATTTCTAACATTACAGTGTGTGTTGTTGCGTTACATCTTATGTAAATCTCACACACAGGTATATATTGTGCACAATAAAATACAGCCTGCTGTTCTCAATGTATTTTATGTGAATTGCTTTTTTTCTACAGTTCTCTGCCTGAAGTGTCACAGTATTCAACATGGGTTAGACACAAAGGCAGGTACCAAACCCACTCCGCCTGAATGGGAATTGAACACCCAGTACCAATCCAACCCTTCTAGTATAACCCAGGAGTCAAAGTCATCAGGGGATCAGGACTTTTACACGCACACTATAATCCAGAGCTCAGGATAGTGATGGCTGACATTCCAACATTCTCTCCATCACATGACTGATCAATGATCTTTCCTGCTCTCACTGCCTCAAATTCACAAGTTGCTCCTCAATCTGTTTTGCTGTTCATTGGCCATTGAGTACCTGGAGTGGGACTTTTTAAAATTCATTCAGGATATGAGGGCATCACTGGCCAGGCCAGCATTTATTGCCCATGCCTAAATGCCCAGAGGGCAGTAAAGAGCCAACCCCATTGCTGTGGGTCGGGAGTCATATGTAGGCCAGACCACATAAGGATGGCAGTTTCATTCCCTACACGGCATTAATGAACCAGATGGGCTTTTTGAACAGTAGACTCATAGTCAATATTAGACTCTTAATTTCAGATTTCTTTACTGAATTCATAGCAAAAGGGGGATTTGAACCCAGGTCTCTGGGTTAACAGTCCAACCATAACACCACTAAGCAGTCACCTTAGCCCCCACCCCAGGGACCTGAACCCAGGGCTTCTGACACAGGGGCAACAATATTACCCACTCAGCTATAAGATCTCCTCAGTGGGAAGGATGCTCTTCAGAGGGTGAGCGCAAACTCGATAGGCCAAATGGCCGCTGTCTGCATAGTAGGGATTTTACAATTCTATTCTATAATGGTCACAGGCTCTGCTTTCTCTCCACAGGTGCTGCCAGACCTTTTAAGTTTCTCCAACTATTTTTAGTTTTGTTGCATGCAAGATAAATCTGGTTTTTGGATCCAGTGTGAAACTCAGCGGGTGTAACAGAAACCATTTAATTGTCTATAGCACATTTAATGGGGAGAAAATGTCATGGTGGTGCAATGGCTAGTACTATTGCCTCATTGCACTAGGGACCCTGGTTCAATGCCAGCCTCAGGCGACTGTCTGTGTGGAGTTTGCACATTCTCCCCATGTCTGCATGGGTTTCCTCCGGGTGCTCTGGTTTCCTCCCACAGTCCAAAGGTATACCGGTTAAGGTGGATTGGTCTTGCTAAATTGCCCAGAGTATCCAGGGATGTTCAGGCTCTGTGGGTTAGCTTTGGGAAATGCAGGGTTACAGGGATCCTGATGGGATGCTCTTCAGAGGGTCAGTATGGATTCGATGGGCAGAAAGGCCTGCTTCCACAGTGTGGGGATTCCATGATTCTATAATGTATTTCAACAAAGTGTAAGGAGAGTAAGCGATGAGTCGAAGAATGAAAGACGAGATGGAATGTGGTACTCACTACCACAAGGAGCAGTTGGGATGAATAACCCAGTTGCACTTCAAAGGATACTTGATAAACACAAGGAGGATCGAAGGTAATGTGATGGAATGGTGGGAGAGAGGAGGCTCACATGGAGTGTAAACATGGGCCTGTTTCTGTCCTGGAATTGTTTTGTACTTAGGAATGGTGAACTCTGGGGATTTTAAGGAGGGTCTTTTAGGAGGAAAGCATTGTAGAGAGGCTTCTGTTATGTAAAGTGATGACCATGGAGAAGTTTGGGTATGGGCTATGCAGAAGCTCCATCCAGTCTAATAAATTACACAGTTACCAGGTGGAGACTGGGAAGGTTGTCCTCAGGCTTTTGGCTGTTGATGTTGGTAACTACAAGTGGATCCTGGAATATCCTTCAGGTGGAGGAACACTCCTCATGTTAGCAAATGCACGTAGTTACAATAACTCATCTATCCATTGAGATATAATAAAGCATGCCTAATTATCTGAGACAAGTGTTCCTTCTGTTGTGACTTATTTTGTGGCCCATCCTCCATCGCAACTTGTTGTACAGTCCCCTGTCCTAGCACAGTGCCCCAACCATGAAACACTATCAGTAGATACCTGGCATCACAACAACCTACAGCTGGAATTCCATACTCCAGAGTCCAGTGACTGAAAACGTGACTTCAAATGATGGAGTCAAGGAAGGAGGTATATAGGAGATCAGAGACAAAGAAGTGGACATTTCTTGTCAAATTAAAGGACCCAACAAGATTTTAGAGATAGGAAGGGGAGGATCTCCAGGATGAGAATTATAAATTCGAGGCATTGAAGGATCAGGAGTCAGTACTAAAACATTGCTTGGATTTCATAAATTGACTTGAGGTGCAATCCAGTTCATAAGATTATGAATAAAGCTCTTTGGTGTAATGTTGGGGGGGCCACAACACAAAATAAAACCCTAATTTGGAGTCAAATCGAAACAACATTTACAATCGAACCCATTGTGAGCAAAGGAGTAATATTCTATCCCTGCATCAGTCCTTTATAAAACAGCTTTCAGGAGCTTTGTGTTGAGTTGTGTATTTTTTTGGAAATTAAGAGGCTGTTTTAATTCAGGAAATTCTCACAAGCTAAAATTAGATTGTGGCTAATTAATCTGTTTTCAGTGAATGAGAACACTGGGCCAGCTCCTGTGAAATAGTGCCATGGGAATTTTTACATTTGTCTTGGTTTGACATTTTAGCCAGCATATGATACCTCCAATAATGTTACCCTCAGTACTAGTGGTAACCTGAATCACAGGCTCAAGCCTTAGACTTGACACCAACTCAGTCTTCATCGTGATTCTTAGGCTAACACAATATTGCAACAGTATCCTATAATCTGAATAATTCCATTCTCCTTAAACTAGGTCCTGGATTAATGCCATTGTTAATAACAACATTATGCATTTATATTCTCCCGACTTGTATTTTTCTGAGAAAAGGAAATATGTCGCAGAAGCTTTGTCTTTTTGTACCAATCAGGACAAATGCAAGAATGCCAAACATCAAATGATTACAACACTGCTGACGAAGCACTTAGTTCCCTTGTGATTTCTCAATGGCAATGCCATGGTCAGTCTGAGGTGACTTGCTCATCAATCAGCATCCTCTTCTCCTGTAGAACGGATTGTTATGACTGTTTAAAATTTATTGAAATTGTCTTGATAAGAGTGAAATGAAAAGCTGAAGTAACATATCTCTCTTTCTGATCAATAATTAAGACTGTACAACAAAGTGACAACCTTTAATGTAGTGAAATCTCTTAAGCTGTTTCACAAGATGTTATGGAACCAAACTGGACCCCAAAGGAATTTGGATTAGTGACTAAAAGAGCTACAGTTTAAGGAACATCTGAAAGGAAAGCAGGTAAAGATGTGGTGAGGTTTTGAAAGGGAATTCCAGAGCTTGGAGTCCAAAAAACTGAAAGCATGACAATTTTGGAGAAATGCATGTTGTGGCTGTGCAAGAGCTAAAGTTGGAGGTTTTCTAGTCTCACAAACAGTTGTAGGGCCTTCAGGAGGTTACAGAATTGGAATGGGATGATGGAGGATTTGGAATCAAATCTGAGTTCCTTCGCAGGCCAGGTGGAAAGGCTTTGTTTTGACTACTCAGGATTTTCAAAACATTGTTGACTACCAAACTATGTAAAAGGTCCTCACACAATGACTTACTTTGTGAAATGTTAATGGCTGTTATTATATAGGCAAACAGTCAATGATTAAGCGCATGGTGAGCAAGTGAATTTATTGCCGGGACACTCAGTTCATATCGTGCTGATGTCACTGAAGTGCTTTTCAACTGATCTGATCAATAAATACCAATAAGTGGTGTTAATGAAGGCCATTTCAGGCTGTGTGTGTTGTCGGAAAAGTACTAAAGAGTTTGTTGAATGAGGTCTAAGTCCAAAAGCATCCTTTAATTGCATCCTAACAATCTGAGTGTACACAGGGATTTCTAGCAATGATTGCAAAGGCTAACGAGGAGATTAGTTAATTGGATGGTGAACTGATCTGACCTTGAAGGTCAGCTCACAGATGGCTTAACCCTTTGAATAATCCTGATGGGAAACTCTGCAGCAAGAGAATAGCAGACCCAGTAGAAGCTGAATAGGAGTTAATATTTTGCAGGGTGTTCTTTTATCTGTGGGACTTTGGTTTTGATTCAGACCAAAGTCAGTGCAAAAGAAAGAATTGGCACTTACGTAGACCTTTTATTCCTTCAGAACATCTCACAGCCTATTAAAATGAGGGACTTTTTCTCAGCATCCCCCAATATTCATCATCCAGCCCGAATTGCCCAGAGGGCACCTGAGTGTCAGACACATTGCTGTGGGTCTGGGATTACATGTAGACCAGACCAGGTAAGGCTGGAAGATTCCCTCCCAAAGGACATTAGTGAACCAGGTGGGGTTTTCCAATAATCAATGATGGTCATCATTAGAACTCTTAATCCCAGATTTTTATTGAATCAAAATTCCAAATCTGTCATGGTGGGATTCAAACCCAGGTCTCCAGAATATTACCTGGGTTTCGGATTAAAAGCCGAGCGATAATATCAAAAGGCCATCAACCGTGCAAAAGTGCAAAGCAAAGTTCTACAAAAAGCAATGAGGGAAATTTGCAGCTACTCTATGTTTGTGATTTTGTTTGAGTGATAAAAGCAGCCAGGTAGCCAACATTTCAGACTGTGAGTGAGAGCCTGGGGAATAACATTAAGGTATAGGAGACAGTGCCAGAAAATGGCATGGTGGAGAGGATGAGCCATGACCCAGAAGAGTGTGGTCGGCGCATTGGGCTGAATAGCCAACTCCTATTCCTGTGTTCCTGGAACATGTGTAAAATGAAAGCACATGGGATTGAGGATAGTGCACTGACATGTTTAAATAACTAGTTGGCAGACAAGGATCAATGAAGCAAAACAGACAGATCTCCTTCCAAGTGGCTACAAGTGATTGGTGAGGGACTGTAGGGACCTGTACATGGATGCCAGCTTTTCACGATATACATTACTGATTTAGATGAGGGATCTAAATGTAACAGATGAGACAATGCTGGGTAGGAGGTTGAACTGTGAGGAGAATGCAGAGGTGCTTCAGTGTAACTTGGAAAAATTGAGTAATGGGGCAAATGCATGGCAGATGCAGTATAATGTGAATAAAGGTGAGGTTATCCATTTTGGTAGCATATACAGGAAGGCAGATTATTATCGGAATGACAATAGATAAGGAAAGGGGAGGTGTAACAAGACATGGATGTCTTTGTACACAGTTTGCTGAAGGTAAGCATGTAGGTTCAGCAGATAATGATTTAGGCAAATGGTACGTTGACTTTCATCGCAAGAGGATTCGAGAACAGGAACACTGATGTGTTGCTGCAATCACACAGGGCTTTGGTGAGACCACACCTAGAGTACTGAATGAGTTTTGGTTTCCTTATCTGAGGAAGGATGTTCTGGCTGGATCATTTAGGACTATGTTTTTTGGAATTTAAAAAATGGGGGAGGGGAATCTCATAGAAAAACATAAACGTTCTAAACAAACCTAGGAAGGATGTTCTGATGACCAGGAGTCCAGAACCAAGGGTCATGGTTTAAGAATATGGAGCAGGCCATTCAAGACTGAGATGAGGAGAAATGTCTTCACCCAAAGAGGTGGTGGGCCTGTGGAATTCTCTGCCACAGAAAATAGCTGAGGTCAAAACATTGAATGTTTTCAAGAAGTTAGATGTAGTTCTTAAGGCCAAAGGGATCAAAGGGTACAGGTGAGAAAGTAAGAACTAGACAGTGAGTTGGATGATCAGCAATGATCATACTGAATGGTACAGCAGACTCAATGGGCCAAATGGCCTAGTCTGGCTCCTGTTTTCTGTGTTAATTCTTCTGACTCTTCTTTGTAAATGTGCTGTGGAATCTTGTATAGTAATGACAAGGGGAGTCGGGGTAACATTTCATCTGTAAGACAGCACCTCCAACATTGCAGCACTGTCACAGTACTACTCCTGGATTGTCAACTTGAATTTCCAAATTTCAATAGTTTGAACACAGGATTTTCTGACGGCCACTGTGACAGTTCTGAAACCCAATAAATGCATAACCAGTGAGATTCAGGAATAACGTCTTATGGGGCATTAAATCTAGTAGTAGGCTGATCAAGCCAAAAATAAAGCAATTAAAGCAGGTTTTTTTTAACCTACTGAAAGATCCTCAGTCCCCCTGGCTGGAAGGATTTGGTGGTGAGCTGCCTTCTTGAACCACTGCAGTACCTACTGTAGGTAGACCACGATGCCCTGAGGGAGGAAAGTCCTGCAATGTATCTTGTAGATGGTACACACTGCTGCGAATGAGAGTCAGTGGTGGAGGGAGTGAATGTTTGTGGATGTCATGCCAATCAAGTGGGCTACTTTATCCTGGAGAGTGAAAGGTTCTTAAGTATTGTTGGACTACACCCATCCAGGCAAGTGGGGAGTATTCCGTCACACTCCTGACTTGTGCCTTGTAGATGGTGGATATGCTTTGGGAATCAGGAAGTGAGTATTTGCTGCTCTTACCTGCTCTTGTAGCCATTTGTATTTATATGGCTAGACTAGTTCAGTTTCTGGTCAATAGTAACCTCCGGTATGCTGATAATGGGGAGTTTCTAATTGATTCTTAAATAGAATCATAGAAAAGTTATAAACTGGAGGAAGGCCATTCAGCCCACCTAGTGTGCACCAACAAGAACAAGAAGAGAAGAAAACAGGAAGGGAAGAGAAAAAGAGAATCCCTACATTGTGGAAACAGGCCATTCAGGCCAACAAGCCCATGTTGACCTTCTGAAGAGTATCCCACCCAGACCCGTATTCTTATATCTATCACTGATAAATACCCCTAACCTACACATCCCTGAACACTATGGGCAATTTAGCATGGCTAATTCACCTAACCTGCACATCTTCGGACTGTGAGAGGAAACCCATGTAGACATGGGGACAATGTGCAAATTTCACACAGATAGTTGCCTGAGGCTGAAATCAAATCTGGGTCCCTGGCACGGTGAGGCAGCAGTACTAGCCACTGAGCCAACATGCCACCCATTTGCCGTATCGGTTGATAAAGAATTAAGAACTAGCCTCCCATTCTAATCCCAGCTTCCAGCAACCAGCCCATATGCCACTTCAGGTCAATCCAGAGTTTTCATCACATTTATTCAGTCAGGATCATTGTCTTTGTTAAAAATCTCTCAGTATCAGGGCTAAATTGCCTTTTCACTTCAATGGTTTCAACCGCATGGCTAATTTTTGATTAACTTCCCAGTTTACACCATCCATGTCGAAATGGCAGTAATATGAAGTGCATTTTATCAGTTGCGGGAAGGGCTTTATGATCGTTTCGTGATTGGAACCAGGTGGACCTCATTGACTGTGAGATCCTTTATTGGGGTTGTTAACCTGGACCAATCAGCAAGTCCTGGCTGACTAAAATAAACATGGGATTTTTGATGTAAAGGGCAGTGCTTGTCACTGGCCACTCGGGTGTCTTTCCTATCTTCCTGGTGGTGGAATTGAATAAAGATTCGTGCACTTTGTGTCTTTTCACTGTGTCTCACACCTGCACACACACACCATGGGTGCTGGGGAATAAAAATAAGCACTACCGCACTTAGGCGGTAGTGTGGGGGTTAAAAATAAAAAAAAAAGAGAGAAAACAAAAAAAAAAAGAAAAAAAAATAAATAAAATAAACAGGAATGTAGGCCCGGGTGTCCTTGGAGAAGGAGCACGCGGGTGTCCACTGACACCCTGCAGTTAAAAAAAAAGAAAAGAAAAAAAAAAAAAAATAAACATGGGATTTTTGATGTAAAGGGCAGTGCTTGTCACTGGCCACTCGGGTGTTTCCTATCTTCCTGGTGGTGGAAATTGAATAAAGATTCGTGCACTTTGTGTCTTTCACTGTGTCTCACACCTGCACACACACACACACCATGGGTGCTTAAAAAAAAAATTAAAAAAAAGAAAGAAAAAAAAAGAAAATAAAAAAAAAAGAAAAAATAAAAAAAAACGAAAAAATAAAAAAAAACATAAACATGGGATTTTTGATGTAAAGGGCAGTGCTTGTCACTGGCCACTCGGGTGTTTCCTATCTTCCTGGTGGTGGAAATTGAATAAAGATTTGTGCACCTTGTGTCTTTCACTGTGTCTCACACCTGCACACACACACCATGGGTGCTGGGGAAAAAAAAAGCACTACCGCAGTTAGGCGGTAGTGTGGGGGTTAAATTTAAAGAAAAGATATAACCGGGGAAAAAAGAAAAAAAGAAAATAAAGAAAAAAAAAGAAATAAACATGGGATTTCCTTGGCTACATCCAAGTCCGGGTGGCTCTGGAGAAGGAGCACGCAGTGCCTACCAACACCCTGGAGTTGTTCAGGGAGAGGTGGGCGTCACAGGGAGTGGAGTGCATTATTTCCCCCTCCAACTCTATTTTGATTTAGTCCCTACCCTCCCCTTCACTGTTTGATCATGCAGTATTGCCTTTTGTGAAGGGCAGTACTTGTCACTGGCCACCTGGGTGTTTTCCTATCTTCCTGGTGGTGGAAATCGAATAAAGATTCGTGCACCTTGTGTCTCTCACTGTGTCTCACACCTGCACACACACACTATGGGTGCTGGGGGAAAAAAATAAGCACTACCGCAGTGAGGTGGGAGTGTGGGGTTTAATAGAGAAAAAAAAATAAATTTTCCCAAAAAAAGAAAAAAAAAAGAATTAAAAAAAAATATGGGATTTCCTTGGCTACATCCAAGTCCGGGTGGCTCTGGAGAAGGAGCACGCGGTGCACACCAACACCCTGGAGTTGTTCAGGGAGAGGTGGGCGCCGCAGGGATGAAGTGCATTATTTCCCCCTCCAACTCTATTTTGATTTAATCCCTGCCCTCCCCTTCACTGTTTGATCACACAGCATTGCCCTTTGATGTGAAGGGCACTGCTTGTCACTGGCCACTCGGGTGTTTTCCTATCTTCCTGGTGGTGGAAATTGAATAAAGATTCGTACACCTCGTGTCTCTCACTGTGTCTCACACCTGCACACACACACACGCACCATGGGTGCTGGGGGAAAAAATAAGCACTACCGCAGTTAGGCGGTAGTGTGGGGGTTTAATTTTAAAAAAAGGGAATTAGCACATAAAAAAGATTAGTGTGAAGAAAAAAAACAAACAGGAGTGTGGTGCTGGGGAAAAAATAAGCACTACCGCAGTTAGGCAGTAGTGTGGGGATTAAATTAAAAAAAAACATGGGATTTCCTTGGCTACATCCAAGTCCGGGTGGCTCTGGAGAAAGAGCACGCGGTGTCCACCAACACCCTGGAGTTGTTCAGGGAGAGGTGGGCGCTGCAGGGAGTGGAGTGCATTATTTCCCCCTCCAACTCTATTTTGATTTAATCCCTGCCCTCCCCTTCACTGTTTGATCACTCAGCATTGCCTTTTGTGAAGGGCAGTACTTGTCATTGGCCACCGGGTGTTTTCCTATCTTCCTGGTGGTGGAAATTGAATAAAGATTCGTGCACCTTGTGTCTATCACTGTGTCTCACACCTGCACACACGCACAACATGGGTGCTGGGGAAAAAATAAGCACTGCAGCAGTTGGGCAGAAAATGGAAAAAAGAAAACATGGGATTTCCTTGGCTACATCCAAGTCCGGGTGGCTCTGGAGAAGGAGCACGTGGTGTCTACCAACACCCTGGAGTTGTTCAGGGAGAGGTGGGCGCCGCAGGGAGTGGAGTGTTTTACTTCCCCTCCAACTCTATTTTGATTTAATCCCTGTCCTCCCCTTCACTGTTTGATCACTCAGCATTGTCCTTTGACAAGGGCACTGCTTGTCACTGGCCACTCAGGTGTTTCCTTTCTTCGTGCGTGCTGAGGAGAAATAAGCAGTTAGGCAGTAATGCAGGGGTAAGAAAAAAAATATATAAAGAAGAGAACGGCATGGTGCCACAATGGTTAGAACTACTGCCTCACAGCACCAGAGACCCAGGTTCAATTCCCACCTCAGGCCACTGTCTGTGTGGTGTTTGCACGTTCTCCCCGTGTCTGCGTGGGCTTCCTCCGGGTGCACCGGTTTCCTCCCACAGTCCAAAAAATGTGCAGGTTCGGTGAATTGGCCATGCTAAATCGCCCGTAGTGTTAGGTGAAGGGGCAAATGTAGGGGAATGGGTCCAGGTGGGTTGCTCTTCGGAGGGTCGGTGCAGACTTGTTGGGCCGAAGGGCCTGTTTCCACACTATAAGTAATCTAATTTAATCATATAAACAGGGGATTTAGAATCTCCTCTGTTCAGGGGACTGACTCCAAGCTGGCTGGCTACAGCCAGTGCACTGTGCACAAGAGAAGGTGATGACCTAGTTGTATCACCATTGACCCGATTAATCCAGCGACCCAGATCACATTCTGGGACCCAGGCTCGAATACTGCCATGGCAGATTGTGTAATTTGAATTCAATAAAAATAAATGACAACCGTTTGTTGGAAAAACCCATCTGGTCCACTAATGTCCTTTAGAGAAGGAAACTGCCATCCTTACCTGGTCTGGCTTACATGTGACTCCAGACCCACAGCAATGTGGTTAACTCTTAACTCTGCCCTCTAGGTAATTAGGGATGGGCAATAAATGGTGTCTAGCCAGTGATGCCCTCATCCCATGAATGAATAAAGGAAAAATAATAAAGGATGACTTGGTGGCAGAATACCAGCCCCTATGGAGTTATTTTGATCACTGATGTGCTTTTGGAGTATTGTGATGTAGGAAATGCAACAGCTAATTTGTGCGCAGCAAGCTCTCTCCAACAGCAACATGGTTGTTGAGGGGTGATAATTGACTGTTTGATCAGGGAGAATCCTCTGCCAGGGGAATGTTTTTACACTCCCCTCAGAGGGTAGACAAGGGCTGGTTTAACATTCGGCCTGAATCATAGCATCAGTGTGGCCCACGGCCTCAGCACCGCAGTGTCAGCTGAGATTCAAAACTGTTGAGTGGGAGATGAACCCACAGCCATCTGCCTCAGAGCCATCCACCAAGTCACCTTCAATGTCATGTTGCTAACGGAATTCTCAGTCTCGCTCCCGTTGAGTGTGAATTTAGAGCACAAAGTTACTTTAGAATTCAATCTTGCTTTGACAATTACTTAATGCCGTGCCTTAGAGCAGACAGTGCCTTTGCTGAAATGCCTGTGGGAAGGTACCCTGCACCTCAGTGATTCACTGACCAATATCCCCCCCTTCTTTTTTGAAAGAAAAAAAGCAAGTTGGCTCACCATCTTCCACTGCATTTGGGAATTTCCTCAGGGAATCACAGATGGGAATCCACACCTGCTACACTACAACAGCCAACACTGAAGAAGAAAATATTGACAGCTGAGGAGCCTTACAAATGAAATTGGTTCCAAAAGAATAAGGATACTTACACAATAACAGCAAAAGTCCAAAAATCAACTGGATTCTACTTGGGGATCAGTAATAAACAGTGAAAATGCTGGAAGTATGCAGCGACATTGTAGATTATAGTGTCATAGAGATGTACAGCACGGAATCAGGCCCTTCAGTCCAACTAACCATAGGTTGATAAACTCCAAAATCCAGAATTGACACAGGAGTTAGCACAATCATATTACCACTACATCATGTGAAAAGCATATACAGTCAGAGAGTGATACTCCAGCTTATAAAACAGGATGGGGAAAAGACATGGAAGAAGCTTATCAAGTCCTAAAATGATTGAACTTGATATTGGATCCTGAAGACCATAGGGTCCCCAAGCAGAAAGTGAGATGCTGTTCTTCCAGCATCTGTCTTCCACCACCACACCCTCGGCTTTATCATGACACCACAGTCAGCACAGACAACCATTTTCACCTGTCTAATGGTCCCTAATATCAGCTTTTGTCTTTCCCTGGCACTGTCCACCCCTTTGACTGCCTATCTTTCTCTCCCTCTGGGTTCCATCTATACCTCTGCCCCTTTAATCCATATCAGCATATAAAGCACCATTTTCTAGGTGCTGATAGTTCAGATGAAGGGTCACTGGACTCAAAATGCTTTCTGTCCAGACATGCTTTCAAACATACTGAGCTTTTTCAGCAAGTTCAGCTTTTGTTTCAGATTTCCAGCCTCTGGAATTCTTGCTTTTATTTATTTAATGCACTGGGCAGACAACATGAGCCTCTCATTTATCTCTCCACCCTTCAGGCTCTCTGCCTGTATTCCTGATGAAGGGCTTTTGCCCGAAATATCGATTTTACTGCTCTTCAAATGCTGCCTGAACTGCTGCGCTTTTCCAGCACCACTCTAACCTAGACTCTGGTTTCCAGCATCTGCAGTCATTGGTTTTACCTAGACTACATGAGGCAGACATCCATATATAACTACAGGGATACCAGCAAAAATTTCTCATCTATGAAACCAGCCCAGATCATGCAACACCATCATTGATTATGGTGCTATATGGAAAAGTAACAGAAGTCAGTTCAGCCAATATAAGATAGACGTAGAGAGTGTGTTTCCATTGGTGGATGAAACTAGGACAAGGGGCCATAGCCTCAGAATAAGGGGGAGCAGATTTAGGACTGAATTAGGAAGGAACCTTTTCACCCAGAAGGTTGTGAATCTATGGAATTCCCTGCCCAGTGAAGAAGTTGAGGCTATTTTAGTAAATGTTTTTAAGGCTTAGAGATTGTTTTTGAACAATAAAGGAATTAAGGGATATGGTGAGAGTGTGGGTAAGTGGAGCTGAGTCCAAAAAAAGATTAGCCATGATCTTACTGAATGGCGGAGCAGGCTCAAAGGGTCAGATAGCCTTACTCCTGCTTGTAACTGTTATGTTCTCATGTTATGTATGGTGCACCAGTCATGAACAAACAGAGTGAGGAAGCACACTCTGGCTTTAATGATTATTTGGTGTTGCAGACTGACAACAATTAGCAGCAAGGCAACCCAATCATTAAACATCAGGGAACATGTATATCTCCAGGCAGGGGATGATCAATAGATCAGGACTAGTTTTCAAAGCTCCAGAAAGTTACCAGGAACCTTGAAATGGCAGTTTTGTAAACCCTATTTATGAATAATTATGGAATTGACAACAATACTTGTCAACAACCATGTATGTGTTAAAATATATTTCTATCTTTGGAAAAGGGAGCTGGTTGTGTAACACCCCACGGTCAGTATGTCTGTTAACAGACACACTGTGTCAGTATGCCTTTAGGACACAGCCTCATGACATCATTACTGTGTCATACCATGTTACCTGTAAAGTTTCCATGCAGTATACAATTGGGAATCACTTAAAGCATGATGGACTACACGAAACATACTGCTGTACTGTAATGTAATAGTCGAAAGGTGTGGTACTGGAAAAGCACAGCCGGTCAGGCAATACCTGAGGAGCAGGAGAATCGAGGTATCGAGCATAAGCCCTTCATCAAGAACATAATTGCTTAATGTTAGCCTGGGCACTTAGATGTCTGAGAAATGTAATATTTATATATACTAATTAGCTGCAACAAATGTCTACTAGATTCTTTAATACCAGAAAATGTATGCCTAGCATTTAATGAGGGATAACATAAACGTTGCCACACCAGCTAAAAATACCCTGCTGGAGGTAAAATCAGAGATCTGACGACAAAGTCCAAACTTGTATTAATGGTTTTTGCCCCTCAGCTTTTCAGCCATTGTTGATCCTGTTCCTCATGGCCTGGCTCTGTAATGTTATCATTCCCCTAAGCCAACACTGCTCTTTCGAGGCCACTGTGTTATGAAGTATGGGCCTCATCCCAAACCAGGAAGAATTCATGATTCAAATGTCTTTCCATGTTCCAACATACTCTTTTTTGTATTTTCTGTGGCAGGTTTTAGCTGCCATAATAAAAGATATTAAAGATAAATTAATCTCAAGGATCAGAAATCTTGAGAACTAGTGCAGCCAATATCTTGTTAAATCTACTCCTGGACATTTCAGAGTCAAAAAGTGTGGTGCTGGAAAGGTACAGCCAGTCAGGCAACATCCGAGGAGCAGGAGAGTCGACGTTCCGAGCATTAGCTCTTCATCAGGAATGCTTATGCTTGTGCTGACCTAGCACCACACTTTTTGACTCTGATCTCCAGCATCTGCAGTCCCTCACTTTCTCCTGAGCATTTCACAAAAAACAGTGACAAACAGCAAGAGGCCATTTGGCCCATTGTGCAGTACTCTGCAAGAGCAATTAAGCTAGTCACACTCCTCTGTCCTTTCCCTCTAATCCTGCATTTCTTTTCCGGTCAGGAACTTATTCAATTCCCTATTGAAAATCAGAGTTGAACCTATTTCTACCACAGTGTATTCCAGATTGATTTGATTTGATTTATTATTGCAACATGTGCTGAGATAGAATGAAAAGTATTATTTTGCTTGTTAATCAGACAAATCAAAACTTACATAAGTACAGCAGGGTAATAGAACAAGTGCAGAATATAGCATTACAGCTACAAGTGCAGAGAAAGATCAACTGTAATATATGAGAGGTCAATTCAAAAGTCTGGTAACAGTGGGGACAAAGCTGTTCTTGAATGTGTTGGTACGTGTTCTCAAACTTTTGTAACTTCAGCCTGATGAAAGAAGGTAGAAGAGAGTATAATCGAGGTGGGAGGGCTCTGGGATTATGTTGTCTGATTTCCCAAGGCATTGGGAAGTATAGACAGATGGAAAGCTGGCTTTCATCATGGACTGGGCTCTCTGTAATATTCACGACTCTCTGTAATTTCTTGCAGTCTTAGGTAAAGCAGTTGCCATAGCAAGTTCTGATACATCAGATGGGATGCCCCCTATGATGCATTTATAAAAATTGGCAAAAGTCATTCTGGACAGACCAAATTTCCTTAGCCTTCTGAGGTAATAGAGTCATTGATGTGCTTTCTTGACTATAGCATCAGTGTGGATGGACCAAGTCAAATTGTTGGTGATCATCACTCCTAGGTACTTGAAGCTCTTGATCTCTTGAGGTCACGGTGGCTCAGTGGTTATCACTGCTGCCTCACAGCGCCAGAGACCTGGGTTCAATTCCTCCTTCAGGCAACTGTGGAGTGTGGAGTTTGCACATTCTCCTCGTGTCTGCGGGGGTTTCCTCCGGGTGCTCCAGTTTCCTTTCACAGTCCAAACTTGTGCAGGTCAGGTGGATTGTCCATGCTAAATTGCCCATAGTGTGCAAATTGGGTGGATAAACCATGGGAATTACAGGGACGGGGTGGGCCGCTGTTTGGGTGTTAGTGTGGACTTGAAGGCTCGCATGGCCTGCTTCCACACTGTAGGAATTCTATCTCCAGATCAAGGGCGTGTCTACCATTTCCTGTAGTCAATGACCAGCTCCTTCATTTTGCTGACATTGAGGGAAAGATTGCTGTCTTTACATAGAGCCAGTAAGCTGTCTATCTCTTTTCTGTACGCTGTCTTGTTACTGTTTGATCTGATCCACTGTGCTGATGTCATCAGCAAACTTATAAATGGAGTGAGAACAGGATTTGGCTACACAGTTGTGAGTGTATGTGGAGTATAGTAGAGGCCTGAGTACACAGCCTTGCAGGGCATCAGTATTGAGGATTATTGGGGAGGAGGTGCTCTTGTTTGGGAGGCTGGGTCATTAAATGTCTTCAAGGCAGAGACTGATAAATTCTTGATCTCGCAAGGAATTAAGGGCTTCGGGGAGAGTGGGGGTAAGTGGAGTTGAAATGCCCATCAGCCATGATTAAAGGGTGGAGTGGACTCGATGGGCCGAATGGCATTACTTCCATTCTCATGTCTTGTGGTCTTACCCTTACTGATTGAGGTCTGCAGGTCAGGAAATCGAGAATCCAGTTGAAGAGGGCGGAGCAGAATCCTAGCTCTTGGAGTTTGGAGATGGGTTGGCTGGAATCATGATGTTGAAGGAGCTAAAGCCTAATAAATAGGAGTTTGGTGTCATCTGATGTCTTGTTATTCAGATGCTACTCACTGAGTATGCAAAACACTTCACCTCACATTACCGTTGTCAATCACCTTCTGTCTCTGTCTTCTGGTTCCTGACCTCTCCTATCTGTCCAGTTAAACATGGTTTCATTCCACTCCCCACATCAATCAATGAAGACGTTCAAATATTATAAAGATAAAAATGCTGTTATCTTTCTCCCAGGACAATCCTATAGCAGCCTGCAAGAGTTTAATCTTTCATTTTCTGCCAAACAAAACTGTTGCAGACAAAACATTGAAGACCTTCAAGAAAGATGCAGATTTAGTTCTTAGGGCTAAGGGGTCAAGGGATATGGAGAGAAAGTGGGAGCAGCGGAGTGCGTTGGATGATCAGCCATGATCACACTGACCTGTCGTGTAGGCTTGAAGGACTGAATGGCCTACTCCTGCTCTATATTTTCTGTTTCTACGCAATGTCTGACATTTCCAACACAGTCCTGAAGGATCAAGATGTGGCAGGTCTTGTGGCAATGTTGCTTCCCTGGGACGGTTAACTCTGTGTGGCAAGAAGCAAGAAGTAAAGCAGACTTTTAATTCAAGAGCGGAGCAACTGATTTTAAAAGATGGCCTAGTGAGGTTGCTGATCCAGATAGAGTACAGAGCTTGTGTAAACAGCATGTGGAAAACCTGCCTGTTTCATACAAAACCAGCAGATAGAGCTGAAAGATCACCTACCAAGAGGAAGGAATGGTTACAGTGACCTCTATGGACGGTAGTGAGAAATGCCTGTCTGGAGGGGAGTTAGCTCCACACTGCTAAACTCATTTACACAAAACTGTCTGTAACATTTATACGAGATGAGGAAACAGCTGTGCTAACATGGCACAGAAATGCAATTTGCAAATGTGCTAACCGCAGACAAAATGGGGAATCTAGCCGTAAGGTGGTGAAGGTTTTTGGTAGGTCCTGTGTAAGATGGTTATCAAGAAATCCAATTAGGAAGGAACTTCCGAAGGATGCTGTGAGTGCAAAAGTCACCACTGCAAGGGAGTGATTGAGGTGATTTGCGTGAAGGCGAGGTCTGACACGTGTCTGACCGGGAGAGTTTTTATAGTGAGAGGATTAGATGATGGAAGGAGGTTCAACTTATTGAGCACGGTCCGTTAAGGCCCCATCCACGGCCCACAGATCCTGTCATTGAGTTTCGGGCTCAGAGCTGGGGATGTAGCACTGTACCCCACACGATCCCTACATATTCAAATTAATTCTGTATAAACATAACCACTGCAGTGTTTTCACAGCACCCTGCCTGGATACCTTCCCTGAGCCATGGCAAGTTGAGGGAACTCTTACCTCCAACTCCAAAGTTTGCCATTTTAAATTTGAAAGGCATAGAATGAGAGACCAACACTCCAGTGCAGGTCAGTCTCACCACCAGAGGTGCCAACCTGCTCATTGGTCACCACTGAAGCAGGCATGCCAATTATCTTTAGAATTCCACTTGGTTCCCCACCAATATCACCAGGAATACTCTTTTTAAAAATTTATTCATGGGGTGAGAGTGTCACTGGCTAGGTCAGCATTTAATGATTAGAAACAGTGTGGAAACAGGCCCTTTGGCCCAACAAGTCCACACCAACCCTCCGAAGAGCAACCCACCCAGACCCATTCCCCTGCATCTAACACTACGGGCAATTTAGCATGGCCAATTCACCTAACCTGCACATCTTTGGACTGTGGGAGGAAACTGAAGCACCCGGAGGAAACCCACGCAGACACGGGGAGAATGTGCAAACTCCACACAGACAGTTGCCTGAGGGAGGAATTGAACCCAAGTCTCTGGCACTGTGAGGCAGCAATAATAAACACTATGCCACCGCACCGCCCATAACAAAAATACTCATCCCTCATTGGACAACTTAGAGTCAACCACTTTGCTGTGGGTCTGGAGTCACTTGCGGGCCAGACCAGGTAGAGTTGACAGATTTCCTTCCCTAAAGGACATTAGTGAACCAGCTGGATTTTCCGACAATTGATGGTTGTTTTTATTGAACTCAAATTCCACCGTAAACTTGGTGGGATTTGAATCCAGGTCATCAGGATTTTAGATAGGTCTCTGAATTAAAAGTTTAATGATCACATCACTATGCTATTGCATTTCTGCCTAGGACTAATAGAGAGAAGCTGGTGAAGGCCCCAGTTAATGTTCTGGGAACATGGATTCTAAAGCCCACAGGGCAACCAATGGAATTAAAAAGAAAAGTTAGCTTTAGTAATGGTGATCATAGAACATAGAACATAGAATATAGAAAAATACAGCACAGTACAGGCCCTTTGGCCCTCGATGTTGCGCCGATCCAAGCCCACCTAACCTACACTAGTCCACTATCCTCCATATGCCTATCCAATGCCCGTTTAAATGCCCATAAAGAGGGAGAGTCCACCACTGCTACTGGCAGGGCATTCCATGAACTCACGACTCGCTGAGTAAAGAATCTACCCCTAACATCTGTCCTATACCTACCACCCCTTAATTTAAAGCTATGCCCCCTCGTAATAGCTGACTCCATACGTGGAAAAAGGTTCTCATGGTCAACCCTATCAAAACCCCTAATCATCTTGTACACCTCTATCAAGTCACCCCTAAACCTTCTTTTCTCCAATGAAAACAGCCCCAAGTGCCTCAGCCTTTCCTCATACAATCTTCCTACCATACCAGGCAACATCCTGGTAAACCGCCTCTGCACCCGTTCCAGTGCTTCCACATCCTTCCTATAGTATGGCGACCAAAACTGCACACAATACTCCAGATGCGGTCGCACCAGAGTCTTATACAACTGCAACATGACCTCAGGACTCCGGAACTCAATTCCTCTACCAATAAAAGCCAGTACGCCATATGCCTTCTTCGCAGCACTATTTACCTGGGTGGCAACTTTCAAAGATCTGTGTACATGGACACCAAGATTCTTCTGCTCATCCACACTACCAAGTATCCGGCCATTAGCCCAGTACCCCATCTTTTTGTTACTCTAACTATCCGAATATTCTATCTGGATAAATTTGAGATATATATTTGGGCAGGCCAACCAAAACAAGGGAATACATGGTGAATGTTATGGCTCTGAGAAGCACTGATGATCAGAGGGACATTGGTGTGTACATCTACCAATCCTCCAAGGCAGCATGACAGATGGATAAAGCATCTGGATTAGTGGTGCTGGAAGAGCACAGCAGTTCAGGCAGCATCCAAGGAGCAGCAAAATCGACGTTTCGGGCAAAAGCCCTTCATCCACTAATCCAGAATCTGGTTTCCAGCATCTGCAGTCATTGCTTTTACCTGATAAATAAAGTGGTTAAGAAGTCATATGAAATATTCTTTTATTAGCTGAGGCATAGGTTTTAAAACAGAATAAAAACTGAAAGAACTGCAGATGCTGTAAATCAGAATCAGAAATTGCTGGAAAAGCTCAGCAAGTCTGGCACCATCTGTCGAGAGAAATCAGAGTTAACGTTTCAGGTCGAGTGACCCTTTCACAAGACTCAGGCATCCTGAGGAAGGGACACTTGATCCAAAACAGTTAACTCTGATTTCTCTTTACAGATGCTGCCATACTTGCTGAGATTTTCCAGCAATTCCTGTTTTTGTTTCTGATTTTAAGAACAGACTTGGTTTTGCTGGAACTATTGACTAGACCACAGCTAGAGTATTGTGTGCAGTTCTGGAACCCACATTATAAGAGGTGGGGGGGGGGGGGGGGATTTACTAGGGCGTCTCGTTGTCGTGGAAACATTATACTTTCTTTCAAACTCTTCCATCAGGCAGAAGATACAAAAGCTTAAAGGTTCAAGAACAGCTTCTTCCCCACTGTTGTTAGGGTACTGAATGGACCTCTCTAATGTTGATCGTGCTTTTATGCACCTCCTGTGCAGCCATATGCCTTGCTCTGTCTGAGCCCCCTTTCACCTCTATGACCCAGCTTGTTGTGATCTACCTGTACTGCTCACTAAACAAAACTTTTCACTGCACTTAGGTATATGCGACAATTATAAATCAAACTAAATCAAGGAGGTTTAGAGGGAATGTGAGGAAAAACATTTTCTCTCAGAGAATCTGGAACTCACTGCCTGTAAAGGTGGGAGAGGCAGGAAATATCACGATGTTTAAGAAGTATTTAAATGTGTATTTGCAATGCCAAGGTGTGCAAGGGTATGAGCTAAGTGCTGGAAAATAGGATCAGATTAGTTAGGTGGTGGCTTTTGACTAGTGCAGATTTGATGGGCCAAAGGGCCATTTTCTGTACTGTAGGTCTCTATGACTGTAGATCTCTATGACTCTATCAACTGTCTTAAAACCCCAACTGGTTCACTACATACCATTCCAGAAGGAAATCTGCCCTCCTTGTCCAATCTGGCCTACCTGTGAATGTAGACCCACAGTGAGGTGGGTGAGTTAACTGCTCTCTGAAATGGCCAAGCAAACTATCAACTTCATCTTGCCAGAAGGACTCACAGCAGAATTTAAAAGAGAAATAGGTCCATCCTGTAACATGTTTGTAAAGCCACAATACCTACACAAAAATGTCAGAACTTAATGGGTGGTACGGTGGCTCAGTGGTTAGCACCGGTGCCTCACAGTGCCAGGGACCCGGATTCGATTCCAGCCTCTGGCAACTGTGTGGAGTTTGCACATTCCCCTCATGTCTGCATGGGTTTCCTTCAGGTGCTCTGGTTTCCTCCCACAATCCAAAGATGTGCAGGTTAGGTGAATTGACCATGCTAAGTTGCCCATAGTGTTCAAGGATGTGTAGCTTAGGTGCATTAATCAGGGGAAATGTAGAGTAATGGGGAATGTGTTTGGGTGAGATACTCTTCAGAGGGTCAGTGTGGACTTGTTGGGCTGTAGGGCCTGTTTCCACACTGTAGGGATTCTATGATTAATGCACATATAAAACTTTGATTTTCTGAGAGGAATACTGAGGAGTGATGTGCAGGAGAGTGGGACTTGATAGTTCCTGAGTAAGACCCATTACATGAGCTCCAGCAATACGAAGCCATGAAAGACATCTACTTGTAGGTGCCAGTGGGACTCAGTTGGTCGCAGTTTCACCTCAGAAGCAGAATGATGAGCTCACTGCCCGGACTTGAATATCCAGGCTGATATTTCAGTGCAGTACCTGAGGGGAGCTCTCACTTTCAGAAGGGCCATCTTTCAAATGGGACTTGAAAACAAGTCTCCCATCACACTTTCGGGAAAATGTAAAAAAGTTCTCATGAAGCTTTGCAAAGAAAGGAGCAGGGAAGCTTGTTCTAGTGTTCCTGGCCAATGGGGCTCAGGTGAAGGGTGGGAGGGAGCAGTTTAAAGGAGATCTGTGAGGAAGGTTTTTTACACAGATGATAGTGGGTGCCTGGAATGCACTGTCAGGGAAAGTGGTAGAAGCAGATACAATTACAACTTTTAACAGGCATTCAGGCAGACACATGAGCAGGTGGTACAGTGACACAGGCACCTGGGTTTGATTCCAACCTTGGGTGACTGTCTGTGTGGAGATTGTACGTTCTCCATGTGTCTTTGTGGGTTTCCTCCCACTGTTCCATCTCCAGTCCCATCCCACTGGGTATGGAAGGTGCTAGCTATGAAGAGGCTGAGTAGGTTAGGATTGTTTTCATTAGAAAAAAGGAGATTGAGGAGGGGACTGATTGAGGTCTACAAAATCATGTAAGGTATAGACGTGGTAGATAGAGATAAGCTTTTTCCCAGGGTGAGGGATTCAATGACAAGAGGTCATGCGTTCAAGGTGAGGGGAGAAAAGTTTAAAGGGATAAATGTGGCAAGTACTTTACACAGAGGGTTGTGGGCATCTGGAAGGCGTTGCCAGCAGAGGTAGTAGAGGCAGGCACGGTAGATTCATTTAAAGTGCATCTGAACAGATGCTTGAGTAGGTGGGGAGCAGAGGGATACAGATGCTTAGGAATTGGGTGGTAGGTTTAGACAGTGGATTTGGATCAGCTCAGGCTTGAAGGGCCGATGGGCCTGTTCCTGGGTTGTAAGTTTTCATTGTTCTTTCTTTGTAGTCCAAAAATGTGCAGATTAGATAGATTGGCCATGCTAAACTGTCCCATAGTGTGCAGGCTAGGTAGATTAGCTATTGTAAAGATGAGGTTATGGGGATAGGATTGGCGGTTTGGGTCTGGGTGGGCTGATCTTTGGAAAGTTGGTACACTCTCAATGGGCTAAATGACCTCATTCTGCACTGTAGTGATTCTATGAACAGAGGGATATGGACCATGTGTACGCAGATGGGATTAGTTTAGAATGGTATCATGTTTGAGCAAGACATAGTGGGCCAAAGGGCCTGTTCCTGCTGTTCTATTTATCCTTCAACCATGGTCCTCAAAAATGCACCTTGCAGTGTGCACAATGGCTGTTGTATTTCCTGCACTATCATCAAACTGGAGAGGGTCCAGAAGGGATTTACCAGGATGATGCCGGGTGTGAAAGGTTTGAGTTATAAAGAAAGGCTGGATAGGCTGGGACCTGTTTCACTGGAGTGTAGGAGGTTGAGAGGTGACCTGATAGAAGTTTGTAAAATAATGGGGAGTACAGATAGAGTTGATGGTATTTGTCTTTTTCCTAAGATGGGGATTTTCAAAACTGGGAGCATGTTTTTAAGGTGAGAGGAGAGAGATTTAAAAAAGACATAAGAGGCTAATTTTTTACACAGAGAGTGGTTCATGTGCGGAATGAAATACCTGAGAAAGTGGTGGATGTGGGTACAATTACAACATTGAAAATGCATTTGGATGGATAAATGAATAGGAAAGGTTTGGAGGGATATGGGCCAAGAGCAGGCAGGTAGGACTAGATTGGGTTGTGATTATGTCTGGCACGGACTGGTTGGATCGAAGTGTCTGTTTCCATGCCGTATGACTTTATGGCTCTATGATAATTTCCAAAAGTAATTTATTACTCAGAAAGTACTGCAGGACAAGCTGAGGTTGTGAAAGGCACTATGTGCGGTGGCACAGTGGCTCAATGGTTAGCATTGCTGCCTCACAGCACGAGGATCCCAGGTTCAATTCCAGTCTCAGGCAACAGTCTGTGTGGAGTTTGCACATTCTCCCCGTGTCTGCGTGGGTTTCCTCCCACAGTCCAAAGATTTGCAGGCCAGGTGAATTGGCCATGCTAAATTGCCCGTAGTGTTAGGTGCATCAGTCAGAGGGAAATGGGTCTGGGTGGGTTACTCTTCGGAGGGTCGGTATGGATTGGTTGGGCCAAAGGGCCTGTTTCCACACTGTAGGGAATTTAATCTAATCTAAATGTCAATCTTTTGTTGTTTTGTGTGGATGTTGTGCATTGGCAGGAGTGCAGGGCAGTGTTGAGGGAGTGCTCCACTGTCAGTGGTGTTGTCTTTCAGATGCAATGTCAATGACAGCTCATCACGTCAGCCATTTGAGGTGAACAGAAAAGATTCTGCTTGTATTCTTTGGAAAGCAAAGCAAGATGCAGATTTGCTTGTGACTCTGATTTGTGGGATCATGCTGTGTGCAAGTCCACACACCCGGATCCCACATCACACCAGTACTTTATTGTGGGAAAGTTGTTTGGGATAGCTCAGGCTGTGCTATGGGATTGTGGGGATGCTGCTCCTTTAACAAGGTTATGCTGTCCTTTGCTTTTTTTTAAGAGAGATTGTAAAAGCAGTGATCCTGAAAGCTCTGGCATTCGATGGGTTTTGGGACCAGTTTGATTATAGCTAACAGATACTGCCTCAGATAAAAGGCTTTCGAGTTTTTTTTTCAAAACACCCTTGTACAATGAATTGGGAGTGGCTAGCTCTCCCAGCTCAGCTTTTCTCTGGTTTGATTTGTCAGTCTGATTATTCACTGAAAGCAGTCATGCAGTTTGAGGTTGCTGATCCACGTAACAACTACATGGAACAGGGTGTTCCATGCTGCCATCTCTCTCTCTCTCCCTCGTGTAAGACCCTGGGTTTGATTTTACCTTTTGTGCCAAGAGGTGTTTATGGGGATTGTTGCAAGTATCAGGAGCAGCATCGCTAAGCTGGGATAATCTGTTGGGTTTTCAGACAGGTTGAGTTATTCTGTATTCTGTTCTCTTTTGTTTGTGTTTCTTTCGGTAATCTTGTAAATAAATTCTGTTTTTTTTACAACTAAGTGGTTTGACCAACTGCATCTCTCCTGGAATATCTGCATAACACCTGTTTAAAACAACCAGCAAAGTTAGGATCTGGTCTACGTTCTTGAAATATTTTGAGGGGGTCTGGTCTGGTCCATTACAGCTAATTGAAATCTATCCTTTTCATTTCTTCAAAAGCCTCTATGAAATGTTCAGGCTTAACTTTCATTTCAAAATTCCACTCTTAATGTTCACTCTCACCCAACTGTCGTGTCATTTGCAAACTTACTAACCATACATCCTAAATTCTCATCCCTTTAATTGATTTTTCCATTCGTTCATGGGAGTTGTGTGAGTGCTAAGGGCTGAGCCGCAATTCTTGTCTACCTCAAATTGGCCAACAGGAAGTGGTGGTGAATGGCCTTTCTGAGCCACTGCAGATTTGTGGAGTGATGATATATGGAGGGAGTTCCAGGATTTTGAACCAGACAGTAAAGGAACAGCCATATATTTCCTAGTCAGGAAATGTGTAAGGTGTAAACTAGACAGATTTTCAAAAAATTAATCAAAATATGTTTATGGAGGTAGGCTACAGATCAGACACCATTTCATTGAATGGCAGAACAGCATCAAGGGGCCAAATGGCCTAATCCTCTTCCTTTGTTCCAAAATTAGCTCAGAGTAAAAGAGAGCAAAAGCACACTGCTCTGCTAATACACTCACAGCTCCTGACAATACACTCCACTCCTGATAATACACACAGCTCCTGATAATACACACAGCTCTTGATAATACACTCCATTCCTGATAATACACACTGCTCCTGGTAATACATACTGTTCCTGATAATAGACTCTGCTCCTGGTAATACACACTGCTCCTGGTAATACACACTGTTCTGATAATACACACTGCCCCTGATAATAACACCTGATAATCACCTGGAGAGATTAATTTAGCAATAGTCGTGTCAAGTATCTTCAGAATCCCTTGTTCAGTCTGTTTGTTTTCAGAGCTGGTAAGCCCCACCATGTGGGGTGTTCATGAGCTCAGCTGGCTCATTGCCTGCCGGGTAGGACAGTATAAACCCAGCAGTCTGGGTTCCATCCTTGTGCTGATACCGGTGGAGAGTGAGGCCTAATTCCTCACTTCACTGCACACTTGTGGAAGTGGTACCCTCAAGCTATACATAACCAATTGTCTCTTGGGAATGGAGAGAGATTCCTGTGGTCCCTTATGGCCTGGCTCCACACTCCCACACCACGCAGAGATACCAACTCAAAGTTTAATTGAACCTCAGAAGGTAAAGTCACCAGACTCCCAGAGAACATATCAGGACCACCTCAGCGTCTCACAAAAGTTTCTTCCTGGATAACATACTTAAAAACATGGAAAACAGGAGGCCATTCAACACATTAATCCTGCTCCACTATGCAATATGTTCACAGCTGATCATCCAACTCAGCCCCTTGCTTTCTCCCCATGCCCTCCTTTTAGCCCCAAGAAATATATCCAACTCTTTGTTGAAAACCTTCAATGTTTTAGCCTCAACCACATTCTTAAGCAGTGAGTTCCATAGGCTCACCACTCTCTGGGTGAAGAAAGTTCTCCTCATTTCAGTTCTTAATGACCTAACCTGTGTCCTAAGACTGTGACTTAGAAAGTGTATGTTACCACAGAATCATAGAATCCCTACAATGTGGAAGCAAGCCATTCGGCCCTTCATGTCCACACTGACCCTCCAAACAGCATCCCACCCAATCCCCTACCCTATCCTATCCCTACATGTCACACAGCTAACCCACCTAACCTGCACATCTTTGGACCATGGGAGGAAATCCACACAGACACAGGGAGAATGTGCCAGTCGCCCGAGGCTGGAATCGAACTCGGGTCCCTCGTGCTGTGAGGCAGTAGTGTTAACCACTGAGCCATCATACTGCCCAAACCCTTTGGGAGAGGGGGTTGGACGCTGTGGATATGAGGTAGGGACGTGGAGACAAGGCTTGGCTTTGTTGTCTAGACAATTAATGCAGATCAGACAGCTCCCAACCACACCGAGTACCATCTTTGTTATGGCTGGCTTGGTTTGGGACCATCTCTTCACCCCACCCATGGTGGAGATTGGGATCCCATTGATAGTCTCTAAACTAAAATCAGACTTGTGGTGATCAAATGTACAAAGAAATGCAAAATGTAAATGGACTGTACCTAACAGAGTCCGGTAACCAATATGAGGGCTGAATGGCCTCCCACTGCACCCATAATGTACCAAATCGCCCATCTCAGAAGCAGACTTCAGTGAGAATGGGGACTGTCATTGCATTATCACACGGCTAGGTCTCAGGCTGCAGTAGTCTCCATCTGGAGGTCAGTGCTTGGCCACTCGAACTCCACACACTGAAAGCTCGTTAATCAGAGATTCATTCAGGATTATTGCACTGGATGGAGAAAAGATCCTGAAGATACCTTATGAAAATAAATCTACTTATTTGTGTTTTCAGTTTGAGGAAAGCTATTTAATACGCTCCATTTCCTGCCTCCTTCCTTTCAAACCCATTAAATTGCTTTCCTTTAAAATTAGCATTTAGATTAATGAGTGAGTATCCCTGTTGCAACAGCCCACGCATAACATTTCAGAGAATGCATTAATGTGTGCTAAACATAGCCAGACTCAGTGTAAGCTTGAGAATTTGTAGTACCTTGTATCATCATAGATTAGTTTATCACTCCAAATGATGTACTGTATTCAATTCAATAGAAAAATTTGTAGGATGACTTTAAGATTACAACTGGGCTTTATAGAGTAGTTGTGGAGAAAAGGAAAGCCTTACATTGATATAGCACCATTCATAACCTCAAGGCATCACACAGCATCTTTTAGCTAATGATGTGTCGTCAGTCTAAGAATGTAGGAAAATCAGCAGCCAATTTCCACACAGAAAGCTCCCAAATTTCGATTCGATTCCCTACAGTGTGGAAACAGGCCCTTTGGCCCAACCGGTCCACACTGACCCTCCAAACAGTAACCTACCCAGACCCATTTCCCTCTGACTAATGCACCTAACACTGTGGGCAATTTAGCATGGCCAATTCACCTGACCTTCACATCTTTGGATTGTGGGAGGAAACTGGTACACCTGGAGGAAACCCATGCAGACATGGGGAGAACGTGCAAACTCCACACAGATACCCAGGATGGAATCAAACCTGAGACCCTGGTGCTATGAGACAGCAGTGCTAACCACTGAGCCCCAGTGCCACCCCATGGTGTGAGGAGGTGGCTCAGTGGTTAGCACTGCTGCCTCACAGCACCAGGGATCCGCGTTCGATTCCAACCTTGGGAGACTGTCGGTGTTGACCTTGCACATTCTCCCAGTGTCTGCGTGCGTTTCCTCCCATAATCCAAAGGTAAGCAGATTAGGTGAATTGGCCATCCTAAATTGCCCATACTGTTAGGTGCATTAGTCAGGGGTAAATATAGGGTAGGTGGGTGGGTAACTGTTCAGAGGGTTGGTGTGAACTTGTTGGGCCAAAGGTATTGTTTCCATCCTGTAGGGAATGGAATCTAATCAAAACTGACAAGTATATTACAATATAACTTTTTTTTAACACAGATTGATTGAGATGATTAATATTAGCTGGGACTCCTCAGCTCTTCGATGAAATATCATCATGGAATCGTCTATGTTGACCTGAGAGAGGAGATGGAGCAAATACAGAGAATGCTGGAGAAACTCAAGTCGGCAGCATCTTTGGAGAGAGGGACAGGATTAACATTAACAAAGGACTATGGTTTTACATTCCTTCTTTGCATATTTGTGCCTGCACGTGTGTGAGTCTTTGTGTGTGTGTGTGTGTGTGTGTGTGTGTGTTGTGTGTATGTGCATGTGTATGTATGTGTTAGTGTCTGGGTGTGTATGCATATGATTGTGTACTCTTGTGTATCTCTGTGCATGTGTGCATGCACAAAAGTGTGTGCATGTGTGTGTGCACGTGTATTTGCACGCACGTGTGTGTCGATATGTGCAAATGTGTATGTGTGTTTTAGTGCAGGTGTTTGCGTGTGCATGCATGTCTGCATGTGTGTGCACGTGTATCAGCCTATGTGCATGTGTATGTCTATGTGCATGCATGTGTGTATGTGTTTGTGTGCATGTGTGCGGCTGTGTGCGCATGCACATCTATGCATCTGTGAGTGTGTGTGTGCATGTTTTTGTCTGTGTGCGTGCATGTGTGTTTCTGTAAGTGTGTCAGTGCGTGTATATGTGCACGCACATGTGTCAGTGTGTGTGGGGGGGGGATGCTATTGATTTGGGGTGTTGGGTGGGGAAACCTCAAAATTAAGAGTCATAAATATGTCACCAATAAATCCACTTATTGCATTGTCCACAGTCTCTCAGTGAGACTGTGATTAGGTGAGTAGCCACTTGTCAGTGAGATTGTGAATCACTGAGTCAGGGTTGACAAAGCTAAGTCTGACTGAACTGCGTGTACCATCCTGCTGACATTCACTGGCCAGTATGAGGAGGGTAGGCTGCATGGGCGAAGTACTGGATTAGTGGTGCTGGAAGAGCACAGCAGTTCAGGCAGCATCCAAGGAGCAGCGAAATCGAAGTTTCGGGCAAAAGCCCTTCATCAGGAATAAAGGCAGTGAGCCTGAAGCGTGGAGAGATAAGCTAGAGGAGGGTGGGGGTGGGGAGAGAGTAGCATAGAGTACCTGGGAGTTGCAGTGGGAGAGGGACTCCCTGAGATTCTTGTAGAGAGAGGAGGCAAACTTCTTCAAGGCAGTACCTCGTTGATTTTAACCCTACTGCAAATCCTCTTGCAAGGATGCCAATTAATAATTGAAGAAATTTGAAAGGATATGCATTCAGTTTAAGTCACTATGACTGTCTTCACACAAAATCTTAAATACATTGCGTCACTGTGATATTTTTATTCCTGTGCAAGATGTTGAGAATTAAAACAGAGGCAATTATCGGCTTCCTATGTCAAGTCAGAAGTGATGACGAGTCTTTGTAAAAGTTGGTTCAGCCTCAGCTGGAATATTGCTAAGGTTTTGGACACCATATCCACTGAAGGCTATGAAGCAGGCCTCAAGATACACAATACGGAGTGTGATGGTGGGGTGGGGTGGGAGGGGGGAAGGGGGAGGGGATTTGAAAGTTTACGCCTCAACGTCAAGGTTCCTGGGAAAATTCGACCATAGTTTGGAGGCAGCTAATTGATGAACAATTAGGTGGACAGTAACCAATCCCTCAGTACCAAGGCTGGTTCTCTAGTGATCTCACTGCCTACAGGTTCGATCTTGAGCTTATCAACAACAAAGACAAGAGTGGAATACATTGGCAAAGTAATTGATGCCAGTGAGTGTGTGGTGCAAGACCTAGCCCCCTTTTGCTGAGACCCAGAGGACAGGGATTTGTTGGGAGCACTTTGATTAGATTAGATTCCATACAGTGTAGAAACAGGCCCTTTGGCCCAATAAGTCTACACCGACCCTCTGAACAGAAACCCACCCAGACCCATTCCCTATATTTATTCCTGCCTAATACACCTAACACTATGGGCAATTTAGCATGGCCAACTCACCTAACCTGCACATCTTTGGATTGTGGGAGAAAACCCACACAGACACAGGGAGAATGTGCAAACTTCATACAGACAGTCGTCTGAGGCTGGGATTGAAGCCAGGTCACTGGCGCTGTGAGACAGCAGTGCTAACCACTGTGCCCCCGTGCAGCCCCAAAGTGCCACTTGTTGACATGTGGCAAGCCTGTTAACAGATACTGCTGCACCAAATGTGGTGATCAACCAATTTAGAACGCAGGGCAGAAGTGGGTACTGCAGATGCTGGAGATGAGAGTCAAGGTTAGAGTAGGTGCTGGAAAAGCGCAGCGGGTCAGGCAGTATCCAAGGAGCAGGAAAATTGATGTTTCGGGCAAAAGCCCTTCATCAGAAACGGCAGAACGCAACAGATCACTGAGCTAGGACTGAAGCTCTGATGAAGAGTCATTTCGATTCTAAACATTATCTTGCTCCCTCTCCATGGATGCTGTCTGACCCGCTGTGACCACTGAGCTGGACAGATAGTTGAGCAATGAGGGAGGCCTGATGTATGCACTGGAGTAGTGACAGGAAAGCAGCAAAGTGTAGACAGAAGGCCACAATCAGATGCTGTTGAACAGCAGAGTGGATTCAGATGGCTGAATCCATACTCCTGTTCCTATTTCACTCGCTCGTATCTGGGTAAGCTGTTCGTTCTCATGTAACCTACTCAAAGGATGGTAGGTGCCACATGAGGGGGGTGGTGGGGGATACTTGGGGCAATGGATGGTAGAGGTGACAAGATTGAGATCCAGCTTTTCACTGCCACTGAGCAAATGCCAGCCCACGTCCATTGCAATCCCAGTGAGTGCATGGACGTCATTGCACATATTTTCACAAACAATTGTCTTAATTTTGCTCCTGAAGTTTCTAATCTTAAAGCACTGTGTGTCATTGCCTCAGCTGATGAATATCACAAATATCGCAGCTTACTCTTTCTCATACTTGCTCTCATTATGAGCCTGTCAAAAGCTGGCAATTATTTGGGGCTTGGTTTCAGTTCACTGGCTGCTGTTATCTAAATCTCTGTGGATAAATGTCACTGCTGTTTGCGTTTTAATTTATTTGGCGTCTCTTCTGTGAAAAAGGAAACACAATAGCGGGACCCGCAGAATGGAGAAATAGTCCCAGAGAGAGGCAGCAGGGGGGTGGAGAGAAAAAAAAAACTTCCACCTCTTGTTCTATATTTGGCTGAACATGACAGAGATGCTGGGTGATGCGAAGATAAAAGGATTGAGTCAGAGCTGAGTCAGACATGACCCACGCTTCTTCGTCCATTGGTGTTAAAAATGGTGTGAATCAAATAGTCTGCAGTCATCGAGGGATTCATTCTGGTGCTAAAGTGTGGGCTGGTCTTGCAGCAGCTAATGTAATCTATTTGCTTTCCCGACTCATTGTTATGAGACCAATTAAGGGAGCGTGGTGGGGATACAAAATGTATTTTCCAAGTGAAGCTATTAGCTCGAGACACTTAAATTCCCCCTCCTTCCCCTGATAGACCTAATTATCACAAATTGGTGTTGTACCAGTTAGAAACAAGAGGCAACAACTTCGACTTCAGAGCATACTCTCCCAAACGGACACACAGCAGCATTCCTTCATCGTCACTTGGTCAAAACCCGTTATGGCTGGCTGGAGGATGATTGAGGTTGACCTGCATTTTCTTATGTTGGGCAGTGAACGTGCTTTTCACCTGTTGTGTTCCCACTCTGAGTACACTTATCATAGAATTGCAGGATATGTACCCGTGTGGAAAGAGGCCGTTTGGGCTGTCGAGTCTACATTGACCACCCAAAGAGCATCCCACCCAGACCCACCCTATCCCTGGAACCCTGCATTCCCCATGGCTAATTCACTTGGCCTGCATATCCCTGGACATTTTGGGCAATTTAGCATGGCCACTCCACCTACCCTGTGCATCTTTCAACTTGTGGGAGGAGAACAGAGCACATACAGACATGGGGAGAACATGAAAACCCATCACAGACCATCGCCCAAGAGTGGGATTGAACCCATCAATAACTCCAACAAACTGCATTTCGAGTGCACCTTTCACGCCGTGGAGCAGTGAAGGAGTGGCACAGTGGATAGGGCGGGGGCAGCAAGGTTATCAAAGAGAATTTGACACCAAGTTGCGTAAGGAGATAATAGGGAAAGTGACCAAGAGATGGTCAAAGGGATCAGCTTTAAGGAACATCTAAAATAAGGGGAGATTTACATGGGGAATTCTAGAGCTTGGAGCCTAGGCATCTGGGGATGTGGCCAACAATGGTGGACCAATGAGGAATGAGGAGTAGACAGAATTCAGAGGGTCCTGAGGGGTTGTAGGGCTGGATGAAGTTGCAGAGATTGGGAGGAGACAAGGGCCCCTTTGCTAGCTGCAGTGGGTTTTTTCTTAATTTTTAAGGGTGAATTTTTCAGAAGCAGATGAGAAGACACTTGATCGATTTTATCATAAGCAGATGGTGCAAAGTCATGTTCAGAGTTAATCACTTTAATCAGTCAATGAACCCTGTTCTCAATGACACAGGAATGGAAATCGTATGCCACCTCGGAATTGCCTTTCATTCAAAATTCCCACACAACTCCCTTACATTAATGTTAAAACATAGCTGATGTTTTGGAAGATGAGGTCAGTAAAGATGATCCATCGACAGAGGCCTATCTAGTTATTAGGCTTAGGTTTATTCACTTTTACCTGCTGTTATTAAACTGGAAAGGGTACAAACAAGATGAACGAGGACGTTACCGAGACTGGAGGATCTGAGTTATAAAGAGATGCTGAACAGGCTGGGACATTTTTCCTTGGAGCACCCGAGGCTGAGGGGTGACCTTATAGAAGTTTATGAAATCATGAGAGACATGGATAGGGTGAATCAACAAGGTCTTTTCCCCAGAGTTCAAAACTAAAGGGCATAGGTTTAAGGTGAGAGGGGAAAGATTTAAAAAGGACCTAAGGAATAACATTTTCATGCAGAGAGCGGTGCATATATAGAATGAACTGCCAGAGGGTAAGTGGTAGAGATGGGTACAATTGCAACATTTAAAAGACATTTCGACAGGTGCATGGATAGGAGAGGTTTAAGAGGGATAACGGCCAAATGCAGGCAAATGGGACGAGTTCAGTTTAGGACAGTTGGTCAGCATGGATGAGTTGGGTAGGATGTTCAGCTTCTGTACTATATGACCCGATAGCTCTACGACACTGAAATAAGCAGCATTCTTCCACATCACCGAATTCCCTTGAAAGGTGGATGCTGAGCTGGATTCTCAAAAACTGGGTGCATTTCTTGGCCATTTCAGAGGGTAGCTAAGACTGTGGGTTGCTGTGGGTCTGGGCTCATGTATAGGCCATACCAGGTAAGGACAGCAGATTTGCTCCCATAATCAACCAATTGGGTTTTTAAATGACAATCTGGTTGTTTTGTATTCGTTGTTCCTGAAACTGCGTCCGTTGGTTTCTGAAGCAGATGCCCTTTCCACAACTTTAGGATGGCCCCCAATCTCGAAGGGGGGCAGAGATAGCAGTATAGTGGACACTCAGAAGGCCTCAGTGGAAAGGGGGTAAGTTGATGCACATACTTGACAGGAACCTGTCACACAATGTGCCACACTGTGCCTCATTCCAAAAAAACCACAGCATGTTCTGACGTTGAGTGTGTAAACACTGCAGCGGACAATTGAAGAACCATGCGGAACCCTGTCAAACGCCTTACTGAAGCCCATATAGACAACATCCAACACTCAGCCTTCATCAATCTCCTTTGTCACTCCTTCGAAAATGCCCTATCGATTCCCCTCAATTCCTCAGGATAGCAGTAGGCCTCTCTGCCCACAGGCCCCAGGACTGGCGTAGGAGTCAGCTGAAGACACACAAATCCTGAGGATTGGCAGATGTCACCCTCATTTTGAGGGGATTGGCAATGACAATGGTGATTTAACTAACTACATTTGAATAGCTCAGCTTCCATGGTGTTACTTGACATCTTGTCTCTGGATTGTTAATCCTGGATCAGAACCATTTTGTGAACCTTCCAGTCATCACCAAGGCTTGAGTTACGGTTGTCATTATATTTTTTGGCAGATTTCTTCCAATCAGCTCCTCACATGTAGAGGGCCAATGACAGTGAGGATTAGATGACAGAACCGTGTAAGCACTGCCTTGAAACAGACTTGGATTGTCAACTTGGTAAGGTATCCGTCAAGGCATCCTATTGAATGCTACAGGCAGAGATGTGTGTGAGGGGCTATCTATGTACAGTGTGTGAGGGGCTATCTATGTACAGTGTGTGAGGGGCTATCCATGTACATTCATATGTGCATGGCTCCTACTAAAGTTTACCAGCTCTGATTGGACAGACCCCTGGTAATGCCTTCACATAACTTTCTCTCTCCTATCACCACAGCCCCTACAATTGATTGCTCAGGTCTATCATCCTCATGCCCTACGTTTCATTTTGGAGAATTGGAAGTTTCTAGCATTGTTCAGGGAATGTCAGAGAATTTCCTCCCTCTCTCACTCTGTGAGTAAAAGACAATGCTAAAGACTCTAAAACCTGAGCCTTAAACTCAATAAAAGACCTGGGTCGAACTGACCATTACCTACTGAGAACCTTCATCACCTTGCAATTAACAGCAGCAGAGTCTTGTAGAAGGAAAACAAAAGAATTGATGGAAGGTCACCTCTCTCAAACCGTATGGATTAGGCTGTTCATACACAAGATTTTTAATAAATCCAATGCTACTCCCATAATAACTTTTCAGAGCTGAATAACTTCCCATCTTGTGTGTGTATGAATGTGTAGACATTCAGGTTTACAAGCGATACATCAGTATTTCTTTTCTTAGAGGTGTTACACACAGCAGCATCCTGAATATTAAGCTTTGGCTGTTCACTGATAATTTCACTGTTTCCATCTCCATTTACAACTCCTCCATTAATGACTGAACTCTTGCCATGAAAAGCTGGATAACATCCAAGCTTGTTGCTGGCAGTTGGAAATGTCATTCGAGTTCTCTAAGTGCAGTGCTTCAGGACTTAAGTGTTCAGTGCAGTAAGAGTGACCTCCTTGTAGGAAATTCCTCGAGAGTTTGATGCTGTTGCGTTGTTTCCGCTGGGTACAGAATCTAAGTAGGTGCCACAAATTCTGATTAAGGAGTCAGTCTTCCCTCACAGTTTTGTGAGTCTTTGGAATTCTTAACTCCAGAGCGATATTATAGAGTCATAGAGATATTAAAGACATCGAAGATTAGCTTAGGTTAGATTCCTAACAGTGTGGAAACAGTGTGGCCCAACCAGTCCACACCAATCTTCCGAAGAGTAACCCACCCAGACCCATTTCCCTCTGACTAATGCACCTAACACTGTGGGCAATTGAGCATGGCCAATTCACCAGATCTGCACAGTGGGAGGAAACCGGAGCAAACCCACGTAGACACAGGAAGAATGTGCAAACTCCACACAGACAGTCGCCCGAGGCTGGAATCGAACCTGGGACCCTGGTAGTGTGAGGCAGCAGTGCTAACCACTGAGCTACTGTGCCGCCCCCGTCTGGCAGTTAGACACGCCATTGTTCTTAATCTGAATTATCGATATCCTTTCTCTGCCAGCACTGCATTTTGCCCACCTTCCCTCCAACTGTAGTATAAATGCTGCCCCCTCTACACTTCATGTTAGCCCTGATGAAGTCATCTAGATTTAGCGTGCCTCTCCCCATGAATGCTAGCTGCTTCACTGTGATCTCCAGCATTTTGTTTTCAGTCAAAGTAGCTTGAAGGGTTCATGCATAAAATGAGGCCATTTAAAGGGAATGGAGAGGGTACAGAGAATGGAATGGCAAGGCGATAAAAGAGGGGGAGGCGAGGCCTTGTTAGTCAAAGATAGTATAACGGTGGCTGAGAGAAGTTTTGATGAGGACTCATCTACTGAGGTAGTGTGGGCTGAGGTTAGAAACAGGAGAGGAGAGGTCACACTGCTTGGAGTTTTTTATAGGCCTCCACAGAGATCCAGGGAGGTGGAAGAGAGGATTAGCAAAATTATTCTGAGTAGGAGTGAAAGGAACAGGGTGGTCATTATGGGGGGACTTTAACTTCCCCAACATTGACTGAAAATGCTACAACTCAAGTACGTTGGATGGATCAGTTTTTGTCCAATGTGTACAGGAGGGTTTCCTGACACAGTATGTCGAAGGGCCAACAAGAGGGAGGCCACACTGGATCTGGTGCTTGGTAATGAACCAGGCCAGGTGTTTGATTTAGTTGTAGGTGAGCACTTTGGAGAGAGTGACCATTTAGTTTAGCAATGGAAAGGGATAGGTACATGCCACAGGTCAAGAGTTATTGATGGGGGAAGGGCAATTATAATGCAATTAGGCAAGAATTAGGATGCATAGAATGGGGTAGCAAAATGCAGGGGATGCAGACAATGGAAATCTGCAGCTGGTTTAAGGAACAGATATTGCAGTCCTTGATAGGTATATCCCTGTCAGGCAGGGAGGAAGTGACAAGGTAAGGGAACCGTGGTTTACTACAGAAATTGTATCTCTTGTTACGAAGAAGAAGGAGGCTTATGTGTTGATGAGGCAAGATGGTTCAGATGAGGCGATGGAGAGTTACAGATCAGCTAGGAAGGATTTAAAGAGAGAGTTAAGAAGAACAAAGAGAGGACACGAGCAGTCTTTAGCAAATAGAATAAAGGAGAATCCTAAAGCTTTCTATAGGTATGTGAGGAATAAAGGGATGATTAGGGTAGGAATAGGCCCAGTCAAAGACAGAAGTGGGAAGTTGAATGTGGACCCTGTGGAGATCAGAGGTGCTAAATGAACATTTCTCATCGGCTTTCACTCAGGAAAAGGAGACTATTGTAGAGGAGAAGAATGAGGTACAAGATATTAGACTAGAAAGGAGCAAAGTTAGTTACGCACAGGTGTTATCAATTCTAGAAGGAGTGAAATTAGATAAGTCCCCTGGGCCGGATGAGATTTATCCGAGGATTCTCTGGGAAGATAGGGAAGAGACAGCAGAGCTTTTGGCTTTGATATTTGAGTCATCATTGTATACAGATTTAGTACCTGAGGACTGGAGGATTGCAAATGTTGTGCCCTTGTTCAAGAAGGGCAGTAGAGATGACCCAGGTAATTATAGACCAGTAAGCCTTACTTCTGTAGTAGGAACGGTTTTGAAAAGGATTATAAGAGATAAGATTTATAATCATCTAGCAAGCAACAATTTGATTTCAGATAGTCAACATGGTTTCATGTCTCACAAACCTCAGTGAGTATTTTTAAGGTGGCCAAGCATGTAGATGAGGGTAGGGTAGTTGACGTGGTATACATGGACTTCAGTCAAGCCTTTGATAAGGTTCTACATTGCAGGCTGATGGAAAAAATGCAGAGGCATGGAATTGAGGGTGATTTAGCAGTTTGGATTAGAAACTGGCTTTCTGAAAGAAGGCAGCGAGTGGTGATTAATGGAAAATATTCAGTCTGGAGTCCAGTTACTAGTGGTGTGCCACAAGGATCTGTTTTGGGACCACTACTGGTTGTCATTTTTATAAATGATTTAGACGTAGGCAGAGATGGATGGATTAGTAAATTTGCAGATGACACTAAAGTCGGTGGAGTAGCAGACAATTTGGAATAATGTTACAGGTTGCAGGGGGTCTTGGATAAACTGCAGAATTGGGCTGAGAGGTGGCAAATGGAGTTCAATGCAGCTAAATGTGGGGTGATGCACTTTGGGAAGAATAACAAGAAGGCAGAGTACTGGGTCAATGGAAAGATCCTTGGTAGTGTGGATGTGCAGAGGGATCTTGGAGTCCATGTGCATAGATCCCTGAAAGTTGCCACCCAGGTGAATAGTGCTGTTATGAAGGCATGCGGTGTGTAAGATTTCACTCAGAGAGGGATTGCATTTCAGAACCGCAATATCATGCTGCAACTATACAAAACGCTGGTGTGGCCACACTTGGAATATTGTGTACAAGTCTGGTCCCCATATTTCGGGAAGGATGTGGAAGCATTGGAAACGGTGCAGAGGAGATTTACTAGGGTGTTGCCTGGTCTGGAGGGAAGGCCTTATGAGAAAAGGCTGAGAGACTTGGGTCAGTTCTCATTGGAAAGAAGAAGGCTAAGAGGGGATTTGATAGAGACATTCAAGATGATCAGAGGATTAGATAGGGTAGACAGTGAAAGACTTTTTCCTAGGATGATGACGTCAGCTTGTACCAGGGGAATAACTACAAATTGAGGGGTGATAGATTTAAGACAGATGTCAGAGGCAGGTTCTTTACGCAGAGGGTGATAAGGGCGTGGATGCCCTACCTGCTAATGTAGTCAACTCAGCCACATTAGGGAGAGTTGAACAATCCTTAGATAAGCACATGGATAATTTTGGAATAGTGTAGGGGGACGAGCTGAGAATAATTCACAGGTCGGTGCAACATCGAGGGCCGAAGGGCCTGTTCTGCGTTGTATTGTTTTATGTTCTATGTTCTATGTCCTCGACTGGGTATGGCCCTTGGAGGAAGAGTGTTTGGTATTATGACAGAGTAGAGGACAGTTGTGGCTGCTGTTTTACAAATAACCTCAGTTCAGGACATGACAAGATCCACATTTATTACTGAAAATCTCACTTGTTTCCTTTTAACTGCCTGAAGCAAAACAAAAGTCAAACAGCAGCTTTAATGGAGATGCTTTGGGGGAAGGGGATGAAGTGGACATTTCCTCAGCAACTCAATAGCATCATCACCACAAACTGTCGTTCTAAAGCTGTTCAGCGGCTGTGGTAATGTGAAAACAAAAACTAACTCAATTGTGTGTTTTTATTGATCTTTCTGGATTCCAAAGAGAACAATCTGGCAGAGCAAAATGAAATTTTCTGAGATAAGGTATCAACAGAGCTCGTATTCTTCCAATGGGGTCACCCCTGTTCTCACTGAATATTCTTGAGTACAAAGTCTCATTGCACAAACAGGTGGGCTGAAGGTCCTCCACTGTGCTCTAAGTTTCAGACTGGCACTACACAATTCTCAGTTTGGATGGATGTTCCTCCAGTTCATTCCAGTTTGAGTCAGAAATGGGAAGCCATGCACTACACTGACTTGTTGCTCACTGTTTTGGAAGGACAACATTCCACAACTGACGCATTACTTTGCTCCTTGGGGGAAAACGCAATGATGTAATTGTTTTTGGGAGCATCTGACCCGTTGTTTACAAGCCCGCAGTGATGGGCTTATCACTGTATACGTTCATTCATCGTGCAACACAAAATTGCATTTGTAACCTAACCATAGCTCTTTCACAGTATGAAATGCTGCACCTCAAACACAGTAAGAACTTCCCAAGATACATCATCAGAGAGAGGGAGAGAGGAGCTTAATATCAGGTTACATGAAGAGGTTGTAGGGCAGGCCACCAAAAGACACAAAGTGGTAAATCTTGAGGAACATTTGAAAAGTAATTGGAGAGATCCAGGAAGGGGATCCCACAGCACAGGGGTTGAGGTATCTGAATACACAGCTGTCAATGGCTGGCAATGAAATCTGGGAAGTGCAAAAGACCAAAGTTAGAGGAATTGGGATCACAGAAGGTTGTGGAGTTGGAGGGGGTTACAGAAATTGGGTGAGGCCATGAAGGAATTTGGAAATAGGAATGAATATGATAAAATTAAAGTGTTGTTTGACTGGGAGTCAGTGTAGCTCAATGAGAACAGGGAAAGTGAGTGAATGGGATTGAATCTCAGGACAGCAGTGGTCTGGATTAGCTGCCCATTCTTGCAGCCAGGACAGCCATGGAATAAGCAGCTCTGGAGGTAACAAACACACAAGAGACATTTTCAGCAGTAGGAGAGCTTGGGTGGGGGAGTGACGAGCAACCAGTATGGATAGGGTAAATAGGCAAAGTCTTTTCCCTGGGGTCAGGGAGTCCAGAACTAGAGAGCATAGGTTTAGGGTGAGAGGGGAAAGATACAAAAGAGACCTACGGGCAACAGACGGTGGTACGTGTATGGAATGAGCTGCCAGAGGAAGTGGTGGAGGCTGGTACAATTGCAACATTTAAAAGGCATCTGGATAGGTATATGAATAGGAAAGGTTTGGAGGGATATGGGCTGGGTGCTGGCAGGTGGGACTAGATTGGGGTGGGATACCTGATCGGCATGGACGGGTTGGACCGAAGGGTCTGTTTCCCTGCTGTACATCTCTACAACTCTGTGACTAAGATGGGTCCAATATCTATCACACCATCGTTGAGGAAGGCTGTCACTGGAACATTGAGAAACCAGGATTGAGCATCAGCTGCTCTTCAAATGACATTACCCAACCCATGTGCAATAGGGTGCAGTACATGTGCAAGTTATTAGAGTAATTACCATACACACAGAGGCCATTTGAACTATCGAGTCCATGTTGGCCAAGGTATACAGATAATATAGTCACCGTGCATTCAAATATCTTAATCACGCTGTGCTTTCTCACTTTGTTGATGAAGACTATTTTCGCAAGGTTTGTGAAGGTTTGTAGCTTAGGTTGAGGTTTAGGGTGTAGGTTTGCTCACTGAGCTGTAGGTTTGATATCCAGACGTTTCATTACCTGGCTAGGTAACATCATCAGTGGCGACCTCCAAGTGAAGCGAAGCTGTTGTCTCCTGCTTTCTATTTATATTTCTAAGAAAGATATAAATAGAAAGCAGGAGACAACAGCTTCGCTTCACTTGGAGGTCACCACTGATGATGTTACCTAGCCAGGTAATGAAACATCTGGATATCAAACCTACAGCTCAGTGAGCAAACCTACACCCTAGACTTTATTTTAACATTGGCATTCCCAGACAAACTAATTTTCATTTCAAAATCAGAGCTGCAGTTCAAAATATAATCACACAAAAAACAATTATCGAAATCAACAAACATTTTCTTCGGATTTGGCTGAAATAGTTCTACTGACAAAAGGATGGTTTAAGAAATGAGAAATGCCAGAAGTATTCAGCATATCAGACAGCAGTTATGGAGAGAGAGCAAATAATTGATGGACAGTTCTGCTGAGTATTTTCAGTCTTTATTTCGGATTTCCAGGGTCTGCATATTTTGACATGGTACAAGACGAGAGACAGATCGAGGTGAAGGCTTTTGCATCCTCAAGACTTCACAATTGACCAAGCAGATTGGTGGAGCAGTCACTGCCATAATGTGGGGAAACACAGCCTCTAGTTCATGCACTGCAAGATCCCAGAGTCACCAAGGAACCAAGTGACACACAATTCAGACGCTGTTTGCCATCTTATGCTGACAATTGTTTATAAACCTGAATGAGTTCATGTCACTGCTACATTGGCTCCATCCATTCTATGGAGGTCGCGCACAATTTGTGAGCGGGTACAAGAGTTCTACTCCAGTTTCTGAGGGAGCAGATGTATATGTACCAGTTCCCATGGGTTTAGTAATTATGCCTGACCACTTTAATTGGATTTATTGCCATCATGCAATAAACTTCATTGTCTAAGAACAGTGTCTTTCTGTACTTGCTCTACATTGGTGTATCCTCCACTTTGGTCATTAGATGGGTCCAAGACAAAACAAAGACAATGGAGGATTGGCAGCAGTGAAATTTGAGAGGGTGAAGAAAAGATTTACAAGGATGTTGCCAGGGTTGGAGGGTTTGGGCTACAGGGAGAGGCTGAATAGACTGGGGCTGTTTTCGCTGGAGCGCCGGAGGCTGAGGGGTGACATTATATAGGTTCATAAAATTACGAGGGGCATGGATAGGATGAATAGGCAAAGTCTTTTTCTGAGGATGGGGGAGTCAAAAACTAGAGGCCATAGGTTAAGGTAAGAGGGGAAAGATTTAAATGGGATGTGAGAGGTTACCTTTTTCACGCAGAGGGTGGTGTGCATTTGAAACAAGTTTCCAGAGGAACTGGTGAAGGCTGGTACACTGACAACATTTTAAAGGCAAGAGGATGGGCATATGAATAGGAAGGGTTTAGAGACAATATGGGCCAAAGGCTGGCATACAGGGCAATGTCAGATTGGGATGTCTGGTCGACATGGATGAGGTGTACTGTAGCGTTTGTTTCCTGCTATATGACTCTATGACTTAGTGAACTTCCTCTAGTAACCTTTACCTAATAGCACTTACTGGTAAACGAGAACACCACAAGATCCCAGGACTGATCACCTGGATAAACACCGCTGTATCAGATGATGATCCAACAGCTAACAGCCTAAAGGTATGTTTCATGTTTTTTAAACTGGAAAACAGGACTTTCGCGATTTGATATTAAACGCTTTAGAATTACTTACTGAATAACTGAAACCAGCCTTGAGACTTGCAGGATCAACATGTTAATACCCAGCATTCTGGCTTCAGGTACATCACCATCCCTCTCCACCATTTACACTACCCAGGAACTCATCTTTTATTGTTCTGCAACGCTGGTATTCCCATCACATCCTCCTGTGAGCTGTGGGTGACTCATAGACGTCATTCATTGCATTACCATAGAAACCAGGCACATTAATCCCTTGTTCGTAAATGTGGACTGTGAAGTAGGAAACTGAAAAATAAGCTGTGAGAGGCTTTAGGTTATACAGCTCTGACTAACGCGTGTACTGCCCTACTGGGAGCAATGAGTTATGGCAATGTGAACTGAACGATATTGCGAATACAAGATCATAGGAAGTAGGAGCAGAAATTGGCCTTTCGGCCCTTTGAAGTGCTTCCACCATTCAATAAGATCATGGATGATTTGATTACAGTATTAACTCCATTTTTCCCCATAACACTTGGCACATTGGAAGTGAAAAGCCTGTGTAATGCAGCTTTAAAGTTGTTCAATAACCCAGCCTCCTCTGTTAACTTAAAAGATTACTGAATCTTTGAGGGAACAAATACCTCCTCATTCTCATCTTAAACAGAAATCCCCTATTTTGAAACTGTGCCCCCAAGTTCTAGATTCACAAGCAGAAACACCGTCTCAGCATCAATCCTTCAATTTCACCCAGAACCTTAGATACTTCAATAAGATCATCTCTAATTCTTTAAAATTCCATCCAGCATGGACCCAATCTTTCCTCATTAACAGCTCCTTCTTCCCAGGAAGTGGACTAGGGAACCTTCTCTGAACTTCTTCCAATGCACATATGGAAGTAATGAGACAGAAACAAAATACACTTGTTGTGTACTCACCAATATACTGTGCAGTCATAGTTTGACATTTAATACCCATCAGCTCTGTAACACAGGCAAACATTCCATTTGTCTTGCTGAACCTGCTTATCAACCACTTTTGATTCGTGTCATAGAGTCATAGAGTCATAGAGATGTACAGCATGAAAACAGACCCTTCAATCCAACCTGTCCATGCTGACCAGATATCTCAATCCAATCTAGTCCCACCTGCCACCGCCAGGCCCATATCCCTCCAAACCCTTCCTATTGATATACCCATCCAAATGCTTCTTAAATGTTGCAATTGTACCAGCCTCCACCACTTCCTCTGGCAGCTCATTCCATACACGTACCACCCTCTGGGTGAAAATGTTGCTCCTTAGGTCTCTTTTATATCTTTCCCTAAACCTATGCCCTCTAGTTCTGGACTCCCCAACCCCAGGGAAAAGACTTTGTCTATTTATCCTATCCATGCCCCTCATAATTTTGAAAACCTCTATAAGGTCACCCCTCAGCCTTCGATGCTCCAGGGAAAACAGCCCCAGCCTGTTCAGCCTCTCCCTGTAGCTCAGATCCTCCAACCCTGGCAACATCCTTGTAAATCTTTTCTGAACCCTTTCAAGTTTCACAACATCTTTCCGATAGGAAGGAGACCATAATTACACGCAATATTCTAACAGTGGCCTAACAAATGTCCTGTACAGCCACAACATGACCTCCCAACTCCTGTACTCAATACTCTGACCAATAAAAGAAAGCATACCAAACGCCTTCTTCACTGTCCTATCCACCTGCAACTCCACTTTCAAGGAGCTATGAACCTGCACTCCAAGGTCTCTTTGTTCAGCAACACTCCCTAGGACCTTACCATTACTGTATAAGTCCTGCTCAGATGTTCCTCTGTAATGTTACATTCCACAGTCTCTCTCCTTTCAAACAATATTCAACATTTCTATTCTTTCCATTAAAGTGGCAAACCTTACATTTCCCACACTCAATACTCCATCTCACTTAACCTATATAACTCCCTTTGCAGACTTTGTATCCGCCTCACAACTTGCTTCCCTTCCTAACTTTGTCACCATCACAAAACCTAGGTACAATACACTCAATCCCTTCATCCAAATCACTGATATGGATCATAAATAGTTGAAAGCCCAGCACTGATGCCTGTTACCCTCTTCCAATCTAACATGAGATGACTGATGGCGGTTTAACCTGAGGGTCACCACACCTCAGGTGAAGGGGAGAGGTTGAGAAGGAGAATCCTTCATGGTAACCTCAGCCAGTGTAGGAACTGAATCCATGCTGTTGGTATCACAGTGCATTACAAACAAGCTGTCCAGCCAACGGAGCTAACCAAACCCTCAAGCAAGGCCAATAGTCACTTGAAAAAGAAGTGGATAGACAGATGAATATTTCTGTCAACAACTCTTCTCAAATAGCTATTCAAAGCTTTTCTTGGTATCTTGGCAGTGAGGGGCACCTCAACTATTTCTTGAGCTGAGCTCTACTTGTTTATTGCTGTTGGGGTCTAACACTTAAAAGGCAATTGGAACATTTGTAACTCAGTTTGTTGGTGTAGACCATGAATGTTAAGACATTGAGGCTAGACATCTTCAATGTGTACAACTCAGATATATTCAATGCAGCCTGTCACACAAGAGCCTTCCCCGAAAAGGCTAAGGACATATCAATGAGAGCCAAGAGGGGAAGGGTTTGAACTGATCTGAAGCCAGGCAGCTCCTTCCATAAGAGTACCATCCACATTGTTTGAGCTGTGGGGGAAACACAGAGATCAAAGCATTGTGATCCCATTCAGTTCATAACCAGGTGAGTGCGGGTCATATCCTACAGGTCCCCTCTGATCCACCCCACCCCAAACAAACAACTCTAAACATTATAATCAGGCTTATATTGACACATTTCAGACACCCACCCACCTTTTAGAGTTGGTAACTCCAATCCTAGAGGCTTCCCAATAAGACATCATGTCTCCAGTCACCTTCTATTTTTGGAAACTTCAGCGATACTCTTATAGCTAATAATTATTTGCCTCCAGGGAGTTATTCACAACAACCTTCTGAAGATTCCAGGGCAACCATGAATGACTGGACACCCCAGAAAATTAAAATCCGATTGCAAATGTAAAAGTTCTTCCAGAGTGTATCAGGTTATGGTCATGGGCTCACCTCGTTAGATTCTATCCCTTTCCAAACAAGCCAGGAACAAGCAGGGGCTCCATCTGATGACCCATCTTCATGCTTCAACTCCACCAGGAACCAACACCCCCTCCTTCCACTCCCATCTCTGGAAGCATTATGTAAACCCCTGGAAGAGGTTTCAGGTTGATGAACAGTCTGACCGGCTGCAATAGGAGCAGGAGTAGGCCATTCAGTCCCTCGAGCCTGCTGCACCATTCAATAGGATCAAGGCTGATCCAACACTCCTCATACCCACTTTCCTGCCCCTTTTCCTACATCTCTGGTCCTTCTACTTGATCACTTGATTGATCTGGGAGGCACAGGGTACATTGTTCATAGGGGCAGGAGTAAGCCATTCAAACTGGCTCCTCAATGCTTGAACATAGGTGACCATCAGCTCAACGTTATCCTTTGATGTCATTAATAGCTAGAAATCTATCAATCTCTGTCTTGAATTTGTTCAATGACTGAGCTTTCATCATCCTCTAAAGATTCACCACTCTCTGCGTGAAGATATTCCTCCTTATCTCAATACTCAATGACTTGCCTTCCATTAAGAGATTTTATTCCTCTCCTCCACCATTAGATTCTAGCCCCCCGACATATGGAGGAAGAACGCCTCATCTTCCACCTTGGGACCCTCCAGCCACACAAGATCAATGTTGATTTCACCAGATTCCTCATCTCCCCTCCCATGACCTTCTCCGAGATCCAACCCTCCAACTCGGCATCATCCTCTTGAACTGTCCCACCTGTCCATCTTCCTTCCTACCTATCTGCTCCACTCTCCGCTCGGACCTATCACCATCACCCCCCCACCTTTATCCACCTATCCCGTTCCCAGCCACCTCCCCCCCCCCCACCCTCCCACCCCACCCAGCTCCCATTTATCTCTCAACCCCCTTGGGCCTCCCCCACATTCCTGATGAAGAGATTACGCTCAAAACATCGACTCTCTTGCTTCTCAGATGTTGCTGACCGGCTGTGCTTTTCCAGCACCATATTTCTTTGACTCTTAAGACTTCACAGCCAGGAAATCATCCTTTCTGAATCCACCCTGTCTAGCCCTACAGAATTTGTGGATTCCCTCTCGTTATTCTAAACTCCACAGAGTACAGTGGATTTCAACAGCTTCCTCATTTACCCTCCCCCGACATTAACCCAATCCCAACCTCCAACTCAGCACAGCCCTCCAGACCCATCCATCACTGTCCCCTCTGACCTATCACCTTCTCCTTCACCTTCATCCACCTATTGCTTTCCCAGCTACCTTCCCCCCATCCCCCACCCCCAACCCCTCCCATTTATCTCTCAGCCCGACCCACAAGCCTCATTCCTGATGAAGGGTTTATGCTCAAAGTGTTAATTCTCCTGCTCCTCGGATGCTGCCTGACCTGCTGTGCTTTTTCAGCACACTCTCGACTCTGATCTCCAGCATCTGCAGTCCTCACTTTCTCCAGAGATTATAGGCCCTGTCTCCTCAAGTTCTCATTACATTGCACTCCCACCATCTCAGGAACTAGTCTGGTGAATCTGCACTGCACTGTTCCAATGGCAAGTTCATCTTTCAATAGCAAGGAGCTCAGAATTGCACATAATACTCCAGGTCCAGTCTCACCAGTGTTCTGTAGAATTGGAGCAAGACTTTCTTTTTATTAATTCATGAGATGTGCGCATCGTTAGTTAGGCCAACATTTATTGCCCATCCCTAATTACCCTCAAACTGGTGGCAGTGAGCTGTCTTTCTGAGGTGTTATGATCGTTGGTACCCACAGTGCTGTAAGGGAGGGAGGCCCAGTGATTTCGAAGGAACAGCGACATACTTCCAAGTCAGGATGGCGTGTGGCTTGGAGGGGAACCCACATTTGCTCATGTATCTGCTATTCTGTCCTTCAAGATGTAGAGATTGCAAGAGTGGAAGGAACTGTCAAAGGAGGTGTGATGAATTACTGCAGTGCATTTTATAGATTGTGCATACTGCTGCCAATATGCATTGATAGTGAGGGGAATGAAGATCATGGATGGTTTGCCAATCAATTGGATTGCCTTGTCTAAAGGGGTGTCAAGTTTATGGATTGCTTTTGGAAGTGAACTCATTTAGGCAAGTGGAGATTATTCCATCATACTCCTGATTTGTGCCTCGAACATTGTGGATAGGTACTGGGAAGTCAGGAGGTGAGTTAGACACCATAGAATTCCTAGCCTCTGACCTACTGTGGTTAACACAGTAGATATTTGTATTTGGTGTTGTGTATGTATGTGGCTGTTCCAGCTCTGCTTCTGGTCAATGGGAAGCCCTGGATGTTGAAAACTTCTTTGATCCTGTACTCAAAACCTCTTGCAATAAAGGCTAACATACCATTTGCCTTCTGAAGAGATTCCTGCAATTGCATGCTAGCTGTCACACCTTGGACCAGCCAATTTTTAAAAACCTCATTGGTGGAGGATGGGGTTGGACAGAAGCCAGCCTCATATCACAAGAGAGCTATGTAGACACCAACAAACCACAAAGAACAGTTCACCTTCTTCCACACCAGAAGCTAACATACATCTGGGTGCCAATCCTGAGCTGAAGCTTCAAGTTGGCATTTGAAGAATCTCCTGAGACATGGGAATGCCAACCATTCAGCCAAAGGCCATTCTGTTATGCTTTCATGTCAAACAACTGGACAGGTTTCCAGGGTAACAACTTGGTGAACTCAATTATGAGACAGTTCAGTCATATATTTCAGAGAATTCATGCTAAAGGTCCACCTCACTGTAGCCAACATGGGGATTGGCTGGCATCAGCCAATGAAAAACTGGAATCTCTTAAAGGTATCCCAAAAGCACTCATCCTTTACAAGTAAATCCTTTGCAAGTTCATTACACTACAATGGGAAAGGGATTGGCAGGTTTAATGAAGGTTCCTGCTAAAATGATAATCAAACCCACCGAAATAGCAACTGTAATGAGGATCTATGGCCATTGTAAATAGGGTAATATTCTCCGATTTCTTATCCAACATCCAGTCCTGGATACACAGAAACTTCCTCGAGTTGAAAATTGGGAATATCAAAGCTATTGTTTTCAGACCCGCTTCCAAACTCCATTCACCAAACTCCAACTCCATCCCTCACCTGGAAACAAACTGAGATTTTGTCAATCTGTTTGCAACCTCGGGATGACATTTGATCCATCGATCTTCATCTCAGTCATATCACACAACTTTGCTCATCTACTGCTGAAATACTCATTCCTGTCTCTGTTACCTCGAGATTCAATTATTCTAATGCGCACCTGGCTGGTATCCCACAGTGTATCCTTTTTTAACTGCAGGTAATCAAAAACTCTGCTGCTTGTGTCTTTATTTGTACCAAGTTCTCTCTTCTCCATCACTCCTGGCTGCACTGACCTACATTGGTTTCCAGTCGAGTGATGTCTTTTTAAAACAATTCTCAGCCTTGCTTTCAAATCCATCCACACCTCTAAACCTCCCTATCTCTGTAATCTCCTCCAGTCCCACCACTCTCCTCTCGTTCTGGTCTCTTGTGTATCCTCACCATTGTGCTTTCAGTTACCTGGTCAGTTAAGGTTAACTGTGGAATTGTCTCCATGTATCTTCCAGCCTCTACCTCACATCCCTTCCTTTTGAAACGCCCTTCAGCCAAATATTTGGACAAAACACCTCGAAGCGTTTTATTGTATTATGGGCACTGTATAAATATAAGGGGTTGTTGTTGTCAGTTGAGTATTATATCATGATTTGGAGATGCCGGTGTTGGACTGGGGTGTAAAAGTTAAGAATCACATAACACCAGATTATAGTCCAACAGGTTTAATTGGAAGCACACTAGCTTTTGGAGCGACACTCGTTCATCAGATGATTGTGGAGGGCTCGATCAACATATTAAATGTTGAGCTGTCAGAATTAATTTAAGAAAATGTTGATAAAATTGGCAGCAATTCTCTTGGTGGGGGGGGAGAACAAAGAACTAAAGCAGTGGCTAGATTACTTCTGAAAATGGACAACAATGTTCTGTCAGGTAATTAACGCGCTCCTATGTGTGGGTACTTGTTGTGGACAAATCAGTTGCAGTGTATCTGACACCACGTCTGTGGTAATACTTTTTGGATGGAAAGCACTTTGGGATCTTGAAGTTGTGAAAGGAGGTTTATAAAAGTGAATCTTCTTTCTTCAGTGAATATATATAATTGGATGGAATAACATGCTGACATATAGTGCTGGGAGGTGACATTGCCTGGCTTTGCCATTTACATGAGGGAACTGTGATGTGATAGTGATCCTGTCGCTGGCCTAGAAATCTAGGTTAGTATTCTGGGGATATGGCTTCAACTTCCACCATGGTGGGTGGTGACATTTGAATTGTGATGTAGTGGTAGTGTCCTCACTTTTGGATTCAAGTACCAACTGCCACAAAGGTGTACCATAACTTGTCTGAACAGGTTGGCTTCATAAATAAAGTTGCACCCGTATGTGGTGTTGAGCAAAACTATATCATTTAGATAAAAGTCTGAGGATATGCACTCTGTCAGGAAGAAAAGAAGAGTTGAATATTATTTAAAAAGAAAAAATGCGGTTAGCGACAGAACAGAGGGAATTGGGAGTCCTTAGGCATAAATCACAAAAAGTCAACATCCAAGTTCAGCAGCTAATAGGGAAGACAAATAAAATGTTGTTCTTTATTTCAATGAGAAAGGAGTATAAAAAAAGACATGTATTGTTAAAAGTATACAAGGCCTTAGTTAGAGCACAACTGGAATACTGTGAACAGTTTTGGACCTCTTATCCAAAGAAAGACAAGCTGGCATTGGAGGCAGTCCAGAGAAGGTTCACTCGGTCTATGCTGTGTATGGATGGACTGTCTTATGAAAAGAGGTTGAGTAGGGTGGCCCTAAACTCATAGGAGTTTAGAAGGATGAGAGGTGACATTATTGAAACATATAGATTCTTAGGAGACTCAACAGGATAGCTGTGGAGAGGTTGTTTCCTCTTGTGGGACAGTCTAGGACCAGAGGCTGTAATCTCAGAATAAGTGGTCATTTGGTTTGTCTCTAGCACCATCTTATTTTTGTTTTCTTATAATTATCCCTCTGCCTCAATTAATTGGATCATAGTCATCCCTTCACTTGATGCTCAATTATTGACACTATACTCACACCATTTGACACTTTTGATCACCTGCAGAGACCTATTGTTCAGGTTGACACTCCACCCATACCATCTGTACTATCTTCTGACATTCTTAATTATCTGGAATTACCTCGCAATGATCACTCTGCCCATAAATTCTGTACCTGTGCACTTCCCTCCACTTCACCTGACGAAGGGGCAGTGCTCTGAAAGCTTGTGATTTCAAATAAACTTGTTGGACTATAACCTGGTGTTGTGTGACTTCTGACTTTGTCCATTCCAGTCCAACACTGGCACCTCCACATCAGAATAATAATCACCCACCTAGTCCTGAGAAAAGGCAGAATTTCATCTTTCAGAGTTTTGTGATTCTGCAGACTGCACTATGTATGTTCATGGTTGAGATTGATAGATTTTAAGCAATTTGGGGGTGAAGGATTATGGGAAAGGGCAGGAGAGTGGTGATGAGGATTATCAGATCAGCCATGATCTCATTGAATGACAGTACAGATTGGATGGGCTGAATGGCCTACTGCTGCGCCAATGTCTTAACTTAAGATATAGATTGCTGTTGAAATCATTCGATGTTTAAGGATAGTAATGTAAATGGTCAAATGAAGCATTCCAGGGAGACATTGGATGATTACTTAGATAGAGATAGTGCGTGCAAAGGGTTCGCGGAAAAGACAGCAGATTTGTATTCGATCGTGCTGTTCCTTTCAAGAGCTGGTGCAGATACAATGGCCCGAATGGTCTCATTCTTCACCCTAACAGTTCCCTCCCTCTGTAACATAAGATGACTGGGATAATGTTTGTGCCCGTGTTTGGGACAATATTGAGGACGAAATCTCAGCTGTCTGGGAGAAAACGGTATGAGGGGATTTGCAATCCTGTCTTTTAGTTGACTTCCAGAAGTCGGGGTTTTGTCCGAACATGATTAATCCATTGCATCTTCCCTTGGACTCTCAGAATGAAAAAAAAATAGGCATCGTTCTCCAATAAACGCGCCCAGCTCTGGAGGAGAGAGCCGAGGGGACAGGAATTGCATAACCTAATTAGTTCGGGTGCTTCCTGTACGTCTGCACGGTGTTCAGGGTTGTGTGTGTGACTGTGTGGATGTGTGAGTGAGTGTGGATGCAAATGTGTTCTCCCAGTGTGGAGCTACCAGATTGCAGGTGCAGTCTGCCACAGGAAAGATTCATCTCCAGCTCGAGTCCAGGGCTGATCCTCGTCTGACATTCGGGGCTGGTGGATGGAACCGCTGCGTTAGCCGGCAGTTTTCAACCTCCGTGCTGCAACAGGTAAAGCGTGCAGGAGAGTGAGCTCCCGCTGCCTCGCTCCCTCTCACATCCTCTCTTTAGCTTGTCTTTGTCTCTCTCCATGTCTGTCTCTGTCACTTCATAGCAGCGCCAGTCAAAATGTGGAAGTTTAATTTTGATATCTCTCTGTAAAATAAGACAGCGGGAAAGGTATGCAGCTCTGAACTACATGTATTAGATTTAAGTCTGTGCGTGTAGTTGAAATGATTTTTTTTCTATAGAAAGATCGACAAGTCTTGTTGGATGAAGGTCTGAGATTTCTGTCTTTTGACTTTATTCTCGTCTGTAACTCTAGCTGTTCCTCCTCACTGTAATGGCTTTCAAATTCTGTTTGAAAGGTTCCTGATATTTTCAACATTTGCAGCTGATATTTTTTAACTGTCTAATATCTTGAGGCTTTTTGTCACTCTTTGTTTTTGTTCTTTATCCAATGTTCCTCCCGTCTTTCCAACCCCTCCCCCACCCCAATCATTTTCTCTCTCGTTATAACTCTCTCCCTCCAAACTGTTTATTCTCCGGCCTCCCCTCGCCCCTCCCTCTCTTCCTCAATGTATCTCCAAGACGCATTGGCCTTCGGGGGGGACGCTGTCCTAAGATTCAACAGAATTATACCAGGGTTAAATGGATTAAATAATGAGGAAAGGTCACACAGACTGGGCTTGTATTCCCTCGAGGGTAGGAGATTGAGAATGATCTAATCAGAATGCTGAAGATGAATGTAGGGGTTGTCAGGGTGGATAGAGAGAAACTGCTGGTGGAGGAGAACAGAACAGGGGGAGGTAAGACTTGAAATCAGACTCACCTGGTTTAGGGGTGATGTATTTAGAATCATAACAGTGTGAAAACAGGCCTTTAGATTAGATTAGATTCCCTACAGTGTGGAAACAGGCTCTTCGGCCCAACCAGTCCACACCGACCCTCCGAATAGTAACCCACCTAGACCCATTCCCCTCTGACTAATGCACCTAATACTATGGGAAACTTAGCATGGCCAATTCACCTGATCTGCACATCTTTGGACTGTGGGAGGAAACCGGAGCACCCGGAGGAACCCCACGCAGACTCTGGGAGAATGTCCATACTCCACACAGACAGTCACCCAAGGCTGGAATCAAACCTGGGACCCTCGTGCTGTGAGGCAGCAATGCTAACCACTGTGTCGCCCCAGTACACTTACATTCACACAATGAGAAAGTTGGAACTTCAAGTTCACACTAACCCTCGAAAGAGCATCCCATCCATACCCACCCTATAGCCCTGCATTTCCCATGGCTAACCCATCTAGGCTTCACATCCCCAGACACAATGGACAATTTAGCATGGCCCAACCACCTAACCTGCACATTTTTGGACTGTGAGAGGAAACCTGAGCACCCAGAGAAGACTCACACAGGAGCACCTGCAAACTTCACACAGGCAGTCACCCAAGGCTGGAATCGAACCCAGGACCCAGGCTGTAGTGCTAACCACTGAGTCACTGGGCCACCCCAGTACTCTTGCATTCACACAATAAGAAAGTTGGAACTTGCTCCCTGCCTACATGTTGTGAGGCTAGGGTTCTGTGGAAAATTTCAAAAGTGAGTGTAGGGAGACTTTTACTTGGCAAGGCTATTAAAGGATATGGGACCAAAGAGGGTTAATGGAGTTAAAGATACAGACCAGCCATTAATACTTGATTCTGGGATGTGGGTGTTCCTGGCTGGGCCAGCTTCTATTGCCCATCCCTGATTACACAGAGGAGAGTTAGAATCAACCACATTGATGTGTGCCTGGAGTCACATGTAGACCAGACCAAGGAAGGAGGGGCAGTTTCCTTCCCTATTCATGAACCCCTTTTGGTTTGACAATCAACATGGAATAAATGATTGCAATCAAGCTAAGGTTTTTATTGAAATCAAATTTCACCAAATGCCATGGTGAGGGCTCAAACCCACGTTTCCAAATCTCTACCTTGGGGGCCACACAGTGATGGCTGAATTAACTTTGAGGGTTGAATGGCCTCTTCCTGTGCCTACATCAGCTAAAGTTCAGGGTTTCTGAAAGCTGGTTCTCACTGAACTCCTGCATCTCTTTATTCAAATACTTCTTCTTGGCAAAGGAAGGAATTGGAATAGCTGAACAAGATGCGCTTGTTTGGGAGAAGTTAACTAACAAAGGCTAGCCTTACCATTCACTACACCCCAGTAAGAGTTAAAGCTCTCCACAGATTTGTGTTTGTACATTCTGTTCTGCACTCAGGTGCACGCCTCATCTCTCCTTCCTCTGTATTCAGCTCCACATGACACCTTTTCACAAATGATCTGTTACATTTCTCCTTTCCAATGGCCTCTTGTTGATTTTGATTGCACTAATCTGCTCCTTCATTATTTCCATTTTAATTGTGTCAATTGACCCCACCAACTGTTTTTGTTTTGCTTGTTACTTCACCTCCACGTCTTTCTTTCTCTCCAGTTCCTTCTAATTATGTAAGGGGACATTATGGACGGGGGCCAGTATTGTGAGTGATATCAAAAAGCAGGTATATGATTTACTGTATTCAACAATGTGCTTTTCAATATTCACCTTTATAAGTATGTATAAAACATGTCTGTATTTGTACGTGCGTGTTTTACTGATATTGATGCATGACATAAATATAATTGTCTGTCTGTATCTGTAACTTGATATGTCTAAATGTGTCTGTCTCTGGCTGTCAAGTCTGACTCATTCACAGTTGCACACACGTTTTTTTTGAACATCTTGGCAATGAGAATCCTTCTGTTTGATAATTTTGTAAGAGAAAGAAAACGGAAAATTGTATCTTATACTGGCACCAACCCATGTAAAGGTGTGACAGCTGAAATCTTTCCACTTAGCAATAGTTCCAGCAGTCATCTGCTGTAATCTTATGATGTCTATTTAGCCCTTGCTTTCCATGTGCACGCACAGTACAAATCTTTTAAACTTGATATTCATGTGTCATACAGAGAGCTAAATGTACCATAAACATCCTTAATTTGTTGGCTCTGGGTAACATGTTCATTCTGGGAGTGAGAAGGTTGGGGGTTCAAGTGGCAACTTTATCACAGAGCCGCAGCAGGCACTCACAGTCCTGAGGATAAAATGCGAACTTACAGGATGTCATTGCACAACTTGAAAGATGAGCTGAGAAGTTCTCCCTGTCCAATATTTATTCCTCACAAAACAGTATTCAGCATGTGTTTAAATTGCTGATTGTGTGTAAACGGATGTGATGTATCCCTGCAATGACAGAAATGAATGCTGTAAAGCACGAGAGTGTGAAAAGTGTTATATTCAATTTTTGTCACTTTATTTTGTTATTGTGCCTGGTCAACATTCTGTCGACCTCAGGGTGAATAGCAGCTCATCTATCATCAGTACCACTTGTCCTGTGCTGTTATCTGTACACAACATGCCTCATGTTCCCCAGCATGTGATGTTATGTCAGACCTACATAATCCAACAACACTGCCTGATGCACATATAGAGTTAACCTCGAACTGATGTGTGCTATGTATATCTGCTTATCTACAGCACACAAGCATCTTTTCTAATCTGCCTACCATAGGCTTTGTCTGCAGAATGCTACCATATTGATATGCATATGGACCCTCTCTGAATATCAGAATATATGTCAATTCAGGAAAACGGTCAAAACTGTTCAACTGCTTCAAAATAAATTAATCAAGTAATAAAACTTAAATTATGGCCAAGTACAGTCAGTTCTCCATTAACACGATAGTTGTGTTCTTGTGCAACCCGGCAGTATAGAAGAATCGTACTAGAGAAACAGCGCTTAAAGTGTTGGTGATATAATTGCATTACAGTTAACACAAGTTTTAAAAGTTTGCACTTTAGAAACAGGGTCCCAAATTCATCAATCATGTTACAGTGAATTTGCATTGACAAAATGAGCGTTATGGCAGAATGACCTGAAGTCCTCCTGTCCAACATATTGCATTTCTTTTACATTGGGCAATAGCGATAGGGCTATCAGGATTTGTCGATATGGTATGTTGACCAGGAGTCATGCCACCTTTCACATTCTCTACAATCTACAGTCAGCTGAAGGCAGCTTAACAATCTGGAACATTTTTAGCATTAGTTTTATAAAATAACAACATGCTTACCATCAAAATCTATCTCTCTTCCCTGGTGGAAAAGTCAGATTTGCTTTGACAGTGGAATCCCACCAACTTGCCACAATACATCCCCAGCTCCTCCTTCCTGAACTGATTGGAATGTTGTCTGTATAGAGGTGGTCACCATCTCATCTCAACCCAAACCTCAAACTCCTGTGTTTCTCACTCCCTTTAGGAGTCATGTTAAATTCCACCTCTTGGTCTTTCTTCCAATACATGTCCTTCCCAGTTAGCTGTTTGTGAAGTTCCAGGGTTTTTTTTACAATAAAGAGAGTTGTGTAGAATGACATGGAGTTTACAGCAGAGGAACAGGCCATTCAACCCAACTTATCGATAATTGTTTTCACTCCACACAAACATCCATCCCCCACTATTTATCTCACCCAGTAGTCCAGTGGGTTTTTACTGCTTGCACTGGGAGCCTGTGTCTGGTCGTCATCTTAATTAATTTGCATTTTCACAAGTGTGAAAACTTCAGAACATAGAACAGTACAACACAGGAACAATTCTCCCAGTTCCTGCCTAATACTGTTGTCATTAGCCTCCTCCTAATTTAGCACTTTCACCCCAAGACCAGTTTTATCCTTATCCACAACTATCTTAAAACCTAAAGAATTATGGTCACTGATCCAAAAATGCTCACCCATTGAAACTTCGATGACCTGGCTAGGCTTATTCCACAATACTGGGTCTAATACAGACCCTTCCCTTGTAGGACTATCTGCATATTGTTTCAAGAATTCTCCCTGGATGTGCCTATTAAATTCTGTGCCATCTATGTCCCTGATACTAAAGGATCCCCCCCCCCCATGAATATTGGGGAAATTAAAATCCCATTAAAATCCCACTACAACAACCCTGCTGTTTTACATCTTTCCATGATGTGCTTACATATCTGTTTCTCTATCTCCCACTGGCTATTGGAAGGCCTATATATAACCCCATCCTAGTGATTGCACTTTTCTTATTCTTGAGTTTTACCCATACTACCTTGCTGCATGAGCCCTCCAAAATGTTCTCCCTTAGTTATCAGTAATGCAACACCCCCTCATCACTTTTACATTCCTCTCTATCGTGACTGAAACATCTACACCATGGAACATTGAGCTGCCAGGCCCACCCTTCTCTCAAGCAGGTTTCTGTAATGGCTACCTCATCGTAATCTCATGTGCTCATCCAAGCTCTAAGGATGTTAAGCCTCTTATAAGCCTGTTATACTCTTTGCATTAAAATAAATATACTTCAGTCTACTAGTCCTCGCTGTGTTGATTAAACTGGCCATACTTATTCTTCCAATTAAATTTTCTTGATTTAGCTACTCTGTTCTTTTCAAACACTCCACATGCTGGCCAACGACTCTGGTTTTCACCCCCTCCCCCAACACACACACACACACAGGTATTGATCTTCTTTCCAGTTTAGGTGAAAACTGTATTTCTTGTACAGGTCCCACCTGCCTGGAAGAGATCCAAATGATCCAGATATCTGAAGCTGTCACTCCAACACCAGCTCTTTAGCCATACGTTCAACTGTATTATTTTCCTATTCACGGAAAGATGTGAAACTTGAAAGGGTTCAGAAAAGATTTACAAGGATGTTGCCAGGGTTTGAGGATCTGAGCTACAGGGAGAGGCTGAACAGGCTGGGGCTGTTATCCCTGGAGCATTGGAGAGTGAGGGGTGACCTTATGGAGGTTTACAAAATTATGAGGGGCATGGATAGGATAAATAGACGAAGTCTTTTCCCTGGGGTTGGGGAGTCCAGAACTAGAGGGCATAGGTCTAGGGTGAGAGGGGAAAGATATAAAAGAGACCTAAGGGGCAACTTTTTCACACAGAGGGTGATATGTGTATGGAATGAGCTGCCAGAGGACGTAGTGGAGGCTGGTACAATTGCAACATTTAAGAGGCATTTGGATGGGTATATGATTAGGAAGGGTTTGGAGGGATGTGGGCCAGCTGCTGGCAGGTGGGACTAGATTGGGTTGAGATATCTGGTCGGCATGGATGGGTTGGACCGAAGGGTCTGTTTCCATGCTGTACATCTCTATGACTCCATGACTGTATGACTAGTACATGACACAGAGTAATCCCAAGATTATAACCTTAGAGGACCTGCTGTTCAACTTCCTACCTCATTTACTGAACTCCCTTTGCAGAAGCTCATCTCTCTTTCTCCCTATGTTAGTAGTATCAATATGGATCACAATCTCTGGCTGTTCACCCTCCCCAATTTAGAATATCTTGTGCCTGCTTAGAGAGACCCTTGACCCTGGCATCAGTGATATATAACCTGCAAACCAATTACACAACCGTGCCCAATAGTCCCAAAATCAGATTTATTGCTGTTGCATTCTATTCCTGCCAAACTACATCAACAGAAGCGAGTACTTCTTCCATGTTAACAAGTTTTTCTTCCATGTGAATTAACAATAATGTGATTGAAAAATTAAGGCTGTTATTTGTTGAACAAGAATGTTTCTTACCTGTATTAGCAATAATGTGATTCTGGCCCTGTTAGTTTAAATGGTGATGCTCTTGCACAATATCCTTATAATGTGGGATTGCACAGGAATAGAACTATCACATAATATCAGAACAGACTACACTCTATCGCCCTCCTGACACTACTCACTCACCCTGTAGACCTGGTCCTGAGCAGCCAAACTGACACCACCTTTGGAGTCATAGAGCCATAGAGATGTGCAGCGTGGAAACAGAACCTTTGGTCCAACTCATCCATGCTAATGAGATATCCTAACCTCATCTAGTCCCATTTGCCAGCACCCAGCCCATATCCCTCCAAACCCTCCCTATTCATATATCCATCCAGATGCCATTTAAATTTTGTTATTATATCAGCCTCCACCACTTCCTCTGGCAGCTCATTCCATACACGCACCACCCTCTGCTTGAACAAGTTGCCCCTTAGGTCCCTTTTAAATTTGCTCTGACCAATAATGGAAAGCATACTAAACGCCTTCTTCACTGTCCTATCTACCTACGACTCCATTTTCAAGAAATTATGAACCTGCACTCGAAGCTCTCTTTGTTCAGCAACACTCCTCAGAACCTGACTATTAAGTGTATAAGTCCTGCCCTGATTTGCTTTTCCAAAATGCAGCACCTTGCATTTATCTAAATTAAATTCCATCTGCCACTCCTCAGCCCTTTGGCCCATCTGATCAAGATCCCATTGTACTCTGAGATAACCTTCTTTGCTGTCCACTAAACCTCCAATTTTGGTGTCATCTGAAAACTTACTAACTATAACTCCTACATTCACATCGAGACCCACCTATAGATTCACCTCCACTCCCCACACGTCCTCAACTGTGACTCACCCAGTTCCTGATCTGACTGACCAGAGTTTCACTCTGACTGACCCCAGTCCTGCACTGACTGACTCCAGTTTCCCTCTGACTGACCCCAGTCTCACCCTGACTGACCCCAGTTTCCCTCTGACTGACCCCAGGTTCCCTCTGACTGACCCCAGTCTCACCCTGACTGACCCTAGTCTCGCTCAGACTGACCCCAGATTCCCTCTGACTGATTTCAGTCCTTCTCTGACTGACCCCAATCTTGCTCTGACTGACCCCAGATTCCCTCTGACTGATTTCAGTCCTTCTCTGACTGACTCCAGTCTCGCTCTGAGTAACCAAAGTCTCGCTGTGACTGAGCCCAATCTCGCTCTGACTGACCCCAATCTCACTCTGACTGACCCCAGTCTCGCTCTGACTGACCCCAATCTCGCTCTGACTGACCCCAGTCCCACTCTGACTGATCTCAGTTTCGCTCTGACTGATCTCAGTCTTGCTCTGACTGACCCCAGTCTCGCTCTGACTGACCCCAATCTCGCTCTGACTGACCCCAATCTCACTCTGACTGACCCCAGACTCGCTCTGACTAACCCAATCTCGCTCTGACTGACCCCAGTCCCACTCTGACTGAACCCAATCTCGCTCTGACTGGCCCCAGTCTCACTCTGACTGACCCCAATCTCACTCTGACTGACCCCAGACTCGCTCTAACTCACCCCAGTCTTGCTCTGACTGACCCCAGTTTCCCTCTGACTGACCCCAGTCTCACCCTGACTGACCCCGGTCTCACTCTGACTGACTCCAATCTCACTCTGACTGACCCCAGTCTCACTCTGACTGACCCCAATCTCGCTCTGACTGACCCCAGTCTCGCTCTGACTGATGCCAGTCTCGCTCTGACTGACCCCAATCTCACTCTGACTGACCCCAATCTCACCATGACTGACCCCAGACTCACTCTGACTGATCTCAGTCTCGCTCTGACTGATCTCAGTCTCGTTCTGACTGACCCCAATCTCACTCTGACTGACCCCAGTCCCACTCTGACTGATCTCAGTTTCGCTCTGACTGATCTCAGTCTTGCTCTGACTGACCCCAGTCTCGCTCTGACTGACCCCAATCTCGCTCTGACTGACCCCAATCTCACTCTGACTGACCCCAGACTCGCTCTGACTAACCCAATCTCGCTCTGACTGACCCCAGTCCCACTCTGACTGAACCCAATCTCGCTCTGACTGGCCCCAGTCTCACTCTGACTGACCCCAATCTCACTCTGACTGACCCCAGACTCACTCTAACTCACCCCAGTCTTGCTCTGACTGACCCCAGTTTCCCTCTGACTGACCCCAGTCTCACCCTGACTGACCCCGGTCTCACTCTGACTGACTCCAATCTCACTCTGACTGACCCCAGTCTCACTCTGACTGACCCCAATCTCGCTCTGACTGACCCCAGTCTCGCTCTGACTGATGCCAGTCTCGCTCTGACTGACCCCAATCTCACTCTGACTGACCCCAATCTCACCATGACTGACCCCAGACTCACTCTGACTGATCTCAGTCTCGCTCTGACTGATCTCAGTCTCGTTCTGACTGACCCCAATCTCACTCTGACTGACCCCAGACTCACTCTGACTGACCACAGTCTCGCTCTGACTGACCCCAGTCTCGCTCTGACTGACCCCAGACTCACTCTGACTGACCACAGTCTCGTTCAGACTGACCCCAGTCTCACTCTGACTGACCCCAATCTCGCTCTGACTGACCCCAGTCTCACCATGACTGACCCCAGACTCACTCTGACTGATCTCAGTCTTGTTCTGACTGACCCCAGACTCACTCTGACTGACCACAATCTCATTCTGACTGACCCCAGACTCACTCTGACTGACCACAGTCTCGTTCTGACTGACCCCAGTCTCACTCTGACTGACCCCAGACTCACTCCGACTGACCACAGTCTCGTTCTGACTGACCCCAGTCTCACTCTGACTGACCCCAGACTCACTCTGACTGACCCCAATCTCACTCTGACTGACCCCAATCTCACTCTGACTGACCCCAGACTCGCTCTGACTGACCACAGTCTCGTTCTGACTGACCCCAGTCTCACTCTGACTGACCTCAGACTCACTCCGACTGACCACAGTCTCGTTCTGACTGACCCCAGTCTCACTCTGACTGACCCCAGACTCGCTCTGACTGACCACAGTCTCGTTCTGACTGACCCCAGTCTCACTCTGACTGACCCCAGACTCACTCCGACTGACCACAGTTTCGTTCTGACTGACCCCAGTCTCACTCTGACTGACCCCAATCTCGCTCTGACTGACCCCAGTCTCGCTCTGACTGACCCCAGTCTCACTCTGACTGACCCCAATCTCACTCTGACTGACCCCTGTCTCACTCTGACTGAGCCCACACTCACTCTGACTGACCCCAATCTCACTCTGACTGACCCCAATCTCACTCTGACTGACCCCTGTCCCACTCTGACTGACCCTTGTCCCCGTCTGACTGACCACAGTCTCGTTCTGACTGACCCCAATCTCACTCTGACTGACCCCAGTCTCGTTCTGACTGACCCCAGTCTCGTTCTGACTGGCCCCAGTCTCGTTCTGACTGATCTCAGCCTCGCTCTGACTGATCTCAGTCTCGTTCTGACTGGCCCCAGTCTCACTCTGACTGACCCCAATCTCACTCTGACTGACCCCAGTCTCGCTCTGACTCATCCCAATCCCACTCTGACTGACCCCAGTCTCGCTCTAACTCCCCCCAGTCTCGCTCTGACTCACCCCAATCTCACTCTGACTGACCCCTGTCCCACTCTGACTGACCCCAGTTTCCCTCTGACTGACCCCAGGTTCCCTCTGACTGACCCCAGTCTCACCCTGACTGACCCTAGTCTCGCTCAGACTGACCCCAGATTCCCTCTGACTGATTTCAGTCCTTCTCTGACTGACCCCAATCTTGCTCTGACTGACCCCAGATTCCCTCTGACTGATTTCAGTCCTTCTCTGACTGACTCCAGTCTCGCTCTGAGTAACCAAAGTCTCGCTGTGACTGAGCCCAATCTCGCTCTGACTGACCCCAATCTCACTCTGACTGACCCCAGTCTCGCTCTGACTGACCCCAATCTCGCTCTGACTGACCCCAGTCCCACTCTGACTGATCTCAGTTTCGCTCTGACTGATCTCAGTCTTGCTCTGACTGACCCCAGTCTCGCTCTGACTGACCCCAATCTCGCTCTGACTGACCCCAATCTCACTCTGACTGACCCCAGACTCGCTCTGACTAACCCAATCTCGCTCTGACTGACCCCAGTCCCACTCTGACTGAACCCAATCTCGCTCTGACTGGCCCCAGTCTCACTCTGACTGACCCCAATCTCACTCTGACTGACCCCAGACTCGCTCTAACTCACCCCAGTCTTGCTCTGACTGACCCCAGTTTCCCTCTGACTGACCCCAGTCTCACCCTGACTGACCCCGGTCTCACTCTGACTGACTCCAATCTCACTCTGACTGACCCCAGTCTCACTCTGACTGACCCCAATCTCGCTCTGACTGACCCCAGTCTCGCTCTGACTGATGCCAGTCTCGCTCTGACTGACCCCAATCTCACTCTGACTGACCCCAATCTCACCATGACTGACCCCAGACTCACTCTGACTGATCTCAGTCTCGCTCTGACTGATCTCAGTCTCGTTCTGACTGACCCCAATCTCACTCTGACTGACCCCAGTCCCACTCTGACTGATCTCAGTTTCGCTCTGACTGATCTCAGTCTTGCTCTGACTGACCCCAGTCTCGCTCTGACTGACCCCAATCTCGCTCTGACTGACCCCAGTCTCGCTCTGACTGACCCCAGTCTCACTCTGACTGACCCCAATCTCACTCTGACTGACCCCTGTCTCACTCTGACTGAGCCCACACTCACTCTGACTGACCCCAATCTCACTCTGACTGACCCCAATCTCACTCTGACTGACCCCTGTCCCACTCTGACTGACCCTTGTCCCCGTCTGACTGACCACAGTCTCGTTCTGACTGACCCCAATCTCACTCTGACTGACCCCAGTCTCGTTCTGACTGACCCCAGTCTCGTTCTGACTGGCCCCAGTCTCGTTCTGACTGATCTCAGCCTCGCTCTGACTGATCTCAGTCTCGTTCTGACTGGCCCCAGTCTCACTCTGACTGACCCCAATCTCACTCTGACTGACCCCAGTCTCGCTCTGACTCATCCCAATCCCACTCTGACTGACCCCAGTCTCGCTCTAACTCCCCCCAGTCTCGCTCTGACTCACCCCAATCTCACTCTGACTGACCCCTGTCCCACTCTGACTGACCCCAGTTTCCCTCTGACTGACCCCAGGTTCCCTCTGACTGACCCCAGTCTCACCCTGACTGACCCTAGTCTCGCTCAGACTGACCCCAGATTCCCTCTGACTGATTTCAGTCCTTCTCTGACTGACCCCAATCTTGCTCTGACTGACCCCAGATTCCCTCTGACTGATTTCAGTCCTTCTCTGACTGACTCCAGTCTCGCTCTGAGTAACCAAAGTCTCGCTGTGACTGAGCCCAATCTCGCTCTGACTGACCCCAATCTCACTCTGACTGACCCCAGTCTCGCTCTGACTGACCCCAATCTCGCTCGGACTGACCCCAGTCCCACTCTGACTGATCTCAGTTTCGCTCTGACTGATCTCAGTCTTGCTCTGACTGACCCCAGTCTCGCTCTGACTGACCCCAATCTCGCTCTGACTGACCCCAATCTCACTCTGACTGACCCCAGACTCGCTCTGACTAACCCAATCTCGCTCTGACTGACCCCAGTCCCACTCTGACTGAACCCAATCTCGCTCTGACTGGCCCCAGTCTCACTCTGACTGACCCCAATCTCACTCTGACTGACCCCAGACTCGCTCTAACTCACCCCAGTCTTGCTCTGACTGACCCCAGTTTCCCTCTGACTGACCCCAGTCTCACCCTGACTGACCCCGGTCTCACTCTGACTGACTCCAATCTCACTCTGACTGACCCCAGTCTCACTCTGACTGACCCCAATCTCGCTCTGACTGACCCCAGTCTCGCTCTGACTGATGCCAGTCTCGCTCTGACTGACCCCAATCTCACTCTGACTGACCCCAATCTCACCATGACTGACCCCAGACTCACTCTGACTGATCTCAGTCTCGCTCTGACTGATCTCAGTCTCGTTCTGACTGACCCCAATCTCACTCTGACTGACCCCAGTCCCACTCTGACTGATCTCAGTTTCGCTCTGACTGATCTCAGTCTTGCTCTGACTGACCCCAGTCTCGCTCTGACTGACCCCAATCTCGCTCTGACTGACCCCAATCTCGCTCTGACTGACCCCAGACTCGCTCTGACTAACCCAATCTCGCTCTGACTGACCCCAGTCCCACTCTGACTGAACCCAATCTCGCTCTGACTGGCCCCAGTCTCACTCTGACTGACCCCAATCTCACTCTGACTGACCCCAGACTCGCTCTAACTCACCCCAGTCTTGCTCTGACTGACCCCAGTTTCCCTCTGACTGACCCCAGTCTCACCCTGACTGACCCCGGTCTCACTCTGACTGACTCCAATCTCACTCTGACTGACCCCAGTCTCACTCTGACTGACCCCAATCTCGCTCTGACTGACCCCAGTCTCGCTCTGACTGATGCCAGTCTCGCTCTGACTGACCCCAATCTCACTCTGACTGACCCCAATCTCACCATGACTGACCCCAGACTCACTCTGACTGATCTCAGTCTCGCTCTGACTGATCTCAGTCTCGTTCTGACTGACCCCAATCTCACTCTGACTGACCCCAGACTCACTCTGACTGACCACAGTCTCGCTCTGTCTGACCCCAGTCTCGCTCTGACTGACCCCAGACTCACTCTGACTGACCACAGTCTCGTTCAGACTGACCCCAGTCTCACTCTGACTGACCCCAATCTCGCTCTGACTGACCCCAGTCTCACCATGACTGACCCCAGACTCACTCTGACTGATCTCAGTCTTGTTCTGACTGACCCCAGACTCACTCTGACTGACCACAATCTCATTCTGACTGACCCCAGACTCACTCTGACTGACCACAGTCTCGTTCTGACTGACCCCAGTCTCACTCTGACTGACCCCAGACTCACTCCGACTGACCACAGTCTCGTTCTGACTGACCCCAGTCTCACTCTGACTGACCCCAGACTCACTCTGACTGACCCCAATCTCACTCTGACTGACCCCAATCTCACTCTGACTGACCCCAGACTCGCTCTGACTGACCACAGTCTCGTTCTGACTGACCCCAGTCTCACTCTGACTGACCTCAGACTCACTCCGACTGACCACAGTCTCGTTCTGACTGACCCCAGTCTCACTCTGACTGACCCCAGACTCACTCCGACTGACCACAGTTTCGTTCTGACTGACCCCAGTCTCACTCTGACTGACCCCAATCTCGCTCTGACTGACCCCAGTCTCGCTCTGACTGACCCCAGTCTCACTCTGACTGACCCCAATCTCACTCTGACTGACCCCTGTCTCACTCTGACTGAGCCCACACTCACTCTGACTGACCCCAATCTCACTCTGACTGACCCCAATCTCACTCTGACTGACCCCTGTCCCACTCTGACTGACCCTTGTCCCCGTCTGACTGACCACAGTCTCGTTCTGACTGACCCCAATCTCACTCTGACTGACCCCAGTCTCGTTCTGACTGACCCCAGTCTCGTTCTGACTGGCCCCAGTCTCGTTCTGACTGATCTCAGCCTCGCTCTGACTGATCTCAGTCTCGTTCTGACTGGCCCCAGTCTCACTCTGACTGACCCCAATCTCACTCTGACTGACCCCAGTCTCGCTCTGACTCATCCCAATCCCACTCTGACTGACCCCAGTCTCGCTCTAACTCCCCCCAGTCTCGCTCTGACTCACCCCAATCTCACTCTGACTGACCCCTGTCCCACTCTGACTGAGGAGAAAGTGAGGACTGCAGATGTTGGAGATCAGAGCTGAAAATGTGTTGCTGGAAAAGCGCAGCAGGTCAGGCAGCATCCATGGAACAGGAGAATCAACGTTTCAGGCATCAGCCCTTCTTCAGGAATGAGGAAAGTGTGTCCAGCAGGCTAAGATAAAAGGTAGGGAGGAGGGGCTTGGGGGAGGGGCGTTGGGAATGCGATAGGTGGAAGGTGGTCAAGGTGAGGGTGATTGGCTGGAGTGGGGTGGGGGCGAAGAGGTCAGGAAGAAGATTGCAGGTTAGGAAGGTGGTGCTGAGTTCGAGGGATTTGACTGAGACAAGGTGGGGGGAGGGGAAATGAGGAAACTGGAGAAATCTGAGTTCATCCCTTGTGGTTGGAGGGTTCCCAGGCCAGACCATGGCAACACGACAGTTGGAGGAAGAGCGCCTCATCTTCCGCCTGGGAACCCTCCAACCACAAGGGATGAACTCAGATTTCTTCAGTTTCCTCATTTCCCCTCCCCCCACCTTGTCCCAGTCAAATCCCTCGGATTTAGCACCACCTTCTTAACCTGCAATCTTCTTCCTGACCTCTCCGTCCCCACCCCACTCCAGCCTATCATCCTCACCTTGACCTCCTTCCACCTATCGCATTCCCAACGCCCCTCCCCCAAGTCCCTCCTCCCTACCTTTTATCTTAGCCTGCTGGGGACACTTTCCTCATTCCTGAAGAAGGGCTGATGCCCGAAACGTCGATCCTCCTGTTCCTTGGATGCTGCCTGACCTGCTGCGCTTTTCCAGCAACACATTTCCACTCTGACTGACCCCAATCTCACTCTGACTGACCCCTGTCCCACTCTGACTGACCACAGTCTCATTCTGACTGACCCCAATCTCACTCTGACTGACCCCAATCTCACTCTGACTGACCCCAGACTCACTCTGACTGACCACAGTCTCACACTGACTCCAGTCCCACTTTGACTGACTCCAGTCTTGATCTGACTAACCCCAACCTCACTCTGAGTCAAGGTTAGAGTGGTGTTGGAAAAGCACAGCAAGTCAGGCAGTATCCGAGGAGCAGAAAAATTGACGTTTCGGGCAAAAGCCCTTCATCAGGAATGGCTCCTGCCCAAAACGTCGATTCTCCTGCTCCTCGGATGCTGCCTGACCAGCTGTGCTTTTCCAGCACCACTCTAATCTTGACTCTGATCTCCAGCATCTGCAGTCCTCACTTTCGCCCCACTCTGACTGACCCCAGTCCCACTCTGACTAACCCCAATCTCGCTCTGACTGACCCCAGTCTCACTCTGACTGACCCCAGTCCCGCTCTGACTGACCTCAGTCTCGCTCTCACTGACCTCAGTCTCGCTCTGACTGACCCCAGTCCCACTCTGACTGACCCCAGTCCTGCTCTGACTGACCCCAGTCTCACTCAGACTGACCCCAGACTCACTCTGACTAGCGAAAGTGAGGACTGCAGATGCTGGAGATCAGAGTCGAGAGTGTGACGCTGGAAAAGCACAGCTGGTCAGGCAGCATCCGAGGAGCAGGAGAATCGACGTTTCTGGCAAAAGCTCTGACTAACCTCAGGCTCACTCTGACTGACCCCAGTCCCGCCCTGACTGACCCAGTCCCCAGGTATTTATCTGGTAGCTCCTGTTGCTGGTCAGCCCAGGTTTGCTCTGCTGTGCTACTGTACTGTTAATCCAGCCATGTGAATATATCTCACCCATTATCTTTTCCTTCTCTCCCTTGTTCCCTCACATACACTTCTCCTTTCCCATTAAATGTATCCATACAAATGTATGTGATCACTTTTCCTACTACCATATTATGTTGATGGAGACAGGCAGCAGTAATTTAAAGTCACTTCTTGTGTATTAACCAAGGTGTAGAGAGATACATCACCAGCTCAGCAAAAACTGAAGCCCAGAGTAATAAATACACAGGGAACATTGCAGTTTTATTTTTAGTTACTTGTCAAGAAGCCAAAATAAAGACAGAGCAGAACTTGAACGTGGAGTAACTATAAAAAATAGCACCAGCTCCCATCAAAACAATAGCATCTAATGCCTCAACAAATCCACTAAGTGGAGAAATGTAGAGCACCTAAGCAGCTCAAAGCTTATCTCATAAATGCATGTCAGCATAGGTGTTAATGTCAAGCAAGAACTCTGTTTGAAGTCAGTGTAGCCTGATCTGGTGTGGTTCATTATAGAGTATTAATGTAGTGGGACATTTACTCTGGATCTAAACAGTGTTGCCACACGTAGAGTTACATCGAGTATTACATCAAGAAACAGGCCCTTCAGCCCAACTCATCCATGTTGACCACGTATCCTATACTGAACTAGTCCCATTTGCCTGCATTTGGCCCATATTCCTGTAAGTCTTTCCTACCCATGTATCTCTTTTAAATGTTGTAATTGTACCCACCTCTACTACCTCCTCTGTCAGCTTATTACATATACACACCATGCTCGGCATGAAAAAGGTACCCCTCAGCTCCCTTTTAAATCATTCCCCTCTCACCTTATGTCCTCTAGTTTTGGATCCCCCTACTATGGGGAAATTACCTCGGCTATTCACCTCATCTATATCCCTCATAATATTATAAACCTTTATAAGGTTACCCCTCACCCTCCTGCACTCCTGGGAAAACAGTCCCAACCTAAACAACCTCTCCTTATAATTTAAACCTTTCAGTCTCCTTAACTTCCTTGTAAATTTGTTTTGCACCTTTTCCAGTTTAATAACAGCCTTCCTACAGTAGGCTGACCGAAATTGTACCCAGTACTCCAAATGTGGCCTTACCAGTGTCTTATACAGCTGTATCATGACCTCCCAACTCCTGTACTCAATGCTCTGACCAATGGAGGTAACCATACCAAATGCCTTCTTCACCGCCCTGTCTACCTGTGATGCCCCTTTCAAGGAGCTATGTACCTGCATACCCAGGTCTCTTTGTTCAACAAAACTCCCCAGGGCCCTACCACTAACTGTGTAAGTCCTGCTCTGGTTTGTTTCACCAAAATGCAACACCTCACATTTATCTGAATTAAACTCCATCTACCATTCTTTGGCCCACTGGCCCAGGTGATCAAGATCCACTTGGGAAATATTTAATGAGGCAGCTTTGAGGAGATGTATCTAAACTGTGCTGTAAATGACCTGAAAGGATGGAACAGGGCCATGTCTTCTCTGTAACCCCAACCTCTCTCTCTCTTTATTTAATTCTCTTTCTGCCATTCTCTCCTTCCATTTGTGGATCATCCAATCTCTAGTTTATAAAGCATCTTGACTCTCTTCCCCTCCTCTGGTGAAGATACTACAATTAGCTTTAAGCTTACTGGTTTGTCTGTCTCTCCTGACTTTTGCACTCTCCTCCAGACCCACAATCCTCTGTGATATGTGTGCCCCTCTGTTTCTGGTCTCTACAGCACCTTCAATTGTAATTGATTTACCATTGGTCGCTATACCTTTTATTGACACACAGGCCGTGAGTGTTGTTGGTTGGTCCAGTATTTGTTGTCTGCCCCTAATTGTCCTTGAACTATGTGAATTGCTAGGCCGTTTCAAATGGTCAGTTGAGAGGCAACCACATTGCTGTGGGTCTAAAGTCACATTTAGGCCAGACCAGGTAAGGATGGGCATTGTAAAATATGGGGCAGTATAAAATTTGGCACTGAACAGCATAAGGACAGCTGGCCCATAACTGGCTTAAAGTCTTCAAACATTCGATCGAAAAAGGAAAGAAAGGTGAAGAGGTGTTTGGGGGAAATTCTGGAACTGAAGCAGCTGAAGGTATAGCCAGCATTGGTGGGACAATTAACATCATTCCTCTGAATGAGGTGGAGTAGGCCAATTCAGCCCCTCTAGCCTGCTGCACCATTTAGTAAGATCATGATAGATTAGATTATAGCTTCAACTCTACGCATTTGAGACGAGTTGTGTTTTGACTCACCTACTGCAGTCACCCACAGCTATAGGGAGAGCAGCAAGAACGACTTTGAGTTACTAATGCACCATAAAAAATTGAATGAGTTGCTGTCTTGCTGGATGGGTGTACGATCATGATCGTCTGATCTGTGTGACATGATATCATCCTTATAGGTTTCTAAACACCAAAGGGAAAGGAAGATATTTGATTCTGGTTTGGACGTGACCCAGTAATGATAGAATGAAAGGCTTAGATTTTCGGGAAGTCACGTCGAATTGGGTGGGTGGATGTGATTCGATTCCAGGATTCCCTTCCCATTTCCAGGACTTCCTCCCAGGGTTGGGCATTGCGTGCCTATGCTGCACTTCCACATTTGCCAGCTCTGGGCGGGATTGGTGATTCAACATGCCCACCACCCTCCCCTCCTGTCTCAATGTTAATGGAGCCATTTGATGAGCAGGCATGGTTCACACCACCCTAGAGGGTTTATGAACCAGCTTAGCCCTGAGCAGAATGCCCCTTTATCCCCCTCACTGTGGGCGGCACGGTGGCACAGTGGTTAGCACTGCTGCGTCACAGCGCCAGAGACCCGGGTTCAATTCCCGCTTCATATCTGGTATCATCTTGCAAATCTTAATTGCACAATCTGCAATGCTTTACAAAATGTAGAATATTCTTGGGCAGTATTAGTATCCCGCTTCCAGTCCATGTAGCATGTTTAGTTGCCCTTGGTGCTAAAATTAGTTTTCAAACGAATATGTTGCGATGACTAATTTTGCTGTTCCCATTGGTAAATTAATTTGAATCTATTAGCCAGCTTGTAAAATAAAATGCACAGCTTTTTGAATCAAAGAACTGACAAAGTCATCTCACATTAATTTATTAAGTAATCGTGCGTTAACATCACTTACAGTAATTTCCAACCGCTTTGCTTCCACATGTCCCAGACAGGTGTACAAATGTTCTAGAATGCTAGATTTATCTGCAAGGAGATGCCAAAGGGGCTGATGAATAAATAATGGCTGCAGCTCGCTGGGATCCTGTTATGAACAAGAGACCTAATTGAGGCAATGTATCAACACAAGTCAAGGTTATGCCTGTCCACAGTCAAACTGTACACCCAAAGAAAATCCCCTTTTATAAGCCACTACTTAAAACTTACCTTGGATCAAGCTGTTCTGTCATCTGCCAACAGAGTTCAGTGATAGGTTTGTGTCTGACAAATTACATTGAGATGATTTTCTAACATTAATGTTGCTCTATAAACACAAACTCTCTGTGCAGAGACTTTCATCGGAGACAGATGTTGGGAGATGGGAGTTTTCCTGACCCTGAAATCTTTTCTTCATCCTGGGGGGTGGGGGTACACCTTCTTGTTTTCATGCTGAATTGAGCGACTAACACAGCCTGGTCACACCCTTGGTGCTACCTTCCTCATGGAACAAGACTAGGATTTTGGAAAGAAACCGAAAGAGACCTCCAAATCCATGACTGTCTTTGATCTCGATCACTTCCTCTCCCCTAATCACCGACTACACCCCTCTGTCTGGCTAACGACTGAGGCTGAATTAGTCAACCCATAGTTCTAGACCCTGAAGTGAGCATCCAACCCCATATCAGCTCCATCACCAAGATTGTCATCTTCGAAAAGTTGCCTGTCTAGGCAGCTACTTCTTAACATTTGCTATTGGAACCCTTACCCATTCATTTGTTACCTTTGAATTTGACTATTCCACTGGATATTTCTCCTGGCCAGTCTCTCCTTCTCTCCTTTAGCATAATTTCTTCTAGCACTGCCCATCTCCTAACATTTAAGGAAGGATTCAGTTTCATTGCAGCAAGTTCAGAGAAGTTTCACTGGGATGATCCTAGTATAGAGGAATTGTCTTACAAGCAAAGGCTAAACAAGGATTCTACTCAGTGGAGTTTAGATGATTGAGAGGTGACCTCATTAAAACGTATCGGTTTCTTCAGGGAGTTGACAGGGTCAATGCTGAGAGATGTTTCCCCACAGGGAAGAGTGTAGGACCAGTGGATAAAATCTCAGAGTAAAGGGCCATCAATTTCAGGCTGAGATGAGGAGGAATTTCTTTTCTCAGAGGGTTGGGTCTTTGGCAGTCCTTGCCACAGAGAGCTGTGTGTGTATGTGTGTGGTGGTGGTTGGGCGATGGTGGTTGGGCGGTGGTGGTTGGGCGGTGGTGGTTGGGCGGTGGTGGTTGGGTGGTGGTGGTTGGGCGGGGGGGTGGGGGGGGGGGGTGGTGGGGTGGGGGAGGGTTAGAGTCCTTGTGTATACTTAAGGCTGAGATAGATTCTTGATCAGCTGGGGAATCAAGGTTTATGGGGAAAGGGCAGGAAAGTGAGGAATGTTGGATCAGCCATGATCCTGTTGAAGGGCAGAGCAAGCTCAGGGGGATGATTGGTCTACTCCTGTTCCTATATCTTATGATCTCATGGTCTTATTAACTCACAGTAAACCCCATTCACCTGTCCGTCCTGGGCTCACTGATCTATATCAGCTCAATTCTCAATTTTAAAATTCTCACCCTCGTTTCCAAATCTTAATTGCTTGTATTCCCTGCCACACCTTCTATGCAGTTTTGCAGCCCTTCTGAGGGTCTGTGCTGATACCATTCCCAGCACTGATTTCCAGTTTCGGAAGTCTTTGCCGCAGACAGACCTTGGAGGTCCCACAAGAGGAAAAAGAAATGAGGAAACATAGCTGCACACTAACTCTCTAATTAATTGTTGGGAATACCTGACTCCCTCTGCACCACAACATTCTGTAGTCTCTCTCACTATTTGATTCATGTCCTGCACAAATTGTTTGCTTCATTTCACTCTACACAATAATGACAACACATCATTTGACGCAAAGCACTTTGGGATATCCCAGATGGTATCTGATAAAGACAAATACTGTTGTTCCCTCAATTTCCTAAGTGGCTAATGATACAACACTATTAGGGACACAGATCAGATGCTGCCTATCCTTTTCCAAACCTTCACCGTCTCCCAGGGATGGGAAACTGCAAGAGACAGAGGGATGTATGAAAATGTCAAAAGAAAATATCGGTGGTGAAAACTGAATTTCTAATTGCTAGATTCGGTGAATGAGTAAATATGAAAGAAGTAGATACAGAATCTGCATGATTAATATTGTAAGAGATTAGTATAAATTCTTGTGATTCGCAGCCTGCAGAACCAACAAACTGAATGATCAAGTAAGTGTTATCTGTGTTATTATCATGACTGGGCTCTGGGTGTCTTTGATAGGAGAGATTTGGAAACTATTCTGTTGCAGACATAGATTCATAGAGATATACAGCATGGAAACAGACCCTTTGGTCTAACTTGTCCATGCCAACCAGATATCCCAACCCAATCTAGTCCCACCTGCCAGGACCCGGCACATATCCCTCCAATGAAGGGCTTTTGCCCGAAACGTCGATTTCAAAGCTCCTTGGATGCTGCCTGAACTGCTGTGCTCTTCCAGCACCACAAATCCAGAATCTGGTTTCCAGCATCTGCAGTCATTGTTTTTACCTAGCCTAGGGAAAAGACCTTGTCTATTTACCCTATCCATGCCCCTCATGATTTTGTAAACCTCTAAAAGGTCACCTCTCAGCCTCTGATGTTCCAGGGAAAACAGCCCTAGCCTATTCAATCTCTCCCTATAGCTCAAATCCTCCAACCCTGGCAACATCCTTCTGAATCTTTTTTGAACCCTTTCAAGTTTCACAAAATCCTTCCAATAGGAAGGAGGCCAGAATTACATGCAATATTCCAAAAGTGACCTAACCAATGTCCTGTACAGCCGCAACATGACCTCCCAACTCCTGTACTCAATACTCTGACCAATAAAGGAAAGCATACCAAACGCCTTCTTCACTCTCCTATCTACCTGTGACCCTACTTTCAAGGAGCTATGAACCTGCACTCCAAGGTCTCTTTGTTCAGCAACACTCCCTAGGACCTTACCATTAAGTGAATAAGTCCTGCTCTGATTTGCTTTCCTAAAATGCAGCACCTCACATTTATCTAAATTAAACTCCATCTGCCACTCCTCAGCCCATTGGCCCATCTGAGCAAGATCCTGTTGTAATCTGAGGTAACCTTCTTCATTGTCCACTACACCTCCAATTTTGGTGTCATCTGCAAACTTACTAACTATACCTCTTATGCTCACGACCAAATCATTTATAAAAATGATGAAAAGTAGTGGACCCAGCACCGATCCTTGTGGCATTCCACTGGTCACAGGCCACCAGTCTGAAAAACAACCCTCCACCACCACTCTGTCTTCTACCTTTGAGCCAGTTCGGTATCCAAATGGCTAGTTCTCCCTGTACTCCATGAGATCTAACCTTGCTAACCAGTCTCCCATAGGGAACCTTGCCGAATGCCTTACTGAAGTCCATATAGATGATGTCTACCACTCTGCCCTCATCAATCCTCTTTGTTACTTCGTCAAAAAACTCAATCATCTTTGTGAGACATGATTTCCCACACACAAAGCCATGTTGATAATCCCTAATCAGTCCCTGCCTTTCCAAATACATGTACATCCTGTCCCTCAGGATTCCCTCCAACAAATTGCCTACCACCGACGTTGGGCTTGCTGGTTTATAGTTCCTTGGCTTGTGCTTACCACTTTTCTTAAATAATGGCACCACATTTGCCAACCTCCAGTCTTCCAGCGCCTCACCTGTGGCTATTGATGATACAAATATCTCAGCAAAGGGCCCAGCAATCACTTCCCTAGCTTCCCACAGAGTTCTGTCTTCTGCACTGTTATGCTTCTGTGATGTCTGTGATTCATTCTGGTGCAAAGAGTTGAACATTGAATATTTATAGGATTGACAAGATAGGGATTTAGAGGAATTCATCAGAACCTTTAAGTCTCAGGTTCTAGCTACCAGTGGATCTGACATCACTTGACATCACTGATGATGCACTCCAACAGTCAGCGCCATAGCTGTTAACCCCCTACACTCCATAATCTTACAGTAAGGGATACTGGAACCATGGGAACATAGGAAAGGGAGTAGACCCTTCAGCCCCTCCAGCCTGTTCCACCATTTAATGAGATCATGGTTGATCTGTGGCCTAACTCCATAAAGCGTGGCCCATATCCCTTAATATTTCTGCTTAACAAAATATTTAATTTCTCAGACTTAACATGAACAATGGATCCAACATTGCCTTTTGTGGAAGAGAGTTTACCTTCCTTTGTGTGTAGAAGAGCTACATAACATATCTCCTGAACAGTCTGGCTCTATTTCTCAGACCACGCCCCCTTGTTCTAGAATCCCTAACCAGTGGAAATAATTTATCTTTATCTACCATGGCTTTCCCTCTTAATATCTTGAAGACTTCAATCAGATCACCCCTTAATCTTCTAAATTCTAGAGAAAAAAGGCCTCATATAGGAAGAATGTGAAAGCTTTAGAGAGGGCGCAGAGTAGATTTCCCAGGCTGCTGCCAGGACTGGAGGACATGTCTTATGAAGAAAGGCTAAGACTTTTCTCGTTGAAGCAAAGAACGATGAGAAGTGACTTGATAGAGATGTACAAGATGATGAGAGGCATAGATAGAGTGGATAGCCGAAGACGTTTTCCCAGGGCAGAAATGGCTATCATGAGCGGGCATAATTTTAAGGTGATTGGGGGAAGGTTTAGCGGAGATGTCAGAGAAAGGTTCTTTACACAGAGAATGGTGGGTGTGTGGAATGCACTGCCAGTGGTCGTAGTAGAGTCAGATACGTTTGGGACATTTAAGCGACTCTTGGATAGACACATGGAAGATAGTGCAATGAAGGGTATGTAGGTTCGCTTGAACGTAGAGTAGGATAAAAGGCAGGCACAACATCGAGGGCCAAAGGGCCTGTCCTATGTTGTATTGTTCTATGTTCAATGTAACCTCTCCTCATAACCTCTGAAGTCCAGGTATCATTTTTGTTAACCTATGTTCTACTTCCTTCAAGGCCAGTGTATCCTTCCAAAGTTGTGGTGCCCAGATCTGCTCACAGTACTCCATGGGATAGAGCAAGAGACCATAGAGAGGACATCAGATCACAAAAGAGCACTATTGTTATACCATTCCAGATCAACCAGAGACCGTGTCCTTGAAATGATTAATATCAGAACGAGGGAGTAGAGAGAGTGGTGGAACTGCATTCTAACCACCATGTGTTGGAATACTGTCCCAACGCGTTTGAAACCGGCTTGTGGGTCAGTGAAGAGGGGGTGCGGGGGTGGTGTAGAGATTTGGAGGAAATTAAAATCTGGCTGTTTGGATGACTCGGGGTTTATGCAAGGAAGACTAAGTAGAATTGCAGTGGAATTATTTCAGTCTGTAGGCAACAGATTACTGAATAAAAATTTCAGTAACAGAGGAGCTGAATTAATGGCCTGAACCCTCCAGGAATGTACCTGTGGGATTGCTGTTCCTGCTATGTCATTCTTCCACCCTGACTGATGCCATATTTCCTCCTGGCTCTGTGGAAATGCAGAATGAACCGTAAATGAGAATCCTTCCTCAGGGCATTAGGGAAACCAAACACAAGAATCTCACAGTTCATAATTGTTTGAAATAGCCATGCACCAGTCGGCTGTGAGCAATTGTAAAGTCATTTAACTCCACAAGCACAAGGGAGGGGACAGCCACAAGACTAGCCTCTGCACAAAGGCTTGTGGCTGGGGAGGGCATGTGGAGTAGGTATACAGGAGCATGGAAGGCCCTGGTGTTCCTGGGAATGTTTGGGAGGGTAGGGGAAGATGTAGCAGAATGAGTCATTCAAGGTAAGAGAATAAGGGGCCAAAAGGCCTCTTATTCCGTTCTGCCTGCAGGACTTCCGGTTCATCTGTATCTTAAATGCCATCACTGAGATTGCTCTTTGAAAATATCCCTTACAGATTTTAAGGATGTTCCTGATGACTGGGGAGTCCAGAACGAGGAGTCACAGTTTAAGGCTGCTAGGCAGACCATCTAGGACTGAATTGAGGAGAAATTTCTTCATCCCGAGTGTGGTGACCTTCCGGAATTCACTGCCACAGAAAGCGGTTGAAGCCAAAATATTGAAAGTTTTCAATAAGTTAGATATAGTTCTCAGAACTAAAGGGATCAAAGGGTTTGAGGAGAAAGTGGGAACAGGAGACTAAGTTGGATGATCAGCCATGGTTACATTGAATGGAGGGCAGATTCGAAGGGCTGACTGGCCTCCTCCCGTTCCTATTTTCTATGTTTTATAATGCATAGAAGAAAGGGTAAGCTGAACCCACCCTACAGAGTGGCAACTGTAATACTAGAGATGAATATGAAGATTTTATAAAGAATGAATGCAAAACCGTGTTGTTTTTTCCACAATAAAGAAAATGTCCCTCACTCTCCTGTAACCATCAATGGCTGCCAACCGCAAGGCTTGGCCGAGTACATTTAGCACTCCCGGAAAAGCTGCTCTTCATAAATAATGATGGTGCACTGAATAAAATAAAGCAATTGTAATGCGAAATGCCTACAAGTGAAAATTAATTTTGAAGACTACCTGTGTCCAACTTTGTGATCTCAGTTCTTGTGTTAATGGCAATGGAAGTGAGGAGGTAGGTTGTTGTGGAGCCTTTGTGTTTGAACAGAAGGGTTTTATAATAGGCCACACTACAGGAATTGTGAATTTTAATTGGAATAGGAAAGTGGGAAAGCGAGAAAGCCAAAGCTGTGAGTTTGGGAAGGACCTGCAGTTGACACACTGTCCGAGATATTGAGCTTCACGTTACCAGAAAGATATTGAGAGTTTTTGAGGACGCAACACAGAGTTACGAAGAGGTTGCCTGGGATGAAGAAGTAAATTGGGCCAATACTGTGTGGCAATATAGTAGAAGCAACTAAAATGACGAAATTAGTTGATTGGTGCACATTGCTTCTGATTGTTGAGTAGACTTCAACAAAGAGGCAAAATTTTAAAGTGGAAGGCAGGAAGTTAGAGAAGATTTGAGGAAACAAAATTTTCACTCAGAGGATGATGGGAATCTGGAATGTGCTGCCTGGGCTTGTAGTTGAGGAAACCTCACAGTTTTAAAAAGTATTTGAGATGAGCACTTGAGGTGTCATAAAATTCAGGGCTATGGGCCCAGTGCTGGAAAGTGGGACTAGTGTAGGTGGCAGTGTATCTTTGGCTGTACAGACTCCATGGCTGGAGGGACGCTGTGGTACTACGTCATTCTATGTTTTTTCACATGCAGAGAGATCAGTGTGACCATGGAGCTCAGGCTAAGCTTCATGGTCCAGTTGAACATTGCATAAAAGGCAGTGATTTTTAATACTCATTATGATTTCGTTTGTGGGTGAGAGTAAGTGAGAGAGAGAGTGTGTGTGTGTGTTTGAGAGAGTGTAAATGTGTGTGTTTGTGCGAGAGTGTGAAAGTGTGTGTGTGTGTTAGTGTAAAAGTGTGTGTGTGAGTGAGTGAGTGAGCGTTTTCGAGTTTTTAATGAAGGAGAAAATCCCCAGCCTGTTTCCTTACACATTTAAACAGAAGAGGCAGTGGTGTGCGCAATAGTAGGCACTACGCACAAGGAGTGGCCTTGATGTCTCTTTGCTCCTCTCTCTTTATTGTGCAAATCAAATAGCTTGTTGGTATTTTTTGTTTTCCAGACCAACTCCATGGCGGGCTGCGGAGATTTGTGCATGACCCAAATGAGAGGGGATCAGCAGCAGCAGCAGCAGCAGCGCTATGGGGTACGATCCTATCTGCACTTATTCTATGAGGACTGCACTGGCTCAATGCTGGAGGATGATGAACCGGATGAGCTGAACAGGCAGCGCTCCTCCAGTGGCTGGCGGTCAGCTCTCTGGAAGGTAAGATGCTTCATTAGAATGTGCTCCATCTGACCCCAATATAGCATCATCAACAGTTTGCCGTTAACCCAGGGAAACGCGCCCCCAGGGTACGTCCACATCCAAGTGATGCATCGTCGGAGATACGAGAAGGGCCCATCAAAAAGCGTGCTCAGAGAGATAGATTTGACAGAGCCTGTCAAAGGAGAAGAGTGATAAGCAGCAACGCGAAAAGGCTTCAGAAAGAACTCCAGGACTTAGACTCTGGGTGAAAGCACAACCGATGTTGGTGGAGTAGCTGAACTCAGATGTGCAAGCAACCTGAGTTAAGGTGCTCCTTAAAACATACATCTTTGTCCAAGTTAGTGACTTCTGTGGCCTGGTGCTTTGATACAGCTAACCCTTAATGGTGCCACATTCAACCAAGCTGTTGTATTCATTATACAAACGCTGTTACTGTCTCAGTTCTCTTCTAGGATTGAGACACAGGCACACATGCACACAGGCGGATATACACACACTTACCTGGAGGCTGACACGGACACATACACATAGGCAGATACACATTAACACAGTTGGCAGACATACACAGGCAGATACAGAATAATACAGGCAGGTAGACACACACAGAAACACATGCATGGGCAGATACGCATTAACACAGCAGATACACATGAACACAAGCAGACAGACACACACAGGCAGATACGCATTAACACAGGCAGGCAGAAACACAGAGAAATACACACAGAGGCAGATACGCATTAACACAGGCATGCAGACACAGGCAAATATACATTAACACAGGCAACAGACATACACAGACACAAGCAGAAACACATCAACATGGGCAGGCAGACACACACAGAAACACACACACACACACACACACACACACAGGCAGATACAATTAACACAGGCAGACAAACACACAGAGGCGGATACAAATTAGCACAGGCAGGCAGACACAGGCAGATATACGTTAACACAGACAGGCAAACACACATAGGCAGATACACATTAACACAGGCAGGCAGATACCCACAGATACAAGCAGATACACATTAACACAGGCAGACACACACACAGGCAGATACACATTAACACAGGCAGGCAGACACACACAGAAACACACACACACACAGGCAGATACACATTAACACAGGCAGGCAGACACACACAGAAACACACACACACAGGCCGATACACATTAGCACAGGCAGACAGGCGCACAGAAATACACAAACAGGCAGATACACATTAACACAGGCAGGCAGACACACAGAAATGCACACACAGGCAGATACACATTAACACAGGCAGGCAGGCAAACACAGGCAGATACACATTAACACAGGCAGATAGACACACACAGAAACAAAGACACAGGAAGATACTTATTAACTCAGGCATGCAGTTACACACAGACACACACAGGCAGATACTCATTGACACAGGCAGGCAGACACACACAGAAACATACAAACATGGGCAGGCAGACACACAGTAAAAGAAACACACACACATGCAGATAGACATTAACACAGGCAGACAGACACACACAGAAACACACACACACACACACAGGCAGATACACATTAGCACGGGCAGGCAGACACACACACACAGACACACACACAGGCAGATACACATTAACGCAGGCAGATAGACCCACACAGAAACAGACACACACAGACAGGCAGTCACACACAGAACACAGACACACAGGCAAATATACATTAACATGGGCAGGTAGTCACACACAGAACACAGACACACAGGCAGATACACATTAACACAGGCAGGCAGACACACAGAGAACACAGACACAGGCAGATACACATTAACACAGGCAGACAGACACACATGCACAGGCAGATACACATTAACATGGGCAGGCAGACACACACAGAAATACACACACAGGGAGATACACATTAATTCAGGCAGGCAGACACACACAGAAATACACACACACAGGCAGATACACATTAACACAGACAGGCAGACACACAAAGAAATACACACAGGCAGATACACAATATCACTGGCAGGCAGACACACACGCAGAAACACACACACAGGCAGATACACATTAACACAGGCAAACGGACACACACAGAAACACTGACACAGCAAGATACATATTAACACAGGCAGGCAGTTACACACAGACACTCAGGCAGATTCACATTGACACAGGCAGGCAGACACACACAGGAACACACACACAGGCAGATACACATTGACACAGGCAGGCAGTCACACACAGAAACACACAAACATGAGCAGGCAGACACACACAGAAACACACACACATGCAGATACACATTAATACAGGAAGGCAGACACACATAGGCAGATACACAATAACATAGGCAGGCAGACACACACAGGCCAATATACATTAACACAGGCAGGCAGATACACACAGGCAGATGCACAATATCACAGGAAGGCAGACACACACACACACAGATAATCAATAACACAGGCAGGCAGACACACAGGCAGATACACATTAACACAGGCAGGCAGACACACATGCACAGGCAGGTACACATTAACATGGGCAGGCAGACACACACACACACACAGGGAGATACACATTAACACAGGCAGGCAGACACACACAGAAATACACACACACACAGAGGCAGATACACATTAACACTGGCAGGCAGACACATATGCAGAAACACACACACAGGCAGATACACATTAACACAGGCAGGCAGACACACAGAGAACACAGACACAGGCAGATACACATTAACACAGGCAGACAGACACACATGCACAGGCAGATACACATTAACATGGGCAGGCAGACACACACAGAAATACACACACAGGGAGATACACATTAATTCAGGCAGGCAGACACACACAGAAATACACACACACAGGCAGATACACATTAACACAGACAGGCAGACACACAAAGAAATACACACAGGCAGATACACAATATCACTGGCAGGCAGACACACACGCAGAAACACACACACAGGCAGATACACATTAACACAGGCAAACGGACACACACAGAAACACTGACACAGCAAGATACATATTAACACAGGCAGGCAGTTACACACAGACACTCAGGCAGATTCACATTGACACAGGCAGGCAGACACACACAGGAACACACACACAGGCAGATACACATTGACACAGGCAGGCAGTCACACACAGAAACACACAAACATGAGCAGGCAGACACACACAGAAACACACACACATGCAGATACACATTAATACAGGAAGGCAGACACACATAGGCAGATACACAATAACATAGGCAGGCAGACACACACAGGCCAATATACATTAACACAGGCAGGCAGATACACACAGGCAGATGCACAATATCACAGGAAGACAGACACACACACACACAGATAATCAATAACACAGGCAAGCAGACACACACTGGCAGATACACAATAACACAGGCAGGCAGGCAGACACACAGAGGCAGATGCACATTAACACAGGCAGGCAGACACACACAGAAACACACACACGGGCAGATACACAATAACACAGGCAGGCAGACACACATGTACAGGCAGGTACACATTAACATGGGCAGGCAGACACACACATACACACACAGGGAGATACACATTAACACAGACAGGCAGACACACACAGAAATACACACACACAGGGGCAGATAGACATTAACACGGGCAGGAAGACACATACGCAGAAACACACACACAGGCAGATACACATTATAACAGGCAGGCGGACACATACACACACACAGGCAGATACACATTACCATGGGCAGGCAGACACACACAGAGGCAGATACACATTAACACAGGCAGACAAACACAAAAGAGACACAATCACAGGCAGATACACATTAACACAGACAGGCACACACACACACAAATACACACAGACAGGCAGATACAAAATTAACATAGGAAGGCAGACACACACAGAAATACACGCACACAGGAAGATACACATTGACACAGGCAGGCAGACACACACAGAAACATACAAACATGGGCAGGCAGACACACAGTAAAAGAAACACACACACATGCAGATAGACATTAACACAGGCAGACAGACACACACACAGAAACACACACACACACACACGCACACAGGCAGATACACATTAGCACGGGCAGGCAGACACACACACAGAGACACACACACAGGCAGATAGACCCACACAGAAACAGACACACACAGGCAGATACACATTAACACAGGCAGGCAGTCACACACAGAACACAGACATACAGGCAAATACACATTAACACGGGCAGGTAGTCACACACAGAACACAGACACACAGGCAGATACACATTAACACAGGCAGGCAGACACACACAGAATACAGACATAGGCAGATACACAATAACACAGACACACATGCACAGGCAGATACACATTTAACATGGGCAGGCAGACACACACACAGAAACACACACACAGGGAGATACACATTAATTCAGGCAGGCAGACACATAGAAATACACACATACAGGCAGATACACATTAACATAGACAGGCAGACACACAAAGAAATACACACAGGCAGATACACAATATCACTGGCAGGCAGACACACACGCAGAAATACACACACAGGCAGATACAAATTAACACAAGCAGGCAGACACACACAGAAATACACACACAGGCAGATACACATTAATACAGGCAGACGGACACACACAGAAACACAGACACAGCAAGATACATATTAACACAGGCAGGCAGTTACACACAGACACTCACAGGCAGATTCACATTGACACAGGCAGGCAAACACACACAGGAACACACACACAGGCAGATACACATTGACACAGGCAGGCAGTCACACACAGAAACACACAAACATGGGCAGGCAGACACACACAGAAACACACACACATGCAGATACACATTAATACAGGAAGGCAGACACACATAGGCAGATACACAATAACATAGGCAGGCAGACACACACAGGCCAATATACATTAACACAGGCAGGCAGATACACACAGGCAGATGCACAATATCACAGGAAGGCAGACACACACACACACAGATAATCAATAACACAGGCAGGCAGACACACAGGCAGATACACATTAACACAGGCAGGCAGACACACATGCACAGGCAGGTACACATTAACATGGGCAGGCAGACACACACGCACACACAGGGAGATACACATTAACACAGGCAGGCAGACACACACAGAAATACACACACACACAGAGGCAGATACACATTAACACTGGCAGGCAGACACATATGCAGAAACACACACACAGGCAGATACACATTAACACAGGCAGGCGGACACACACACACACAGGCAGATACACATTAACACAGGCAGACAGACACAAAAGAGACACAATCACAGGCAGATACACATTAACACAGACAGGCAGACACACACAGAAATACACACAGACAGGCAGATACAAAATTAACATAGGCAGGCAGACACACACAGAAATACACACACACAGGAAGATACACAATATCACAGGCAGGCAGACACGCACGCAGAAACACACACTCACAGGCAGATACACATTAACATGTGCTTGCAGACACACACAGAAACACACTCACAGGCAGATACACATTAACACAGGCAGGCAGACACACACAGAAATACACACACACACAGGCAGATACACATTAACACAAGAAGGCAGACACAAACAGGCAGATACACAATAACATAGGCAGGCAGACACACACAGGCAGATACAGAATAACACAGGCAGGCAGACACACATGCACAGGCAGATACACAGGCAGATTCACATTTACTCGGGCAGGCCGACACACTCAGAAACACACACACACACACAGGCAGATACACATTAACACTGGAAGGCAGACACACACAGGTAGATACACAATAACACAGGCAGGCAGACACACACAAGCCAGTATACATTAACATAGGCAGGCAGACACACACAGACAGATACACATTGACACAGGCAGGCAGACACACACAGAAACACACAAACATGGGCAGGCAGACACACACAGAAACACACACACACAGGCAGATACACATTAACACGGGCAGGCAGACACACACAGAAACACGCACACACAGGCAGATACACATTAACATGGGCAGGCAGACACACACACACAGGCAGATACACACGGAAACACACACACACAGGCAGATGCACATTAACACGGGCAGGCAGACACACACAGAAACACACACACACACAGGCAGATACACATTAACACAGGCAGACACACACACAGACACACTCACAGGCAGATACACATTAACACAGGCAGGCAGACACACACAGAAACACACACTCAGACAGATACACATTAACATGGGCAGGCAGACACACACAGAAACACACACACACACAAGCAGTTATATTTAAACACAGGCAGACACACACACAGGCAAATACACATCAACACAGGCAGACAGACACACACAGAAACACACACACAGGCAGATACACATTAACACGGGCAGGCAGACACACACAGGCAGATACACATTAACATGGGCAGGCGGACATACACACACAGAAACACAAACACAGGGAGATACACATTAACACAGGCAGGCAGACACACGCAGATACACATTAACATCGACAGGCAGGCACACACAGGCAGACGGACCCACACAGAAACACAGACACAGGAAGATACATATTAACTCAGGCAGGCAGTTAGACACAGACGTACACAGGCAGATACACATTGACACAGGCAGGCAGTCACACACAGAAACACACAAACATGGGCAGGCAGACACACACAGAAACACACACACAGGCAGATACACATTAACACGGGCAGGCAGTCACACACAGAAACACACAAACATGGGCAGGCAGACACACACAGAAACACACACACAGGCAGATACACATTAACACGGGCAGGCAGTCACACACAGAAACACACAAACATGGGCAGGCAGACACACACAGAAACACACACACCTGCAGAGACACATTAACACAGGCAGACAGGCACACACAGAAACACACACACACAGGCAGATACACATTAACACAGGCAGGCAGACACAGACAGTAACAGACACACAGGCAGATACACATTAATACAGGCAGGCTGACACACACAGAAACACACACACAGGCAGATACACATTAACACAGGCAGGCAGACACATACAGAAACACACACACAGGCAGATACACGTTAACACAGACAGGCAGACACACACAGACACACAGACACAGCAAGATACATATTAACACAGGCAGGCAAACACACACACAGACAGATACACATTGACACAGGCAGGCAGATACACATTAACACAGGAAGGCAGACACACACAGGCCGATATACATTAACACAGGCAGGAAGACACACTCAGGCAGATACACAATATCACAGGAAGGCAGACACACACAGGCAGATAATCAATAACAAAGGCAGGCAGACACACACAGGCACATACACATTAATATGGGCAGGTGGACATACACACACAGAAACACACACACAGGGAGATACACATTAACACATGCAGGCCGACACACACAGAAATACCCCCCCACACACACACACAGGCAGATACACTTTAACACAGGCAGGCAGACATACACAGGCAGATACGCATTACCATGGGCAAGCAGACACACGCAGAAATACACACAGGCAGATACACATTAACATGGGCAGACAGGCACACACAGAAACACACACACACAGGCAGATACACATTAACACAGGCAGGCAGACACAGACAGTAACAGACACACAGGCAGACACACATTAACACAGGCAGGCAGACACACACAGAAACACACACACAGGCAGATACACATTAACACAGGCAGGCAGATACACACAGAAACACACACACACAGGCAGATACACAATAACACAGGCAGGCAGACATACATGCACAGGCAGACACACATTAACATGGGCAGGCAGGCACACACAGAAAAACACACACACAGGCAGATACACAATATCACAGGAAGGCAGACACACACAGGCAGATACACAACATCACAGGCAGGCAGACACACATAGGCAGATACACAATATCACAGGAAGGCAGACACACAAAGGCAGATAATCAATAACACAGGCAGGCAGACACACACAGAAATACACACACACAGGCAGAAACACAATATCACAGGCAGGCAGACGCACACGCAGAGACAAACAGGCAGGTACACATTAACATGGGCTGGCAGACAGACAGAGAAACACACACACACATGGGCAGGCAGACACACAGAGAAACACACACTCACAGGCAGATACACATTAACACAGGAACGCAGACACACACAGGCAGATACACAATAACACAGGCAGGCAGAAACATACAGAATCACACATACACAATAACACAGGCAGGCAGACACACATGCACAGGCAGATACACATTAACACAGGCAGACCGACACACACAGAAATACAAACACACACAAGCAGGTACACATTAACACAGGCAGGCAGACGCACACAGAAATACACACACACAGGCAGATACACATTAACACAGGCAGGCATACACACACGCAGAAACAAACACACAGACAGATACACATTAACACAGGCAGGCAGACACACACAGAAATACACACACACAGGCAGATACACTTTAACACAGGCAGGCAGACACACACACACAGGCAGATACACATTACCATGGGCAAGCAGACACACGCAGAAATACACACATATGCAGATACACATTAACACAGGCAGATAGACACACACAGAAACACACACACACACACACAGAGGCAGATACACATTAGCACAGGCAGACACACACACAGAGAAACAGACACACAGGCAGATATACATTTACACAGGCAGGCAGACACACACAGACACAGGCAGATACACATTAACATCGACAGGCAGGCACACACAGGCAGACGGACCCACACAGAAACACACAGTAAGATACATATTAACTCAGGCAGGCAGTTAGACACACACAGGCAGATACACATTGACACAGGCAGGCAGTCACACACAGAAACACACACACAGACAGATACACATTGACACAGGCAGGCAGACACACGCAGAAACACACACACAGGCAGATACACATTAACACAGGCAGGCAGACACACACAGCAACACTCACACAGACAGATACACATTAACACAGGCAGGCAGACACAGGCAGATACACAATATCACAGGCAGGCTGACACACACAGGCAGATACACATTACCATGGGCAAGCAGACACACGCAGAAATACACACAGGCAGATACGCATTAACACAGGCAGACAGACACACACAGAAACACACCCACACGCAGGCAGATACACATTGACACAGGCAGGCAGACACACACAGAAACACACAAACATGGGCAGGCAGACACACACAGAAACACACACACATGCAGATACACATTAACACAGGCAGGCAGACACACACAGGCAGATACACGTTAACTACTTCACCCAGAGAGTGGTGGCTGTGTGGAATGCTCTGCCCCAGAGGGCAGTGGAGGCCCAGTCGCTGGATTCATTTAAGAAAGAATTGGATAGAGCTCTTAAACATAGTGGAGTCCAGGGTTATGGAGATAAGGCTGGAACAGGATACTGATTGGGAATGATCAGCCATGATCATATTGAATGGCAGTGCAGGCTCGAAGGGCTGAATGGCCTATTCCTGCTTCGATTGTCTATTGTCTTAACACAGGCAGGCAGACACACACAGACACACAGACACAGCAAGATACATATTAACACAGGCAGGCAGTTACAAACAGACACACACAGGCAGATACACATTAACACAGGCAACAAACACACACACAGGCAGATACACATTAACACAGGAAGGCAGACACACACAGGCAGATACACAACAACATAGGCAGGCAGACACACACAGGCCGATATACATTAACACAGGCAGGCAGACACACTCAGGCAGATACACAATATCACAGGAAGGCAGACACACACAGGCAGACAATCAATAACAAAGGCAGGCAGACACACTCAGGCAGATACACATTAACATGGGCAGGTTGACATACACACACAGAAACACACACACAGGGAGATACACATTAACACATGCAGTCCGACACACACAGAAATACCCCCACACACACACACACAGGCAGATATACATTACCATGGGCAAGCGGACACACGCAGAAACACACACACACAGGCAGATACACATTAACACAGGCTGGCAGACACACACAGAAACACTCACACACACACATGCAGATACACATTAACACAGGCAGACAGGCACACATAGAAACACACACACACAGGCAGATACACATTAACACAGGCAGGCAGACACAGACAGTAACAGACACACAGGCAGATACACATTAACACAGGCAGGCAGATACACACAGAAACACACACACACAGGCAGATACACAATAACACAGGCAGGCAGACACACATGCACAGGCAGACACACATTAACATGGGCAGGCAGACACACACAGAAATGCACACACGCAAGCAGATACACATTAACATGGGCATACAGACACACATGCAGAAACACACACATAGACAGATACACATTAACACAGGCAGGCAGGCACACACAGAAACACACACACATGCAGATACACATTAACACAGGCAGACAGGCACACACAGAAACACACACACAGGCAGATACACATTAACACAGGCAGACACACACAGTAACAGACACACAGGCAGATACACATTAACACAGGCAGGCAGATACACACAGAAACAGACACACACAGGCAGATACACATTAACACAGGCAGGCAGACACACATGCACAGGCAGATACACATTAACATGGGCAGGCAGACACAGACAGAAACACACACACATGCAGATACACATTAACACAGGCAGACACACACAGTACCAGACACACAGGCAGATACACATTAACACTGAAAGGCAGACACACACAGAAACACACACACACACAGGCAGATTCACAATAACACAGGCAAGCAGATACACATGCACAGGCAGACACACATTAACATGGGCAGGCAGACACACACAGAAATACACACACACAAGCAGATACACATTAACACGGGCATGCAGACACACATGCAGAAACACACACATAGACAGATACACATTAACACAGGCAGGCAGACACACACAGAAACACACACACATGCAGATACACATTAACACAGTCAGGCAGATACACATGCACAGGCAGACACACATTAACATGGGCAGGCAGACACACACAGAAATACACACACACAAGCAGATACACATTAACACGGGCATGCAGACACATGCAGAAACACACACATAGACAGATACACATTAACACAGGCAGACACACACAGTAACAGACACACAGGCAGTTACACATTAACACATGCAGGCAGACACACACAGAAACACACACACAGGCAGATACACATTAACACAGGCAGGCAGATACACACAGAAACACACACAGACAGGCAGATACACAATAACACAGGCAGGCAGACACACATGCACAGGCAGATACACATTAACATGGGCAGGCGGACATACACACAGAGAAAAACACACACAGGGAGATACACATTAACACAGGCAGGCCGACACACACACAGAAATACACACACACACACACAGGCAGATACACAATAACACAGGCAGGCAGACACACACTGGCAGATACACATTAACATGGGCAGGCGGACATACACACACAGAAATACACACAGGCAGATGCACATTAACACAGGCAGGCAGACATACACAGGCAGATACACAATAACACAGGCAGGCAGACACACACAGGCCAGTATACATTAACACGAGCAGGCAGACTCACACAGACAGATACACATTAACATGGGCAGGTGGACATACACAGAAACACACACACACACATAGGCAGATACACATTAACATGGGCAGGCAGACGCACACAGAAACACACACACACAGGCAGATACACATTAACACAAGCTGGAAGACACACACAGAAACACTCACACACACACACAGGCAGATACACATTAACACGGGCAGGCAGTCACACACAGAAACACACAAACATGGGCAGGCAGACACACACAGAAACACACACACATGCAGATTCACATTAACACAGGCAGGCAGACACACACAGAAACACACACACATGCAGATACACATTAACACAGGCAGACAGGCACACACAGAAACACACACACACAGGCAGATACACATTAACACAGGCAGGCAGTCACACACACACAGGCAGATACACATTAACACAGACAGGCAGATACACACAGAAACACACACACACAGGCAGGCAGATACACATGCACAGGCAGACACACATTAACATGGGCAGGCGGACACACACAGAAATACACACATACAAGCAGATACACATTAACACGGGCATGCAGACACACATGCAGAAACACACACATAGACAGATACACATTAACACAGGCAGACAGGCACACACAGAAACACACACACAGGCAGATACACATTAACACAGGCAGACACACACAGTAACAGATACACAGGCAGATGCACATTAACACAGGCAGGCAGACACACACAGAAACACACACACAGGCAGATACACATTAACACAGGCAGGCAGATACACACAGAAACACACACACAGGCAGATACACATTAACACAGACTGGCAGACACACACAGGCAGATACACATTAACATGGGCAGGCGGATATACACACAAAGAAAAACACACACAGGGAGATACACATTAACATAGGCAGGCCGACACACACACACACAGGCAGATACACAATAACACAGGCAGGCAGACACACACAGGCAGATACACATTAACATGGGCAGGCGGACATACACACAGAGAAATACACACAGGCAGATGCACATTAACACAGGCAGACAGACACACACAGAAACACACACACACAGGCAGATACACATTAACACGGGCAGGCAGTCACACACAGAAACACACAAACATGGGCAGGCAGACACACACAGAAACACACACACATGCAGATACACATTAACACAGGCAGGCAGATACACACAGAAACACACACACACAGGCAGATACACATTAACACAGGCAGGCAGACACACATAGGCAGATACACTTTAACATGGGCAGGCGGACATACACACACAGAAATACACACAGGCAGATGCACATTAACACAGGCAGGCAGACGCACACAGAAACACACACACACAGGCAGATACATATTAACACAGGCTGGCAGACACACACAGAAACACTCACACACACACAGGCAGATACACATTAACACTGGAAGGCAGACACACTCAGGCAGATACACAATATGACAGGCAGCCCGACACACACAGGCAGATACACAATAACACAGGCAGGCAGATACATATTAACATGGGCAGGCGGACATACACACACAGAAATACACACAGGCAGATGCACATTAACACAGGCAGGCAGTCACACACACACAGGCAGATACACATTAACACAGACAGGCAGATACACACAGAAACACACACACACAGGCAGATACACAATAACATGGGCAGGCAGATACACATGCACAGGCAGACACACATTAACATGGGCAGGCAGACACACACAGAAATACACACATACAAGCAGATACACATTAACACGGGCATGCAGACACACATGCAGAAACACACACATAGACAGATACACATTAACACAGGCAGACAGGCACACACAGAAACACACACACAGGCAGATACACATTAACACAGGCAGACACACACAGTAACAGACACACAGGCAGATGCACATTAACACAGGCAGGCAGACACACACAGAAACACACACACACAGGCAGATACACATTAACACAGGCAGGCAGACACACACAGGCAGATACACATTAACATGGGCAGGCAAACATACACACACAGAAATACACACAGGCAGATGCACATTAACACAGGCAGGCAGTCACACACACACAGGCAGATACACATTAACACAGGCAGGCAGACACACACAGGCAGATACACATTAACATGGGCAGGCAGACATACACACACAGAAATACACACAGGCAGATGCACAGTAACACAGGCAGACACACACAGTAACAGACACACAGGCAGATGCACATTAACACAGGCAGGCAGACACACACAGAAACACACACACACAGGCAGATACACATTAACACAGGCTGGCAGACACACACAGAAACACTCACACACACACAGGCAGATACACATTAACACTGGAAGGCAAACACACTCAGGCAGATACACAATATGACAGGCAAGCAGACACACACAGGCAGATACACATTAACACTGGAAGGCAGACACACACAGAAACACACACACACAGGCAGATACACATTAACACTGGAAGGCAGACACACTCAGGCAGATACACAATAACACAGGCAGCCCGACGCACACAGGCAGATACACATTAACACAGGCAGGCAGACACACACAGGCAGATACACATTAACATGGGCAGGCGGACATACACACAGAGAAAAACACACACAGGGAGATACACATTAACACAGGCAGGCCGACACACACACAGAAATACACACACACACACACACACACACACACACACACACACAGAGGCAGATACACAATAACACGGGCAGGCAGACACACACAGGCAGATACACATTAACATGGGCAGGTGGACATACACAGAAACACGCACACAGGCAGATACACATTAACACAGGCAGACAGGCACACACAGAAACACACACACACACACATGCAGATACACATTAACACGGACAGGCAGTCACACACAGAAACACACAAACATGGGCAGGCAGACACACACAGAAACACACACACATGCAGATACACATTAACACAGGCAGACAGGCACACACAGAAACACACACACACACACATGCAGATACACATTAACACGGACAGGCAGTCACACACAGAAACACACAAACATGGGCAGGCAGACACACACAGAAACACACACACATGCAGATACACATTAACACAGGCAGACAGGCACACACAGAAACACACACACACATGCAGATACGCATTAACACAGGCAGGCAGACACACACAGAAACACACACACACACAGGCAGATACACAATAACACAGGCAGGCAGATACACATGCACAGGCAGACACACACAGAAATACACACACACAAGCAGATACACATTAACACTGGCATGCAGACACACATGCAGAAACACACACATAGACAGATACACATTAACACAGGCAGACAGGCACACACAGAAACACACACACAGGCAGATACACATTAACACAGGCAGACACACACAGTAACAGACACACAGGCAGATACACATTAACACAGGCAGGCAGACACACACAGAAACACACACACAGGCAGATACACATTAACACAGGCAGACACATACAGTAACAGACACACAGGCAGATACACATTAACACAGGCTGGCAGACACACACAGAAACACTCACACACATACAGGCAGATGCACACTAACACAGGCAGGCAGACACACTCAGGCAGACACACAATATGACAGGCAGGCAGACACACACAGGCAGATACACATTAACACGAGCAGGCAGACACACAGAGAAACACACACACACAGGCAGATACACATTAATACTGGAAGGCAGACACACACAGAAACACACACACACAGGCAGATACACATTAACACTGGAAGGCAGACACACTCAGGCAGATACACAATAACACAGGCAGCCCGACACACACAGGCAGATACACAATAACACAGGCAGCCCGACACACACAGGCAGATACACAATAACACAGGCAGGCAGACACACACAGGCAGATACACATTAACATGGGCAGGCGGACAGACACACAGAGAAATACACACAGGCAGATGCACATTAACACAGGCAGACAGACACACACAGAAACACACAGGCAGATACACATTAACACTGGAAGGCAGACACACACAGGCAGATACACAATAACACAGGCAGGCAGACACACACAGGCCAGTATACATTAACACGGGCAGGCAGACACACACAGGCAGATACACATTAACACAGGCAGGCAGACACACACAGAAAGATACACTTTAACATGGGCAGGCAGACGCACACAGAAATACTCACACACATACAGGCAGATGCACATTAACACAGGCAGGCAGACACACTCATGCAGACACACAATATGACAGGCAGGCAGACACACACAGGCAGATACACATTAACTCGGGCAGGCAGACACACACAGAAACACACACACACAGGCAGATACACATTAACACTGGAAGGCAGACACACTCAGGCAGATACACAATAACACAGGCAGCCCGACACACACAGGCAGATACACATTAACACAGGCAGGCAGACACGCACAGAAATACACACTCAGGCAGATACACATTTACACAGGCAGATGGACACACACAAACACAGACATAGGAAGATACATATTAACACAGGCAGGCAGTTACCCACAGACACAGACAGGCAGATTCACATTGACACAGGCAGTCAGACATACACAGAAATGCACACACAGGCAGATACACATTGACACAGGCAGGCACACACAGAAACACACACACAGGCAGATACACATTAACACAGGCAGACAAGCAAACACAGAAACACACACACACAGGCAGATACACAATAACACAGGCAGGCAGACACACATGCACAGGCAGATACACATTAACACAGGTAGGCAGACACACAGAAACACACACACACACACAGGCAGATACACATTAACACAGGTAGGCAGACACACACAGAAACACACACACACACAGGCAGATACACATTAACATGGGCAGGCAGACACACACGCAGAAACATACACAGAGGCAGATACACATTAACACAGGTAGGCAGACACACACAGAAACACACACACAGGCAGATACACATTAACACAGGTAGGCAGACACACACAGAAACACACACACACACAGGCAGATACACATTAACATGGGCAGGCAGACACACACGCAGAAACACACACACAGGCAGATACACATTAACATGGGCAGCCAGACACACGCAGAAACACACACACACAGGCAGATACACATTAACATGGGCAGACAGACACACAGAAACATTGACACAGGCAGACAGAAACATTCAGAAACACATATCGGCAGACAAACAGTCACTCATACAGAGTCACACACACTTTCCCTTATTTTCAGATATTTTCCCTTAGATATGAGGAACATGCTTGTTTTATATCCCTCTGAAACGCAGGAATTAACATACATTGCTTGTTGAACGGATGGTCACAGCAGGATTAAGGAAGTCAATAATTACATTGAGTTTACAACACAGAAATAGGCCATTCCGTCCAAACTACTGTATGTTTCATGAGTTTCCTTGCACAGGTACATAGAAGCGATGAAACCTGCTGAGTGGGCAAGACGTTTCAGTGCCTAGGTCTGTAGAATAATGCACCTTGGAGCTGGCTCTTCATGGAGTGCAAAGTGTGTGAAGTGTCAGAGACTAGATTGTGTCCAGGACGCCTGGACTTTCAGCCTTGGTTTTACATGACGACATGTTATTTAATCTGACAGACTGAATTTGCCTGTGTCTAGATTAGTGTGGTGCTGGAAAAGCACAGCAGGTCAGGCAGCATCCAAGGAGCAGGAAAATTGACATTTCGGGCAAAAGCCCTTCATCAGGAATAGAGGCAGGGAGCCTGCAGAGTGGAGAGATAAATGAGAGGGGGGTGGGGGTGGGGAGAAAGTAGCATAGAGTACAATAGCTGAATGGGGGTGGGGATGGAGGTGATAGGTCAGAGAGGAGGGTGAGGGAAGGCAGCAAAGAGTACAATGGATGAATGGGGGTGGGGATGGAGGTGATAGGTCAGAGAGGAGGGTGGAGTGGAGAGGTGGAAAGGAAGATAGGCCGGTAGGACAGGTCATGGGGACGGTACTGAGCCTGAAGATTGGAGCTGGGGTGAGGTGGGGGAAGGAAAAATGAGGAAACTGGTGAAGTCCACATTGATGCCCTGGGGTTGAAGCGTTCCGAGGCAAAAGATGAGGCGTTCTTCCTCCAGGCATCAGGTGGTGAGGGAGCGGCGGTGAAGGAGGCCCAGGACCTCCATGTCCTCGGCAGAGTGGGAGGGGGAGTTGAAATGTTGGGCCACAGCGCGGTGGGTTGATTGGTGTGGGTGTCCCGGAGATGTTCCCTAAAGCGCTCTGCTAGGAGGCATCCAGTCTCCCCAATGTAGAGGAGACCTCATCAGGAGCAACGGATACAATAAATGACATTGGTGGATGTGCAGGTAAAACGTTGATGGATGTGGAAGGCTCCTTTGGGGCCTTGGATGGAGGTGAGGGAGGTGGTGTGGACACAGGTTTTGCAATTTCTGCGGTGGCAGGGGAGGGTGCCAGGACGGGAGAGTGGGTTGTTGGGGGATGTGGACCTGACCAGGTAGTCACGGAGGGAACGGTCTTTGCGGAAAGGGGTGGAGAGGGAAATATATCCCTGGTGGTGGGGCCTGTTTGGAGGTGGCAGAAATGTCAGCGGATGATGTGGTTTATGCGAAGGTTGGTAGGGTGGAAGGTGAGTACCAGGGGCGTTCTGTCCTTGTTCCGTTTGGAGGGGTGGGGTTTGAGAGTGGAGGGTTGGGATGTGGAAGAGATGCATTGGAGGGCATCTTTAACCACGTGGGAAGGGAAATTGTGATCTCTAAAGAAGGAGGCCATCTGGTGTGTTCTGTGGTGGAACTTGTCCTCCTGGGAGCAGGTACGACGGAGGCAGAGGAATTGGGAATACAGGATGACATTTTGCAGGAGGTAGAGTGGGAAGAGGTGTAATCCAGTTAGCTGTGGGAGTCGGTGGGTTTGTAAAACCTGATTTTGCCTGTGCACCAGCTGAGGTGTGAATGGTGAGAGCAGACTGAGATTCAGGTCTACCCAGGAGCCCCTAAAAGAGTGAAAAGACTCCATCACTTGAATTATTGCACAAACACTAGCAACCTTTCTTTGATGGATCTAGGATCTCACCTAGGCCCCTCAACAGCAAGTGGCTCTTTGGAACTATTATAGACCTACACTAAACTCTACTTCACAAACCATGACCAAACTATTTCTTCCTCACAACAGATTAGCATTTTAACATTTTAGAGTAGCTTGTTTTATCCACTGTGTTTTTCTAATTCTGGCCTCATTGGTATCAGTGACTTTAATCACTCCTCCATTGGTAGTCAACTGTCTGAGTCCACTGATAGAACTACCTCCCAAAACCTCTCTGCCTTGCTGACCTCTAAGAATCTCCTTTAAATCAATCTTGTGGTCACCTCCTCTAATAACTCAGTTGATCCCTGCAGCGATTGGAACAAGAGCCAGGTGGCTCTCTGAGTTTGGGATCCCTGGTTGGCCCAGGTTAATAGCCCCAATCAGGGAATTCAAACTCAGTGAGATCCACCTGGCTAACCTGTTTCCAATCATTACAATATCTTTATGTCAAACCCTGCATGCTGGTATTTGCTTTTGTGAAGTGCCTGGCAATGTTTTATTAAACTAAAGTTGGTATATTGAAGCAGAGAGTGGGAGGTGATGGCCGAGTGATAATGTCATTGGGCGAGTAATTCCAAACCCCAGAAAATGTTCAGGGCGCATTGGTTCATTAAAAAAACGGTGAAACATGAATTCACTTTTTAAAACACAAACTGCAGTTAAGAATCTAATGGTCTCCAAGGAATCATTTATCAGGGAAAAACCCATCTGGTTCAATTAAAGCCCTTTAGGCAAGGAAATCTGAAGTTCTTACCTGGTCAGGCCTTTTTCTTTCATTCATTTATGCCACTGGCTGGGCCAGCATTTATTGCCTGTCCCTAGTTGCCCCTTGAGAAGGTGCTGTTGAGCTGCCATCTTGAACCGCTGCAGTTCACTGCTCATTCCTCAATGCCATCAGGGAGAGAATTCCAGCGACAGTGAAGGAACGACAATATATTTCCAAGTCAGGATGATGAGTGGCTTGGATGAGAACTTGATCTACATGTGACTCCAGACCTACAGCAGTACAGCTGAATCTTAAATGCCCTCTGGGCAATTTGGGATTGGTAAACAATGCAACCATCAATTCCTGTTGAAAGAATGTAAGGAAAATGTCATTGTTATTTACCATTCCTACTCAGTTTTGCTCCTGATGTGCTAAAGTGAGCTGTCTCTCAGTCAGTTCTATTTTAGAACACTGTAGACATTGCCTGTTAAATATTACATCAGCACAATTTATCTGACAAATTATCTCAGGCAACAAAACATGATGTGAAAATACAAATGGCTGTGTACAAACAGACAGCGTTTATCAATCCAGGAAATGGTCATGAATCTGGGTAATTTCATCTCTAAAAAACTTATTGCTGGTTCAATGAGTCTGTCAGATTCCAGGGGTTTGGGTGCTTTACTTCTATAGCCAGGTTTGCTATCCAAAGGGGTAGTTTCCTTCCCATCTTTGTTCCCACTCATTGAGTCAATTCCCAGACCTGTGTTGAGTGTGGCTCTGCTTAGATTAAACCCATTCTCTGCAGAACCATCACAAAGGTTCATTCGTGTCCAGAGTTGAGTGAGTCTGTGCATGAGAATGTGTGTGTGTGAGTGTAGGTGTGTGAGTGTGCAAGTGTACAATAACCATCTACACGTGTGTGTGTGTGTGTGTGTGTGTGTGTGTGTGCATTCATTATCATAGAATCATAGAGATCTACAGCCTTTCGGCCCATCGCATCTGTGCCAGTCAAAAACAGCCATTTAACTATTCCAATCCCATTTTCCAGCTTTTGCCTATAACCTTGGGGCACCTTGGCATCCCAAGTGCATATCTAAATACTTCTTAAATGTAATGAGGCGTTCTGCCTCTACCACCCTGACCAGCATTGAGTTCCAGTTTCCCACCACCCTCTGGGTGAATTGGTTTTTCCTCACATGTTCTCTAAACCACCTGCCCCTGCCCTTAAATCTATTGTCCCGGTCATTGATAACTCCATCAAAGGGAAAGTTACTTCCTGTCTGCCCTATCCCTGCCCCTAATAATTTTATACATCTCGATCATGTTCCCTCTCAGTGTCCTCTGCTCAAGGGAAAACAACCCCAGACTGTCAAATCTCTCTACATTACTGAAACTCTCCAGACCAGGCAACGTACTGGGAAATCTCCTCTGCACCCTCTCCAATGTTATTCAAATTTTTCCTCCAAATCACTTTCTTCTGAACATGGGCCTCATTGTTAATCTCAGCCAGTCCGTTCATATGTGCAAGTACCATTTGCAGAAGTTTGTGTAAGTACATATATGAGAGTGTGAATGCACAAATGTATGTGTGTGCGTCCATGCAAGTTTATACGCAAGTGTGGGCATGTGAGAATTCATGCATGTTGTACACCAGAAAGCCAGGGTGAAAAACAATAAACCAGAATTAAATCTTTATTTTTATAAGCATTTACTTACAAATGTACACATTACAAACATTTCAAATCCAGCTAGCTTAATTTCAAACCATTCCTTTATGTATGTTTTGTAATCAGTCAATTCACTGATATTATTAAACACATCTGCAAAGGTTTGGATTTGAATCAGGTCTCTGAGTTCAAAGGTAGGAACATTACCACTGCACCCACAAGAGTTCCCAATTTTCCTTATATAAAAGTATAAGTCAATCCTCTGTTAATGCTCACTTCCTACAAACAATCAAACACAGTCAAAATATAATAATGAGAGAATGTGCGTGTGTGTGAGTCGATGTTTTTGATTAAGTCTGAATCTTGATTGTGAGTGGCATTTTTTGTTATTCATTCACATTGGATGTTGCCAGTCAAACCTAATTTGCTCAGAAGGCATTTGAGAATTAACCCCAGTGCTGTGGGTCTGGAGTCACATGTAGGCCAGACCAGGTAAAGGTGGCAAATTTCCTTCCCTTAGGAACATTAGTGAATCAGATGGATTTTTCTGTCAATCTAATGATCATCTCTAGATTTTTAATCCCAGATTTTTATTAAATTCAAATTCCATTCTCTGCCCTGTAGGGATTTGAACCTGGGTCCAGTGAATATTACCTGGCTCTTTGCATTAATAATCCAGTGATAATATCACTAAGCCATTGCTTCCCCACATGGAGGTGATGAGGGTCTCACCTGTTGATTAGAGAGTCAGCAATAGCCTTTTTGAGAAGTCTCAGGCACTTTGACAGAGCAGTGACTGACTTACCCCAGGTTGACGGAGCCTTGGGGTCAAAGTTCCACCAATTGAGAACTGACCAAATCAGAGGCTGGAATATTCAATGGCAGCATCACCAGTAAAGTGCTGCTGTTGACAAACTGAGCTTGGGCATAGGAGCCAGGTTAAAACCAGGCCATGGGTGACAGTGATGGCAGAATGGGGTGTAACGGGTTGGGTTACAGTGGTGAGGGGGTGATCAAGGAGTGGTTGGAAGCAACAGTAAGGGAAAGGAATCAGCATGGCTCCCCCATTCTCTTGATAGGCCTGTGGTCAAGGAACCAAATCCACTGCCCCCCCTCCCCCCACAATACCCTGATCGTCTGCAAACAACCCCACAGGGGTTTCTTCCTCAGGCTTCCCGCACGGAGAGGCATCTGGCCCACTGCAGGATTAGAGACAAAAAAACTGCAGATGCTGGGATCCAAAGTAGACAGGCCTGAGGCTGGAAGGACACAGCAAGCCAGGCAGCATCAGGAGGTTTCAGGTGTAGTGGTGAGGTTGGACTTTATGTGGGCATTAATGAAGTGCACTTAAGGCCCACAATTAGTGACGCGGTGGGCAAGTCTTCCCATTGTTGTAACCACTTTCCCCCAGATACCAACTGCATCATGGGGGAGGTCACTCAATGGGTATCTTTCTTTGTGTGATTCTAATTGCTACCTGTTGAGATTGCAGGAGTTAAAGGATCTCACATAGCCGCTGCGATGTCCTTTACTGGCAGAATCGAGAACAAGGAAATCATCATTTACAAATGATCAGTTACCCATATAAGACAGAAATTAGGAAGCTTTTGTTTCTCAAAGAGGGTTATGGTTTTTGGAATTCCCTTCCTTGAAAGGTAGAAACTTTAAATCTTTTTAAAGCAGAAGTAGATAAATTCTTGATGGTCAAGGGGATGAAAGATTATCAGGGATATTCAGGAATATGGAGTTGAGACTAAAATCCGATCTTATTAAATGGCAGAGCAGGCTGGAGGCACTAAGTAGCCTACCCCTGCTCAATGTTTGTGTTTATTGCGGAGAGATTCGTATCGACATTTCCTAAATGACATTTTTCAAAATGACTTATGGAGGTGAAGGATTATTTCTTGTAGAGAAAGGAACACATTCTTAATTTAGCTCTGTTCCAGGCATCACACCAGAGGGTTCAGTGAGGACAGAGCAGAGATCCAAACTCAGCTGTAGTCCTGTCAGAGTGAATTCGCCATTCACCACAAATCGCACTGAAATAATCCTGTTAACATCTCACAGTATCGGAAAGCAATCAAAGTCAACAGCATCGGAAAACGGACATCAGCGAGGACCATACTCAGGGACAAGATGACAATGCTGACCCTTGTCATTCATATAAAGAGTACTTTAACAGAATTAGCACCTCAACTATGAGTGATAATTCAGTCATCTCTATGTACAGTGATGGCAGAACATTACAGTTCACTCAGGAAGTCCCAGTCACTGCAGAAATGTACACCTTTATCTGTATGTTATAGCCTAGAGCTACAGCTAGTGATGGTAGAGGCTCCAGTTGGTTTCCATCCCAGAAATCGCTCCCCCTCTTACTGCTTACCATTAGCATCTGTTAGAAGCATTTGCAGCTTAATCCTTTTGGCCATGTTAGGAAGGCTATGAGTCCTGGTGAAAGGTTATGCTCGAAATATTGAACCTCTTGGTCCTCAGATCCTGCCTGACCTGCTGTGGCTTTTCCAGCACCACACTTTATCAAGTACAAATGCACCTTCCTTGACCATCAACGTTATGTTTATAAAATGTCGGAGCAAAATATGCCATTCAGCCTTTCAAGTCTGCTGGTCCATTCAATGAGATCATGACTGATCTGAAAAACCTCAATTCTACTTTCCTTTCTATTCCATATAACCCTCGATTGTCTTGCTGATTGAAAATCTGTCAATCACTGCTTTGAATATATGTAATGACCCAGTGTCAACTGCCTTCTGCACTGTAGAATTTCACAGATTCACTGCCCTCTGAGAAAGGAAATCCCTCCTTCGCTCTGCCTTAAATGAGTGATTCTCCTCGCTTTCCATTTTGAGACGATGTCCTCTGATCCTCGACTCTTCTGTGTTTACCCCAACAAATCCCCTCGGAATACTGTATATTTCAATAAGGCTTTCTCTCACTCTTCGGAACTCCAGTGGGAGTTCAGGCCCAATCTGCTCAATCTCTCCACATATGATAGTCCCTCCATAGCTGGTATCAGCCCAGTTAACTTTCTTGGAACTGGCTCCAATGTCAGTATATCTTTCCTTAAAGAAGGAGATTAAAGCTGTTCACAGTATTCCAGCAATATTCTATTTGGTGCCTGATGTAGTGTTAGCAAAATCTTTTTTTTATACTCTATTCCCTTTGAAATAAAGGCCAATATTTCATTTGCTTTCCCTATTATTTGCTGAACCTGAATACTTACTTATTGTGAGTTATGCATGAGGACTCCCAAATCCCTCTGTGCCGTAGACTTCTGTAGAGAAAGTGGTAGATGCAGATACAGATATAACATTTTAAAGACATTGGACAGGTATATGACAGGAAAGGTTTAGAGGGATATGGGTGAAACGCAGGCAAGTGGAACGAGTTTAGTTTGGGAAAGCTGGTCAGCATGGACGAGTTGAACTGAAGGGTCTGTTTCGGTGCTGAATGACTCTATTTAGGTTCATCAATGGGACAAAACCCTGAGCTCTGACCAAAAGGAAGGACCCACTATGCCCTAGATCCCCCTCCCTGAGTAAGGGTATATCTGTTATTATGATAGAGTCAATGTTTGATTGACCCTGCATTATATGTAACCGACAGGGAAGATTGCCCTGAAATAAAAAAACAAATAGCTGTGGATGCTGGAGATCGGAAGTTGAAACAGAAAACACTGGAAGGGCTCAGCAGGTCTGGTGGTGGCATCTGAGGTGAAAGAAACAGAGTTAACATTTTGAGTTTAACTCTTCTTTCAAACTTACATGATATAACTCACAGCAGAAGTTTTGTTTCACCACTAAAATTGATGGGAATGCCCATCACTTGTGTTACTGAATGAGTGGATCCGCTATGACACATTTTACAGACCAAGCAGCATAGATGAAAGTGGACCACAATGTTATAGATTTCCCTATATCCACTTATGAAAGAACACTGCGTGTGTTAGTCATAGAGTCATAGAAATGTACAGAATGGAAAGAGACCCTTTGGTCCAACTCATCTATGCTGACCAAACATCCTAAATTAATCTAGTCTCATTTGCCAGTATTTGGCCCATATCCCTCTAAGCCCTTCCTATTTATATACCCATCCAAATGCCTTTTAAATATTGTAATTGTTCCAACCTCCACCACATCCTCTGGCAGCTCATTCCATACACGTACCACCCTCTGCATGAAAAAGTTGTCCTTTAGGTCCCTTTTAAATCTTTCCCCTCTCACCTTAAAGCTCTAGTTTTTGACTGCCCCACCCAGGGAAAAAGACCTTGTCTATTCACCCTACCTATGTCCCCAGATTTTATAAATCTCTATAAGGTCACCCCTCAGCCTCTGACGCTCCAGGGAAAACAGCCCCAGCCTATTCAGCCTCTCCCTATAGCTCAAAACCTCCAACTCTGCCAATATCCCTGTAAATGTTTTCTGAACCCTTTCAAGTTTCACAACAATCTTCCGATAGGAAGGAAATCAGAATTCCAGTAGCGGCCGAACCAATGTCCTATAGAGCTGCAACATGACTCCAAACTGCTATACTCAATAATCTGACCAATAAAGTCAAGTATACCAAATGTCTTCTTCACTATCCTATCTACCTGCGACTCTACTTTCAAGAAATTATGAACCTGCACTCTATGGTCTCTTTGTTCAGCAACACTCCCCAGGACCTTACAATTAAGTGCAGAAGGCCTGTCATGATTTGCCTTTCCAAAATGCAGCACCTCACATTTATCTAAATTAAACTCCATCTGCCACTCTTTGACAGATTGGCCCATCTGATCATCGTAATTTGAGGTAACCTTCTTCGCTGTCCACTACACTTCCAATTTTGGTGTCATCTGCAAACTTACTAACTATACCTCCTTTATTCACATCCAAATCATTTATATAAATGACAAAAAGCATTGGACAAGGTACCGATCCTTGTGGCACATCACTGGTCACAGGCCTCCAGTCTGAAAATTGACCATCCACCACCACCTTCTACCTTCAAGCCAGTTCTGCATACAAATGGCTAGTTCTCCCTGTATTCAACATGAACTAATGTTGCAAACCAGTCTCCCATGAGGAACCTTGTCAAATGCCTTACTGAAGTCCATATAGATCACATCCACCACTCATCAATCCTCTTTGTTACTTCTTCAAAAAGCTCAATCAAGTTCGTGAGACATGATTTCCCAAGCACAAAGCCATGTTGACTATCCCTAATCAGTCCTTGCTTTTCCAAATACATGTACATCCTGTCCTTCAGGATTCTCTCCAACAACTTGCCCACCACTGACATCAGGCTCACTGGTCTATAGTTCCCTGGCTTGTCTTTACCGCCCTTCTGAAACAGTGGCACCACGTTTGCCAGCCTCCAGTCTTCCGGCACCTCACCTGTGACTATCGATGATACAAATATCTCAGCAAGGGGCCCAGCAATCACTTGCCTAGCTTCCCACAGAGTTCTCGGGTACACCTGATCAGGTCCCAGGGATTTGACCATCTTTATGCCATCCAGCACCTCCTCTGCTGTAATATGGACATTTTTGACGATGTTGCTATTTATTTCCCCACGTTCTCTGTCTTCCATTTCCTTCTCCACAATTAATGCTGATGCAAAATACTCATTCAGTATCTCCTCCATCTCCTGCGAATCTCCATGTAGGCTGCCTTGCTGACCTTTAAGGACCCTATTTTCTCCTTTCTTACCTTTTTGTCCTTTAATGTGTTTGTAAAATCCCTTTGGATTCTCCTTAACCCTATTTGCCAAAACTATCTCATGTCCCTTTTTGCTCTCCTGATTTCTCTCTTAAGAATACTCCTACTGCCTTTATACTCTCTTAGGGAATCACTTGATTTCTGCTGTCTATACCTGACAGATGCTTCCTCCTTATTCTTAACCAAAACCTCCATTTTTGGCATCATCCAGCATTCCCTACAACTTACCAGCCTTGCCATTCACCCTAACAAGAACATACTGTCTCTGGACTGTCATTGTCTTATTTTTGAAGGCTTCCCATTTTCAGCCATCCCTTTACCTGTGAACATCTGCCTCAATCAACTTTTGAAAGTTCTTGCCAAATACCATCAAAATTGGCCTTCCTCAAATTTAGAACTTTATCTTCTAGAATTTTCACTATTTCAAAGCTAATAGAATTATGGTCACTGGCCACTAAGTGCTAGTCTAGACGAGCACTAGAACTAATCTAGACTAAGTGCTCTCCAGTTGACTTCTCAGTCACCTGTCCTGCCTTATTTTCCAACAGTCGGTAAAGTTTTGCACCTTCTCTAGTTGGTACATCCACATACTGAATCAGAAAATTTTCTTGTACACACTGAACAAATTCCTCTCCATCTAAACCCTTTACAGTCCAATCTATGTTTGGAAAGTTAAAATCCCTACCATAACCACCCTATTTTTCTTACAGATAATGGAGATCTTCTTACAAATTTGCTTCTGAATTTCCCTCTGACTACCCTCTGACTGTTGACGGGTCTATAATACAATCTCAATAAGGTGTTCATCCCTTTCTTATTTCTCAGTTCCACCCAAATAGCATCCTTGAACTTATTCCCATGAATATCCTCCCTAAAGACTGATGTAATGTTATCCTTAAACTAAAACACCACGCCTCCTCCCCTTACCTGCCCTCCTTTTCGATTTTTCCAATAGCTCCAAACCCTGGAACATTAAGCTGCCAGTCCTGTCCATTCCTGAGCCATGTCTCTCTAATTGCTATGATCACTCAGTCCCATGTTTCAAACTATGCCCTCCGTTCATCAGCCTTACCTGTTAGGCTTCTTGCATTGGAATAAATGTGGTTTAATTTATCAGTGCTGTCTTGTTCTCTACTTTGTTCCCTCCTGCCCTGTCTGTTTGACTTACTCTTTCTCCCAACAGTTCTAGTCTCAGACTGATATCTTTCCTCAATATCTCCCTGGCTCCCATCACCCCCACCCCTCTTACTAGTTTAAATCCTCCTGAGCAGCTCCAGTAAATCTCCCCGCCTGTCTACTGGCTTCCTTCCAATTCAGGTGCAATCCATCCTTCTTATGTAGGTCACTTCTACCCCAGAAGATATTCCAATGATCCAAAAATGTGAATCCTTCTCCCCATCACCAGCTTCTCAGCCAGGCATTCATCTGCTCTGTCCTCCTATTTCTACCCTCACCAGTTCGTGACACAGGGAGTCGCATTAATTCCTGGACTCCGAGTCGGAGAGCAAGGACAGTTAAGAGTGCTAAGTCAAATGATGTCTTAACTGATGCCTTCTGGTCACGCATTCATTGTTTGCGCTTTTAAAGATGAAAGGGCCATTAAATCATTCACGTAATGGGATGTGTCAGCTTACAGCTCGGCTGCTAGGCAACGTCGTGGAAATAGAGCTTTCTAGGTCTGTTGGGGGGGAAGGGAAGAGACAGGGTCCAGCCTCTGGGTAGTGGGGGAAGGGTGGCGACAAAGACAGTGGAGGATGGGGAGATGGGAAGGTGTGTCTGCTTATAATTTGGTGAAGCCATTTGTAATCGCTGGCAACAGATCCAAGGGCAAAAGAGCATTTGACAGGGTGAGCTTCACTTGTGAACGGCCCTCAGCTCCAGACGCACAGTGTTCCACGATGAGTCATATCATTGAGGAGATGGGACTTGCAATGAATTAAAAAGCAGCTCAGAGTCCAAAAGACGCTGTTACTACAAATTGCTGACATTAGTCAGGCAGCTGTACAACAACAAAGTGCATTTATCTGGCAGATATAATTTAGTGGAACTTGCCCGGGCATTCTGCAGGGACAGTTGTTAAAGGAAATTTGATATCAAGTCAGACAAAGTCCTAAGTCTAGAGTTCTTGTAGAATTCCTGGAGAATGGAGGGAGATTTGCCTATTCCTGGAGGATTCCTCAGGTGGCCTCCTGCCTCCTGACCTATATATGACTCCAGACACACAGCAATGTGATTGACTCTCTAGTGTTGTCTGAAATGGCCTGACAAGTCACTTAGCTCAAGGACAACTAGGGATGGACAATAAATGCTGGTCTTTCTAAACAGACCCATGCAATGTGAAAGAATAAAAGAAAAAAATAGCATGAGTGGTTTAGACAAGTAAATCGAAACAAAAACTGTTGCCATCGGCAGCAAAATGGAGAAGCAGGGGATATTATTTAAGGTGACTGGGAAAAGAAGCAGTGGTGAGTTTATACAGCAAATTGTTAGGGTCTGGAATGCAGTGCCTCATAGTGCAGAGGAGAGAGGTTCCATTGGCACTTTCATGCACGAATTGGATACTTATCCAAAGAGAAAATAAGACTTGCAGAATTTTGAGGAAATAATGGAATAGATGAAGCAACTCTGACAGAGAACAGGTAGGGACAGGATGGGCCAAATGGCCTCCTGTGCTGAAATCATTCCATGATTCCATGTCTGATATAATGACTGTCATTTTTAATGGACCTGGAAACTTTAGCAACATTGAGTGCATGTAGTTAAACTCTATGACTAGTGTACAAGACACAAGAGATGGCTAATGGTATCCTTCCATGAATCTTGAAACATTAACTATGTTTCTGTCTCCACAGATGCTGCCGGTCCTGCTGAATTTCACCTACATTCTCTGTGGATATTTTATATGGCTATAGACTTTTCTGTTTATCTTCAGCATTCATTTCACTTCTTCCTTCTGTATCTTGCTGTTTATCTTCACAGTGGCCCAATGATGAAATGTGTGAGTGGAATTAAACAAGTAGACACAAGAGTGGATTAGCTGCAGCTATGGCAGAGGGCTTTCACTGCAGCTATGAATTATGGGATAGCCTGCCTCCATTCAATCAAACCCTTTGCAGCATGGGTATCATAATACATTGACATAATCGATTGGCATGATGCAGGCACTGTAAGGAAGGAATCCAATCTAATCTTTGTTGTGATGTTGGACAGTGTTTCCTCTAAGTTGTTTCATAGTTAGCTACTGTAAGTTGGTCATGCACAACGCAGCCCTTTCACGTTACAACTTCCACGCCCATGCAAAAAAATTTAAAGAGACATTGCAGCTAAATAAATTGCCATCGCAATGCCAAATAAGACAGTTGTAGTGGAGGCCTGAGTCCATGAGGTAGAAAGGCAGAGGGAAATAATGTTTCTATAGAAGGCCAGGAGACCCTGAAGACTCAGACTGTCAAAAACAATGTGAGTCATTAGCCTGACCTGGTAATCTTGTCTGCAGGAATTTAAAAGACCTCTCTTCAGTCATCAAGGTCAATGGATGTAGTTTCAACTGTTATCTCCCACTACCACACCATCAGCTTCATATGCTGCTCAATGCACCACACTCCATCAGTCAGTAGTCAGAAATCAAGCTCAGCTTGCACATTTACCACTCCTACCCACATCTCACAGCCTCCACATACTTGCAACTATTCTGCTAAGACAAGAATATCAGCCAAACATGTTGCAATGCACTGACACTTCTCTATTGCTGGAGAAGCTTTCCCAGGACATAAGGCAGAAGCAGGGAACTGGTGGGGAACAATGTTCGCCAAGTTGTTAGGGTTCCTCTGATTCCTTATGCTTCTTTCATTCCTCTGCTCCCAGAGTGAAGTGAGTCTATTGGAGAACATGACTCACTCATTCCCCTCCACAATTTATATTCATTATGGGCAGGAATTCGTCCAGGGAGAAAGGACATGAATTCCTGTTGGGAATGTGTTCCTGTTGGGAAAAGATCCACCTTGGGAGGCCATTCTAAATTGCCCATAGTGTTAGGTGCATTAATCATAGCGAAATGGGTCTGGGTGGGTTACTCTTTGGAGGGTCGGGCCGAAGGGCCTGTTTCTGCACTGTAAGGAAAGAATCCAATCTAATCTTTGCTGTGATGTTGGACAGTGTTTCCTCTAAGTAGCAACTTACAATAGCTAACTATGAAACAACTTAGAGGAAACACTGTCCAACATCACAACAAAGATTAGATTGGATTCCTTCCTTACAATGTGGAAACAAGCCCTTCGGCCCAACCAGTCCACACCGACCCTCCAAAGGGTAACCCACCCAGACCCATTTCGCTATGATTAAATTGCCCATAGTGTTAGGTGAATTAATCATAGCGAAATGGGTCTGGGTGGGTTACTCTTTGGAGGGTCGGGCCGAAGGGCCTGTTTCTGCACTGTAAGGAAAGAATCCAATCTAATCTTTGCTGTGATGTTGGACAGTGTTTCCTCTAAGTAGCAACTTACAGTAGCTAACTATGAAACAACTTAGAGGAAACACTGTCCAACATCACAACAAAGATTAGATTGGATTCCTTCCTTACAATGTGGAAACAAGCCCTTCGGCCCAACCAGTCCACACCGACCCTCCAAAGGGTAACCCACCCAGACCCATTTCGCTATGATTAATTCACCTAACACTATGGGCAATTTAGAATGGCCAGCTCACCTGACTTGACCTGACCTGCACATCTTTGGACTGTGGGAGGAAAGCGGAGCAACTGGATGAAACCCACGCAGACACGGGGAGAATGTGCAAACTCCACACAGACAGTCACCCAAGGCTGGAATCGAACCTGGAACCCTGGTGCTATGAGGCAGCAGTGCTAACCACTGAGCCACCATGCCACCCCTCTCTCACTATCCTGCTACATCATTGTCAATCCAAATTGTGCTCTGATGTTGACAGTTCCAGCACTTGCTGCAGTCTGAATGTACCTTCTGTTTAAGAGATACAGACTACCTTTAGCAAACATAAGCAAATACATTTGGATCTCCTGCTGAGCGTGCAGCCAGTCAGTAATACATTTCACACTGGGGTCAAGCTCTAATCTGGAATATTGTGAGCAGCTTTGGGCCTCATATCGGCTGGTGTTGGAGGAGATCCAGAGAAGGTTTACAAGGATGATCCTGGGCATGATTGAAACTTATAGAATACTGAGAGACCTGGATAGAGTGGACATGGAGAAGATGCTTCCACTAGTAGGAGAGACTAGGACCTGAGCGCATAATTTATATTCATTAGGGCAGGAATTCGTCCATGGAGAAAGGACATGAATTCCTGCTGGGAATGTGTTCCTGTTGGGAAAAGCTCCACCTTGGGAGGCCGACTTGTGGAAGTTAGCCTCATTATTTCTCCTTGAACATTAACCGGACTGTCTGATAGCTCAAAGACTTCTTTGTGTTTGCATTTTTAGGTGGGCCTGTCAGCAGGGACCATCCTTTTCCTCGTTGGCCTAGCAACAGTCACTACTGGTTACCTGGTGCCCCCGAAGATCGAAGGTATCGGGGAGGCTGATTTCCTCGTGGTGGACAGGCGTGCCATCGAGTACAATGAGGCGCTGGAGGTCAGCAAGCTGGTGGGCGCCATCCTTTTCAGCGTGGGAGGAACAGCAATCGCAGCGTGCATTCTGGTTCTGACCCTTTCCAGGCATCCCCCCAGAGATGAAGAGAGACAATTTTCACCCATTCTGAAACGGGGCCCACTTGAAACAAAGCACAAAATGGCTCTAACAACTGGGTCACCAGGGGATGCCCAAATCCCTGTTAGCTTGTCAAGAGTACAGAGTATCCAACCCAAAACGGGAACCTGAGGGACCAGTGCCTAAGCCCTTTATGAAACAGGTCTCCTTTATAATGTGAATTCCAGTGTGAAGTCTTAATCAAATGGTCCCACTTCCATAGATTGGCTTTAAGAGGTGATTCCTTACTGATGTGAAAAGATTTCTGGCTGATCTGAATATTTAGGGCCCCAGCCCTTTCCTAACCCAAAAATCCTGCATTTTACTTATCCAGGGGTGTTTCATTTGAAGGTCTATATCAGTAAAACCTGCCACCTTGAGTCTTTTCCTGTCCTCTTGTGCATTTCTAATTTCCATCACTTCACCACTGACACTCATTCCTTCCACTGCCTGTGCTCTGGATAAAAACAAAAGGCTCTTAATGCTGGAAATCTGAAAGTGCTGGAGAAACTCAGCAGGTCTGACAGCACCCGAAAGAGAGAAATAGAGTTAACATTTCGAGTCTAATGAGACTTTTCTTCACAACGTGAAACATTAACTCTGTTTCTCTTGCTACAGATGCTGCCAGACCTGCTGAGTTTCTCCAACATTCTCTGCTCTCTTTCCTCCTAAACCCTGGACTTCCCTTTCTAAAAATCTCCATATACCTTTGTTGCTTTACAACGTTGCTTAGAATCTACCTCATGGGCAAAGTTTTCAAGCACCAGGTCCTCATATCTCCTTATCTGCCTCAGTGTTCAATCTTGTTGCATTCAGGCTTCTTTGAAATGCCTCGGGAATTTTAACAATGCTAAGACGTTACATAATAGAACTTAGTGTTATTGCTGCTGATTTCCTTAGTTCCTGTCAGCAACATTGTTGAGGAGAAGATTTTGGCAAGAAGACAAGTATAATGACACTCTGAGTCATGACATCCCCATATGTTCCATGAGTGTTCTGGTAACTTAGCTCAGCCTTTAACAAGCTGCTGCCCTCTTTAATTACCAGTTGTAATTGCTACCCATGTGGTAATTCAGGAGACAGAAATGGGAACTAAATCCATTGGCAAATCAATTAGCTTTTGAGACAAGAAAAATGTTGTCTGGGTTTTGCTGAGGGCTTTGTGGTGCAGTGGTAGTGTCCCTAGCTCTGAGTCTAGGAAGCCCAGGTTCAAGCCCCACCTGCTTTAAAAGTATGTCAGAGCATCTGTGAACAAGTTGATCAGGAAGTATATCCAGATTTGTTTGCTTGGGAGCCTCAGATTCTTTAATAGAATTGCAAGCATCTCTTCCCCTCCCCACTCCAAATAGAAATGTTGGGAAAGACACAACATAATGCAAGCAAGTGGCTTGGAATGATAAAAACATGCGGCTCTGGATCAGTGACAGGCTTGTCCTTAAAGGACCTCTTAGCACCTGGACTGTACTGCCTGAAAACATGGGGGAAGCAGATTCATTTGTAATTTTCCAAAAATGTTTTCATTTGGACGGGGTGACCAAAAACTTGATTACCATAAACATAAGATAATTACTAAGAAATCCAATAAAGGATTCTGGATAAATTTATTTTCTCAGTGAGCAAGAGCATTGAGTCCAATTTTGGAATGATTCTGTTTACTTCTCTGCAAAAAGGAATTGGATATATAATCGAAAGAGAGACATTTGCAGGGTTTTGGGATCACAGCAGGAGTTTGGGTCAAATCAAACTGTTCCTAAAACAGACACAGGAGCAGTGATCAGCCCAGTCAGCCAATCAAGTCTGAACCGTCATCCAGTGAGATCATGGCTATTCCAATAACCCTCAACACTCTACTGCCATTTTCCCCATAACTCTCCATTCCCTTTGCTGATTAATGATCTGTCTGTCTCAGTCTTGGATATATTTAATCTGGACAGTCCTCTGCAAGAAAGAATTCCACAGATTCACTACCTTCTGAGAGAAGATTTTCCTCCTTATCTCTGTCTTAGGTGTGCAATCCCTTACTCTATTATTTATGTGTTAGCACAGACAAGATGGATGGAGTAGCCTCCTTTTGTCTGTTATTCACTGCTTCCATGACTCCAGAATTCCATGATCCACGACTAGTTTTCCATTTCAGAGCACTTACTGCTGTTTAAAGTGTTTGATCTGTGCATGCGAAGATCCGAGTTACGACATATCTTGTGCCATGTGAGAGATGATTAGGCATGGCGTCCTGTGCAATGTTTACCCACCTCAGTGAACTGTTGTGTGGATGGTGGCAGATTGACATGTCACTTCCTCAGCATGAGTGACCACTGAGAGTGCTGAATATCCCAGCAACGCAGCAGTGATATAGACCAGAACTAAAGAACAGACATGTGCAACCCTCTCACCTGAAGAAACTGTGAGGCATGTGGAGATCTATCGAAGAAGTAATTGGATTGGACTGACTGCCCCTTATTGGATCAGATCATGTTGTCAGCTCTGAGGCCTGTGTCGGAGGCCATCTCAATATTATGAGGTGATTTCATTCCCCCTTTTGTTATTTTATTGAATTCCCTTTGAAAGTGCTGCTTTTGACAAGCTTTTGAGCAGCTCATTCCAATTCACAATTTAAAACACAGTCTTCATCGTCCCTCTGTTTTGATTTGAAATTTCTCTGTGATTACTGACCTCTCACCGGTGGAAATACCTCTTTAGATACACTCTTAAGAAAACCCACACAACTTTGAGTAGCCCCTCTTGAAGTCATTAACGTTTCCAGCACCGAAGAAGACCCAATAGTCCATCGAATCTGCATTGGCCAAAAACAGGCACCTCATTATTGTCATCCCATTTTCTATCCCACAGTATTGTATGCATCACAAGTGCGCATTTAAATATTTCTTAAGTGTTAAGATGGTTTCTGTCTCTATCACCTTTACAGGCAGTGAGTTCCAAATTCCCACCATTTTCTGAGTGGAACAACATTTCTCCTCTAAACCTCCTGCCCTTAAGTCTCTGCCCCTGGTCATTGATGGCTCCATCAATGGGAAAAGTTCCTTCCTGTTTATCCTGTATACACCCATTATAATTTGATACATCTTAGTCATGTCACCCCTCAGTCTCCTCTGCTCTAAGGAAAACAACTCCAATACCTCAACATAACTAAAACTCTCCAGTCCAGGCAACTTTCTGGTAAATCTCCTCTGCATCCTCTCCAGTACTGTCACAACCCTCCTATAATGTGGATTCCAGAAGTGAACAACAGTCTCAGCCGCGGCCTAACCAACTTTTCCATGCAGAGAACAATTCCTGCTTTTCTTGTCTCGTTATGGAACTGAAGTTCCACATATGTGGAGAGTTTTAGTTATGTTGAGGTATCTTTTGCACCCTTTCTCCAAGGTTGCAATTTCCTATTGATCGGTTTGTGAAAACTGAGACTTTTCTTTCCAGCTCCTGCACCAAAGGGTCTTTGACACAGAGAAAATTCCAACGGGTTCTCCCAACATCGCAGAGAGCTAGTCCGATTCACCATCAAGTCACCAAAATGGATGTAAAGTTAGACTGCACAAAATTGGACACTCCACTTATGGTGCCCTTTACTCACATCCAATTTTTGTCCCTTCATTATTCCAAGATAGCCAATAAGTCAAGGCAAGGAGACTAGAAACTTTCTCCATTTTTTGAAGCAGCTCAGCGAAGGTTGGCACGATTGATTCCTGAGTTAAAGGGGTTGGCTTATGAGGGAAAGATGAGCAGGTTGGGCTGATGCTCATTGGAGTTTGGAAGAACAGGAGGTGATCATATTGAAACAATCCAAGGGACCTTGACAGGGCAGAGGCTTCCCTTATGGGAAATCTAGAACTGGGGGCATGGTTTAAAAATAAGAGGTCTCCCTTTTAAAACAGAGATGAGAAACTCCTCCTCTTAGATTATCAAGCGTGGTTGGAATTCTCTACCACAGACAGAAATGGAAGTGGATTGTCGAAGGCTGAGTTTGACAAATTTCTGATTTCTCAGTGAGTCAAGGTTTATGAGGGATAGACAAGGAAGTGAAGTTAAGGCCACAATCAAATCTACTGCGATCTAATTAATACCAAAGCAGGCTCCAAACGGCCTATTTCTTACTTGCTCCCCCATCTAAGTGTATTTGTGTGAATTTCCTTCACCTCAATAAAGTTTCTCATTCTGGTTAGAAGACAAAAAGAATTAAAAAGGCATAAGAATTAGGAGCAGGAGTGGGCCATTCAGCCCCTCAAGCCTGCTCTGCCGTTTATTATGATCATGGCTGATCTCATCTCGGCCTCGAGTCCATTTTCTTGCCTGATTTCCCCAACCCTTCAACCCATTACTAATTAAAAATCTGTCTATCTCCTCGTTAAATTTACTCAATGCTCCAGCATACACTATACTCTAGGGCAGTGAACTTGACAGATTCATAATCTTTTCAGACAAGTAATTTCCCCATATCTCTGTTTTAACTAAGACCGTGAGAAATAGGAGCAGGAGTAGGCCATTCAGGCCCTCAAGCCTGCTTCACCAATCAGTAGGATCACGGCTGATCCAGTGAGACATTCCTCACGCCCATTTTCCTGTGTTTTTCCCCATAACCATTGATTCCCCGACTGATCAAGAATCTATCTCAGCCTTAAGTATACACAAGGACTGTGTTCCCACAGCTCTCTGTAGCAAGGAGTTCCAAAGATTCACAGCCCTCAGAGAAGAAATTCCTCCTCATCTCAGTCTTAAATTGGTGTCCCTTTATTCTGAGACTGTGTCTTCTGGTCCCAGACTCTCCCATTGGAGGAAACATCCTCTTCAACATTTACTGTCAAGCTGTAACCTCTTATCCTAACACAATGACTTCTCATTGCCCCATAAGGGAAAACATCTACTTTACATATTCTTTGTCAATCTTCTTTAGCACCATATATGTCTCAATTAGATCCAGAAAGAGTAGGCCCAAACTGCACAAACTCTCTTCATGAGACACACTCCTCATCTCAAGAATGGACCCACTGACAGAAAATATAATTGCAGAAGAGAGTTGCAAATTTGGGTCACCAATTTTGTCACAATTTATTCATGCTGATGTCATCACATAACCTCCAGGTGTCAACAGCCCTACCCTCACTCTCCCACCGTTGGTTGCCTAAGATATCCCTCTTTGTGACATCCTATCCTCCCAAACCAATTGGAAAGCAAAGAAGACTCTTCATTATCTGATCGGATCATTCCAGGTTCAATTAGGCAGTCAAACTGCCATCAATTGCCCAAATCTTACAGTTTAATAAATAAAAACGTTCAGAATTTTGTTTTCTGTGTTAATTTGTTTTAGTGTCCCTGAACCCCTCAACCCCCCTCCCCAGACACTTTTGGAAGGTTGTTACTCTAGAGGCACAATGTTACATCACCTCCATTTTTCCCACTGTATTCATATTCCCATAACCTTAAACACCTCAGGGCTGCCTTGAGTCCAATAAATGTTCAGGCAACCTGAATTAAATGGGTTTCTGATCAATGCAGCATGTATAATCCAAACAGCTGCTTTCAGGGTTCACCACTTGACCTGTTCCATGAAGGGAAACCAATTCTCAGTTAGAGATGTTCATTGATAACCCACCTCCTGACAGACAGTGTATTTAAACAAACCAATCGCAACAGACTCCACCTTCATTCTAAAATTGCTGTTGGCATACCTTCATGAAAATAAACATAAAATAAAAATAACTGTGTTGCTGCTGACTGCAGAGTCTTTTTTTTTCATTGTGAACATTTACTGAGATTTAATCCTTTACTTATAGTTCTCTTTCCTTGTTCCACTTGTTGTATTTTGAACTTTCATAAAGACAGATTCAAATGTGCAGAAAAGGCCCTTCAGTCCATTGAGTCTGTGATAACTACCACAAAGGCACACTAATCCCAATTTCCTGTATTTATCCCATATCTTTGAATATTATGATATTTCAAATACTCATCCAAATATCTTTTCAAGGTTGTAAGGTTTCCAGCCTCCACTACTCTCTCAGACAGTGCATTGCAGATTCCCACCACCTGCTGAATGAAAAAGATTTTTTCTCAAATCCTCTGTGAATCTCCTGTCTTTTACACTAGAACTATGCCCTCTCGTGATTGACCCCTCAACCAAGGGGAACAGCGGCGTTCTATCCACCCTCTCCATATCCCTCATAATTTTAATCATCTCAGTCATACCCCGCCCCCAGTGTTCTCTGCTCTAGAGAAAATAATCAAAGCCTATCTCGTCTCTCCTTATAGCTCAATTGCTCTAACCCAGGTAATATCCTGGAGAATTTCCTCTGTACTCCATTTAGCACTATCACATTCTTCTGCAGTGAGGTGACCAGAACTGCTCACAGTACACTTATTGCAGCTGTATAACTCCAACATAACCTCCTCACTCTTAAACTCTTGAGCCACGACTGATGAAAGCAAGTGTCTCATATACCGTCTTAACTATCCTATTCATGTTGTCTGTCAACTTCATGAATCTGTGAGTAATTACCCCAATCTCCCTATGTTCCTTCCAGCTACCAAGTGTTCTGCCATTCATTGAATGCACACTCATCTTGTTTCTTCTAAAGTGCATAACTTTACACTTACCGAAAGTTAAATGCCATCTGCCATTGCTCTGCCAACTCTTCTAACCCATCTTCCTGTAACCTACAACCATCTGCTCCGCTACTAACCAATCTTGGTGATATCTGCAAATTTGCTTAACATTCCCCCCACATTTTCATCTATACCATTTATGTATAAAACAAACAATAAGGGTCCCTGTACTGATCCTTGTGGTACCCTGCCAGATGCCAGCCTCCAGTCACTCAAACAGCCTTCTACCACTAAACTTTGTGTCTATGACTAAGCCAGTGTCAGATCCATCTCACCGTGTTTCCCAGAATTCCATGTGCTTTAACCTTCTCAATCAGAATCCCATGCAGAACCTTGTCAAAAGCTTTGCTAAAATCCATATAAACTACATCAGCTGAACTTCCCTCATCCACACACTTGACCACATTTTCGAAAAAATCTAATGGCCTCCTTCTGACAAAGCCATGCTGACTCCATCACTAATTATCCAAACCTTTCCAAGTGGATATTTATTCTCTCCTTCAGAAATTTCTCCAATAGTTTCGCTACCATTAATGTGAGACTCACCAGTCTGTAAGTTCTTGGTTCACCTCTATCACCCTTCTTACAAAGTGGAACCAATTAGCTGTCCTCCAGTCCCCTGGAACTTGCACTGTGGCCAGAGAGGAATTAAAAATTTGTGTTAGAGTTTCTGCAATTCATTAAGGACAGGGGATTTGTCCATTTTTAAGCCCAACAGAGCCTCCAATTTCCTATGTCAAACCGTGTAGATTCCTCATAGTCCCTTTTCCTGAATTCCAGAACCTATGTTCTCCTTTTCCAGAGTGAAAAATCAAAGGGAAATATGTAGTTAATCCTTTCAAAACCCTGTGGCTTCACACGCACGTTGCCTAATGGGCCCTTGGTTAACCTCTTCCTTTTAATGTATTTATAAACTATTTTAGGATTCTCCCTAATCTTGTTTATAAGTCCTATTTCCATGTTTTTCTTTCTGTGTTATTCCATCTCTCCCTTCAGATTCAAGGTAGCTGACAGTGGGCTGGGGGCGGAGAGGGGGGAGGGGGGAGGAGGGATGGAGAGGTATGGGGGATTTGGTGGTGGGGACTGTTGGGCAGTTGTAATAGATGTTATACTTACACTTGTGTAAATCCTCTATCACTCATGTCCTGACACAGCACTGCTGTAAGTGTGTAGGATTCCACGGGCATCCACAATATTATGTAACTATTCCCCACTCTGAAGTTTTACTGGAGGAATAAGCTTGGAAATGACCTCATGCGATTGGGACACCAGTCACCACCACCTCCCACAACTTCATTTCTGGAGAGCAAGAACCAAATCGTTTGCCTTGTCCATTTGAGCAAAATAACGGAGAGGGTAGGATGTGTCAGTTGCCTTCAATCTGAAGGAAGAGGGAGGGAATTTCCAACCAAAGGAGTCCACTTTACAGCAATTTGTCTATTTACTCTGCAGCAGTCTACAAAGTCTATTTAAAAAGAATACTTTGACACAATAGGAAACAGAACTCGGGACTGAAACTGCAAAGTAGCATCTCACAGGGGAAGAAAAATATCCCAACAAATTGCAGTTGGAGGATAGTTATTTTTTCCTATTCATTCATGGGATGAGGGCGTCACTGGCTAGGCCAACATTTATTGCTCATCTCCAATTGCCCAAAGGGCAGTTAAGAGTAAACCACATGGCTGTGGTTCTGGAGTCACATGTAGACCAGACCAGGTAAGGATGGCAGATTTCCTTCAGTAAACGTCATTGGTGAGCAAAATGGGCATTTTCCCAAAAATTGACAATGGTTTCATGGTCATCATTAGTCTCTTAATTCCCAAGTATTTTTGTTTAATTCAAATTCCATCACTGGGACTCAGGTCCCAAGAACATTTCTTGGGTCTTGAGAATAATGTTGATATTGTGTTGCTGGAAAAGCACAGCAGGTCAGGCAGCATCCGAGGAGCAGGAGAATCGACGTTTCGGGCATAAGCCCTTTATCAGGAATGAGGCTTGTGAGCCGGGTGGCTGAGAGATAAATGGGAGGGGAGTGGGGTTGGGGGGAAGGTAGCTGACAATGCCATAGAGAGAAGGAGGGGGAGAAGGTAATAGTTTGGAGAGGAGGGTGGATGCGGATAAGTGGGAAAGATGGTGGACAGGTTGAGAGAGTGGAGGCTTAAGACTAGGATAATGTGGGGAGAGGGGAAATGAGGAAACTGGTGAAATCCATATTGATTCCCTATGGTTGCAGGGTCTTGGGTCTAATGGTCTAATGGTCTAATGATAATGCCTTGGGCCAGCATATCCCCCTTGCACATTATGGGTATAAAGGTGATCTCAACTGTGCTGTTTCAGGGAATGATTGACAGGGGAATTCATTTACTCTCTGGCTTGGACCTCTCCACATTATCTGCCCCTTGTGTGCCTATTTGCCATTGGCGTTATTTTGGATGTGTTCAAGTATGACCACACCACTCAAGCTCAGACATATCAACCCTGGTGATACAGAGCCAGGCAAGACATGAAGGTGCCCCTCTTAAATGTCAGCCCCTGCTTGAGCCCTTTCAACTCAGCTAGAGCAGCAATCAGGCTGGTGCCATTAGCCTCAACACCTCTCAGGAGAGGCAATTCAGTCAAGAATCATCCTTACATCACTGCTGGGCATTCTGCCAGTCTCACTCTTCTGAAGGACAGAGTCCCACAGGGGCAACATGACAAGATCCAAGTTGGCCCTTCAAAGCAATACAGTGTTCCTCTGTGATCCTATCTGTCATCTGCAGTGGATCTAAAAGACCACACAATTCACAATTCAAAGCAGTGCAATGTGAGCTTTCTCTGGTGCTCTGGCCAACATTTACCCTGTGATCAATCAGTGAATCAGATGATCTGGTTGTGGTCACATTGCTCTCTATGGGAGCTTGCTGTATCCCAAAATTGTATTTGTAATTACACTTCTTTGGCTACAAACAGCTTTGTGATGCCTCAATATATAAATGGTGCTACGTAAATGCAGGTTCTGCCCTTCAGTCTGCTGCAACTTGAGTGAACATAGCATCAAACTCCACTATAAAGGATTCCATGTTGGAACCTCCGTTAGGCAGAGTTAAAATCAGGTCAGTCCATGGGCAGTCATTTTAAAAATCAAATAAAAGCAAAATTACAAGGAAGCTGGGTATCTGCAACAAACACAGAGAATGCTGGTGAAACTCAGCAGGTCTGGCAGTAACTGTGGAGAGAAACAAAGTTAACGTTTTGAGTCCTATATCACTCCATTTCTCTCTGCACAAATGCTGCCTGTCCTATTGAGGTTCTCCAGCATTCTCTGGGTTATGTGTTAAAAATCGTGAATTACAGAATGTTGCAGAATGATGACCATCTTCTTCATCTCATCACAAGGAACATTTGATTTGATTTGATTTATTATTGTTATATGTACTTAGATACAGTGAAAAGTATTGTTTTGTGTGTAAGTCCTACCTTACATAAGTACACCAGGATAATAGAACAGACTGCAGAATGTGGTGTTACAGCTACAGAGAAGGTGCAGTGAAAGATCAGCTTTAATACATGAAGGGTCCATTCAGAAGTCTGATAATAGCGGGGAAGAAGCTGTTGTTGAATCTGTTTTGAAATGTTTCCAAACTTTTGTATCTTTTGCCCGATGGGAGATGGTGGAAGAGAGTATAAGTGGTGTCAGAGAGGTCTTTGATTATGCTTTACCGAGGCAGAGGGAGTCAATGGTTTTCGTGATGGACAGGGCTGTATTCTCAACTCTCTGTAATTTCTTTTGATCTTGGGCTGAGGAGTTGCCATACCACGCTGTGATGCATCTGGATAAGATGCTGTCTATGGTGCATCTATAGAAATTGGTAAGAATCATTGTGGACATGCCAAATTACCTGAGCCATCTGAGGAAGTAGAGGTTTTGAGTGTGATTTCTTGACCATAGCGTTGACGTGGATATCCAGGACAGATTGTTGATGATCATTGCGCCTAGGAACTTGAGGCTATCAACCATCTCCACCTCAGCACCATTGATACAGACATGTCCTCAACATTGGAGGCATGTCCTCCACATTGCTGCCCCTCAGATAACTTGGGCCTGAGCTCATAGATCAATACTGATGTGTGGAAGGTATGTAAGTGCAAAGTCACCATTGTCTTTCCAGACTATGTGGGAGTCTCTCTAATATTAGAGAAAGAGACTACACGCAAACTGAGGATGGTTTAATCTGAAGGTCACCACACCTCAGTTGAGGAGAGAGGTTGAGAAGGAAACTCCTTCATGGTACCCTCAGCTGGAGTGAGAATTGAAGCTATGCTGTTGGTGTGGTGGTGTATTGCAAACCAGCAATCCAGCCAACTGAACTAACAAGCTCCAAATGTCGCATGCGATGCTGTTTATAAAGCTGACTCCCTGCAAATTCTGACGGGACACAGGGAGCATTTACATTGCTCAATTACTGAAGTATTTTACTTGGTTTATTCTCAGTACCATCTATATAATCTGATGTGCTGTCAGTGGTATGTCTGCAGAGATAACAATAAAACTGCATAAATTAACATCTTAGGTCTCCAGCTGTTCATGATTTGAGGAAACAAGATCTGACTTTTATAAAACAATCAAGAGCTTTTAACAAAGTCTGAGGCACGGCATTTTGTGTTTGCTCACACTCTCAAATGGAAAACTCTGCGTCTTAATTTATTTTTGATGAATGACAGAGGTCGATGAAATGCAATGTAATCTGCAATATTCGTGTTTCGCCAATCGGTGGCAGTGTAGTACAATTATTAGTTGACAGAACCTACATGTGGTCGTTTCTGAACTTCAATGTATTCATCTTTCCCGTTACTGCGAATGTGTGAGAGCAATGTTATTAGGGGGCAACTTTAAAAAATAAACAGCAAGGTATGGATTTAAAACAACAGTAAAAAAAACAGCAAGTGCTATATTTCTGGATACATCCATCTGAAGATGAAAGAAGAATTTGCAATGCCAAGTCGCTGTATCCACACACTGGGCAGTGCCAGGGAATCGTTACAAGAACACCCTGGGCAATACCTGAATAGCATTATTCCTCTCAAACAACAGTGTCAGGAGAACACAGAGTCTCTCTCAAATAAAAGCAAAATGCTGCGGATGCTGGAAATCTGAAATCTGGAGAAACTCAGCAGATCTAGCAGAATCCGCGGAGGGAGAACTAGAGTTGTAACTTTTCGAGTCTGTTCTGAACTCGAAACTTTGGAACTCAAAATATTAACTCTCTTTCTCTCTCCGCAGATGCTGCCAGACCTGCTTGAGTTTCTGCTACACTTTTTTGTTTGTAAGTCAAGTTCTGAGCTCTGGTTGACTTGCCCTTTTATCAAGCCGAGTCAATGAAGTTATTGTGAATTTTTCTTTCACTGTCTCGGTTAACAGCTAACTCAGGCACCAACTGATAATCAACTTGAAGCTGCCTTTGTCGGCCCCACACAGTTTGCTGCACTTCCTAACAGGACCATTAGGGGGAGCGAGTGACAAGATTCTCAATGAAGATTACAGCCTCATGCATGTTACTCTATAGTCACCTCCACACTCACTATAATTATTGTGCAATGCAAGGCTCTTACCAATGCTTCAGTGTAAATTCCCGATAAATAAGTGAATAGAAGATTGCATCTAAAAGATCTTCTTTACTGGAATTGACACCAACCAATCCATGATCTAATTCAAGAAGAATTATTTCCTGAAATATGAAATAATTCCTGAACTCTCCCAGTCAGACTCCCATTTTACACACTCCATCAACTTCCAGTTCTTCTAGAATTTTAATACCAGACCAATTCCCAACTCAACAAGTATTGTCCCCTACATTGATTCCCGGTGCCCCAGTGTTTGGAATTTAATATTCAATCTTTGCTCATACTTCTGTGCAGTGCCTTGAGACTATGTAAGAGTTGCTACACAATATTATTAGAATGATGCAATGGTAAGATTGCATTTCCAATTTGATATTGGATTATTCTAACCTCGCATGCTATTGCCTCACCCACTTGCTGTACAGCTTCAGATAGAATCATAGGGTCATAAAGATATACAGCATGGAAACAGACCCTTCAGTCCAATTTGTCCATGCCAACAGAGTTCCCCAAAATAAACTAGTCCAATTTCCCTGCGTTTGGCCCATATCCCTATCCCTGGACCTGTCCAAATGTCTTTTAAATATTGTAACTCTACATGCATCTACCACTTCCTCTGGAAGTTCATTCCGTATACATAGCACCTTCTGTGTGAAAAGAATGTTCAATGTTTCATGATCTACAAACCCAAGCTTAAATGCACAGGCCAGTTTGGTGTACATAGGTTTGCAATGATTCCGACCTAAATACATCATGCTGAAGCTATTTATATTGCAACATACCTGCTGTACATGAACCTGTTGCCCCAGTGTATCTAGTTCTGGTTGTAGTATATTTATTTAGGTTAATATCCTAGTTCTCACAGAAACCATTGTGTCAAGTGTAAACTTCAGTGAGTGTGGGAACATGGAGCTTACTGACACACAGAGTAGCTGAGAACAAATAGCATAGACATTTCCCTGGCTAGAAAGTTGATATCTAAGGGGTTATATCCTCAGGAGAAGGGCTTGAGATTGAAACACATAGGAATTTCTTGACTTAGAAAGTTGTGAATCTTTTGAATTCTCTATCACAAAAAACTATGGATGTTTGTTCGACCATAAGAGAGGTGGGGATCAGGTGGGAAGGTAAAGTTGAGATGGAAGGTCAGCCTGCATCTAATTGAATAGTGGAGTCAGCACAAGGTCCTTCCCCTACTTCTATTCATTACATTGTGGGGGAAGCCAGCAATGTACATGAGGTAAGAAGAGATAAATACATTGACAGGGGTGGATGAAATAAGGTGGGAGAACACTCATGTGCAGAACAAACTTTGACCTGTGGGGCTGAATGGCCTATTTCTGTACCACAAGAAAAATTAAAAAAATCTGTGTGAACTTGCAATTCTTCATTGCATCTAAATTATTGATACAGAGCCTGAAAAAGCAGTGCCCTTGCCAGTGATTTCCATGGAACTCCAGCTTATGAGCTGCCATTGTCAATAACTCCCCCCCACCACCCCCCCCCCCCCCCACTCCCCCCCCCCCCCCCCCCCCGCCCTGCAAAAACACACTTGGAATCATAGAATCCCTACAGTGTGGAACTAGGCCATTCAGCCCATCGAGTCCACACCGACCCTCCAAAGAGCATCCCTCTACCCTGTCCCTATAACTCTGCGTTGTCCATGCCTAATCCACTTAACCCATGCATTCCTGGACACTATGGGAAATTTAGCCTGGCCTATTCACTTTACCTTTTGGACTTGAACAAAACTAAATGGCAATCAGCCCTAAAGTCTACACACCATTCCGATGGGTCCTAGGGGCCATTTCAAATGGCCTTTTCTAGGATTAGTTATTGAAGGTGTTTTGGAAATCAATCGGCGCGTGCAGAGATGTTGTTTGTATTTGCTCCTGCTCTGATTTTTTCTCAGCTTCCTGATCAATTTCTAACAGTGGGGAAACAAATCAGCCAGTCATTATCATGCTGCTGTCTGTGGGATCCTTCTCTGTACAAAATGGCCCACATCTGTTCCAACCAGTCAGCAGGCAAGGTTCCCCAAGGTGTGACAGGTCCAGGCAGGATCTGTCAAATTTTTTACGTTCCCATTTGAGGATGGGTGAATTGGCTCCCTTTCTTTATGCACACATCCCCTTCATTGGGGACAAGGTTAATTTGAGATAGAGTCCTTCCTTTGTGGATACCTTTCTCCCAGGCCAAATGAATGTTTGCTTTTAAGGGAATAATTTAACCAGATTTGCTTGTGTTAACAACAGAGTGACTTTAGCAAGAAGAAGTGAGTCCACAGAAAAAGATAAGGGTTGAAAATGGATATACAGTAGCACCTTGACTTATGAACTTAATCTGTTCCGGGACCCGGTTCGCGAACCGAAAAGTTCGCGAACTGAATCAATTTTCTCATTGTTCAGATATTTCCGGAGTCTTTTCTCTTTTTTGTCTCTTGGAGGTTGGTGATGCCACAAGAAAACAATCCAGAGAAACTTGTTTTTTACTTTGTTGCAGAATTTTCCGAAAATGGGACATCACATTGTCATTTAAAATGTTCACTGCTCTGTTGGTCACAGTTTTGTTAGGGTGATGCCTCTCAACAAAAGCCTGAACTTCACTCCATTTGCTACAAATGTCTTTGACTTGAACACTCAATACATCTTCCCTCTCTTCTTCGTGCTCTCCAGAATGCTCCTGCTGCATAACCTTCACCTGCTCCTGTTGCAATTCAACAAGATCTTTCTGTGCCGAGTTCTTGTCTGTGGTCCTCCACCAGCTCCACCACATCATCCTCGTCGACCTCCAAGCCCATATTTTGGCCCAGGGTCACAATCTCGTTCACTACATTTACTGATGTCTCCTCTTCAAAACCCTCGAAGTCTCTCTCAGGTACACAATCTGGCCAAAGTTTCCTCCAGGCTGACTGCAACGTATGGAAAGAGACCTCGCTCCATGCCTTATCAATAAGGCTTATGCAGTGGAGAATATTGAAGTGGTCCTTCCAGTACTGACCAAGGGTCAAATCTGTGTCGTTGGTGACCTGAAAACACCTGGCGAACAGAGCCTTCGTATATAATTTTTTGAAATTTACAATGACATTCCAATGACATGGGTTGGATGAGAGGAGTGGTATTGGGAGGAAGGAACTTTACTTTTATGAAGTCGTGTTCAATGTCCAAGTCTTCTTCCAAATTTGGAGGATGGGCAGGAGCATTGTCCATTACTAGAAAACACTTAAGTGGCAAATTATTTGTTTCATGATATTCCTTGACAGCTGGTGCAAAAACATTCGTCAACCATTCCATAAAAATCATTTGCATGACCCAAGCCTTGCTATTCACCCTCCACATTACCAGGAGTTTAGCCTTCAACATGCGAGGTTTAAAAACACGAGGATTTTCAGAGTGGTAGACTAATAGAGGCTTAATCTTGCAATTCCCACTTGCATTTGCGCACAATGAAAGCATTAACCTGTCCTTCATTGGTTTGTGGCCCGGTAGTGCCTCCTCCTCTTGGGTTATGTAGGTCCTTATGGGCATTTTTTTCCAGAAAAGTCCAGTTTCATCCAAGTTAAAAACTTGATGTGAGGCATAACCTTCACCTTCAACAAACTTATTGAATCCCTTCACAAAATCCTCCGCTGCCTTTTTGTCTGAACTAGCTGCTTCTCCATGCCTTATTACACTATGGATTCCAGGTCGTCAACGAAATTTATCAAACCACCCTCTGCTGGCTTTAAATTCTTCAACGCTAGCAGTACTTGTACTCGGCGGTGTCGCAAACAAATCACGGTGTATGTGTAGAGACTTCTCGTGGATTATAGTCTCGTTAACACTATCTCCAGCAAGCTCTTTTTGATTTATCCAAACTAATAATAATTTTTCAACCTTGTCTAACAATTTAGACCTTTGCTTCATTAAAATAGTCACTCCTTTAGCCACGTCAGCTGCCTATAGTGCCTTTTTGTTCTTTAGGATAGTACAGATAGTCGATTTTGCCATGTTGTATTGCATAGCAAGATCAGGTACGCGAGCACCATTCTCGTGTTTAGCTATTATTTCCTTCTCTTCGCTTCTACAGTAATACGTTTAGGCTTCTTAACACCACTAACACTACCACTTTTCACTTTCTTGGGAGCCACAATGAGGGCTACTTTAAGGCAAAGAACAAAAACAAGCGTAAGAATACTTGGACGTTGGATGTTCACAGCGCGCACGCGCCAAAGATGAACTGAATGAGATCATGCTGGGCCCGAGAGATTTTGCGCTCAAAGCGTGTGTAGAAAAGCAGAACAATGACAATGAAACCACGGGCTTTTTGTGTTTGTACCTTCATTTGTACCTTGAATTTCGTACGTACTTTGAAGCAAAATTTTACTTGCTATCCTGTTCGTAAACCAATTTGTTCGTGAACGGGGTCGTTCGTATATCGAGGCACTACTGTATTTAGAGTAAAGAGAAGACCCTTTAGATCGGAAATAAGGAGAAACTTCCTTAACCAGAGAGAGGTGAGTCTATGGAATCCATTACCACAGAATGCTGTGGAGGCCAGGTCATTGAGTACATTTAAAACAGAGGTGGATAAGTTCTTGATTGCCAAGGGGATCAAAGGTTACGGGGAGAAAGCAGGGAAATGAGATTGAAAAGCCTATCAGCCATGAGCAAATGGTGGAACAGACTTGATGGGCCAAATGGCCTATTTTCTGCTCCTCTGTCTTATAGTCTTATGGTTTTATCGATCAGTTTCTGAGTCTTTGTAAAGAGTAGATGATAGAACATTGCAACACCGTGGGCGGCATGGTGGCACAGTGGTTAGCACTGCTGCCTCACAGCGCCAGAGATCCGGGTTCAATTCCCGCCTCAGGTGACTAACTGTGTGGAGTTTGCACGTTCTCCCCGTGTCTGCGTGGGTTTCCTCCGGGTGCTCCGGTTTCCTCCCACAGTCCAAAGATGTGCAGGTCAGGTGAATTGGCCATGCTAAATTGCCCGTAGTGTTAGGTAAGGTGTAGATGTAGATGTAGGGGTATGGGTGGGTTGCGCTTCGGTGGGTGCGCTGTGGACTTGTTGGGCCGAAGGGCCTGTTTCCACACTGTAAGTAATCCAATCTAATCTAAACATTGGATGGCATCATTACCATTCACGTTGTGGAAGCAATGGACTCCTTTGGAGTGTTATGACCATTGGACTGTTGACCCAGGAAACGTTCTGGGCACCCGGCTTTGTATCCTACCATGGTAGATGGTGGAACTTGACTCCAATAAATACCTGGACTTAAGACTCTCATGAGGACTATGAATCCATTGCTATTGCCAGGAAAATCCCATCTGGTCCTGTTGGGAAGAAAGCTCTCATCCATACCTGGTCTGACCTACATGCCCTATCACTGCCCCTGGGCAATTAGGGATGGGCAATAAATGCTGACCTACCTAGTGATGCCCTCATCCCATGAAAGAATAAAAAATTATTGATTGTTGAGCAGTTGATTTCAACAATCTAGCTTTGCAGGTTGATTAAAATGCTTTTGTCCTGGTTTCTTTTGGGTAGTAAGCTGGTAACACTCAGCGTAACATAGATAATTCCTCTTTTACTTGCATTGCAGGGGTGATTAATGGCTGCTCTCAAACTGTGATCCTTGCAGTACAGTAATCTGCACACCTGTACATTAGGCCACTAACAGACAGATTTGGGGTTGTAGTCAGTTTTTAGCCAAACTTTCTAGATATCCTTGGAAGGATAAAACACAATCATGTCTGCAAGAGATGGCTTCCTGATGGGGTGAGAGGAAAGGGGTATCAAGAGATATCTCTTGATATCTCTTCCTTTTCGTTATTTCGGTTTGAATTTCCCTGAGTCTGTGCAAGTGTGATATTTCACCAAACAGGACCATGCCAGACAGTCACTGGATTTACTATTTGAAGTCAGTTGTCGGCTGGACCAAAGCTCTGCTTTAAAAGTACCTGTTGAAATTAAAAGACCGAGATGTTCATAAATAGTTCACAGCTTCGATCCGTTGTCATGACACTTAGCAACAGTAGCGACAATTCAACAGTGCTCCATTCACCATGAAGGCTCTGAGTCATTGAGTGCTTGCAAGGGGTGCTAGGTAAGTGCAATTTCCTTTACCTCACTTCTAAGCTTGGTAAAGAAAAAGAAATTGTATTTTGGTTTGTAAACCACCATTGTAAGAAATGTAGAGCCAATTTAAGCACAGCGAGCTCTCACAAACAGCAGTGTGGCAGTGCGGTATTGTTGGAATGACAAATATTGGCCCAGGTAGAGCTCTTTTGCTCTTCTTTAACCCAGTGGAAGCTGGATATCTTTTTAACCTTCACCCATCAGGACAGGCAGAACCCTCAGTTCAACATCTCAACTGAGAGATGGGACCTGCCTCAAAACTGCATTGGGCGTGCCAGGACTGATGTAGCTCTCAGGAGTGAGATTTAAACTCATGTTTTCGCCGTGGAGAAACAAGACTGCTTCCAACTGAGCCACAGCAATCCTGGGGCAGTGACAGAGGCAACACTTGATGCTAAGATGTAATTTTCATGTTGCTGCAATACTTTAGGTGAAGAGCTAAAAAAAAGTCTTAAATTCACAGGAAAGTACTGCCTTTCTGACTCGGAAAATTGCCGTTAGCATGTATTTGTTTGCTTCCCTCTTGCTATCCTCAGTGTAGTTCTTTTGACCTCTGTTCCAAGGAGGAGGGGGTGGTGTTGGTGGCTTTTCCCACTTTGTTTCAACTTGCTTTCCCACGGAACTTTCACACGAGCCAAGTATCTGCTCCCAGAGGATAACGTGGGAGGTTTCTGCTTCATCCTTCTCCCTCCCTTGAGCACGGACTCTGTGTTGCATATAAGCACAGCACAAAACGAAAGCAAGACAAGAAAGAAGGGAAGCAGTGGGTAGGGCGGGTGAAGGGAGAAGTGAAAATGTGAATTTCCACCTTGCCCTTACCCTGACCCCACACCATTCATATTGAGACATTTTTTTAAAAAGTATCATCAAGTTCAAAACAACTTGAATTTGTGCTGGGTTTTACATAAAATATTTCAAGATAATCAATGTGCATATCGTCAATAATTATTTTGACACAATGTGACCAGGACGAGTGACAAAAAATGTGGACAAAGGGATTGTTTTACAGAGAATCCAAGGGAGGAGAGAGCGGTGGAAAGGTTTCGATGGGAATTACTTAACTCAAGCAGATGGGTTCTTGTGGTACATGGTAGTGGCCATACCTGTAGCCTTGGTTCAAGTCCCACCTACGCCACAGGCATTTCTTAAAATCTCTGTGCAAATAGAGTCATAGAGATGTTCAGCACGGAAACAGACCCTTCCATCCAACCCGTCCATACCGACCAGATATCCCAACCCAATCTAGTCCCACCAGCCAGCACCTGGCCCATATCTCTCCAAACTCCTCCTATTCATATACCCATTCAGATGCCTTTTAAATGTTACAATTGTACCAGCCTCCACCACTTCCTCCAGCAGCTCATTCCATACATGCACCACCCTCTGTGTGGAAACGTTGCCCCTCAGGTCCCTTTTAAATCTTTCCCCTCTCACCCTAAGCCTATGTCCTCAATGTTTGAACTCCCCCACTCTGGGGAAATGACCATTGACTAATTACCCTATCCATGCCCCTCATGAAACCTCTGTAAGTAGGGGTCACTATTTTAAAATAAGGAATTGCCCATTTGAGACAGAGATTAGGTGAATTTTTTTCTCTCACAGAAGGTCATGAGTATTTGGAGCTCTCTTTCTCCAAAGCTGGCAGAATCTAAGTCATTGCACATTTTTGAGATAGGGATAGATAGATTCCTGGTGAGCAAGGTGTTGAAAGGTTATCAGAAGTTGGTGGGAATGCAACTAGATCTGCCACGATCTTATTGAATAATGTGGCAGGCTTGAGTGACCCACTCCTGTTCCTGGTTTGATTGTTCATATAAATGCTACTCCCCTGTAATTTGTCCCCTTCAAGTATTTAAATGCTATGATCATGGCTGATCCTCTACCTCAATGCCATATTCCCGCTTTCTCCCGTAATTCTTAATGCCTTTAAAATCTAAAAATGTATCGATCACTTTCTTGAATATAAACAGTAGCTTAGCTCCAAAGACTTCTGTGGTCGAGGATTCGACTGGTTCACTCTTCTTCAAGTGAAGAAAGCTTTTCTCATCTCAGTCCTAAAAGGTCCACCCTTTATCCTGAGACTGTGTGTGCCCTACTTCTACACTTCCCAACCAATAACCTTCTCCCGGCATCTAGTCTGCCCAGCCTTGTTAGAATCTTATACAATTCTAAATTCTGGTGTAACCTAGTTGAAGCAATCTCTCTTCATAAGACAATGCTGCCATTCCCAGATTCAGCCAAATGAATCTCCACTGCACTCCCTCAATAGCAAGTATATCCCTTCCTAGGTGGGGAGACCAAAACTGCAGCAAAACTCACCAAGGCCCTATATAACCACAGTAAAACATCCCTGTTTCTGAACTCAAGTCCTCTTGCAAAAAAGGCCAATATACAATTTGCCTTGTTAATTGCTAGCTGCATCTGTTTGCATTCACTGACTGGTGTACAACAACCAAATGCCTTTGTATGTCCACAATTCCCAATATTTCTCTCTTCCTTGCTGTTTTTCATACCAAAGCAGGTAACTTCACACTAAGTCATTTTGTACTGCATCTGCCTTGTGCTTGTCCATCACTCAACTAGTCCATATCACTTTTCAACTTCCTTACAAATCACAATCCTGCTCAGTTTTGTCTCATCAGCAAACTTGGAGATTGGTCTTGGTTTACTCAGCCGGGTCAGTTATATATATATATATTATAATATATATATTATGGTAATAGCTGGGTAAGCACTGATCCTTACTGAATTTATGCTGACTCTCCAGAGCAGTAGTGCACAGTCAGAGATACTCTCTTTTGAATGAGACTTTAAACTGTGGATCCATCTGCTCCTTTACGTAGATGTAAATGATCATGTTGGATTTCACAACTTGAACTCATAAAGCCTGGGTATCTAGCTAGTGCACTGACACAGAAGCAATCTTAAATGGGCTGTTGGTACTCACAGAATGCTAACCTCAAGACTCAGTACTTCTAACAGAGCTAGAGAGAGGGAGGTGAGGGAGTAAACATTAACTGATCTTCTCTGTTTTACTGCAGGGAGATGCAAACAAACAGTGAAATCTGTGATGGCCACTTTGAGTAGTTTATGGACAGTAAAGACAGACAGCGCCAATTTGTTTAATGGTTTATAAATGTTCACCAGCTCCAGCTACAGGTTTTCAGACGAGATATTAAATCAAAGGTCCATGTACCCACTCTCGTGAATGGAAAAGATCTGACAGTCACTATTCTATAGGAACCTGTTCATTATATCATTGCTTTTTGTGGGTTCCTTTCCTGCATTAACACGGAGGTTATGCTCGGAAAGTCCACCGCTGACTGTAAATGTATTGAATTATCCTGTGACATAATGGAAGGTGTGCTGTGTTAGTCAGCACACACCTTTGAGATTCCCCAACGTTATTAACAGGGAATATTGTCGATTCCCTCTGCATCATATCCTGTACAAACATAATGCAGTCCTGAGGGAGTGCTGCTCTCACTGGAAGTACTATTTCTTGGATGGGGATATTAAACTGAAGACTCTGTCATCATTCCCTGTTGACTGCGATCTCAGGTGGGTATGAGAGGTCCCCCAGCTACAAATCCACAGAAGAAAGTTACACCTGGCCAAAAGATGTATCCCTCAAGCAATATCACAAAGACTTGTTAATCTGGTCAGTATCACATTTGTCTGAGGGAGCTTTGCTGCTTGCGAATTGGGTGTCATCTTTTCTACATTGCAACAGTAATTACGCTCTGAGTGCTGCAGAAATTCGGCAGGTCTGGCAGCGTCTGTGGAGAAAGAAACACAGTTAATATTTCAAATCATCTTCAGAAGTATTCCATTGGATTGTCAAGTGACTGGAGATATCCAGTGGTTGTGGAAGTCTCTGCATAAATACATGTCTTTCTTTTAACTTCTGGAAGGGAATATGTGTGAGAGATTCACTGGCATCCACCTCCTCCCTATTCATACTTCATTTGTATATTCGTTCATGACTTGAGGGACCGTGCTGTGAACTCTCTTGAGACTGAGGCAGACACAGATATTTAAAAAGATATGTATTTAACTCCATTGGGACATGAATGCTGACACAATCCGTTGCTACCATTTGCAGATCATAAAACTGTATGAAATAGGAGCAGAAACAGGCCATTCAGTCCATTGAGACTGTACTGCCTTTCAACAGAATCATGGCTGATTTGATAATCCTCAACTCCATTTCCCTGCCTTTTCCCTAGAGCCATTGATTTCCCTTCATGGTCAAAAAAATCTGTCTATCTCAGCCTTCAATACACTTAATGACCCAAACTCCACAGCACTCTGTAGTCAAGAATTCCACTGATTCATTATTCTCTGAGAGAAGAAATTCTTCCTTATCTCTGTCATAAATGTGTAAGCCCTTATTCTGAGACTATGTCCTCTGGCCCTCGACTCTCCCACGCAGAGAAACATTTCCACATCCACACTGAACTATTCTGAGGAAGTATCATTGAACCTGAAATTTAACTCTGATTTCTCTCCACAGATGCTGCCAGACCTGCTGAGCTTTTTCAGCAATTTCTGTTGTTGTTTCTGATTTCCAGCATCCTCAGTTATTTTGTAATTAACACATTGCCACATCTCTCTATCAATATATCCACCTTGAAAACGTTTTGCTCCTCTCTCCAACAGACTTCCATTCCAATCATTTTTCTTGTCCGTCTTCTTATCCATATACCCATCCGGATGCCTTTTAAATGTTGTAATTGCACCAGCCTCCACCACTTCCTGTGGCAGCTCGCGCACCACTCTCTGCAAAAAAACGTTACCCCTTAGGTCCCTTTTAAATGTTTCCCCTCTCACCATAAACCTATTTCCTCTAGTTTTGCACTCTCCAACCCTGGGAAAAAGACCTTGGTTTTTCACCCTATCCATTCCCCTCATGATTTTATAAACCTCTAAAGGGTCACCCCTCAGCCTCCGATGCTCCAGGGAAAAAAGCCCCAGACTATTCAGCCTCTCCCCAGTAACTAAAACACTCCAGTCCCAGCAACGTCCTTGTAAATAGAGTCATTGTGTCAGAGAGATGTACAGTAAGGAAGCAGACCCTTCGGTCTAACTCATCCATGCTGACCAAATATCCTAAATTAATCGAGTCCCTTTTGCCAGCACTTGGCCCATATCCCTCTACACCCTTCCTATTCACATACTCATCCAGATGCCTTTTAAATGCTGTAATTGTATCAGCCTCCACCACTTCGGGCAGCTCATTCCATACACACACCACCCTCTGCATAAAAAGGTTGCCCCTTATGTCCCTTTTAAGTGCTTCCTCTCTCAACCTAAACCTATGCCCTCTCGTTCTGGACTCCCTCCCCCCAGGAAAAAGACCTTGTCTATTTACCCCACCCATGCCCCTCATTCTTTTCTGTATCCTCTCAAGTTTAACAATATCCTTCCGATACAAGAGTGACCAAAATTGTACGCAGTTTTCTAAAAGTGGCCTCTCCGAGCCCTGGAATTCTAGCATCAAATAAACAACTTTGTGAGAATAGATGGCATATTAATTATGTGCAAAAATGCATTTGTTATATAAAGCATGAACATCATTTTGAAAACTGACTTTTTGCAATGTCCTTCATTGTGTAACATTTTCCTTTAATGATAAGAAGCTATATTTGATTGCAAAATCAAAATAATGCAAGCTCTTGATTACTCAGAATAGTTTCAGGGATTGAAAGCCAAATTAACCTCTTGAGTAATGATGTTACTGTTGTAATCCATTACAGAGCAGGGGCATTAACTCTGGTCGTCCGTGTAAACATGAGATTTCACAACTGTCTTCTCAGAAAGTGCGATGAGCCAGAGGATAGCTGAAGATCAGGATTAATCTTGGAACAATGGAGTTTCTGTTGGCATTCAGTTCTTCCCTGTTCTCTGAAAAGACAGGGCTGACCCTCTGCAGTCAGTGGTCCAGTGGGTGGAATCTTACAGGAGTCTGAACGATGTGGGTTCTGGCCTGATTTGTAGACAAGCAGGAGGCTGGAAAAACACAGTAAGCCAGGTGGCATCAGGAGGTGGAGTAGTTGACGTTCTGGATTACACCCGAAACTTTGACTTCTCCACCTCCAGATGCTGCCTGGCTTGCTGTGTTCTTCCAGCTTCCTGCCTGTCTACTCTGGCCAGATTTACAGCAAAATCAGATGAGTCTTCCACCAAGGTCCATCTTGGTGTTAGGAATATCTCATGCAATCTTGACTTTGACAAACACCGTGGCAAATTTCTCATTAGGCAACACACTGTTGTTAATTTAGGGGTGTTATTGCTTGTTAATTGTCTTTTTAATTATGCAACTCAGCTTTCCAGTTTACCAACCTCACCAAACAAGCTCAACGCCAAGAATTCTTGACAAGGAACTCAGAGCAGGTACCTGGCAATGACAGCTCGCCACTTGATCCAAGGGACCTCCATGTGGGACACTGAGCACTCTCTTCTCAGGGCACACTCTACGGGCACCAGCTACATACAGCTCAGTAACTCAGAACCCAAAGGGCACATCTCAGATCTACTTACATTGGGCTGCACTGCAAACGGTCATTGTAATGCTGCAGTAAGGACTACTGTACCAGCTCATGGATTCGGCCAGGCTACATCTCTGGACTGTTCACCCCCTCTCACAGCACTCACACCCTCTGAGCCAACCTGAATGCTCACAGTTTCCCTGCCAAGGATGCAGAAGTTATGGTGCAGCTATATAAAGCCCTGGTTAGACCCCCATTTGGAATACTGTCAGCAGATTTGGGCACCACAACTCAGGATGGTTATATCGGCTTTGGAGGGAGTACAGTTTACAAGAATGACACCTATACTTCAGGAGTTAAGTCATGGGGAGAGATTATGCAAATTAGGTTTTCTCTAGAATTTAGAAGGTAAAGGTGTGATCTGGTTAAAGTCTTCCCAATATGATAGGAAAAGACAGGGTAGATGAAGACAAATTATTTCTATTTGTCAGGGGTTCTAGATCTAGGGGTATACTTTAACAATTAGGGCCAGACTGCTCAGGAGAAACATTAGGAAGCACTTCTATACACAAGGGTGGTAGATATTTGAAACTCTCTTCTGCAAGCGGCACGGTGGCTCAGTGGTTAGCACTGCAGCCTTACAGCACCAGGGACCCAGGTTCAAGTCCCGTCTCGGGCAGACTGTCTGCGTGGAGTTTGCACATTCTCCCTGTGTCTGAGTGGGTTTCCTCCCACAATCCAAAGATGTGCAGGTCAGGTGAATTGGCCATGCTAAATTGCCCATAGTGTTAGGTGCATTAATAAATGTAGGGGAATAGGTGTGGGTGGGTTACTCTTCGGAGGGTCGGTGTAGACTTGTTGGGTTGAAGGGCCTGTTTCCACACTGGAGGGAATCTAATCAAACAAATAGCAGTGGAGGAGGTGCTAATTTTAAACCTGAGATGGATAAATCTTTGTCAAGCAAAGGTGTTAAGGGATATGGGATAAAGGGAGATATATTGAGTTAGGCCACAGCTCACCCATGATCTCATTGAATGGTGGAACAGGCTCAAGGGGCTGAATGACCTTCTCCTGTTCCTATAGACCTGTGCCTTTACTTTGTGCTCATTGCCCCCTCAGCCAGAGATACCAGGCTCAGAGTACAGCTGGATTGCCGTGCCACTGAGCACAGACACAAAACCAGGACACTTGGCAGGACCGTCATCAGTCCTCATTCAAATCAAGAGCAAAGCCTTCAGGTCCCAAGACAACGGCAACCTCTGATACCAGTCATTGACAGTGAGCCCCTTGGAGCAGTCAAAGTCCAGGATCCTCTCGAAATAAGAGGTGGGGAGCCAAATATTGAGCACTACACAATCCAATGTGACTCTTTCCATCCTATTGTGGGCGGTCTTCTTCCTGGAATGAGAGTGAGGTAGTTGTTCCAGGGGATGAAAGTTATTGGCACTGCAGGTGGGGAGCTGTAGGCAGTGTGGAGGGGATGCAGGGTTCGTGAGGTCAAAGGTTAGGATGAATGAAATCAATTGGGGACAATGTTGCTGGCAACAGAGAGAATGGTAGAGCAGAAACCTTGCTGGGAGGTGGGCACAGATAGAGTGAGTGATTAGAAAGATAACTTACAGTGTGGAAACAGGCCCTTCGGCCCAACAAGTCCACACTGACCCGCCGAAGCACAACCCAAGCAGACCCCTACATTTACCCCTTCACCTAATACTACGGGCAATTTAGCATGGCCAACTCACCTGACCTGCACATCTTTGGACCGTGGGAGGAAGCCGGAGCACCCGGAGGAAACCTTCGCAGACACGGGGAGAACGTGCAAACTCCACACAGAGAGTCGCCTGAGGCGGGAAATGAACCTGGGTCTCTGGCGCTGTGAGGCAGCAGTGCTATCCACTGTGCCACCGTGCTGCCCAAGTGTGGGATATCACAGAGAAGATAGCAAAATGGAGGAGAGCTTTGACCTTCCTCCTACAGTGCTGGGCATTCCTCCAGACAGCTGAGACTGCACTGACCTTGGTGGCAACCTCTCACCAGGTTGTCATGGTCTGGAGTCATGAGGTCCACTTCTGGTCCTGGGGGATGAGGAAGTCCTGCATCTGCACCATCCCTTCCACCAGGACATCCAGGTCCCTGCTTACAAAGCAAGGCACCAATGTCACCAATTTCCCTCTGTCAGGTATACCTGTGCGAAACAGCCACAGACTGACTGTGTTCTGAGGAAGGGTCACCCAACCCACAGCATTAACTTGATTTCTCTTCACAGATGCTGCCAGACCTGCTGAGCTTTTCCAGCAACCTCTGTTGTTGTTACAAATTGATGGTGCTTAGCTATGTGTGCTAGAAGTGGCACCAGGGTGAGGGTACTGGCCTTTTGGCAGATATCCACAGAGTTGTGAGTGGTTCTGGGAAGGGTGTATGCAGAGATGGGGCTAGATTCAGACAAGAGGGACATCACAGGGGAGGGGAAAGGTAGTTAATGTGGCAAAGTTCAGTAAGATGCAATGAGAAATCTTGCTCAGCCTCTCAGCAAGAATCTCTCCAATAAACTCACGACTGAGCCGAGAAAAATACCATTCAGCCCATTGTTTCTGACCTGTGTCTTCGGCTGCCAAGGGTGTATACTCTCACTGCCGTACCATCCCCCCAACATTCTCTGCCTCTAACTCTCTCAGCACCTTGACTTCACTCCCACTCCTAACCCATTGACATAACCTTTGCTCACTTGCCTTAACATTTCCAATAGTTCAACATCAAATTGATTTCCATGATGCTCCTTGGCAAGCTTTACTATGTTAGAAAATGCTATACAAATGCATAAGAATGTCCCTTCTGCTGTTTGCAACAAACAAGGTATTGACTGCACCCAACTAGCATACACCTGCAAAACTCATATCACTGTGTCTAATCATTCTGTGATTCTGCAATTGGTAATTTTTTGCTGGATAATGCTGAAAGTGTCAGGAGTTGCACTGGCAACCAATTTAGTCAGTGAGGTTTGTGGTAACCTGAATTTGAGTAGCTACATTCATTAATACACAGGTCCCTGTTCTATTCAGTCAGAAAGAACATGTACACAGACTTCACCTCTTTCACCTCAGTTAAATAAGGGACAGCATTTGCTGGTTCATTTCTCTGGCAATGCCCTATCCAATCAGAGTCAACCTGCATGGTTTATAAATTGAACAAAACCTGACAATTAACTGTCAATCAGCACTGATGGCTGCATTCTTAATGGCAACACATCTATAGTCCACTTGTCAAGCAATTTGCACTCTCCCCGATGAAGTATAAATTCTAATTTCCTCTTGATTTTGTATTAATGTAAAATGTCCTGATCAGTGCAAGATGAAAACTTTTGACAAAATGCATCTTTTTCAGTAATACTTTGATGAAAGTTATTGTGGCCACCAAAGAGCCCTTTGATTTCTCTTTCCCGTGTCCATCCATATACTGTCTCTTTAAAATTCTCATGTGATCTTGTATAAACACATCTTAAAGGAACCATTGTGCCAAATATCATTTACTGCACTTAAGTGGCAATATCAATAACCTTGTTTTAGACTAAGTTCAACTGAACTGGCTGACAGACTACACTATAAATGTTCCATTGTGAGTGCAGCCTGAGCATACTGAGAATCTTAGTCTGACCCGGAGAAAAAGGCAGTGATTGGGCCCAATATGCCTATTTTGTCCTAGGCAAGATCTATCCAATTAATCTTACTATCCTGTCTTTTACCCATAGCCTGGCAACTGTTCCTCTTCCATTGTTTAAATATTTGCCCAAAACCTTTTTTGAAATTATTATTTAAGCAGCTGTCAGGCAGCAAATATCAATCATTAATTGCTGGAAAAACTCAGAGGGTCTGGCAACGTCTGTGGAGGGAGAAACAGAGTCAATTACTCTTTTTCAGTTCTCGAAACATTAACTCTGTTGGGGATAGAGTAGATTAAATAGTATAGATGAGAATAATTAGGTGCTTGATTTTGACCAGCATGGACTCGACGGGCTGAAGGGCCTTTTTCTGTGTTGCAAAAGGTGAAGTTGTCATAGTCCTACCACACCGCGGGGCTGCACTGTCATTAGAGAGATATGATTCTCATAGAGAGAAACAACGGATGGTGGTTTAACCTGAGGGTCACCACACTACAGGCAAGGGAGGAGGTTGAGGAGAGTCCTTCATGGTAACCTTGGTCAGTGCAGGAATTGAACCCACGCTGTAGACCTCCTCCAAATTTCTCTCTTCACAGATGCTGCCAACCCTGCAGAATTTCCCCAGCAATTTCTGTTTCTATTTCAGATTTCCGCAATATCTTGCTTGAATTTGACCATTACAAATGAGAACTGACTGTGCGGAAAAAAATTCTCTTCAACCCCCCCCCCCCATCTTGTTTGTTTTTTAATCAGTCTTCTCTAGTTACCGACACTCCAGTTACGGTGGAAACATTTCACTTCGCAAAACCCTTCCTGATTTTGAAGAATGTTATTTTTAAGCCTCCTTTTGCTCTCAAGTGAGCAGTGACTCGAGGGTGAGGTATTGCGTCGAGTCTGAGAAGGCAGGATTCTGGCTGTGCACCTCAGTAAACACAGCCTCTTCCTGTGATTGTGGTTTGCACACAGAGTTAACGTTTCATCACAGCAGATTGTGCAACCCACTGTGGCCTGGGAGATGCTGACTGGCATCTGGGAAGAGGATGTGAGTGTGCAGGGAGTGGGAGAGTGGAGAGACCCGAGACCGATTTACCAGAGAAAGATTCTTCCTTTGGAAAGTTGCCAAAGTTTCCCAGGAGGAGACAGGGCTGAGTCGCCCCTAGGCAGGATGTGAGGAAGCTCTGTCTCATGAGGCGAAGAATGAGGAGCTGTGACGGTTTCCCAGATGAGAACCTATTGCACAGTCAGCCCTGTTAATCAGTAACCTGCTTTATCCAACCCTTCATTCACACTGGTTAAACCTATTAGCAGTTATTAGGATGGCACGGTGTCTCAGTGGTTAGCACTGTTGCCGCATATACCAGGGACCCAGGTTTGATTCCAGCCTTGGGTGGCTACATGCATTAATACACAGAACCCTGTTCTATTCTGTCTCTGTGGAGCTTGTATATTCTCTCACAATACAGAGATGTGCAGATTATGTGGATTGGCCGTGCTAAATTGCCCATCATGTGTGGACTTGCCATTCGAGTTAAACAAATGGGGTGGGATGTTCTTTGAAGGTTTGAATGGCCTCTCCCTGCACTATAGGGATTCTGTGAATTTAAAATACCAAACCAAGCTAAAGAGTGAAGTATTATTGTTCACAGAGAGCACTTCAATTCTGATTGCAGCATAAAGAATATTCTTAAAGTCTATCCAATTAATATAACTCTTCAGTTCTTTTCCTATAGCCTTGCAATTATTCCTCCTCTTTATCTAATTCTTTTTGTTTTGAAAATTATTGTTTAGCTCGCTGTCCAGTAGCAAACTTCAGATCATTAATTGCTGGAGAAACTCAGCAGATCTGGCAGCGTCTGTAGAGGGAGAAATAGAGTTAATGACACTTCTTCAATTTTTGAAATGTTAACTCAGTGTGAGGAGAACTTGACTCTTATATTGTGGTTACTTCCCACAGAATGACTGCTAAACTCCCCCAACCAAACTCACATTTTTCACTAAGCAACTAGATATGTCAATTTTCTGTTAGACCTTAATACAATGTTTCCACCCTCGTTTTTCAGAATGTTTAAAATGCAGCAAGGATTGGTGCTGGGTCCACTGCTTTTCATCATTTATATAAATGATTTGGATGTGAATATAGGACATCAAAATTGGAGGTGTAACGGACAGTGAAAAAGGTTACCTCAGAGTACAACAGGACCTTGATCAGATGGGTCAATGGGCTGAGGAGTGGCAGATGGAGTTTAGTTTAGATAAATGTAAAGTCTTGCATAATAATAAGGCAAACCAGGGTAGGACTTATACGGTTAAAGGTAGGACCCTGGGGAGTATTTCTGAGCAGAGACTTAGAGGTGCAGGTGCAAATGTTCCTTAGAAGTGGAGTTGCAGGTCGATAGGATGGTGAAGAAGGCATTTGGCACGCTTGCCTTCATTGATCAGTGCATTGAGTATAGGAGCTGGGATGTCATCTTACTGCTGCAGGACATTGGTGAGGCTACCTTTACAATACTATATCTAACTCTGGTCTCTCTGCTATAGGAAAGATGTTGTTAAACTTGAAAGGGTTCAGAAAAGGATTTACAAGTGTGTTGCTGGGATTGGAGGGTTTGAGCTATTGGGAGGGGCTGAATATGCTAGGTCTCTTTTCCCTGGAGCATCAGAGGCTGAGAGGTAACCCTAGAGAGGTTTATAAAATCATGAGGGGCATAGATAGGGTAAATAGACACGGTCGTCTCCTCAGGGTGGGGAGTCCTAAACTAGAGGGTTTAAGGTGAGAGGGGAAAGATTTAAAAGGGACGTAAGCGGTAACCTTTACACACAGAGGGTGGTGCGTGTATGGAATGAGCTGCCAGAGGAGGTGGTGAAGGTTGGTACAATTATAATGGTTAAAAAGCATCTGGATGGATACATGCAAAGGAAGGGTTTTTGAGGGCAGATGCTGGTATTTGGCAGATTGTGCAATTCTTAGTCGCCTGGGTAATGCTGACTGGCATCTGGGAAATGCATGCTGTTCGGAATGGAGGAGTTGGGCTGAAGGGCCTGTTTCCATGTTGCATGATTCTATGACAAGATAAGACTGTTCTAAGCATTTACAACCTTTCAAGGAACAAATTCTTTCCTGTCTCCGTCTTAATGGGAGCCCTCTCATTCTCGATGCTCCCATAAAGGAACTGTCATCTCAGCATCTCAAACAAAAATAAAATACTGCAGATGTTGTGGATCTGAAATAAAAACAGAATACTGGAGAAACAGATTGAGTCAGGCAACATCTGTGGAGAGGCAGAAACTGTTAACATTTCAGAACTGAAGAGAGAGGTGGAAAAGTCATGAATTTTATACAGCATCTCAGCATCTCCTCTGTCAAACTCCCTCAACCTTATACATTTTAATGAGATTCACTGTTGTATGTGTGTGTCTTACCTTTAAGAGAGTTCATCTTTAAGGACTTCATGTGCTCTAAGTACACAACATTGTCACTCCACCTGACAATTATCTCTGGGTTTAGAAGCTGCACTCAGAGAAATCTGTTCCTTTGTTGTAGTGTTTCTTTAATACCTTACAACGTGTTTTGTTGTTTTAAGTAAATGGACCCGCAGAGTTAATCAATTCCTAATGACCAATTGACTGGCAATGTTCAAATGCACACATCACTGCCAATCATATGGTTTATTCGTGTATTTACTGGGCTCTGCTATTTTATATGGAGAAGTGATTGTTTATTAAAATGTAAAACAAGGGTTGGGTGGTTGGAGTGGAATGCGCACCTCAATGACCTTAACCTTGCAACAGGAACCTGGAAAGTATTGGGTTTCCATGGCACCTTTCATTTCAAAGCTGCACCATGGAATGCTTCTCCCTCTACCCAAAAGATATTGGAGCCTCGATTTAACTTCTCACCAAAAAGACAGCACCTCAATCAGGAGTACCCTCTCAAGTCTTTTGCCAGTTCTCCAAGGTCTTAAGTGTTAATATTTTACCATTGTATTTAGATCCCTCATTGGGCTCACCTCTCTCTCTCTCTCTTTCTCACTCACTCTCTCTCACTCTCAGTCTTCTCCCTCACTCTCATAACCACCTCAGGCACAATATTAACCACCACCCAACTTGGCACTCTATGTCTCTCATATCCTTCAACTTGAAGCTCAGGTGAATTCATTCCTCGTTCACCTGCTCCCTTCACCATTGGTGCCCATGTCTTCAACTGGCCAGAGCCAAGTGGTGCTCTCTTAACTCTCCACTCTTAACTCTCCACTCATTTCACTTACCTCCCTCTTTTGGAAGCATTAACCTAATCTCTTTGTCCACTAAGTTACCATCTCCTAGTTTGATGTCCCTTACTTGGATGCATCTCTGTAAAGTAACTTATGCCTTATATCAACATTTAACAATCTCAATCATCACAGATTATTGCTGTGGTTAAAATAGTGCATTGCAACATTGAAAGAACAGACGTCAAGATTAATTCTGATGAGAGTCATTGGACTCGAAACATTAACTCAGCTTTCTCCCCACAGATGCTGCCATGCCCACTGAGATTCAGCAGCAATTTTTGTTTTCATTTCAGGTCTCCAGTGTTCGAAGTTCTTTGTTTTATTCAAGATTAGCTCATGTAAATTGTGACAAATCCTTAAACTCATTATGCTTTTGCTTTCCTGGAGTTTTAGATATAACAGACCACACAACTAAGAACCTAACCATCACTGCTTGACAGTTAATATCATTACCTTCACTGAAGTCCCAACTGTCAGCATCTGGGGTTTACTACTGATCAGAATCTAAGCTAGACCAACCATAATAATATAGTGGCTACAAGGACAGATTAGAGGTGAGGTATTCTGAAGCACATAATTTACCTTTAGACTCCCCAAGCCTGTCTACCATTCACAAGGCGCAAGCCAAGAGTAGGCTGGAATACTCCCCACTTGCCTGGATAAGAGTAGCTCCAGTACTTTTCAGGAAGCTCAGCACCATCCAGGACAAAGCAATCATCCTATTGGCACTCTATTCACCACCTTACTCACTCAGTCACTCCTTTAACCACCAACACAGGCACAGCAGTGTGTGCCATCTACCTGATGCAGTGCAACAACTCACCAGGACTCCTTCAACAATGCCTTCCAAATCCATGCCCCTTACCAACTTGAAGGACAACAGCAGCAGATACATGGCAACATCACTTCCACCTGCAAGCCATGATCATCCTGAGTTGGAAATATATCACTGTTCCCTCAGTGCCACCCCTCGTGACTGCCCTGTGGGGCACTTACCTCACGTGATGTGGAAGAGCTGGTGTTGGACTGGGGTGGACAAAGTTAAAAATCACACAACATCAGGTTATAGTCCAACAGGTTTATTTGGAAGCACTAGCTTTCAGAGCGTTGCTCCTTCATCAGGTGGTTGTGGAGTATAAGACTGTAAGACACAGAATTTATAGCAAAAGATTACAGTGTCATATAGTGATATATTGAACAAACCTGGATTGTTAAGTCTTTCATCTTTTAGAATGCAGGTTTCGGCTCAATAATATGCAAATCCCAGACCTTCTGGGATTTGCATATTATTGAGCCGAAACCTGCATTCTAAAAGATGAAAGAATTAACAATCCAGGTTTGTTCAATACAGAGAAACCTCGATTATCCAGAGGACATGGGTGGGAGTACAGAGGAACCTCGATTATCAGAACATGATGGCCGGGCACTATTTCATTCGGATAATCGATTATTTGGTTAATCGATTAAATGCCTTTCCTCTGGGGGTCAGAGTTCTTAAATCTGTTCCCCGTTCAGAAGACGATGCAGCAGCGCAGAACACGCAAGGCATCACCCCCTAACCCCTTGCAACACCGTTCCCCTGCCCTCACACTGTCTCCCCACCCCCCAACTACAATCAACACTGCCCCCACCCCCAACACTGCCCGCCCATCCACAACACCGTACAACACTGCCCCTCCCGCCCCCACACAGTGCCCCCGCCCACAACACCACCCCCGCCTTCAACACCACCCCACATTGCCCCCAACCCCGCAGTGCCCCCATCCTGCAACCTCAACACCGACCCCCCACCCCCAACACCACCCCACACTGCCCCAGAATCCCACAGTGCCCCCATCCCGCAACCTCAACACTGACCCCCACCCCCAACACCACCCCACACTGCCCCCCAACCCCACAGTGCTCCCATCCCGCAACCTCAACACCGACCCCCACCCCCAACACCACCCCACACTGCCCCCCAACCCCACAGTGCTCCCATCCCGCAACCTCAACACCGACCCCCACCCCCAACACCACCCCACACTGCCCCCCAACCCCACAGTGCCCCCAAGCCGTACCCCCAACACCACCCACCCGCCCCCAACACCACCCCACACTGCCCCCCAACCCCACAGTGCCCCCATCCCGCAACCTCAACACCACCCCCACCCCTAACACCACCCCACACTGCCCCCCAACCCCACAGTGCCCCCAAGCTGCAACCCCAACACCAACCCCCGCCCCCAACACCACCCCACACTGCCCCCCAATCCCACAGCGCCCCCAAGCCGCAACCCCAACACTGCCCCCCGCCCCCCAAGCCCATCGAACACCGCCTCCCCACCCGCCCCCTGTCTGGGGCAGCTGGACTGTACACCAACAAGACTGCTGCTGCAGTCGCCTTTGTGTGGTAAGTCTCCATTTAGCATATACACACACACACACACACACAAACACACATACACACACACACACACACACACACACATACACACACACACACATACACACAAACACAACACATACAACACGCACACACATACACACACACACATACACATACATACACTCACACAAACACGCACACATACACACACACACATACACACACACACACATACACACAAACACAACACATACAACACGCACACACATACACACACACATACACATACATACACACACACAAATACACACACACACACAGCAACACACACAACTTTTTACTGCAACGTTTTGACAGATTCCACCTTTGCCCTGTACAGGACAATATTGGAGAGATTATGTAGGGAAGGGGGGGTTTAGGGTACACCCTTCTGCGGAACTCCAGGGAAAGTGTGGGGTGAGAGAGAGGGCAAGCAGACAGTTATTTGGAGACGGTGCCTGTTTAATCACTGTAAACGAAAGACGTGATCTCTGTTAGAAACACACCTTTGATGTAATGTTTCCATTGGGACCTAGAGATCTTTTTCGGATAATCTGATTTTCAGATAATTGGTATTCGGATAATCGAGGTTCCCCTGTATTTTGTTCCATTAATCAAATGCCAAATAATCATATGCCGGATAACATAGTGTAGCCAAGCATTGGGACCTTACGATCTTGTGTGGATAATCCAAAGTACGGTTAATCAAATGCCAGATAATCGAAGTTCCTCTGTATATGACTGCAATCCTTTGCTATAAATTCTGTGTCTTATGGCTTTATACTCCACAACCACCAGATGAAGGAGCAGCGCTTTGAAAGGTAGTGCTTCCAAATAAACCTGTTGAAGTATAACCTGGTGTAGTGTGATTTTTAACCAGCTGGATTATAACCTGGTGTAGTGTGATTTCTAATCTATTGGATTATAACCTGGTGTAGTGTGATTTCTAATCTATTGGATTATAACCTGGTGCTGTGCAGTTTCTAACCAGTTGGAATATAACCTGGCGCTGTGTGATTTCTAACTTTACCTCACATGAGCTGCAGCACATCACCGAGGTTATTCACACTACTTTCTGGATGCCAAATATGGATGATCAGTAAATGATGACCATATCCTGTGAACAAATGGTTACAAAAAAAGCCTGCTAACATCCCCACTTAGCAAATCAAAATACAAAGAATTGAATGTTTCTGATGAAGGGCTTATGCCCTAAACCTTAACTCTCCTACGCCACAGATGCTGCCTGACCAGCTGTGATTTTCTAGCGCCACACTTTTCAATGACAATAAGTGTCAAGCAAAGTAGTTATTTTTGTTAATTTTTTTTTAAAAACATTTTTAATTGCACATGTGTATGTGCAATCAATGCGCGATTGTACAGTTGGTAATTATTGTTGTGTCAGCAAACACTTTGTTAACAGCAATGTATTAAATGCTAATCAGGTAAGCATAACTATGATCATTGGCCGTAATCCAACCTCAGTGGTTGGTAAGTATCAATATGGATGACTGGAAGCTCTGTAAAACAGTAGAGGGAAGTCACTCTGTCAACCAAAGTGATGGTATCTTAGTAACTAAACCTTCTACTTCTAAAGAAAACCAATTCAAATGAAATTAAGTGTATCATGAATCTTAACCTTCAACTGTGCAGAGTTGCACAACAAGTTAATCATTCGTGCAAGGTTGCCATCAAACTCGATATCAAGTATGCAATAAATTATTTTCATTTTTGATAAAATATGCATGTTAGTCACTGATTTCAGGAAAGTAATTTTGGTTGGGTATTTTCCTGGAGGTTGCATCAGAAGGTCTAGCCCCACCCATTTGTTCTATCCAGTCCAGTCATCCATCACATTTCATATCCCTTACTACCCGGATCTAAGAGAAAGCTGTCAAGCTCAGATTTAAAATAATCACCAGCACCTTTCTTAGGAGTGAGTTTCCCATTTTCACAAGGCCTTTCTTCCCCTTTTCTTTTTACAAGTTAATACAAGCGTTCAAAGAGTGAATGCATTTTTCAGCAACCTGATCAGTGTTCTCTCTGGAGAGAAATCTTTGACTCCTGGGGATCCTGCAGTTCAGTAGGGAAAAGCGAAATGGGAACTCTCAGTACATAAGGCAGGAACCTGTCCAAAGCATTTATAAAAAACGTAGGATCATACCAAAAAAAGTGTTCATTTCGCCACTTGAGCCTATGTGACTATTTTATATGATTTACAAAAATTTATTCTCAGGATATGGGAATTGCGATGGGGGCCGGGAAAACAGAAGTCTTGGTGGAGGTGGAGAGCGTGGGTAGTGGGACATATGTGGGGAATTCCTGGACCGGGGCGGGGGGGGAAGGACAGTACCGAAATATTATCTTAGCCTGCTCCTGTCCCATTGAACTCATCCCCATCTACCTCGATACTGTTCTATCCCCCCTAGTCCAACATACGTTTGGAACACCACCCATGCCCTCCACCTCCTCCAAGACTTCCATTTCTCTGACCCCCAATGCCTCATCTTCACCATGGATATCCAATCCCTCTACACCTCCATCCGCCATAGCCACGACCTCCGAGCCCTCCATTTCTTCCTCTCCCAATGCCCCCAACAGTGCCCTTCCACTGACACTTTCATTTGTTTGGCTGAACTGGTCCTCACCCAAAACAATTTCTCCTTCGAATCTTCCCACTTCCTCCAGACCAAAGGGGTAGCCATGGGCACCCGTATGGGCCCCAGCTATGCCTGTCTCTTCGTCGGCTAATTGGAACAGTCCATCTTCCGTAGTTACACCGGCACCACTCCCCACCTTTTCCTCCGCTACATTGATGATTGTATCGCACCACCTCATGCTCTCACAAGGAGGTTGAACGTTTATCAACTTTACCAACACATTCCACCGTGACCTTAAGTTCACCTGGACCATTTCTGACACCTCCCTCCCCTTCCTGGACCTCTCCATCTCCGTCCATGAGGACCGACTCAACACTGACATTTTTTACAAACCCACTGACTCCCACAGCTACCTGGATTACACCTCCTCCCACCCTACCTCCTGCAAAAATGCCATCCCATATTCCCAATTCCTCCACGTCCGCCATATCTGCTCCCAAGAGGACCAGTTCCACCACAGAACATACCAGATGGCCTCCTTCTTTAAAGAGCACAATTTCCCCTCCCATGTGGTTGAAGTTGCCCTCTAACGCATCTCATCCACATCCCACACCTCCGCCCTCAAACCTGACCCCTCCAACCACAACAAGACAGAACACCCCTGGTCCTCACCTTCCACCCCACCACCCTCCACATAAATCACATCATCTGCCAACATTTCCGCCACCTCCAAACAGACCCCACCACCAGGGATATATTTCCCTCCCCACCCCTTTCCACTTTCTGCAAAGACCGTTCTCTCCGTGACTACCTGGTCAGGTCCACGCCCCCCAACAACCCAACCTCCCATCCTGGCACCCTCCCCTGCCACCATAGGAACTGCAAAACCTGCGCCCACACCTCCTCCCTCACCTCCAAGGCCCTAAAGGAGCCTTCCACATCCATCAAAGTTTCATCTGCACTTCCATATGCCATTTATTATATCTGTAGATCCCAATGCGATCTACAGGACACCCGCACCAACCAACCCCACCACCCCGTTGCTGAACATTTCTACTCCCCCTCTCAATCTGCCAAGGACATGCAGGTCCTGGGCCTCCTTCATTGCTACTCCCTCACTACCCGATGCCTGGAGGAAGAATGCCTTATCTTCCACCTCGGGACCTTCCAACTCCAGGGCATCAATGTCGACTTCATCAGTTTCCTCATTTCCCCTTCCCCTACCTTACCCCAGTTCGAATCTTCCAGCTCGGCACAGCCCTCACGACCTGTTCCACTTGTCAATCTTCCTTCCCACTCCACCCTCTTCTCTGACTATCACCTTTATCTCCACCTTCAACCACCTATTGCACTCTCAGCTACCATCTCCCCAGCCCCACCCCCTCCCATTTATCTCTCCACCCCCGAGGCTACCAGCCTCATTCCTGATGAAGAGCTCCGGCCTTAAACGCGATTTTCCTCCTCCTCGGACCTGCTGTGCTTTTCCAGCAATACACTTTCAACTCTGATCTCCAGCATCTGCAGTCCTCACTGTCTCCAAATTGCAGATTGGGCCAGCATTTGTTTCCCATCCCTAATTAACATGGAGAAGGTGATGGTTAGCTACCTTCCTGCACTGCTACTGTCCTTGGGGATGATGGGACACCTACAACACTGTTTGTGCAGGAATTCCGGGGTTTTGAAGGAATGGCGATATATTTTCAAGCCTGGATGGTGCGTGGCTTGGAGGGATATTTATAAATGGTTGTGTTCCCATGTATCTGCTACCTTTGTCCTTCTGCATGGTAGTGAGCACAGGTTTGGTAGATGCTGCTCTAGTAGCCACTGCATTTATATGGCTAGTCCAATTCTATGTCTAGTTAATGGTACCCCTCAGGATGTTGATAGTGGGGGATTCAGCAGTGGTAGTGTCATTGAATTTCAAGGAGCAATAGTTTTATTCTCTGGTGTTGGAGGTGTTCATTGTATTTATGTGGCTTGCCACTTATCAGTCCAAGCCGAGATGTTGTCCACATCTTCCTGGATATGGATTTGACCTGCTTCAGTATCTGAGGAGGGGTGGATAGTGCTGAACAATGTACAATCATCGGCGAACATCCCCAGTTCTGACTTTATGATGGAGGGAAGGTCATTGATGAAGCAGCTGAAGATGTTTGGGCCACTCCCTTGGGGAACTCCTGCAGAAAAGGCCTGGAGCTGAGATGACTGACTTCCAACAACCACAGCCACCTTCCTTTGTGCTATGTATGTGATCAGCCTTCCATCCTATTCTACATTCCCTGCTGCCCTTACCCAGCAAACATCATCAAACTCAGATTTAAAATAATTACCAGCATCTTCTGTTTTTCATAAGAGTGGGTTTCCCATTTTTATCAGTACTTTGTGACCAAGTATTTATTATTCTCCCTGTAAGGCCTGCTCTTATTTTAAGATTCTATTCTTGCAGTACCATTAGAAAATCAATCCGTTGTATTTACCCATATTCCAGGGAATGCTGTACAAACCTATTTTTGAGATTATTTGCTCTAATCTATGTGATGCAGTCCTGGTAAGTTCTGGCACTGCATGCCTTCCAGGGCTAATTTATCCTTTCTAAGCTCTGAGACCCAGAACTGTACTCAATAGACACAATACGATCTCACCATGGCTTTATATATATAATTTAAACAATTTGCTCAGATATTCTATGAACCACCTCCAGAGCATGTGGGACTTGAATGTACAATTTCTGGCTGAGAGGTCAGGATCTCTGTATCAACTAAGGTTTTATAATTTTGCAATAGCAATTGAGAAATTGGATAGATTCCTCTTGGGGAGGAGATGAATATCGGCACAGCAAGGGACAGGGACAAAGGTAACAGGCCTCAGGGCAATTCCCAACACCAGCTACTGACCCTTGATCCCTGCACCACACCCAAACTGAAGCACAGCAAAGGTCCTAGAGGCATTGGGCCCTGTTTACCCGCTTGGGTTCTGATTACAACCTTCAAGTGAGATGAGAGGCTCAATTAAATCAAAATAAATACTGAAGCAGTGTGTATCATATCTGCCATCAGTTTTTTGGCCTTATTTGACCTTCAGTCCTATTAAAGATGTGATAACAACACACTTCTTTAAGTTAACTGACAAAAAGTTTGTAAAAAGAAAGTGTGCTATTCGTAATCTCAAATGACATGTAACTAATTCCGTATGATTGTGTAACATTTTTCATAATGTTAAGAAACCAGCTTTGATTGCAAAACCAAAATAATGTAAGGCCTTGATTATTTGTAGCTAACCTCAAGGGAAGCATTGCAGCTGAAACAATTTCAGTACTTGGAAGCCCCATAATTAACATCTTGAGTAATTACTTTCCTGTTGTAATCCAAACAATAACTCACTCTTCAGTTCCTTTCAAACTGCAGTCTGAAATCATCCATTTCGAAACACCAGTGAATGGATGTGTGTTAGCTGGAGGTTTGCTGTAAATCGAGATTGGTCTTCGGGTCATGTGACATCAGTTTTGGTACAAAACTTCGCAATCAGAGAGAAGTTTCAACAACTAAAGAAGGGCTTGAAGCAGTGATTGAGGCAATCCTGACATAAGCAATGCACAAGCAACACAGCGTTATTAATATACAACATGTTTTATTTTTGTTTTTCATGTACATTAGTGATTTGCCCTTGGGGATGGGGTGCAACTGGATTTGCAGAAACTTTGACATTGAAGTAATGCACAGAGGATGGCATCCCCTCACCTAGTCACCTTTTATTTACTTGTGCACAGTACACTAGTTGTGCCCAGCCAGCTCAGAGTCAGTCCCCTCAATTACGGAGATTGTAAATCCCCTGTTTTTACTCTTTTATTTCTTTATTTTATCTTTTGTGTAGGTGTGAGACCAAGTGTAAATAATTTTATTAACACTCCACCATGAGGAAAAAAAACACCCGTGTGGCCAAGAAACCAGTGACAGGCAGAACCCCATGGACAATGCCCATGAGAAAGAACAAGTGAAGGGGAGGGGAGGGACTAAGTTGGAAGTGGGAAATAAAACACTCCACACCTAATGGTGCCTGCCTCTCCCTAAAGACCTTGAAGGTATTAGTGGACACCATGTGCTCCTTCTCCAGGGACACCCGGGCCCGAACGTAATCGCCTGTTTAGATATTTTTTTCAGAAAACTTCATTCACATTCTACCACCAGACAAAGAGAAAATACCCGAGCGGCCAGTGACAAGCAGTGCCCTTCTCTTCAAAGGCAATGCCGAAGTGAATGAAAAAGTGAAAGGGAGGGTAGGGATTAAATTAGAGGGGGAAATAAAACACTCCACACCCCGCGGTGCTCACTTCTCCCTGAAAACCTCGAGGGTATTAGTGGACACCACATGCTGTTTCTCCGAGGTCACCCAGGCCCAAACATAATCCCCTGTTTGTATTTTTTTTCTTTTTTTTCTTCTTTTTTTTTCCTTTATTTTTTTTATGTTTTTTTTTTACCCCCACACTACCGCCTAACTGCGGTAGTGCTTATTTTTTCCCCAGCACCCATGGTGTGTGTGCGTGTGTGTAGATGTGCGACACAGTGAAAGACACAAAGTGCACGAATCATTATTCAATTTCCACCACCAGGAAGATAGGAAAAGCACCCGAGTGGCTAGTGACAAGCACCGCCCTTCACATCAAAGGGGCAATGCTGTGTGATCAAAAAGGTGAAGGGGAGGGTAGGGATTAAATTAGAGGGGGAAATAAAACACTCCACACCCCACGGTGCTCCCTGAAAACCTCGAGGTTATTAGTGGACACCACATGCTGTTTCTCTGGGGCCACCCAGGCCCAAACAGAATCCCCTGTTTGTATTGGTCAGTTAGAGCTTTCCTGATTGGCCCAGGTTAACAACATCAGAGTCAATGAGGTTGACCTGGTTCTAGTCACTACAGATGCATAACAGACAGTGAAGAGTAAACTTCAAGAGAATGGGGTGGACTGGTGGAATGGACAGACAAATGGAGGATTAAATCCAATGTAGTAAAATGTGAGGTAACATCTTTTGATAGGAAGAGTGAAGAGAATCAGCCAAAACTGTACAATTATGATGGGCTTTAAGAATGTCGAGATCTGGGGTGTTGTGCACAAGATGCTGGAAGGGACAGGACAGGTGGACAAAGCACTCTACAGCTCATCCCATTCTAGGCTTTTATAGAGGTAGTGAGTATTGGATTTTGGTAGCTTTGTTGAAACCATATGATACATTCATTGGAAACCTGATGAACTGAGTTCAGGTTTGGGAAAACACGAAGGTTTTGTAGAGGAAACAGAGGATATATATTAGAATGGGCCCAGCAATGAGGGATTATAGTTGTGTGGATTGACTGGTGATCAGAGGAGTTTTGATCAAGGTGTTTAAAATGGTGAAAAGTTTAGTTAAAGTAAGTATAGAGACCTTGGCTTCAAATTTCACTGTGATGGGAAGTGGCTCTGTGGCACTGAAAATGCTGGAAGAATTTGGGAATCCAAAATTTTGTTCCTAAATGTGACATTCTTCATTTCCTTGGGGAAGGATTCTGGAGAGAGCTGGCGATTTTAATGACCAGCTGAAATCAGCTTGTGGAGTTTGTGGTGGCTGGGAACAAAAAGTGTGGCGATTAGATCAGGTAAGGCTGTTCTCAGTGAATTTCTTCTGGAAAGCAAGTACACCCCTTTGGTGGGCTGAGGAAACCCTGTGGATATGGTTCCAGAATACCTTTGGGTTTTGGGTCAGGATTCCTTTTATGGGGAATAGGGGTTAGGGGGACTGTTAGCTCTTTGGGACTGTTAGCTGCAAAAAAGATTGGTGGAGATAGTTCATAAAGCCCCTGAAAGAGTCAGCAAGTCTCAGCAGCAATACAGGTACAAGTTAAAGGCAGGATATGTGGAGAGAGCTGCCAGAAAGCATATAGCTTCATTAAGAGCACACAAACACAGGGAAGTTCTGCTGAACTTACATAGGGTTTTTAAAATATGAGGAGTGTAGATAGGAATAATGATAGATGTCTTTTCCCTAGGATGGGGGATTTCAAGACTAGGGGCCACATGTTTAAGGTGGGAGGAAAGAGATTTTAAAAATACATGCATGCATGGGATGAACTGCCAGACGAAGTGGTGGAGGCTGGTACACAACATTTAAAAGGCATCTGGAGGGGTATATGAATAGGAAGGGTTTGGAGGGATATGGGTCGGGTGCTGGCAGGTGGGACTAAATTGGGTTGGGATATCTGGGTCAGCATGGACAAGTTGAACCAAAAGGATTGTTTCCGTGCTGTACATCTCTATGACTCTATGACTCTGACATGAGAGGCAATTTTTTTACATAGAGGGTGATTCATGTATGAAATGAACATCCTGAGGAAGTGATTCGTGTGCATGAAGCCAGGAGCAGGCAGGTGGGACCAGTTGAGTTTGGGTTATGGGTCAGCATGGACTGGTTGGACTTTTTCCTGGTCTTTTTCCGTGTTGTATGACCCTTTGACTCTCTAACTTTATGACACTGCTTATATATCTCAGCTGGAGTATTGTCTACAATTCTGGGTGCCACACTATATGAAGGATGTGAATATATTAGAGAGCGTGGTGAAGAGGTTTATAAAAATGATGCCAGGAATGAGACACTTTGGTTGTGAGTTATGGATTGTAGAAGTTGGGACTGTTTTCCTTGGAGAGAGAAGGATGACAGGAGATTCCATACAAGTTTTCAAAATGTGGAATCTAAACAGAATAGATAGGGAGAAACTGTTTCCACCACAGAAAGGATTGAGAAACAGAGGGCACAGATTTAAAGTGTTTTGCAAAGAACGCAAATGGAAGCTGTGGAAAAGTTTTCCTCACACAGTGAGTGGTTAGGCTACGGAATGCACTGCCTGGAAATGTGGTGGACACAGTTTCAATTGAGCCATTCAAGTGAGCATTGGCTGCTTATTTATACGGACAAAATGTGCAAGGCCATAGGAAAAAGGCAGGAGCTAAGTTAAAACGCTTAGAGAGCCAGTGTAAACATGATGGGCCAAATGGCCTCCATCCACAGCCTGACAATTCCAATAGGGGATGCGACAAAGGGTGTAGGTAGGGGTTGGTGAGATTGGCATAGGTTGGCAATCATGGGGCATGGTAAAGGGGAGCAAGTAGGAGGATGTTTCACATTTTTTATTTTGGTTTGTAACTTTTGAAATCAGGGCTTAACCCCCAAGACACATTTTCGCCCAGTCCGGCCGCAGGAACTGGGCTGAATCTACTCTACCTCGGTTGCCCACAAACTCAAAAAACCCAATCTCTTTGCATTTAGAACACACTGGCTGGCAGAGCAGGGCAGACTGTTTTAATTGTAGCCTTCCAGGGAGAGTTGGATAAGTACTTCAAGGCAAGAAAAATAGGGTAGGAATGTAGAGAAAGATGAGGAAAACGAGAGCACTGGATTATTCTTCAAAAGAACTGGCACAAGGTCAATGGACCACATGGCACAAATTTCTGTTTTGTAGCATCTTATGTTTCTATGAAAATAGTTAACGGTTTCAGGAAAGAAGATATGCATTTTCTCAACTTGGCTGTTAATTCCCACCCTTACCCCCACTTCTCACATTGTATTTCGTCCTCAATCTATGTAGATATTTTAAGACCATAAGAAAGAGGAACTGGAGTACCACCATTCGACCCTTGAGCCTGCTGTGCCATTCAATAGGATCATGGCTAATCCAACATACCTCATATCCACCTTCTTGTCCTTTCCGCCACAACCCTTGATTCCCTACTGGCCAACAATCCATCTATCTCAGCCTCAAATATATACAGGGATTCTGCTCCCACAGCTCCTTGTAGTAAGAGGTTCCAAAATCTTCTGAAAAAAGAAATTCCTACTTATCTCAGTCTTAAATTGCCACCCCATTGTACTGAGACTATGCCCTCTGGTCCTAGACTCTCCCATGAGGGGAAGCATCCACTCAGCATTTGACATGTTAAGCCCTTTGAGAATCTGATATATTTCAATGAGATCTGCTCTCATTCTTCTAAACTTCATTGAGTAGAGTCCTAACCTGTTTAGCTTTTACTCAGAAGATAATCCCTCAGCCTGGAATCATCCTGGTAAACCTTCTCTGAACCGCCAAAGAAATGATATCTTTCCTTAGTTATGGAAACTTCTCACAGTACTCCAGATGTGGTCTCCCAGCACCTTGTATAGTTGCAGTGAGACCTCCCTACTCTCATTCTCCGATGTCATTGAAATAAGGGCCAACATTCCATTACCCTTCCTGATTACCTGCTGCCTGTGTACTAGCTTTCTGTGTTTTGTGCACAAGTCTCCCCAAGTCCCTTTGTGTTGCAGCTTTCTGCAGCTTTTCTCCATTTAAATAACACACTTTTATTCTCCCTTCCAAAATGAACAACTTCACATTTTCTAACATTTTTTACCATTTGCCAACTTTTTGCTCACTTACTTCAGCTATTGATATCTCTATAAATTTTCTGTATTTTCTAATGAACCTGTTAAAAGATGTTATGACAGAACTCTTAGGCAGGTGAGACTTGAACCCAGGTCTCCTCAATCAGAGATCTTCATCTAGAGTCTTACCAATTATTAAGCCTTACCAACTTAATAGAATTCTTCAAGGAAGTAACAAAGGTGATTGATGAGGGAAGGGCTGTAAATATTATATACATGGACTAAAGTAAAGTAAGGTTCCCCATGGTAGACTGAAGGAGAAAGTGAAGTTGCATGGGATTCAAGGGTGTACTAGCTGGATGGATAATGGCTGGGCAACAGGAGACAGACAGTAGTGGTGGAAGGGAGTTTCTCAAAATGGAGAACTGTGACCAGTGGAGTTCTGCAGGGATCTGCGCTGGGATCACTGTTGTTTGTGATAGACATAAATGGTCTGTAGGAAGGTATAGGTGGTTTGATTAACAAGTTTGCAGATTATACTAAGATTAGTGGAGATGGAGTTCAATCCAGGCAAATGTGAGGTGATGCATTTAATCCAGAGCGAACTATACAGTAAATGGAAAAGTCCTGGGGAAAATTGATGTACAGAGAGATCTGGATGTTCAGGTCCGTTGTTCCTTTGGGTGGCAACACAAGTCAATAGAGTGGTCAAGAAGGAATATGGCATACTTTCCTTCATTGGACGGGGTATTGAGTACAAGAGTTGGCAGGTCATATTACAGTTGCATAAGACTTTGGTTCGGCCACATTTGGAATACTGCGTACAGTTCTGGTCATCACATTACCAAAAGGATGTGGATGTTTTGGAGAGGTTGCAGAGGAGATTCACCAGGATGTTGCCTGGTATGGAAGGCACTCGCAATGAAGAGAGGTTGAGTAGATTAGGATTATTTCCATTAGAAAGACGAAGGTTGAGGGGGCACCTGATTGAGGCCTACAAAATCATGAGAGGGATAGACAGGGTGGATAGCAAGAAGCTTTTTCCCAGAGTGTGGTACTCAATTACTAGGGGTCACGAGTTCAAAGTGAGAGGGGAAAGCTTTAAGAAAGATATGCGTGGAAACTTCTTTATGCAGAGGGTGGTGGGTGCCTGGAACATGTTGCCAGCGGAGGTGGTAGAGGCAGTCATGTTAATGTCATTTAAGATGTATCTAGACGGATACTTGACTGGGCAGGGAGCAGAGAGATATAGACCCTTAGTAAATAGACAGCAGGTTTTAGATAGAGGATCTGGATCGGCGCAGACTTGGAGTTCCTGCGCTGTAATTTTCTTTGTTCCTTGTAGAGTCATAGGGTCATACAGATGAAACATGTCCATGCCAACCAGATATTCTAAATTGATCTTGTCCCATTTGCCAGCATTTGGCCCATATCCCTCTAAACCCTTTATTCATGTACCCATCCAGATGTTTTTTAAACGTTGTAATTGTACCAGCCTCCACCACTTCCTCTGGCAGCTCACTCCGTAAATGCACCACCATCTGCGTGAAAATGTTATCTCATAGGTCCCTTTTAAATCTTTCCTCTCTCACCTTAAAACTATGCTCTATAGTTTGGGACTAAGAACCTCTTGCAATTTAATTAAATCCATTGCAAAATGTTAGATCGTAATCAACAGTATGCATGCAGATTAAAACCCACGGCATTGCAGCCTCCACCAGTTACATCCCCCATCTGACATTTAGTTCATGGAAGATGCGATAGCTACGCACTCAGTGTCCCAGCCAAAATCACTGCACATTCAATGATTGGGCAGATAAATTGCCTCAATCCTGCATGTTTACCAGGAGAATGAGAAGATAAGGAGACTAACATGACAGCCTTGTGTAACTAGAACAGATTGTTCTTTTCGAATTTAAATAGAAAATGTTTTCTTTGTTATTTGCCTAAATCAGCAGGGTTTTGGCCTGTTGATACAGACCAAACAAACAACAGCCTCCTGAGACCAAGTGTTAATTTTCCTGACCTTTTCCTGCCCCAGGGAAAGCAGCCATTTTTTGACATTGACATAAGAGGAATGTGGTTTGAGGAGTGGGCTTTACTGCGATTCAGATTGGGATGATCTCTCTGCTGTCCAGAGGTTTCACCACACCCTTTTATTAAATTTTTCTGAAAGCAATATTTAGATTAAAGCCATCAAATCAAATTAAAAAGGAATAGCCCCTTAAAGAAGTGCTGTAACAACCTTGGACACACCTTGAATGAATCTTTCCATTGGAAACGAAGCCAACAAACATGCCCTTGCACAGCTTGACGTGCTCTCCTTCAGTGCCAGTTTGATCATTAACTGTAGTAAGGAAGTACATTTACTTAGTCATTTCTCTTCCTCTCAGGACTGTGCCAGTTCGAAGTGTGACAATAGAAAGACTGAGGGCATTCTGCTGTTTGAAAAAAGAGCCTGACCAGAGGCAGGTTGCTCAATGCAAGAACTTTCAAGAACTCAAAGTGGCTTTTAAGGCCAGCAAGACCCAGGGTGTTGTCAGCTGGGATTTTAGCCCAACAATGGCGAAGTGACAGTGATGTATTTCCAACTCAGAATATGATTTGGAGATGCTGGTGTTGGACTGGGATGTACAAAGTTAAAAATCATACAACACCAGGTTATAGTCCAACAGGTTTAATTGGAAGCACTAGCTTTCGGAGCGCCGCTCCTGTGTTTTACAATTGAGTCCTCCACAACCACCTGATGAAGGAGCGTCGCTCCGAAAGCTAGTGTGCTTCCAATTAAACCTGCTGGATTATAACCTGGTGTTGTATGATTTTTAAATCTGCTCCAGAGCTATGTTGTAACATGCCTAAGTAGATTAATTTAAAAAATATCGAAAGAAGTTTCCAGGTTTATGTCCAGCTAATGTTAGCAGCCCTCTTTGCATCCCTAGCCACACACCAAAAGGTTTGAAGAGAGGCAGGCTGCCAACTCTAATTTGCTTCAGAATGTAAATTTGTGCCATTTAAGTCACAATATAAACGCTCACAGGAGATTCCGGGAAGCTCTTTTCTCGCAACCCAACCTTTCCATCCCCTCCTTCTTATTTCTGTCAGCATTCCACCGAAACAGTTGTCCTGCCAAATGCTGAAACAGATTATGTAAGTGCCTTATAAAAAGATTTCTGCAAATGCGGAAGCAAAGAACTTCCAGAGAGCTACTCCGTCACAAACGGTTCATGACGTCCATTCTCAGAAAAACGTTACAGCTGACTAAAATGAGGCAGCTAAATGCTGGTTCCTCTTAGTCCAAATTCTAGCTGGCCTTCCGCGTTGCGGTGGAGTTATAAATACGAAAACACCACCAGGCGTTATTCTGGGGCCTGTCTGCTGAACGTTGTGGTCCAAGTGATGTTTCTGCACAGTCACACACTAGTGCAGATGGCACTCCAGATAGCACCATGTTGCAGACTGCTGACAGCACCACAGTCGCTACCCTCACACACCCCCCCCCCTCCCCCCTTTCCTCCCCTTCCCTTGAATCATCTCCTGAGTGATGTTGGTTAGACCCTATATATACATTCAAGGCTGTGGAAGAAAATTATGTACTGTCTCAGACTGAGTCACAACTGACACAAGGATTATTTTTAACACTGTGCTAATGTCAGGCTTTATTTGTAACTTAAAGGAGAGATCCCAGTGGTGCTGCTCTATTTCAGCAATGAGTATGGTGATCGATTTCAGACTCATAGAATCCCTACAGTGTGGAAACAGGCCATTTGACCCAACAAATCCACACCGACCCTCCGAAGAGTATCTCACCCAGACGCATTCCCCTCCCCTAAGTTTACCCCTGACTAAAGCACCTAAACTTACATATTCCTGAACACTATGGGCAATTTAGTATGGCCAATTCACCTGAACTGCACATCTTTGGATTGTGGGAGGAAGCTGAAGCACCCAGAGGAAAGCCACACGGACACGGGAAGAGTGTGCAAACTCCACACTGACTGGAATCCGAGGCTGGAATCGAATCTGAGTCCCTGGTGCTGTGAGGCAGCAGTGCTAACCACTGAGCCACCATGCCTCCCATTGGAACCCAACCCACCCCAGATGGGACTCAGGAACAGGATCATAGTCATAGATTCATAGAGATGTACAGCATGGAAACAGACCCTTCAGTCCAACCTGTCATGCCGACCAGATATCTCTACGCAATCTAGTCCCACCTGCCAGCACCCGCCCATATCCCTCCAAACCCTTCCTATTCATAGCCCATCCAGATGCCTCTTAAATGTTGCAATTGTACCAGCCTCCACAACTACCTCTGATAGTTCATTCCACATACGTACCACCCTCTGCACTGAAAAACATGACCCATGGCTCTCTTTTATATCTTTCCCCTCTTACCCTAAACCTATGCCTTCTAGTTCTGGACTCTCCCACCCCAGGGAAAAGACTTTGCCTATTACCCTATCCATGCTCCTCATAATTTTGTAAACCACAATAAGGTCACCCCTCAGCCTCTGACGCTCCAGGGAAAACAGCTCCAGCCTGTTCAGCCTCTCCCTGTAGCTCAAATCCTCCAACCCTGGCAACATCCTTGTAAATCTTTTCTGAACCCTTTCAAGTTTCACAACATCTTTCCGATTGGAAGGAGACCAGAATTGCATGCAATATTCCAACAGCGTCCTAACCAATGTCCTGTACAGCCGTAACATGACCTCCTAACTCCTGTACTCAATGCTCTGACCAATAAAGGAAAGCATACCAAATGCCTTCTTCACTCTCCTATCTACCTGCGACTCCACTTTCAAGGAGCTATGAACCTGCACTCTAAGGTCTCTTTGTTCAGCAACACTCCCTAGGACCTTACCATTAAGTGTATAACTCCAGGAAAGGTAAGAGAGATCGACAGCTAGTGCAGGAGTCTTTTGTGGATATACCCATTTCAAACAGGTATGCTATTTTGGAAAATTTAGGGGGTGCTGGATTCTCAGGGGAACATAGCACGAACAGCCAAGTTTCTGATATGGAGACTGGCTCTTATGCAACGAGGGGTACGTCGGGTGCAAAGAGATTAATTGTGTCAAGGAACTCTCTAGTTCGAGGTACAGACAGACATTTCTGTGGCTAGCAGTGAAAAAGCAGAATGGTGTGTTGCTTCCCTGGTGCCAGGATCAAGGATGTCTCTGAGAGGGTGCAGAATGTTCTCACGGGGGAGAGGGGCCAGCAAGAGGTCATTGCCCACATTGAAACCAACGACATTGGAAGGGAAAAGGTTGAGATTCTGAAAGGAGATTACAGAGAGTTAGGCAGGAATTTAAAAAGGTGGTCCTCGAGAATAGTAATATCTGGATTACTCCCAGTGCGACGAGCGAGTGAGGGCAGGAATAGGAGAATAGAGCAGATGAATGCATGGCTGAGGAGCTGGTGTATGGGAGAAGGATTCACATTTTTAGATCATTGGAATCTCTTTTGGGGTAGATGTGACCTGTACAAGAAGGACGGATTGCACCTAAATTGGAAGGGGACTAATATGCTGGCAGCGAAATTGGCTAGAGCTGCTTGGAAGGATTTAAACTAGTAAGGTGAGGGGGTGGGACCCAGGGAGATAGTGAGGAAAGAGATCAATCTGAGACGGGTACAGTTGAGAACAGAAGCGGGTCAGACAGTCAGGGCAGGCAGGGACAATGTAGGACTAATAAATTAAAACTGCATTTATTTCAATGCAAGGGGCCTAACAGGGAAGGCAGATGAACTCAGGGCATGGTTAGGAACATGGGACTGGGATATCATAACAATTACAGAAACATGGGTCAGGGATGGGCAGGACTGGCAGCTTAATGTTCCAGGATACAAATGCTACAGGAAGGATAGAAAGGGAGGCGGGGGGATGTGGAGGAGATGGGGAGGGTGACGCTTTTCATAAGGAATAGCATTACAGCTGTGCTGAGGGAGGATATTACCGGAAATACATCCAGGGAAGTTATTTGGGTGGAACCGAGAAATAAGAAAGGGATGATCACCTTATTGGGTTTATATTATAGACCCCCCCAATAGTCAGAGGAAAACTGAGAAACAAGCTTGTAAGGAGATCTCAGCTATCTGTAAGAATAATAGGGTGGTTATGGTAGGGGATTTTAACTTTCCAAACATAGACTGGGACTGCCATAGTGTTAAAGGTTTAGATGGAGAGGAATTTGTTAAGTGTGTACAAGTCAATTTTCTGATTCAGTATGTGGATGTACCTACTAGAGAAGGTGCAAAACTTGACTTACTCTTGGGAAATAAGGCAGGACAGGTGACTGAGGTGTCAGTGGGGGACCACTTTGGGACTAGCGACCATAATTCTATTAGATTTAAAATAATGATGGAAAAGGATAGACCAGATCTAAAAGTTAAAGTTCTAAATTGGAGAAAGGCCAATTTTGACAGTAATAGGCAAGAACTTTCGAAAAGTGATTGGGGGCAGATGTTCGGAGGTAAAGGGATGGCTAGAAAATGGGAAGCCTTCAGAAATAAGATAACGAGAATCCAGAGAAAGTATATTCCCGTTAGGGTGAAAGGAAAGGCTGGTAGGTATAGGGAATGCTGGATGACTAAAGAAATTGAGGGCTTGTAAGAAAAAGAAGGAAGCATATGTCAGGTATAGACAAGATAAATCGAGTGAATCCTTAGAAGAGTATAAAGGAAGTAGGAGTATACATAAGAGGGAAATCAGGAGGGCAAAAAGGGGACATGAGATAGCTTTGGCAAATAGAATTAAGGAGAATCCAAAGGGTTTTTACAAATTAAGGACAAAAAGGGTAACTAGGGAGAGAATAGGGCCCCTATTCTCAGCATGGTGGCCTTTGTGTGGAGCCACAGAAAATGGGGGAGATACTAAATTAGTATTTTACATCTGTATTTACTGTGGAAAAGGAAATGGAAGATATAGACTGTAGGGAAATAGATGGTGACATATTGCAAAATGTCCAGATTACAGAGGAGGAAGTTCTGGATGTCTTGAAATGCATAAAAGTGGATAAATCCCCAGGACCTGATCAGGTATACCCTAGAACTCTGTGGGAAGCTAGAGCAGGGATTGCTGGGCCTCTTGCGGAGATATTTGCATCATCGATAGTCACAGGTGAGGTGCCGGAAGACTGGAGGTTGGCAAACGTGGTGCCACTGTTTAATAAGGGTGGTGAGGACAAGCCAGGGAACTATAGACCAGTGAGCCTGACATTGGTGACGGGCAATTTGTTGGAGGGAATCCTGAGGTACAGGATGTACATGTATTTGGGAAGGCAAGGACAGATTCGGGATAGTCAATATGACTTTGTGCATGGGAAATCATGTCTCACAAACTTGATTGAGTTTTTTGAAGAAGTAACAAAGAGGATTGATGCGGGCAGAGCAGTAGATGTGATCCATATGGACTTCAGTAAGGCATTCGATAAGGTTCACCATGGGAGACTGATGAGCAAGGTTAGATCTCATGGAATACAGGGAGAACTAGCCATTTGGATACAGAACTGGCTCAAAGGGAGAAGACAGAGGGTGGTGGTGGAGCGTTGTTTTTCAGACTGGAGGCCTGTGACCAGTGGAGTGCCACAAGGATCGGTGCTGGGCCCTCTACTTTTTGTCATTTACATAAATGATTTGGATGCGAGCATAAGAGGTACAGTTAGTAAGTTTGCAGATGACACCAAAATTGGAGGTGTAGTGGACAGCAAAGAGGGATACCTCAGATTACAACAGGATCGTGACCAGATGGGCCAATGGACTGAGAAGTGGCAGATGAAGTTTAATTTAGATAAATGTGAAGTGCTGCATTGGGAACGCAAATCAGAGCAGGACTTATACACTTAATGGTAAGGTCCTAAGGGAGTGTTGCTGAACAAAAAGACCTTGGAGTGCAGGTTCATAGTTCCTTGAAAGTGGATTCACAGGTAGATAGGATAGTGAAGAAGGTGTTTGGTATGCTTGCTTTTATTGGTCAGAGTATTGAGTACAGGAGTTAGGAGGTCATGTTGCGGCTATACAGGACATTGGTTAGGCCACTGTTGGAATATTGTGTGCAATTCTGGTCTCCTATCAGAAAGATGTTGTGAAACCTGAAAGGGTTCAGAAAAGATTTACAAGGATGTTGCCAGGGTTGGAGGATTTGAGCTATTGGGAGAGGCTGGACAGGCTGAGGCTGTTTTCCCTGGAGCGTCAGAGGCTGAGGGGTGACCTTATAGTGGTTTACAAAATTATGAGGGGCATGGATAGGGTAAATAGACAAACTCTTTTCCCTGAGGTTGGGGAGTCCACAATTAGAGGGCATGGGTTTAAGGTGAGAGGGAAAAGATATAAAAGAGACCAATGGGGCAACATTTTCACACAGAGGGTGGTACGTGTATGGAATGAGCTGCCAGAGGAAGTGGTGAAGGCTGGTACAATTGCAACATTTAAGAGGCAGTTGGATGGGTACGTGAATAGGAACAGTTTGGAGAGATATGGGCCGGGTGTTGGCAGGTGGGACTAGATTGGGTTGGGATATCTGGTTGACATGTATGTGTTGGACCGAAGGGTCTGTTTCCATGCGGTACATCTCTATGTCTCTATGACTCCAAATCCTGCTAAGATTTGCTTTCCCAAAATGCAGCGCTTCACATTTATCTAAATTAAACTCCGTCTGCCATTCCTCAGCCCATTGGCCCATCTGATCAAGATCCCATAGTAATCTGAGGTAACCTTCTTCACTGTCTACTATGCCTCTAATTTTGGCGTCATCTGCAAACTTCCTAACTATACCTCTTATGCACTCATCCAAATCATTTTTATAAATGAAGAAAAGTAGTGGAACCAGCCCCGATCCTTGTGGCACTCCATTGGTCACAGGCCTCCAGCCTGAAAAGCAACCTTCCACAACCATCCTCTGTCTGCTACCTTTGAGCCAGTTCTGTATCCAAATGGCTAGTTCTCCCTGCATTCCATGAGATTTAATCTTGTTAAACTTCTGTATAGTTTTTGCACGTGAATGAGAAACAAACATCGGAATTTGGCACTTTGCAAAAAATAACCCAGAGTGCTTCTTACTTATACAGGGCTATATTTACATATATTTGAGGCACTGAGTCTGGCAACTGAATGGACCCCCATTGTACTTGAGTACATTGCTTCTGAACATGAGTTGCTCACAGTGACTCAAGATATGGTCTCTGTGTAGCTGAAGCACTTTTTTAATCAAGCTCACTGGCAGTATTCTGTTCTGTCAGTTCCTAGTCTTTGTCTGGAGTGTCTGTTTAAGTGTAAACATGAAGAACTTGATCACATCATGAAGAGCGGAGGTTGAGAAGAGAGACACTGAGACAGGCTGGTGTGACGCATTCGGTACACTCGCCCACCTAGTGTGATTCATTAAACCTAGTCAATGCCCCAGCTCAGCTCCTGATGACTTCATCGTTATGTAAAGAAACATGTAAAGCATTTTTAACACAGGACTTTTTCCGTTGAAAGAAGCTTTAAGAGCAGAATATTAGGCTGATGTTAGCAGCCAGCTTTGCAATATCTTTAGCTGGCTGTAGTGTGTTCATTTTCACCTTCAGTCAGAGGGTTACAGGTTCAAGCCTCAATCTAGGGACTCAAACACAAAACTCAAATGTGACACTTCAGTGAAGTACTGAAGGAACCGTTGCATCAACTCTCTGTCTCTGCCCTTATAATTGCAAGCCCATCGTTTGAAATCTTCAAGGCCTGCCTTTCGATTATTTCCATTTATGAGGGCTTTCATTATCAGGATTATCATCTTAGCAGATCATGTCTAGTTCAGTTGCTACTAACCACATAAAAATGTTGGCAGGCTGGAACACAATGTTCAGCTGTGATTCTGACACAAAACCAAAGCAGAAAGTGGGCGGCACGGTGGCACAGTGGTTAGCACTACTGCCTCACAGTGCCTGAGACCCGGGTTCAATTCCCGCCTCAGGCGACTCGCTGTGTGGAGTTTGCACATTCTCCCCGTGTCTGCGTGGGTTTCCTCCGGGTGCTCCGGTTTCCTCCCACAGTCCAAAAATGTGCAGGTTAGATGAATTGCCCATAGTGTTAGGTGAAGGGGTAAATGTAGGAGAATGGGTCTGGGTGGGTTACGCTTCGGCGGGTCGGTGTGGACTTGTTGGGCTGAAGGGCCTGTTTCCACACTGTAAGTAATCTAATCTAATCTAAACTGAAGGCGGGATGGAGAAGATGCCATGGGTTGAGATCCTGGTCAATGGTGATCACTCAGTCCCATCATGGATTGTCCACAAAAGCTGGTCGTTATTACAAAGTTATGCATTGGATCTTACTGTGCACAAATGCCCCCCACCCAACCCTCAATTTTCCATGTGACAGCACTTCCACTTCCTTGATTGGCCGTGCAGCTCTGAGGGGTCTCAAGGGATATGTGAAAGTGGCTATAGAAATGCAGGTTCTTGTGGATTGTATAGGGGAAGGTGATAAGGTGCCCACATCCTCAGCCCTACACGTGAGGACTGGGTGAGATTAGTGAAAAGCCAGAAAGAAAGAAGAGTTTTTTTTCCTTTTAGCACCAGCAGCAAAACAGCATCACCCCATGTAGAGCAACAACCAGTCCGCTAGTCCAAAGTTTCCCATGAAACAGGAGCTACCAGTTGGCTCTTGAACTGAAAGAAGTCGAATGTCATTTCGGTACTTCCCGCTCACCTGCCTCACCTTACCACATGAAAGGACATTGCTCATTTTGCATGCGAGAGTGAGTGACAGAGTAGGAGGCAGTGCTGGGCACACACCGATCATTCTCTAAATCTGCAAACTCAGTTCCTATCTCTGGCTCTGAGTCATCGACAGAGCCACACTCACGTTGTCAAAATAAACAACAGGAAATATGCACCCATCTTGCATGCCTTGCTCACATACCGGGAGGGTTTAATCACACTGTCGTCCCCTTGTCCTGCTGCTATGTTCAGCCTGATGCTCCACACCTGCCTGCAGTCTATCCCTTTGGGCTAGCAAGTAGGATAGATGGGCCAAACAGCCACTAGCTTCAGAAAACAAAAATTGCTGGTGATCACAGCAGGTCAGCCACCTTCCGTGGAGGGAAAGCAAGCTAATGTTTCGAACTAGATGACTCTTCATCAGAGCTGCTGGCACTTTTTTGTGTTCAGTACAGATTCCAGCATCTGCAGTAAATTGTTCTCACAGCCACGACCTTCTTCTGTTTCTTCGCCATGCTGAGCTTGGTAGACATAAATCTCCAGAGTGTCAACTTTTTTTAATGTGTTCATGCAATGTGTGTGCCTGTGCTTTGGCTAGCATTAATTGCCAATTTATAATTGCCCTCGAGAGTTCTATTGACATTAGAGAAGCAGAATTAAATCTGTAGCTGATTGTTACTGAGTAATTGCTGCTAGAGAGCCAGACGTGTTAGGGTTGGGCAAGAAAATGATCACTTCTCTGTCATACCCACACCAAAGGGTCAAAGAAATCTGTTTCAACTGGCTACTGAGCCAATCTCCTCTATCTTCACCATGGCTCAACATCTCAGTAACATCTGACAAGCAAATTTGAATTGACACACATTAGAAAAAAAGACTGCAATTTCATTTAAGTGTTTCGTGTCCTCAGGCATGCCAAATCACTTTGCAGGTCAACTTTACAGTCTTGAGCTGCAATCATTGTTGTGACACAAGGAAGCACAGAAACCAAGCACAGCAAGCTCCCACTATTAGCAGAGTGATCATCACCAGATAGTCTGCTTTAGTGATATTGATTGAAGGATAAAATTGGTCAAGACACTAGAGAGAAATCATCCACCCTTCTTAGACCCACCCATTTAGGCAACAGATGAGGGATGTGGGCCAAATGCTGGCAAATGGGATGAGTTTAGTTTAGGAAAATTAGTCAGCATGGACGAGTTGGACCGATGGGTCTGTTTCCATGCTGTGTACTTCTATGACCTTCTGAAGGAATATATTACTCCTCAACCCAGTCCAAATGGCTGACCCCTTTCTCTTGAGGTGACTCTTAATTCTAGACTCAGCAGCGTTTAGCCTCTAGCTATCCAGTTAAGCCACTAAGAATGGTTAACATTCGCTAGAGATTAGTGAGAAATGAGAGAGGTGGAAATAATTATTGAGCTTTCCTGACAAATTTTTGTTAATCGTGGGGGATTATTTCAAAATATCAATTTCCTCAACAGATGTTACTTCATTTTCTGTTGCAGTAACAGTATACACAAGAGAGGGAGTCAATTGGCAAATCCACAGCCTGTTCTTTTCCTGACCCCATCTTTATTCCCATTCCCTTCAAAGCTGCTAAAACCAAGCAGATTTTCACACAGCGTGAAGGGCTACAATTATATTTCCATTACATTTCCCTGTCTATTCACTGAATGACAAAGGATTATCTCGCTTCGCATTTGCTTCTCTGGCAAAACACTTTTCAACCGTGCCCTCTGGTTCTTGATCTGCTTGTGAACGGGAGCAGTTTCTCCCAATCTTCTCTCTCCAGGCCTCTCATGGTTTTGAAAGCTTCTATCAGATCTCCTCTTAGCCTTCTTCTCTCCAAGCCATCACTACTCCCAGGCCATTTCCTTAGCTCTCACTGTAACACCCAGCTGCCTAATAGCCAGTAGACCTTCGCTTATGTTCTAATGGCACAGAGATATCCACTTCTCTTGGACTTGGCTCACTGTTCCCTGTGTAGTTCAGTTGCCTTCCCTGCAATACAGGCAGTGCCCCAGTTGTGAATGGGTCCACTGCTGAGTTTAAACACAGCGCAGAACAATACAAAGTAGACAATAGTAAGTAAGTACATAAAATGTTCAGATATGGGATATTTAAAATTTCACCCTGTATGGGATTGCGTTCATAAGTATGAGGGTTCATAAATCAAGTTCTCCATTTTATTCCCTGTCTGCTTTGCTGCCTTCACCATATTGTCTTCATGCTGTTGCTTCCTTTGAATAGCCGCTCGGTGCCCAACCCACCAACAGGGCAACTAAGTATCAACCACATTCCTGTGGGCTTGGACTCATACATCATAGAATCTCTACAGTATGGAAACAAGCACTTCGGCCTAACAAGTCGACACCGACCCTCTGAAGAGTGACCCACACAGACCCATTCCACCTATCCTGCATTTATCCCCTAATAATGCACCTAACCTACACATCCCTGAACACTATGGACAATTTACCATGACCAATTCACCTAATCTACACATCTTTGGACTGTGGAAGGAAACCCACACAGACCTGGAGAGAATGTGCAAACTCCACACAGGCAGTCACCCGAGGCTAGAATCGAACCCCGGTAACTGGCGCTGTAAGGTAGCAGTGCTAACCACTGAGCCGCCGTGCTACCCCTGTGTCCAGACCACATAAGGATGGCAATTTCTTACCCGAAAGAACATTAGTGAGCCAATAGGGTTTTCCTGACAGTTGATAATGGTTTCATGGTCATTATTAGACTCTTAATTCCAGATTTTTATTGAATTCAAATTCCACCATCTGCAATGCCAGGATTTGTCCCCACATCCCCAGAACATTACCGAGCTCTCTGTGTTAATAGCCCAGTGATGATACCACCAGGCCATCCCTTCCCCTATTGCTAACTTTCCTTTCCCTATTGCTGGGCATTTAATGTTTCCACTCAGCAACTCTTGGAAGTGAAGTGTACCTCAAATGTTACCAGCCATAGATTATCTAGAATCCCTACATTGAGGGAGCAGGCCATTCAGCCCATCGAGTTCACATCACCAACACACAACCCCCAAGAGCATCACACCCAGACCCAGCCCCTAATAGCCCTGCATTCCTATGGCCGCCTAACCTGCACATCTTCGGACTGTGGAAGGAAACCGGAGCATACCCGCATAGACACAGGGAGAATGTGCAAACTCCACACAGCCAGTTGCCCAACGGTGGGCTTGAAACCAGGTCCCTGCTGCTGTAAGGCAGCCGGGCTGATCACTGATCCACCATATCAGCCCAAAGTACTGGCTACCTCAGTGCAAAAACAGATAGAATTTCATCATGTGTCAATGCAATTTAGGTTGTGTGAGCATGAGTGAATAAATATCCACTTTGCAAGGATCCCTAGTCCTCATGCACTGAGTGAAATGGCATCAGTTGGAAATTATCTTTCACACTCTCGTTTTCTATTCACTTCTCAGGTACTTACTTGTAATGAGGAAGTCACACCCTGAGTGGTTCTGTTAAAAATGAGCTGCAATGAAAACACCGTTAAGACTTTCAGATCCCTCTGGGGAATTTTCAGACTATTTCTGTTGCTTTATTTTCATTTAACCGGTGTCATTTCAATGATGTCATGGGGTGTGGGGCTGTGAGAAACTAACTGATCACATCTCTCTAAAGTCGACAGCGCCTGGGATTTTGGGTAGATACCTGTCTGAACAGCTACCGTAGGACATATTCTATCTCTGCCAACTCGATTTGGCTATATTCGGAGGCTTCATCACATGATATCCTGGACTGTGAAATAACATTTTTAACATTTTAACAGCTCCCCTGTTTCCAATACTTCTAATGAGCAAAGTTCTCACAGAAATTAAACACAAATGTACATCACACAATTATCGTTAAAGTCATCAGATTTGTTTGCATGTGATGCCCCTACAAGTGTACAGCAGATGAAGCTTTAGTCCTCAAAGTTTGGGAGAAGATTTGTAGCTCGGGTGCTCGTTGTTGTGGTTCTGTTCGCCGAGCTGGGAATTTGTCTTGCAAACGTTTCGTCCCCTGTCTAGGTGACATCCTCAGTGCTTGGGAGCCTCCTGTTAAATACCGGAGGAAACAGCACAGAAGCGCTTCACAGGAGGCTCCCAAGCACTGAGGATGTCACCTAGACAGGGGACAAAACGTTTGCAAGACAAATTCCCAGCTCGGCCAACAGAACCACAACAAAGCTTTAGTCCCTCAAGACCCCAGGGACAGACTGGAGTGTTGCCAACCGTAGATCATGAATATTGTTGGCTATTTTTACCCAGCAACGGAGCACTGGTTGGTTGAATGGAATTAATGTTCCAAGGATGCTCAGGTGAGTTTTAGTGAATGTTCTCTGGACGCTGTCAGTATTAGCTGAGTTTTATTTAGATTTATGGGTGACACAATGGTTCAGTGGTTAGCACTGCTGCCTCACAGTGCCAGGGACCTGGATTTGCTTCCACCCTTGGATGACTATCTGTGTAGAGTCTGTACATTCTCCCAGTGTCTGCGCAGGTTTCCTCCCACAGTCCAAAGATGTGCAGGTTAGTTGAATTGGCACGCTAAATTGTCTATTGTGATCAGGGATGTGTGAATTAGCCAAGGGAAATATAGAGATACAGGGATAGGGTCTGAGTGGGATGCTCTTCTGCAGATCAGCGTGGACTCGATGGGCCGAATAGTCTGGTTGAAAAATGTGTTGCTGGAAAAGCGCAGCAGGTCAGGCACCATCCAAGGAACAGGAGAATCGACATTTCGGGCATAAGCCCTTCTTCAGATTCCTGAAGAAGGGCTTATGCCTGAAACGTCAATTCTCCTGCTCCTTGGATGCTGCCTGACCTGTTGCGCTTTTCCAGCAACACATTTTTCAGCTCTGATCTCCAGCATCTGCAGTCCCCACTTTCTCCGAATAGTCTGATTCCACACCATAAGTATTCTATGATTTAGTCCATGCTAGTGTTTATGATCTTCATGAGCTTTCTCCTACCTGTCTTTCTCTCACTTATTAACCTATCCTCCTTATAATCATGTTTATCTTGCTCTCCCTTTAAATGGATCAATGCTCATTCTCATCACTCTCTGCTGAGAAAGCTTTGTCTTGAATTCCTCATCATTTTATTGGTGACTCTCGTATTTATTTATGCCACATTAACGATATAGTTCTTAGTTCTGAAGGAATTAAAAGGGACAGGGCAAAAGCAGAAACAGAGGTCTGAGTGGGATGATCTGCCAAGATCATATTGAGTAGCGGAGCAGGTCTGAAGGGCCGAATGGCCCACTCCTGCTCTGATTTTCTACGTTTCTACATCTTGCCCCTAATGTTGATCTCCCTCAATGAAGCTCAGGAGGCTTTGAGGTGACTTTCAATCATCCAAGATTAGGAAGGGAACTGGAAAAGTTGCTTCAGAGCATAACACAACTTTAAACAATTCGAAGCAACATTAGAAATGAAATCACGTCCTAGTTGTCAGGACATTGCTTCCTGTGCTCAGGTTGACTGCTGTGGTTCTGATGTTAAAACAAATGACCACGCTTCAAAATGTACTTAATTTGCTGCATAGACATTTAGCGCACTTTGAGGTTGTGAACGGTGCTATATAACTTCCCTTCTACCTTCCTTTGCATCAGAACCAGCTGTAATCCGTAAAGTGAGTTGAAAATGCCTCCAGCCAGATTATAGCTGAACTGCACGCGCTTAGTGTGTGTGAACAGATGGTGATTGATCCGTTGCACATTGTAGAATTTTCTTTGTAGTTCGTTTTAGGCAGTAGTGAGTGACCCTGTGATTATTCACTGAATAGGAATTTCTGGATATAGGGAATTGCTTGTTGACTGGTCTTAATGTCTTGTTGTGCTCATTTGTTTTGCTTTCCGTTCAACAAAAGACTTTTGCAACTGTGGCTATTTATGTGTTGCTCAGCACATCCGATCTATTCTTACCATCCGGCATGAACTGGCATTCTCTGGCAGGACAACATCAGGAACTGGCTTTGTACCAGCTGTAGGATTGCACAAACTGGAATGTTGGAATGTCCTTTGCTCAATGTAATTTTTAAAAGATGTTATTTCTCAATGTGAATTGCAATGAATCTGAAATTTCTAAAACACTAGGTCAGCTATGGCTCAATGTAATGCAATCATATTCCAGCATAGCAGTTCTGTTACTGGACTAGCCAACCCAAGGGCTGATCTTGAAGGAGCATGAGTTCACAACCCATTCTGGCTACTGTGGAATTTAAATTCAATTAGTTGAATAAACCATGAATTTAAGAAAACAAGTAATACCATCCATGAATCTACTGGGTGATTGCAAAATCTTACCTAGTTTATTAACATTGTCTGTTTGCTTGTCAATATTCAATCTGGGTGTTTTCCTGGTAGTGGAGAGAAATGTATATATAATAATAAGCTCTATTCACCTTCTGTCTCACTACAAAGAAAAACAAAAAAAAAAGTAAATTGACTTATTTTTTTAAAAAATAACAAGGCCTAGGGCCCTCTTGTGGCACAGTGGTAGTGTCTCTAACCTTTGGAGTGGGAGGCCTGGATTCAAGTCTGACCTGCTCTAAAGATGTATCATAACATCTCTGAAGAGGTTGATTGGAAAAATAGCTTAAATTTAAAAAAGTATTATCCAGGGCCCTCTTGTAGCACAGTGGTAGTGTTCCTAACCCCAGGACTGGATTCAAGTCCCACCTGCTCCACAGGTGTATAATAACTTCTCTGAACAGGTCGATTTGAAAAATAGATTCATTAAGACTTTAACATTGCCCAGCTGTGAATGGAGGTGGACAATTAAACAGCTAATGAGAGACTTAATTGAAAAGTTGCAGTCCGAGCAATTCAGGAGTGAAGTTAGAAAATGTTACTCTGTACAAATACTGTCGAAGCCGGGAACCTGTCCAGAATGGTAATTGATGTGAGAGTGAATGCTCATTGAAAGATTGACAGATGAGAAGTAAAAAGACCCCATGACACTATTTGAAGAGCAAAAGAGATCCCTGGTGTTCTGACTGATGATTATCTCAACAATATCACTGAAACAGATTAGCTGCTGCTCTTGATATTTTTGGTAGCTTGCTGTGTGCAAATCGCCTACTTATTTTTATTATTCATTCATGGAATGTGGCTGTCATTGGCTGGACCAGTATTTATTGTCCATCCCTAATTGCCCAGAGGACAGTGAAGAGTCAACTACATTGCTGTGGGTCTGGAGTCACATGTAGGCCAGACCAGTTAAGGATGAAAGCTTCCCTCCCTAAATGGCATCCGTGAACCAGATGGGTTTTCCAAAAGTCAACAATGGATTCAAGGTCATCCTTAGACTCTTAATTGCAGATTCCTCATGAATTCAAATTCCACCTGGAATTTCAACCTGAGTCTCTCGAGTAATGATAATGCCACTAGGCTATTGCCTTCCCTCATTATTCTACACATTGGAACGTAATGATTTCCTTTAACATTACAACAACATCCAGGATTTTTATAGTGCCTTTAATGTAACAAAACATCCCAAGGTGCTGCACAGGAGCATTTTAAAGTAAAGCATGACACCAAGCCACATAAAGAGATATTATGTCAGATGACCAAAACTCACATGGTCAAACAGCTAGGTTTTAAAGAGTTCTTTGGAAGGAAGAAAGGATACATGAAATTTAGAGAGTTTCAGGGAGATTCAGAAGCGGTAGGCTTCAGCAACTGAAGATATAACCACCAATGGTGCAGCAACCCTCCTACAGGAAGGATGTTGTGAAACTTGAAAGGGTTCAGAAAAGATTGCCAGGGTTGGAGGGCTTGAGCTATAGGGAGAGGCTGAATATGCTGGGACTGTTTTGCCTAAAGTGTTGGAGGCTGAGGGGGAACCTTACAGAGATTTATAAAATCATGAGGAGCATGGATAGGATGGACAGACAAGGTGTTTTTCCGGGGGTGGGGTGACCAGAACTGGAGGACATAGGTTTGGGGTGAGAGGGGAAAGATTTAAAAGGGACCTTCTTCATACAGAGGGTGGTGCATGTCTGGAATAAGCTGCCAGAGGAAGTGGTGGAGGCTGGTACACCATTTAAAAGGCATCTGAATGGGTATATGATTTGGAAGAGTTTAGAGGGAATTGGGCCAACTGCTGACAAATGGAACTAGATTAATTTAAAATATCTGGTCAGCAAGTTGGAATGAAGAGTCTGTTTCCATGCTGTGCATCTGTATAACTCTATGAATCTAGTTAAACCTGGAAATATATGAAAGGCGAGAATTAGAAGAGTTCATACATTCAGGAGGGCTGTGGGTTTGAGATTATTACAGAAACTTCCTCCTTTTAAAGGAGGAAAAGGTAGATGAGAGGCAGAGAGTTTCAGGTTGATTCCATAGCCGGAGGCATCAGCAACTGAAGTTACAGCCACCAATGGTGCAGCATCCCTCCTATAGGAAGGATGTTGTGAAACGTGAAAGGATTCAGAAAAGATTTACAAGGATGTTGCCAGGTTTGAAGGGTTTGAGCTATAGGGAGGGCCTGGATAGGTTGGTAAAAACAATGACTGCAGATGCTGAAAACCAAATACTGGATTAGTGGTGCTGGAAGAGCACAGCAGTTCAGGCAGCATCCAACGAGCAGCGAGGGCTTTTGCCCGAAACGTCGATTTCGCTGCTCGTTGGATGCTGCCTGAACTGCTGTGCTCTTCCAGCACCACTAATCCAGTATCCTGGATAGGTTGGGACTGTTTTCCACTGGAGCGTCGGAGACTGAGGGGACACATTGCTGAAGAAGATAACCCATTCTATGAGGGGCTGAGGGACAGGCAATAAACCCCTACCTTGCCAGTACTTAGAATGAATAAACTTGCTGCCAACTCCATTCTCGTCATGAAGGATGAATTCAACACTGTGAGAAAATATCGATTTGTATCAATGCTGAGAAGAATCAAAGTGTAACCTGCCCTACCTATCACTGAACTTCTATCTCATCTACAGTAGGGTGCAGCTGGAGACAGCCACAGGGCAGGCAATGAAAGAACAATCACTCGCTAACTTCATCATCAGTTGTGACTGGAAACAAGTAGGTGGTAAAATCAACAAAAGCAAAGCAAAATACTTCCCATACCAGCAGCACCTCCCTAATCCAAAACTCTCTGGTCCTGCAATCTCTGTAACCCAGTAGCCATTGGGTTTCATGTGTTGCTGCAAACTTCAGAACTTTAATAACTGTTCATACATTGAAAGAAGCAGCAATAACTCTGACTAGAATAAACTATTAAGGGACAAGGACAAACATATAAGGAATTAAGCAATGTCTGAAAATAGGAGTTGAAGCTGCATGAACAAGGCTGTTTTAACAACTGCTAAACAGTGACTGCCTCACTCCACCAGGACAAATGACTGTCCTGCAAAAAGATTTAAGGAGTTAATCACAGGAAAGCTGTGTCTTCAAACAGGCAGCCAATGCCCAAATGCAACAAGGAACAATGAAGCTACTGCTGATAAGAACACAAGCTTCAGACTTGGATATTTGGATAAAAGAATCTAAACTATCACGAATAATATAACAATGGAGGATGGAAAATTGTATAAGAGTTCAAATTCAGGATTTCTCGGAAGCAGAACTCCAGAAAACAGTACTGCAGAAGGATCAAATCCTGGTCACATCCAGAGACATTAATCAACTAATAGCCAAGTTGTAAGGCTTAACTTGCTTACTTGAAGGGTCTTATTTTGGTTGTGACATGCGATAAGTTTCAGCACTGCTGCCTCATAGCACCAGGGTCCCAGGTTCGATTCCAGCCTTGGGTGACTGTCTGTGTGGAGTTTGCACATTCTCCCCGTGTCTGCGTGGGTTTCCTCCGGGTGCTCCAGTTTCCTCCCACAGTCCAAAGATGTGCAAGTCAGATGAATTGGCCACGCTAAATTGCATTAGTCAGAGGGAAATGGGTCTGGGTGGGTTACTCTTTGGAGGGTCGGTGTGGACTTGTTGGGCTGAAGGGCCTGTTTCCACACTGTTGGGAATCTAATCTAATCTAATCTAAAAAATTTCAATAATTTTAGCATTTGATTGACTCTGAGCTTGTGGTAATTTCCCCTGTCATGGTACTAAATGATTCATATCACATTTTGCTACACTTTGTCCAACTTGAGTATCCTAAATCCTATTTTTGGTCTCCAGTTGGAATATCATTCAGCATGTGAGTTTTACTTATAAAAGTCTTTGCTCAGTTGGGGAATGAAATGCTTATGCATTGAATTTGCTTGACATCCTGTGGTCCAACAAATTCTCTGATCCAGCAAGGAACCACTTTCAAAGCTGCTGGATCAGAAAGTCTCAAACTGTCCTGACGATCAGGAGCAAGTGCTTGAAAAGCTGTATCACAAATTGTCCAGGGAATTGTGAACGGACAGAGTGATGCCGGTGAAGGTTTTATCCTGAAACACCAACTTCCCCACCAACCTCAGTCCTTCCTGTGCCCTCTGCATTCTATCTCGCATCAAGTTTCATCCACCTTGTTTGCTATTTTTAAACAATATCATTCACAAGATGTGGGCATCAATGGCTGGGCCAATATTTATTACCCACTCCTAATTGCCCTGAGGCCAGATAAGTTCCAACCATATTGTTGTGGCTCTGGTGTTATTTGTAGGCCAGACCAGGTAAGGATGGCAGATTCCTTCCCTTATGGACATTAGTGAACCAGATGGGTTTTTCCCCTGACAATCAGCTCATAGTCATTATTAGACTCTTAACTCCAGATTTTAATTGAATTTAATTCCACCATTTGCCATGGCAGGATTTGAACGCAGATCCCCAGAGTGTCTGAATTAATAATCTAGTGATAATTCCACTAGGCCGTCAGCTCCCCTCTTGTGCATTGATATTGGTTCCCAGTCACTCACATCTCAAATTTAAAAGTCTCATTAGCACTCCAAGACTTTACCTGGAATCCACTCTGCCACTCCAGCTCTCTGAACGTTTCCAACTAGACAGGGTAGGTGCAGGGAGGGTGTTTCTGGTGGTGGGTCACAGTCTGAGGATGGAGATGAGGAGACATTTCTTTACCCAAAGAGTGGTGAGCCTGTGGAATTCATTACCACAGGAAGAAGTTGATGCCAAAACATTGAATGTATTCAAGAGACGGCTAAATATAGCACTTGGGGCAAATGTGATCAAAGGTTATAGGGAGAAAGCAGGACTGAGTTGGATGATCAGCCATGATGGTGATGAATGGTGGAGCAGGCTTAAAGGGCCAAGTAGCCTTCTCCTGCTCCCACCTTCCATGGTTCCATAATTCCTGGGACGGCAGACCTTGACGTATGAAGAGAAACTGGATCAGTCAGGACTATATTCATCAGAGTTTAGAGGATTGGAGCAAGGGGAAAAGGGTGGGATTCTCATTAAGACATATAAAATTCTAACAGGACTAGGCAGGGTAAACACAGGAAGGATGTTCCTGATGACTAGTGAGTCCAGAACCAGAGGTTCACAAATTAAGGATATAGGGTGGTCCATTTGGACTGAAATGAAATTTAAAAATTACAAATGGATATGGATAACTTACGTGAACGGGTCAAAATATAGCAAATGACATTTAGAGTGGCTAAGTGTGAGGTTATCTATTTTGGTCAGAGGAATATAAAGGTAACTTATTGTCTAAATGAAGAGAACTTCAGAATGCTTCACTGCAGAGGGATCTGGGTATCCTTATGCATGAATTGTCGAAAACTAGACTGTACATACAGCAGGTATTAAGCAAGGCAAATGGAATTTTGCCTTTTATTGCTGATAGAGTCAAGTATAATTGCAGGAAAGTGTTGTTGCAACTGAACAGAGCATTAGTGAGACTACATCTGGAGTGTTGTGTACACGTTTGGTCCCCTTACTTGGGGAGGGATGTAACTGCATTAGAGGCAGTTCAGAGGAGGTTTACTAGATTGATTTCAGAGATGAAAGATTTATCTTATGAAGAGAGATTGAGCAGTTTAGGCCAATAGTCTCTGGAGTTTAGAAGAATGAGAGAAGATCCAGTTGAGATGCTAAAGGAGATGGACCAGTAGATGAAGAAAGGATGCTTCCTCATTTGGGACAATCTAGACTGAAAGGCCATAGTTTTAGGATAAAGTAGATTTAAAATAGTGATGAGAAGAAACTACTTCTCTTGGAGTGTCTTGAATCTATGTCATTTACTACCCCAGAGTGCAGTAGATACTGGGACATTGAGTCAATTGAAGATGAAGTTCAAACAGACAGATTTTTAATTAATAGCAGGTTGAAGGGTTATGGAGAGCAGGCAAGAAAGTGAAAGCTAGGCCAAGGTGAGATCAGCCCTGATTGTGTCAAATGGTGGGGCAGGCTCAAGGGGCTGAATGGCCTCTTACTGCTCCTAGTTCTTATGAGGAGAAATGTCTTTACCCAGAGAGATGGTGAGCCTGTGGAATTCTCTGCGACACAAAGTGCCTGAGGCCAAAACACTGAATGTTTTCAAGAAGGAATTAAACGTTTGCCTTAGCGCTAATGGGATCAAAGGGCATGGGGCAATAGAGGAATACAGAGTCCTGAGTAGAGTGATCAGCCATGATGATATTGAAATATAGAGTCATACAGTCATAGATATGTACAGAATTGAAACAGACCCTTCGGTCCAACCTGTCCCTGCCGACCAGACGTCCTCACCTAATCTAGTCCCATTTGCCACATTTGGCCCATACTCCTCTAAAGCCTTCCTATTTGTATACCCATCCAGATGCCTTTTAAATGCACTCCAATGTTCAGAGATACATGAACTCAAACAGCAAAGTGTCTTGAATCTGTGTAATTCAGTACCCCAGAGTGCAGTAGATCTCTCCCCACCCTCACCCTCCTCTAGCTTATCTCTCCATGCTTCAGGCTCACTGCCTTTATTCCTGATGAGGGGCTTTTGCCTGAAACGTTGATTTCGCTGCTCGTTGGATGCTGCCTGAACTGCTGTGCTCTTCCAGCACCACTAATCCAGTATTTGATTTTCAGCATCTGCAGTCATTGTTTTTACCTTACTGAGACATTGAGTCAATTGAAGGAGAAGTTCAAACAGACAGATTTTTAATTAATAGCAAGTTGAAGGATTATGGAGAGCAGGCAGGAAAGTGGAGTCTAGGCCAAGGTGAGATTGGCCCTGATTGTATCAAATGGTGGGGCAGGCTCGAGGGGTAACTGTGCAGCTTCACTGCTGTGTCAGTTAGCAGCAGAGGTTTCTTTCTCTCTCTCCTTCACTGACCATGTGCTGCCTTTTGTCTGTCCTTCTCCCTTTTAAAAGTGCTGTTGTTTTGATTTTTGTTTTCTCCAAAGTTCCAAAACACCGCGACAGCATATAAAACAGTAATTACTGCTCCTGGAATTTGAGGAAATCATTTCTAACACCTAAGATACCTCAAAAAAGGAGCAGTTCTTACAGCTACGATTTTTTTCCCATCCTCCGAGAATGTTAGATTCACTCAATCTAGGCAAGACAGTGTCTGTAGAGTAACAGACGTGGCAGTTCAGCTCAATGACCTTTCAGAATAACCAACATTTCCTGAAGCTTCAACACTTGTTTCAAACGATATGTTTTGCTGATGTTTGTAAAACATAGCTGCAAGCCTAGAAGGGGGCAAGAGCTTTTAAATCACATTCTTACTGGGTGTTCAACAGCCAGAGGTAAAATTGCCCCTGAAGTCTTGCCAGTCCATTCACCTGACTCTCTATTTTAGTTGGCCAAGACACCTTTCATGCCCCATTGAAAGCTGGCCAAGAAAATAGGAATTAAAAGGATCTGTGCATCTCTTATCATGACCCCTTGTCATAAGGTGGTTCTGAAAATATGTGAAATCCTTTCCTTTACAAGCTGAAGCATAGAAGAGCAGGGAGGTTATACTGGTGCCATACAACAGGGTAAAAACAGGTAAAAACAAGGAATGCAGATGCTGGAAACCAGAATCTAGATTAGAGTGGTGCTGGAAAAGCACAGCAGGTCAGGTAGCATCTGAGGAGCAGGAAAATCAACGTTTTGGGCAAAAGCCCTTCATCAGGACTGAATGCTTTATTCCTGATAAAGGGATTTTGCCCGAAACGTCGATTTTCCTGCTCCTCGGATGCTGCCTGACCTGCTGTGCTTTTCCAGCACCACTCTAATCTAGACTCTGGTGCCATATAACACACAAGATAGGCCACAATTTGAATACTTTTTGCAGTTCTGGTCACCTCATCACAAATAAGATACAATTGCACTAGAGAGGATACAGAGCAAATATACAAGGAAGTTGTCAGGTCTGGAAAACATGTGGCTGGGAGGAAAATCAGAAAGGCTGGAATTGTTCACCTTGAATCAGAGGAGGCTAAGGGGCAATTTGATTGGAATGTACCAAATTGTAGAGGGGGGGATTCAGTAAATGGGAAGGACCTGTCCAACTTGGCAGTGGGGTCAGTGAACAAGAGGTGGGGATTTAATGTGTCCGATCGAAGGACTAAAGGGGAGATGAGTCCTTTTCACCCAGTGGGTGGTCAGGGTCTAGAACTCACTGCCTGAAAGGGTAATCGAGGCAGAAACCCTCAACCCATTCTTAAGGTGTCTGGACAGTCACCTAGTAATGCACCAAATGTTGGAGAATGTGATTAGGCTGAGTAGTTTGTTTCTGGGCCAGCACAGACATGATGGCAGAATGGCCTCTTTCTGTGCTGTAGCTTTTTTTGCACCTATTCTACATATCTGTACTTTTCTGGACAGATTTAGAATTGTTCCTTAGGAGAGCCAGCATGGACTGGAAGGGTCCAATAGCCTTCTTATACACTGTAAGTATTCCATGATTCTATGACATTTTGAAAGCATGAGATCACATGGAGGCCATTCATAATGTTTTTTTCCCACTGTGGTTCTGATAGCCCATTGGGATTTATGTCCACTAGAAGCAGGTATAGATTCCCTTGCAAGGTGTATGGGATTACAAGTAATCCCCAGCCAATTCAATAAAATTCCTGACAGGATACCCCAAATTATTAAGCTCCCAGGTGAGAAGAGATTAATTAACTCCCCTTCTTTATTCACCTGCAAACCACACAGTTGGTCACAACATGGTTAATTTACGAGGAATCCCATGAAACATACATAGATTAGGAATAAGAAGTGAACCCAACATAAGAGAAAAGTTAAAAAGTAAACAATGGTCACAGTCTAATGGTACATGGGAGGCAACTACCTACTGGTATTATCACTGAGCTGTTATACTAGAGATCCAGGCAATGTTCTGGAAAACCCAGGATCGAACCCCGTCTCAGGAGGTTCAATAAAAATCTGGAATTAAGAGTGTGATCATGACCATGAAACCATTGCTGATTTTTTTGAAAAACCCATCTGGTTCACGAATGTCCCTCCCTTAAAGGATGGAACTGCCATCCTTACCTGGTCTGGCCTACATGTGACTCCAAACAATATGGAGTCTTAACAGCCCTCTGGGCAATTGGGCTGAAGAATTTCCATGGAATATAGCATACAAAATTGCCAGGAAGTATCCTTCCAATAACCATTTAGTTAACATACCTTGGGTAAGGTAGCATTGGCATAAAAGACTGCCAAATTAGGAGCATTAGCTGACTTGCTGCTGCTAGTGGAAACATGAGCTTGCAGTCTTAGTGTTAACTTTGATGCACCAACCCCTCCAGACGGTCGTCTGTATCAGCATATTTTGCAATAGGAAACTGATCAGAAATGAGTTTGAATAAATTGGATATGTTCTCTCAAATCTGACATTGTGTTGGCGGTGCAGGTGTTGGACTGGGGTGGACAAAGTTAAAAATCACTCAACACTAGACTAGCTACCTGACGATGGAGCGGTGCTCCGAAAGCTTGTACTTCCAAATAAACCTGTTGGATAATAACCTGATTTTTAAATCTGAGATTGTTCTTTCAATTTTCTCCTTCATTTTGTATGCAAGAAAGGAATTTTTGGTGATTGGAAACGGCAGGACATTGACGCAGTAAAGAAATAATGAGACAAAATTCTGGAGGTTAGTGAAGAACTGTTTGTATATTGTGATTACTTTTCTTTTGTAAATATGATGTAATTCCTTCACTGTCATGGGTTAAAATCCTGGAATTCTCTCAGCAGTTCAGCATCATTTTCTGAATGGCAGCTAAGAATGGGCAATCAATGCTGGCCCAGCCAGCAACACCCACATCCCATGAGTGAATAAAGAAATGGTGTGTCTCCCAAGGCACAATTTCCAGGAAGATATTCAACATCAAGCAAAAAGAAAACATAAGGGCATGAGTCACAAAGACTGGTCAGAGAAGTGGATGTTTTTAAAACCATAGATTCACTACAGTATGGAAACAGGCCCTTTGGCCCAACAAGTCCACATAGACCCTCCAATGAGTAACCCAACCAGACCCATTCCCTCTACCCTAATACTCTAAGTTAAACATCACAAAACAGTAGTTTATAGTCCAACCGGTTTATTTGGAAGCACTGCTCCTTCATCAGTTAGCTGTGAGACAGCTATTGCTCTATTACACTAAACGTACCCCTGACCACTATGGGCAATTTAGCATGGCCAATTCACCTAACCTGCACATCTTTGGACTGGGCGGGGAAACCGGAGCACCCAAAGGAAACCCAGACAAGACACAGGGAGAATGCACAAACTCCACGTAGACAGTCACCCAAGGCTGAGAACTGAACCCAGGTCCCTGGTGCTGTGAGGCAGCAGTGCTAACCACTGAGCCACTGGAAAATCTCCAATGATGGGCTGGAGTAAATCAAGGAGATCAGAGACCTCTCACAACAGAGATTAACTGTAAGAGATCAGAATCGATCCAAGATTTTGGAGGCCTGTAGGAACCTTGTTGGTTATGTGATAGCGAGGGATGGGATGGTAAGGGGTTGCGATTTGAATAAGGAGTAGAGACATTTTCCAAAATAAAACCCATAAAAACTGCAGGTGCTGCAAATCAGAAACGAAAACAGAAATTGCCGGAAAAGCTCAGCAGGTCTATCAGCATCTGTAGAGAGAAAGCAGAGGTCGAGCGAGCCTTCCTCAGAAGGCAGTTCAAATGTTAACTCTGATTTCTATCCACAGATGTTGCCACAGGGTTATAGGCCAGGAGCAGGCAGATTGGTCCAGTTTAGTTTCGGATGATGTTCAGCATAGACTGGTTGGACCGAAGGGTCGATATCCACGCTGTATGACTCTGTGACTGTGTGACAACTGAGAACAGTCACCACTGCAGTTGAACTCTGCGGCCTGTTTGGCGTCACACAGCTGAAACCCTGGCAATGCTACATCTCTGGAACCCACAGGGGGAGTTTTATTCTCTTCAGTAACATGATAATCAAATATGGTGTAACATTACTTCACTTTGTGCAAGGGATGGCCCATCCACATGGGCAGACAACAATGTTCCTGGCCTGGGTTACAGCAATGAGTTACTTTCAGTCCTGTCCAGGATCACATTACTTGCACGCCTTGCTGTCCCACTTGTAGCCCTCGTGGATCCCACAGACATGGATCCAGTTAATGTGAAGCAGATCCTCATTTTCCACACCACCCGCTCCCATTCCCTCTCCTCCCGCTCCTCCTTACCACTCAGCTCCCCCTCCCCCCCCCCCACCTTTCCTCCCAGTTCCTCACGACTTCCTTTGTTTCTTTAACATTGACGGTTCTCTGGGAAATATGCAGCTCTCTTGGTAATGCGAGCTTCTCGATTTTCCTCATGGCCAGCAGCCAAGATCACAGAGGCTGAAAAAACACCTGCAGCATTTGCGTAAGAGTGGGTTACGACATACTCTATTCCGTTCAAGTGAATGAACATCAAGCATTTGCAGAAACTTTGGCCCTTGCTCTGCAATTTTCCCGTGAGGGGATTTTTCTAAAAAATATATTTAAGGAAAGAGTAACTTTACACGAAACGATTTTCTCCCTTTTCTTTTGGTCGAACTGGTTCCTCTGAAATTCTCTACACCCTACCCTCTTCCCCCACCCCACCCCTTCCCTTTAGTGTTTTTTTTCCCGCTGTTTTTTTTCCTGATTCTCAGCCACCACAGAGTCTTTTACAGTCAATGGTTGCTTCACGAATGGCCGTCAGATGTTACTCATTCGTCAGGAAGACAGATCAAAAGAGCAAGAACAGGCTTCTCGCTCAGTGTTTTCAGGGAAAATGCATTGTGGAAACTGCTTATTTTTTGCGAAGGAGGTGCGTCAGAACCCATATTTCAGACGTGGTGTTGATTTTATGTGAACAAGCATTACCGGGCATAAAGAGTATTGACTGAGGTCAGTACAGGGGTCTCTACTTGCAGAACGTTTCAGAGAACACCTCCGGGACACCCGGACCAACCAACCCAACCACCCCTTGGATCAACACTTCAACTCCCCCTCCCACTCCACCAAGGACATGCAGGTCCTTGGACTCCTCCATCACCAGACCATAGCAACACGACGGTTGGAGGAAGAGCGCCTCATCTTCCACCTAGGAACCCTCCAACCACAAGGGATGAACTCAGAATTCTCCAGTTTCCTTTTTTCCCCTCCCCCCACCTTGTCTCAGTCCCAACCCTCGAACTCAGCACCACCTTCCTAACCTGAAATCTTCTTCCTGACCTCTCCGCCCCCACCCCCACTCTGGCCTATCACCCTCACCTTAACCTCCTTCCACCTATCGCATTTCCAACACCCCTCCCCCAAGTCCTTCCTCCCTACCTTTTATCTTAGTCTACTTGGCACACTCTCCTCATTCCTGAAGAAGGGCTCATGCCCGAAACGTCGATTCTCCTGCTCCTTGGATGCTGCCTGACCTGCTGCGCTTTTCCAGCAACACATTCTCGACTCTGATCTCCAGCATCTGCAGTCCTCACTTCCTCTGCTTAAACACCAGGATCAGCTGGGATTAGAAAAGTTAGATAGTTGTTTTTGACCAGCACAGACTTGATGGGCCAAAAGGCCTTTTCCTGTGCTGTAGACCTATTTGACTGGAAGTGTAATCCAGTAAGCTGCCTGGCTGATTCTGAAGGTTGATGATGGCTCTGTTCCAAATCAGAGGAATGAAGTCTTTTAGGATGGTATGGTGGCACAATGGTGAACTCTGCTGCCTCACAGTGCCAGGGGCATAGGTTCAATTCCAGCCTCAGGCAACTGTCTCTGTGGAGGATGCACATTCTCCCCGTGTCTGCACAGGTTTTCTCCGGGTGCTTCGGTTTCCTCCCACAGTCCAAAGATGTGCAGGTTAGGGTGGATTGGCAATGCCATAGTGCCCAAGGTTGTGCAGGCTAAGTGAGTTAGCCATGGGAAACTAGGAGAATATGAAGACTAGAGATCAGAGTCGAGAGTGTGGTGCTGAAAAAGCACCGACGGTCAGGCAGCACCCAAGGAGCAAGACAGTCGACATTTCAGACATAAGGGATTCCTGATGAAGGGTTTATGCCAAAATGTCGTTCTCCTGTTCCTCGGATGCTGCCTGACTGGCTGTGCTTTTCCAGCGCCACACTCTCGACTCTAGCTATGGGAATCACAGGGTTGCAGGGATTGGGTGGGATGCTCTTTGGAGGGTCGGTGTGGACTCAGAATGGTCTGTTTCCACTCTGTAAAGGTCTTAAGATAAATAGTAAGGGTCAGATCCTGCAAACTAAGAAAGGGTTTGCATTTATCAATAGATATTCCAAACCTCGCAGCTCCAGAATGTTATTGCATGCCTCTGGAACAGTTGGGACTTAATCCTGGGCCAGAGGTAGGAACACTACCAATGCATCATAACAGCCACTTTCATGTGGATATTTATATGTCATACGAGATATTACGACATACTTCTGGAACAGTCAGAGTTTGAATCCAGGCCTTCTGGCCCAGGGTTATCAACATTACCACTGTCACAAAGTGTGGCACTGAAAAAGCACAGCAGGTCAGGCAGCTTCAGAAGAGCAGGAGCGTCGATGTTTCAGGCATAAGGCCTTCATCAGGAGTGTGGGGGGAGGGGAAGTAGGGCTGAGTATCTTCCCCCCAGCACCTGCCCTGTCCCATTTATCTCTCAGCCCCCTTCACCCCACCAAACCACATCCCCCACATTCCTGATGAAGAGCTTAAGCCGGAAGCGTTGACTCTCCTGCTCCTCGGATGCTGCCTGACCTGCTGTGCTTTTCCAGCACCACACTCTCGACTCTAATCTCCAGCATCTGCAGTCCTCACTTTCTCCTAACATTACAACTGTGTCAGAGGAACTCTTAGGTCTTGCTTTCTTACAGTCCTACCTCAGGATGCCCAAAGCCATTTCAGTTGGTGAAGTGTTGTCAAATACAAACAGTGTGGCAATGTAGGCAAGGTGGCCCCCAGTTTGTACACTGCAAGCTCCTGCCAAACAGCAATCAGGTATTGACCAAATAATTTTTTTTTAAATTGTTTTAGTGACTGAGAGGTCAATATTGGTCAGGATGCCTGGTGTCAACTCCCCTTTGTGGAAATATGGCTGTTTTACCTCCACTGGAGATCCACTGTTTTCCATTCATGAAGAAGGGCTTATGCCCGAAACGTCGATTCTCCTGTTCCTTGGATGCTGCCTGACCTGCTGCGCTTTTCCAGCAACACATTTTTCGGCTCTGATCTCCAGCATCTGCAGTCCTCACTTTCTGCAATTTACCAACATTCTATCAGTCTCTCTCTCTCTCTCTCTCTCTCTCTGGACTAACTCTTGCTAAGTACCAGTTAGGCTGAACTTTTGGGATTTTCCAGCTTGCCCCTGATGAATTATTTATAGACAATCTCTCAGTCTGTATAGGACTTGGTGCCCGGAACTCTTTAAGGAGAGTAGAAGCTGCTGACCTCATACAAAATAAGGATTTTTTTAAAAATCATTCTTGGAATGTGAGCAGCCTCCACATGAACCCGATCATTTTGCAACCTTTCCTCAGCTTGTAAACATTTTCTTGATGACTGGAATCACTCCTGCCACGTTCCTGCTTTCTCTGATATTCACAGATTGTTGTGGGACTGACTGTACCCTGGCAGTGATAGTCAGCGATAGTCATACGAATTGCTCATTCTATATACTTCCCAGTAACAGATCAGACTTTTCTCTCTGTCATTTGAATGCAAAGTTGTCCAAGGTGCCCATTTTGTTATATTTTACTATCCTAGATGCTATTGTGCAGGAGTTTGAGAATATTAAAGTACCTCTGAAATCTTCCTGTCCCAAAGCCCCTGGTTATTTTCCATCTCTTTAATGGATGTTTCTTTGTGATGAGTATATTTGAATCAAGATGGTGGACTGAATGGTCTCATTATCTGTTAAATCCCTTCCATGATTCTCCAACAGAGAACCATTTCTTGTTCTATTTTTAGTTGTAGTACACAGACATTGGATTATTTTGTCCTATCTCACCTATTAAGGGTGGCTCAGTCATTAGCACTGCTACCTCACAGCACCAGAGTCTTGGGTTCCATTCCAGCCTCAGGTGACTGCCTGTGTAGAATTTGCACACTCTCCCCATATCTGGGTTAAGTGTGCTCCAGTTTCCTCCAACAGTCCAAAGATTAGATTAGATTACTTACAGTGTGGAAACAGGCCCTTCGGCCCAACAAGTCCACACCAACCCTCCGAAGAGCAGCCCACCCAGACCCATTCCCCTATACCTAACACTACGGGCAATTTAGCATGGCCAATTCACCTAACCTGCACATTTTTTGAACAGTGGGAGGAAACCGGAGCAGCCGGAGGAAACCCACGCAGACACAGGGAGAACGTGCAAACTCCACACAGTCAGTTGCCTGAGGCAGGAATTGAACCCGAGTCTCTGGTGCTGTGAGGCAGCAGTGCTAACTGCTGTGCCATCGTGCAGCCCACTCAAGATGTGCAGGTTAGGCGGATTGGCCATGCTAAATGTGGGGTTACAGGGATAAGATAGGGCTCTGGGTCTGGGTGTGATGCTCTTCAGAGGGTCACTGTGGAATTGATAGGCAGATTGTCCTTTTTCCACACTGTAGGGATTCTATCGCTATACAAAAGGATGAGACATGTTCAAAGGTTTCACACCTCTGACTCTGATTGTTGAGGTTCATGGAATGAGCAGCAAAGAACAACTGATAAAACTAAAGGACATTGTTGGTAGAGCAGTAGGAAAAGTCTATCCAGCAAGGAATACAGAAGTGGTCCTGAAAAATCAGGACTTGCCCAGGCAGAAATAAGATTCTGGATTAGTGGTGCTGGAAGAGCACAGCAGTTCAGGCAGCATCCAAGGAGCAGCGAAATCAATGTTTCGGGCAAAAGCCCTTCATCAGGAATAAAGGCAGTGAGTGCCTTTATTCCTGATGAAGGGCTTTTGCCCGAAATGTCGATTTCACTGCTCCTTGGATGCTGCCTGAACTGCTGTGCTCTTCCAGCACCACTAATCCAGAATCTGGTTTCCAGCATCTGCAGTCATTGTTTTTACCAGGCATAAATAAGGTCTACATGAGTATTTTACATCTCACGTTGTTCCAACAGGAAAGTGTACTCAATCCTTCCTACAGCTGTGACCCCTGTCCACCTAGGAGGATGAAGGCGGTAGATGGGACCACCACTATCTACAAGTTCCCCTCTAGGTCACTCACTCAATCCTGACTTGGAACTATATCACCATCCCCTCAATGTCACTTGAAATCTTGGAACTGCTTCCCTAACACCACCGTAAGTGGACCTACGCAAGAGACTGCAGCAGTTCAAGAAGACAGCTCACCACCACCTTCTCAAGGACAAATAGGATTGGGCAACAAAAATTGTCACTTCTTTTTACAAAAGGAGGTTGTTATAATCTAAAATGCATTGCCAGAAAAGGCAGAGGCAAGAGATAAATGGATAACTCTCCAACTGGAATCAAGTAACTACCTGAAAAGGAAAAGTCTTCAGGGAATGAGCAAGTTGATCTAATTAGGGAACTCATTCCATGAGGTATGATGGGCTAAGTGAGCTCCAGCTTTATATAATTCTATGATTACTGACCATGCACTGAAAGCATGCTATGGTGTATCATAATGGGCTTGGTCAATGGAGAAACGATCAAGGCTATTCCAGGGGAAATCACATCAGGTATTTGGATGTACCATTCTGGAACTGTCATTAAGAACATTGTGAGCAGGTAAGGTCATGGGTGTTCATTACTTCTGACAGTGGGTGTTAAGGCTTGAGTTGCTTTTCCTTGTCCACTACTATGTGGTGATTGTGCATCCAAAACCTTTCCTGGTAACATCATTAGGCCCCTTTTCAAGCTAAAATGAAGTTGGAGATCATAAAGCAATAGAGGTCCTGAGGTCTGGAATTTGGGTTGCAGGTGAATTGGGGACCAATCTGGGTGTAATGCTTGTGACATGACCACTGACAACCTGGGGTGTGGGGGGCACCAATTTGTCAGGAATGTCCAAGTGTCTCCAGGCAGAAACAATCAATCCTATGGATGCTGGCGCCATCAAGAAGAGCACTTTTTAAAACACATGTTCACCTTTCAATGATTTCTATTGTATACTTCCATTTATTAATTACAAAAATATTGTCAGTGATTAGGTAAGTATCCAAGCAAGAAAAGCGTAGTGAAAATGATGGTTGGTTTGGATAAAGTGATGAGGTATGAGTCTCTGTTGGAGCAGAAATACCAGCAAAACTAGCAGATGAGCTGAATGGCCTATGTCTGATCTTTAAGTTGGGCAGCACGTTGGCTCAGTAGTTAGCACTGCTGCCTCACAGCGCTCGGGACCTGGGTTCGATTCCAGCCTCAGGTAACTCTCTGTGAGGAGTTTGCACATTCTCCCTGTGTCTGCGTGGGTTTGCTCCGATTTCCTCCCACAATCCAAAGAAAGCAGATTAGGTGAATTGGCCATGTTAACTTGCCCACAGTGTGCAGTAATGTGTAGGTTAGTTGAATTAGTCAGGGATAATGTGTTTGGGTGGGGTATCCTTCGGAGAGTTGGTGTGGACTTGTTAGGCTGAAGGGCCTGTTTCCACACTGTAGGTGTTCTAAGTTACCTAATTCAATGTCAGAGACATTGCTTTGATTAAATAAGCCCAACTGACCCCATTTGTTCCTTTTGCAGCGATATTGGTGCTAATGCTCCTTGTCTCAATCAATATTGAGAAACAGATTACCTGGTCATTACCAGTTTCTGAGTGCAGGAGCTTGCTGTGCACAAGTTGGCTGTTGCTTTTCCAACGCTGCAGAAGGACCGACACTTCAAAAGTACCTCGGTAGGTGAGAAGTGCTTGCAAATGTCCTGTAGCTGAGTAAGGTGTTATAACAAGGCAACTCTTCCCTTTTCCCACATAACTTCACACGCACACTACATTGTAATCTCAGCTGCATCGTTAACCAGTCAAACCGAAGCGTTATATTGAAAGGAGGTGGAATTGAGAGAAAGAGGGAGCGTGAAATAAAAGGGAGTTTAAAATGTACAAGAATTTGATCCTGGCTATCAGATTGTCATTTGCTAATCCTACTGAATTTTCTAAGTGGGTTAGGAATGGTTGAGTTCAGATATCATTGGTGGACATCCTGACTAAGATTAGGATGTAATCTCAATTAAATTGAAAGCTCTCCGCAGCAATTGCTGAATAAGCAATCATAGAATTCCTACAGTGTGGACACAGGCCATTCAGTTCACACTGACCCTCCAAACGGCATCCCACCCTATCCCTACAATTCCATGGCTAATCCATTAGCTTGCACATCCTTGGGCCATTTAACACAGCAATTCAACCTAAACTGCACATATTTTTGGACTGCAGGAGGAAACCCATACAGACAGAGGGAGAACATCCAAACTCCACACAGTCAGTTGAGATTGGAATTGAACCCAGGTCCCTGGTACTGTGAGCTAGCAGTGCTAACCACTGAGCCACCATGCCGGTCTAAACAATGCGATTCTTTCCAGCGAAGCAAAGGTTTTCTGAGAAACCACCCATTTCCTTGAATGAGTGAACAATGTTTCCTGTTCAAAGAGTGACCAGCCACTCAGGCTGTGAAGCTGGCTCAGCCCTTTCTCAGTGCGACGTCACTGTTCACCCTTACACCCTGCACTCTCCGCATTACCTCAGTGTTAGGACCTGGAAATTAAACACTGCGTCAGAGTGTGGAGGAGGCAGATTCAAGCAAGGCATTTGAAAGAGACTTGCACAAATATCAGAAAAGAAAGGTTATTGCTGGGCTATGGGGAGAAGGTGAGGGAGAGAGACTTGTTGAACTGTTCTTGCTGAAAGGCAGTACAGAATGGGCTTAATGGCCGCCTCTGCTGTAACCATTCTTTGATTCTCCAGAGAGTTTCAGAACTAGAAATACTTCACTATTCACCTCAACCCAAGACATAACTTTTTTATCTGTTGTTGCCAAATCAGATAAAGTCTGTTTTTGTTTGTCTGCAAGTAGTAATCTTTATTTTTAATGTTTGTGAAGGGTCTACATGTGCATACGTGTACACACGTGTGTCACGTGTGTGTTGTGTATGTGGGTATACACATGCAAGGCAATGCATGACACATGTGAGAAGCATAAATGGTATACAGCATGTGTGTGCCCAAATGAGCCTGCATGTATGTGTATCAATGTGTGTAAATGTGTATGCACATTTGAATATATGTATATTTATGTGCATTTGCTCTTTGTTCATCGGATATGGGCATCACTGGCTATGCCAGCAATTATTGCTCATCCCTAAGTGCCTTGGAGAAGGAGAAGGATAGATTCTTTCTTAAACCACTGCAATCTTTGGGGTTTAGGTGTAGCCACAGTGCTATTGGGAAGGGAGTTCATTGACTTTTGATCCAATGACACTGAAGGAATAAATATACAAAATGCTGGAGAAAATCAGCAGGTCCAGCAGTATCTGTGGAGAGAGAAAGAGAGCTAAGGTTTCAAGTCCTCTTCTTCAGAACTGAACCAATATGTTTAGGAGCATCAATACATTTCCAGGAAAGTGTATAGCTCGGAGAGGAACTTACAGGTGTTAGTGGTGTCATGCAGCTTGTGGGTGCATACCTGTGTGTCTGTGACAATGTGTAAGGTCTATTTTAACTGTTAAGCACCCAGGAGGAGTTGACCCATTTTGAGACTCTGACCTTGTGTAAGGAGACCTGTCAAGTTGCTTATCAGATGTGATTGCTCTTTAATAAGCAGCTCACTTAAACATCAATGTGTCGTGTACACCATCTTCTCTGGTGTGACTTATGCATCAATAAGCTGGGCTCATCAGTGTTGGTCCAATTTGACCCTGACCTATTTTAATGCAGCATTGCTTCTGCTTTTACCAGTCAGCAACTAATTTCACAATTTCTCAGAGGTTTTTATGGCATGCAGATAGAAAATGAAATCCAGCCCAGTGCAGTGACACCTTTTAGTCAATTGTTCGTCACTGAGGAATCAGACACAGGAATAAATGAGAAATTGGCAATGAATATGCCTGTGTTTTTTCCACAGGCAACATGTAGTCATCTTTTCAGTGATGGGGAGAGCAACTTTTAGTTAAGCACTATTCAACATAAAACAGAGTGTCTCCATATGGCTGCCTGCCTGGCAGGTAGGGGCAGGGCATTTACCACCCACCGAGAAGAGAGTGGTTGCTATTAGAGACAATGCAGTATCAACAGGATTGCAAGCCATGCAATACAGCACATAGCTCCACTTGTGATTTCCTCACCTCTTAAGACAAAACTAAAATCAGGTTAGACAGCCCCCAGTTGGGGCACTGCCATAAAAACATAATCAAAGGGTTGATGGAAGCTTATAAAAGGTGAATGAAACTTACTGAATGAAAATAACATTGCCCGGGAGTGATGGTATACCCAGTCCCTGCGGTGACCATTGGTCTCTAACCACTTCTATTGTGTCAGTGAGCACTGCATGCCCCTTCTCAATGGACACCCGAGTACAGATGTAACCCCAAGAGAGGGGTAGGCAGTTAGGAGAACTGCTCTCCAGTGAAGGGAATACCTATGCTGTTGTCCATTACACACACCTTGTGAACCCTAAGGTTTCTTTGATTGTTCTAAAGCAGCATCACCTCAATCACATCTTTCAGCTGTTATTTGTCCCCCCCTTTTGAAGTATTAATTCTTTTTGCATTCAAGATGGACTGTCAGTGGCTGGGCCAGCATTTATTGGCCATTCCTAATTGGTCAAAAAACAGTTAAGAGCCAACCACGTCACTGTGGGCCTAGAGTCACATGTAAGCCAGAACGGATACGAATAGCAGTTTCCTTCCCTCATTTGTGAGCCAGATGGAATTTTCCAACATTTGACAATGGCCAACATTAGACACTTAATTTTTAATTGAGTTCAAATTTCATCATACGCCATGGCAGGAGTTGAGCCAGGCTCTCAGAACATTACCCGAGTCTCTGGATTAACAGTCTAACGAGAATACCACTAGGTCATTGTGTCCCCATATTTATCTTTGTATTTAGTTATCATATTATTTAATATATATCCTTCAATTAACATCACACAGAATGATTATCTGCTTTTATTCACATTGTTGTTATTGGGAGCTCGTTGTGTACAGATTGACTGTCTCCTTTCCTACAATGGCAACACTTAAAAGAATTTCATTGACTGTAATGTCCAGCTGTCGTGAAAGGTGGTCTATAAATGCGAGACTTTCTTTCAAACCAATGTATGGAGGGGCCTATCATCATCACCTTCTCAAGCATAACAACTGATGGACGTTAAACTTGTTAACAACGCACTCATTCCAATATTAAAATGGCTTGTGTCTGGCTAGGGAGGGAAGATTTCCTGCACTAAGGTAACAATTGGACTGGCTTGTAAGCAAGAAAAAGCCACAGAATAAATATGAATTGACAACACCAATAAATAACTCTGGTGGTGGTTTCAGTTGCAAGAGAATGAGTTGCTGACAAGCCTCACTCTCCAGATTACTGTGTCAGGATGATTCAGGTACATCCTTAATTAGCCATGTAAGCAAACATATAGTTTGTTATCTCCTGTTGTTTGGTTGTGGTGGGAGGGGTTGGAGTTGGGTGTAGGAGTGAGTTTATAAATGTCAGTTGACAAAGTTGAAACAATCAGCAGGTATTTCCGAACTTCAGAGGACCGCAAAGGTCATAGCACTCATTTTAAAAAAGAAAATCTTCATTCCACCAATCAATAAAAAAATGTTTACAGTTGTGATCAAAGTGCTTTAAAAATACACAACCACCTGATGGAGGAGCAGCACTCTGAAAGCTAGTGCTTCCAAATAAACTTGTTGGACTATAACCTGGTGTTATGTGATTTTTAACTCCAGTCCAACACCGGCATCTCCAAATCTTAAAAATACCTGCCGTTTATAAATCACTTTTAATCAACCTGTTCAAATATGCAATCAGGAGCAGTTGGGGCTTGAACCCAAATCTAATCCACAGGTAGGGACACTACCACTGTGCCACACAAGCCCTTACAACTCACATTGATATAATCCTTTTAACAACTGCTGGTTGTTTCGCGTGAGTTATAGTCAAGTAAGTACTTTTTGAGCCGTAGTTACTATTGTAATAATGGAAACATGACACCTCTCAGCAAACTCCCGCAAAGTACATTATGATCGAAACTAGTTTATTTTTATGATGTTGACTGAAGGACAAAATTTGGTGGAGGGCGCAAGATGGACCAAAGGGTCTGTTTCCGTGCTGTACATATCTCTGACTCTATGACTCTATGTGACTTCCCTACTGTTGTTTGTAATCTATTCTATTTATCAAAGCAGCCAGTTAGAATTCTGTTTAAGGTTTCATTTGATGAATTGTACCTGTAACACTGCCTCAGTACTGCCTTGATTCTCATGCTCAGACTTGAGTGAGATTTGAACCTAGTGATTCAGAAGTGAGAGCAATAGCAATTGAGTCATCGCTGACACATCACAAAGTGATAAATGGAATGCAACCTGGAGAAGTGTGGGGTGATGCACTTGAGGAAGTCAAAAAAGGCTATAAACAAGAATATAGACTTTACAAGGGGTATACTGTACAGAGAGTTGTGGAGAAAGTGAGGGACTTTAGAACAAATGTCCACAGATCCCTCAAGTTAGCAGATTGATAAGGTGGTTAAAAAGGTGTATGGAATCCTGTCTTTTAATAGCTAAAGTATAGAATCTAAGAGCAGGGAGGTTATTATTGGAACTGTTTTATTCTTTAAATAGAATCAGTACACAGTGTTGAGTTCTGGTAATACATTCCTGAAAGGATGTCATTGCACTAAAGAGGGAATAGAAGTGGTTTTCGAGATATTGCAAGGACGAGGAAGATGTGGAAAAGTTTGATAGTATGGAATAGAAGAGAGTGAAGGGAGATTTGATTGTGATGTACAGATCAGTGAGGGATTAGGTCATAGTGAATGGGAAGGACATGTGCTTGATACCAGAAAGGTCAGGAACTAAGGGCCCTAGATTTAAAGTAATTGGTAGAAGGATTAGATTGGAGATGCGTTTTTCTGCCAGGTTGTGGTCAGGGTCTGGAACTTGCTGCCCGAAGAGATAGTCAAGGCAGAAACCCTCAATTTATTTCAAATGTGTCTCAAGATCCTCCTGAAGTCCCATAATCTTCAGTGATGTGGTCTAAGTGCTGGAAAATGGAACTAGACCGAGTACAGGCATGCAGAGTGAATTCTTTTGTGCTGTAAATTTCTCTACATTTTAATTATCCGAATAAGAGAAATGTGCAGGGATGTAGGGGGAGGACAAAGGAGTACATGGAATTTCTGCCGAGGAGAGTCAGTACATGATGGGTCGAATGGCCTTCTCCTGTGCTGTGATGATTCTGTTATTTCGTTATAAAGCTGTTTTTAAGTAGCACTTTTGGCCAGCCCGATACGGGTATTCTAAGATGCATGTTACCCCCTGAGTATGTTAGTAATCACATTTTTGGGGTTTCTTTTCTACTCTTCCTTACTCTATATTTTCCATCACTCCTGGTGTGGTTTTCTAGATGGCCATTCCTGGCACTTGGTACTATCTACCGCCTCGACAGTATGTGGCACCGGCTAAGGGTTGTTACACCTTGTTGACTGCTATCAAGTTTTTTGGGCGGCACGGTGGCACAGTGGTTAGCACTGCTGCCTCACAGCGCCAGAGACCTGGGTTCAATTCCCACCTCAGGCGACTGACTGTGTGGAGTTTGCACGTTCTCCCCGTGTCTGCGTGGGTTTCCTCCGGGTGCTCTGGTTTCCTCCCACAGTCCAAAAATGTGCAGGTCAGGTGAATTGGCCATGCTAAATTGCCCGTAGTGTAGGTAAGGGGTAGACGTAGGGGTATGGGTGGGTTGCGCTTCGGCGGGGCGGTGTGGACTTGTTGGGCCGAAGGGCCTGTTTCCACACTGTAAGTAATCTAAATCAATCTTCCTTTGCCGTGAACTTGCCTAGTAATTAGTGGCAGAGGTGTGGAGTATATATACACATCAGCTTGGAGTATTTACAGAAGAAGCCCTGTCCTTAGGTAATGAGAAGGTTAGTAGTAGTAACACTATAACAATTAAGTAATAAATTAATAGAATAGTAATTAGCACAACTACAGTTGGTTAGACATAATTAATGGCATTTTTAGGAACTGGTCCAGATACATCTGCCCCCTCTGAAAGCTAGACTAAAACCCTTTGTTTTCGCCCACACATTGTGCATGGCATCAGTACAGCGGGTACACCCAATGTAAAATGAGAATTAATCCCTGGAGAATCATCACCTCGTACAAATCCTTTGATCACAAATCACTCTCATTGGCATATCCAGCTCTCATGAATAATTCTGAAAAAGTCATGTTAATCTCAGAGCATTAACTGTGCTTTCTCTCCACAGATGCTGCCTGACCTTTGCGGTTCTCCAGGACTTCCTGCTTTCATTTCAGATTTCCAATGTCTGCAGTATTTTGCTTTTACTTACTATTGAGCTAACAGCTTGTTAATATGCCTGGCTTTAATTAGTCATCAATTTGTTTTAAGGTTATTCAGATTATCCCTATTGTATTGCACCTACAAAATCTTTCTCCAATTCCTAATAAAAATCAAGTTTTGAACTATTACAAGCATTTTTGAAACAGATATAAAAGTCTACCTAAATAAGGTTAGTGGCAGTGGTGGTCTCTCTGCTCACTGTCCAGAAATATAAGGACAAAACACCCATTTTCAGAAGCCCCAGTCTCAATCAGACACTGCAGACAACAGCAATAGGGAGCAAAATGAGATTGTGTAAGTATTTCAGATCAAGGATGGGAATATTAAGGTTGGGTGCTGGGAGACCAAGCTTCAATATAAGTAAACACTGTTCTATGTACAAATAAAACTCTAATAATAATCCTATCGTCATTAACCTCAATAGCAGACAACAAAGTTTTTTGATCTATATGCAAAACAGTTCTTCTGAAAATAATTTTTATATAGCAAGCTCCCCCTGCTTATCTCCAGCTAAAATCTGCCTGCCTTATTATGACAGTTTTTAATTTCCTTAACACAGTATTGCTCAAAGGATTGTTTTAACTTGCTGTCTGTTATAGCCATCAGCATCTCACTGAGGAGCGTTATAAACTCATGACCTCCAGCTTCTTCACAAAAATCACTAGCTGCACCATTACTGAAACTTTTGTCTAATGTTTGAAAGTGGTTAGTTGATTTCCCCTCCAAGTTGTTCATTGGGGAGATTATGACAATGAATTTGACACTACATTAATATGTAAATGTTTTTTTTCAAGCACTTCTATCTGTTAAACCCAGACTCGCCACTTTCTGTGAAATAAATTGTTGTTAACATGGTCAGAGATGATACCACACACCTGTGGAGCAGATAGGACTTAAGCCCAGGCCTCCTGGCTGAGAGGTAGGTACATTGACACAAGACTGCACCATCTTTAACTTGATACCCTGTGATCAGCAACATGCACCTGAGAGTGCAGACTGGACCTCAGTTTAACATTTTACCTCAAAGATGGCATATCTGACAGTGCAGCACTCCCTTGCCATTGCCCTGAAATGCCAACCTGGATTTATGTATTCAAACGAGGAATACTGGGGGGAGTCAATATTTAAAATAACCTCTGAAAGAACTGCACAGAGGTTGGTATCCAATCATCAAGTCACTCTTTATTTATATGAGCACAGCACATGGGCTCTGATCAGGCAGCTCAGAGCCAGTCCCAAGAATGGGGAGACTCTATTAATCTCCTGTTCTATATCTGTCAGCCAGGGCTCCCTGATTGACCCAAGTTGGCAACCCCCAAACAGGGATTGCGTAGTCAATGGAATCCACCTGGCCCTCATTCCGATCACTACAACCTCCAAACTGTGCTCCATGTTGTATTACAGGGTTTTTGCCATCAACGTTCTCAGAGAGAAGAGTCCATGGTGGCCTGAATGTCTAATTTCTATGCTTAGTTAGATGTCTGGCTTTGAACAGAAATGCCAGGAAATTGTGTGGCTATCGAGATTGCATTGTCAGTCCTTAATTCTAACAAAACAAACAGTAAACTAGCAATCACTTCCGCTATCAGCATAAAATCCAGCCACAAACATTTGATAGAACTCTATGTGGGCAGAAAACCAATGCATCAGTTCTTTGAGCATTTTCCTGATGGGTTATTCCCAACTTATGCAAGTTTTTTTTTGGCTGAGCCCATTGGAAAGTCTACTCTCTTACATAATGGAATCTTCCAGGGTTCATTTTTGTTGTTGATAAAGCAACATTTTCTCTTCTGACCCTGTGTTGCAGCCATTTATTTGCATACAAGTAATGGTAAGTTTCAATATTTTGAAGTAACTTTAATAGGTCTGCAATAAAACAAGAACTTGCATTTATATAGCACCTTTTGCAATATTAGGAAATTGAGTGGGTGAACATTCGACCTCACTTTAACACAAAATGCTCTATGTGGGAGCTTTCTATGCACAAATTTGCTGCAACGTTAAAGCAGTAACTACATTTCAAGAATATTTCACTGGCTGAGGAATATTGTGGGATGTTTTGAGGTTTTGAAAGACACTGTTGTGAGGCAAATTCTTTTTTTTTAATTGACTGTCCCTAGTTCTGACATTTCCAGGGATTTTCTAGCTAATTCAAAATTCACCTTATCTGACATGATAACAGAGATGCATCTCATCGGGATGATTTCTTGACAAAGTGGAAGGAAATGCCACTAATATATGAGAAGAAGGCTATTACTTTGCGTGCTACATAGTCTGCATCGAATTTGTGTGGACTAGTTCTTTCATAGAAATGGCTGTAGCACAGGAGGCCAGTCAGCCTGTCATATCTGCTCCTACACCAGATCTCCAAGTGAGCAATGCATTGAGTGCCATTCTCCCACCCTCTCCCTGTAACCTTGCACATTCTTCCTTTCCCTTAATAATCCATTTTTTTTCTCTTGAATTCCTCAATTGGATCTGCCTCCATCAAATTCTCATGCACTGCATTTTCCAGGTCTGAGCTGCTCAAAATGTAAAAGGATTTCTCTTCGCATCAAAATTGCTTCTTTAATTGGTTTCCTTGACCTCTCCCTCAATTGGGAACAAATTACACTCTCGATTTACTTTGTCCAGGCCCTTCATAATTTCGAACACCTCCATCAAATTTCTTCTTAACCTTCTTCAAGAGAAACAGGCCCAGCTTCTTCAGTCGACCAATACACAATCAAGGGAGAGGAGAATCCTCTGATTTGGATCTCATTATGCAGCAGCCTTGCATTTGCTTCCATTGGTTAGACTACACTGGGGAGCACCATGCATACTTTGTGTATTCTTCTGGTCTGCAGATTTCAAACAAGGATATCATAAAGACTGCAAAGAAGATTTTCAAGGACGACACTAAAAGCTGAGAGGTTATAACTTTTCACAAATGACTGAACAGCCCTGAGGCTCTTTGCTCTCAGAAAGAGAAAGCCAAGGAGAGAATAAATAATGGATTTTTAAAATTAAGAAAGGTAAGGCAGATGTAGATTAGATTCCCTACAGTGTGGAAACAGACCCTTTGACCCAATCAGTCCACACCAACCCTCCGAAGAGTAACCTACCCAGACCCATTTCCTCTGACTAATGCACTTAACACTATGGGGCAATTTAGCATGGCCAATTCACCTGACCTGCACATCATTGGACTGTGGGAGGAAACCAGAGCATGCAGACAGTGGGAGAATATACAAGCTCCACACAGAGAGTCTCCCAAGGCTGGAATCGAACCTGGTACCCTGTTACTGTGAGGCTGCAGTGTTAACCACTGAGCCACCGTGCCACCCGGGGTAGAGGAGGTGTTTCTCACTAGTGGGAGTGTAGGGCTCACTAATAAAGGCAATTGAGGAATCAGAAGAATAGTCTTTACTTGCGGAGTGGTCAGAAAGTGGAGACAAAAATAAAAAATTGCTGGAGAAACTCAGCAGGTCTGGCAGCATCTGTGGAGAGAAATCAAAGTTAACATTTTGGGTCGAGTGACCCTTCCTCAGAAGGTGGAATGTGCTACTGCAAATTGCGTAGGTAAATGACCAGCATAGACACAATGTTGCGAGTGGTCTTTCTTCACTGCTGTATGATTCCACAGATTTTTCGGGAAGCTCTATAAGTGCACGAGAGAGAACAGAATAAAAAATGCTGATAGGTTGAGATGAAGTTGGTGGAAGAAGGATCATCTGGAATATAAACAGCAGCATTGATCAAATGGAACAAGTGGTCCATCCCCGCACTGTAAATTCCACATAGCGAGTTTGCAAAACAGTGCGCACAACTTGAATTTAGTCAAATGAATCATGACTGGTGCACACCAGCGAGTCAATCGTAGAGAGGTGTCATTCTGGAGTGTATTTGCATCAGCTGTAATATAGTTCAAGTGAATATCAGATTAGATCCTATCACTGAGGCAAGGTGAAATTCTGATCTGATGCAATGTTAACCTTTGTCAGCTGTTCTCTTCTATTATAGCCCAGTGGGTCAACGTGAGAAGGAAATGTTTGCACACAGAGTGACCTGTGTTATTGACTGTAAGTGTCTGTCAGGATTATTAAATACCTTAGATCTACGAGCATTGCAGGAAACATGGAATTGACAAGGTCTGCCCAGCCCCTCTTACAATAATAATTTGCATTCACATAACACCTTTAACGGGGCAAAATATCTAAAGCTGCTTCACAGAAATGTAGCTTACATGAAAATCTGGTGAGCTGCTTTAATGCATCTTGGAGATGCATAGACTTCCCTTGTGGGATGAACAAAGACATCAGCACCTGCCGACTCACTCTGATGAAGAGCTTATGCCCGAAATGTTGACTCTCCTGCTCCTCGGATGCTGCCTGACCTGCTGTGCTTTTCCAGCACCACACTTTTCGACTCTGAGAAACTAAGAGCCAACCAAGGAGCAAATGAGGAGAAATGACCAAAAGCTCAGTCAAGGTTAGAGTGGTGCTGGAAATGCACAGCAGGTCAGGCAGCATCCGAGGAGCAGGAAAATCGACATTTCGGGCAGGAGCTCTTCATCAGGAAGTGGGGTAAAAGCTCAGTCGAACAGGCAAGATTTAAAGAGCATCTAAATGAAGGAGAAAGGAGGTCATTTCAGATTTCAGCACCTGGCCAGCTCAAAGCAAAGCCAACCATTCTTTCTTTTAGTTCATTCACAGTATGTGAGCCTTACTGGAAAGGCCAACATCTATCACCAATCTGTAATTGCCTTTTCAAAGGTAGTGGCATGCTGACTTCTTGAACCACTGCAGGCCACATGTTGTAGGTAGACCCACAGAGGTGTTCAGTATGGAGTGCCAGCGTTTTGACTCAGTGACACTGAAGAGACCACAGTAAGTTTCTGAGTCAGGATGAGGTGTGACCTGGAGGAGAGTTCACAAGTAGATCCTGTGAACCAGCTGTGTCAGAAGGCATGCGTTTGGAACTTGTGACCTTGTCAAAGGAACATTGGTGAACTGTTTAATGGATTTTGGAGATGCATAGACTCCCCTTGTGGGATAAAACAAATACCTCAGCACCCTCCGACTCACCCTGCGACAGCAGCAGAAACCATACCACAGGAAAATTGACACTGAGGCACTCAAAGACCCTGATGAGAAAGCACCTCCTACTCAGCCAAACCTCACTGCTAACCTGTGACCCAGAGATGCAGAGAGTCAGGAGCGTTTGGCCTGTCCTCAAGGTCTCCAACATCAGTGAAGAGACACTCAGTCACTCAAACAGGAAACGCCAAGGCTGATGCCTGCATGGGAATTCCAGGGCATTCAGGAGCTGCTAACCCAGCTCAGGCCCTGAAACAGAAACCCAACCTCCGAGAGAGAAAGCAACTCGACAGGAGGCTGAAGGCAGCACAACATCAACAATGCCCACATGTTCCTGCAATTCAGGTTGTCAAAATCCACGACAAGGCCTTGGTTATGAATGCAGATCACTTTCCATATCTTCACAGTCTACTGTCAACAAGGCCACACCACAACAGTAAGGCTCAACACTGCCTTCAGTGCAGCCGCAGAGTCTTCAATCACCTAGTAAGAGAGTGTCTGAAGAGCAGGATTTCATACCCTGCATCAAGCTACTGGTCTTTACAGTAGGACCCCTCTTGTATGGCTCAGACCTGGGCTACGTACAACCTCAAAACTCCAGGGAGGTACCACCTGTGCTGCTTCTGCAATCCATAAACAGGATAGTTCACCAGCAACAGGGTCCTGACTTAGGACAACATCCCCAACATCAAAATCTTGACCACACTCAATCATCTCCATTGGACAGGCCATATTTTCCACATGTCTGATACAAGACCCCTGAAGCAAGCACCCAACTCAGAGCTTTAACGTGGCAAGCAAGGACACCCTCGAAGCCTCCTTGAAGGAGTGTAAAATCAGGTTCGGCACCTGGGAAACCTGGACCAAAGACCAGCACCTGGGAAGGATCTGTACATCTTGACTCTTATCACTACGGCAACCTGAAGTCAAGCATTGACAGAGAGGGCAGTGTTTGATAACCCAGGTATAGAGTCATAGAGTCTTAAAGATGTACAGCACAGAAACAGACCCTTTGGTCCAACGTGTCCATGCCAACCAGATATCCTAAATTAATCTAGTTCCATTAACCGGTACTTGGTCCATATCCCTCTAAACCCTTCCTACTCATATACCAATTCAGTTGCATTTAAATGTTGACATTGTACCAGCCTCCACCACTTCCTTTGGCAGCTCATTCCACACACACACCATCATCTGCATGAAAATGTTGCCCCTTAGGTCCCTTTTAAATCTGTCTTCTCTCACCCTAAACCTATGCCCTCTAGTTCTGGACTCCCCCACCCCAGGAAAAAGACCTTGTCTATTCACCCCAACTATGCCCCTCATGATTTTATAAACCTCTATAAGGTCACCCCTCAGCCTCTGACGCTCCAGGAAAAACAGCCCCAGCCTATTCAGCCTCTTCCTATAGCTCAAATCCTCCAACCCTGGCAACATCCTTGTAAATCTTTTCTGAACCCTTCCAAGTTTCACAACGTCCTTCCTATAGCTGGGAGACCAGAATTGCACACAATATTCCAAAAGTGGATAAACCAATGTCCTGTACAGCCACAACATTACTTCTCAACTCCTATATTCAATACTCTGACCAATAAAGGAAAGCATATCAAACGTCTTCTTCACTATCCTATCTACCTGTGACTCTACTTTCAAGGAAGTGGACCTGCACTCCAAGATCTCTTTGTTCAGCAACACTCCCAGAACCTTACCATTATTGCAAGGTTTGTGAAGGTTTGTAGCTCAGGTTGAGGTTTAGGGTGTATGTTTGCTCACTGAGCTGTAGGTTTGATATCCAGATGTTTCATTACCTGGCTAGGTAACATCATCAGTGGCGACCTCCAAGTGAAGCGAAGCTGTTGTCTCCTGCTTTCTATTTATATCTTTCTCCTGGATGGGGTTCCTGGGGTTTGTGGTGATGTCATTTCCTGTTCGTTTTCTGAAGGGTTGATAGATGGTATCTAGATCTGTGTGTTTGTTTATGGCGTTGTGGTTGGAGTGCCAGGCCTCTAGGAATTCTCTGGCATGTCTTTGCTTAGCCTGTCCCAGGATAGATGTGTTGTCCCAGTCGAAATAGTGGTTTTTTTCATTCGTGTGTAGGGCTACGAGGGAGAGAGGGTCGTGTCTTTTTGTGGCTAGCTGGTGTTCGTGTATCCTGGTGGCTAACTTTCTTCCTGTTTGTCCTACGTAATGTTTGTGGCAGTCCTTGCATGGAACTTTGTAGATGACATTGGTTTTATCCATGGGTTGTACTGGGTCTTTTAAGTTTGTTCGCTTTTGTTTGAGAGTGTTAGTGGGTTTGTGTGCTACTAGGATTCCAGGAACCCCATCCAGGAGAAAGATATAAAGAGAAAGCAGGAGACAACAGCTTTGCTTCACTTGGAGGTCGCCACTGATGATGTTACCTAGTCAGGTAATGAAACATCTGGATATCAAACCTACAGCTCAGTGAGCAAACCTACACCCGAAACCTTACCATTAAGTGTATAAGTCCTGCCCTGATTTGCCTTTCCAAAATGCAGCACCTCACATTTATCTAAATTAAACTCCTCAGCCTATTGGCCCATCTGATCAAGATCCCTTTGTACTCTGAGGTAATCTTCTTCGCTGTCCACTACACCCCCAATATTGGTTTAATCTGAAAACTTACTAAACATATCTCCTCTCTTCACATCCAAATCATTCATATAAGATGATGAAAAACAGTGGACCCAGCAGTGATCTTTGTGGCACACCACTGGTCACAGGCCTCGGTTGCCACCCTCCAATTGCACCAACCCAACCATCACCTCCCTGCACTGTGACAGTGATGGTAGGTCATACGCTTGACTGTTCAGTCAGCTGAGAGCTCACACTTATCGCAAGTCTTCCTTGAGCACAAGGGACTGTCTATGAAGAAGAGAGATTCTCACTTGTTGGAGAAGTTTATTGCCCAGTGCTTCTGAGGAACAAATGTTGCCAGCCAGCCAGAGTTGATGAGAGAAGGAGGGTTGTGCTAGACGAGAGCCGGGAGATGAGGAGGAAGGAAGCCACAGTGGTTTTCGAATACAAAGATGTGAATTTAAAATTGAGTCCTTGGTGGTTCGGGAGCTAATGTTAGTTAGCACAAAGGTTATGTCTGTGTGTGTGAGCTGGAGGTGCTGATGTCGGACTGGGGTGGACAAAGTTAAAAATCACACAACATCAGGTTATAGTCCAACAGGTGCTCCGAAAGCTAGTGCTTCCAAATAAACCTGTTGGACTATAACCTGGTGTTGTGGGATTTTTAACTGTGTGTGTGTGTGTGTGTGTGCTGGTGTATGTGTCAGGGGCAGTGGTAATGAAATACTTGAACAGACTTGGATGTGGGCAGAAAAGAAATGCACTGTCTGGTGTGATTTCCAGTGATATTGAACTGGAAAGTCCCAAGTTCTAGCCTTAATTTGTGCTTGATGAGATCACATTATCAAGGATCACAGTGGGAGATCAGATCATCAGCCTAGGCAGTATGCTTCCTTACTCACCATTCTGCAGCACATGTTTGTGTGGTAAAATGGGTGAAGACAGAGTCAGTAATGATACATTTCCAATGAATAACCCAGTGAGAATGCCCCTGAAATGAGTTTCCATTGGTTTCTTGAGTACTGACTATATGCTTGGAGAAACTAATTGGCCAGTTCCTGACTGGAATGAAAATGCAGAAGGTAAGTTTCTATATAGCTAACACTTACTCTGTCCTATCTCCTGGATTGGTTTCAATCGAATGAAGTAGGTGGAGAGGAAATTTTCCAGAATATTTATGCCCTTATTGACCCCTTTGTTTATTCCCCTTTTCCCAGAAGACTGCATGGCTACTGGGAAGGGGTTTGAGGAAGGGGGAAATGATCTATTGTATTCTCACAGATTATCATCAGTCCTGATTGAGAGGAACTTAAATATTCTCAGTCAAAATTCCAGTAGGTGTGAGTCCTTTGCAATCAGCCGAAGACAGTATTAACAGAGTGCAACATTGTCGGTGTTAGGAGACAAGGATTGGAGGAGGCCATCTGTCTCTGAGGGGTGAGAGGCACCATCTGAATACAATTGCTTTCCTTTTCCATTGCCATTCAATCTGATGCCAGCTCATGTGATGAACCGTGTGATTCAAATGCTAGACACGGCTGGTGTTAATGTTGCTGCAATCATTGTTGTGGAATCAAAGAGGCAGTTTATAATTGATTAACCTCCTGTGACTTCTGACGTAATGACAGAGAAGTAAACAGAGAATAATCTCATAGCAAGTGGTGTGAACACATAAGAACAGAATGCCTTCTCAAAACTGGAAAAGGTACGTGTTAATCTCAATATTATTGCGGCAATGTCTCAGGTCACAGAAAAGTCAATTTAATTATGAAATGGTTCAATGAATCTTCAAAGATACCAGTGGACCTAAGAGCACAGGATCACTGACCTCTAATAGCTAACAGGGACACAGCAACAAGAACATTCTGTATTACACAACCATGAGCAGCTGAATGCCTAAGCTGTTGCTTAACAGAGGACAAGGAACTCTCTTCCCCAGTTGATTGAAGACCCTGGGCCAATTAAAACATTCAAAAATATAGTTGATAAATTATTATTTGGTGAGCAGCACCAAGTGCTATATGGAGCAAAAATGGCAAAACAGAGTTCGGGTCTGGGTCCGCCATAATATAATTGAATGACAGTACAGGCCTACAAGGGCTGAATAGTCTACTCTTGCTCCTACATCTTGCTGAAAATTCTCTGAGATGTCCTGAGACCTTGAGAGGCATTTTATTAAGATAATAGGTTCTCCCTTTAATGCATTTTCGAAACATTATACTACTCCTCAGCCATAAATATTATAACAGTCCCATGATTCTTGCTGTCTCAGATGAGCCTGTGCTGTAAATGTACACATGGAATATCATGTTCTGTAATGAAACACAGATATTTCACTCATAACATTGGCAGCTGCTTTATCACTCATCGATTATCTTGTTAGCCTCACTTGTGAAAACAATTATCACATACAAATGTATGATTTGAGAACCAATGTAGGTCACTCAGCCCCTCAAGCCTGCTTTATTGTTCAATAATGCTATGGCTGATCTGATTGTGTCCTTAAGTCATTTCCCTGTCTTGTCATCCCTGCCCACTTCACCACTGCCGAGGCTAAAACTCCCTTGTTAGTCAAGAATCTATCTACACATTCATTAAAAACATTCAATGATCCTGCCACTCTCTGGAGAAGAGACTTCCGCAGATTCATAACCACCAACAGTGAAAAGTTCTCCCTGTTTCAGTCTTAAATAGGAAAACTCCATTTTGTAAAAAATTGTGTCCCCAACTCCCCTCGCTCCCATAGCAAGAAGGACCTTTCCAGTATCTGACTTGTCAAACCCCCTCAGGATCTTATATGTTTCAATGTGATACCTTCTCGTTCTCCCAAACACCAACGAAGACAGAGCCAATCTTAATTTCCATGCCATCTAAGGATTCATTTAAGGAAAAGCTGCAGAAATTTTAAAAACCTTTTAGGCTTGTACTCTCTGGACTTTAGAAGAATGAGGGGTGATCAAATTTAGGTATTCAAGATGATGAAAGCTGTAGATAAAATAGACTTGGATAAAATTCCTCTTGGTGGGCATTCGAGGTCGAGATGTCATAGTCTTAGGATAAGGGGGAGCAAATTTAACCAGAGTCGAGGAGTAACTACTTCTCCAAAGGGTTGCGAATCTGTGGAATTCGCTACCCCAAAGTGCAATGGATGCTGGGACAGTGAGTAAATTTAAGGAGGTGTTAGACAGATTTTTAATTGGTAATTAGTTGAAGGGATATGGAGAGAAGGCAGGAAAATGGAGATGAGGAGCATATCAGCCATGATCGAATGGCGGAGCAGACTCGATGGGCCGAATGGCCTAATTCCTCCCCTACATCTTATGAACTTATGAAGCTGTTGTGACCATTAAATGCCCTCATCGTGCTCCTCCTGTGAATATTCCTTAATGTAATACAAGTTGGGAAACCTTACCAAGTCCTAAATGCTATGAAGACATATAATATATTATTATTAGAAATTTGGGTTTTAAGGTGAGGCAAAAATGGATTTTAATTTTTCAGTTCTGTGAAGGTATGACATTTTTCCTTTCAAGGTCAGAAAGTTGTTTTGAACATTAAGCTCAAAATAGCATTTGTAAAATGTCATGTGATTTTGGCTTAATAGCTGGCAAACCAACTGAAGAAAAAATTGCTGAGGTATACATTAGCCAACCTCCAGTCACTCATCTGTGACTATCAATGCTATAAATATCTCGGTAAGAGGCCCAGCAATCACTTCCCTAGCTTCCCACAGAGTTCGAGGCAGCACCCGGCCCATATCCCTCCAAACCCTTCCTATTCATATACCCATCCAGATGCCTCTTAAATGTTGCAACTGTACCAGCCTCCACCACTTCCTCTGGCAGCTCATTCCATACACGTACCACCCTCTGCATGAAAAAGGATTCTTTTATATCTTTCCCCTCTCACCCTAAACCCTAAACCTATGCCCTCTAGTTCGGGACTTTATCCTTTCCATGCCCCTTATGATTTTATAAACCTCTATAAGGTCACTCCTCAGCCTCTGACGCTCCAGGGAAAACAGCCCTAGCCTATTCAACCTCTCCCTATAGCTCAAATTCTCCAAACCTGGCAACATCCTTATAAATCTTTTCTGAACCCTTTCAAGTTTTACAACATCTTTCTGATAGGAAGGAGACCAGAATTGCACACAATATTTTAACAGTGGCCTAACCAATGTCCTGTACAGCCACAATATGACCTCCCATCTCCTGTACTCAATACTCTGACCAATAAAGGAAAGCATACCAAACGCCTTCTTCACTATCCTAGCTACCTGTGACTCTACTTTCAAGGAGCTAGGAACTTGCACTCCATGGTCTTTCTGTTCAGCAACACTCCCTAGGACCTTGCCATTAAGTATATAAGTCCTGCTAAGAGTTGTTTTACCAAAATGCAGCACCTCACATTTATCTACATTAAACTCTTCTCATGCTACTTCTCAGCCCATTGACCCATCTGATCAGGATCCTGTTGTAATCTGAGGTAACCTTCTTCGCTGTCCACTACACCTCCAATTTTGGTGTCATCAGCAACCTTACTAACTGTACCTCTTATGCTCACATCCAAATCATTTATATAAATGATGAAAAGTAGTGGACCCAGCACCGATCCTTGTGGCATTCCACTGGTCATAGACCTCCAGTCTGAAAAACAACCCTCCACCACCACCCTCTGTCGTCTACCTTTGAGCCAGTACTGTATCCAAATGGCTAGTTCTCCCTGTATTCCATGAGATCCAGCCTTGCTAACCAGTCTCCCATGGGGAACCTTGTCGAACGCCTTACTGAAGTCCATATAAATTGCATCTACCACTCTACTCTCATCAATCCTCTTTGTTACTTCTTCAAAAAACTCAATCAAGTTTGTGAGACATGATTTCCCATGCACAAAGCCATGTTGACTATCCCTAATCAATCCTTGCCTTTCCAAATACATGTACATCCTGTCCCTCAGGATTCCCTCCAACAACTTGCCTACCACTGACGTCAGGCTCACTGGTCTATAGTTCCATGGCTTGTCCTTACCATCTTTCTTAAACATTAGCACCATGCAGGGTTTGGAGGGATAAGGGCCAGGTGTTGGCGGGTGAGACTAGATTGGGTTTGGATATCTGGTCGGCATGGATGAGTTGGACCAAAGGGTTGGTTACAATGCTGTACATCTCTATGGCTCTATTTGCTGGGTAGAATTTTACAATGACCAGAGAGAAAGAGAGAGAGTTGGGGTTCGGAAAAATTTACAGAAGTAGGTTGATGCAGAGAAGCGATGTGCATAACAGCAGTGATGACGTTAGTAGCAGTCTTCAGGCAGTCAGGACTGGAGAGAAGTCCTCAGCTGCTTAGAAGTCAGCAAGAAGTGAGCTATAGAGGCACAATGTTGTGGCAGTATCAAAGAGGAAGGCATCCTATGAAACTGTTGAAGTCATGAATGTTAGGAACCCTGGTGAAGTAATAAGTGCGCTGAGTTATCAATTTGTTTTAAGGGTCTCTGAGGGAGATATTAACTGAAGAAAATAGCATCAAAATACACAGCAGTTTGTTGAAAGAAAAACAATTAGAGCCATGCTAGCTGAAGATAGGGGTGAATTTTCATTCAGGTTTGAGAAGGCATTGCTAAGATAATATGAATGATATTCATAGTGAGATAGTTCAATTAATTTGTGTCTTGTGTAAAAGAGATTTTTTTCTCTTTTATGAACTTTTATGTTATTTTGTTAAAAGTATGTTGGCACCCACTTGTGAATACAATTAGTGACTGACTGCTACAGTAAACGAAATTAAAAAAAACTCATGGTCTATGTTTCATTCTGGGACTTGGCCAGTATTACTAACAGCTACAATTCTTAACATGAGTGCCTTGCCCTGTTCCTGTGTCCTGTAACACCCTTCTATTTCAAACTTACAGCTAATCATCTCTGCCTCAATGTTTAGTGCTGGTGGTTAACTTTCCCATCTGTGCAAAACTAGAAAAACCATTTAACTTACCGCATCCCTACATTGTAGAGATTCTCTAGATTTTTGGCCAAAATGACAGCAAAGGATCAGTGGAAGATATGATTATAGGGAGCCCCCTTGATTGATATCTCAGTTCATGTACTCATTTGGGAGATCCCTTTCCTTCCCAACAAGATTCCTGATGCCTGAGTTAACTGCCTCAATCCACCATTACTAAATATCCCAAGCCAGGCTCAGTTTTAACCAGCAGGGCACAATTAGAAATAACGAGCACATGAACTTGGCCGAGGAGGGATGGGCAGACATGACGAGAATTTGGTTGATAATGGTCCAGTGTGTCAGTCAGTCATCTCAGAGTGAGTTTGCTTCTCATCAGGAAATTACATTGCCAGCACTGTGGGTGCTGCGATTTAGAGCAAGGACAACTCTGAGGTCTAAAACGTGGAGGGACCAGGGACAACTTGGAAAGTGGGGAAGCTATGAGCAGTTGCACAAGAGCAGGGCCACATCCTACCTTGGCCCTATTTTCTCTCTGACTCTGGTTACTAAATACAAGCTGAACTGAAGTCACTTCCAGCTATCTTTCTGCTCTTCAAGATCAATGAGAACCCGAGAGCACAGTCAACAATGAAAAGCAGTCAATAATTTAAAACAACTGCTGCACATTCTGAACCAAGGCTATTGCTATACTAATCTCATTTAATTATTGCATAAATATGCCTGAGGTATCACAGAAATCATGGAAACATAGAATCATACAGTACAGGAAAGGGTCTTCAGCCCATCAAATCTGTACTATGAAAAATATGCTATTACCTAAATTAGCCCCAGTGGCCCGCACGCCTTGACAGTTATGATATGATAGTTGTGCTAAACAACAGAGTCTAAACAAAGGCTCTGAAAAATGGTCCATTTATTGTCAATGAGGGTGTATGCCTCCTGCACTTATAGCATGTTGATTATCCCAGGATAAAGACAGGTTTCATCAATTGCCATAATGCCAATAGGCATCCATGTCTCTGACAGCCCATCAGGATGTTCACTGGGAAAGTGCAGGAGATTGCAGTGCTATTCCTCAATGTGTGTGTGGTCATTCATTCCACACATTTTCACCATCTCCTTGTTTGGCTGATGCATGGGCCCTATAGGAGATCCCATTGGGTCTTCCTCCCTTTGCAGAAATCACCAGGGCTTCACAGCTCTCTCCCGCAGTGAGCCAGCAGGTCTGGATTCCTTCCTGGACACTGACCCCACCGTGGGCCTGAGGATTTTTACAATTCTGTCCAAACCTTACATCTCCAACAGACAGCCCCACCTAGCATCATTACAACAAATCAAGATCCTGTGCGCTAGGGTAAACGGGTCAGCACCTTCTTCGAGGTCTTACTGAATTTTTATCTCCAATGACTTTCAATGTCACAAATCGTACGTGCAAGGAGGAAGAGGGGCTTATAAAAGAGTGTAAAAGGGACTGCTCAAAGCTCACAGCCATGCCAATGGACCTGTTCGCACTTTGGAGCTTTGCTTCAAGGAATCAGAGGCCAATTGTTTCTACATTACATTGACAAATACATGGCATTTTGGAAAGGCAAATCAAGGCAGGTCATATACAATTAATGCTAAGGTCCTGAGAGTGCTGAACAAAGAGACCTTGGAGTGCAGGTTCATAGCTCCTTGAAAATACAGTCACAGTTAGACAGGATAATGAAGAAGGCATATGGTATGCTTTGCTTCATTGGTCAGTGCATTGAGTATAGGAGTTGGGAGGTTATGTTGCAGCTGTACAGGACGTTGAGGGGTTCGGTCACGTTTGGAATATTGTGTACAATTCTGGTCTCCCTCCTATAGGAAGGATGCTGTGAAACTTGAAAGGGTTCAGAAAAGATTTACAAGGATGTTGCCAGGGTTGGAGGGTTTGAGCTACAGAGAGAGACTGAATAGGCTGGGGCTGTTTTTTCTGGAGCATCAGAGGCTGACAGGTGACTTTATAGAGATTTATAAAATCATGAGGTGCATGGATAGGGTGAATAGACAAGCTCTTTGCCCTGGGGTGGGGCAGTCCAGACCTAGAGGGCATAGGTTTAAGGTGAGAGGGGAAAGATTTAAAAGGGACCTAAGGGGCAACTTTTTCATGCAGAGGATGATGCGTGTATGGAATGAGCTGCCAGAGGATGTGGTGGAGGCAGGTACAACGACAACTTTTAAAAGGCATCTGGATGGTATATGAATAGAAAGGGTTTAGAGGGATATGGGCCTGGCAAATGGGACTATTATAATTTAGGATATCTGGTCGGCATGGACGAGTTGGACCAAAGGGTTTGTTTGTGTGCTGTACTTCTCTATGACTCTGATTCTAATTCAGTGATGACACCTCAAAGAGGATCCTTTACCATATAACTCTCTAGGCTGCCCTGAGGTTATGAAAGGTGCTATATAAATTTAAGTTATTTCTTTCTTTGTGCTGGGATTTCTTCCAGGAGTCTAATTAGATTGGGCTATCATTCACCAGTAGGCAGGTTCTAGACTATAGAAACAATTCTTGGAATCTCTACAGTGTGGAAACAGGCCATTTGGTCCATCGTGTCTACACTGACCCTCTGAAGAGCATCCTACCCAGACCCACCCCCACTCCCCTATATTTCCCGTGGCTGATCCACCTGAACACTATGGGCAATTTAGCATGGCAATCCACCTAACCTGCACATTTCTGGATTGTGAGAGGAAACCGTAGTACCTGGAGGAAACCTACACAGATACGGGGAAAATGTGCAAACTCCAGACAGGCAGTCACCTGATTGAACCCAGGTCCCTGGCGCTGTGAGATAGCAGTGCTAATCACTGAGCCACCACGCCGGTTATTAGGCAATAGATACAGTCCTTTTATTACCCATTCATGGGATGTGGGCATCGCCGGCTGGTCCAGCATTTATTGCACATAACTTGTCGCTGAACCGCTGCAGTCCATGTGCAGTAAGTAGACCCAGAATGTTGTTATGGAGGGATTTGCAGGGTTTTGACCCAGTGACAGTGAATTGTCTGGCAACGTATTTCCAAGTCAGAATGGTGAGTAGCTCGGAGGGGAACCTGAAGTTGCTGGCGTTCCCTTCCAAGTCACTCACCTTCCCATTCACCGCCTTGTTTCTGATATGACCTAACTATCAATGTTAGCCTGCTCAGATGCTCTCATCATGGCTCATTGCTTTTGTGAGTGTGGAATCTATTTTCCATACAATGTAAGAATCCATCTCATGCCAGTTCCAGAAATTAATACTGCAGATCAAAGTATTAAATACATGCTCATTTTAGTTTATCTCAAGCCAATTCATGTGATAGAAGTTGCTGGAAAAGCTATGAAGAGAAATCAAAGTTTCAGGTCTGGTGACTCTTCCTCAGAATTCATGTGATATTTTGTAGCAGAACAGATGTTACACTTTCAATATCTCATGCTGTGTTCATAAGTCATTTTCAAATATTCTCACACTGATGTCAGGATAAATCACTTCCTGCCAGTGCCAATCTGAGAATTGTTCTGACTGTGATGATGTTGAAGTGCTTACATTGCTCTTTTTAAAATATATTCTCAGAATTTAAGCAACACATGCAAAAACCAGCATTTATTGAGCATCCCTAGTTGCCTGTGAAAAGGTGATATACTTTGAATAACTACAGTCTGTCTTGTAAAGGGACAGGGAATATTGTCAGGTGCTTAACAGACCAATAGCATTAGACTGAACTGGGCAGCAAAAGACTTTCAGAGATTAAAAAAGTTTTTATTGTAAAGCAATATTTCAGCATAAACACCAGGTTCCATCTTTCCCTTTTGGATCTGATCCCTGTCCAGCAGCCAATGGGCATAAAAACAGTTTTAATTTTAATAATCCAGTTGAACTAAACACCAAATCATCAAACTACAACCAACTACAACAAACACAAACACAAGGCACATAGTATGAAATCTTACCACGATGAAATTTGAATTCAACTAGTAAGTCTGGAATTGAATATTAATCTGTTTGCGACCATGTGTCTACTGTCAATTGTCGTAGAAGTGAATTTCACTAAGGAAGAAATTAAACATTCACCAAGTTGGTGGTTACTGAATTGTGCCACCTTCCCCCAGCCAGATGTGCATTTGCTGAGCAGGGTGAGGACAGTGTTGTCACAGAGCGTCAAGCTCATTGTGACAATCCACTCTGATTCTGGTGTCAATATCTCACCGCTCCATCAGGGAGGGCAGAGTGGCCCTGTACACCAGGAGAAGAGGTTCAGAAGCTGGAATTCTGTCAAATACGGAATGGCCCCATGACTGGGATTGAGACCAGAACTCAAGATGGGAAATGGGACCATGTGTAGCATCTTATTAGATTGGAGGGGGATGGGCAACTAAAAGGTCACCTGTGGGAACACTGTCCAAAACAAAAAGAGAAAACCTTTCCATTGAGCGAGAGGTTCGGGTCTGCAATGCATTGCCTGGAAGTGGGGAGGAGGCAGGTTCAAGCAATCCCTCTTGATTAGATGATTATTGAAATAGAAACAATGCACAGGGTGCAGGCAAAAGGCAGGAGGTTGACAGAATAAGTCAAAATACTCTTGGAACCAGTGCAGATATGAAGGGCTGAGTGGCCTCTGCAGATGGCAAAACAATTCTGTGACTCAGTGATTCAATAATAGATTGAAGGCCAGCTCTCAGAGGGCAGCCTTTATAGTATAATCATTAGGCCTGGTCAGATCAGAGGCTGCAGGGGGATGGTGAAGGGCTACCAGAAACAAGGATTGTCTTCTGTATTCTTCCCAGGCCATGCAAGGAAGGCCCAGTGATTGGGGAATTCACCTTTCATTTGGGGATGCCTTCACTGAGGGAGTGTCCATTTCCCCTGCTAGACATCTTCAAGGACTATAAAGTGGGAAGTGCCCTTCCCTCCATACCAGGAACCCACTGGGAGACTACCAACATTTGGCCGGCAAGCTTCCCATGTGAAAGCAGTGTTCCCGACTCAGGAAGAATGTCAGAAAATGTGGGGAATGGTCTTTAATTGGGTATTTAACTTGGTTAGTTACTCACACAGCCAGTGGCAGTACCACTGAGTGCCTGCCATGGAGTAATACCTCCTGGAGCCTGCAAAACATTGGGCTGCCATTTGGGTTTCTGCTGCCAATAGCTAGCCTTCCTGTTTAGCAGCCTATTTTCCAGGCAGTTGGGAAAAGCTAGCCATAGTCACTTTGATAGAGAAGGAGGAATGAGTGTGTGTCTGTGCCAGAGGAGTGCGGTTCCGAGGGAGGGCAATAGACGATCATTCAATGGTGACATTGTCACGCCCCTTGGCAGCAGCTAAACAGTCTGAGTACAAACTGGTCAGGCTGTATGGCATCAAGCTTGGCTTAGGTGGCACCAATCATGGATCCCATGACCTAAGTGCACTGCAGCAATCAGGTGTTGCCTACTATCTGCACGTCCATTGAAATTGTGACATGGAACACTAGACATTACAGGTAAATCTGTGAATGTTCCCCAGGACAGACTCGGCTGCCATCTCCGAACTGGAAAGAGTGGCCTCCCAAGCTCTGTATGAGGCTTACATTACGGCTCGACCTCTGCCCTGCCAATGGACCAGATGTTAGCCTTTTCATCTGAAATATCTCATTAAAGCTGTCACTTGAGACCTCTGCAGCAGACCAGGGTCTGCAGCCTCACTAGAAATATAGACATTGGCAGCAGGAGAGAGCCATTCGGCCCCTCAATCCTGTTCTGCCATTTAATATGATCTTGACTGGTGATCCTACTCAATATCCTGTTCCTGCTCTCTCCCCCATACCCTTTGATCCCTTTAGCACCAAGAACTACTAACTCCTCCTTCTTGACAATATTCAATGTTTTGGCTTTGACCACTTTCTGTGGTAGAGGGTTCCACAGGGTCTGTGGTGAGCTGACATCCATGCTGCCCTCTTGTCCTGGCCTGAAGCTTCATGCTGCCAATACCTGAGCTGTAGGCAGGAAGTGGCAGCACATCCACAATAATCATCTTCTATTACTTGCACTCTTCACAGAGAGGCCATAATAGCTAACCAAGCAATCAGTTTTTCCAGAAATGGGATGAAGGTAAAGTGGGCTACATGAGGGCAGAACTTCCCAAGAATGCTCTTGGCATCATTGGGTGCAGCATCCTCTGTCACTATTGGCTCATAATTCCAAGAACTGTCTCCTCTCCAGGGATCAGGTCTATCTTATTGGTAATTCTCTGCTGCTACATTCTGATCTGTGGTACCTGTCCTGCAAGAGAGAGGGAAGAGTGTCAGTGAGAGATGCGATGGGTGATAAGCATTTCAGAGCAGAATCATTGGAAGTATGGGAGATGTGGGTGTGAGGTTGGTAGCAGTGGTGAGTATGTGAAGCTGAGCTTGAGCACCTGAATGTTAGGACTGTGTCTTGATTACTGAAAAGTGAGGAACAGAATGTGGTGCGTTGAGCAACATGTGAGCTTAGTGGTGTGATGAGGAGATATTGCCATCGCAATCTCCCATCACTGACCTTAATGGTTTGTGCAAGGTCACTGAAACTGACATACTGCAGACAAGACCAGAGGCCCAATTCCATAAATTGACCTCAATGATCTCCACAGCCTGTGGCTTCCATGACAGAAATATGGCCTCTCTTCCTTTCAACCTCTTGGACTATGTCCTTCCAATCTGAATCAGAGAACATGGAAGCTCTCTCTCTCTCTCTCTTTATCTCTTGAAGCCAACTGTAAAAAAAACCATTTCAAGACAGTTCCTGCACCAGTTACAGCATGACTCTCCCTTTAAGCAAGGCAGGCCACCCTTAAGAAGAGCAGTTGGCTATGACCTTGTGTTAACCCCTAATGCTCCTGAGCCTCGCATTGAGCATGCCATCAGCCAGCAGCACATTTCACACCAGGCTCTTGCTGCATTCATGTTGATGTGAAGCGTGTGTGCTGCCTGTATCAACTCAGTCAGGGACAATCTCACATCACTATCCCCATGCTCAAAACAAAGGGTATCTGATTTTTTACCTCTTAGCTGCCTGTTCAAGTGTATGTAAAGAACACATGGGGTCATAGAGATGTACAGCATGGAAACAAGCCGTTCGGTCCAACTCCTAAATCCTAAATTATTCTAGTCCCATTTGCCAGCATTTGGCCCATATCCCTCTCAACCCTTCCTATTCATATTCCCATCCAGATGCCTTTTAAATGTTGTAATTTTACCAGCCTCCACCACTTCCTCTGGCAGTTCATTCCATACAAGTACCACCCTCTGCGTGAAAAAGTTGCCTCTTAGGTCCTTTTTATATCTTTCCCCTCTCATTTAAACCTTTAGTTTTGGACTCCCCTACTCTGGTTATTTACCTTATCCATGCCCCTCATGATTTTATAAACCTCCAAAAGGTCACCCCTCTGCCTCCAGCGGAAATAGCCCCAGCCTATTCAGCCTCTCCCTATATATCAAACCCTCCAATACCAGCAGCATAATGGTTTGAAGATGACCAAAATGTTTTCTTGATATCCCGGAGATCATTGGTCCTTCAACTAATATCTTGAGAAATATAGAAATATATGAACCACAACTGATTCATTTGCTTTTGGAACTTTTTATGATCAAAGTAACTGCCAAGTTTTCCAACATAAAAGCAATGCACTGAATAGGTGGCATTTGTGGAGAGAGAGCAGAGTTAACGTTTTGAATCCAATGACCTTTCGGAATAGTTCTAAAGGAGTTTCACAAGACTTGAAACATTAACTCTGTTTTCTCTCCACAGATGCTGCCAGACCTGCTGAGTTTCCTAAGCCTTCTCTGTCTCTTTGGTTCAGATTTCCAGCATCTGCAGTTCTTTGTTTTATTGATTCAGTAGGTGTTTGGTATTTGGAAATATTTTCAGCAATAAATCATTTAGTGTGTTGAGTTGATCATGAAGCAATTTGGAAATACCAGAGGTCATGACTTGGAATCAGATTGATCAAGTTGTTAAAGAAGTGAGTGTAATATTTAAATATTGGTGCACATCATCTACAATGCATAACTTGCCTGGATGGTTGTAGCTTGAACAACTCTCAAGAAACTTGACACATTCAGAGCAAAGCAGCTGACTTGTTTGGCACCACAACCACTCCCTCCACCACTGATGCTCAGTAACAGCAGTGTGAACTCTCGATAAGATGCACTGCAGAAATTCACCAAATATCCTGAGTCAGCACCATCCAAACCCACAACCACTTCCATTTAGAAGGATAGGGGCAGCAGGTACACGGGAACACCACCATCTGTAAGTTCCCCTCTAAAGCACTCACCATCCTGACTTAGAAATATACCACCATTTATGCACTGTTGTTGGGTTGTAATCCTGGAATTCGCTTCCTAATTGTATTGTGGGTCTTCCTAAAGGGCATGATTCAAGAAGGTCGCTCACCACCAGCTTCTCAAGGGCAACTAGAAATGAGCAATAAATGGTGGCTCAATCAGCAACATCCACATCCCACTGCTGAATAAAAAATATTTCAGATATCAATAATTCGATGGACTCATACTGGCATTTGCAACACTGCAGTACATTAGCCAAAAGTAATTGAAATATGTACAGTAGCCACAAGAGCAGGTTGGGAATCCTGAGGTGAGTAACTCACCTCCTGACTCCCCAATGTTTGTCCATCATCTAAAGTCAGGGGTGTGATGGGATGCTCTCCACTTGCCTGTTTGGGTGAAGCTCCAACAACACCCAAGAAGCTCAACACCATCCAGAGAATCCGCAAACATTCACTCATTCCAATACCAATGTTCAGGTGCAGCAGTGTGTACCATCTATGAGTTGCAGTGAATTAACTCACTGCTACTCCTTCAGCAGTACTGTCCAAACCCATGACCTTTACCATCTCGAGGTACAAGGGTGGCAGATACATGGGAACTAGGAGAAAGTGAGGACTGCAGATGCTGGAGATCAGAGTCGAGAGGGTGGTGCTGGAAAAGCACAGCAGGTCAGGCAGCATCCGAGGAGCAGGAGAATCGAAGTTTCGGGCGTAAACCCTTCATCAGGAATGAGGCTTGTGGGTAGGGAAATGCCAAGTTCCCTACATGCTCCTCTCTGAGTCCCTCATCATCCTGATTTCGATCTACATCACTGTCCCTTCAGGGTCACTCAGTCAAAATTCTGAGACTCCCTTCCCAGCAATATTGTGGGCTTCACTATACCCCAGGGGCTAAAGCTCACAATCATCTGCTCAGTGGCAATTAGGTTTGGACAATAACTGCTCACCCAGCCAACAATCCCACATCCTTAGAATGAACATTACAGGAAGGACGTGGAGGTTTTGGAGAGGGTGCAGAAATGTTTACCAGGATGTTTCCTGGATTAGAGGGTATCAGCTACAAGGAGAGGCTAGAAAAACTCACATTGTTTTCTGTGGAGTGGCGGAGGCTGAGGGGAAAAATCTATAACATTTTGAGATATATAGATGGTGTTGACACTCAGAATCTTTTTCCCAAAGTTGAAATGTCTAATACTAGGGGGCATGCGTTTGAGACGAGAGGGGGATAGTTGAAAGGAGATGTGAGGGGCAAGTTTTTTACAAAGAGAGTGGTAGAAGTCTGGAAAGTGCTGCTGGGGTCATGGTAGAGGCAGATATGAAAGGGACATTTAAGAGACTTTTAGATAAACAGAAATATATATGTGTGTGTGTGCAAGAAATAGAGGGTTATGGACCAAAGGTAGGGAGAAGGGATTAATGTGGCATCATTTTCAGCCCAATATCATGGACCAGAAGGCTGGATCCTGTGCTGTACAGTTCTATGTTCTATGTTCAATGAATATAAAAAAGTAATTATCATGCACAGAGCCTTTATCGGCACCATATAAATGCAGGTTGTTGTCAATGCAACTGTGGCAGCAAGTGTCTGAGGAGAGCCCAAGCAAGTAATGTTGAATTTTTCAGTATCTTCCCTGAGCATCAGAAATTCCTACCTTGGATTTCAGCAACAGTTTTTAACTGGAGATTTTGCAATGTATTGTGATTTTTTTTGGATTGCGAGTGAGCAGACATCCTGTCTCAAGATCTATGTTGCACCATTTCAAACCCATCTTACAATCTCAGCAATATGTCCAATTTCAGTGATTGTGACATTTTGCAATCAAAAATATGATATGGTAGGGAAGGAGCTGGGGAACTGATGAATTGAGCAACAAGAGGCCTTCACAAAATTGTGAATATGTTCCCAGTTCCACAATTTTCTCTGACAACATGTTACAGCTCGGCAGTTTCCCCATGAAAAAGATTCAGGATAGTGGCCCTCCAAATTCAAGCAACCTCAGTCTCACTGAATGTGACAACACTGAAACAGACATAACTAGCCACAGTGCTCCAAGCTTTCAAAAATGTCAGAGCATAGTTCATTTGAAATTAAACATTCTGGGGAGAGGAAATCCAGAACCCCATGCTAAATGTTGGAGGGACGTGGGCTCGAGTCCCACCATGGTAGCTGGTGACATTTGAATTCAATGAAAATCTGGAAAAAAAAGGTAACCTCATGGTGTAAGTGCCGATTGTCATAGAAAAGTCTGGTTTGGTAATGTCCCATAGGGAAGGAAATCTGCCTTCCCTGCCTGACCCACCCTAACCCTGTAACCCCGCATTTCCCATGGCTAACCCACCTTGCCTGCACATCCCTGGGCACTACAGGCAATTTAGCCTGGCCGATCCACCGTAACTTTAGACTGTGAGAGCAAACCGGAGCATCAGGAGGAAATCCACGCAGACATAGGGAGAATGTGCTGGTCTGGCCTACATGTGATTTCAGATCCACAGTGGTTAACTCTTGTGCACTCGATGAAATGGCCAAGGTAGTGACTCAGTTAGGGCAATTAGAGATGGGGAATAAATGCTGACCTAGTCAGCAATCCTCAAAACCCATGATTAAAAAAAAACAAAACTTTTTTTTGTTCGTTTCACATTTGCATAACACCGTTCACAACTTCAAAGAGCTGTTCAGCTAACGAAGCAGTCTTTAAGGACAATATAGGGAGCACAACAACCAATTTGAGCATAGCAAGCTCTCATAAAACTAGGTCATAATTACCAGTTTATCTTATTCGTGTTGGCTCAGTCCAAAACGTCGATTTTTCCTGCTCCTCAGATGCTGCCTGACCTGCTGTGCTTTTCTAATCTAGACTCTGATCTCCAGCATCTGCAGTCCTCACTTTTGACTGGCTGGGAACATCAGGAAGCTTTGAGATAGAACCGCAGGAATGTTTACATCTTCCTGAGGAAGCAGAGATGATATGATTTTAAAGCAAAATGGTACTGGCATTGCATAAAGAAACTGATATTTCTGACAGCGCAGTCTTGCACTAAGAGTCAGCCTGGATAAAGGCGTGGTGCTCCTGATAATCATGCAGTCAATTGGGACAGAACTTCAGACGTTAATGAAATTGGAATTATGCAGAGGTGCTGGTGTTGGACTGGGGGTGGAGAAAGTCAGAAGTCACACATTATCAGGTCATAGTCCAACAGGTTTATTCAAAATCACACGCTTTTGGAACGCTACTCCTTCATCAGGTGAAGTGGAGGGAAGCGCACAATTATTTATTTCAAGCATAGCTTCCAATAGTCAGCACTTAAACTTGTGTGTAGGAAAGGACTATTTGATCAAGGCATATACTGACTGCTTGAAATCTATGGCACAATGCGTTTGAATGAGTCAGAAACTCCAAGGGAGGCAAGGAACGAAAGTGGGGGGTGGTGTGCGAGGGGGAAAACCAATAAAAGTACCCAACTAACTAAGGTGGGAAGACGCTTTGAATTTAAAAAATCTCCAACTGAAACAACCTACCTTTAAGATTGTGAATAAAGCTATACCTAACCACAGCATAAATGTCAACCTCTACATGAGTCAGGGAGGAGAACTGATATTGCATCATCTCTAACTGATGAAATGTGAGTGACTCATTGAGAAACTTGCTGAATCAATGGGTAACACAAAAACACAGCACAGTTTCTGTATTACTACACAGCCTGATTGGTCAGTGCCCTGACAGATGGCTCTGAATCAGGAATGAATATGAAGCAGGAATTATTTTAAGGTATTTGATGCCCATGGATGGGAGGTGTGAAGCATTCAATCCAAATTCACATTCTCGTGTATATATGATGAATCGTTAAAGAAGAAGCTAAATGGAGAAAGGGAAGTTAAGTCACCATAGACCCAGAGGGACACCCTCTCAGTAGAGAGAGGTGACTGGTGGTGGTTTATCCTGAGGGTCACTGTGTTTCAGGTGGATAGAGAGGTTGAGAAGGAGTGTCCTGAGTGGTAACTGAACCCACACTGTTGGCATCACTCTGCACTGCACACCAGCTGCACTGCCAACTCAAGCTGATAAAGGGATGAGATGAAAGGCAAGGTCACTGAAGGTCAAGGCTCTACAAACCAGAATGGTGCCTTTCATCAGAAATCTGCACTTTCATTTCTTCCATGTGCAGTTGAGAGATTCTGAGGTGAGAAAGGGGAGAAAGGGTTCTTCTACTTCATATAAAATTACAACAAGCAGCAGTCAGCTATTTAGCTCATCAAACCTGCTCCACTTTTCAGTAAGATCAGTGACAGCTCTAATCTTGGCTTGCTCATTCACCTTGACCCTGTCTGGATCGTCAGAATGGAATATCATAGCTATGTCACTCACTAACCTCCCCAACGCAGGGAATTTCCCCTTCTTGCCACCCTCAGGCCTTGATTTTGTGAACTGCCTGCTTGATCCTCACTGCTCCCACTACTAAATTGACATATATTTTTAAAAATCCGATTCACTAATATCCCTTACGGAAGAAGATCTGCCATTGTAACTTGGTTTGGCTTAAATGTTGCTCCAGACGCACAGCAATGTGGTTGACTCTTAACTGGCCTCTGAAACAGCCTTCCAAGTCACTCAATTAACTGGAAGGTGACTGATAATCACCTTCTCAAGGGTATTTAGGGAAGGTAATAAAAGGCCAGAAATCATAGCTTTAAAAGTATTGAGCATACCCCATTAATGGTATAGAAATGTCTGACTCTGGGCAAATTGTTAACTATTAAATAAAGTTTAAAGAAAAGTTCAATTCTTCCAAAGTCAGAAAGTAAAGTCTACAGAATAAGAGATTGCACCTCCCCAACTGTGGGCGGCACTTATTTAAATTGCCTGCCCTCCCCCCTTCAATAACATCTGGTCCTCCCACTGGGAAATGTTGGTGAGCCCAAACTATCTCAACACACAGTCCCTGTTGTTATCCCTCACCTCAAAGCTCACACACTCCTCCCCACCATCTCCCCCCCCACCCCCAACCATCAACCAGCTCCTCCACCCTTCCCCTGATTTGGAGAGCCCTGCCTTTAGCTGGAAGAACAACCCTAAGCTTGGGTCTCTGTGGAGCGGGACGTTTGAAGGCCGCAAAAACCATCTGTAGAACAGGCCAGGATTATAACAATGGGGGTGGACTCACATTTTCTACTGCTGTTGTTTACTTCAAAAAGGTTCATTAAAAATAAATAATGTGTCCCAGTCACGTTACAGAAAATGGATAGACTTTCAGTTCAGAGATTGGTTCTGTGGTTGAGGAACTTGTGTCATACGGCTACTTCAGAGAAGCTGGAGTTGTTCTCTTTGCAGTAGAGATAATTAGGAAGAGGTTTGATAGAGGCATTCAAAATCATAAGGGGCCTGACCACAGTAGATGGTGAGGTACTGTTACCTTTGGCCAAATGATCTAAAGCCAGAGGCTGTTGATTTACAAAAGAAACAACAGCGACATAAGGGAATCCAGAGAAACTAGAAGCAGCAGTTTCCAAATTTCTGTGTGGGTGAATCATTCACCCACGAGCACATTCAGAAACTCTCAGGCATCAAGTTTACTTCTTTGGTGCAGCCCATTTTGAAAAAACAAACTAAATCACATGGCTCTTCAAGATGACCTCTACCAGCCTGCATGAGCTGATGGGTCATAGAGTCATAGAGACATACCCTTCGGTCCAATCTGTCCATGCCCATCAGATATCTTAACCTAATCTAGTCCCATTTTCCAGCACTTGGCCCATAACCCTCTAAACCTTTCCTATTCATAACCCATAGCCTTTTAAATGCTATAATGGTACCAACCTCCACCACTTCCTCTGGCAGCTCATTCCACACACAAACACACCATCCTCTGCGTGAAAACGTTGCTCCTTAGGCCCCTTTTAAATCTTTCCCCTCTCACCCTAAACCTATACCCTCTAGTTTCAGACTCCCCCACCCTGGTGAGTGGCCTCTTTCTGCATTGGATGACTGTGGGAAGATCCAAAAGCAAAATTGCTCCTCATCTGGCAACTTCTTATTGGCCTATGCTCCCTAATTCATAAGTGCCCATCTTGCCAGAAAATGCCACAGTCCATCACATGCTCACATGGAGGTCCCAGCCCATTACTTACATTTCTGATTCAATTAGATTAGATTCCCTACAGTGTGGAAACAGGCCCTTTGGACCCTCCGAAGAGTAACTCACCCAGACCCATTTCCCTCTGACTAATGAGCAATTTAGCATGGCCAATTCACCCTGACCTGCACATTATTGAACTGTGGAAGGAAACCGGAGCACCCGGACAAAATCCACACAGACACAGGGAGAATGTGCAAACATCACACAGACTGTCACCCAAGGCTGGAATCGAACCTGGATCTCTGAGGCAGCAGTGCTAACCACTGAGCCATGTTGTACTAGTATCTTCTCATGTGACCCAGTGTCAAAATAGTCACATGCTCCTCAGAAGGACTGTGCTATATTTATGGTTGCATATAAATGCAGGTTGTTTTTCATGTGATTGAAACCGGGGAAGTAAATGTTCAGGTGAATCAATGACATTTGGTGGAAGCTTTCAACCAGTTTCTTCCCTTTGTGCAAAAAAAAATCCAATCTTGTGACTTCAACAACAGTCATTGACTGAAGAGCTAACAACTCTTTTGCAATGCGGTGCGATTCTTGAATCTGTGAGTTTCGCAGACATCCTGTCTCAGGACCCAGGTTGCATCACGTCAGGCTATCTCACAATCTCAGTGACATGTCCGATTGCAGAGATTTTGCTGTTTTGCAATCAAAAAGAGTATATCAGGGAAGCAGCAAGGATTACCCAATTAATCTCAACAGATTAGATCGAAAAATCACCATAGTCTGACTATAGTGCTGCTCTCTCATTAGGTGATGGGCAGTGGTTTAACCTGAGGGTCACAATGCCTCAGGTGAAAGGGAGAGGTTGAGAAGGAGAATCCTTTGTGGTAATCTCAGCCGGTGTAGGAATTGATGACGTGCTGTTAGCATCGCTGCAATGCCAACCAGCTGTCCAGCCAACTGAGCTAACAGACCTCTAAAGCACTTTGAGATATCCTTTTTTGATAGGCATTGCAATAATGCAAAGTCTTTAAGTTCCTTCTGTGTAGAAAGGACAGCATTGAAAAGAAGTGAAGATTTTCAGTTTTCACTGCTCTTCCTTGAATAGGGATCTTTTTGTTTCCAGGTGTGAGGATTGAAAGGGCCTTAATTTAATGTCTCCCTCTGAATGCCAGCCCAGATTCTGATGCTTCAATCTCTAAAGTTGGAACTAAAAACCCAGCTTCTGACTCAGAAGGTTTGCAGTGAGCCATGGGTGACTGTACTCGTTCAGTCAGTGCATGTGATTACTTAATACCCATTGAGGAATCATAGGCACACTCCCAATTTTCCTTAGTTCCCTTCCTGAGAATGTGCATTTATTAACTCAGCCTTTTAAAATACCTTGTAAACTGTTACGTCCCCGTAAGTGCTTTCCAATGCAAACTAAATTTGTCCAAGACAGGGGGCTGCATGGGGCAAGAGTGAAGCTATGACTTATTCCCATACCCACGCCCTTGGCACCACCATCCCACTCCCAACATAATGGTTTAGCAACACTGAAATGAACAGTAGGAGTAAACCATTCTGCCCCTCAATTAGATCCTGGCTAATCTACCCCTGCACCATTTGCCTGCACTAACCCCACATCCCTTGATACCTTACCCTGGAGCAGCCTTTTTTGATGGTTCTGGGAGTTGAGAGCTTTTCACTGAGATGAGTGTGGGGTAGAGGGCACCCGAGAATGGAGGTTTGAATATGTCTATGTTTTTCAAGATCAATTGAAAAACATAAATAACTTGGGAAAGAGGCAAACTTGCAAAAGCTTCTGTACCTCGTCTTAAATGTTCCCTCTGTTGTTGACCATTACAACAGAAGCAGCTGAAGATTGCACAACACTGAAACTCCGATGAATAACTCTGAGAATATCTAAAGAGAATCACATCACAACATGCATACATGGTGAATAATATTTAGCTGTAAGGGAGGGTAGCTATTGCAAAACATGTTAAATACTTGCACAGTGTGCATACAGATGTAAGACTGTATTTCTGTCTATATTACACATAATCATCTGTCCACAATTAGAATCCTGTCGAAGGTTTTTGTGGTGTCTGAAAACTTTTACAAAAAGCCACTTGTTAAAAGTTAAAAAGAGGAATCATTTATTTCTTAATTCCTATTCTATTCTTTCAGAAGTATGAAGCCAGCAATGTAGAATTTCACCCTGGGAAATATATGTCAACCTCAGGGCACTGAGATACCTCTGACCTCCTGGGAGGTCCTGATCCTTTTTCTCACAGTCTGGAGACCCCTGAGGCCCTTGTAGGGACAAATATGATGAGCGCTGCAGGAACTGCATTCGGAAAGCCCCTAGGATGCCAATAAGTTCTCTCCACCCACTGTGTGCAAGGTTCATTGATAAAATGCAGCCCTCCCCAATTATGGAAAGTATGGGCCTTTCCCCTGATGTGGGATTCCCCCACAGGTCTCGGGAAAGCCTGTTTCATTTCAAACTGGGGTGTTGATGTCTTGGAGTCAGCCTTACCTTCAGAATATTGAAGACTCCCCCACCATTCAGAGGACAGAGGAGTGGCCTTTATACCTGCATTCTGTGGTTGGCTAGCATTTATTATTCATCCCTATCATTGCCCAACTCAGTGGCTTTTTGGACCACTTCAGAAGGCAGTTAAAATCTTCCCACCTTGGTTTGGGACTGGAGTCACTTGTAGGCCCAGACTGCATGAAGATAACAGCGTTATCCCTACGGGACATGAATGAATTCAATACATTCCCAATTAATAAATTTTAACAACACACAAATAGCTTCATGGTCACTTTTACAGACTGCAGCTCGATAATCAATCAATTATTGCAAACAGAATTGAAATTCTGAAACTGAACATGGAGGGATTCAGTGCGCAGTTGGAGGCAGAAAGCTTCATAATGTTTAAAACATTTATAGATGCACACTTGTGATGCCAAGGTATACAAACCTTTGGGCCAAATGCTGGAAAACGGAATTGGGATGGTTAGGTGGTTGATTTTGATTAGCACAGACTCATGGTATTGAAAGGTCTTTTTCTATATTTCGGGTCTAGCAACCTAGTCAATAGAAGCAACTGGTTTATATGGAGAGCTTAGATTTAAGTACTTCTTCATTAGATGGACCGCTGTGCTGAGTAAACAGATCCAGTTTTTATAAGAATTTTTACTGACACGTTGATGCTTTGATAAAACATTTCTGTCACCATTTAATTTTTTTTTCACAATAAATCCTGCCCAAGCGCTGAGTATTGGGCTCATTGTCTGAGAAACCACAAGTTTGTGGTTTACCGTGACACATCTTGCATCTTGAGAAGTGTTTCAATAAGCCTTCCCTCACTGTTCAATTGTCACTCGATGCTTCTCAACAGTTTCCTATCCTTTCATTTGGTCACTGGGACATTTTGGAGAATTTTGCAACTCCAGGCTAGCGAGTGGTTGTGGGCTCAAATGAGGACAGATTGCATAGACTGGACTTGAGGTCGCTTGAGAACAAAAGATTAAGGGATTATTGGGGTGAGGTGTTGAAGATGGTTGAATGATTTGATCTAGTGGGCCGAGAGAAACTCTTTCCTGTTGTGGGTGGGGGTAGTCCGGAATAAGGGAGGTATAGTCATGAAACTAGAGTTGGGTCACTCAGGGGTGATGCTAGAAACTGTTTGTCATGCAGTGCAGTGGAAACCTTGAACTTTTGCCCCAATCTTGAGGCTAATTGTAAATTAAAAATTTCAAAACTGAGTTGGACAGATTTTTGTCAGGCAAAAATGACCAAGGATGTGGAACCAGAGTCAGTGGATGGAGTTAAGTGGCATAATTTTAAAGGCAGCAAGTTTAGAGGGTTTGAGTTTCCTTACAGAAGTTCTCTGCAGCTCTAATCATAACTCCGGTTTGGTTAACAACTATACTTGAGTTGGTTTAGTGCCTTTAACACCATAAAATCATAAAATCACAGAATTCCCTACAGTGTGGAAACAGGCCCTTCGGCCCAACAAGTCCACATCGACCCTCCATAAAATAGCCCACCCAGACCCATCCCCCCTACCCTATATTTACCCTGACTAATGCACCTAACCTGCACATCATTGGACTGTGGGAGGAAACCGGAGAACCCAGGTGAAACCCACGCAGATGTGAGGAGAATGTGCAAACTCCACACAGACAGTTGCCCGAGGCTAGAATCGAATCCAGGACCCTGGCGTTGTGAGGCAGCAGTGTTAACCACTGAGCCACCGTGCCTCCCAAAATGTCCCAGGGTGCATGAAAATGTTTGACACTGAGTTACATAAGCAGATATCAGAGGTGGCTTTTAAGGAGCATCTGAAAGAGGTAAGAGAAGTCAAGACATGATCGCGTTCTGGGAGGGAATTCCAGAGCTACGGGCCAAGACAGTGAAAGGCTTAGTGAACTAATAGTGCAGCGATTAAAATTAAATGATTGAAGAGGCCTGGTTTGGAAGACCATAGAGATCTCGGACAGTTGTAGGATTGTGAGATAGGGAGAGGTTCTAAGGTAACATTGAGAAACTTAATAATGAGAATTTATCAGCTCGGGAGCCAACGCAGGTCAGCAAGTAGGTCAGCTGAACATTTTGCAAGTATGGACAGTAGAGTTGTGAATTAGTTTACGTTTATGGAGGCAGATAATACAACATACAAATTTATGGATTAGGAGCAGGAATGAGCCATTCGGTCCATCAACAGGATTGATTTGTCGTCTCAACTTCACTCTGCTCCGTATCCTTTATATCCTTTGACTCCCTTTTTAGTCAATTTCCACACTTGCCTTAAAAATACAGGGTAAAGAGCTCCACAAACTAATGACTCTCAGAGGGGAAAAATCATTATTCTAATTTCCATCTTAAATGAGAGATTATAAACTAAGGGTATAGAAAAGGTGAATGGCAGGTGTCTTTTCCCTAGGGTGGGGAATTTCAAGACTAGGGTGGATATTTTTAAGGTGAGAGGAGAAAGATTTAAAGAAGACATGAGGGACAATTTTTTTTATAGACACAGTGGCTCGTGTGTGGAATGAACTTCCAGAGGAAGTGGTGGATGTGAGTACAGTTACAATTTTTATAAGACATTTAGATAAGTATATGACTAAAAAGTGTTTGGAGGGATATGGACCAAGTACAGGCAGGTGGGACTGGTTTAATTTGGGATTCTGGTTGGCATGGACTGGTTAGACCGAGGGGTCTGTTTCCATGTTTTATTGCTCTATGACTGCAGCTACCTTGTTATATTCTCTAAATTTTACATATTTCAATATGATGATTTCTAATTCCTCTAAATTCCAATGGATATAGAACCAATGTGATCAATTGTTCCTCTAAAGATAAGATCATCCAGGAATTAGTTGACTGAACTTGCTGAGAACTATTTCTAATGCAGTATATCCTTTTCTTAAATAAGAAGACCAAAATTGTACATCATACCAGATATGTGGTCTCACTTATACAACTATAGCAAGCCGCTACTTTTATATTCAATTTATCTTACAATTGACAACACAATTCCATTTGCCTTCCTATTCACCTGTACTCACAAACTAACTTTGTGTGATTCATGCTGCAGGGTACCCAGATCCCCAACCCCGCTTCCCCCCCGCCCCCCCCCCCACCCCCACCCCACCCCCCCTCCACCCCGTACCACAGTGCTCTATAGTCAGTCTCCTATTATGCTGCTTGTCTGTTGTTCCTGCCAAAATGGACAAGTTCACATGTTTCCCACATTATATTCTTCTGCCAAGTGTTTTTTCCCCACTCACTAATCCTGTCTATATGCCATTGTAGCTTCCTCATGTCGTCCTCCTAACTTACCAGGAAACATGTTTCCGTTGATGGGTGAGGGCCGAACCAGAGGACACAGCTTAAAAATATGGGGTAGACCATTTAGGACAGAGATGAGGAGAAACTTCTTCACCCAGAGAGTGGTGGCTGTGTGGAATGCTCTGCCCCAGAGGGCAGTGGAGGCCCAGTCTCTGGATTCATTTAAGAAAGAGTTGGATAGAGCTCTCAAGGATCGTGGAATCAAGGTTATGGAGATAAGGCAGGAACAGGATACTGATTAGGAATGATCAGCCATGATCATAATGAATGGTGATGCAGGCTCGAAGGGCAGAATGGCCTACTCCTGCGCCTATTGTCTATTGTCTATTGTCTGTCTTCCTACCAAACTTTTTGTCAGCATGTTTGGCAAATCTGCAATGTACCTACTTTTAGAAAATCTAGCAATTTGCATCAGCAAGTGTATCCAAGTCAAAAATGGGACAGATATCTAGCAAAGACTTACCAAAGTTCTGACAAAATGCACCAGTAGCATCCCATTGGCACAATCCATCAGAGCTAGTGCATCAAACTCGGATAATCATAACAGAAAATTATCCAGCACTAACAGACAGCTAACAAGCAATATTCCCAGCTAGTAATGGATATTCTGAAAATAAAGCCAACCTTGCATCTCCATTCATTACCATCAGAAGGGGACACCAAATGGTGCCTACGTCCTACCCCAGAATGAGAGTGAGTGAGAATCACTAAGCCTTTCACACATTGCAAACAAGCTGTGTTGATATCACTTGTTGCCCCGCACAAAGTCTCACAGATACTGGCCATCATTTCCAGTATCACCCCAAATTACAGCTCTTCCAGCAGCTGGTAAAGGGCAGGGTACTGATGGGAACTGACTGTGCTTTCTTTTCACCACTAAAGAAAATTGAAAAGCCTCCCACTCAAGCAAAACTGACATAACCCAAGAATGGCCAGAGTCTCCTTGCTTCCTCCTGGCTTCAAACCAAAATACAGCTGAGTGAGCAGTGTTTTGCAAAAAGCTCATTCTCTTGCACAAGAGCTTCCGTGATCCTGGTCCAGATCTGTTGCACCATGTGTCATCACCCTTGTAACTTTCTCCAGAAACTGGTGAGATCCATGGAAACAAGAGCGAGGAGATATTGAGCAATTGAGAGCAAGTCTGTATTTAGTAACGCATCTCTTTTTCTGTGACATTGTATGAAATGGCCAGTTACCCATTCAACGCTAAATCATTCTGTGGTTTATTGTAAATTAATTTGGCTTCCTCTCAAATGCTAATATGTCAATTACCAATCTTTTTTATAGCTTAATGGATTTTGCTTTTGTTCATTCTCCATCAACTAATGTAAACTTGTCTCACTCCCATTGCTATCTCCCAGTCCATGCTGTGTCGAGGTGTTAACTAGGCTCTCCAAGTCAAATCGTTTATATATTTGATTTTCACTCCTCTCCTCCCCCCTCCTCCAAATATATCCTCTTCATATTCCTCTCACTCACCGACTCCTCCTCTTCAGGATCACCTCCACCGTCTCTGTTGCGTGCCCACTCTCCTTCTCCTAGTCATTCCTCCCACAGTCCAGAGATGTGCAGGTTAGGCGGATTGGCCGTGCTAAATTGCCCATAGTGTTCAGGGATGTGTAAGTTAGGTACATTAGTCAGGTGAACTGTTGAGTAATAGGGTAGGGGAATGGGTCTGGTTGGGATACTCTTCGGAGGATTAGTGTGGACTTGTTGGGCCAAAATGGCCTGTTTCCACACTGTAGGGTTTCTATATTGTACCAGCTTGAGAGTTTGGGCTCAATTGTAAATTGAGATTGTTGGACAATTTGTAGGGGCAAGGCTGTTAAAGGTTAGGGAACCAAAGCAGGTAAGTGGAGTTCAAATACAGGTCAATCATTATCTAAATGGTCCTCCTGTTGGGACACTGCAATAAGATGGGAACAGGGAAATAAATGACACAAGAGGCAGTTCTGCAGAATTTCCTCTACTTTTCTGCAAGCATTCAAGTATTGCATTGCACTTTCCTTACATCACCTGCTTGATCTTCTTGCTGAGTGCAAATAGATGACTGGCTCAGTGTACACTTGCTTCATCCAATTATATCACCACACAGGAATGTAGGAACATGACCGTGATGTTGCTCATCTGCTTTGTGCAACAGAACTGCATCTGCAGGAGCATGTTTAATTCATGCCGGATGTGCCTTTTAAACAAAGTTTACAGAGCTCTAATCCCTACCCATCAGCAGCAGACTCCATCTCTAATCCCCTTTCCTTGTCTGTGTTTGATCTGCCTGTGTCCTACTGAAAGTTTCGCTGCTGAGACTGCTCCACATTTTGAGCTGACAGTGTCACAACTGGGGGAAGCTAAGAGCAATAAGGCAGGGTGATAAATCAAAAGACAGTTCAACTTGTACCAGTTTCCTTTCAGTAACAAGCAAATGAAGAGCAGGAGGAGGCCTCTCAGCACTCTGAGCCCACTCCAATTAGGTCATGACACATCTGTATCTCAGCTCCATTCACCTCCCATGTCCCAATACGCCTTACCGCACTTTGCTAACCCCCATCTTCTTCCACACCATATTCAATAGCTTATTTAAGGAAAAGAGAGTTTCAGATCTCTGCACCCCTCGCCCCCCCCCCCCCCCCCCCCCCCCCCCCGCCACTCCGGGCTTCGTGTGACAAAAACACTTCCAGATCTCACCCTTTCAGTGGCTTGGCTCATATTTTGATGATATGCCCCTTTGTCGCGTGCATTTTCACTGAAGGAAATCGTTTTTCTCTCTCTGTTTCCTCTCTTTTAAACTGAAAATAAAGCTCCCTGTATATTGTTCCATCAAATGCTCCCAGGACAGGGACAGCATTGTGTTTAATACAGAGTAAAGCTCCATCTATTTCTTTTTGAACAGACCCTGACTGGGCACTATAACAAATTACAGTACAAGTGGACAGTAACCAATATAAAGAAACAGAAACTTAATGTTGTCTGGGGTAATGATTACACCCTAGCTCCTGTGGAGCTCTCGCTCTCTTTCTCTCGACCCTGTGACTCTTTCATTCTCGTTAACCCCTCAATCTGTTCACTGTTCGGCTTTGTGTACTGACAGAAATACAGACCGAAATTATTCATTCTCAGCTGACAGCTTATTGCATTTGAGTTCTGCCACTAGCAATGTTGCAATGCGCAATTTCTCTAACATTTTCAGAAGCCGTACAAATAGTGTACAGTCTTAAATAGAATGAAAAGCATAAAAGCAGACTATTTGGCCCAACTAAGTTCACCTAGACTTCCTATGAGCCAGGTGGAATTCCAATCGAGGTGTTCGATGATGTGATGGATGACAATGCTGGAAGGCAATGCACTGAGTATGAGTGTTGAACTGTCCTCACTGCAAACAGACAGCAAGGTCATCACCTATTGCTCTGACGTCCTTTACAATTTGTACAGTGTCAGGGAAACATCAAACAAATAAACAAATGAATAAGGCAGAGATAACAAAGGGGCTATCTCCCCCCACCTTCAGCAAAGGAAAATCCACCTCTTGCAGAATTTGTGCTTTTAGCCTCCAGGGATATACAAAAAAGGGGGCTAAAGACCGACTGCAACATTGTTGTATGCTAATGACCTGGGGGTAAGGATTGCAGATCTGACAACAGTCATCTAAACACCCTTGCACTGCAGGTAAAGAAACGTTAAGTTGTTCTCCATCATTCTGAATTCCTCCAGTCAGCTGCTGACAAAATGACTTATGCCAAGAGAGTTTCAATCAACCTACAAATTGACTTCCAATATCAACATTGACATCAACAGCTGCAACATTCACAAACCATTCCAGTCCTTATTTTTTAACCTTTTATTTTTGGACTCACCTCTTGTTTTTAACTGAAAACAACAAACACTGGAGATGACAGCGGGTCAGGCAGCATCCATGGAGTAGAGCAAGTTAATGTTTTGAATCTGGATGACTCTCCATCAGACCTTCATGTCAAATGTTAGCTTGCTCTCTCTCCATGAATGCTGCCTGAACTGCTGAGATCTCCAGCATTTTTGTTTTCAGTACAGATTCCAGTATCTGCAGTTATTTGCTCCTCCCTCTTCTTATTAATCTGTGTATCCATGATGCATTACTCATGTTTAGTAATTAGTGAGTTCCCTCTTTTTGTTCATTCCACAGAAGCCTAACAAATTGGCCTCAGTTAAAACATAAGTTCATTGAGATCAGAGAGAAATGCATCCAAAGGGAAAGGGATCCTTTTAAAACTTAACTTGGTTGTGATTAACTGAGGGAGTAGGTGAATAACCAAAGGAAGTATTTCACCCCTCCTCATCCAGGCACTTAACTGTTTGAAGTATCCAACCTGGTGGCCTAACATAGAGTCATAGTCATAGAGGTGTATAGCATGGAAACAGACCCTTCGGTCCATGCTGACCCGAGATCCCAATCCAATCTAGTCCCACCTTCCAGCACCTGGCCCATATCCCTCCAAACCCTTCCTATTCACATACCCATCCAAATGCCTCTTAAATGTTGCAATTGTACCAGCCTCCACCACATCCTCTGGCAGCTCATTCCATACACGTACCACTCTCTGCGTGGAAAAGTTGCACTCAGGCCTCTTTTATATCTTTCCTCTCTCACCCTAGTTCTGGACTCCCCGACCCCAGGGAAAAGACTTTGTCTATTTACCCTATCCATGCCCCTCCTAATTTTGTAAACCTCTATAAGGTCACCCCTCAGCCTCCGACGCTCCAGGGAAAACAGCTCCAGTCTGTTCAGCCTCTCCCTATAGCTCAAATCCTCCAACCCTGGCAACATCCTTGTAAATCTTTTCTGAGCCCTTTCAAGTTTCACAACATCTTTCCAATAGGAAGGAGACCAGAATTGCATGTAATATTCCAACAGCGGCCTAACCAATGTTCTGTACAGCCGCAACATGACCTCCCAACTCCTGTACTCAATACTCTGACCAATAAAGGAAAGCATACCAAACACCTTCTTCACTATCCTATCTACTTGCAACTCCACTTTCAAGGAGCTATGAACCTGCACTCCAAGGTCCCTTTGTTCAGCAACACTCCCTAGGACCTTACCATTAAGTATATAAGTCCTGCTAAGATTTGATTTCCCAAAATGTAGCACCTCACATTTATCTGAATTAAACTCCATCTGCCACTTCTCAGCCCATTGGCCCATCTGGTCAAAATCCTGTTGTAATCTGAGGTAACCTTCTTTGCTGTCCACTACACCTCCAATTTTGGTGTCATCTGCAAACTTACTAACTGTACCTCTTATGCTCGCATCCATATCATTTATATAAATGACAAAAGGTAGAGGGCCCAGCACCAATCCTTGTGGCACTCCACTGGTCACAGGCCTCCAGTCTGAAAAACAACCCTCCACCACCACCCTCTGTCTTCTACCTTTGAGGCAGTTCTGTATCCAAATGGCTAGTTCCATGAGATCTAACCTTGCTAATCAATCTCCCATGGGGAACCTTGTCGAATGTCTTACTGAAGTCCATAAAGATCACATCTACTGCTCTGCCCTCATCAATCTTCTTTGTTACTTCTTCAAAACCAATTGGGGACTTTTTGTAACCACATCAGGGAACACTTCATCACAGAATGAGTGGTGGGAATGCCCTGCTGTTAAGGCTGGAGACCAGTTGAAAGTGTCAACACTGAGATTGATGGATTTTTCTTGTCAAGCACATTAAGGGCTGCAGCACAATGATGGAAATTGATATAGATCAGCCACAGTCTAATCGAATGGACGCCATGTTTTGAGGCACTGAGCTGCCTATGCCAATTCCTATATAACATTGTGAGGGGCATAGATAAGGCAAGTAATAAGGGCTTTTCCCGAGGGCGGGGGGAGTTAAGGTGTGAGGAGAAAGATTTAAAAGGAGCCTGAGGGACAACTTTTTCACACAGAGGGTGGTTTGTATGTAGAATGAAATTCCAGAGGAAGTATTGGATGTAGGCACAGTTACAACATTTAGAAGACATTTGAACAGGTCCATGAATAAGAAAGGTTTAAAGGGATACAGACCAAATGCAGGAAAATGGGACTAGTTTAGTTTGGAAAACTTGGTCAGCATGGGTGAATTGGACTAAAGGGTCTGTTTCTGTGCTATATGGCTCTGTGATTCTATCTAAGTTACAATTGCAGTCCAAAACTGACAGAAGACTGCCATTTAGGTAATTAAGCAGCACTGACAGCTTCAGGACTCAGTCTGAACACTGCATCAAGCTTCGGTGAGTCAATAGTTCAAAAAGTGCTACTGTCTTAAATTACCTTCCAATGTGACTCCTGAAAATTGATTCAGTCTCCTCTTCAATTTGCTGGGGCTTTCAGCCTACAGCCCGGAGGACTCAACATTGAGTTCTCCAATTTCATATAACCTCCCTTCCCCTCCCCCGAATCCCTTCGCAGCCTCTCCCCCTCCCTTCTACTCATCCCTGCCACCAACCGAATTCATCCCTCCCATTGACTAACCAGGTCGTACCCTCTACCTGTCTTCACCTATCCCCACATCACCACCCTGCCCCTGCAGCCCCTTTATCTGCAGCTCCCCCCCCACCCCACTCCAGTCCTGAAGAAGGGTTAACCCCAAAGCATCGACTTCTCCACTCGTCTAGGCTGCCTGGCTTGCTGTGTTCTTCCAGCCTCCAGCCTGTCTACTTTGGATTCCAGCATCTGCAGTTTTTTTGTCCCACTGCCTTCAACCTAGCTTGCACATGCCTGAACATTATGAGCACAGCCAATCCATCCTAACCTGCACATGTTTGGATTGCCAGAGGAAACTGGAGTACCCGGGGGAAACCCACACAGACACGGGGAGAATGTGCAAAACTCCACACAGAGTCACCTGAGGGTGGAATCAAACCCGGGTCCCTGGCACTGTGAGGCAGCAGTGCTAACCACTGAGCCATAGTGGGCTGCAGTAATGCGGAGAGTTACTCCATGGTTAGGAAAGTATGAAGAGCAGTTTCTCCCAGCATTCCAAGGTGACAGTGGCACTGATGCAGCTGACTCCTCTCCCTGGCCTCCTTTGGGTGGTGAGCTAACATTGTTCCACCAATCGGAAGAGGTGAGTATGTGACAAATTGCAGTGATCACATTTTCAAGGAAGGTGCAAGCAGACCTGTCAGAAACATCCTGCCTCTTTCTGAGGCACTTTCATTCAATATGCACTTGACAAGATAGATCACTGTCTGAAGATTCCAGCCAACATCACACATAGAGTTCACCACACCAGACATTACCTCATCTCATCCGAAAATATTCGGAATACAATGAAATGTTTATTTATTATTGGGGGTTGGAAAGAGGCCTTGATGATAGAAGAAGGTTCCTGTCTCTTGGAATTTAGTGCATTAAACCTTCTGAAACCTCTGTGCACTTCCAATTCTGGCCTTTTCCATGTCTCAGATTTTCATCAGTCTCCAATTGGCCTCTCCTTCCTTTCTAAGGTGCTCCTTAAAAACTAATGTGTTCCCCAGGCCTTCGTTCATCTAACTTAATACCTCTGGATGTGGCTCAATGTCAAATTAAATACTGCTCAAGTGCTTGGAAACGTGTTAAAGATGCTGTATACCGAAAGTCATCCTTATTGTAAAAGTAATTCCTCTTCCCAAGTCAGTCATAATATGTTTTGTGTTTTCAGTGACAAGATTGATTCAGTAAAATTCCTTGAAACAATGTCACTCAGGATAATTGCCATCAAACACCCTGAACCCAGGAAACAAATACGGTAAAGGAAAGTGGATCAATTTATTGATCATTGTTAAACTTTATTCTTCTCTTACCTTGGTGGTAATGAAACTGTGCTGGTGAACTCTCTGGTTTCTTGCCCAAGTGAAGGAGTATCAGAGATAGATTATGTTCCGGGAGGTGTTTGCATTGTTACTGCATGCTTTTCAAAGCAGCATTCCTCTAGATTGGCAATCCCACATTTCACTTATAACTCTATCAATGAATGAACTGAATCAATGACAATCCTATGGTTGCACCTAAACCCCATGGACTACAGTGGTTCAAGAAGGCAGCTTCTCAAGGGTAGTTAGGGATGGACAATAAATGTTTGACTAGCTAGTGATGTCCACAACCTGAGAACAGGCGTGGATAGGGTGAATGCACTCAATGTTTTTCCCAAGGTTGGGGAATCAAGGACTATAGGGCATCAGTTTAAGGTTAAAGAATAAAAAGAAACCTGAGGGGCAACTTTTTTACACAGGATGTGAGTGTTACTGTCAAGAACAACATTTATTGCCCATCCCTAATTGTCCTGAGAGGGTGATAGTGAGCTGCCTTCTTCAACCACTGCAATCCTTGCAGTGTTTATAGAATCACAGAAGAATCATAAAATCCCTACAGCGTGGAAACAGGCCATTTGGTCGAACAAGTCCACACCAACCCTTCGAGCAGTATCCCACCCAGACTCATTCCCCTAACCTATTACTTTACGTTACCCCTGACCCACACATCCCTGAACACGATGGGCAATTTAGAATGGCCAGTTCACCTACCCTGCACATCTTTGGACTGTGGGAGGAAACCGGAGCACCCGGAAAAAACAATGTTGGGACACTCACAACGCAATTAGGGAAGGGGCGGAATTTCAGGATTTTGACCCAGTGACAGAGAATAAATGTAGATATATTTCCAAGTAGGATGGTGAGTGGCTTGGAGGGGAACTTGCGGGTGAAGGTGTTCCCATGTATCTGCGGCCCTTGCCCTTCCAGATGGATGTGGTCGTAGGTTTGAAACGTTCTGTTGAAGGATATTTGGTGCATTTCTCCAGTGCTTCTCTGCAGGTAGTACACACCGCTGTTACTGAAACGCAGTGATGGAGAGAGTGGATGTGATGGTGATCAAGCGGGCTGCTTTAGCCCTAATTGTGTCAAGCTTCTTGTTGAGGCTGCAATCATCCAGTTGAATGGACAATATTCCATCACTCTCCTGACTTGGAACAATAGAGAACATGGTGTCTGGGCTGTAGAGTAAGCACCATGGTGACTAGGGTGTAGAGTGAGCACCATGGTGACTAGGGTGTAGAGTGGGTACCATGGCGACTAGGGTGCAGAGTGAGCACCATGGTGACTAGGGTGTAGAGTGAGCATCATGGCAACTAGGGTGCAGAGTAAGCACCATGGTGACTAGGGTGTAGAGTGAGCATCATGGTGACTAGGATGTAGAGTGAACACCATGGCAACTAGGGTGCGGAGTAAACACCATGGTGACTAGGGTGTAGAGTGAGCACCATGGCAACTAGGGTGCAGCGTAAGCACCATGGTGACTAGGGTGTAGAGTGAGTACTATGGTAATTGGGGTGTAGAATGGGTACCATGGTGACTAGATGTAGAGTGGGCATGGTGGTGACTAGATGTAGAGAGGGCATTGTGGTCACTGGGATGTAGAATGGACAGAGCTCAAGAGTATTTTGATTTTTTTGTGAAGCTTTACTTTTTGTTTTTTATTTGTGACTAACAGAGTATCAACTAATTGGCAATTGAGAAAAGCCAATGGAAATAAATTGACAGACACAAAGCAGAGTGGAATAGACCAAAAAGTGACATAGATAAACTGAGATGGATGATGATCAATATACGGAGAAGTATAAAAATAATTGATCTGTTCTGATATCCTGATAATAATCTGCCATGTAAGATGGGACTTTTCACTGTACCTCAGTGCACGTGACAGTATAAATCAATCAAGGATAGTTGAGGCAGGACAAGGGACAATAGATTGAAAGGATTGCCTGACACTGACAGTGTATTGCATCATTAACATTGCACAAGTGCTTCCATTGGTTCCACATCGTCAACGACAACTCCAGAGTTACAGGAACCTCCTTGTGTCTATTGTGGGATGGTTTTTCACACGGTCTATAAGTCAGGAACTCAAAACAAATGAGTTTTTACATGGCTGTGGGCAAGACTCTTGAGCCTGTAATAGGAGCTGAAATTAGTGAGCAGTAAGACAGGTTTTAACAGCTCCAGTGTGTGGCAGCGAAGGGCAGATCCCTGCTTGACCCATTTACTTGTTCTCATAACTGGTAGTTTCTACCATATTATGGTTACTGATCCCTACAGGGTTCCTTCACCTTAAGCTCCCTCATCAAGTCTGCCTCATTACACGTCACCAAACCCAAAATTGTCTGTTCCCATATGGGCTCTACTACAAGCTGTTCCAAAAACCATGTTGTAGACATTCACAAATTCCTTTTCTTGAGGATCCAATGCCAACCTGATAGTCTCAGTCTACTTGCATATTGAAGCCTCCTCCCCCAAGATTATTGTAATTAGGTCTTTCTTACAAGCTGTTTCTATCTCCTGATTTATTTATTGACCATATCCTGACTACTGCTAGGAAGCCTGTACACAAATCCCATCAGGGTCTTTTCTCCTTTGTGGTTCCTTAACTCTACCCACACTTCGATGCCTTTTGTCCCTATTTCACTTCTTGCTATCGATTTGATTTCTTACTAATAAGGCAATGCCGCCCACTCTGCCCATCTACCTGTCTTTTCAATAAAGGAGGGATCTGATAGCTTCCCTTTCACACACTGGATCACTTAAAGATGAACATGTGGCCACTGAAGTGAGGACTCCAACATGTAAAAAGAATTAGAGAATGAAAGGAGGAGACTGGAAATAGGCAAGAAAGTGTTAGTACCAGCTCAAGCATGATGGGCCCATTGGCCTCCCTTGATCCCATAAATGCTATTGGTTAGTGCAGACACAGGCTTTCATTAACAGGGGGATCGAGCTTAAGAACCACGAGTTTTTACTACAGCTCTACAGGTCCCTGGTGAGACCACACTTGGAATACTGTGTCCAGTTCTGGTCGCCCTACTATAGGAAGGATACGGAGGCTTTGGAGAGGGTGCAAAGAAGGTTTACCAGGATGCTGCCTGGACTGGAGAGCTTGCCGTATGTAGAGAGGTTGAATAAGCCCAGACTTTTCTCTCTGGAGAGAAGGAAGAAGAGAGGAGACCTGATCGAGGTGTACAAGATAATGAGAGGAATGAATAGAGTCAATAGCCAGAGACTTTTTCCCAGAGCAGGATTGACTGGTATGAGGGGTCATAGTTTTAAGATATTAGGAGAAAGGTATAGAGAGGATGTCAGAGGAAGGTTCTTTGCGCAGAGTTGTGAATGCATGAAATGCGTTGCCAGCAGTGTTATTGGAAGCAGAGTCATTAGAGACATTTAAGCGACTGCTGGACATGCACATAGATAGCAGTGAGTTGAGGGATGCGTAGGTTAAGTTATTTTGTTTTGCATTAGGGTTAACCCTTGGCACAGCATAGTTCTGTGCTGTACTTTTCTATGTTCTATGTTCTAAAATGAGCTTGTGCAATTGTTTTACTCTAGCACCAATAACAGGGGATAATCTAACAAACAAAAATTCCTATTGTGTTAAGGAAAGTGTGACACTGAACTTTCTGTATCCGTTGAGAGTTTGATAGGTCACATGCTCTAGGGTAGAAATAGGGAACAAAGTTTTCGATACTTAGGGAGTTAGATACTTAGAACCAAGATGAGGAAAAATGTCTTGACTAAGAGAATTGTGAGGTAGAGCAGTCTACCTCAGAGGGCTGTGATTAATTAGTCATTGAATATATTCATAAACTGAGAAATATAGATCTTTGAGTATGGGGACAGGGTAAGGAAGTGGGTTGTTGTAGAACTTCAGCCATTATCTTATAAATAAGAAAGCATGCTCAAAGGCTGAGCTAGCCATTCCTGCTCCTATTTCTAACCTTCTTATGTTCACCTAAGGCCCCATCTCCCAGTTCGGATCGACAGTAAAGATCACATTCAGAACGTGCAGGAAGCTCCTCCAGGACATCAACATCCAGCACTTTTCTTTCCAAGAAGATGTTGACCTGTCATTGATACTGTGGGGGTTGTTATTGAAGAAAGACTTCCCATGTCAAGCAGGTAGTGCAATTCACTGCATCAACTGCCTTCATGGTAATTTGACAGCATGACAAAGAGTAATATAAATTTCCTTTCCTTTTAGAGATAAGGAGAAATAAAGGCTTGCATTTATATAGCGCTGTTTAATGACCTTGGGATGTCCCAGAACTGATAGTCAAATAAGAACTTTTGAAGTGTTATCACCGATTGTCACGTAAAAGTGGGGGAGGGTGGTGGTGTCACTGGATAAGTCATCTGAAGTCTCAGGCTAAATTTCTAAGGGTGTGGTGCTGGAGCAGGAGAATCGGACCCGAAACATCGACTCTCCTGCTCCTCGGAAGCTGCCTGACTGGCTGTGCTTTTCCAGCACCACACTCTCGACTCTGATCTCCAGCCCTCATTTTCTCCTAGTAAATGTCTAAGGGACGTGTCTTCAAAACCCACCACGGTAGACATCAAAATTTGAATTCAATAAAATCTTGGCATATGAAACTAATGTAACAGTGACCGTGGAGATATTGTCATTAAAAACCTCTCTGGTTCACTCATGCCACATAGGGAGGGAAATAAGCCATCCTTAACTGGTTTGACCTACATGTGACTCTCAAACCAAAGCAGTATGGTTGACTCTTAATAATGCAGGCCTAGCCACTGACACGCACATGCTATGAACAAATTCTAAAGAAACAGAGCAGCCAAATTGGAGCACAGCAAGGTCTCTTGGATAGCAATTAGATTACAATCAGATACTCTGTCCTCGTGAAGCTGATGAATCAATAAGTCCTATAGAAAACCAAAGAGAATGACCCTGCTGTTCTTCAACTTACTGTTGAAAACATGTGGTGCTGGAAAAGGCACAGCAGGTCATTGGAGAAGCAAGAGAGTCGATGTTTTGGACATGACCCTTCATCAGAACTGGGGAGGGGGAAGGGGGCTGAGAAATAAATAGGTGGAGGGGTGATGGGGCAAAGGTAAAGGTAAATGGGATGGCGATAGGTGGACGAAGGTAGGAGGTGATTCTGATAGGTCATTGGGACATGTGGAGCGGATAGGTGGAAGGAAGATGAGCAGGTAGGCCAGGTCAAAAGGGCAGTGACGAGTTGGAGGGTTGGATCTGGGATGGGGTGATTTGGAAACTGGTTTTGAGGCTGTGTAGTTGTAGGGTCCTGAGATGGAAGATGACCTGTTCCTCCTCCAGTTTGCGAGGTGGCGTTGATTAAGCGGTGGAGGAGGCCCAGAATGGATATGTCATTGTGGGAGTGGAAGGTGGGGGTTGAAATGGATGGCCACAGGAGGGTGGAATTGGTTGGTTCCCTGAACCATTCCACGGGTTTGCGCTCAGTCTGTCTTATATAGAGGAGACCACATCGAGAGCAATGGATGCAGTAAACAGGTTCAAGGATTTGCAAGTAAATCTCTGCCGGATATGAAATGATCCTTTGGGGCTTGGATGGAGGTGAGTGAGTGGGGGGGGGACGGGGTGCAGGTTTTGCATCTCTTACAGTAGCAAGGGAAGGTGCCAGGTGTGGAGAGGGGGTTGGTGGGGAGTGTGGACCTAACGAGAGAGTCACAGAGGGAACGGTCCCTGCAGAACACAGATAGGGGTAGGGGGGAAATGTATTTTTGGTGGTAGGGTCTGACTGTCGGTGGTGAAAATGGCTGAGGATGATGCACTGGATTTGGAGATTAATGGGGTGGAATGTGAGCACTGAGGGGGTTCTGTCCTTGTTGCGGTCGGGGGGGTGGTGAGGATTGAAAACTGAGGTGTGGGAAATGGAGGAGATGCGATTGAGGGCATTGTTGATCACAGGGGAGGGGAAATGATGGTCCTTGAAATAGGAGGATATCTGGGATGTCCTGGAGTGGAATTGCTCATCCTGGGAGCAGAAATGGTGGAGGCGGAGAAATTGGGAGTGAGGGATCATGTTTTTACAAGAGGGTGGTCGTTAGGCGATGTAGTCATATTACCCTTCTCCTAGCCCCACCCTCCCTCATTTATTTCTCAGCCCCCTACCCCCTCCCCAGTTCTGATGAAAGGTCCTGCCTGAAACATCACTCTCTTGCTCTTCAGATGCTGCCTGACCAGCTCTGCCTTTTCCAGCGCCACATTTTATCAAGTCTGACTGTCCAGCATCTGCAGTCCTCATTATCTCCTGGTTCTTCAACTGAGTGCATGGGTGTCATTTGCTCTCACTTTAGAGAACAAATAGGGGCTTGGTTTAATGTCTCATTCAGAAGGTAACACCAGTGACCGGGCAGCCACCCTTGGGTGTCAGCATGTGTTCAAGCCTCCGGTCTGGAGACTTGAATCAACAAGATGTTGCTGTTAGAAGTATCACTTCTTTCAGCTACTGTGCTCTGAACCTGTCTCTTTCTCTTTGTTACCATTCCACCAGCCCGTCAGCAAAATAAATAGATTACTGAGAGAAATACAACAGCACAGGTTACAGTTATATCACAGAATCGCTCAAGGGACTGTCCCCTAGCAGCACCACTGAAACCAGAGCTGAAACTCATTGCACACTCCTTCTGCTTCTGGAAACTCTTAACAGAACATATCTTCAGGAGGTGCCCAGCGCCACAGAATGCCACGAAACTGACAAACTATGGCATATTCAATGGTCATGGAGAATGTGACTGCAATAATGAGACTGTTGTGACACAACCAAGGGGGGGGAGTCAAAGCCCACACAGTCAAGCTACAAAATTGCATTTACTAAATCTGTTATTTATTCAGTTCTTGTCAGAAAGGCAAAAAAAATGATGTATTGCTGTTTTAAGAAATCAATTGAAATCCTCCACGGACAGGATTCTGCTGTCCCAGCAGATCTGACCTAGATTTGACTGCGAGTCACAAACTGTGTCCTTTAAAGTGGCCCAGCAAGACGAATCAAGGGCAAAGCGATCCCAATTAAACAGAAAGCCCAACTTCTTAAAGTAACCAGAGCAGACAATAAGCGTTATCCACAGGAATTGCACAACAATCTCAGAATATTTTTTTTTAAAAAGAACTTAAGCCAAGACAGGCTATTCTAAGCAACCATATCCATCTGGCTTATTACTGCTAAACCTAACCCTATCCTTAAGCCTATTGCAGGTTTGTAATGCTGTCAAAAAAAGAGGCACATAATCAACTCCGAAAAGTGACCTTTTGAGATAAAGAAACTCAGAGAGCTCCAAACAGCGATAAAACTTCAGAGAAAGAACTATGTTCACAGGAATTTAGAAGAATGAGGAATAATTTTATGGAAACCCATAACATTCTAGCAGGTCAAGACAAGTTAACACAGGAAGGATGTTCCTGATGACCAGGGAGTCCAGAACCAGGGGTCACAGTTGAAGGATATAGAGTGGGCCATTTAGGACTGAGAGGAGGAGAAATTCCTTCACCCAGAGAGTGGTGAGCCTGTGGAATTCTCTGCTGCAGAAAGCAGTTGAGGGCTAAGGGTATCAAAAGGTAATGGGATGAAAGCAGCAATCGGGTCCTGAGTTGGATGATCAGCCATGATCATATTGGATGACAGTGCAGGCTTGAAGGGCTGAATGGCCTACTCCTGTTCCTATTAACTCTGTTATAGATTCATAGAGTCATACAGATGTACAGCACAGGAACAGACCCTTCAGTCCAACTCGTCCATGTCGATAAGATTTAGTGCCACCTGCCAGCACCCAGCCCATATCCCTCCAAACCCTTCATATTCATATACCTATCCAGATGCCTTTTAAATGTTGCAATTGTACCAGCCTCCATCACTTCCTCTGGCAGCTCACTCCATACATGTACCACCCTCAGCGTGAAAAAGTTGCCCTTAGGTCTCTTTTATATCTTTTTCCCCTCTCATCTTAAAACTATGCCCTCTAGTTCTGGAGTCCCTCACCCCAAGGAAGAGACTTTGTCTATTTATCTTATCCATGCCCCTCATAATTTTATAAACCTCTATAAGGTCATCCCTCAGCCTCCAACGCTCCAGGGAAAAATGCCCCAGCCTATTCAACCTTTCCCTATAGTTCACATCATCCAACCCTGGCAACATCCTTGTAAATCTTTTCTGAGCCCTTTCAAGTTCCACAACATCCTTCCGATAGGAAGGAGACCAGAATCGCATGCAACATTCCAAAAGTGGTCTAACCAATGTCCTGTACAGCCACAACATGACCTCCCAACTCCTGTACTCAATGCTCTGACCAATAAAGGAAAGCATACCAAACACCTTCTTCACTATCCTATCAACCTGCGAATCCACTTTCAAGGAGCTATGAACCTGCACTCCAGGTTCTTTTCGTTCAGCAACACTCCCTCAGACCTTACCATTAAGTGTATAAGTCCTGCTAAGATTTGCTTTACCAAAATGCAGCATCTCACATTTATCTGAATTAAACTCCATCTGCCACTTCTTGGGCCATTGGCCTATTTGATCAAGATCCTGTTGTAATCTGAGGTAAACTTCTTTGCTGTCCACTACACCTACAATTTTGGTGTCATCCGCAAACTTACTAACTATACCTCTTATGCTCACATCCAAATCATTTAGATAAATGACGAAAAGTAGAGGACCCAGCACCGATCCTTGTGGCACGCCAATGGTCACAGGCCTCCAGTCTGAAAAACAATTCTCCACCACCACTCTCTGTCTTCTACCTTTGAGCCAGTTCTGTATCCAAATGGTGAGTTCTCCCTGTATTCCGTGAGATCTAACCTTGCTAACCAATCTCCCATGGAGAACCTTATCGAACGCCTAACTAAAGTCCATATAGATCACATCTACTGCTCTGCCCTCATCAATCCTCTTTGTTACTTCTTCAAAAGATTCAATCAAGTTTCTGAGACATGACTTCTCATGCACACAGCCATGCTGACTCTCCCTAATCAGTCCTTGCCTTTCCAAATACATGTATATCCTATCCCTCCAGATACCCTCCAACAACCTGCCCACCACCAACGTCAGGCTCACTGGTCTATAGATACCTGGCATTTCAAAACAGTTCATGTGATCAGACTACCTGAAGCATTAATAGCTCCACAGTCTACAACACTCTGGGATCTGTCCTTTTATATTATGGATGAGATTCACAAGCAGTGATCACATGAAACTGTGTGCAGTGCAAGACCAGGCAGGGGGCTACTGCTGATCAGAATCTCAAGCAAGAAGAAGAAAGAATTTACATTTCTGTGACTCTTTGCATAGCCTCAGACCATCTCCAAGTGGTTTACAGCCAATGAAGGATATTTTAACATGCATCTACTTTGGCAGTGTGGGGACGCACAGAAGTAATTTGTATATGTAGCAAGATTCAACAAATGTTGCTAAAATCTGTTTTAGGTTGGAGGCTAAATATTGATCCTAATATGTCAAAAAGAGGAAAAATGAATGGAATAATCTTCCCTCCATCATAAGGTCAGAAATGGGGATATTCATTGACGATTGCACAATCTTCAGCACCATTCAGGACTCCTCTGATACTGTAGCAATTGGTGTCTGTATGCAGCAAGACCAGGATAACATCTGGTAAGTGGCAAGTAACATTCAAGCCACACAAGTGTCAAGCAATGTCTAGCTCCAACAACAGAGAATCTAACCATTGCCCTTTGACAATGGCGTTATCATCATTGAATGCCCCACTATCAACATCCTAGGGGTTACCATTGACCAGAATGTGAACTGAATTAGCCATATAAACCAATAACACCAATTCAGAGGTGAGGAATTCTGTGGATAATGAATCACCTCCTGTCTTCCCAATTCACAGTCAGCATTTATAAGACATGAATCAGGAATATTCGTCAGAATTAAATGTATGTCAAAAGATTCAGATGATATGATGGGGTAAAGAAATTAAATGACTTGTAGAAGGATAACACATTCCACAACCTGAGGATGTCCCAAAGCAATTCACAGCCAATTAATCTCTAAATGTTTTCAGGCTGTAGTGTAGAAAATGCAGTTACCGTTTTTGGCACAGCAAGCTCCCATCTGCACCAGCCTTACAACTCCTCCAATCCTGACCATTGTGTGTAAAACCCATTTCCACTGCTCCTCCATTGATAGCCATGCCTTCAGTTGGCTGGGCATTAAGCTCCAGAGCCCCCTCCCTAAACCTCACTGCTTCACAAAATCTCTTCTGACCTTTAAGGTGTTCTTTAAAATCTACCTCTTTGACCAACTATATGGTCAGCTGTCCTAATGCATCTTCATGTGGCTTGGTGTCAGATTTTGTCTGATAATGCTCCTGTGAAATGGTTTGAGCTGTTTCGCCACAGTAAAGGTACTTGAGAGGGTCTTTCTTAGGGCACAAGGCCATGTCTGCACTCTGAGGTCGCCGTAAGAAAAAGGCACAATTTCAGAGGAGGCCAAAGGAGTTCTCTCTGGTGATCTGGCCAGGATTTAACCCTCAACCAACATCACAGAAACCAAAATAACTGCAGATGCTGTATATCAGAATGGTTCTGAGGAGGGGGTCACTGGACCTGAAACGGTAACTCTGATTTCTCTTCACGGATGCTGCCAGACTTGCTGAGCTTTTCCAGAAACTTCTGGTTTTGTCACAGAAACAGATGATCTGTTCATCATTTTATCTAATCACTTTCTGTGGAACTCTGCTGTGCAGTTACTTGTCAGATTAAAACAGTGACTAGAAATATTCATTTGGAAGCATAGAAAGTGAACATTTGTCACACAAGACACATTTTATCAAAGGTATTTTTCATGTATACTTCTGGACACTTCACAAGAATACCAATTTCCAGGGGAAAACCAACATTTATCCTGCATGAAAGGAACATTTTTATTGGTTGACAAGTGGACACTTACTGATACAGATGTAAAAAAAGTGTAAAAATAGCCCCAATTAATGATCATTGACAGTTAACTGCTGTTAAGTGGGACAGATTGACTGTGATTGATTAGGGCATTGTCCTGAGGGGGGAAAGATGCTAGTGGATGGTTGTTACCTATTTGGTTGAGTTGAAGTATTTGTATTGTTCATACATGTTATTTCTGTCTGCAATAAACAGGGTCCTGTGTATTAATATAAATTTATGTGTTTGGACAAAATGTGTGTTGTCTCATTCATACAGTATTCTGTTGAAGAAATTACACTTCAAAGTTACTTTACTGGATGTAAAGTACTTAGGACTGTGCTGAGATTGTGAAAGGTGCTATGCAAATGCATGTCTTTTATTGAATAAATCTTAGATCTGGCTGCTGTTTTTGAAATAATCTGCCAGATCATCTGTTGTATAATGGCACGGAAATTAAGATAAGGATAGAGGCACAGGGACTCAATGAAGCACACCACTTATGTGTGAGCACTTGTGTGACTGTGTGTAAAGGGGGAACAGCGAGTGTACTGTGCTGTCTTCCTGTCGAGTCTGTAGCTGATGTTGCACAGGAAGGGAGTCCAGCTCACACACACCTAACCAAACAATAGGCACTTGGTGTTTCTGTGAAAAACACTGACGAATGGTTTCAAAGCAAAGGATCCCGCTGAGCAGTAACCACAGAAACTCATGAGGACAGACACCACACTCCTGTGTTAATCCATTCAGACCAAATGCCACTGCATGTTGAGAGATTGAATCTATATGAGAAAAAGACTTTTAAAGTCCTACTGAGAGAGAGAGAAATAAATGGAAAGCCTTCTTTTCTTCATAAGTAACAACTCCCTACAAAGATCAGTGAAAACATTTGGCTTTCAAATAATGCCAAAGTTTGTTAGATATTAATCATGGAAAAATCTTCTACCTTATATATTTTTTTAAAATTCTCCTAAAAATATGTCCCTTTAGCAGCTTTAATACCTGTCTATGGGACAATGAAACTGCACAATGTCCCCCTGATCATGGATGGCCTGTTATGACATGTGGATTGCTGGAGCAGTGGTCATGTCACTGGATCCAGAGGTTAAAGCTAATGTTCTGGGAGCATGGGTTTGAGCTTCATTAAAAAAAACACCCATCTTGTACAGTAATTTCCTTTAGGGAGGGAAATCTGACATCTTTCCTTGGTCTGGTAATTCCAGATCCACAGTAATGTGGTTGACTCCTAACTACCCTCTGGAACACCATCAACCAGAAACCGAATTGGACCAGCCACATAAACAGTGTGACTAAAAGGGCAGGTCAGAGGTTTGGAATTTTGTGGTGAGTAACTCACCTACTGACTCCCCAAAGCCCGTCTGCCATTTACATGGCACAGGTCAGGAGTGTGATGGAATACTCCCCTCTTGCCTGGATGGGTACAGCTCCAACAACACTCATGAAGCACCATCCAGGACAAAGCAGCTCTACCACTGATGCTCAGAAACAGAATACTATGGACAAGATGCACTGCTGTAATTCATCCAACCAGCACCTTCCAAACCCACAATCTCTCCCATCCAGATAGTTAAGGACAAGAGTTGAATGAGATCACTGTAAGACGTAGCAGAAGTAGGCCATTCAGCCCATTGAGTTTGCTCAGCCACTTAATGAGATCAAGATTGAATCAGAACCTACAAGTTTTTTTCCAAGTCACCCACCATCCTGATTTGGAATTATATCACTTTTTCTCACTGTCACTGGGTCAACATCATTGAACTTCTTCCCTAACAGGTCTGTGGATGTCCCAATATTCGAATATTCGAAGGACTACAGTGGTTAAAGAAGGTAGCTCTTTCCCAAGGGCAATTAGGGATGGGCAATAAATGTTGGCCCAGCCAGTCACACCTGTGAATATATTGCAAACAAGATAGTGCTGGATAAACAAGGTGGTTAAGGGAAAAATTTACAGAACTGAGGTGCTGTATGACCGAAGATATGGCCAGTCCAGTTGGGGTGAAGGAAGCTGACATTGCACACAAGGGCCCCTGAAGTGGGCACTGGTGAAGAGATGAGTGAGAGCACTCCAGGTAACAAACAAACTGGGAATTTATGTCCCAAACTACACAACAGGCAAAAGAGCCTCAGGAGGAAGTTTAATGATCTCCATTACTTTGCACAGAAGGGAAGAAAGAAGACATGAGCTCTCGATCAATCAATCTTTGAAACCAAAAGATTGCCTTGTGACAAGCCAGGATTGTTGTACTTTCAATGTATGTGCTTACTGTAATCTTAAAATCAAGTCTGCTTCACTTGTCAGCCTTTTTTCCTACATTTCAACAGTGACAGCATTTTATTGGCTGATGCGAAACACTTTGAGGCATCTAGGGTTGTGAATGGCAGTATATAATTGTAAGTTTTCTCTTTCTTTTTGCTATCGCCAGTTTTCGTTGAACAGATTGGTTAGGAGATATTAACAAATGGATGAGAAGCTTGGGCTATCTGTCCAGGAGTTGAAATTAGGCATTCCCAGTCCTTTTTAATGTCTGGATCTCATAAACAACCTTTCAGCTCACCACCTTTCTGAAACAGGTGTTCAAAGGCTTCACGCAAGTTAGGATATGGCTGGTCTCATTATGAATCTTATGAATTCTTTCATAGAAAGTCAACATGAAGTGAATTTCCCTTAAGATGAAACAATTATGTAGTTACCTGTTGGGGGATGTTTTCCTTCTGAATGGGATGAGTTGTAAACCTGAGGGATTTTGGGATCTGGACTGATCAAATGAGTTCTGGGTGAGCTGACGATTTTTTGGAGGGTGACGGTTAAAGGTCAGTAAGGAGGAATACTCCAGCTTGGTTATAGAGTCATACAGCATGGAAACAGACCCTTCGCTCCCTTGCTGAATATAATCCCAAACTAAATTAGCTCCTGGCCCGTATGCCTCCTAACATTTCTTTCACAAATGTCTATCCAAATGTCTTTTAAACGTTGCAATTGTACCCACATCCACCACTTCCTCAGGAAGTTCATTCCACAAGCTGAACAACTCTCTTTATAAAAACATTGCTTCTCTTGATATTTTTAAGTCTCTCGCCTCTCACCTTAAAAATATGCCCCTAGTCTTGAAATCCCTCATCCCAGGGAAAACACAACTACTGTCAATTCTATCTATACCTCTCATTATTTTATAGACTTCCATCAGGTCACTTCCCAATCTCCTTCGCTCCAGTGAAAGAAGTCCCAGCCTATCCAGCCTCTCTTTATAACTCAAACCTTCCATACCTGGCAACATCCTGATGAAGGGCTTTTGCCCGAAACGTCGATTTCGAAGCTACTTGGATGCTGCCTGAACTGCTGTGCTCTTCCAGCGCCACTAATCCAGAACGTCCTGGTAAACCTCTTCTGAACCCTCTCCAACTTAATAACATCGTTTCTAAAACTATGCGAACTGGACACAGTACTCTAGAAGAGGCCTGAACAACGTCCTGTACAACCTCAACAAGACGTCCCAACTCCTTTCCATCCTGCCCACATGTGACGCAAACTTCAAAGATCGGTGGTGACAAAGGCCCAGGTTTTCAGCAGCAGGACTGAGGAAGGGCATGTTACAGAAGCTGAAGCAGGCCATCTATGTAAAATAAAAACCAAATATGCTGGGGAAACTCAATAGCTCCACCAGCGTCTGTAGGAAGAGAAAAACAGAGTTAACGCTTCAAGCTCAATATTCCTTCAGAACTTCAAGTTGTTTTTATTTCAGATTTACAGCATTTGCAGCATTTTCTCATTATTGAAGCAAGTAGTATTTATGATGGAGGGGATGTGGGGCTGAAAGTCATCCGTGAACAGACAGTATTTGGCTTGAGACAGCATTGGAGTCAATGTTCTCGAAGATACATTCTTCAGGAATATTTATTCAGTAGCCAGTTGAAGTACAATATTCTTGGTACACCGTCAATGGGCAGTGGAGTTTTCGCAATCTTGGATAGGTGTTCAAAAAAACATCAAATAATATCCTGAAGTGAAGGAACTGCAACTACAAGGAAACTTCTGTTAATGCTGCCATTAGATAAATGAAAAGCTGCAGAGATTGAATTTGCACTGACAAGGTACAAAATCATCCCAAGACATTTCAGAATCAAGACTAAATGCTGAGCTTTGATGAAGACAGGGCTTTAATTCAGATTTTAATGGATGAGAAGGAGCTGGAGAGATTCAGGGCTTTACGGGAGATCTAGACATATACAGCAGAGGGGTATACAAAGTAAACAGTGAAAGAGAGCATTTGGAGGTTATGGGGGGGATTCATTTGAGCATTAACCTCCTGTGCATGCCTCAACAAATACTCAATTGTCTAAAAGTATTAGCCATTCAATGTTGGTTCCAATGTTGGGTCGGTTAGATCAGTTGGCTGGAAAGCTGGTTTACAATGTACAGAGATGCCAACAGTGTGGACATTTCCATGCCGAGGTTACTCTAGTGATTGTAATGAGGTCAGCCAGGTGGGCATCGTAGAATATGAGTTCCCTGATTGGGGCTGTTAATCTGTCCAATCAGGGAGCCCTGGCTGACATACAAAAAAGACTTTTAGTACTGCTACATTCAGAGTCAGGTACTAGAGGTTCAGAGATACTGACACTCGGATACCTGACTCTGAATGGAGCAGTTCTAAATGGCTGTCCATGCGTAAATAAAAGGAGATTTGGTGACATGATATCAACCTCTGTGGAATTATTTCAGTTACCATGAAGGACCCACCTTCTCAACTTCTCCCCTCACCTAAGGCATGGTGATCCTCAGGGTAAACCACCACCAGTTGTGTCTCTCTTTCTCTGTGTCTCTCTGAGAGAGCAGGAAGTACAGGATGCTCCTGAGATTTAATAATCATATTGAGATGCCTGGCTCTGCTGAGGCAGGCAGGAAACACCAGGATGGAAGATGGTACAATTTAAAGGAAAAATCAGACAAGCCAAGTAGCACATTCCATTGAAACCATCTTGTTACCTTTCGTTGTTTGTAACCGTTTTGTTACACCATACAATCTCGGGCCATAATTGTAAACCCCTCCCCACAACCCACCCAATAGACATGGGCACAATCTCTCCCATTCCCCTGCCAGCAAAACACCAGCTCATCCAGATGGTTCAACTAAGCAAGTCTTTCATTCTTTAAATTTGATACCCATCTTCATCCTGTGGGTTGTGGTTAAACATCTAGTCTTGCTGCTGGGAGATCTCCCGAGCAACAGGCCTGCACTGGAAGTCTGTCTCAATCTGGCTTCCCTGCCATTTCCCCCATCTCCTGAAACCAAGGAGTAAAACGGAGTGTGAACAAGATGTCAGAAGAACAGCTACATATCAGCAAGGATCCTGCTGAAAAGGGAGACAAAAGACACTAGAGCAGAAGTAGGCTATTCAGCCTATTGAGTCTGCTGTCCCACTCAATGGGACTGTGCCATTCAATGGGACTGTGGCAGATCTAAAGATCCTCACTTCTGCTTTTCCTCTAACTGCTGATTCCCTTACTGATTAAAGGTCTACCTCAGTCTCGGATATATTTAAAGACCTAACCTTGACAATCCTCCAGGACAAAGAATTTTGCAAATTCACAACCTTCTGAGAGAAGAACTTCCTCTTCTTCTGCGTCTTAACTGTCCAACCCCTTACTCTGAGATTATGTCCTCTGGTCCTACACTTTCTAACAAGGGGAAAAATATACAATCCACATCGACCCTGCCAAGTCCTCTAAGAATCCTGTATGCTTCAATAAGGTCACCTCCCATTCTTCTAAACTCCAATGATTACAGGCTCCACCTATTCAACCTCTCCTCATTGATCAGTGCCTCCCGGGATAAACCAACATTGCTGGTCATTATGTAGAGGAGCCGGTGTTGGACTGGGGTGGACAAACTTAAAAATCACACAACACCAGGTTATAATCCAGCAGGTTTATTTGGAAGTATTAGCTTTCGAAGGTGTGCCACTTGATGAAGAGGCTGTGCCTAGAAAGCTAGTGCATCCAAATAAACCTGTTGGACTATAACCTGGTGTTGCGTTTTTTTTTTCACATTGATGGAAGCTCAATCAGAGTTGATATGTCAACCAACCAGCACCTTTTACGCTTGTATTAAAAAATGTTGCAACCATCTGAAATTTGGCACTCTTGCATTTGTCCTGATGAGAGCAATAGAAAAAGTTTCAGCAACATATTTCCCTTTTCAGCAACATTTCACAGCATAATTTGATTACTTACAGTGCAGAAACAGGCCCTTCGGCCCAACAAGTCCACACCGACCCTCCGAAGGGTAACCCACCCAGACCCATTTCCCTCTGACTAACGCACCTAACACTATGGGCCAATTAGCATGGCCAATCTACCTGTCCTGCACATGTTTTGGACTGTGGGAGGAAAGTGGAGCACCCGGAGGAAACCCACACAGACACGGGGAGAATGTGCAAACTCCACACAGACAGTCACTTGAGGCTGGAATCGAACCTGGAACTCTGGTGCTGTGAGGCAACAGTGCTAACCACTGAGCCACTGTGCCACCCAAAATAATAACTAGCATAATAAAACTATGCTAACTGCATACTGAAGCATAATTACATCTGTTATAGGATTGAATGGCCTATTCCCGTGTTTATAGACTCAATACGTAAAGATAAAATGAAGAGTTTGATGGGTGGTCCTCCAGAACAGGACTTGGTTCATGCAGGAACTTGGAACACAAGGGGACAGACTTGCTAAGCTTCATTAATCCTTTTAGTTAAAAATCACGCGACATCAGGTTCTAGTCCAACAGGTTTATTTGGAATTGCTAGCTTTCGGAGGGCTGTTTCTTCATCAGATGGTTGTGGAGCAGAATCATAAGACACAGAATTTATAGCAACAGGATTGCAGTGTCATGGAATGTAAGATTAAACAAAATTAGCTTCAGTCTTTCATCTTTTAGAATGACCATGTTAGTTTCAGTTCCTTCATATGTAAGATGAGGGAACCTTTCATCCTTAAGATGAAAGCCTTAAGCTAAATTTGTTTAATCTTACATTCTATGACACTGCAATCCTGTTGCTATAAATTCTGTGTCTTATGATTCTGCTCCACAACCACCTGATGAAGAAGCAGCACTTCAAAAGCTATCAATTCCAAATAAATCTGTTGGACCATAATCTGGTCTTGTGTAATTTTTAACTTTTCAACATCTTCCACCTCAGAACACTTCAACCCCAGGGCATCAATGTGACTTCACCAGTTTCCTCATTTCCCCTCCCCCCAACTCACCCCAGTTCCAACCTTCCAGTTCAGCACCACCCCCATGACCTGTCCTACCTGCCAATTTTCCTTTCCACCTATCCACTCCACCCTCCCCTCTGACCTATCACCTCCATCCACACCCCCATTCACCTATTGTACTCTTGGCTACCTTTTCCCCAGCCCCACCCCCTCCCATTTATCTCTCCACCCGGAAGCTCCCTGTCTTCATTCCTGATGAAGGGCTTTTGCCCGAAACATCGATTTTCCTGCTCCTCGGATGTTGCCTGACCTGCTGTGCTTTTTCAGCACCACTCTAATCTAGACTCTGATCTCCAGCATCTGCAGTCCCCACTTTTGCCTAGTTGATTCTTAACTGTGTCCACCCCAGTCCAACACCAACACCTCCACATCATTAATCTTTTTATGTAATCTAAATTAATTTCAATATTATTTAGCCAGGGTTCTTCCATCAAATTGACTTCAAGTGCATTTATTCCAAACGTTAAGGAAGACATTCGGTCACACTTTTTGCATTTAGATGTTTCATCATTCTAGCCAATGGTTTCATCTGTTGGAAGTCTATACTCAGAGCACTGAATGAGCTGTGTTATTTTCAGAGTTGAGTGCAACAAGTACTCTCAGCGCTGTTTAGTTCTGTGGGTGCCTCTGAATATGCAGATGCGATTAGAGCTTACTTAGTCATCAATGACTGGCAGCTATTTATAATCTTGATGCAAATTGCACAACCTCTGAGCCAGCTAGTTCTCCACTTATAAGGGGATCACTAGCAAACCAGCTCTGTTCTGCGATTGACCATACTCCCTCAGCCTGACTTTCAATGCAGTCCTAAGACAATTATCTTTAAGATGGGGTATTTTGGATTTGATGTTAAATTGAGGTCCCCTCTACCCTCTCAAGTGAGGGGCATGCGAGATTTCACAGTCAGTATCCAAAGAATAGCAGGAGAGGTCTCTGCAGTGTGTTGATGTCTTCCCAGTAATCATTAAAGTCAAATATTTGCTCACAATCGAACTGCCATATGTGGGAACTTGCTACATTAGAAAAAGGAGCAGATGCAGGCCATTTAGCCCCTCAAGGCAGAGGTGGCTATTGCAAATGCTGTAGATTAGAGTCAAGATTAGTGTGGTGCTGGAAAAGCACAGCAGGTTAGGCAGCATCCGAGGAGCAGGAAAATTGACACTTCGGGCAAAAGCCATTCAGCCCCTCAAGCCTGCTCTGCCATTCAATAAGATCATGTGTCTGATCTCCTGCCACATCTCTTTGCCCACTCTCCATATCCCTTGATTGATTGAGAGACCTGAAATCTATCTCAACCTTGGAGATGCTCCATTTGAAGGATGTCCATGACCTTCTGAGATGGGGAATGCTTCAAATTCCCCACCCTCTGAGTGAAGAAATTCCTCCTCATCGCAATCCCTAAATAACTGACTCCTTGTCTTGAGACAGTGTTCTCGCGTATCCATGCAGTTTTCACCCCTTCAAGTCTTTATCTGATCTTCTTATTCCTTTCTGAGGAAGGGACACTCGATCCAAAACGTTAACTCTGATTTCTCTCCACAGATGCTGCCAGACCTGCTGAGCTTCTGCAGCAATTTCTGTTTTTGTTTCTGATTTCCAGCACCAGCAGTTCTTTCGGTTTTTCTTTGTCCAGTCTACTTTCGCAGGTTACAATGTCCGGCTGAGCGGTACTTTCCAAATCCCAACTCTTCCTCACATAAGCGAGGCGTTTCTCCAGAAATCTCTGGTCCTTGGGTCAGTCTCTTCAATCCATATCACCTGGTTATCAACCTTTCGTCGTTAGAAATGCTTCCTCCTTATTTGCTTTACCTAAACCTTTCATGATTTATCACATTTCCATCAAATTCCTCCCTAGTTCACTGTACGCCAAGGGAATTTCCGTCATCCCTCAACTTTGGAACCATTTTTGCAAATTTCTTCCATAACCTTTTGAAATCCTTCTTGTCATCACTAAATGATGGTGTCCAGAATATATTCCAAATGGATTTGAACTTGTATTTTATAAAGGATTAGCTTAAGTTCTTGGCTTTGGACTGTATGCCCATCTCTATTTATACCATATTTTTTGTTTCTTGGAACTCACTTCTGAATTTGGGCATGGTTTTCTTTCTCCCCACAGTGTAAGTATTGAATGCTCCTACTCTGTAATGTAGATAGGAGCAGCAACAGATGTTGGATAGTGTGATAAGGAACTTGAATCCAGATGTTTGCAATTCAAGTACACAGCCCTCCATGACTGAATGTATCTAGCTGGGGAAAGGAGCCAACTCTCCTGAGGGTCACCAAGCCAAATGGGGCAATTAGAAGCGTGCCAGGGTCAATCCCTCACTCCTGACTGCCAGTGAGTGACCTCAGCAGTGAATCAATCAGCCAGAACTTGTGCACCAGGTCACTCACTAGTAAGCTTTCCACGCACATCCCCCTGGATGCTAGACAGACCATAATACTTGCACTAATCTGTGATGCCTTCTAGAGGCGAACATCTCACCTGCATGTGGGACACTCTGGGGTGGAGGGCTGGTGCCACTTGAAGACAAGATAGGGTCGTAGACAAGCTTCCCATACTTCTCCCTCAGGGAGAAAATCCCTAATGTGGAAGGGACATGGAAGAAACACGACTTGCATTCCTGTAGCGCCTTTCACGTCACCTTCAGGACGTGTCTTAAAGCCAGGGTCAAGTACTTTTTGAAGTCTGCTCTCCGTTGCAAAACGCAGAGAAAGAAGGTTGTGTGTGATGGACTCGGGCTTAGCAGCTCTCTGTGGAACTCCTGGTAGAGGGAGGGTCTGCAAAAGTAGCACCGAGAGCGGGGGCGACACCCCAACTCTGCAACTTATAATTAGCGATCAACACAGCTTCTAAATAAAGCTTGTAACCGCAGTGCCAACGCCAATTTCTGCTCCCTTCTTTGCGAAAAATGCTAATATATTAGTCACCACATCATTCAAACATTTCCTTTTAAGTTCAGTCCCTTCAAGTTCGCCATGGCAACCGTGTTATTTATGATGGGAGCTTCCCAGGCTCCGCCTGTTTTGCCCTGGACATTGCAGAGTTATGTGCAATCTTTGTGCAATGTTGCAATGTTGTCACTCAGCAATTTTCAGCAAGTTCGATGGTGCAATCGCCCAGTGCCTTTGCAAAGACAGGACTGAAAACATTAATTTCTTGTTTGTCGGGCCCTCCCCTTCCTTTCTCCACGCCTATTTGTCTCCCTGCGATTGACTTTTTTCTATATCTTGTTTTTGCAGCTGTTGTTTGACAAAAAAAAATAAAAAGCAGCTCCCCACTTTCAGTATTTGAATAACACGACTTTGGGGTGGAAAGCATTGTGAAAAACCAGAAGGCTGGGTAAGAGGATAACATCTTGAATTTACATAGCACCCTTCACATTCCCAGCCCATTTCAAAGCCCAAATAAAGTTCTTTTTCTGAGTTATACCGAATATTATGGTGTCAGAAAAACAGCAGCCATTTTTTTTTTGCATGGCAAACTCCCACAAAAAGGAATATGATCAAGATCATCTTTTATTTAAAATCAAATATTCTTTTATAGGATGTGAGCTTTTTGGGGGAAGATGTGTAGCTCAGGTTGTGGATCAGGTTGTAAGTTTGCATGCTGGATTTATTCTCAAATGTTTCATCACCATGCTAGGTAACATCATCAGTGAGCCTCCAGTGAAGCACTGATGTCCTGTCCTGCTTGGTATTGATGTCAGTTGGTTTGTTGTGGTTGGTAATGTCACTTCCGGTTCTGAGGTTGGTAAATGGGGTCCAAATCGATATGTTTGTTAATGGAGTTCCGGTTTGAATGCCAGGTCTCTAGGAATTCCTGTACGTGTCTTTGTTTAGCCAGTCCTAGACTGGATGTATTGTCCCAGTCAAACTGGTGTCCATCTTCGTCTGTGTGTATAGATACCAGTAATAGTTGGTCATGTCTTTTGGCGGCTAGTTGGTGCTCATCTATCCTGGTGGCTAGTTTCCTGCCTGTCTGTCCACTGTAATGTTTGTTATAGTCCTTGTAGGATATTTTGTATGTGACATTCGTTCTGCTGGTTGTTGGTATGGAGTCCTTTAAATTCATCAGGAGCTGTTTCAGTATGTTGGTGGGTTTGTGGGCTACCATATGAGCATTTATTACCCATCCCTAATCATCCTTAAACTGAGGGGCTTTTTTAAAAGTTCATTCGTAAAACATGGGTGTCGTGGCTGGGCCAACATTTATTGCCCATTCATAGTTGCCCCTGAGAAGCTGCCTTCTTAAAGTGCTGCAGTCCACATGCTGTAGGTAGGCCCATTGGGAAGGGAGTTTCAGGATTTTGCCCCAGCAACACCGAAAGAACATTGAAATATTTCCAGGTCAGGATATCATAGAATCCCTACAGTTTGGAAGCAGGCCATTCAGCCCATTAAATCCACTCTCTGAAGAGCTTCACACCCAGACCCACCCCACTATGCTATCCCTGTGACCCTGCATTTCCCTTGGCTAAGCCACCCAGCCTGAACATCCGTGGATGCTATGGGCAATTAAACATAGCTAATCCACCTAACCTATGCATCTTTGGATGAGTGGTGAATCCATGCATCCACTGCCCTTGGCCATCTGTATAGCAGTAGTCATGATTTTGGAAGGTGCTTTTTAGGGAGCCTTGACGAATTTCTGCAGTGTATCTTATACATGGAAGCTGGAGTGAATGTGGTGCCAGTCAAGCCAATACTTGGCCATGATGTGGGGGTGCCGGTGTTGGACTGGGGTGGACAAAGTCAGAAGTGACACGACATCAGGTTATAGTCGAACAGTTTATTTGAAATCACAAGCTTTTGGAGCGAAGGAGCAACGCTCCGAAAGCTTGTAATTTCGCATAAACCTGTTTGACTATAACCTGATGTTGTGTGGCTTCATTATTGGCCATTTCAGAGTAAATGACGTTGATGTGGGTCTGGAGTAACATGTAGGTAGGCCAGGTAATGAACGTAGATTTCCTTTCCTAAAGGATATCAGTATACCAGATGGATTTTTACTGAAGTTAGCCAAAGTTAAAGTCCAGCTGCTGCTAGGGTGGGATTTGAGCCCAAATTCTCAGAGGATTCACCTGGGCTACTGGATGACTAGTCCAGTAAAAACAACACATCATCATCTCCCATTACAGTGGTATTGGGAACTGGCAGGGGAGTGAGTGGGACTGGTTGAATTGTTCTCAGAGTCATAGAGATGGACAGCACAGAAACATACCCTTCAGTCCAACTCATCCATACTGAGCAGATATCCTAAATTAATCTAGTCCACTCTGCCAGCATTTGGCCAGTGTCCCTCTAAACTCTTCCTATTCATGTATCCATCCAGACGCCTTTCAAATGCTGTAATTGTACCAGTCTCCACCACATTCTCTGGCAGCTCATTCCATACAGGCAGTACCCTCTGCGTGAAAAGGTCGTCCCTTAGATCTCTTTTAAATCTTTCCCCTCTCACCCTAAACCTATGCCGTCTGCTTTCGGACTTCCCTACCCTGGGGAAAAGACCTTGCTATTCACCCTATCCATGTCCTTCATGATTTTCTAACTTCTATAAGGCACCTTCAGCCTCCGACACTCCAGGGAAAACAGACCCAGCCTGTTCAGCCTCTCCCTGTAGCTCAAACCCTCCAACCCTGGCAACATCCTTGTAAATCTTTTCTGAACCCTTTCAAGTTTCACAACATCCTTGCTGAGAGCTAATACGGAAACAAGGGCTAAATAGCCTCCTTCGTAATCTTTCTATAATTTCAAATATTGATCTCCAATGTCAACCTGGCCTTCTACAAAATCACGCTGCAGGATATTCTTTGTCTCCCTGAGACAGCAACTGAGACTTTAACTGAAAGATGGCACCTCTGCTGTATTCTCTCAGTACTCTAGTAATGTCTCAGATGAAAATCGTCTCAAGAGTGGAACATGAATTCAACACAATAGGAAGACCACTACCCAGTGAGATACTGACACTGTAAGGACCCATGCCTAAAATGGATACAGGAAAATTGGCAAAGATACAATGAGTGATTGATGCAATTGCTGTAGATATGGACCCATGGGTATGAGGAAGTAACACACACATATAAACACGATACCTGGACTTTCCTCCATGTACTCCAGCTCAGGAGACGCCAATGCTTAAGGAGGGAAATCCACTAGTGTAGTACATTAACATATGACTCATTGAGGGCAGAGTTTGAGCACAACGCACTAACCCCTCTGCTTCCTGATCCCATTTCCTGGGTCTGGGGCATCAAGAGTGGCTCAGCCAATATCAACTAGAAAATAATAGGGGTGGTGCAGCAAGTCAGATACCCCATGAGGATCTTAAAAACAGGCAGAGCTGCCTCAAAATTCAGTCTGAAGGCCTTCCACTTAGCCCAAGACAAGACCTTCAGTTGGTGAGTCTCTAGTTCAGACTAAAAAGAAAGGCAGCTACCGCTAGAGGAAGGACTGTACTGCAGAGTTCTGTGTATGCTTCTAAGGATATGTAAGTGATCTATGCTCACACTATGCTTTTTTGTTTAAGCCTGGGTGTTGACTCAGAGCAAAATAAGCAGAAGCACAGAAGCTACCAGAAGCTGAACTGTAAACATGAGCACAGGCATTTTGGTGAGTGCAGAGGTAAATGTGTAAATAAACCTGCTGCACACTAAGAAAACACTGCCATTGTTCAGAGGAATTGCAATTGTTCTGAGGAAAAATCAAATTTATCAAAAATACTTCAGGCACCTTGACATAGAAGCTCTACCTGAGGAAGCTGAGAAGTGTTGGTGAAATTAATCAGTCCAGTTTTCTAATGTTTGGAATGGGATTTCAGATGAGAAATCCCCCTTCTCAAATCCATCAGTTCTAGAGGTCAATGTTATTTGTTGAATTTCCTTCGTCTTTGAAACACTAACAAATGGTTTATCAAATGGTTTGTGTTGCCATTTGAAACCATTTGATGTCTTAACTGAGAGACATTTTGCATAAAAAAGGTCTCAAGAGACATTAAGGATAAGTGAGGAGGAAGGAAGAGGAAAAAGAGCTGAGGTCTCATCGGGCCATGATATAATACAAGGAGTAGAGAGGCTGAATAGTCTACTACTGTCTGATTACTGAGTATAGATTGGTTCAAAGTATGCAAAAGGTTTAGCCCCACGGCTGTCTGGAACCACTATACTCCTCCAATTTCTGGACTTGTGTATTCCCCAGAAGTGACTGTGCCCAAAGCACTGGAAGTTTCAGCTTCAATTGCTCCGAACAGCCCTTCCCACTCCTGTAAGACTCCTGAAAGGTTTTGGTGTCAAATGTGGTTGAGCACCATGGATGTTCAAATATTTTGAAAGTGCTGCATGAATGCAAGTTGTTGTTGCCATTTCAGCACCTCAGGACTGGACGATTTAGTGCTGTTAAACTGATTGTGCATGATTGGCCCAAACAACACAAGTTACAAGCTTGAACTGAAAGCAACTCCATTTCCATCCTCAAGCTGTTCTATTTGTTTTGTGTTTGAATCACTGAACTACTGCCCCTCTTCTTTCTTTTCTATACTCATGCAGTTCATTACCATAGAGTCATAGAGATGTACAACACGGAAACAGACCCTTCAGTACAGAACAGAAACGTACCCTTCGGTCCAACTAGTCCACACCGACTATATTCCCAAATGAACCTAGTCCCACCTGCCTGTGTTTTGCCCATAGCCTTCTAAATCTTTCCTATTCAGCCTCCACCACTTCCTCTGGAAGCTAATTTCCATACATGAACCACCCTGTGTAAAAAAGTTGCCCCTCATGTCCTTTGTAAAACTTTAGTTTTACCTCCTCTAGTTTTCAACTTTCCACCCTAGAGAATGACCTTTGCTATTCATCTTTTCTATGTCCCTCATGATTTTATAAACTTCTGTGCTCGAGTGAAAAATGTCCCAGCCTATCCAGCCTATTTTTACAACTGAAACCCTCTATTCCCATCAACGTCCTGGTAACTCTTTTCTGAACCCTCTCCAATTTAATAATGTCCTTCCTATAGCAGTACTTGATGTTCCATTTTTTTCAATATCCCATTATTGAAGTGATAATGAAGAGGATCAATGAGGGCAGAGCAGTGGACGTGATCTATATGGAGTCAAAAAGTGTAGTGCTGGAAAAGCCTGATGAAGAGCTTATGCCCAAAACGTCGATTCTCTTGTTCCTTGGATGCTGCCTGACCTGCTTTTCCAGCACCACACTTTTTGAGTCTGATCTCCAGCATCTGCAGTCCTCACTTTCTCCATGATCTATATAGACGTAGTAAGTCATTTTACAAGGTTCCTCATGATAGATTGGTTAGCAAGGTTAGATCACATGGTACACAGGGAGAACTAGCCATTTAGATACAGAAAGTAGAAGACAGAGGGTGGTGGTGGAGGGTTGTTTTTCAGACTGTGAACAGTCATGTGCCACAAGGATTGGTGCTGGGTCTACTGCTTTTCAACATTTATATAAATGATTTGGATGTGAAAATAGGAACTATGGTTAATAAATTTGCAGATGACACCAAAATTGGAGCTGTAGTGGACAGCAAAAAAGGTTACCTCAGAGTACAATGATATCTTGATCAGATGAGCCAATGGACCAAGGAGTGGCAGATGGAGTTTAATTTAGATAAATGTGAGGTGCTGCATTTTGGAAAAGCAAATCAAGGCAGGACTTGTAATGGGAAGGTCCTAAGGAGCACTGATAAACAAAGAAACCTTGGAGTGCAGGTTCATAGTTCCCTGAAAGTGAGGTCGCAGGTAGACAGGATAGTGAAGAAGGCATTTCTTATGCTTCCCTTATTGGTTAGAGTATTGAGTACATTGAGTATAGGAGTTGGGAGGTCATATTGAGGCTGTACAAGACATTGGTGAGGCCACTGTTGGGATATTGCGTGCGATTCTGGTCTCCTTCCTATCGGAAGGATGTTGTTAAGCTTGAAAGGGTTCAGAAAAGATTTACAAGGATGTTGCCAGGCTTGGAGGATTTGAGCTATAGTCAGAGGCTGAATAGGCTGGGGCTGTTTTCCCTGGAGTGCGGAAGTTGAGGTGTGACTTACAGAGGTTTATAAGATCATAGGGTGAATAGACAAGGTCTTTTCCTTGGGGTGAGAGAGTCCAAAATTAGAGGGCATAGGTTTAAGGTGAGTGGATAAAGATATAAAAGAGACCTAAGGGGCAACCTTTTCATGCAGAGGGTGGTGCGTGTATGGAATGAGTTGCCAGAGGAAGTTTTTCCACCACTCAGACAAAGTCCCGCTCCCGTATCATGTCTGTGCTCACTGACTCATACTGGCTCCTCGTCAAGCAACTTTGTGATTTAAAAATTCACAGCCTTGTTTTCAAATCCCTCCATGGGCTCACTACCTCCCTTTCTCCATCATTTCCTAGAGCCCCACCACCTTCCTCCCTCCATGGGTTCACTCCCTCCCTTTCTCCATCATCTCCTAGAGCCCCACCACCTTCCTCCCTCCATGGGCTCACTCCCTCCCAATCTCCATCATCTCCTAGAGCCCCACCACCTTCCTCCCTCCATGGGCTCACTACCTCCCTTTCTCCATCATCTCCTAGAGCCCCACCACCTTCCTCCCTCCATGGGTTCACTCCCTCCCTTTCTCCATCATCTCCTAGAGCCCCACCACCTTCCTCCCTCCATGGGTTCACTCCCTCCCTTTCTCCATCATCTCCTAGAGCCCCACAACCTTCCTCCCTCCATGGGCTCACTCCCCCCCTTTCTCCATCATCTCCTAGAGCCCCACAACCTTCCTCCCTCCATGGGCTCACTCCCTCCCAATCTCCATCATCTCCTAGAGCCCCACCACCTTCCTCCCTCCATGGGTTCACTCCCTCCCTTTCTCCATCATCTCCTAGAGTCCCACCACCTTCCTCCCTCCATGGGCTCACTACCTCCCTATCTCCATCATCTCCTAGAGCCCCACCACCTTCCTCCCTCCATGGGCTCACTACCTCCCTTTCTCCATCATCTCCGAGAGCCCCACCACCTTCCTCCCTCCATGGGTTCACTCCCTCCCTTTCTCCATCATCTCCTAGAGCCCCACCACCTTCCTCCCTCCATGGGTTCACTACCTCCCTTTCTCCATCATCTCCTAGAGCCCCACCACCTTCCTCCCTCCATGGGCTCACTACCTCCCTTTCTCCATCATCTCCTAGAGCCCCACCACCTTCCTCCCTCCATGGGTTCACTCCCTCCCTTTCTCCATCATCTCCTAGAGCCCCACAACCTTCCTCCCTCCATGGGCTCACTCCCTCCCAATCTCCATCATCTCCTAGAGCCCCACCACCTTCCTCCCTCCATGGGCTCACTACCTCCCTTTCTCCATCATCTCCTAGCGCACCACCACCTTCCTCCCTCCATGGGTTCACTCCCTCCCTTTCTCCATCATCTCCTAGAGCCCCACCACCTTCCTCCCTCCATGGGTTCACTCCCTCCCTTTCTCCATCATCTCCTAGAGCCCCACCACCTTCCTCCCTCCATGGGCTCACTCCCTCCCAATCTCCATCATCTCCTAGAGCCCCACCACCTTCCTCCCTCCATGGGCTCACTACCTCCCTTTCTCCATCATCTCCTAAAGCCCCACCACCTTCCTCCCTCCATGGGCTCACTACCTCCCTTTCTCCATCATCTCCTAGAGCCCCACCACCTTCCTCCCTCCATGGGCTCCCTCCCTCCCTATCTCCATCATCTCCTAGAGCCCCACAACCTTCCTCCCTCCATAGGTTCACACTCTCCCTGTTTTGCATTCTCAATGCTAATGGCTCTCCCATTGGAACCCATTCTGCCCCAGAGCCTGACTTCCTTTCTTTAAGGCACTCTGAAAGCCAACCACAGTCAATTGATGTGAAGCTGGAAAAGCACAGCAATTTAGGCAGCATCCGTGGAGCAGGAGAGTCAATATTTCAACCTGAAAGATTCACTTTCTTGCTCCTTGCATGCTGTCTGACTTGCTGTGCTTTTTCAGCTTCAAATCTTCCAGCATCTGTCTTCAAGTCAGTCATTGAAAACCAACCACCTTATCTAATCTTTTCATCAATTAATGTGACACTCATTTATTACACTGGTAAGTGATAGTACATGCTGTGACGGCGTGGTGGCTCAGTGGTTAGCCTGGGTGCAATTCAGCCTTGGACAACTATCTGTGTGGAGTTTGCATGTTCTCCCCATGTCTGCATGGGTTTCTTCTGGGTGCCCTGGTTTCCTCCCACAATCCAAACATGTGCAGGTTAGGTGAATTGGCTACGCTAAATTGCTCATAGTGTAAGGTGTATTAGTTAGAGGAATGGGTCTGGTTGGGTTGCACTTCAGAGGGTTGGTTTCGGCCTGTTGGGTCAAATGGCTAGTTTCCATACTGTAGGGAATCTAACCGCATATCACCTTATGTGTCTCGGTACCAAACTTTGCTTTATCACTGTCCTGTGAAGGTCCTTTAGATGTTTCATTGCATCAAAGACATTGTATAAATGTACTTAGAATGTTATTGTTAGAGGCACCAGAGGAATGCACATTGTTTTTGCTCTGCTTAAAAGTGTTTTTTTGTGTGTTGCAACCACCTAGAAGAGACAGCCAAGTGATCAGTTTGATGGTTTATCCAAAAAGACAGCATCTCTTACAGTGCAGTGCTCCTTCAGTACAGCACAGCAGGGCCATTTAGATTTGGCTCTCACATTTCTGCAAAAGGCCTTGAGCTCCCAACATTCCAGATCTATAGGTCGTTCTGCTATAATGCATGTTTCATTAATGCAAATTTGCTTTGATGCGATTGACAAATTGGGGACACTGTTTCTAAAGCACGATATGTTTAAACACGATTATAACATGATTCTGGCTCCATTGGTTTAAATGATGCTACTATTATGCAATTTACTTAATACATGGGATTGTGCGAGACCATGACGACCATGTTATAGCAGAACTGACTTGTCAGTGCAGCACAGAGACGGCAGTCTAAGTGAGATGCTCAGGTCCTGTACTGGCAGTGGTGGGGACTGATAGAGGCTGTGGAGGCAGAGGAAGGGACTGCCTGAATCAAAATAAGTAGCCTTTTGGGTAGGTGAAGTGAAAGCCACATAATCCCATAGGACTGTAGACTGCTTTTGCATTGGAAAGGAGTGAGCCTAACCCAGGGGTCACCACGCCTCAGATGAGGGGTGAGTTGAGAAGGCCATTCATTGAACCCATGTCTTCGGTGTCCCTCATCCAAGCAGCCAACTGAGTTAACCAACCCTAGAAATAGGCTGAGCTGCTCTTGATGTGTTGGAGTTTGTGCAGGGCGGAGCTGAAGAAATTGCTTAATATTCAGTCTTTCATCTCAGTGACGCACTAACCGCGTTTTGTCTTATTTGTGCATATACTGCAGAGCGCAATTCATATAGTGAATCATTAATTTATTGTACAACCTGATTAGATTGTAAACTGTAATGATTTCTCAATAAACTGCAGGTGTAATCATTAATCTAGGGTACATGTAAACACATCAATAACAGGGGGCACATGAGCTGTCAGTATTTACATTGTTCTTTCTTCCTAGGAAAATAACACCCAGATTGTAGCTGTTCCATTGATGATCTGGTGATAGTTTGGCTCATGTGAGAGTCTGCAGTTGGAACCCAATCCTCAGAAATGGGGACTTTAAAACAATGCAAAGTACTTTAGGAAATATGAAATTGAAAGTAAAATGTTGGGAACTCTCAGAAAGTTGGCATTATCTGTACAGGTTTCACACCACAGAATTGTTTACCTGCCTGTGCTAATCCCTGTCTAATGAATGTCTCAAAATTGAACTCCTTAGCCTTGTCTTCAAATCCCTCCATGGCCCCACTCCTCTTTATCACGGCAATCCCATCTAGTCCTGAAGCACTGAGTGAATTTCAGGATCAAGCAATAGGTTTGGTTGGCACCACCCTCAACTATCACTCCCTCCATTGATGATGGGCACTCAGAGGATACACTGCATCAACTTAGACAGCACCTTCCAAATCCACTACTATTTCTATCTGGAAGGACAAGGGCAGCAGACCCATGGAACATAACCCCCTGCAAGTTCCCCTCCAAGTCACTCACCAACCTGACTTGGAAATATATCACTGTTCATTCAATGTCGCTGGGCCAGAACTCTGGAACTCCCTCCCTAACAGAACGGTGGTTTACCTGTACCTTAAAGATTGCAACAGTTCAAATCGGCAGCTTCTCAACACGAGTGAGGGATGGACCACAAATGTTGACAGTGATGTCCACATCCCATGAATGAGTTAAGTAAAAGAACTGCACGCCTCTAATTCTGATCTATTGAGTATTCTTGATTTTAATCACTTTAGCTACCACTTGGGTTTTAATGTGGAAGTGCCGGTGTTGGACTGGGTTGGACAAAGTCAGAAGTCACAGGACACCAGGTTATAGTTCACCAGGTTTATGTGAAATCACAAGCTTTTGGAGCACTGCTCCTTCACCTGACGATGGAGCTGCGCTCCAAAAGCTTGTGATTTCAAATAAACCTGCTCGACTTTAACCTGGTGTCCTGTGACTTCTGACTTGGGTCCTGAGCTGTGGATCTCCCTCCCCCAAATCCTCTGCTCCCTCGTACATGATCTCCATCCTTCTTCACGATGACCTTTCTCGTCAACTTTGCCCTGGCACTGGGTAATTTACCTGCATTCTGGCTCAAATAGTATCGTGCGAAACACTTTGGCACATTGTCCTTTATCAGGTGTGACATAAATACTTGGCTTTGTCTAGTGCAGAACATTATCTCATTTGGGATGGCGACGGTTCCTCTGACTGACAGGTTTGGCGATATTGATGCTCGAAGAGAGGCTCTGAAGAATAACTTTCCTACCCGCCCACCTCTGGGTATCTGGTGAAAACCTGTCTTTGAAACCAGGTGATTTATATACACATATATTATATTTCTCTTCTTGCCCGCCCCCTTGATACTGTGTCGCCAATAGTTTGTGTGTGTTATACCGAGAGGGAGGGGGAATGTTGCAATCGGTCGCCAGTCATCGTCAGCCCGTTCAGAGCGAGAGTGAAAGCGTGTGGACTGTGTAATAATTCAGCAGGATTACAGCAGCCGAGCATCACAGTGTGTCTTTGCTCTTGGGACACACACATCACACTCTCTTACTCAGTCGCTCACCTTCACACCAAGAGGAAACACACAGAAGACCAGGGCAACATTTTATCAGTCTCATGGAGAAAGGGCTGAGATACTTCTGAGGACGTCGAGAGCTTTGACGATTTCCTTCCATCATTTGGCATTTCAAGAACAAGTTACCATTTCATTTCCCCTGCCCAGGAATTACAAAGAATATTTTCCTTTTTTGCTTGCTTCTCCAATTGAGACTTCACTCCCGAGAGCTCAGAATGTTACTGGACGGTGGGAGGTAAACGTTACCCAGGATCGTCGGGGGGCTCAGAGACCACACGCGGGGAATTACTGACAGGGGGAGAGCATCTGCGAATTTCCACTTTCACATCCGAGAGGGAGAGACTGTCGTCTCAGGTTCTCGGAGATTCCTGCGTTACTGGGAATACCTCGTCGAAACTGCTTCGAGCGAATCTCCCACCACCCCCCCTCCCCTTTCCTCCGTTTGCTTTGTAACGAAACAAAACCTTTAGTAAGTGGTGCCTGTTATTATACATAAATATAAACGTGTAGACGAGAGTTTTAGTGTTTAAGATTGAACCTTAAACATCGGTCCCTCTAAAATCGAGGCGGGTGTTTAACCTTTTGTTGAGAAATTGAAGGGGGAGAGAAGTTATAGATACTTAAAATTGTACTTATGGCCAATCTGTGTTACAGTGAATAATAATATTGTTCCTTTTGTGTAAAGTTTATACAGGAGTGAAGGGACATAAACTTTTTTAAAAAGTTCGTTCTCTCGCCCACCCCCCAACCCCACGGTAACGGTTTTGATGCTTGAAACTCTGGATTAGTTTATGTTTGAATTCTTGAAAGTTTCCTTGAGATATTCTCATTTGGAATGGAGATTGTGGCAGAGTTCTGGAACCGCATGGACTGACCTGGAGTCGACTCTCTTTGTGTGAGAGACATTGGTGTTCCCCGTGGAAACTGCACACGCTGTATCCCTGGAAAAGTCAAGGAGCGCGTAGGAAATTTCTGTATCTTCTTAAGGGGGGGAGCGAATCTAGAGAAAACCGAGACCCCCACACTCCACGAGGTGTTGGGAGATCTTTGGGGTCTTTACATAAGGAACAAAGACAACTTCCTCTGGGTTTATTTTTCTGGCGGGGTGTAGACGGCCTGGAACAAAAGGACACGGTGCCAGCAAACGCTGGTTTTGTCGCTTCAGTTCTGAGGAAGGCTCGCTCGAGCCGAAATATTAACTCTGATTTCTCTCCACAGATGCTGCCAGACCTGCTGAGCTTTTCCAGCAATTTCTGGTTTTGTTACTCCCCCCCCCCTCCCCCCACCAACAAAAAGGGTGTTTGATACTGAGAAGGAAGGTCCTGAATCTCAAAATGAGACTTTTTTTTTGGTAAACCTCTTTATTTTTTTAAAAAGTGACTAAGGAGGTTGGATTGAGTTGGTGACACAGATCAGCCGTGCGTTCCTTGAGCAGTGGGATAGGTTGGTGGGGGTTGAATGTCCTCCACTTGTTCCACATATACGGAAAGGGTTGGGTTTTCCTTGGTATTCTTCCCAAGGTATTCCTGCCATCTCCTCCCCTCCTCCAGCCTAATCTGTTCATGAATGTGGAGCCCCTGAACTGTGAAAAGTTGCCGCCTGTAATTGGGATAAATGGGTTTCAGTCCAACTCTTGGCTTGACCTTTAAATCTCCTCGTGACCATTACCTCCTCAATGTGGTGCCGAGTGTGGCTTTGCGAAGACTCTCCAACCCCTTTTTGAGTGAGGGCCATCTGTTCACCACTTGTTCTGTAGTGGTGTCCGCACTGACAATGCAGGGGCCGGACTGTGATCCAATTTACCTCACTCTTCACAGTAACAACTTGAACTTAACACTCCAGTGAAACCAATAGGACATTTTATTGTCAACCCCTATAACGGATTTGATCATGAAAGGAGATATAAGCATGGAAAACTAGGAGGGAGATATTACAACCAGTGACCAAAAGTTTGGTCAGAGACCTAAGGTTTCAGAAATGTGTTATAAAAACGGTGAGGGGAGAGAGCAAGAGGTATGGATCTTACCGGTGAGGTGGATAATGGCAAGATCTCTTGGAGAGTGAACAAGTTAGGACTGTCTGTCTGGGAGAAAAGATTTGATAGAGGTATTCAAAAGCCTGCAAGATGTCGACAGGGTAGACAGGGAGAAACTGGTCCCGCTCGTGAAAAGATCAAGGTCGAGAGGACATGGATTAAAAGTAATTGATGGAAGAAGCAAAAAGCAATGTGGGGAAAAGCTTTTTCACATGTCTAGTCAGGGTCTGGGATGCACTCCCGGAGTGTGTGGTATGGAGGGAGGTTCAATCAAGGCATTCAAAAGAGAAATAGACTACTGAAAGAATAAGGTGCCAAGTTACACAGGCAGGACAATGGTGACAATCAGACAGCAGCAGACACAATGGGCCAAAAGGCACCCTCTTACACTGTAACAATTCTGTTCTGCGGTTCTGGTGGAGCGATTGAAGTCACGGACGCTCCCAAGGCTTGAACTGGAGGAACAGAGAGATCACAGGAGCTGTAGAATGATGCAAGTGAGAGAGAGTGAGGGGCAAAGCCATGGTTCCAAAGGCAAGTCACAGCTCCCAGGTGGATGAAGCACTGAGACTCTGGATTTGTAAATTCTTGCATGCTTGGAGCAGTTTTGTGGTCATTAAGTGTGAATGCCTGTGTCGTGTGTGTGCAAGATACAGGCTGTTTGTACCATTCAGAGGTGAGGCACGTCCTTGAGTGTCTAGCATTGGCAGTGTGACTAGCTGGGTGGTGATTATTACTCAATTATTTGATTCATCCTGAGTGTGATTCATCGGAAGTAACTCACTTTGTGAGGTAGTCAAGAGCTAGGGATAAGAGTCTGGTGTCTTGCTTTCTATCCTCATTAATGCAGGAGAGTTGTTTTAAGGCAGTTGTGCTGCATTGGTAAAGCTCCCCACCTCTGAGCCAGGTAGCCTGGGTTCAAGCCCCTCCTGCTGTTGAGATGTGTTGTAACATCCCTGAACAGGTCACTTAGGAAAATATCTTGTCAGAGCGTTGATGGATGTGTGTTGTGTTGTATTTTGTGGGCCTGGGGAGGATTAAAGATAAACCTGTGTGTGTCGTGGGGGGAGTTGAGTCTCCATGTTTCTCTGAGACTCTGGATGCAGCTCTACAAGGTTGCGTGTACCTCTTGTACGAGTTGCATGAGCCAACTATGCCCAGAGCACCACCTACAGTATCAGTGTGGCATTTCCACTTGAAGTCTTGCTCGGGGAATAATGATAAAGGGACTATAGTCCTACTAGACAAACAGGCTACTCTCCCATTAAAGAGAGAAAGATGACTGGTGGTGGTCTAACCTGAGGGTCACCATTGCTCAGGCGAGGGGAGAGGTTGAGAAGGAGAGTCCTGCATAGTGTCCTCAGCCATTGTGGGAAATGAACCCACACTGTTGATATTGCACAGCATCATCATTCAGCCAACTGAGCTGACTGACCCTCACGTCAATACTGACTCCTGGTCACTATTGTGTTGTAGACCCCATACCTGTTTGAATCAAGATTTTGGTCTCATTTCTACAATGAATCCTCTTGATTTCAAACTTCACACACTGTGCACAATTGGAATTTCCAAACCAGGTGATTGTGAATCAAACAACCCACAAACACTGAAGTTACTTTCTAGTCTGTCTTTCAGAATACTCATCAATGTCAAACAAACATCGTATTGACACAAAACCTCCTGTAAGCATAAAACAGGTTCAGAATACAAGTTCTCCTATGACTATTCAGAATTTAGTAGGCAATTTGATTTGAGTTCTTTTTTTGCAAGATATTAAAGGATATTGATAGGTGAGAGAGAGAGAGAGAGAGAGAATGTTTGTGTTGGCTGCAGAGCCCAGGATGGCAGGAACTGGTGTAAAATTGAGAATTGGTCCTTACAGAAGTGAAATTTGAAACGCAAAGTGCAATAGAAACTTGGCACATGCTTCTGCAAATAGTAATTGATGGTAGATTGATTGTTACACTTTAATTCCTGTTTTTTTCATGTTGAGGATATGAGGAGATGTGGCACAAAGGCAGCTGTGTGGAATTAGACAATTCAGGAACTCACTGAATGGTGGAAGAGCTGAATGCTGTGCACTCCCAACTCCGGTGCTGCTGAGTGTTGATGGGTTAAAACATGCCGTAATGGAATAAACACCTCAGTGTTATGGTGGAAGATGAGCAGTCACAAGGCAATGTACAGCACCTTTACATGTAGTAATCCACCCTGAGGCACTTATATTCACTGGAGTGAATAAGGAACAAAATTTGACCCTAGGCCACATAGAAATATTAGGACAGATGACCAAAGACTAGGATAAAGAGGAGAAGGGGGTGGTGCAGGCGCTAGAGGTTGATGGAGGGAATTGCACTGCTTGGGGCCTGCGTAGTTGTAAGCATGGCTATGAATTAGCACTTTATCCCTTTTCCCTTATCAGCACGCACACACAACTGGAGGTGCGAGATATCATGGTATGACTTGGCTGCAGTACAAAGGGTCCACTGCTGATCTGCAAGGGACCTTGTGACTTTAGTAACATCAGGAGTTTGCAAAAATGGTTGGGTTCATGTAGCCTTGCAATTGACATGCTATCTCTACATTTGGACATTAACGATGCTGCCCTAAGTGACATTTAGTCATGGGGATGGGTTCGGAAGTGGGTTCAGGGGAAAGGCTGCAGGACCCAGCATTCCAGATGCTTCAAGGAGTTGATGCTGCGGATGGAGAGAAACTCTTTGGGATGGGGGAGGAGATGGTGGTTGTTACAAAACATGGTGCCAAAACCGAGAATGGAAAGTTTGAGTTATAAGGAGAGGCTGGGACTTTTTTCACTGGAAAGGAGGAGGTTGAGAAGTGACCTTATATAGGTTTATAAAATCATGAGGGGTATAGGTAAGGTGAATGACCCTAGAGTGGGGGATTTCAAGATGAAGGGGCATATTTTTAAAGCAAAAGGAGAAGGATTTAAAAACAACTTGAAGGGCAATTTTTTTACACAGAGTTCGTGTGTGGAATGAACTTCTAGAGGAAGTGGTGGATATGGGTACAATGTTTAAAAGGCATTTAGATAAGTACATGAATAAGAATCGTTTGGAGGGTTGTAGACCGAGTGCAGGCAGAGGGACTAGTTTAGTTTGGGATTATGGTCGGCATGGACTGGTTGGACCGAAGGGCCTGTTTCCGCGCTGTAGGATTCCATGAGGCTGGCACAATGGCTCAGTGGTTAGCACTGCTGCCTCACAGCGCCAGGGACCTGAGATCAACTCCAGCGTCGGGCGATTGTCTGTGTGGAGTTTGCACATTCTCCCTGTGTCTGGTGGGTCTCCTCCGGATGCTCTGGTTTCCTTCTCACCACCTGTGTAGGTTAGGTGAATTGGCTGTGCTAAAGTGCCCACAGTGTTCAGGGGTGTGTGGGTTAGGTGCATGGGTCAGGGGTAAATGTAGAGTAATTGGGTAGGAGAACGGGTCTGGGTGGTTTACTCTTTGGAGGGTCGGTGTGGACTTGTCGGGTCAAATGGCCTGTTACCACACTGTAGGGATTCTATGGTGACTCTAAATGAGAACTGAATTATTTAGAAATGATATCAGAAAGCACTGGTATTACACAAAAACTTGTGGAAATCTGGAACATTGTGAGTCAAAAAAGCCATTCAGGGAATGAATCAAAAATTAAAACTGGTTAGATTTTTGTTAGTTCAGGGTGTTGAGCAATGTTGGAACCAAGATGTGTAGATGGAGTGAAGGTACAGATCAGTCACAAAATAACTAAATGCCTGAGCTACCTGTTTAACTCTGAAGTTGACTTTGGGAACCACCATGTAAAAACTTGTCGTTTGCTTCCCCCTCAGATCCTTATGAGTGTGAACGCCCAGAGATCGCTGCTGTCGCTCCCGCCCAGGTTGAAGAGGTTAGACTTCGATGACGCTGACAACCCCGATCTCCCCAAATCTAAGCGAGCCCGTGTGAGCCAGCTCTCTATACCAGCCTTATCTCCATGCCTTGGCTCGCCATCCCCAACACCCTCCTCTTCCGATGACAACACCGTGTCCCGCATTGGACCTTACCTCCTGCTGAATCCCACTGAGGCGAATAACTGTTACCGAGCCATCCACACTCACACAGAGCAGGAATACATCTGCAAGGTACGCCGAATGAGTGTTATCGGGAAAGCAGGTCTTGCTCTCTGGGTAGCTGGCCACTGTTGCGTATTCTGGCCAATGGACCACACGAGAACCTGATTATGTTCCTTGGCCTGTAGGAGGACCCCAGTCCGAAGGACAGTGAGAGCAGGTGGGTGGGTGAGGGTGGAGTTTGAAGGGTGTTGGAGACTGTTGACCTCAGCCCCAAGGAGGGAAGGGCGTTTGGTGTCAGGGCCCCAGGTGGTTTGTGTTTTCAGGAGAAGTGGCTGCAGGTCTTTGCACTATGTTCACTTCTCACTGTTGAAGCCAACCCAACCTTTCGAAGCAACTTCCAACCACAAACCACGCTGCCGTGTGCATTTCTTGTAAATGGTCAATTTCCTGTGGCCCTGTGGTGTAACAGATTCTACAATTTCTCCGTCGCCACTTCTGTCTTTTTCCTGGTCCTTTTATCATTTTCGAACAATGCAGCCATTCCACAAACAAGACCACTTCCTTTTTGCTGCTTTCTCCTTTTCCCAAATGGGAGAACACACCGAGAGATTATTTTCCCCCACTGTTTGTTCTCTGTGAGAAACAGGATTGTTTGACAGGCAACATTAGCTTGGAGACCTCCCTTTATCAGACGATGACCCAAATCATTTAGGTGTACAGCTGTGTATGTGCGTCTGTGTGTATGTGACAGTATATGTGTTTCTCTGTGTGTGTCTATGTGTATGTGTCTATGTGTATGCATCTGTATGAATGCGTGTGTGCATGTGTGACTGTGTATGTGTGTCTGTGTGTATGTGTCTGTGCGTGTGTCTGTATATGTGTGTCCGTGTATATGTCTATGTATATGTGTCTGTGTGTATGTGTGTCTGTGTGTATGTCTATGTATGTGTGTCTATGTGTATGCATCTGTATGAATGCGTGTGTGCATGTGTGACTGTGTGTATGTGTGTATGTGTCTGTGCGTGTGTCTGTATATGTGTGTCCGTGTATATGTCTATGTATATGTGTCTGTGTGTATGTGTCTGTGTATGTGTACCTGTGTATGTATGTGCCTGCGTGTATATGTCTATGTATGTGTGTGTGTGTATGTGTCTATCTATACATGTGTATATGTGTCTGTATTTGTATGTGTGTCTGTGTGGATGTGTCTGTTAATAAACTGGCGCCATGATCACACTGCCCTTTGTACCACAGAACTGTCTTTCTCTATGAAGCAGCTGGAGCTGACATTGGGGGAATCTTGTAAACGGTTTTTCAAAGATCGAGAAACAAAACTGGATAGCCATTTCAGCATCACCTTCGTTATCTGTGTGACCTGAAGTCTGTGCATAGTTTTTGCCAATTTCACTTCAGGCCGGTTATGTGCTAATCCCATAGAGGAGGTGGGGTATTTGAATTGAAGTGTGTTTTCAGCAGCCTAGACTCCAATATAAGAATTTCCTGCCCCAACCTCTCCATCTGTAACCTAAACGTATTCTCCTTTTATGACCCAATCATGTCAATCAAAGTTTTGATCCATTTAGCAGACCAATATCTACATAGTGCACTAGGCAGCTAAAAAAACTTTCAGATTTAATAAGGGTTTTATTGTAAATTTATTGCAGTTTCCATTTTACCCTTGATCCTTCTAGTATCCAGCAGTCCAAGCATCCATTAGGGAAAAACCCAGCTCTTTTATAAAAAATAAACCCAATCATCAAATTAACAAATCACCAAATTACAAACAACCCCTGTCAGGGGCAGTACAAGAACGCAGGTGTTTTGTTTAAGTCTAAAAGGAACAAAATTACAAATGATAAGTATTGACTGCCACAGGTACCTGAATCTTAATCAAAACCCACCACCAAAAGGACACAGCTCTTTATTTCTTTTGAAAATAAACCCACCAGCAATGAATGAAATATCAAGTAAACAAATTACAAACATCATCGACCAGGGGTAATGAGCACCCAATTACAACTCCTGCCCATGTGGGGCATTGTAACAATAACAAATATGTAAAAGGTAGGGAAAAGAAGGGAGGAAAATAATCAAAATGGTGTTGAAGGGGGAGATAGTGTTGTCTAACCCCAGTGCTGTCCACCTTTTAGAACCCACTTCTCTCTTTTTTTCTTATACCCCTCTGAGTTGGACACAGTGGCTCAGTGGTTAGCACAGCTGCCTTATAGCACCAGGGTCCCAGGTTCAACTCCAGGCTTGGGTGACTGTGTGGAGTTTGCACATTCTTCCCATGTCTGTGTGGGTTTCCTCGCACAGTCCAAAAATCTGCGAATTGGCCATGGTAAATTGCCCGTAGTGTTAGGTGAAGTGGGGAATAAGTCTGGGTGAGTTGTGTGTTTGTTGGGCCAAAGGATTTGTTTCCACACTATAAGTAATCTAATCTTTAAATTGCCCATAGCAATAGGTGCATTAGTCAGAGGGTAGTGGGTCTGGGTGGGTTATTATTCAGAAGGTCAGTGTGGACTGGTTGGGCCGAAGGGCCTGTTTCCACACTGTAGGGAATCTGATCTAAATTAAACAATGAACACAAGCACTATCCACCAGGGGTCAGTGCAACTACAACAACCAATCTCGGGTAATGAAAGAGGGTGGGGTTCAATCAAAAGTGTTGGAGGGGAAGGAGCTGACTTTGTTTTTTTTTGTATAGCCCACCACCAGATCACTTTGGTCACTAGTGAAAATAACAATCTATATGCACTGCCCATTGGGGACAATGCAACAATAACAGAAGGGAAGGGTAGGGAAAGACTGGGGTTTTCGTGTTAAAGTGGAGATGGAGGGGAAAACACTGTGCACTCACCCCTATGGTGTCAACCTCCCTCTAATTGCAAAAATCTGGCTCTCTTCCCTCATCTATTCAGACTCAACCTGTTCAGAGTCCCCGAAACATTAACTTTGATTTCTGTTCGTGGATGCTGCCAGACCTGCTGAGCTTTCCCAGCACCTTCAGTTTTTGTTTCTTAAATATAAAGTCTAATGATTATTGCATGCTCTCAAGTGACTCCGTTGGGAGTTGCATTTTCAATACAGTGTGGTCACCCGTCCTAATACCTCCCTGGGTGCCAAAATGCAGTTTGATTTACAGCTCAATGATGAGCTTTGGGAAGTTGTCACTGTTGGTCTTCACTGACTTTCCTCTTCCTATTTGCACTGTAGGTGTTTGCGATGAAACGCTACAGCGAGGTGATTGCACCCTACGCCCGCCTGCCGCCTCACCCTCACGTGGGTCAGATGGCTGAGGTGATTGCAGGAGACCGCAAGGCCTACGTCCTTTTCCAGCGTGGCTATGGCGACATGCACTCGTACGTGCGGACGTGCAAGAGGCTGCGTGAGGAGGAGGCTGCTACCCTCTTCAGGCAAATGGCAGAGGCAGTGGCACACTGTCACCAACACGGGATTGTACTCCGGGACCTCAAACTGAGGAAGTTCATCTTCGCCAACAGACAGAGGTGAGTACAGGGAAGATTACAGAGGCTGCGTGACAGACATCTCCGTAAACAACACTTTCTGCGTTAGATATCTGTCTGTCTCTGCCTGTGTGTGTGTTTACATGTCAGTTTCTCATTGTGTAGTGTATCTGCGTCCAGGTCATTCTGCTGTAACGCGTGTTTCGTCAACGTGATGGACAAATTGGGGCAACACTGTTCTACGGCGTGAACTTTTAAAAAGTGTGTTTGGCTTTAACTTGATTACATCGCCAACACTTAAAGCGCTGTTTCTAAAGTGTGATTTTTCTATCACATGGGGTTGCACAAGAACACGACCATCACGTTTTAAAATAACTGATTGAATGTATATCAGTGATTGGGTGTCTGTTGTGTGTGTGTCTGTCAGTGATTGTGCTTGGTTTGCGTGTGTGTGTCTGTGTTTGTCAGTGACTGTATGCCAGTCTGTCTGTATGTTTGTCAGCGTGAGTGTGTGTGTATGTGTCTGTCATTGTTGTTTACCTTCTCGGACCTCAGTCTGAACCCTCAGTAGATGTAAAAGACATTATATTGAGGAAAAGCAGAATCCTCTGCAATAACCTAACCCATGACCAACATCAACATTTAAGCAAAATCATCTGTTTTTGTCATAGTGTTGTGTATGGGATCTTCCTGTGCACCGCTTTGTCTGCCATGTTTTTCCTACATTGCAGCAGTAATAACGACTCACTGATGATAAGTAATTAATTGGCTGTGAGGTGGTTGGGGTTCCCCAGAACGTGGGCGTAGACACACGCTTTCATTTTCAGACGAGACAAGTTGCAGTAAAACCTGGGCAGTCGCAAACTAGTTTCTTGGTGGTTCTATTGCCTTGTGCCAGGGACGGTGCAAACAGTAAAGGAGACACTGACATAAATGAGGCGTTAATATTCCTATCCTTTAAAAAGCAGGAACTTTCGACATGTTTTTCTGGTACATTTTAATAAAAATTAAACCAATCTTTTTGCAACGAGAGAAAATGAAGAATTGCATGTCCTGGGGGATTGTTTCTGTCAGAACAGTTAAAGAGTAGGCTTGGGCTGACATCTAAAAGCACAGATTCTCAATGGATCTTTCCTTTACACTTACAGGAACAAATTGAGACTTGAAAACTTGGATGACGCCTGTGTCCTGAAGGGAGAGGATGATTCCTTGATGGACAAACACGGTTGTCCTGCGTATGTAGGGCCAGAGATACTTAACACCAAGCAGTCATACTCAGGGAGAGCTGCTGACGTCTGGAGTCTGGGAGTGGTCCTTTACACCATGCTGGTGGGCCGCTACCCTTTCCAGGACATGGAACCCGCCGCACTCTTCAGCAAGATTCGGCGAGGTCTCTACACTGTCCCGGACCACATCTCCCCCAAAGCCAAGTGCCTGATCCAGTGCATCTTGCGAAGGAATCCTGCGGAGAGGTTGACGGCTAGTGAGATCTTGGATCATCCTTGGTTCAGTTCCAATTTCAATATGACCTACAACAGCAGCTCGGGCCCATCGACTGACCAGCTAGTCCCTGACGGCTACACAGAGGATGCAGATTTGTAGATTTCATTTTTTGTCAAAAAAACCGTTTATAAAAAAAAGAAGAAAAGTATTTTGAAACACTGACGGTCACGTTGTGCCTTCTCTGTGAATTGGACAATGGGCTTTGACCTTCCACATCCTTCCCTGTTGGAGTGGTTTTTGAGGTGAAAGAGCTTGGAGGGTTGGGGGGGAAGGAGGTGAGGGCTGGGTGCGGATCGTCCCCAGGATTTTCCGGCTGGAAGATGGTGCCCCATGCATCAAGGGAGGGGGAGGGTGGCGTAAGCATGGGGTGATGGACACCACTGATTGGTCAGTGTTTACGGCAGCATGTCATAGCAGTGGGTCTTTGAACAAGTGAGTTTGAGGGCCTCCGTGCCCCTCCCCTGACAGACAGCTTCCAAACCTTTCGGAAGTGCATTTCCCTCCCCACCCCCAGCTGCGGTAGAAAATGGAAACAAACCTCTGGCCAACTTGTTTTGCAGCTAGAGGTTGCCAATAGCAATAAGTACACAACCAGGATTACCTCAGGACTAAGAGACTATGATAGAGGTGCGCTGTGTTGAGGGAGGGGGCGTAGAGAGTTATGGTAGCTTGGTCGGCAATACCGAATGAAACCCGGAAATCTCTGGTCTACCATTCCACTGTCTAGCAGTGATGCTGTACAGAGAGCTTATGTCCAGATTCATGTGACCTCTCCTTCAACTGGGGACCAAAGGTGTTACTCATTGTTGGGTATGGAACGAGGGCTGTCACCCGCTTGGCATGAACCTTATGACGAGCGGGCAGCGTGGGGTAACACACCAGCCCAGTGTTGCCTCTGTACAGTAACACTCAGCCTTCCCTGGTGATGCTGGAGGAGTGTGAGAATGGGGCAGACTGTCCCACTTGAACTGAGGGCTCCTGGCCCAGTCCCTTCATTGTACAAAAGCTGAAGGATTGCTCTTCCTCTCCCTCCTCGATTGTGCTTTCAAGAAATGCTAAGGATCAGCAGCAAGCACAGATGGAAGACGTTTCCTGTGTTTTCGCTATCATCTGATTTCCCCCTTCCTCGTCCACCCTCCTTCACAACCTCCCCCCCTCCCCCAGACATAGTATTGATGTAGAAATGACTGTTGCTGTTTTGAGCAGTGTGAGCCCTTGCTCTTGACCAGATATTGTTGTTAGGACCTTACGTGCATCATTCGATACTTGACAATGTTTAATCCCTCTTCAGTGTTTACAGAGAGGAAATAAATGGGTTTCATGGATCCTGACTGACTTGAAGCATGGGATGACGTGAAATTACCAGATACTTTGGCACTGGAAGGATTAATCAGCAAATTCAGCCCTGCCTTTTGCCAAAATAAAGTGTCTGTATATTTGTTTGTCCCAAAATCTCGGTGTACGTTTTTACCTTGACAGTGTTAGACTGCACCCTTTAAAAATGTTAGAGAAAGCCCTCTTGTGTTTGCAGGCACATGTCTGTCTCTAGGTGGCAGCATTGAGACAATCCAGTTAGTGCTTTGTATGATCCGTCTTGACTTACTTGCGGCCTACTCTCTGCTAAATGTCAGACGTGCTGTTAAGGGATCAATGCATTCATTTGAAGGGGGCCAAATTAAATGGAGACTGTTCTTATTGGGATGAAGCTTTGGCTGGGCTATTGTTTGATGGATTGGGAGCCTCACTGGCCATGCCAGCATTTACTTAATTGGCCAGACCATTTTGCCAGTAAAGACTGGCAAACTCCACAGCCATCAGTTGTTGTGCCTTCAGTATGTGAGCAAACCCTGTTTCCCACTGACCCTGTATCGCAACTTGGCAGAAATTCACCAGAGGAACAGGAATGGCTGAGTTATCACTCTCATCTGTAGCAGGTGCAGTTCCTCGTGTTGTATTATACAGGACTGTATGATGCAGTCATGACAAGTTGATGTAAATATATTTGATAACATGCAGCAATGCCAACACTACATTTGAGTTATTGTGTGTATGTACTGGTTGTATATTTGTTGATTTTCAATAAAAAACAATTGTATTTTTTGTTTGGTGTTAATTGTTTTGAATCAGGCAAGTCCAGTTTCACATTTCTTCAGGGTGTGACGTGGCAGTATTAGGGCCAAAGTGGTTGATATAACATTCCTTAGATATAAGTCGTTCAAGGCTCAGTGCACAGTGCCAAGAGGTGGAAAGCTGAATTTGTGCAACAGGTAAGATGGGAAGTGTAAAGTTGCCCGGGGATGTCCTGTCCACTAACAGCAGGTCAACTCTAGAACAAAGAACATTACATCACAGGAACAGGTTCTTCGGCACTCCAAGCCTGCACCGACACATTTTGCCCTTCCATACCAAAACTGTCTTCACTTACAGGATCCATATCCCTCTGTTCATCTAAAAACAGTGTCCTGTGTGAGGCTCAAGCTCACAACCTTCAGGCTATGAGACTATCCTGCTGACTCCTGCACCAACAAGGCTAATCCAGCAAGTTACCATTCCAACAGTCTATCCTCAATCTTCTACGGAATGATGGACAGTATTATTGACAATGCTATCAAACATCTATATTCACTAATAACCCATTCGTTAAGACTGTTTGATTCCTGCCAGGACTACTTGGTTTCAGACCTCGTTTCAACTTTGGTCTGAACATAGTGGCTCAGTAGTTAGCACTACTACCTCACAGGGACCTGGACTCGATTTCAGCCTTGAATGATGGCATGAAGTTTTCACATTCTTCCGGTGTTTGTGTGGATTTCCTTCTACAGTCCAAAGATGTTCAGATCAGGTGGATTAACCATTTTTATTCATTTGTGTGGGATGTAGGCGTCGCTGGCTGGGCCCAACATTTGTTGCCCATCCCTAGGTGCCCCTTGAAAAGGTGGTGGCGACCTGCCTTCTTGAACCGCTGCAGTCCATGTGCTGTGCATTGACCTCAGGGAGGGAATTCAAGGATTTTGACCCAGCGACAGTGAAGGAACGACGATATATTTCCAAGTGAGGATGGTGAGTGGCTTGGAGGGGAACTTGAAGGTGGTGGTGTTCCCATGTATCTGCTCCTCTTATCCTTCTAGATGGAAGCGGTCGTGGATTGCCATTCGAAATTGACCATAGTGTTCAGGGATGTGCAGGCTAGGGGCCACCGTAAATGCAGTGATGGGGTGGGTCTGGGTGGGAAGCTCTTCAGAGGGTCGGCACACACCTGATGAGCCAAATGGCCTTTTTCTGCACTATAGGGGATTCGATGGCAACAAAAAGCTGAATTCCAGAGGTGCGAGAGTCTGCCTTTGATATCAGGATACCGTTTGTCAGAATGTGGCTTTCAGGAACCCAAGTAAAAACTAAGCAGTGGGGAACTGCTCGGAATCATACTCAGGAAAATTAAAAATGGCTGCAATTGTTTTTTGGTCAGTCATCTCAGGTCCAGGATATCTCTGCAGGAGTTCCTCAGAGTCACATCCTGGACCTAACCGTCTTCAACCACTTTGTCAAAGATTTCCCTCCATCACAAGTTGTGCAATGAATATAACTGATGGGAGGAGCATGCTGCTCAGCATGTCCCACTACCCCACTCAAGAGTGTTAATATAAATGTGCGAGTCATTTACCAGTTGGATGCAGAGTGATGCCAACAACGTGGGTTCAATTCCCACGCCAGTTGAGGTGGTCGTGAAGGACTCTCATTCTCAAAGTCTCCCCCCATCTAGGGTGCGGTGAACCTCAGGTTAACCCCTCGAATGAGAGAGCAGCCTTATCGTCTAATAGGTAGCAACTTTGTCTTCAGTATAAATGTGTTGAAGCAACCACGTAATTGGCAATTGATTTCCTTGCATGCTCCTAATCTACACTTTCACCATGCTTCATTAAAAAGATCTATTTATTATAAACAAACCATAATTTGCGAAACTGCTCAGTAACTACTCTCTGGTGAAGAATTAGAATGACGTCCCCTTAACGTCAAACAAACACATTCTCATGACACAGACTAAAACTCTGCAAAGAGAATATTCAAAGAGAACAAGAGTCTGTGATATAAAGGATAAGGTTTGATGATTCCTCTGAGAAACTGTGTATGCTTGTGTGCATTCAGCTGCATCTCTGACAGCCTAGAATGATGGAAACATCATCTGCACGAAGCTTTAGTTTGGATGGAAATCTACTTAAACCTAGGACTTTGAATAGACGTCAAAGGTGGAACCTTCTTCATAAAAGCTTCCCAAATTCAATCGGGAGTGACAGAACTCACTGCAGTTTTTTTTTAAGCCAACATACTGGTAGCACTGCTGCCACACAGCGCCAGGGACCCGGGGTTGATTCCTGCCTCAGGCAACTGTCTGTGTGGAGTTTGCATAAACCCCCTGTGGTCTATGTGGGTTTCCTCCCACAATCCAAAGATGTGCAGGTTAGGTGAATTGGCCACATTAAATTGCCCATAATGTAGGTTATTAGTCAGAGGTAAATGTAGCGGAATGGGTCTGGGTGGGTTACTCTTTGGAGGGTCAGTGTAGACTTGTTGGGCTGAAGGGCCTGTTTCCACGCTATTGGGGGTTCTAATTCTAATACTGTTGTTCCTTTCCCCAACTGTGAACTTATTAAATACTGCAGCTTTAATAATCGCTACTGAGGCTGGAATTACCACAGCAACTGACTTAGCCACCAAAGAATCCGTGTTAAAGGATTAATTCATTCAAGAGGTTCTTGCTGCAGAATTCCCACCATCTAACCTGCTGTTACAGCCTACAGCAACCACATGGCTGGTTCAATTCAGTTTCTAGTCAATGGTAGAGATGTCAAAGGGTCATTAGTGTCAATGCCATTGAATGTCATAGGGAAATGGTTAGATTTGCCTCTTGTTTGAGATGTAATTGCCTGGTATTTATGTGGCATAAGACATTCCTTAAATTATCATCCTGAATTTTGCCCGGATCTTGCGATGTTTGGACATGGAGAAAGTGAGGAGTGCGGATGCTGGAGATCAGAGTTGAGAGTGTGGTGCTGGAAAAGCACAGCAGGTCAGGCAGCGTCCAAGGAGCAGGAGAGTCAACGTTTCGGACATAAGCCCTTCATCAGGATTTCTGATTTCTGATTCCTGATTCCAAAGCATCGATTCTCCTGCTCCTTGGATACTGCCTGACCTGCAGTGCTTTTGCAGCATCACACTCTCTCGACTATGTTTGGAGGTGCACAGCTTCAGTATCTGAGGAGTCCACAATAGTGTTGAACATTGGTGCAATCGTCCACATTCCTGATCTTATGATGGAAGAAAGGCCATTGATAAAGCAGTCGAAAATGGTCGGACTTAAGGAATGTAAGGAAGTGAGGAACTCCTGTGGGAGATATCCTGGAGCTGAGATGTTTTTTCTCAAACAACATCCTTCTTTGTGTTAGATAAGACTCCAACCAGTGGAGTGATTTCCCCTGACTCCCATTGCCTTTGGGCTGTTTGATGCCCACACAGTCAAACCCTGCCACGATGATACTCTCACCTCTCCTCTTGAGCTTAACTCTTTTATCCATGTTTGTACCAAGGTTGTCTTGAGCTCATGCGCTGAGCGGTGCCAATTTAAACATAACCGTTCCAAATGGACTGCAGCACAGTGGGTGATTAGGACGGGCAATAAACGTGTGTCTCTCCTGGGTCAGTAACAACTGATGAACAAATACATCGTGTTTTGCACAAATCACTGCACAAGACAAGACAGATCAGGCAACAATTTCAACTTAATTGTTTTCCAGCATCTAGTGCAGATTACCATCTGTCCTCTTTTTGACTCAGATTTTTGAGCATGCTTTTGATCACATCCTTATTATCAAATATTATGCCTGGGACCTTTCCCTCTGTTCGAGGTACGCATTGGTCCATGATAAAAATATAATCAATTCAGAGAAAATAAAAAAAAAACTTGCCATTGCTTCCATCAAATAGTTGAATCCTTCAAATCCCTCAGAAAATCATCAAATATTAAAGCACAGAATAGGGCATGTGGGCCCATCTGCCTTTGCCAGCTCTTTGTCTTCACAAATTGTTTTGAGCATTTAACCACCTCATTGTCTTTAGCAACTCACCAAGTTTATGCATTAATTCCCCAATAAACTCACACAGAAAGTACAGTAATATTTTTATAACATTGTGACAATAATTCATCCCAACCTTCCTTGCTCATTCAGGGGACAGTTTAAAGTATTCAATCGCATATCTTCAACCAGTCAGTTTTATCAAGATATTTTAAATTTAATATTTATTTTATTTTTCCTGTTATTTCCATTCTCGTATTCCAACATGTCTAACCTCCTCTTTATTTCCCTTTGTGTTACTGAATTGACTTTAATTTACTTTGTTTCCTTCACTCTGTTTATTTCTCAGTTCTGAAGTCTCCTACGTTAAAGAGCCAGAGAGTCATGAATTGATGTCTCAGGTGCTAGCAGCAAGGTTTCGTCAGCTAGTATTTTACATTTAAAAGTTGATGAGGGTCGAGCTGTGGATGTGGTGTATATGGACTTCAGCGAGGCATTTGATAAGGTTCCCCATGGTGGGCTCATTCAGAAGGTCAGGAGGAATGGGATACAGGGGAACTTAGCTGTCTGGATACAGAATTGGCTGGCCCACAGAAGACAGTGAGTGGTATTAGAAGGAAAATATTCTGCCTGGAAGTCTGTGGTGAGTGGTGTTCCACAGGACTCTGTCCTTGGGCCTCTACTGTTTGTAATTTTTATTAATGACTTGGATGAGGGGATTGAAGGATGGGTCAGCAAGTTTGCAGACTACACAAAGGTTGGAGGTGTCGTTGACAGTATAGAGGGCTGTTGTAGGCTGCAGCGGGACATTGACAGGATGCAGAGATGGGCTGAGAGGTGGCAGATGGAGTTCAACCTGGATAAATGCAAGGTGATGCATTTTGGAAGGTCGAATTTGAAAGCTGAGTACAGGATTAAGGATAGGATTCTTGACAGTGTGGAGGAACAGAGGGATCTTGGGGTGCAGGTACGTAGATCCCTTAAAATGGCCACCCAAGTGGACAGGGTTGTTAAGAAAGCATATGGTGTTTTGGCTTTCATTAACAGGGGGATTGAGTTTAAGAGTCGTGAGATCTTATTGCAGCTCTATAAAACTTTGGTTAGACCTCACTTGGAATACTGCATCCAGTTCTGGTCGCCCTATTATAGGAAAGATGTGGGTGCTTTGGAGAGGGTTCAGAGGAGGTTTACCAGGATGCTGCTTGGACTGGAGGGCTTATCTTATGAAGAGAGGTTGACTGAGCTCGGACTTTTTTCATTGGAGAAAAGGAGGAGGAGAGGGGACCTAATTGAGGTATACAAGATAATGAGAGGCATAGATAGAGTCGATAGCCAGATACTATTTCCCAGGGCAGAAATGACTAACACGAGGGGTCATAGTTTTAAGCTGGTTGGAGGAAAGTATAGAGGGGATGTCAAAGGTGGGTCCTTTACACAGAGAATTGTGAGAGCATGAATGCATTGCCAGCAGCAGTTGTGGAAGCAAGGTCATTGGAGACATTTAAGAGACTACTGGACATGCATATGAGAAATTTGAGGGTGCATACATGAGGATCAGTGGTTGGCACAACATTGTGGGCTGAAGGGCCTGTTCTGTGCTGTACTGTTCTATGTTCTATGTTCTCTAAAAGACCTTTGGATAAGTACAAGAATAAGAAAGGTTTGGAGGGATATGGTCCAAGCGCAGGCAGGCGGAACCATTTTTGTTTGGGATTATGGTCAGCATGGACTGGTTGGACAGAATGGCCTATTTCCGTGCTGTATGACTTCAGAACAAAGTTAAAAATCACACAACACCAGGTTATAGTCCAACAGGTTTAATTGGAAGCACACTAGCTTTCAGAGAGTCGATCCTTCATCACCTGATGAAGGAGTGATGCGCTGAAAGCTAGTGTGCTTCCAATTAAACCTGTTGGACTATAACCTGGTGATTTTTAACTTTGTACACTCCAGTCCAACACCGGCATCACCAAATCATGACTCCAATTGCAAAACCAGGACAAAGAAAGGTGCTGGATTAGTGGTGCTGGAAGAGCACAGCAGTTCAGGCAGCATCCAACGAGCAGCTCGTTGGATGCTGCCTGAACTGCTGTGCTCTTCCAGCACCACTAATCCAGTATTTGATTTTCAGCATCTGCAGTCATTGTTTTTACCAAAGAAAGGTGCACTGACACACTGCAACACTGCCACCTGGTGGTTGTACACTGTAGTGCAGAGTAGCTCATTCATTTGCAAGAATTTAGTCAGTCCTTGGTAAATATAGGATTTTAAATTGAAAGTATTGACCTTAAGTCAACTTTAAATGTTTTTAATCAACCTGTTATGCCATGCCAAGGCTGTTGGCTAGCTCAACGCACTGGGTGGCAATCCAGTGTGATGCCAACTCATGGGTTCAATATCCACAGCAGTACAAAAGAGTCTCCTTCTCAACCTCTTCCCCAAGTCTGATGTATAGTGACATTTCTGATGAAGGACTTATGACCAAAAGGTTGATTCTCCTGCTCCTTGGATGTTGCCTGACCTGCTGTGTTTTTCCAGTGCCACGCTCTTGACTCCTTCCGGATGTATAGTGACCCTCAGTTTAAAAATAATAACCATTGCTAGTGAGTGAATAGCTCTCTGGGATGTGACAATACTGCTTTTATCCTTGTTACCACACCTCTGGAGCAGTTGGGACTTGAACCTAGACTTCCTGACTCAGGGGTATGGATGCTACAAATGCACCAGAGAGCTCTTCTTGCTGGTTTGGACTGAATAAGATATCTGGATTCATTTTCCACCTCTGTTGGCATTAATCCAGATGTTGTTAGTTATCTGACTTAGACAGAAATGAGCACACATCTTAGAATCATTCCCAATGGGTTTGTAGCAGACACAGTGAGTTTTAGAAGTTACAAACTTACGGGGCATGGTATGGGGTAGTGGTATTATCACTAGACTGTTAATTGAGCAGCCCTGGCAGTGTTCTGGGGAGACGGGCTCATATCCTGCCACAGCAGATGGTGACACGTGAATTCAATTAAAAAATCTGGAATTAAAAGGCTGATGATGACTTGTAAACCCATTGTTGATTTTTGGGAAAAACAAACATTTGGTTCATTAAAGCCCTTTAAAGAAGGAAATGGCCATCCTTAACTGGTCTGTCCAACATGTGACTCCAGACCAACAGCCAATTCAGTTGACCCCTAACTACCAAAGGGCAATGAGGGATGAACAATAAAAGGTTGTGTTTTGAGCACCACACTGTAGCCCAGTGGTGTAGTGGTAATGTCCAATAACACAACTCCAGGCTAATGCTCCAGGGATATGGGTACAAGTCTCACCTGGCCAAAGGTGAAATTTGAATTCATTAAAAGTCTGGAATTGAGTTAAATGGTAACCATTGTCATTCTTAGTATGCCCGAAACGTCGATTCTCCTGCTCCTCGGATTGCTGCCTGACCTGCTGTGCTTTTCCAGCAACACATTTTCAGCTCTACTCAGACGGCAGTATATTACTCCAGTAATATTTTCACCAGAGACACGGGGATGTAATGGTCAATGTCACCGGACTGTTGGCCCATTGGGCTCAAGTTAATGCTCTGGGGGGGTCTGGAATGACTCACTTTCTTTCATGAGTCATTCACAGGAATTAGGCATCATGGGTTAGGCCAACATTTATTACCCAGAGGGCAGTTGAGAGTCAACCACATTGCTGTGGTTCTGGAGTCGTATGTAAGCCAGACCGGGTAAGGATGACAGATTTTCCTTCCTAAGTGTCATTAGTGAACCAGGTGGGTTTTCCTAATAATCATCAATGGATTGATGGTCGTCATCAAATGCCTAATTCCAGATTTTTATTGAGTTCAAATGCTACCATCTACCTGGGTCTGTGGGTTAACAGTTGAGAGTGTGATTCTGGAAAAGAACAGCAGATCAGGCAGCATCTGAGGAGCAGGAGAACCGACGTTTCGGGCAAAAGCCCTTTCCTGATGAATGGCCTTTGCCCGAAATGTCAATTCTCCTGCTCCTCGGATGCTGCCTGACCTGCTGTGCTTTGCCAGCACCCCACTCTCGACTCTAATCTCCAGCGTCCGCAGTCCTCACTTTTGCCTTTTGTGTTAACAGCCTAGTGATAATACCACTAAGCCATCGCATTGCCACTCACCACGTGCAACTCATAATTCTCAAACATAAAGTTAGGCTCAGCTCTAGCAACAATGAGAACCATGATCGATGTTTAAGAACCTTCGTTGGCTGTGAATATCCCGTTATTGAAGGAAATCTGCTGTCTTTCCCTGGTCTGTGGTCTGGTCTATGTGTCCAGACCAATAGCAATGTGGTCAATTCTAAACGACCCTCTGAAATGGCTCCAGACACTCATTCAGATCAGGGAGTAGTTAGAAATGAGCAACTGGGAGATAAATTAGGAATGGGTAACAAACCGTTGAATTGTCACGGACACCCACATTCTGCGAAAAGATGAAGAACAAAATAAGAATCGAAAACCAAAACACTTTCTTACGCCATGCCCATTTTGTTTTTGTCCTGATTGATTCCTCGTGTGGTGAGGGTCTTGATAGCTGCAGGTCAGGCCATTTGACCAACCCTCCCCCCCACTGTCACAGAGATGTTCTTCTGCATGTAAGCTAACAGGGTGAGCTGTTCAACAGTTGCAGACATCAGTATGACAGAGTCCAGGAGATTATTTGCACAGAGCAATAGCTTGAACTGCTTAACAGCACCAAAGTTGCTTCAGGAGAGATAGAAAAAAGCAGAGCAAGTCATTTGCTCCAATTGAGTGACAGTGTGATCATCGTGGCAGACATAACTGGTTGGCCAAGCCTGTGGTTAAATTGCTAACCACAGAAACTGCATTCTTAGAGAATGGACAGCTGCTTGTGATCTTGTGGAGATTCAGGCAATATCAAACCACAACATCAACTTAGCTTATGATCGCCATCACACTGATGTTATCATCACCCACTCGGTCTTGTCCAGCTTTCTCAGCTGATCAAATAGCCTTACGTTTTGTTTCAAGTAGGCTGACTGATCATAGACCCCGGGGGTGGGGGGACCAGAGTGAGGTCATTGAGGGGCGCTGGCCCACATGTGTGGGACAAGGAGTGGGGACAGGGCCTCTGTGAATTAGCAACTGGCCCATACTGGGATTGACCCAATAGTGACAAGATCAGTCTGCATGAAGTGCTAGCCAACTGAGATAATGGAACCTTCTGATTTTAATCAAGTAATGTAGTTTCACCACCCACTCCCCCCCCACCCCCCATCCCCACAACCCCTTCTATCCAAGTTGAGTAATGATGCAACAGCAAGTTGATTTGTGTAGCACCCTTGATGTGCTCACGTTATGGGAGCGGGTTAACTCAGTTGACTGACATGTGACTTCAATGATGTAGGTTCCAACTCTAGTTTGTGCAAGTCTGCCTGCTCACCTTGCCTAATTACTTGTGCAGTGGTGCCTCTCAAACTGTAGCTAATCAGGGTACATGACCAGGGCTCAAGACCCAAGTCAAGAGGGCTCTGGCTGGGGGCCCAGGCTATAACAGCATCAGGTCCTATGATTACTGTCCATGCCCCTGCATATAACCAATTGCCACACTCTGTAATGGAGAGAGATGCCTGACATTCATTTGTGGACTGTGGCTAATGACTTGACCTTCTCTAATGTTCACAGGACCCAGGGGACTTGGCAGGAGAGACTAGTAACCAAAGTTTGACACTACATCACACAAAGAAATATTAAACTAGATGACCACAAATTTGGCCATTTACACATTTGAGTCGGTACCTCAAAAGGTTGAGGGAGGGTGGTGCAGAGTTATGGAACAGGACAGCTCAGTGTATGGCCACTGACAGTGGACCAATTGAAAAGGGAAGATAAAAGAGACTAGAATTTCTGGTGCATCAAAGTCATGGAGGGGTTTGAGATGTTGCAGAGATGGTAAGCAGCAAAGGCTATCGAAGGATTTGAAAATAATGATGAGAATCTTAAAGTTGAGTTCTAAATTTCATGAATTCCTGTACTAGTGACAAGTGCTTGAGAATGAGAGTCACAGAGTTCTACAACACTGAAAAAGGCCCTTCAGCCCATCAAGGCTGCATTGGTCTAAAGAAAGCTGCTTCATGATTCAAATCCCAAATTAACAATTACGCGCTAGAGTTTTGTCTTTGGTGGCTAGGAATTTTTGTGTCAGAGTTGTATGTTTCACCATGTCTAAGGCAATGAATTGGAATTGCAAGTGAAAGCTATCAACTGTCTCCTCTGTGGCTACTTAACTGCATTGTAGAGTCATTGAGTCATACGGCATGGAAACAGACTCTTTGGCCCAACTCATCCATACTGACCAGATATCCTAAATTAATCTAGTCCCATTTGCCTATATCCCTCTAAACCCTTCGTATTAAAAAGCCAATCTAGATGCCTTCTAATTGTACCAGCCTCCATCATTTCCTCTGGCAGCTCATTCCACACACACACACACACACCACTCTCTGCATGAAAAGGTTGCCTCTTAGATCCCTTTTAAATCTTTCCCCTCTCACCTTAAACCTATGCCTTCTACTTTTGGACTATGCTACCTCAGGGAAAAGACCATCTCCATGTCCCTCATGATTTTATAAACTTCTATAAGGACACCTTTTAGCTTCCAATGCTCCGGGGAAACAGCCCCAACTTTTTCAGCCTTTCCCTTTAGCACAAACCCTCCAATCCAGGCAACATCCCTGAAAATCTTTTCTGAACCATTTCAAGTTTCATAACACCCTTCCAAAAGCAGGAAGACCAGACTTGACTGCAGTATTCCAAAAGTGACTTAACCAATGTTCTAGACATTAAGGTTATCACAGGATTTGGGGAGCAAGCAGGAGTGTGGTGTTAAGATTGAGGATCATTTATTATCACATTGAATGAAGGAGTAGACTTGATGGGCTAAATGGTTGAATTCCTCCCCTTAATTTCTATGTTTCTACAAAGCTTCCACCTCAAGGTAAAAAAAAATTCATTCTTTCAAACTTTCAAATTAACTAGGCTCCAGCTTCAAGCAGTTTGAACAGTAAAGTTATATGACTGTTACAGGTCGTTCTGCTATAATGTGACAGCTGTGTTCCCCTGTAGCCTCGCATTATGGAAAACCACTATAGAAAGTCGCGCTGTAGAAGATTGTTAATAGAATGTAATTATACCCATTCAGTAGAAAGTCTGCGACGTCCCAACAATGTCCCCAATTAATCAATCATATTACAGCAGAATGACCTGTACTTCAGATCAACCTTTCAATCAATTTACAAGAGTGTTAATTGTTGAAGGAAGACACCATTTTCTGAATACATGACGATAAATTACAAACCAGAAATGCCAAAACATTTTAGATTAGATTACTTACAGTGTGGACACAGGCCCTTTGGCCCAACAAGTCCACACCGACCTTCTGAAAAGCAACCTACCCAGACCCCATTCCCCTACATTCACCCCTGACTAATGCACCTAACACTACGGGCAATTTACCAAGGCCAATACACCTAACCTGCACATCTTTGGACCGTGGGACGAAACCAGAGCACCCGGAGGAAACCCATGCAGACACAGGGAGAATGTGCAAACTCCACACAGACAGTTGCCCAAGACAGGAATTAAACCCGGGTCTGTAGCGCTGTGAGGCAGCAGTGCCACTTAAGAGGCTTAAGTTTTGTTTTCCTACTAACTCAAAAAACCCTGTTCTGGAGGCTGCTAACTTAAAAAAATTATTTATCTCCCTCCAAAAGCTCTTGCTAGTTTTGCAAGTCATTTTTTATTTTCAACATGCCTAAATTTTGATAAAATGAGGCACAGTCTATTTCATAGCTTAAATAAATGTCGACACAATTATTTTCATAGTTCACTCACAGCATATACAAACCTCAGTGGCAGTTCCAGTGTAATAGGTTTCTATGATCACAAAGTATCGTCAACTGCAGAATTACTGTTGCAATATTTATGAACAAATTATTCTCTTAAAAGTCAACTGCTAAAATTACTGCTCAAAGGAGTCAGTGTTACAAAGTACAAGTACTATATGAATGTGTGTCAAATACAAATTAATTAATGTTAAATTTTAATTTTGCAGCATGTGATATGAAAGCATAATCGATCTGTATAGGCATTATTATCAGTGTTCTGGCATTATAGATATAAAGCACGCATATTTGCAACGGATTTTATGACTAACAGATAGATAAAGAGTATTTTGTTTGAAGTCAAGGTGAATAGTTGAGGACAAATCTCTCTTTTTTTTAACTGATGCACTTCTAAAATTAATCTGGCAATTTCCTGGTGGTAACACTGTAAAAGGTCTGTCTGTCGTGGCAGGATTGATCCTGTCTGTGTGACAACAGCCCCGCCAGTAAACCCAAAAATGAACTCAGGAGACAATGGTGAAAACATAGAACCCGCTACCTTAAGGCAAGGTTGAGAATAACATGGCTGTGAGTAAGAATGAGCCACCCAGGTCGATGAAGCAGAGAGGCTGGGAGAATGTAAATAGGAGCAGCTGAAGCAGGATGAAAGGGGAACTGGGTGGAGCACACACATGCTGGCAGGGACCGGATTGCCCTGTTTTTTTATACTGTAAATTCTATGCAGTACAGAAACTGATATTGCCTCACATAACTCATTGAAACACCAGTAAGAGAACTAAGTGTTGGAGTTAAAACCCTATTCACAATCCAGTGTTGTCTAGTAGGATGGTAATTTATCTTCGGTTAGTTTTGGTGCTGTAGACACATCTCCTTGATTCTCAGCGCAAAGCAGACATAGAGTTGAAAGTGGCACAAAGTTATCAACCTTAATGCCATAACAAAGATTTAAGACAGATGTCAGAGGCAGGTTCTTTACTCAGAGAGTGGTAAGGGCATGGAATGCCCTACCTGCCAATATAGTTAACTCACCCACATTAGGGAGATTTAATCAATCCTTGGATAAGCACATGGATGATGATGGGATAGTATAGGGGGACGAGCTGAGAATAGTTCACAGGTCGGCACAACATTGAGGGCTGAAGGGCCTGTTCTGCGCTGTATTGTTCTATGTTCTATGTTTTAAATGAAACTCAAACTGTGTCTGTGACGTCAGGAAGCATTTAGGCAAGAATAAGTAGGGAGTGGTTTCAATTGTTGAAGGGTTAAAACCACAGCTCTAAGGCAACAGGCACCAGAGGCAGACACAGCATGAGGAATGTGGTTAGTGTTAGGGACTCATTGTCTGATAGGCTGGTGGGTACAGATTCAATCCTAGCCTTCAGGAAGGTCACACACTTCCTGCAAAAGGAAAAGGCTGAAAAACGAGGATTGGAGAGGACTTGAGGAGAAATTCGTTCACATAGAGGTTGGTGGGCATTTGGAACTTTCTTTCTGAAAGAGGCAGAATTGCTGGTTGCATTTAAGAAACATTTGAAGTGCCATCACCACAAGTCTACACATAATAAAATGGAAGCTCAATGGCATTGAGTAGCTTTTTTTGGCCAGCAAGCTGGGCTCTGAGGGTCCTTCAGTGCCAAGATCTTTTCAAGTTTCTAATACTACAAGAACAAAACTCTTAAAACATGTGCAACAAGATAAGTATATAATATCTTTCCTTTTATAACATGTACCATATAATATGTTTATATCATAATCAACAAGCTTGAAAAGATGCAGAAAAGATTTTTTATACCATAGAAAATTATTTCATGGAATCCCTACAGTGTGGAGACAGGCCCTTCAGTCCAACAAGTCCACACCGACCCTCTGAAGAGTGATCCATCCAGATCCATTCCCCCTACCCTATATTTGCCCCTGACTAATGCACCTAACACTATGGGTAATTTAGCATGGCCAATTCACCTAACCTGCACATCTTTGGACTGTGGGAGGAAACCAGAGCACCCAGAGGAAACCCACACAGACATGGGGAGAAGGTGCAAACTCCACACAGACAGTCGCCCGAAGCTGAAATCAAATCCAGGTCCCCCTGGCACTGTGAGGTAGCAGCGCTAACCACTGAGCCACCATTGCTAGGATTGGAGGGTTTGAGCTACAGGGAATGGCTGAATAGGCTGGGGCTGTTTTTCCTGGACTACCAGAGGCTGAAGGGTGTCCTTATAGAGGTTTATAAAATCATGAGGGGCACAAATAGGGTGAATAGCCAAGGTCCTTTTCCCAGGGTAGACGAGCTCAAAGCTAGAGGGCATAGGTTTAAGGTGAGGGGGGGGGGGGGGGGGAAAGATTTAAAAAGGACCTAAGAGGCAATCTTTCCACGCAGAGGGAGGTGTGTGTATGGAATGAGTTGCCAGAGGAAGTGGTGGAGGCTGGTACAATTGCAACATTTAAAATCCATCTGGATAGGTCTGTGAATAGGAAGGGTCTGGAGGGAATTGGGCCAAATGCTGGCAAACGGGACTAGATTAATTGGGATAGCTGTTTGACATAGACAATTTGGATCAAAGGGTCTGTTTCCATACTCTACAGCTTTATGACTCTATGATTGCTGTTCCAATTCAGCTGAAAAGATGCCCAGCACATTTCTGGCCCAGTAATTTCAATGAGACATAAAACATCATTGAAACCAAGCTAAAATTAGGTCAATCCATTTCACACTCCATCAACTCATTTGAGACTTGTCTCTGAACCATGGTTCTTCATTCTGCCAAAGTCATAGACTAGCTGAGAGAAGGCAGGGTCTGTATCAGTGAAATCAAACAAGGCTTTGTGGCTGTAAGTTTTGCAGAATGAACTCCTGCTGTCCGTCTGACTCAGATTTAAGATAAATTGAAGGATTGAACATTGTAACTTGTTCCTTATCAATACACTGATACTTCCAAAAGCAAAGATTGGGAAATAGCCAAACCTGTAATCTACCAGATTACAGTTTGGAGAGAATCCCATGAGAGCCTAAAACAGAACTCAATGCGGTATATTCTGAAGGATGATCATTGGACTGAATTGTTAACTCTGTTTCTCTCCCCACAGATGCTGCCAAACCTACTGAGTTTCTCCAGGACTTTCTGTTTCTGATTCAGATTTCCAGCATCTGTAGTACTTTGCTTTATTATCACTGTATAACTAGTGGCTCGCTGTCACAGTCAGGTCCTAATGTTATTGCTGTGCAGGTGTGGCACTGAGTAAATGCCTCTCCAGAGGAATGCCAATGTTCCAGAAAGACTTTGTTGGGGTCTCCTGTAACCACCAACCCCCAATCCTGACCACCCCCCCCCCCTCAAATACTTGGCCACAGCTGCCATGGCTGCAGGTGATCCTGTTCACCCCCCTCTGCAGTGATAGTCCAACATCTGGGGTCATTCCAAACTTTTTAAAGTGATGCTAGAGCTCCTTATGATGGAAGCCCACTCTTTCTCCCACTCATTCCCTGTACCAGCACAGCAGCTGGAGTGGCAATTTGGCCCATTAAGCCCATTCTGTCATTCAGCATGAGCATCACAGAATCAATGAATTCCTATAATGGGGAAGGAGGCCATTCAGCCCATTGCACCTACCCTGGTTTTATTAACCACTGACAATCTCCTGCCTTTTCCCTATAGCACACTAATTCTTACCTAAATAGCCATCCAATACCCTCTTGAATGCCTCAGCCGAACCTGCCCCCACCATATTTCGAATCACTGCATCCTCAGATCCCAACTACACTGAACTAACATCACCCTTGTTTCATCTGTACATCACTTTTAAGTCTATGCCCTCTCATTCTATTTCTCTTTTACAAGCAGGAACAGCTTCTCCAGATTTACTCTGGCCAGCCCACTTCTGATTTCGCTATTATCTGCAAAATCTCCTCGTAGCCTTCTTCTCTGCAAGGAAAATAATCCCAACTTCTTCAGACTATCCTTATCACTGAAGTTTCTCACCTCTGGAAGCATTTCTTGTCCAGCACCCTCTCCAACGGATTCACAGCTTTTGTGGGATGTGGGTCACAACTGTACACAGTACTGCGTCTGGCCTTGGTATTTTGATCAATGTATTCAGAAGAATTATTACACATCAGCGCACACTTGAGCTGGGGCCTCCTGGCTCAGGAGTCAGGACACTACCACTGCACCACCAGAGCTGATCATGACTGATCCTCTATCTCAATGCCTCTCCTTGACACCTTTATTCTTTAGAAATGTCTTCCTTTCTGAAATATATTCAGTGACTTGGCTTCTCCAGCCTTCTGTGGTAGAGTAAGGAGTTACAGGAGTGAAAAGCGTCCCCCCCATGCTCAGGCTGACATTACTCACTGCAGACTCTGAGGCTGTGACCCACTTGTTGCAGATGCACAGGACGGGGTAAACATTATGCCTGCACCCAGTCTGTCCAACCCTGTCAGAATTCTATGGGTTTCAATGAGATCCCATCTCATTCTTCTAAATTCCAGTTAACCCAAGCTCTCCTCGTATGATAAATCTGCTATCCCAGAAATCAGTCTGATGAACCTTCACTGTATTCCTCTATGGACAAGTGTCTTGTTTCATTGGTAAGAAGATCAAAACTGCACCCAATACTCCAGGTGTGATCGCACCAAGGCGCAAGGAATCCCCACAATGTGGAAGCAAGCTATTCAGCCCATTGAGTCCACACCGACGCTCCAAACTGCATCCCACCCAGATCCACATCCCCTACCCCTACCCCTACTCCTGTAATCCCACATTTCTCACGGCCAATTCACCTAACCTAACCCAATTCACCTAATGTCTTTGGACTGTGGGCGGAATCCAGAGCAAGCGGAGGAAATACCTGCAGATATGGGGAGAATGTGCAAACTCCACACACACAGTTGCCCAAGTGTGGGATCGATCTTGGGTTCCTGGTGCTGTGATGGAGCAGTGCTAACCACTGAGCCACCATGGCTACAGTAAGACCCCCTTGCTCTTGTACTCAGACCCTCTTGCAATGAATGGCAACACATTATTTGCCTTCCTAACTGCTTGTTTTCATTGATTGGTGTACAAGGACTCTCAAGCCCTTTTGAACATCAACAGCTCCCAAACCATTTAAATAATAAGCTGAACACTCTGAAACACAGGGTACTTAAACAGCAGTCACTAATTGGTCAATCCAGGTAAACAAGATAACAGGTGACTGGTTCAACACAGTGCAATGGACCTTGATGTCCAGGTCTCTATCCAAACTGGATAATCCCACCAGAAGCCAGACATCAGAGTTTAATTATACAGTACTGGTTCTGCAATTGAAGACCTTTTCCCTTAGTCACTTATCAAAGCCTTATCTAACTTCAGACACCTCAATAAAATCTCCACTTAACCTTAACACTAAATCACTGCTGTCACACATCAGTTTAGTACAATTTAAATTTCTCAAATTCTTGCTTCCACAGAGTCAGTTGCATCTCTCGTCAATGTGTATGAAACCAAGTTGTCTTGCTTCCATGGTAATAGGGGCCATTTTTGAGTATATAATGGTCTTTGTTTTGAACAAAACACAAGCTTCCTAAAGTGAAACGTCCAAAAAGTCAAATCAAATTTGTATCCGGTTGACAAGCTCTCCCTGAATCCCATGTGATATAATGTTACTAATCAATCTACCATCCAGAACCTCAATAAAAGCTTTACTAAAGTCCATTAGACAATGTCCACCAGTCCACAGTCATCAATGGCTTTGATTACATCCTCAAAACATTCAGTCAAATTTGTGAAACATGATTTCCCACACACAGAATCATGCTGACTATCCCATTTTGGAGGAATGGTTAGTAAGTTTGCAGATTATGCCAAAGTTGGTGATATAGTCAACAGGCTACAAAGGGATCTTGATCAATTGGGATGCTGGGTTGAGGAGTGGCAGATGACGTTTAATGCGAGGTATTGTATTTTGTTAAAACAAAACCAGGGCAGGACTTACACAGTTACGGTAGCATCCTGGGTAGTGTCATTGAACAGAGAGACCTCAGGATTCGGATACATAGCTCTTTGAAAGTTGTGTCAAGGATGGAGAGAATGGTTAAGAAGGCATTTAGCATGCTTGTCTTCATTGCTCAGATCATTGAATATAGGAGTTGGGACATCATTTTGGGGTAGTACAGAACGTTGGTGAGGCCACTTTTGGAGTACTATGTAGAGTTCTGTAGATAAGGTGAATAACAAAGGTTTTTTTTCCCTGGAGTAGGGGAGCTCAAAGCTAGTGGCCATTTTTTAAGGTGAGAGGAGAAAGATTTAAAAGGGACCTGAGGCGCAATGTTTTCACACAAGAGGGTCTTTTGTATCTGAAATGAACTGCCAGTGGAAGTTGTAGATGCAGGTACAGTTACAACATTTGAAGGACATTGGGACAGGTACATGGATAGGAAGGGTTTAGAGGGATATAGACCAAATGCAGGCAAGTGGGATTAGTTTAGTTTTGGGAAACTTGGCCAGCATGGATGAGTTGGACCAAAAGGTCTGTTTCCATGCTGTATGACTGTACAATTCAACGTAAGCATTACGGACAATTTTATCCTAGCCTATTAGGCCTGAATCCTATGGGATTGGGTATTAAATACCCATTTTACAACTTGTCCAAAATTACACTTTGTTGCTTTCAATGAGGAGCAAACCAGCTGGGGGATAAAAATGACATTGCACCAAATGGTGATAATTTGAGATTTTAACTTAATTAAAATTCAAATAATGGCACTCAAATCATTCATTATTAATAATATTAATAAATGAAAATACAACCCATTAAAGTATATTGATGTAGGAATAGTTTTAGTCAAGGGAGTTCATCTGCTAAAACATGTTGAATGACTTCATGCCTTTATTTTTAATCAGGCATGTCTGTGACCTACTATAAACCTCAATCTTTTGCAACAAACAACCTCTTACTTCCTGTCACTGAGTTGTTTCACTTTTTCTTTCATATGTGAATGATTATGCCTGCTTGTTTTTGACAGTGTATCACTCCCTAATTCCTAATATAAGACGTATTGTCAATCCTTCAGTGCCCTCGAAAAATAAACAGTGTGAGGTATGTGTTCAAGTCTTCTTTAAGTTTCTTAGTGATAAATTTTCTGTTTCTGAGACCTGTTCTATGCTTTTATGTGTGGAGAGGGAGGGAAGTAGGAAAAGATAACAAATGGTTTTCGGCTCCTGGAGTTTTCAGGGTTTTTAAAGCATGACATAACATGTTCAAAACACATTTTAGGTAATTAAATAATTTGTTCTGCTTCGACAGTGGCACTATTTGTTGTGAAAAATGTAAACCATGAAGTATAGATTTGTTATTAGAAAGTAAAGGTTGGTCAATTTGCAGCCTAGAGTCCTCACATTTCTTAAACCTATTGCATTAATTCTCCAGCCACCAGTGTTTATTCATTCAAATGCCTTTATTATTTATCAATAGTTTTTATTATTTCTGCTTCAGTTCAGAAACTGTGTATAGAAGATCATCACTATAGGTGTTATCTTCAATTTTTGGATCCCGTTGTGAAGTCTGGCCTGATTCCCCACTGTAGGGATTCGCTGATTCTAATCCAGCATTCAGTTAGGTCATGGCTGCTTTGAACCTCACCTCCAGTTGCTCACCGTTACTCAATATCCCTTGCCCTTTAATGCAACATTTAGCCCAGGAAACATCACTGATTTTGAAAGACAAAAAACATTGGAGCAGAAATCAGCCAGTCAGTGTTTTTGACTGGCAGCATGGTGGCTCAGTGGTTAGCCAGGGGCCCAGGTTCGATTCCACCATCGGATGATTGTCTGTGAGGGGTTTGCACATTCTCTCCGTGTCTGAGTGGGTTTCCTCTGAGTGCTCGGGTTTCCTCCCACAGTCCGAAGATGTGCATGATAGGTGGATTGGCCATGCTAAATTGCCCAGCGTGTCCAGGGAAGCGCAGGTTAGATGAATTTGCCATGGGAAATGCAGGGTTATAGGGTAGGGGGTTGAATCTGGGTGGGATGCTCTTTAGAGAGTCGATGTGAACTCGATGGGCCGAATGGTCTGATTCCACACTATAGGGATTCTATGATTCAAATAATCCAGCATTCAGTTCGGTCATGGCTGCTTTGAACCTCAACTCCAGTTTCTCACTCTTACTCAATATCCCTTGCCCCTTAATGCAACAAAACTCCGTGGACCTTAGTCTTGAATACTTGAAATTCTCACCCAGCATCCACAAACAACTTTGTTTTAACTCACTCATGAGATGTGGATGTTGTTGGCTGGGCCAGCATTTTTTTGCCCCAGAGAAGATGGTGGTGAGCTGCCTTCTTGAACTGCTGCAGTCCACTTGCTGTAGGTAGACCCACAATGGCCACTGGGGAGGGAATTATAGGATTTTTATCCAGTAAATGAACAGTGATGTATTTCCAATTCAGGATGGTGAGTGGCTTGGAGAAAGTGGTGTATATGTTGGCCTTTTCCTTTGAGATGGAAGTGGTTGTCCATTTTGAAGGTCTTGTTTAAGGATCTTTAGTGAATTTCTGCAGCGTTATCTGGTAGATAATACACACAGCTGCTACTGAGTGTCAGTGGTGGAGAGAGTGGATGTTTGTGTTTGCAATCAAATGGATTGCTTTGTCCAGGATGGTATTGAGTTTCTTGAGTGTTGATGGAACTGCACGAATCCAGGCAAGTCGGGAGTATTCCATCACACTCCTCACTTGTGCCTCCTGGATGGTGGACAGGAGGTGAGTACTTGCTGCAGTATTCCTAGCCTCAAGTTGGCTCATGTAGCTACTGTATTTATATGGCTAGTCCAGTTTCTGGTCAGTGGTAACTCCCAGAGGTTGATAGGTTGGGATTAAGTGATGGTAATGGCATCAAGGGACAGTGGTTAGATTCCATCTTACTGGAGATGATCATTATCTAGCATTTGTCTGGCTCAAATGTTATTTGCCACTTTTCAGCCCAAGCCCTGGATATTGTTTAGATCTTGCTGCATTTGGAATGGTGCAATATGTTGTGCAATCAATGGCAAATATCCCCACTTCGGACCTTAGGTTGGAGGGAAGGTCATTGATGAAGCAGTTGAAGATGGTTAGGTCTAGGATATTACCCTGAGGATCTCCTGCAGAGATATCCTGGAGTTGAGATGACTGTCCTCCAATGACTACCACCAGCTTCCTATATGCCAGGCATGGCTCCAACCAGCAGAAAATTGTCTGCTTCCTATTAATTCTAATTTTGCTGTAGTTCCCTGATATCGTACACAATCAACTGTTGCCTTGATAATAAGTCACTCACTTCAATTGACAATTCCACAAATACCAATGACTTGAATAAACTGTAATTTATTTGATGTTGTTGTGGAGGAACTATGGTAATATCCACCTGAACCTGTTTTAATGTGCACCATGAAGCACAGATGTTGAAATGCTAGTGTAATCTTCAGTGGGAAAAAAAAACACATATACGCACCCTAATCGAAGCCCCAGTTTCTACCTTTGATTTACCGTTAATGTATTTTCTTTCCATTTATCCTGAGAGACCTGTCCACACTATTACAGAGGTGGAAAGATGGCAGCATCGAGTAGGATGACCTCAAAAAATCTAAACATGGACCTGCTGGAAAAAGGTCAGTTTCTCAATATCAATATCTTCCATTGACAGTGGTATGCATTTGCAAATTGCATTAAGAGCACTGACCTCCAATTACGTAGACTTTGTCACACAGAAACAGGCCATACACCCAACTGGGTCTAAACAAGCTTCCTCCCAGCCTCTTCATCTGATATCGTGTGTACTCCCTTCTGTTCCTATCGCTCTCATGTGTCTGTCTTGCTTCCCCGTAATTATGTCCATGCAATTCAATGAGATTGTGAACTCCACATTCTCAACGCGTTCTGAGGAAGCCATTCTGAATTCCTTTTTGAATGACACCTGCTACTATAAGAGTCAAGAAGTCATGCTCTCAACCTGCCAACTTTCTTCAGCAATGAAAGATGTCTGATATGGATCGTGTGAGTGTGTCAGTCACCACAGTATTTTTCAGTTTACCGAAGCAGGTTTGTAAAGTGTGTGGATCTCACCTGAAGCGAGAGCTTCCATTAAAGCAACTTGAATTTGGTTTGGACTTCTCAAAGCAATGAAGTACATTTTGATGTTTGTAATGCACACAGAAAGGTGAGATAAACAGTAACAAACACAGAAAATGTTGGAAAACTCAGCAGTTTTGACAGCAGCCATGGAGAGACAGTTAACATTTCAAGTCCAGTATGTCACTTCTTCAGAACTTCAGTGTTCTGAAACTTGAACCTCTAACTCTGTTTCTCTCTGCTGGGTTCTCCAGCGTTCTGTGTTTGTTTCAGATTTCCAGCATCCACAGGATTTTGCTTTATTCAAGTGATATGAACAGCAACGTGATCATTTATTTTGGTGTTGTTGATTGATGGCTCAATGTTGGCCTGGGAAATAATGGCAATGTATCTTTTGCTCTGGGTCAGAGAGTAGACTGGGCTTCGGTATAATGTCTGAGCTGAAAGGTAACACTTCCAACCGTGGTGTGATTTTTAAAAGTCGCTAGGTTCTGCCAGACCATAAGGTTGCTCTCTCGTTAGAGAGAGATGACTGGTGATGGTTTAACCTGATGGTCGTCATACCTCAGGGGAAGGTTGAGAAGGAGAGTCCTTCATGGTAGGAAGCTGGTGTGGGAATTGAACCCATACTTTAGGCATCACCCTGCCTCAAAAACCAGCCATTCAGCTAACTGAGCTTACTGAATCTGACCTCAGTGCACTGCAACAGTAACAAATATGGATCAAAATCAGCAATTATTAGATGTTGCCAGAAACTTAGGTATTGCTCTTTGATCTCTAAAGCATGATTTGACCCCTCAGCCTTGGGACGGCACAGTGGCTAAGTGGTTAGCACTGCTGACTCACAGTGCCAGGAACCCAGGTTCAATCCCAGCCTCAGTGACTGTCTGTGTGGAGTTTACACGTTCTCCCTGTGTCTGCATGGGTTTCCTCCGAGTGCTCAAGTTTCCTCCCACAGTCCAAAGATGTGCAGGTCAGGTGAATTGGCCACGCTAAATTGCCCATAGTGTCCAGCGATGTGTAGATTGGTGGATTAATCAGGGGTAAATGTAGAGTAATGGAGAATGGGCTTGGATGGGATACTGTTTGGAGGGTCAGTGTGGACTTGTTGGGCAGAAGGGCCTGTTTCCACATTGTAGGGTTCTCACACAAAAAAACCTTCTGATTAATAACTGTTTGAACTTTCCTGGCCACCTTCGGAGGACCATAAATGTGAACTCCAGGGTCCCTTTGCTCATGTACTCCCTTTAAGGTTGTAACATTGAGCCTGTATTGTCTCTCTGTGTTTCTTCTATCACATTGTATTACCTCCTACTTCTCTGCATTGAAATTCATTTACCAGATGTCTGCCCATTTGGTCAAACTTGTAAAAATCATTTATATATACTTAGGCTCCCTGTTTCCATCTCTCAAATATCTCCTGTCTACAGCCTACATCAGTTCACCAATATCAGCTCACGGTTCAACAAAAGCTCAATGTAAAGATTCCCATCTTTGTTTTTGAAACCATCTGTGGCTTTTTTGCTGTGTTTCTCTGTAATCTCCACCAGCCAACGGCCCTCTAAGGTATCAATTCTAATCATTCTGATCATCCTGCAATTCTGATCATCTGGAGCATATCTGACTTTCATTGCTCTGTTGTTGGTGCCTGTGCATTCAGCTGCCAAGTCTCTCGGCTCTGGAATCCCCTCTCTAACCAGCTTCCCCACCTTCCTGCATCCCCCCCCTCCAACAATGCCCTGCCTCCCGTCCCCATTTAACTGCTCCTTAAAACCCCATCTCTTTGACGAGGGTTTTGCCCCATTATCTCCTGATGTGGTCCAGTGTCACATTTTGTTGGTGCTCCTGTGAAGCACCTTGAGATGTTTAAAGGTGCTATATGAATACAAGTTGTTGTTGCCTTTAATGAATTTAAATAGCCTTCCAACACTTACGGACATAAAGGATTGCGAGTTGATGAGATACTCGACTGTGGTAAGTGCACCATACCCGAAATGCAGGAATATTGCTCAGAGGAGAGTTGTGCGGCTGAAGCCATTTGTCTTGCACAGATCAGGACAAGTGCCAGAATCCCAAACAATCACAACAATTGATACTACAGAGAAATTGGTGCTGATTGGTTGGCAAATCAATTCTGCTTTGTCGAGGGTTGTCATGGAGAAAACAGCAGGGAGGTATGGGTTCCCTGAATTCCTGTAAACTAAAGGAACATGTTCAAGTCTGGTGCCTTTTTGAATAACCCAGAATCTTAGAAACCTACAGTCTTGGCCAGTCACAGCTGACTTATTTACTAATTGATTTTTAATCCTTCACAGAATGTGGCACGGCCAGCATTTATTTCCTATCCCTAATTGCCCCTGAATGTGGCGTTGAGCCATCTTGGACCTGCAGTCCATGTGGTCTAGGTATTCATCTGTCTCACTGCACTCTTTTCTCATGTAGTACAAATTCTTGTGATTGTTTGGAATTTGGCTTTCTTGCACGTGTCCTGATGAGTGCACAATGAAAAGCTTCAGCAACACGTTTCTATTGCACTGTCAAATTCTGTCAAATGGTGTGCATTTTCATCTGTGCAAGAAACTGACAAATCACATTGGCCAATTGGAAAACCCCCTGGCCACTGACTCCAGTGCAATTAATGAGATAAAAAATATGTCAGTGCTGTAATGGGTATGATTCCAATCTTACCCACAAGGTGAAGACTGAAGTGTCCTTCAATGTCTTTTGGACATTCAAATATTTGACATAGTGACCTGCTTATTATATTTATTTCAGAATATCAGTGCCTGATCACAATCAATAATGAAAGCTTCAGCAATGACAAAAGCAAAATACCACAAAGTCTAGAATTGTGAACCATAACAAATCAGATTTATATAATACCTTTAAAACAGGATTAAGCATCCCACGATGCCTCACGGGAACATTAGCCAGAAATACTACTCAGTGGGTCTGCCATCAGCTGCTGAGAAAAGACATAAAGTTGCTGTTTCAGTACAATGACATTTAACAATGCTGGAAGATATTCAATGTTTAACAGATTTTAAGTGAATACAGAGGCAGGGAAATGGGGTAAGGAGGGGCAGGGAGGAAAGAGGAAACACAGAAGGTCTATGTGGGACAAAGAGCAGGATCGATTAAATGCTGAAAAGGGCTAATAGAGCAAAGACTGGACAATGATAGCTCCCTGCTGCCTTTTCTGGCCTTTCCCACTCTGTCTTAACAATTCGGGTGGCCTCTGTCATTTCTTATTCCAACAGTGGAAGCTGTTGCACAGAAACTGAGCAGAGCGATTGAACTGGGAGACAAGGAAACAGCAATTCAGTGCGCTGAGCTTCTGGCAGAGAAACGTATCCCTGTTACTGTCCAAATCAAGGAGGCCGTCTTTCCTCAACATGAAATCAAGTAAGTTGATTCAACAATACTTCTCAGAATATTTCCTATATTCCTGAAGAAATATGGAGTACAATTCAGAGAAGGTACTAGGTTGACCTTTTTTTTTATTCATGTGTGGGACTTGGGTGTCGCTGATTGGCTGGCCAGCATTGATAGCCCATCCATAGTTGCCCTTGCGAAGGTGGTGGTGAGCTGCCTTCTTGAATCGCTGCAGTCCACTTGCTGTGGGTTGACCCACAATTCTGGTGGGGAGGGAATTCCAGGATTTTGACCCAATGACTGTGAAGGACCAGTGGTGTATTTCAGGATGCTGATTGGCTTGGAGGGCAACGTGTAGGTGGTGGTGTCCCCAAGTACCTGCTGCCCTTCTCCTTCAAGATGGAAGTGGTTGTGGATTTGGAAGGTGCTGTCTAAGGATCTTTGATGAATTTCTGCAGTGCATCTTGTAAATAGTACACACTGCTGCTACTGAGCTCCAGTGGTAGAGGGATTGAATGTTTGTCAATGTGGTGCCAGTAAAGCGGATTGCTTTGTCCTGGATGATGTCAAGCTTCTTGAGTGTTGTCAGAGCTGCACCAATCCAGGCAAGGGGGGAGTATTCCATCACACTCCTGACTTATGCCTTGTAGATGGTGGATAGACTTTGGAGTGTCAGTTCTGACTCCTCGCCAGAATTATTCAACTAATACCACTCCTCCCTCATAGACCTGGAATTGATTTTCCTTTCAAGTATCTGTCTAATCCTCTCTTGCAAGTTGCGATTCAACCTGCTCCCACTGTGCCCTAAGTCAGTGCATTCCACACCCTGCCGCATAAAACAATACTTCCAATAATATTTGATTCTTTTGCCAGTTGCCTTAATTTGTGTGCTCCCCTGGTCTCACCAGCTTCTGGAGATGAGAGTAAATAAGGGCAATTTTTGTGAGCTTCCCAGTAAAACCTTTGGTGAGCGGAATGCTTAATAAATTACGATTAAGCAATTATAAAATGGAGTTGGACATGTATTGCAAGAGGACTATGGAGGAACTGGTGGACAAAATAAAGGCATGTGGGACTGTGCAGTTCTGCTCTTTTTAAAGGGTTATTCAGGGCACAATGAGTCAAATGGCCCCCATCTGTGTTAGAATTATCTCTGATTCTCTTGATCAGGGATTTATTGCGCCATCACTGAATTGCGCAGCAGCTCCTTTCTGGCCTCTCTGCCAGTTCAGTTTGTATTTAGATTGGCTGTATTTCTTCTGCTATAAGTAGGGAAGAGTTAACATAAGTGGAGAAGATGTGTCGGGTAGGCTAGAGGTTATTAAGGTGGACAAATCCCCAGGACCGGATGGGATCTATCCCAGGTTGCTGAGAGAGGTGAGAAAGGAAATAGCTGGGGCCCTGACAGATATCTTTGTAACATCCTTAAATGCAGGTGAGGTACAGGAGGACTGGAAGGTTGCTCATGTTGTCCCCCTGTACAAGAAGGGTAGTAGGGATATTCCGGGTAACTACAGACCAGTGAGCCTGACATCAGTGGTGGGAAAGTTGATGGAGAAGGTACTGAGGGATAAAATCTATTTGTATTTGGAAAAGATTGGGCTTATCAGTGATAGGCAACATGGTTTTGTGTGGGGGAGATCTTGCCTTACCAACTTAATAGAATTCTTTGAGGAAGTGACCAAGTTGATAAATGAAGGAAGGGCTGTAGATGTCATATACACAGACTTTAGTAAGGCGTTTGATCAGATTCCCTATGGTAGTGAAGTCATATGGTGCGCAGGGTGTCCCTAGCTAGGTAGATAAAGAACTGGTTGAGCAACAGGAGACAGAGAGTAGTAGTTGAAGGGAGTCTCTTGAAATGGAGAAAGGTGACCAGTGGTGTTCCACAGGAATCAGTGCTGGGGCCACTGTTGTTTGTGATATACATAAATGATCTGGAAGAGGGCGCTGTTGGTATGATCAGCAAGTTTGCAGATGATGCGAAGATTGGTGGAGTAGCAGAAAGCATAGGAGACTTTCAAAGAATACAGGAGGATATAGATAGACTGGAGAGTTGGGCGAAGCAGTGGCAGATGGCGTTCAATCCAGGCAAATGTGAGGTGATGCATTTTGGGAAGTCTATTTCTAGAGCGAATTATACAGTAAACAGAAGAGTCTTGGGAAAAGTTGATGAGCAGATCTGGGAGTTCAGGTCCATTGTACGCTGAAGGTGGCGGCACAGGTGGATAGAGTGATCAAGAAGGCATATGGCATTGCTTGCCTTCATCAGAAGGGGTATTGAGTATAAGAGCTGGCAGGTCATGTTAAAATTGTACACAACATTGGTTCAGCCGCATTTAGAATACTGTGTACAGTTCTGGTCGCCACATTACCAAAAGGATGTGGACACTTTGGAGAGGGTGCAGAGAAGGAAGGTGCTAGCTGTGAAGAGAGGTTGAGTAAGTTAGGTTTGTTTTCATTAGAAGAAAGGAGATTGAGGGGGACCTGATTGAGGTCTACAAAATCACGAAGGGTATGGACAGGGTAGAAAGAGATAAGCTTTTTTCCCAGGGTGAGGGATTCAGTAATGAGACGACACGTTTTCAAGGTGAGAGGTGAAAAGGTTTAAGGGGGGTACACGCGGCAAGTACTTTACACAGAGGGTGGTAGGTGCCTGGAACTCGTTGCTAGCAGAGATAGCAGAGGCAGGCACGGTAGATTCATGTAAGGTGCATCTGGACAGATGCATGAGTAGGTGGGAAGCAGAGGGATACAGATGCTTATGAATTAGGCAACAGGTTTAGATCGGCTCAGGCTTGGAGGTCCGAAGGGCCTGTTCCTGGCCTGTATATTTTCTTTGTTCTTTGTTCCACAGATTCTGGACCATGTTGGACTCTGAACAGTTCATCATCTTTCCTAGTCTTATGCCACACTCCAGTAGGGTGCAGTTATAATGTCTCTACCTCTGGGCAAGGAGTCCAAGTCCCACCTGCTCCAGAGGTGTGTCATAGCACATCTGAGCATGTTAATCAAAAATATATACAACATACCTTCCATCATTCCTGGTTGAGCAAGTGCAAATATGTTTCCTTCAGTTTTCTACTGATTGTTCGCTGTTCTGTTGTCTGATGATCTTTGACTGTGGCACAGGATTTTTATCGGCTGAGGATAAAAGAGAGGGATTTAGAACTGGACAACTGCAATCTTCACTAACTCCTGTTGACAACCCATGCGGGCTATTAATAACTTTCCAAATGTTTCTTGTCAACTTGCCCTGAACTTTACAATGCCCCTCACCCTTGTGTTGATATCCCTGCTGTTTATGTATAGTGCAAGCCTGGTGAATAACAGCAGTCTATTTTTGTAAGATAACAAATCCCCGCTGCTTACATTGCAGGTTAAAAGTTGGGGTTGAAGACTCACAGTCACATGGCACATCCATCACGATGAAAGTGTTCCCGTACATGACCATCGCAACACTGAAGACAAAGGTAAAATGAGAAGCGGGTTACAGTGGAATATAGTGGGTAATCCAGCGTGGCCAATGAGTAGTGGAGAGTTGCAAGAGGGGAGGGTGGAGTCTGCAGTTTAATGGTGGGAAAACGTAATTCACAAGTTGCACATGTGATTAATATTTGATTTGATTATGCTCTTCCGTCCAGAATGGTCAGGGTTAATTGATTGACTTTGTATGCCGCTATACCGTGGTGCGGGCCATGCCTCGGTGGGTAACACTCTTGCTTCTGAGTGTTATAAGGTTCTTGGTTCAAGTCCCGCTCCAGAGATTTGAGGCTGGGCCCAACTATTAGAAGCACTGCTTTCAGATGAAGCTTTAAACTGCCTGCCCTCTCAGGTGGGTATAGAAGATTCTGTATAACTGCTTTGAAGAAGAATGGGAAGTTCTACCAATATTTATCACCTCCAGAACCTAGCCATCATCATTTGTGAGAGCTTGCGATTTTCTATATTGAATGTCAGCATTGTGGGCAAGGCCAGAATTTATTGCCTAAATGGACCACAAGGTTCCTCAATTATAACAGTAACTGCACTTTGAAAATAGCAGTGAAAAGATTTAGAAAGGTGCTCTATCATTTTTTTTCACTGGATCATTGGCAAGACCAAAACATATTGTCCATCTTTATTTGCCATTGACTGAGTCCCTTATTAGGGCCAACTCAAAGGAAAGTTAAGAGTCACCAACATAAGTCACCAATTTACAAGATAATACATGGCTTGGAAAGGGAGGACGCTAGGAAATTGTTTCCGTTAGGCGAGGAGACTAGGACCCGTGGACACAGCCTTAGAATTAGAGGGGGTAAATTCAGAACAGAAATGCGGAGACATTTCTTCAGCCAGAGAGTGGTGGGCCTGTGGAATTCATTGCCGCAGAGTGCAGTGGAGGCCGGGACGCTAAATATCTTCAAGGCAGAGATTGATAAATTCTTGATGTCACAAGGAATTAAGGGCTACGGGTAGAATGCAGGTAAGTGGAGTTGAAATGCCCATCAGCCATGATTGAATGGCGGAGTGGACTCGATGGGCTGAATAGCCTTACTTCCACTCCCATGTCTTATGGTCTTAATATTGCTGTGGGTCTGGAGTTACATGTAGAGCAGACTAGACCAGGCCAGGTAAGAATGGCAAATTCTTTCCTTAAAGTGACTTAGTTTAACAGGAGGATTTTTACAATTGATGATAGTTTAATGATAATCATTGAGCTAGCTTTCGACTCTAGATTTATTAATTAAATTCAGATGCCACAGTGGAATTTGAGTTCATGTCCCCACAACATTAGCTTTGGGCTCTGGATTACTGCATTACTGTTATGTCACTGTCTCCCACAAGTGTTGAATGCTGATACTTATTCTTACCTTATTATCATTGCTGGAGAAAGGTCTGTATTCTCTGTGCAAATAATGTAAAATAAAGAACACATTGATAGTTCTGCTAAGTTGAAGTCTATCACCATGGCAACAAAAACACAATTACTGTTTATTTCACTGGGATACCACAATGAGCACAAAAATAGCATAATAAGCAGCCTGTGCACTGCTTGGGTCTAAAGAAATACTTCAACTCCCAAATTAGATGAATGATATGAGTTCTTTGAGGGTTCAAAGGGTAGCTCACAGAATTACAATACCATGCCTCCTTTCATCCTCATCGAAGGAAGAAAAATCCAAAATGTCTCCCCCAAATAGTGTTATCACACAGCATTGAACACCTAGTCCCAAAAGGAGATATTAGAGAAGATGTTCAAAGACTTAAAAAAGACATGAGAAGCAAATGTGGTTTGCAAGTGGAATAAACTTCCTGAGGAAATGATGGATGTGGGTACAATTACAACATTTAAAAGGCATTTGGATATGCACATGAATAGGAAAGGTTTTGAGGGAAATGGGCAGGTGGGACTTGTTTAGTTTGGGATCATGTTCAGCGTGGACTGTATGACTCTATAACTTTGTCAAAGTGGTAGACTTGAAAGTATGTTATAAGCTACTTTAGTGTCTGAGATTTTTGCTAAAATAATACCTGCAACTAAAAGACATACATGGCAGTTATAAATAAGGCAGAAGACAGAAATGGGTGGAAAGTTAGGTTGAATAGTTGAGATGAAGTAAATAGAATGGGGAGGGATGGTTGAAGCATAAACGTTAGCATGGGCTAGTTGGAATGAATGACCTGATTCTGTGCAGTGTATGCTATCAAATTCTACAGATATCCTAAAGTGGGGGTGGGGGGGGGGGGAGGTGGTTGGTGGGGAGTGGGGGGTAGATTTTTGTTACAGCATGGGAATAAGCCACTTGACCCAACAGGTTTAAGTTTAGAACATAGAACATAGAACATTATATCCAGTACAGGCCCTTCGGCCCTCGATGTTGCGCCACCCTGTGAAACCATTCGAAAGCCCATCTGATCTACATTATTCCATTCTCGTCCATATGCCTCTCCAATGACCATTTAAGTGCCCTTAAACTTGGTGAGTCTACCACTATTGCAGGCAGTGCATTCCATGCCCCTACTACTCTCTGAGTAAAGAAACTACCTCTGACATCTGTGCTATACCTCAATTTAAAGCTATGCCCCCTCATGCTAGTCATTGCCATCTGAGGAAAAAGGCTCTCCCTGTCCACCCTATCTAACCCTCTTATTATCTTATATGTCTCAATTAAGCCATCTCTCAACCTTCTTCTCTCTAACGAAAACAGCCTCAAGTCCCTCAGCCTTTCCTCATAAGACCTTCCCTCCATACCAGGCAACATCCTCGTATATCTCCTTTGAACCCTTTCCAAAACTTCCACATCCTTCCTATAATGCTGTGACCAGAACTACCTACAATACTCCAAGTACAGCTGCACCAGAGTTTTGCACAGCTGCAGCATGACCTCATGGTTCCAAAACTCTGTCCCTCTACCAATAAAAGCTAACACACCGTATGCCTTCTTCACAATCCTATCAACCTGGGTGGCAATTTTCAAGGATCTATGTACCTGGACACCGAGATCCTCCTGCCCATCGACACTACCAAGAATCTTACCATTAGCCCAGTACTTTGCATTCCTGTTACTTCTTCCAAAATGAATCGCCTCATACTTTTCTGCATTAAACTCCATTTGCCACCTCTCAGCCCAGCTCTGTAACTTATCTATGTTCCTGTGTAACTGACAACTTTGTTCATCACTATCCACAACTCTACCGACCTTAGTGTCATCCACAAATTTACCAACCCATCCTTCTACACCCTCATCCAGGCCCAAAACAGATCCTTGTGGTACACCACTAGTAACTGAACTCCAGGATGAATATTTCCCATCAACCACCACCCTCTGTCTTTTTTCAGCTAGCCGATTTCTGATCCAAACTGCTAAATCACCCTCAATCCCATGCCTCCATATTTTGTGCAATATGGAATAGTCTACCGTGGGGAACCTTATCAAAAGTCTTACTGAAATCCATATACACCACATCAATCGTTTTACCCTCATCTGTTTGGTCACCTTCTCAAAAGACTCAATGAGGTTTTTGAGGCACGACCTATCCTTCACAAAACCTGAGATGCTATTTATGTTCTAAACAGTTTTGATTCCACTGTACTTAATCTTGCCCGATCATCATAACCTTTATTCCTTTTATCCTCGTCTACATATCTGGCTTACCCTGAAATGGATCTATGCTATTTATTTCAAGTAGTAAGTTCCTCATTCTAACCATTCTTTCGGTAAAGAGGTTTCTGGTAAATATCTTACTGGATTTATTAGTGACTCTCATATATTTATGGCCCCTCGTTTTAGATAGCCTTGCAAGTTTCAAGATTTTGAGCTCCTTTAGGTCACTGCTTTTCATGCTGTTCATTCTAGAGAGTTATAACCTTGCTAATTTAAAAAAAAACAAGTATTTTGTATCTCCTCCAGAATCTTAGATATGTTGGTCAATAAAACCATGAGAAATAGGAACAGGAGTGGGCCTTCAGCACCTTGAGCCTGTTCCACCATGCAAAAGGAACATGGCTGATCCACATTTCTCATAATCCTTGATTCCCCAACTGATCAAGAATTATAGAATCCCTACAGTGTAGAAACAGGCCCTTCAGCCCAACGATTCCATGCCGACACTCCGGAGAGTAATCCATCCAGACCCATTCCCTCTACTCTATTACTCTATATTTACCCAAGGCTGCCGAACACCAGGGGAAATATGCCAACAGAAGGGGGATCAACTGAATAAAACAATGTCTTCGGAAGAGGAGGATGTGTAACAAAAGTATTTAAGAAACCATACTACTATTCACTGTACCTAACAGTTTAAGCACTTTTTTTCATGAGAATAAGTCTTTCTTCCTCCAATTGTACATTGGTTACATTCTCCATGAGTGTTTCTGGATTCATAGAGTCATAGAGATGTACAGCATGGAAACAGACCCTTCGGTCCAACCCATCCATGCCGACCAGATATCCCAACCCAATCTAGTCCCATCTGTCAGCACCTGGCCTATATCCCTCCAAACCCTTTCTATTCATTGACCCATCTAGATGCCTCTTAAATGTTGCGATTGTACCAGCCTCCACCACTTCCTCTGGCAGTTCATTCCATACACGTACCACTCTCTGCGTGAAAAAGTTGTCCCTTAGGACTCTTTTATATCTTTCCTCTCTCACCCTAAACCTCTTCCCTCTAGTTCTGGACTCCCCGACCCCAGGGAAAAGACTTTGCCTATTTATTCTATCCATGCCCCTCATAATTTTGTAAACCTCTATAAGGTCACCCCTCAGCCTCCGATGCTCCAGGGAAAACAACCCCAGCCTGTTCAGCCTCTCCCTGTAGCTCAGATCCTCCAACCCTGGCAACATCCTTGTAAATCTTTTCTGAACCCTTTCAAGTTTCACAACATCTTTCCGATAGGAAGGACACCAGAATTGCACGCAATATTCCAACAGTGGCCTAATCAATGTCCTGTACAGCCGTAACATGACCTCCCAACTCCTGTACTCAATACTCTGACCAACAAAGGAAAGCATACCAAACACCTTCTTCACTATCCTATCTACCTGCGACTCCACTTTCAAGGAGCTATGAACCTGCACTTCAAGGTCTCTTTGTTCAGCAACACTCCCTAGGACCTTTCCATTAACTGTATAAGTCCTGCTAAGATTTGCTTTCCCAAAATGCAGCACCTCGCATTTATCTGAATTCAACTCCATCTGCCACTACTCAGCCCATTGGCCTATCTGGTCAAGATCCTATTGTAATCTGAGGTAACCCTCTTCGCTGTCCACTACACCTTCAACTTTGGTGTCATCTGCAAACTTACTAACTGTACCTCTTATGCTCACATCCAAATCATTTAAGTAAATGACAAAAAGTAGAGGGCCCAGCACCGATCGTTGTGGCACTCCACTGGTCACAGGCCTCCAGTCTGAAAAACAACCCTCCATCACCACCCTCTGTCTTCTCCCTTTGAGCCAGTTCTGTATCCAAATGGCTAGTTCTCCCTGTATTCCATGAAATCTAACCTTGCTAATCAGTCTCCCATGGGGAACCTTGTCGAACACCTTACTGAAGTCCATATAGATTAAATCTACTGCTTGGCCCTCATCAATCTTCTTTGTTACTTCTTCAAAAAACTCAAATCACGTTTGTGAGACATGATTTCCCATGCACAAAGCCATGTTGACTATCCCGAATCAGTCCTTGCCCTTCCAAATACATGTACATCCTGTCCCTCAGGATTCCCTCCAACAACTTGCCCACCACTGAGCTCAGGCTCACCGGTCTATAGTTCCCTGGCTTGTTTTTATCGCCCGTCTTAAACAGTGGCACCACGTTTGCCAACCTCCAGTCTTCCGGCACCTCACCTGTGACTATCGATGATATAAATATTTCAGCAAGAGGCCCAGCAATCACTTCTCTAGCTTCCCACAGAATTCTCGGGTACACCTGATCAGGTCCTGGGGATTTATCCACTTTTAACCGTTTCAAGACATCCAGCACTTCCTCCTCTGTAATCTGTACATTTTGTAAAATGTCACCATCCATTTCCACTCAAAGAGTTGGGGATGCTTATTTTGGGATTATGCAATTTCGTGTTTTTAAAAAAAGACGGATGCATAGTTTAGGGTTTATCATTCACAGCTGATCTGGCGTCCTTATAACAGGAGGCTTGTGTGTCTGAATCCCCACTGAAATATTTGGCAGAACATCAAACCATTCCACTTCCTGGAATGCACTTGAAATTATAGCACGAGTAAGGTTTGGCTGGTTTGCAAGCTCTAACTACACCCTTCCTGTTCACTGTAATGACGTTGAATAAGTTGATGTTAAGGCAGTCCTGTACTGGGAAGATAAGTGAAACAGGAGAACTTAAGACAAGGAATGCACTAATGCAATAAGCCTTCTTTTAAAACAATAATTAGTAGAAAGCTCTTTTGATGTCCTGGCTAATGTTGATCTATATTTAACATCATAAAAACAGATTAGCTGCTTATTACCATATTATTATTTGTAGGGACTATGTGTGAGCAAATTAATTGCTACAACTGTAACTATAACGTGTAGGTGCCGATGATGGACTGGGGTGGACAAAGTTAAAAATCACACAACACCAGGTTATAGTCCAACAGGTTTTGGAAGCACTAGCTTTCGGAGCGCTGCTTGTTCATCAGGTGGTTGTGGAGTATAAGATCACACAGAGGACACAGAATTTATAGCAAAAGTTTACAGTGTGATGTAAGTGAAATTAAAAATTGATCTTTTTCAATACAACTGTAACTAGATTTCTAAAGCACGTCATTGAGTATACAGAGCGTTAAGGCAGCTAGTAGTTGTAAGTCTACTGTTTTCTTTTCATACAAAGTATTCTTCCTGATATTCAGATCTGAAAAACAGGCATCATAAAACTTTGGTGACTAGTTTCAACTTTAATTCACAAAACATGCCACCTCTGTGGTTTTTACGAGTGCTTTTTGAGGACTGTTACACTGTTCCATCTATTTATCCCACGGAAATAAGAAACTAATGGAGGGTCTGCAGACCTCCCACCAACTGATACTGAACTGTGAAACCTTGAGGGATAGGCGACAGATGCAGTGAACGAGTATTGGGTTCATGGTATTCCAACCTTTTCTTGGTCTAACTCTCCAGTCCACTATGAGGCTACAGACTTCAATATTTCAGTTCAATATACTGGGTAGACTCATTGCAGTTTGAAAAAAAAGACACCCACATTAAGTGCACATCCCCGAAATGAAAGGAGACAGATTGACCTTTCCTGAGTATAGCGTCACTCCTGGGGTTTGCTTGTTAAAATGATTTTGACCAAAATAGTTTCATCACAAATATATCCATGCTCCGCTACAACCATGATTGTCTGTTATTTTGGCGCATTATTTACAGACTGTTTAAATTATTTCACTGGATGTGAGTAGTGCTGACAAGGCAATTGTCTCTTGGTGGTGAGCTACCACAGTCCACAGAGGATTGAATGAGGGAGGATTAGTACTGTTAAGGCAGAGTCCCAGGATTTTCATCCAGGTGCAGTGAAGGAACTGCAGTGTAATTCCAATTGAGGATGGTGGGATCTTGAAAGGGAGTTTGCAGGTTGTAGTGTTAAGGGGCTGTCGAAGGAGGCTTGGTAAGTTGTTACAATATTTCATATAAATCAGGCTGGTCCAACAGAAGGGGGATCAACTGTGCCCGGCTGAAGGGGATCCACTGTGCTCAAGTGAGGGGTGAATCCACTGTGTCCCGCCAAGGGGATCCACTGTGTCTGACCGAGGGGGATCCACTGTGTCTGACAGAGGAGGATTCACTGTGTCTGTCTGAAGTGGATCCAATGTGTCTGAGTGAGGAGGGATCCCCCTGTATCTGGCCGAGGAGTTCCTGTGTGTCCTTCCAGGCTGTTTTACAAAATATCAGTAGGTGTAACTGGAAAAGTTTAAAAGGAGTTGCTCCTCCAACCAAAGGCTGGTTCTATCCCACATTTGCTTCTGATAGGTTCCTCCACTCTTTTCAGCAAAAAGACTCAGTGCCCACCAACCACTCTTGGGGTTGGGACAAACAAGGGGTCAAAATGTGTGCGCACCAACCCAAAAACAAATACTAACACAAAAGGCAAAAACGAAACCTATACTACGGAAACAAAATGTTGTTGTAAAATGCTAACTTCTTTTACACACAATTTCTCACAGCAGGACATGAACCCACAGCCTCCTCTCTAAGGGGTGAGTGTGCTGTTATTGAGCTAAAGTCAACCCTACACAGGTTTCTTCTATCAGCAGTAAGTATGAACGGGAAACAGCGTGTGATATGACTTGTGTTTCTGAATGGAAGCAGATCCTAACGTCCAGAATGCAAAGAGCCATTTCCTTCAATTTTAGAACAAGCGCTTTTGTGATTATTCAGTTATAACTTCACCACAACCTAGACCTGCACTCTCATTACTAACTGTCGAAGCTCTGAAGGACTGTGCCTCACTTAGAACATAGAACATAGAACAGGATAGCATAATACAGGTCCTTCGGTCCTCGGTGTTGTGCCAAACAGTGAAATTAATCTGATGTCCATCTAACCTACACCATTCCATTATTATCCATATGTATATCCAATGCCCATTTAAATACCATTCATGTTGGTGAGTCCACTACTGTTGCAGGCAGGCCATTCCACACCCTTACTACTCTCTGAGTAAAGAAACTATCCCTGATATCTGTCCTAAATCTATCACCCCCAATTTAAAGCTATGTCCCCTCGTGTTAGCCTTCACCATCCAAAGAAAAAGGTCTCACTCTCCACCCTATCTAACCCTCTGATTATTGTATACATCTCGATTAAGTCACCTCCCAACCTTCTTCTCTCTAATGAAAATAGCCTCAAGTCTTTCATAAGACCTTCCTTCCAACTGAAGCATGACCTTGTGGCTCCGAAACTTAATCCCCCTACCAATAAACGCCAACACACCATATGCCTTCTTAACAATCCTATCGACCTGGGTGGCAACTTTTCAGGGATTTATGCACCTGGACACCGAGATCTTTCTGACAGCAGTAGGGACTGCAGATGCTGGAGATTAGAGTCAGGATTAGAGTGGTGCTGGAAAAGCACAGCAGGTCAGGCAGCATCCAAGGAGCAGGAAAATCTACATTTCGGGCAAAGGCCCTTCATTGATTTTCCTGCTCCTTGGATGCTGCCTGACCTGCTGTGTTTTTCTAGCACCACTCTGATCTTGACCGAGATCTCTGTTAATCTACACTGCCAAAAGTTTTACCATTAGCCCAGTACTCTGCATTCCTGTTAGTTCTTCTAAAGTGAACTAACTCACACTTTTCCACATTAAACTCCATTTGCCACTTCTCAGCCCAGTTCTGCATCTTATTTATGCCCCTCTGTAACCCAAAACATCCTTCGGCACTATCCACAACTCTGCCTACTTTAGTGTCATCTGCAAATTTACTAGCCCATCCTTCTATGTCAACCTCCAGATCATTTATAAAAATGACCATCAGCAATGGCCCCAAAACAGATCCTTGCAGCATACCACTGGTAACTGTGCTCCAGGATGAACATTTCCCACCAACCACCACCTTCTGTTGTCTTTCAGCTAGCCAATTTCTGATCCAAACCACAAGATCACCTTCAATCCCAAACCTCCGGATTTTGTGCAATGGCCTACCATGTGGAACCTTACCAAATGCCTTACTGAAGTCCATGTACACCACATCAACCGCTTTACCTTCATCCACCTATTTTGTCACCTTCTCAAAGAACTCAATAAGGTTAGTGAGGCACGACCTACCCTTCTCAAAGACATGTTGAATATTCCTAATTAAATTATTCCTTTCCAGATGATTATAAATCCTATCTCTTATAACCTTTTCCAGCACCTTACCCACAACCGGAGTAAGGCTCGCTTGATCTAGAATTCTCAGGGTTGTCCCGACTCCCCTCCTTAAACAAGGGAACAACATTTGCTATCCTTCAGTCTTCTGGCACTACTCCTGTCGACAATGATGACATAAAGATTGAAGACAAAGGCTCTGCAATCTCCTCCCTGGCTTCCCAGAGAATCTGAGGATAAATCCTATACAGTCCTGGAATCTTAACTATTTTCAGATCTTCCAAAATTTCTAAAACCTCCTCTTTGTCAACCACAATCCCATCTAATCTAGTAGTCTGTATCTCTGTATTCTCACTAACATTGCCCTTTTCCAATGTGAATCTGACAAAAAGTATTCATTAAGCGTTACCCTTATGTCCTCAGGATCTACACACAACTTTTCGCTAGTGTCTTTGATTGGCCCTACTCTTATTCTAGTCATTCTTTTATTCCTGATATACCGATAGAAGGCCTTAGGGTTTTCCTTGATCTTATCTGCCAACAACTTCTCATGTCCCCTCCTGGCTCTTCTTAGCCCTCTCTTTAGGACTTTTCTGATTAACTTGTAACTCTCCAACCTCCTAACTGAGCCTTCACACCTCATCCTCACATAAACCTTCTTCTTCTTCTTGACAAGAGCTTCAACTTTTTTAGTAAACCATGGCTCCCTCTCTCAACAATTACCTCCCTGCCTAATAGGTATGTACTTACCAAGGACCTGCAATAGCTGTTCCATGAATAAGCTCCACATTTCAAGTGTGTCCATCCCCTGCAGTTTCCTCCCCCATCTTATGCATCCTAAACCTTACCTAACCCCATCATAATTGCCTTTCCCCCAGATATACCTCTTTCTCTGCAGTATATTCCTATCCCTGCCCACTGCTTTTGTAAACATAACCAAATTATGGTCACTATAGCTAAAGTGCTCATCTACCTCCAAATCTAACGCCTGCCCGGGTTCATTCCCAGTACCAAATCCAATATGGCATCGCCCCTTGTTGGCCTGTCCACACCTGTGTCAGAAAATCCACTGCACACATTGAACAAAAACTGACCCATCTAAACTACTTGGACTATAGTATTCCCAGTCAATATTGAGGAAATTAAAGTACCCCGTGACATCTACCTTGTTACTCTCCTCTTATTGAGAATCATCTTTGCTATTCTTTTCTCTACATCCCTGGATCAATTTGGAGGCCTATAGAAAACTCCCAACAGGGTGAATCTTTCCTATTTCAAACCTCTGTTAGTCTTCCTTTTTCACCAGCTCTTCAACCAGGACGATGGCTTGTTTCAAATCGTTCTTCTTAATTCAGGATTGGAAGAGGTGCTTCTTGAAGCCCAATTGAGAAAGGAACAAGCTAGAACCTCCCAGAAATACATATGTGTCAAAAAATTGAAGGGGATGGAAGGACGTAACTCCATTCACTAGGGAGAGGGTACCGAGAAAGTTATTACAACTAAAAGCTTACAAGTGTCCAGGACCTAATGAAATTCACCCTATTTTCCTAAAAGGAGTGGCTGCTGAAATAAGAGATTTATTGGTTTGCATTTTGTATAATGGCCCAGATTCCTGAAAGGTCCCATCAGATTGGAAAACATTGGAATGAGACTTGCCTTTTCGCGAAAGAAAGGGAGGCAGAAAGCAGAAATCTGCAGGCCGGTTAGCTTCTCGTCTGTCTTCGGGAATATTCTGGAATCATTTTTTGAGGTTGTGGGAGAGCACTTAGAAATTTTCAGTGTACAGCTAATCAGGCAGGTCAACATAGTTTTGTGAAAGGGAAATCGTGTTTGACTATTTTATTGAAGCTCTTTGTGGAAGGAACAAGCCATATAGCTAAAGGAAAACCTGTGATGCTGTGAGAAGGTCACTACTTATGAGCCAGGAGACTTAGGTTCAAGTCTCACCTGTACCAAAACTAAGTCTTAGCAAATCTGTTATGTGTACGTTACAGGATTGGCATTGAAATGCCATTACCTCTTGTAGGAGGGACTGGAATTATGGGCAATGTTTAAAAAAAGGGTCACCCATTCAAGACTGAGATGAGGAGAAATTTTATTCTGTAAGAGGGATGAGTGCTTTTGGAACTTTGTTTTTCCCAGGGATTGACGGAGGTGAGTCATTAAACATATTACAGAGGTGGATGGTTTCTAATAACAAGACAGTCAAAGAGAATGGGAAATAAGTCAGAATGTGGAGTTGAAGCTACAGACAGATCAGCCATGATCTTGTTGAATGACAAAGCAGGCTTGAGGGGCTTCATGTTGATATGGAGAAGCTACAAGCAGCACACTGTACATGATATAACTCAACCTGAGACCTGGAACTATGTTGAACAGGGAGGCCTTATGGAAGCTTGAGAAGGTGGGAAATGTCAGTCAAGTTGGGGAATGGGAGACTGATAGAGCTGTTGGAAACAGAAATTTTGTTCACCTCCCCTATCACCAATCCAAATGAGGGTAAAATTGAAATATAATACCCCCCCAGCCCCTTCCCCTCATCAAATAAAAACCTAGATAGTAGACATTACTGTTGTTATATATCGCTGGTGGACAGAGTGGGTGTCTAAAATGGTGAAGGAGGTTCAAGCAAGTGAGATGTTCTGTCCTGTATGGTGTGAAACGCCTTGAGTGTTGTTGGGGCTGCACTCACCCAGGAAAGTGGGGAGATTTCCCTCACATTCCTGATTTGAGCCTTGGAGATGATGGACAGGCTTAGGGGAGTCAGGAGGTGAGTTAGTCATCACACACTTTCCATACCTGAGGGCAGTAAGGTGTTAAGCAATCTAATTTCTCAGAGATCTCTCGATGATCTCTTTGTAACTGGTTAATACCACTTCTTTGGAGGTCTGACTAATTTTCCATGAGACACACTTTGACCCCTAGCCCGCCCGCCATCAGTGCAAATTCTAAGCTGCTTGTCTTTTCAATGCAATGTTGGCTTTAGCTCAAAAACAGCACCCTTACCTCTGAGGCAAAAGGTTGTGTGTTCAAATCTGACTCTGGGGAATTCTGTATAATGTACTTTAGTTTAGTTTAGCACTGCGGAAAAGCTCCACTAAAGAAGGTGACACCATTCAAATCATACAATAAACCAATGTCTTTCCTGCTCTCTCAACTGGATCCCATGGCTTTTTTTGAAGAAGAAGAGTCAGTGAGTTCTCTGCTGTGACTTGGTCAATACTTAACCCTCAATCACCATCACTGCATTTGAAAGGTCCTCATTGAGTTGTAAAGCTCAGAATAGCCTCGGGTTGTTAAAAAGGCGATAGACAAAGGCAGTTCATTTTTTTTGAGTCAATTTGAAAGTCGCATTGAATGAATGTTATTTGTTGTCTCCTGTTGCCCATAAAGGTCTATAATGATTACAGTTTTCATCCGAAACTGCAGCAGTGGATCATTGGTCATCGATTAGCAAAGGACCATGAAACCTTGCACTTCCATGGCATTCGAAAGGATGGGGACACGGCATTTATGTATCTCCTGTCAGGAAAGCAAGCCAACCTCAGACAGAGGCAGTGCGAATTGGATCGGATCCTACTTCTACAAGCAGCAGAGACAGCCAGTGGTAAGTATTCATTTCAGGAAACACCTCTTTAGAGAAAGGCTAATGGAAACCTGGAACCCTCTGCCCAACAACAAGCTGCTGTGGTTGGGAGTCAACTGAGGTTGATAGACTTTTGCTATGTGAGGGGCATTCATTGTTAAGGTATAGTCATCTCCAAAGTGGGGAGCTGATGGCCTGTGGTATTATTGTTATACTTCATCCAGATCCTCAGCTGACGTTCTGGGTACCTGGGATTTGAACTCAATTCTAAAAAAAATCTGGAATTAAGAATCTACTGATGACATTATTGGTTGTTGGGAAAACCTCATCTGGCTCACTAACGTCTCTCAAAGAAGGAGATCTGCCATCCAGCCCCAGTCTGGCCTAATGTGACTCCAGACCCACGGCAATTGTCGACTCTCAACTGGCCGTTGAAATTGGCAAGCCACACAGTTGAAGAGCAGCTCGGAGTGGGCAATAAATGCTGGTCATCCAGCGACACCCAATAGGTGAGTAAAACAAATCTATTTAATGGAGGAACTGATGTGAGGGGCTGAATTGCCTCTTCTGATGTCAAACGATGTTACAGGCCAAATAATGGAACTGTAATACTTCACAGAATCCCTGGAAGCAGGCCATTCGTCCCATCAAGTTCACACTCATGTGACATCCCACCCAAACCCATAACCCTGCATTTCCCACTTAGCCTGCACAACCTTGGACACCACGGGCAATTTAGCATGGCCAAACCACCTAATCTGCACGTCTTTGGACTGTGGGAGGAAACTGGAGCACCTGGAGGATACACACACAGACACGGGGAGAACATGCAAACTCTGCACAGACAGTTGCCTGAGGATGGAATCGAATCTGGGTCCCTGGCACTGTGAGGCAGCAGTACTAACCACTGAGCTACCGTACCACCGAGCTACCGTACCACCCTAACTAACAACCTGGATTCTTAAAACAGGGCAAGATTTGAATGGGAGATGTTCAAGTCGCCAAACCGGTGGTCTCCAAGTCGACTGTTTGTCATGATCCTGTCGCTGAGTTAATTTCAACAATAGAAGCAATATGATGAGGCTCATTATTGCTAAATAAGGAGCCCAATAAATCCTCATTTTCTAAACCAACCAGAATTTCCACGCAGCAACACAGGTCCCTATCTGCACAAGTCCAAACATTACTGTCAGAATCAAAGGGAGAGAGTGAGGACTGCAGATGCTGGAGCTCAGAGTTGGAGTATATGGTGCTGGAAAAGCGCAACAGGTCAGACAGCATCCGAGGAGCAGGAGTATCGACATTTCGGGCATAAGCCCTTCATCAGGAATGTTAGAAACGAAGCTTAACCTATTAATATAAAAGCAAAATACTGCAGGTGCTGGAAATCTGAAACAAACACACAGAATGCTGGAGAACCTCAGCAGGTCTGGCAGCATCTGTGGAGAGAGAAAAACAGAGTTAAGGCTTTGAGACCAATATGACTCTTCTTCAGAACTGCGAGGTGTTGAAAAAGTGTTTTTTTAAAATACTTTTAACGAGGGTGAGGAGAAGCCAGAGGCCTTGTGTAGAGGCACAGTGCAAAAGACTAAGGGGTTATTAATGTTTAATCTGTTTCTTTGAAGAGAGGAAGAAATCATTTCAAAAACTCCTACTGATATCACCAACATGGTAATTTCATCTGTGCGTACATGTGTGTACATGGAATTGTGAACAATGCTCTCAGATTCCTGCTCATCGTCTGAATGACAGAAATAATTGTGTGATTTGTTTTAAAACATGATGTGGAAGTGCTGGTATTGGACTGGGGTGGACAAAGTTAAAAAGCACGCAACACCAGGTTATAGTCCAACAGGTTTATTTGGAAGCACTAGCTTTCAGAGGAGCAGCGCTCCGAAAGCTAGTGCTTCCAAATAAATCTGTTGGACGATAACCTGGTGTTGTGTGATTTTTAACTTTGTTTTAAAATACATCAGGTTGTTTTCTGTTCAAGGGACACTTTGGGACACAGGAGGATAATTCATTTCCTCAGTGAAAAGAATACGTACATTTTCATAATGAATCAGACCCAATTGCGCATAACCGCATGAATATAAACAATTGCTTGTTTAATCAAATTTCAGGAAAATCAACCCTAAATTCCTGATTCAAGATCATTTTTGAGTTGTAGAAGAGGGAGTAAACAGAAGCCCTTGCCCCCAGTTCAATTCTGGGTGCCATTCATCTTTGGCACTATTCCAAAAAAACTAAAGAAGTTGTTCCTTGTGTCCTGGACGAATGTTGTACCTCAGCTGAAATCACAGAAAAAAGTTTCATTGTTGTAATTGGATAATGCTAAGAGCAAAACAGCACATTTTCCTTAACCTTTCAGAATCAATCATTGATCTCCCTTACAGGTTTCACTGAGTAATAGCTGGTCAGTACAACATATTTGAAGAGTTAAGGTCCTCTTAACGACTTACTTGAGACTTTAGAACATAGAACATAGAACAATACAGCACAGAACAGGCCCTTCGGCCCACGATGTAGTGCTGAACATTTGTCCTAGCTTAAGCACCCATCCATGTACCTATCCAATTGCCGCTTAAAGGTCACCAATGATTCTGACTCTGTCACTCCCACAGGCAGCGCATTCCATGCCCCCACCACTCTCTGGGTAAAGAACCTACCCCTGACATTCCCCCTATACCTTCCACCCTTCACCTTAAATTTATGTCCCCTTGTAACACTCTGTCATACCCGGGGAAAAAGATTCTGACTGTCTACTCTATCTATTCCTCTGATCATCTTATAAACCTCTATCAAGTCACCCCTCCTCCTTCGCCATTCCAATGAGAAAAGGCACTCTCAACCTATCCTCGTACGACCTATTCTCCATTCCAGGCAACATCCTGGTAAATCTTCTCTGCACCCTCTCCAAAGCTTCCACATCTTTCCTAAAGTGAGGCGACCAGAACTGCACACAGTACTCCAAATGTGGCCTAACCAAAGTCCTGTACAGCTGCACCATCACTTCACGACTCTTGAATTCAATCCCTCTGCTAATGAACGATAATACTCCATAGGCCTTCTTACATGCTCTATCCACCTGAGTAGCAACTTTCAAAGATCTATGAACATAGACCCCAAGATTCCTCTGATCCTCCACCTGACCAAGAACCCTACCATTAATCCTGTATTCCGCATTCTTATTTGTCCTTCCAAAATGGACAACCTCACACTTGGCAGGGTTGAACTCCATCTGCCACTCCTCAGCCCAGTTCTGCATCATATCTAAGTCCCTTTGCAGCCGACAACAGCCCTCCCCACGATCCGCAACTCCACCAATCTTTGTATCATCAGCAAATTTAATGACTCCCTCGTGCAAGTCATTAATAAAAATTACAAACAGCAGAGGACTCAGAACTGATCCCTGCGGAACTCCACTTGTAACTGGGTTCCAGGCTGAATATTTACCATCTACCACCACTCTCTGACTTCGACCGGTTAGCCAGTTCAATATCCAACTGGCCCAATTTCCCTCTATCCCATGCCTCCTGACTTTCCGCATAAGCCTACCATGGGGAACCTTATCAAATGCCTTACTAAAATCCATGTACACTACATCCACTGCTCTACCCTCATCCACATGCTTGGTCACCTCCTCAAAGAATTCAATAAGACTTGTAAGGCAAGACCTACCCCTCACAAATCCGTGCTGGCTGTCCCTAATCAAGCAGTGTCTTTCCAGATACTCATAAATCCTATTCCTCAGTACCCTTTCCATTACTTTGCCTACCACCGAAGTAAGACTAACTGGCCTGTAATTCCCGTGGTTATCCCTATTCCCTTTTTTGAACAGGGGTACAACATTCGTCACTCTCCAGTCCCGTGGTACCACCCCCGTTGACAGTGAAGACGAAAAGATCATTGCCAACGGCTCTGCAATTTCCACTCTTGCTTCCCACATAATCCTCGGATATATCCCATCAGGCCCGGGGGACTTGTCTATCCTCAAGTTTTTCAAAATGTCCAACACATCTTCCTTCCCAACAAGTATCTCTTCTAGCTTATCAGTCCATTTCACACTCTCCTCTTCAACAATATGGTCCCTCTCATTTGTAAATATTGAAGAAAAGTACTCAGTCAAGACCTCTCCTATCTTTTCCGACTCAATACAAAGTCTCCCACTACTGTCCTTGATCGGACCTACCCTCGTTCTCGTCATTCTCATGTTTCTCACATATGCATAAAATGCCTTGGGGTTATCCTTGATCCTACCCGCCAAAGAATTTTCATGCCCTCTCTTAGCTCTCCTAATCCCTTTCTTCAGCTCCCTTCTGGCTATCCTGTATCCCTCCAACGGTCTGTCTGAACCTTGTTTCCTCAACCTTATGTAAGCCTCCTTCTTCCTCTTTACAAGACATTCAATCTCCCTCGTCAACCAAGGTTCCCTCACACGACCATCTCTTTCCTGCCTGACAGGTGCATACATATCAAGGACATATCGTATCTGTTCTTTGAAAAAGTTCCACATTTCTACGACATCTTTCCCTGACAGCCTATGCTCCCAACTTATGCTCCTCAGATCCTGTCTTGCAGCATCGTATTTACCCTTCCCCCAATTGTAAAACCTACCCTGTTGCACGCACCTATCTCTCTCCATAACCAAGGTGAAAGTCACAGAATTGTGGTCACCATCACCAAAATGTTCACCCACTAACAAGCCCATCACTTGTCCCGGTTCGTTACCAAGTACCAAGTCCAGTATGGCCTCCCGTCTGGTCGGACAATCCACATACTGAGTTATTTATTCTTTATTCATTCGTGGGAAGTGGGCTGACCAACATTTATTGCCTGACCCCCAGCTGCCCTTGAGAAGGTGGTGATGAACTGCCTTCTTGAACTTCATGCTATAAGTTAATCCAAAATGCCTTTAGGGAGGGATTTTGGCCAAAGTTTGATGTTCCATTTATTACTAACACCTAGAAGAGAAAGAAATCATGTTACAAACTCCTAATTATATCACCAACAGGCCAATGTAATCTGTGCAAATTCCCAACAATTCTCTGGTATTACAGAGTGTTTACATAGAAACAGGCCATTCAGCCCACCTGGTCCATGCTAGTGTTCCATATAAACCCCCTACTTCCAATTTTACTTATTCTATCTCAGCCAATCACCATTTATTTGATTTTTTTCCATTATACGCTTATTGGGCATTTGTTTAATATTATTTGTCTCAAAATAATATCTTCCATGTCAAGTGCAATTTCCTCACAGCCAATGCATGGACCCCACAGCCAAACTAACATGTCAAGTTCCAGTTTTTTAACACTCCCTGCATAAAGACATTCCTTGTTAATTCCTCACTGGATTTGTTTGTGACTCTCTTACATTTATGACTTTTAAATCTGTGCTCCCTCACAGGTTGAAAATTTTCGCTGTATCTAATCTATCAAACCTCTTCATATTCTTAAAGATTTATGTTAGATTCCACTCCCCCACCTGAGCTGTTTCTGTCCTAGAGAAATGTCCAAGCCCATTCAGACTTGGCTCTCGTACCTCACAGCAAACTTTAAAAGTCTTGTCTTGCATCTTCTCTGAAGCTAATTTTTATATTTTCTTTATTGTTTTGTAGGATGTAAGTGTCACTGGCAAAGCCCTTGAACATTTCAGAGGGCGTTGAAAAGTCAACTATATTGCTATGGGACTGGAGTCACACATAGGCCAGTCTGAATAAGGACAGCAGATTTCCTTCGCAAAAAAATTCAACAGTCAGCCAAATGAGTTTTTACAGCAAGCAATGATTATTTTATAATCAGCATTGCTGAAACTAACTTTTCCAATTCCAGATTTTTATTCATTCTTATTATTTGTTTCAAAGATCTTACCAGTTACAATGGTAGGATTTGAAACATACACCTACAGCCCCTGGACTATTCTTCCAGGATCATCGTAACTAAGCTGCCACCTCCCCAGGTATGGGATTTATCATACAGAGAGCAGAGCCAGAATTTTTAAATTGGGGCCAGGGTGAAATCTGGAACACTTGAGAGCCATTGGGAGGCCCTCCAGCCATTTGAGACTGAGACCCCCATTGCAAGGCATTGGGAGGGGCAAGGAAAGATAACAACTGTATTTTACTTTTTCACAAATACACAGTCTTTGCCCAATAGCCACAGACACACCCAAGTGTGACAGAACAGGCCTGGGTTGCGAGTGGGTGTGATCCCTTGTGTGAACTATCGTACACCTACTCTCCCTCTCCATCCCCCATCCCACTCTTAACCCATCATGTTAGTTTGGCTGTGGGGTCCATGCATTGGCTGTGAGGAAATTGCAGTTGACATGGAAGATATTATCTAATCAGCCTGTTCTCTCCTGTTGCGACACACCTTTGGAGCAGGTGGGACTTGAACCCAGGCCTCTTGGCCCAGAGGTAGGGATGTTACCACTGCTCCATTGGAAGCCAGACCTTTTTTTTAACTGAGGAGATTCCAAATCTCTTGGTTATGTTTTCTTTTCTCATTTTTTTTTCTTCGTTTCCCTCTACACTACTGCCATATTGTAGTGGTGCTTATATCCCCCAGCTGAATCCTGCACCCACATGGGATATATGTGGATTTCAACAGTTTCATCATTTCTCCTCCCCCACCTTATCCCAGTCCCAAGCCTCCAACTTGGCACCGCCCTCCCATCCCTTCCACCACTAACCCCTCTGACTTATCACCTTCGCCCTCACCTTCATCCACCTATCGCTTTCCCAGCTACCTCCCCCCAACCCCACCCCCCCATCCCATTTATCTCTCAGCCCCGACCCACAAGCCTCATTCCTGATAAAGGGCTTATGCCCGAAACATCAGTTCTCCTGTTCCTCAGCTGCTGCCTTTCCCGGCACCACACTCTCAAATTATATTCCCCAGCACCCATGCCGTATCTGTGTGTGTGTGTGTGTGTGTGTGCATTACACAGTGAAAACACTAAATGTAAAAGCCCAATTAATATGGAAACTAGACTTTAATAGCATGTATTTAGTTGATGACACTTGGCTTTCACTTCTCAGACAAATCCAATGTGGCCACTTCCCTCCACAGGCTGGTCTCTTTCCAAATGAATGGGAATCCCCTGTGGTGGGATCTGGGACAGAGCTTGGTACTGCCAGACGGAGTGTTCTTCTCTGATCTGGACCTGGAACCTTTTCAAATTCCACCTCCACAAGCATGTGTCACATTCTGAGTGGAGTTAACTCCACAAGTTTATGTGCACGTCAGCTGACGTCCTTGCGTTGTTGCCACGTGACCAGGCTTCAAGTGTAAATGGGTGCGGTTTACCAATTCCACCCCGTCCTGAACAAAGACTTGCGTTTATGTAATGCCTTTCCAGAGTGGGGCATCTCACTCACTTTTCCTGTAGCCACAGATTGAACAGAATTTGTGGCCTGAATCGATCAACGAGTTCTGGAGAATCACAACTTGTGGTGCATTATTGGCAAAATTGCTGGCCCGTTTATACATCAATAATGACACGTGTCACAAACTCACCAGTGTTTCTCTGCCATGATTTGGGTGAAATCAAGTTTTTGCAGAAGAGGACAGTATATGCCAATAATGCTGCTGAACTCTACACCTTTATTTGTAGATCATCAGAAGGAGAGTCTCTCGGCTGTTAATAAAACGACTAATTTCAAGAAATGATGGGCATTGGTGTTGCTTTGGCTGTTGATGAGAGAGAAGATTTCAGAAAATTAAACTCATCCCTTTCTTCTAGGTATGTTCAATTCAAAACTGAACAGTGAAGATGCTTTTCTTAAGTTGGAAGGACGTGGTGCCCAAGTACAGTCAAATGAAGCAAACACTTTGCCAGAGGAATCAGCAAAGGTAGGTACTTTTCTCATCACCAACTCCATTGTATTAATGTTATGGACCAGACCAGACCCCCTCAAAATATATTAGCCAAGTTAGCCAAGACTCTAACTTTTTCTTATTTTAAAGGTAACTATTAGGTGTTGTGTTTCAGACGCAATTCGCTTGGTCAAACTATTCGACATTAAGCAGAACACAATTTATTCGAACACTAGTTAAACGATAGTCAGTTCTGATATAACACGATGGTTCCATTCCTGTGCGATCCTGCCTTATAAGATAATTGCATAACAACAGCACCATTGAAACCAATGGGACCAGAATCGCATGATAGCCAATATAGTTAGGGAAAGTTCGCGCTCTCCAAATAATGGTCTAAATTCTTCAAGTGTGTTATAGCCAATTTGCGTTGAAGAAACATGCATTATAGCAGAACCGACTCTACAACAAAAGAAAGAAAGAACCCGGAATAACTTAATTCTATTGAAAAACTTAACAGAATAATGGATACAGTAACTATTACTAATTAACTGTTCCAATATGGTCACATCTCATAAACACATCTTGGCAAAAGGCAAGTTCAGAAAACAGATTTGCCTCACATTCAATTTAGCAGCTCAGGAAGGGAGCTCCCAACCTTTGGTTGTAATTGAGAGAAGGAAATATAGCTTCGACTTCTTTAAGATCCCAACAGCAACTGCTGCTGAAAATTAAACATTCCTGGTTCTAAAGCCTAATGATAATGTCCTAATACTCGGTACCTAATGGAAGGTACCAAGTCTTTGCTTTCGATAAGCTGTAAAACACAAAGCCATTGGATGAAATAAATGATGTTTCTCCTTTTCTTCTCTCTCTCTCTCTCTCTCTCCCGCTCTCTCAGATTGGTTGGGTGTGTTCAGGTTGCACGTACATTAATAAACCAACCCGTCCAGGTTGTGAAATGTGTAGCACAGCCAGACCAGACAACTACCAAGTCCCAGACATGTATCAACCTGATGAAGAAGAACTCCAGAGGATGAAGAATGAAGAAGAAAGTTTTAAACAATATGAACAGGTAATGCTTTTGTCGCTTTTCAATACCCCTTGGCTTTTTAATGTTCTGTTTGATTTCTGCTTTTCCTCTTTTCACTGTCTACCATCCATTATTAGCTTCCACTGTGCTTCAATCCTATTGCGTTAAAGTGGAATGTTTTCAAAATTTCCACACTACAAATGGTGAATACTGACAGCCCATAAGCTCGAGTGCAACTCTATACATTTATACAAGGACATGGTGGATCAGTGGTTAGCACTATTGCCTGACAGCGCCAGGGACCCTGGTTTGATTCCACCCTCGGTTGACTGTGTGGAGTTTGCACATTCTCCCTGTGCCTGGGTTGGTTTCCTCCGGGTGCTCCTGTTTCCTCCCACAGTCCAAAGATACGCAGGTTAGGTGGATCGACCATGCTAAATTGTCCCATAGTACCCAGGAATGTGCAGGTTGGGCAGGATAACTATGGTAATTTATGGGGTTCTGGGTATAGGGTTGATGCTCTGTCGAAGTTCAATGCTGACCTGATGGGCCAAATGGCCTCCATCTGCAATGTAGGGCTTCTATGATAATGATGGAGCTTCACCAAACCTGTGGAGTTAGTGTGAGATAGACCTATCACCGAGATCTCCTCAGAGTCTTCGCAATGATGTCTGTCAATGTAACCCATACCTGATTACTGTCATTCAAAACGGTCTCTTTTTAACACTGTCTTCATTAGACTACCCAGTGGTTTCCTCTACCTTACTGGACAATGCAGGCCCTGTAGATCCTAATCTGAAAAGGAAGGTGGTGGCATGATGACCAAGAGTCCAGCTAGCTCGTACAACATGGCGTCAGTAGTGGTCATCGTAAGATTTAGTTTAGCTGCTGTAATAACTCATGAATCCCAACTGGAAAGGAATGTTGTTTTTTTGTTGAACACCAAAAAACTTATGGTGTATGTAGGCTAGTCCCAACCTGGAACAGACAGTTCTGCAGACCCATCCCTGGATCTACTTTATCTGGTTTGCTCCTTATATCAGGACATGTTATTGTACACAACCGAATGTCTTTCCTACTGCTAGGCGTGGATGAAATGATCTCAGTCCGAGCCCAGAGTGCGGTTTGACAATCGGTAATTTTATTAAAGTGTTTAACACCGGCGGAGACCAACCGAGGTCCGAATCTCGATCGCTCTCTCGTTCCCCGCGCGATGTTACAAGTTATATACTTCATGAGTCAGGATGTAGGAGATTGGGTATGAATGAGTGTGAATGGTGGTAATCATGGCTGGAGTATGTGTGAATGTCAAGCTTCCTGCCGTCCTCGGAGAGTCGGCAGCATACACAAAAGGTGTGCTGTTTACCTTTACGTAAAGGGGTCCGGGTCCTATCTGCTTGTCTCTCCGTGAGGGCTGGAGGCTAGCACCCCCCTTTGTTACTTCCAAAGTGTCTGTTAGATTCATCCTGTTCATTTGGTGTTTGCCTTTTGTGTAGGACTGTTTTGCATGATCAGGTTATGGGTGTGTGTCAGTTGGAACCTTGATGAGATTATAAGGTGGGTTTCGATCTGTGAGTCATGACCATTGTCTGGAGTCCTGACTCGTGTCTGGTCCGGTGTGTATTCGGATCTGTCTTTGGGCCCCCCTTCTCCCGATCATGTGGTCGGGCTGGCAGCTGCTGTTTTAGAATGAATACTGTTTGCTTTAAAATGGGTACTGCTGGCTCTCCCAATGTGGGCCTTGCTCCATGGTAAACACGGGGCGGTTTATCACTCCCCCCTTCACTACCACCAGATCACCTTGACTTTGTTTTTGTTTATGTTTTTGTTTTTAATCACCTGGGCCTGCTTTATGAAGGGCTCAGGGTGCTGAGTTCTGGTTGGGCAGGCCATTGCCTCTTACCAAGGAAAGTCATAGTCAGTGAGCTCCACAAGAAGATTAATTTGTGATGTCCCATGGGTCTTGTAGAGGTTATCACAATCGCAGTTATATCGGTACCCCACCCCAACACAGCCTCACACCAGACCCCCCCCTCCCTCCCCCCCTCCCACAATGTTGGGAACCTGGAAATGGAGGCAATTTAATAACAGAAGCTCCAAGTCCCTCCCTGAGGGCCTCTCCCTGAGGTCCCTCCCTGAGGGTGCCCACATGGTATCACTGCTACTCCTGCTACCAGTCCCTCAGTAGTCTCCACATCACAAGGTAGTCTGGTGACCCTGTCCCTGAGCCACATTGTTAGAGCCTCCCCAACACTGAAACTGAGCACCGTTCCTAATTGGTCAGTGTTATAGTTTGTATCTCGGAGAAGTTTACATCAGGTATCCCACCACATCCGGGTTCCTGGTATAGTCGTTTGGATTGTAACCCAACCAGAAAAGTTCCTGGCTGGGAGGAAAGCCAGTTGATTCACTTGGTCCCCCGTTCCCATACATTGACATTGTCATTGATAGGTCCATCCGGATGGAAATTTGTAACTTTGTATTCTTTCCGAATTCTTCCCAATCTTAAATGTATCAGAAACATTGGTCTGGATTTTAGGCCCCTCCCTTTCCCCACCTTACCACCATCATAGTGAGAGCTAGGGGCAGGTAAAACGTACCCGCTCACCCCGACTCGCTTGTCATGATAAAGGGAGGGGGGTGGGTTTGCCAATGGGGTAAGGTGCTCATGGCTCTGCCAACCCTTGGGTCTAGCTAGTCCTTTCAGTAGCCAAATATTTTGCCCACTTAAGGCCATCAACCTGTCTCCATTCCCTTAATACATTGGCCATCAAGTGAAAATCTCAACCCCCTTCAACTTTAACAATGTTAATGAAAAGGTGAGAATGAAAGGTGTCATTGCTTTTGAGAAAACACCCAACTCTGCAAATCCAACTGAGGAGAAAGTGCCCTGAATAGTTGGATCTTTGTTCTGGGGAGGGAGTGTTAACGGGAGCTGGGCCTGTGGAGAGAGTGCAGATCAGGGCTGTTTAAAAGGTACACCTCTGTAACTTGGCACTTACTCCCAGCCTTTTAAAAATAATCAGTTAACAATGCTTGTTAATGTCCATTATTTTTCACAATTCCAAAGAGCATTTGATCTCCCAAAGGTTTCCTTGGATCAAACCAATTGGGTATATCACCTCTTCAAAAGAAAATTGAACACTTCAAAGAAATCCAATAAACTTGGACCTTCTCTTCAAAAGTATTCAGCCCAGATGTGATGTTTTGGAAATCCCATTCACACACATCTTCACTTTTACATGTATTGCTTCCTTTGTGAGCAATGGACATGCAACGTTCAAGCAGCCATTCGAGGGTCCAGCACCATTGACCTGAGCGGGTGACCCTCTCTGATGTTGCAAACATTCTGGCCAAAGCTTTTACAGCTGTCAGTTACTGACCTCCTGCCACTCAGAGAATGTGGTGTGCAAATTACTGTGCCCCTCCCTAACATCTGCTTCCACGGCTGAGTATCCCCTGTAGTATAAGAGTTTTACAGACCAGTTAGTAACGGTCAATAGCTGTGGTTTGTGTCTCAAATGTAACGAGATGAAAGGATTCAAGAACCTTATATTGCACAGACGTGCATTCCAGCAGAGATTAGAACTTGCAATTTTCAATAACCAGAGACAGAATAACTCTGGGAATTTAGTAACTTTAAGGGAGGGAATTCTCTTTCTAAAATCTATTCTGAGTTTGCATTTCACATTTACCTAGCTGTAATCTTAACTTTTCATTTCTTTCACAGTGTTTGTCAATATAATACAGACTCAAATTGTGTGGTGCTGGAAAAGCACAGCAGGTCAGGAGCAGGAGATGCTGCCTGACTGGCTGTGCTTTTCCAGCACCACAATCCATCTCAGCTCTCATCTCCAACATCTAGAGTCCTCACTTCCTCCTAATATAATACAGACTGCCTACTAGTGGCATCTATATAGTCAGTTAGGTAACTAGCAAATTAGTGACCTGGTCAATATAATAAAGGTCTCTCAAATTATGAAAAGATCTTGTTTTATATTCTTTTTGCAGAGTGTAGCCATGGTTGGCCCAGCCAGCGTTTATTGCCCATCACTAACTGCCCTGGAGAAGGTAATGTCAAGCTGCCTTCTTCAATTGCTGTAATCCTTGGGCATAGGTTGACCCACAGTGATGTTATGAAGTGAGATCCAGGATCTTGTCCCAGTTACAGTGAAGTGACAACAATATATTTCCAAGTCAGGATGGTGTGTGACTTGGAGGGGAAATTGCAGATGGCAGGGTTTCTTTTTATCTGCTGCCCTTGTCCTTCTAGGTGGGAGAGGTCCTGGGTTTGGAAGGTGCTGTGGAAGGAGCGTTGGTGGACTTCTGCTGTGTATCCTGGAGATGGTACATACTGGCTCCACTTTGAGATAGGGAATAAATGTCAAAGGTAGTTGGGTGAGTGGACAGTGTTAGTCAGCCAGGCAACTTTGTCCTGGATGATGAAGAATACAAAGAGAATTTTGTTTTCATTGTGACAAAGGACACAATATAAGATGGTCACTGCGAAATCCATTGAGAATTCAGAAGAACCTTCTTTACTCAACGATCTGTAAAAATGTTGAACTCGCTTCCAGTGGATATGTTTGAAGTGAGCATACAGACACATTTAAGGAGAAGTTAGACAAGTTAAAATGAAGAAGGGAAAAGAGGATTATGATAGTAGAGTTAGAGAAGGAAAGACAGGAAGAGGCTTCAATGGATCAGGACTACTGGTATAGACTGAATGGCTTGTTTCTGTACTGTATGTTCTGTGTTTGATTTATACGCAGTCCAAGCTGCTGAAGCGACAAGAGAATTACAAACTCTTGTTGGAAACAGATGAACAAAACCTAATATCGACCGGGGAAGATTTTGAATGTCCAATTTGTTTAAACATCTTGGAGAATGGTGAAGGAGTGACTCTTCGAGAATGTTTACACGCCTTCTGCAAGTAAGAGAAGCTGTTTTTATTCCATATCATTAGCATAGGGCACTCCTGGAGGTAACTGTAATGTAATGGACAGACATTAAATGTAATGTGATGTCAAATCCCCTCAAATTCACTCAGTTCTTCGAGAACAGAAATTAGACATGTGTGAGAAACGTAAAGAGGTGGATTCCTTCAGCTCATTGTGCCTGTGCTGATTCTTGCTTAGTCCCACTTATCTGTTCTTTGACCATAAACTTGCACAATCAAACACTTACACAACTCCTTTTTTAAAAAAGTGTTTCAGGATTCCATTTCCATCACCTTCTTGTTCAGATCGTTTTATATCCTGACATCTCATTGAGTGGAAACGTAGGAACTTTTGACTTAATGGTAGGATTAGGCTATTCAGCCCTTTTGAACCTGCTGCATTATTTAATAAGATCATGGCAGATCTCAGCTCCACTTCCCTGTCTGCATGCCCCAACTCCTGTAATCCTGGAATCCATTATCTGCCAAAAATTGAACTTCACCTTGAATACCTTTATGGCCCCAGCCTTCTCCACTTCTGAGAGAGAGAATTCCACACTGTAACGAGCATCTGAGAGAAAAAGCATTTCTCTTGATCTGCTTTCTCACCGAGTTTAGATCTTGTGACCTTTGTTTATTATGTTTTTCTCTCACTTAATCCAATCAGCAACTTTCACAAAAACCTCAGTGACGTTAACTCTCACCGTCTCTGTTCCAAGGAGAAACAACCCAAACATTTGCAATCTCTGCTCGCTGCTGAATTCTTTTATGGAATAAAAACAAAGTCTTGCAGATGCTGGTGATTTGAAATAAAAACAGAAAGTGCTGGAGCAGGTCTGGCAACACCTGCGGAGAGAGAAGGTTTGAAGGCGAAGAGTCATAGCCGACTCAAAATATGAACTCTGTTTCTCTCTCCACAGATGTTTCTGAGTTTCTCCAGCAATTTCTTTGTGTGCTACCCATTGCTGGTAACCTCTGGGTGAACGTCCTCTGGACACGCAGTGCAGAGTCCAGAATTGTCCCTAATACTCCAGTTGAGAGCTAACCAGTGATTTATACATTAATAAAAATCAGCATGTTCTCTTCAATCTTTTATGGGATGTGAGTGTAGCTCAAGGCAAGTACGTGTTGCCCATCCCTAATTGCCCTTGAACTGAATGTCTTCATAAGACCTTTCACAGGGGCAGCTGAGAGTCAGCTACATCGCAGTCGCATCTAAGTCCTAACAGTTAACGACAGCAGATGTGAAGCAGGTATGTTTTTTAAAGCAATAATCAATGCAGTGACCACAAATAGCTTTATAGAAACAAAGAAAATGGAAGCAGGTGTAGGCCATTCGGCCCATTGAGTCTGCGCAGCCACTCATTATCATCATGGCTGCCCATCCAACTCAATATCTTGGTCCTGCTTTCCCTCCCTATCCTTTGATTTATGAAGCACCAAGTGCTCTATCCAAATCTTTCTTGAAATCATACAATGTTCTGGCCTCGCTGCTTTCTGTGATAGTGAATTCCACAGGCTCCCCACTCTCTCAGTGATGAAAATTCTCCTCACCTCAGTCCACATGATTTACCCTGTGTCCTTAGGTTCTGGACTCTTCCTTCATCAGGAACATCTTTCCTGCATCAACACTGTCCAAATTTTTATAGGTTTCTATGAGGACCCCCTCAATTTTCTGAAGTCCAGTGAATATGATCCTAACCGATTCAACCTCCCCTCATTGATCAGTCCTGCCATCCCAGGAATCAATTGGATAAACCTTCAGTGCAATCCCTCTAGAGCAAGAACATCCTTCCTCAGATAAGGAGACCAAAACCACACACAATATTCCAGGTGTGGTCTCACCAAGGCCCTGGACAATTGCAGCAAGACATCCCTGCTCCTGTTCTTGAATCCTCTCGCTATGAAGGCCAACGTACCATTTGCCTTCTTGATCTCCTGCTGTACCTGAACACTTACCTTTAGCAACCAGTGTATGATAACACCCAGGTCTCATTGCCCATTCCCTTCTCTCAATTTGTAATTATTCAGATAATAATCCACCTTTTTGTTTTGCTATCAATGTTGATAACCTCACGTTTATCCACATTATACTACATCTGTCCAATCATTCAACTCATCTAAACCACACTGAAGCATTTCTGCATCAGCTCAGCCGCCCATCCAGTTTCATGTCATCTGCAGATTCGGAGATATTACAGTTAGCTTCCTCATTCCAAATCATTACTATATATTGTGAATGAAATAACTCCAGAGACCAGTATCCCAACATCAAGTCACCCTTTACTCACATGTACATAGTACTTGACATTGGTCTGCCTCCTTCAGAGTGAACAGAACCCCTGACACTCCTATTTATATCTGTCAGCCAGGGCTCCTTGATTGGGGCTATTAATCTGGTCCAATCAGGGAACTCATATTTTTGAGGTCTACCTGGCTGACCTCATTACAATCATAGAATGAAAAAGATATACTCTTAATTCCATATATATTATTCTTAATTCCAGCAGCAGCAGTAGTGGGATTTGAACTCATGTCCCCAGACATATCCCTGGGCCTCTGGATTACTAGTCCCCTGTTGTTACTGCTAAACTTTTATATATTCCATTTCTCTTTTTATAACCCAAGTTACTCTTACCCATCCTGAACAAGCGAAGTTAGTGTATGTTCACATGAAGGTGACATTCCTGTCCATCATAGAATCCCTGCAGTGTGGAAGCAGGCCATTCAGCCCATTGCATTCACACCAGCCCTCCAAAGAGCATCCCACCCAGACCCCGACCTTATCCCTGTAACCCTGCATTTCTCATGGCTAACCTGCACTTCCTGGGACGGGAGGAAATCCATGCAGATAGGGAGAGAATGTGCAAACTCCATACATTCCTCCTGAGACTAGAATCCAACCCGGGTCCCTGGTGCTGTGAGGCAGCAGTGCTAACCACTGAGTCACCGTGCCGTGACGTTCTATTCTAGATTTATCCCGAAATAGTTAAGATAGAGATGTACAGAAAGGAAACAGACCCTTCGGTCCAACCCATCCATGCTGACCAGATATCCCAACCCAATCTAGTCCCACCTGCCAGCACCCAGCCCATATCCCTCCAAACCCTTCCTATTCATATACCCATCCAAATACCTCTTAAATGTTGCAATTGTACCAGCCTCCACCACACCATCTGGCAGCTCATTCCATACACGTACCGTCCTCTGAGTGAAAAAGTTGCCCCTTAGGACTCTTTTATATCTTTCCCCTCTCACCTTAAACCTATGCCTTCTAGTTCTGGACTCCCCGACCCCAGGGAAAAGACTTTGCCTATTTATCCTTTCCATGCCCCTCATAATTTTGTAAACCTCTATAAGGTCACCCCTCAGCCTCTGACGCTCCAGGGAAAACAGCCCCAGCCTGTTCAGCCTCTCCCTGTAGCTCAGATCCTCCAACCCTGGCAACATCCTTGTAAGTCTTTTCTGAACCCTTTCAAGTTTCACAACATCTTTCCGATGGGAAGGAGACCAGAATTGCACACAATATTCCAACAGTGGCCTAACCAATGTCCTGTACAGCCGCAACATGACCTCCCAACTCCTGTACTCAATACTCTGACCAATAAAGGAAAGCATACCAAATGCCTTCTTCACTATTCTATCTACCTGCGACTCCACTTTCAAGGAGCTATGAAACTGCACTCCAAGGTCTCTTTGTTCAGCAACACTCCCGAGGACCTCACCAATAAGTGTATAAGTCCTGCTAAGATTTGCTTTCCCAAAATGTATGACTCTATAAGGGGCAGAAGGTTTCGAGGAGATTTGAGGAAAATGTTTTTTCACTCAGAAGGTGGTGGGAATCTGAATCTCACTGCCTTTAGGGCTAATAGAGGCAGAAGCACTTGTAACATTTACGAAATATTTAGATGTAGAATTGTGATGCCCAGGTTAAGGGCCAAGTGCTGGAAAATGGGGTTAGAATAGTTAGGTGATTGCTTTTCACTGGCTCAGACTCGATGGGCTGAAGGGCCTTTACTGTAGGCCTGTACAACTCAATAAACATGAACTCATGACGTGAAGGATTGAACTGCTATATGAAATGGAGTGTGTGAGAAATGGAGTGGAGTAGCTTTGAGAATTTTAAATGACCATGAATGTTCACAGAGACTGTCTGAAGCAAACAATCCTGAGCAGCACTGAAGCTGATGTGACGTGTCCGTACATGGATCAGCTATATTCATGTGAAAGCAAAATCCTGGAACGCGAGATAAAATACGTGAGTCTTTTTCATCGATGATTCCTCGCATCTCCGTTCTGAGTCGAGAGCAACCAAAATCATCCCAAATTTACAAAACAGGGGATGTAAATGGTGCCAGGGGTTGGGGGTGTGGTGGTGTCGGTGGGTGCATGATTAAGAAAAGTAGGGAGGGTCTCCCCATCTACATTTGCCAGAAATGAGCCACAGGGAAGCTGCATGCCCCCAAGAGGCAGTTGGTTTCACTTGGATGGTGTAGGAACACCCCGATGTCACCCTAGGGGCAAATGCGCCTTTTCAACTTCTGCTAGCTAGAGCCCTGTGTGTGGCTTTACTAACCACAATCAGCATGGAGCAAGAAGAGAACATCTTACTGTCTTGAAAGTTTGTTAGACAATAGGAGGACTATTTCTGGCGTAACAAGGAGTTTTGGGTTATAGAGTCATAAAGATGTACAGCACGGTAACAGACGTTTCGGTCTAACTCGTCCATGCCGACCAGCTATCCTAACCTCATGTCATCCCATTTGCCAGCACTTGGCCAATATCCTTCTAAACCCTTCCTATTCATACACCCATCCAGATGCCTTTTAAATGTTGTAATTGTACCAGCCTCCACCAATTCCTCTGGCAGCTTATTCCATACACGCACCAGCCTCTGCATGAAAAGGTTCTCCTCTTTTGTTTGGGAATTCCCTCTGTCTGCTGTGGCTGTGAATAGCCTGGAAACCATCCACTTGCCTGGGAATGTTCCCTCTGCATCATTGGGTAAACTCCAGTTCCCCTCTGATTTCCTAAACCCGCCGACTTGCTGTAACGTCATTCCCACCAGATTCCTTTTGGGTACAATGTTAGTGAGGCCCACAGTGTTGATTAGTCCAACCTCACAGTGTGGAATTTGTGTGGGTGTGGAAACATTCTTTCCCCTTCCACCACCCCAACCCAGCCACACACACAGACTTTCTATTCATCTGACTCATTTCATTTATTTATTGCTTTCAGCCTCATTCTTTCTAACTTTCATTATTTACCGCCCACTTTTTCTACTCATCTTTCCTGAAGTCATTGCCTCCTCATTAGGAAACAGTTCCACAGGTAGTTTCATCATCTGGCTTGAAAATTAATTACCAACAGATGGGAAATATTTCTTCAACCTATACCAGATGGCCTGTCAATCAAAGCAATGCAACAGGCCATCTGAATAGCACTGTGGATGGAACCACATCCCATGGGCTGCAATTGTTCATTGGAAAGGGTAATTTGGAAAGGGTAATAAATGCTGGCCCAGCCAGTGACACCCATGAGCAAATAAAAATAAACTTAAGCTGATAAGATGAGATGAAGATGGGAGGAAGGAAACTTGTGTAGAGAATAAATATTGACATGCACGGGTGTTCGTACTGTAACTTCTGATGTAACTACTTTGAAACTCTGCCACTGCTTGTCTGCTGATTTCAGTATTGTTGGCTGTATAATTCTGACTCAGCTTTTCTGGTGTTGCTTCACAGCTCCTGACGGAGAGCGAGTACCGCACGTACTTAGACAGAAGCTTAGCAATTGCTGAGAACCAAAGTGAGAATAGCTATCACTGTCAGACCCCAGACTGCAAGGGCTGGTGCATTTACGAAGATGATGTCAATGAGTTTAATTGTCCTCTCTGTAAGAAGAAGAACTGTCTGCTGTGCAAGGTGAGTGGGACTTGGGATGGAGGGACCTTCGAGAGAAAGCTGGTGGGAACAGGTCGGACATTTGTGGGCAGCACAGTGGCACAGTGGTTAGCACTGCTGCCTCACAGCGCCAGAGACCCAGGTTCAATTCTCGCCTCAGGTGACTGTCTGTGTGGAGTTTGCACATTCTCCCCGTGTCTGCGTGGGTTTCCTCCAGGTGCTCTGATTTCCTCCCACAGTCCAAAAATGTGCAGGTTAGGTGAATTGGCCATGCTAAATTGCCCGTAGTGTTAGGTGAAGGGGTAAATGTAGGGGATTGGGTCGGTGTGGACTTGTTGAGCCGAAGGGCCTGTTTCCACATTGGAAGTAATCTAATTTAATCGGCTCAAAGCTTGTTTCTGACTCATCCATGGGATGCAGGGCGTCATTGGCTAAGCCAACATTTATTGCCCATCCCTAATTGCCCAGAGGGCAGTTAAGAGTGAACCACATTGCTGTGGGCCTGGAGTCATAGATAAGCTAGACCAGGTAAGGATGGCAGTTTCCTTCTCTAAAGGATGTTAATGAATCAGATGGCTTTTTCCTGACAATCGTCAATGGATTCATGGTCATCTTTAGATTCTTAACTCCATATTTTTATTGAATTTATTGAATCTGCCATGGTGGGATTCAAACCCCAGGTCCCCAGAGCATTACCAGGGTCTCGGGATTAATAGTCCAACAATAATACCTCTAGGCCATTGCCTCCCCTGCAACTCTCCCTACACAAAAGGTGATGCAAGCTACATCTATTGAAATTTAGATCTTTAGGATATCAAAGCGAAGGCAGGTAAAGGGAGCTGTGGTTCAGATTAGCCACAAAAGAACTGAACTGTCTGTCACACCCATGGAGAAAAACCAAGGGACATTGTGTTGCTGTTGATAAGTAGAAAGGTGAGCCACACCAACTAGAAAAGTCCCCTAATCTGCCTGGATTAGCAGATCTGAGGCAACTAAGAGAACATTTGTCAGATATTTGGCAACAGAATGATGGGTGAATGAGATTCCATTTTTACTCAGTGAATTACAATCTTGCACTTGTGGTAGAAGTCGATTTAGTGACAGGAATTATGGGCACAGCAACTGGAGGAAGGAGGGGGGCTAATCAGTAGAATGAAACCAATTGGATATTTCTTTCAAAGGGCCATCACAAATGTGAATGGGCAGGATGGCCTCCTTCCAAGATGTGTTACCCTGATTCTAATTTAGAGTCATAGAGATGTACAGTATGAAAACAGATCCTTCAGTCCAACCCGTCCGTGGACCAGAGCCACGTAGCATCCATTGGAATTGTGGGAAGGTCCAGAGGTGCAATGGGTTAACATAGTTATGAGGAGAAATCAGACAAATTAGGCCTGTTTTCTCCAGAATTTAGAAGGGTAAGGGGTGATCCGATCAAAGTTTTCAAGATATTAACAGAAAAAGACAGGGTAGATAAACTATTTCCATTGGTTGGGACTTCTTGAATCAGTGATATGGTCTGAGAATTAGGGTCAGACCATCTACAATGGTAGAGGTTTGGAACCTTCTTCCACAAACAGCAGTGGATGCTGGATCAGTTGTTAAATTTATTTATCTCTGATTTAAAATTTTATTAAGCAAAGGTACTAAAGGATATAGTTAACAAAAGGTGTATATCACAGATAAGCCATGATTTTGTTGAATGGTGGATGAGGCACAAGGGGCTGAATGGCCTACCCCTGTTCCTATGCTCCTACAATCTCCATCTCTGAGATGAAGCTCTGGGTTTGAGACCCACTCCCTAACTTAATGGTCAAGGAAACAGATTGAAAATCACGTAAAAGCCAATGAGATTCCTGGTCAGTGGTGTGATGAAAAGAACATTGCAACCTCTGGCATCACTATCAAAAGTTGCAGACAACAATATGTGTGCACAAGTGTACATTCCACAGCAACTCACACTCCCTGAGTGAACTGTAACTGTTAGAGAGAGAGAATAGCCGAGGTTCCCACTTGAAACAATTATTAGATTAGATTACTTACAGTGTGGAAACAGGCCGTTAGGCCCAACAAATCTACACTGACCCGCCAAAGCGCAACCCACCCAGACCCATTGCCCTACATATACCCTTGCCCCTAACACTACAGGGGCAACTTAACATGGCCAATTCACCTAACCTGCACATTTTTGGACTGTGGGAGGAAACCGGAGCACCTGGAGGAAACCCACGCAGACACGGGGAGAATGTGCAAACTCTTTGTGGGCGGCACGGTGGCACAGTGGTTAGCACTGCTGCCTCACAGCGCCAGAAACCCGGGTTCAGTTCCCGCCTCAGGCGACTGACTGTGTGGAGTTTGCACATTCTCCCCGTGTCTGCGTGGGTTTCCTCCGGGTGCTCCGGTTTCCTCCCACAGTCCAAAGATGTGCAGGTCAGATGAATTGGCCATCCTAAATTGCCCGTAGTGTAGGTAAGGGGTAGATGTAGGGGTATGGGTGGGTTGCGCTTCAGCGGGGCGGTGTGGACTTGTTGGGCCGAAGGGCCTGTTTCTACACTGTAAGTAATCTAATCTAATCTACACAGTCAGTCGCCTGAGGCGGGAATTGAACCCAGGTCTCTGGCGCTGTGAGGCAGCAGTGCTAACCACTGTGCCATCATGCCGCCCAAAAAATGGCAACATGGAAATTTGCTGGCAACAGTGACGAGAATGGGATATGAACCCACAGAGTGGTTCTCGCTATCTCGCTATCACCTGAGGACAGGACTGGTCTTAACTATAATCCTCTGTTATGATAGACAATGGCCATTTGAATGAGGTGCCAGAGTGTAAACAGTGAAAAGAGAAAAAAAAATCTCTGCAACTAGTCTTCAGGAGAGGAGAGATGATATGGAAAAAGTAGAATGGAAAAGAAAGAACGGTGGGAATTGTGGTCAGTGAGTCAGAATGTCAGAGACATATTCGAGAGTAAGTCCCTTGAGTGCATCATCCAAGGTGGCAAGTCAACAAAGTACAGAGGAGATGCTGCACTCTCAGAGGTGCTTTCTTTCATCGAATCACAAAATTATTACAGCATCAGGTGGAGGTTATATAGTGAATTGCAGAACCTTAGGAGTATTGATAGGCAGAGGGATCTGGGTGTACAAGTCCTCAGATCACTGAAGGTGGCAGTGCAGGGACATAAGATAGTTATTATTTTTTTGGTGTTGATTGAGGGTTAGAAATTAGTCAGAATGCTGGGGTTAACTCTCTTGCTGTTCTTTAAGACTATGCCATGGACAATTTCACATTCACCCAACCAACTGGACCCTTATCTTATTGTCTCATCTGAAAGACTGCAGTTCGGACAGTGCTACCCCCTACCATACTGTGCTGGAGAATGAACTTGGATTATTTGCTTAACTCCTGACATGAGATTTGAACCCAGCACCTCCCAGTGACCCAGGCCGACTGAAAAGTGATGTGATAATCCCTTCTGCTCCTTAACACAGGCAATACACGAAGGAATGAATTGCAAACAGTATCAGGATGACCTGAAAATTCAAGCTGAAAATAACAAAGCTGCAAAACAGACTGCTGACATGCTCACGGTGAGGAACTTTGTATTTATTTTGGATTAAGCATTGTCTTAAAGTGATGGGTTGGAATCCTCATATTCATGGAAGGAGGTGGGTGCTCTGTGTGGGGGGGAAGAGGGAAATTATCAGCTACTCAAGAGGCAACGAGAGGTGACTTTTGAAGTCTCAGCATGGTTTGTTCATTTACCCAAGAACTGACTCATCACCCTCAGACTCGTTATTTGTTGGCAATTTCTGGCACCCTGCAAATGTTTGCAGCTCTGCCTTTCACTTCGAAAATGGTCACTGAAAAATTTCCACGGGCTTCCGTGACAAACTCTGGTGCCTGGTTTTGAATCTTGCCCTTGGTGTTTGAGATCTTATGTTCTCTCCTAATTATGTGATTTGTATCTGTACAGGCGTTGCTGCAGAAAGGGGATGCCATGAACTGTCCTAAATGCAAGATTGTGGTACAGAAGAAAAGTGGCTGTGATTGGATACGCTGCACCATGTGTAAAACAGAAATTTGCTGGGTGACAAAGGGACCTCGCTGGGGACCTGCGGTACAATGTCCAATTCTTTTTATGTTGAATTACATTGAGACTATAAGAGGAAAACACACTATTTGTTCCAATTTGTCTAGGCCAGTGACTATAGTCAATAGCAGTTGGTTAGCCCAATCGGATGTATGGTTGGTTGGTGAAGCCAACAGTGTGAGTTCAATTCCCACACTAGCTGACGTTACCTCACCCCTCATCTGAGGTATGGTGACCCTCAGGTTAAACCACCATCTCTGTCTAATGACGGAGTGGATTATGGTGACTTTAACTTTTATGATCAATACTAGGGTGCTAAATTCTGTCAAGGATCTAAGGTTCTGTGAATAGTTTTTGGGGTGTGCGTGTGCGTGTGTGTGGGGAGGGTGGGTCTGTGAACTGATTTGTCCTATTCTCTATCTCCATGAATAAAATTCTCACACCAGTAGTTGCTCCTGTGCATTGAGATGGTTGAACAGTCTCAGGTACAAGGCCACGCAGTCTCACTGCTGGACACCACTTTGCAATGCAGTTGTGGAAGTGTGGAAGTTTCCCTCTGTCTCACTGGCATCTCTGGATTTATTTCCTTACTTTTTGCATGGATTGCTTCTACATTCATGGAGTGTTTAATTATTAATAAAATAGAGGGAGTGACCTTGCCAGAAAAATTCAAGTCCCCCTTTGTGTTGGCCACAGTAACACCCCTTCCTTTCAGGTCTTTTCCATTCACTGTTTTAACACCGTGAAAGGATATTTCCTCTTCCTTCAACTATTTCTCTGTGTGTGTTGGTGGGGGGGGGGCATAGCTTAAAAATAAGGGGGTCCCCATTTAAGATGTGGTTGGGAATGATTTTTCTCTGAGGGTTTTGTGTCTTAGGAGTTCCTTTCATCAAATCACATAAAGGCATAGAAAATCAGTGCAGTGGTAGGCCATCTGGCCATATGAGCATGCATCACTATTCAATATGATCATGGCTGATCCTGCAATTGCGATATCCCACTCCCACATTCCCTCTGTACCCCTATATGCCTTTAGCCACGTCTAGCACCCTCTTGAATCTATCTAATGAACTGGCCCCAACAGCTTTCTGTGGTAGGAGGATTCCACAGGTTCACAACTCTCTGGATGAAGAGATTCTTCCGCATCTCAGTCCTCAATGGTTTACTCTGTATCCTTAGTGTGTGGGTGCAGAATCTTTAAATATTTTTAAGACCGATCTAGATAGATTCTTCATTATCAAGGGAATGAAAGGCTATTGCATTTATGCAGAAATAGTTAAATCAGCCCTGACCTTATTGAACGGCATAGCAGGATCAAAAGGGCCGAGTGGCCCACTCTTATTCTTTGTATGTTTGGAAGTTGACTCTATGACTCTTTGACTGCCTGCTTTGGAAAACAGGATGTTCTTGTTCATTTAACCTGGTGGTTGAGATGGGAAGAGGGGAATGCCATCATTGTGGTGTGCCACTGTGGTCTTGTGGAAGATGGGGGTTGTGTGAGAGGGGTCAGAGAAGATGAGACCTGGCTCTCTTGGGCTTGCGGCAGGACTACTCCAATCGCAGCATAGTTCCTGCCACCCGATTACAGATCTGGTAACTACTGCGGCCAGCGATCAGACCCGGACACTTTTCCCGAGTGGCAAAAGCAGATAGCTAGTGGGGGTCACAAATAGGGGCGAACCGCCACCGCCACTACCACCACCACCCCTCCCCCTCCCCCTCCCCCTCCAAAAAGACCTCAGCAGGTCAGGCAGCATCTGTGGAGAGAAAAGACCAGGCTGGGACATGATGGCGCTATCTTCCCAGCCCCGAACCACAGAGGCTAAGGTAAGAAATTTGGGAAAACTGGGTGAGATTTCAAGCAAGGCTGCTCTCCACATTGAGACTGTAAGAGTCACATTTTCCAACAAGTTCTGGACGTTGAGATGAGATTCTCACTTGTGAGCAGCTGGTGGCCCAACACAAATTATTGTTTATAGTCACTGCATTATTGTTTAATCTCGCCTCGCCCATTCTCCCAGCTGCATTGGATGAAAGGGGCCACATAGGAATGCGGTACATAGTTGCTGACATGGATTTGGACCAATTATGTGACAAAACACAAGTCTTGGAGAGAAACCCTCCCTGAAAAGTGATAAAAATATCACTTTGCTGATGGTGCTGGCACATTCCTGAACTCCTGAAGAAACAGCATAAGATACTACTTTATCTTCTGAGGTTTCCCAGATTTTTGTTCTACATTCATGCTTTTATGTTTCAAAGTCACACAAAAAGGTAAATATACCAAGGGCATCAATGGAGAGTGGTATCTGGGAGCTGTGAGGCTGGAATCAGGAATGGCAGGGTCTAGTGTCAGCTCTAGGACAGTATTAATCAGGATCCATTGTGAGTCTCTCCTGTGACTGTCTTCATTCAAACAGAGTTAGCTTAAGGGGTTGTCAGCATTTCAAGTTTGTTACCTTTCCTCACACGTCCTAGTGAAAAGTTCTCAGATCTTGAATATCAACTCTAAGCAGAATCACCAAGTCTGGCAGTGGAAGAGATTAATGGAGAGAAAGCCAGGTCCGCTTTGGATCTGAAAGCTTGCCAGATCTCCTGGTAATTGGTGGTAAGTGACTTTCTTCTAGAATTAGGATTCCCCTCGCCTGTGCAAGGATGACCTGCCAAAAGCAACTGGCCAAACAGAAGTTGCCATCTTTAGCACTTGGCGGAGAGGTACAACAAACACTGGCACTGAGGATGGGTAAGTGACCAAGCAAGGGCAAGTGTATGGTGCCACCCATGCTGGTTCGTGGCTGAGTACACTGTTTCTCACTCATCTCGAGCTGAAACAATCATATCCCAGACAGGCTGAGGCCCTTACATTGCCAATTGAGGTTGTTAAGAGTCAATGAAGTACGTTCAGCATTGCCGCCCAGAATTTAATTTAATTCTGCCCGATTTGGGAATGAGTGGGATTCTGGCACACCATGACCCTCCCATTTCTGATTTCTGAAGATTCAGCCCTCTGTTTCTCTCTCCTCAGATACCACCAGACACCAGTATTTCCAGCATCCACATTGCTTTGCTTTTGTACAGATAATAAATGTTTAAATATTTAGCAAAATTTTACACAGAAAAAAAAACCTCTTTTACTGGGGTTTGTTACTCAAATGGGATGTGGTGAATGGGGGCTTGGAAGCAAAAAGCTTGAGAAACCTCATTCTAAAAATAACCTCTTTCCAACCTACTTCATTTGAAGTGAATACCAAAGGAAAAGTAAAGGAACCAATTACAGAAGTACACACACGTGGGTGTTTTTGGCAAGGTCACCACTTGTAGCTCTTCCTCACTGACCTTCAACTGAGTGGTTTGCTGGGCCATTTCAAAAGACAGTAAAGAGTCAGCTGTATTGCTGAGAGTCTGGAGTCAGCCATAGGCTGAACCAGGTAAGGATGGTAGATTTCCTTCGCTATAGGGCATTAGTGAATCAGATGAGTTTTTCTGACCACAGAGTTGAATTCATGGTGACTATTACCAATATTAGCTTTATAGTCCAAATTTATCAATCAAATCTGCAGTGGATTTTGAAATTATGTCCCCTCAGCATTACTCTGGGGTTGATGAATCATTAGTCCAGTGACATTGCCACCACGCACTGAAGAGGATGATTATTTGTTTTGTTGATGTACAGATTTTACTGACTTTCTGGTTTACTTTTCAGGGCACAGGTGACATCACTGGAGGATGCCGTTGCCGTGTTAATGGTAAACCATGCCATCCCAATTGCCAGAATTGCCACTGAACAGATGTGCATCTAGTTAATCTTGGGCACAGTGAAGCCCATGGCAGTGCAAGTTTGACATTTCCTTCTGATGTGCACATTACTGTTGTCTGGGGAAGATAAACCGATAGTGACATCCTCTTAAGGTGGAATTCAAATATATTTCTGCTTCAAAAAAGTGCTGAATTCCAATACTTCGGGTAAAATCATTTTGTTGCTTACAGACGCATGTTGCCCCGAAATCGTGGTGGTGGAGCGTATGTGTGAGCATTCTTGTATGTAAACGGGTTTCTGCCACACATCTAGTGAAATTCATAGACGGAATTCCTGGTACTGTTAATGGCACCCCTCTCTGAAAGGTGTTTCAATCACATAGTTACACTGTAGACGGAAACCATTCAGTCATTGTGTCTGTACCATCTCCTTACAAGAACCCAGCATCTCTTTTGCTTTTTCCTCTGCAACTGTTTTTGATTCATTTAATTACACAGTTCCCTGCAAACTACACTTCAATGTTCCAACACCATTCTGTCAGGTCACATATTCCATACCCTCACCACTCACTGTGTAAACAAGATTTCTGCAGGTCATCTTGAAGCAGTGTTCTTGAGCTCATGTCCCTCTGGCAATGGGAAGTTTCTCTCCAGTGATCCATCCAGATTTTGAACAGTGCTATCTTCTCAAATCTCCCCTTCTCAAGGAAAACAGTCCTTCTTTCAACTCTGTTCCCCTGCTCTCCAATGACTTCACATCCTTCCCACTGCTGGTCTCCTTGTTTCTACACTACCTTTAGAAATATATCCTTTAATTTCCTTTTCTCACTCTTCCAACCAAAATGTATATCTCACTTGTTTGCATTAAATCAGTCTACCAGCCTGTCTCTCCACTTTTAATAAACTGAAAGAATGGGAAAACCCCAAGGCTTTCTATAGGTATATAAGGGATAAAAAAAAAATGACTAGAGTAGGATTAGGGCCAGTCAATGACAGGAGTGGGAAGTTGTGTGTGGAGTAAGAAGAGATAGAAGTGCTAAATGAATATCATTCATCAGTATTCACATTGTCCTTTTCCAATGTTGTCAAGGAGAATACTGAGAAACAGACTACTAGACTAGATGGGATTAAGGTTCACAAGAAGGAGGTCTTAGAAATTCTGGAAAGTGAAAATAGATAAATCTCCAATGCCAGATAGGATTTATCTGAGGATTTTCTGGGAAGCCAGGGAGGAGATAACCGAGCCTTTGGCTTTGATCTTTATGTTGTCATTGTCTACAGGAATAGTACCAGAAGACTGGAGAATAGCAAATGTTGATCCCTTGTTCAAGAAGGAAAGCAGAGACAACCCTAGTAATTATGGACCAGTTCAGTTGTGGGTGAAGTGTTAGAAAAGGTTATAAGAGATAGGATTTATAATCATCTTGATAGGAATAAGTTGATTAGGGATAGTCAACATGGTTTTGTGAAGGATAGGTCGTGCCTCATAACCTTGTTGAGTTCTTTGAGAAGGTTACTAAACAGGTGGATGAAGGTAAAACCATTGGTGTGGTGTATATGGATTTCAGTAAGGCGTTTGAGAAGGTTCCCCATGGGAACCTTTTGTGCTGCACAAAATACGGAGGCATGGGATTGCGGGCAATTTAATGGTTTGGATCAGGAATTGGCTAGCTGAAAGAAGACAGAAGGTAGTGGTTGATGGGAAATATTCATCCTGGAGTTCAGTTACTAGTGGTGTACCCCAAGGATCTGTTTTGGGTCCACTGCTGTTTGTCATTTTTATAAATGACCTGGATGAGGGCATATAAGGATGTTAGTAGATTTTTGGATGATAGTAAGGTCAGTACAGTTATGGATAGTCCCAAAGTACGTTGGACTGAGGTGCGGCAAATGGAGTTTAACGTAGAAAAGTGTGAGGTGATTCACTTTGGAAGGAGTAACAGGAATGCAAATGGTAAGATTCTTGGTGGTGTAAATAAGCAGAGTGATTGCGTTGTCCATGTACATAGATCCCTCAAAGCTGCCATGCAGGTTGAATAGGATTGTTAAGAATGTATACGGTGTGTTAGCTTTTATTAGTAGAGGGATCAAGTTTCGGAGCCACGAGGTCATGCTGCAGCTGAACAAAACTCTGGTGCAGCCACACTTGGAGTATTGCTTGCAGTTCAGGTCACCGCGTTATCAGAAGGATGTGCAAGCTTAGGAAAGGGTCCAGAGGAGATTTACTAGGATGTTGCCTGATATGGAGGGAAGGTCTTACAAGGAAAGGTTGAAGGACTTGAAGTTGTTTTCATTAGAAGGAGGTTGAGAGGTGACTCTTTTAAGATAATCAGATTGGGTGGACAGTGAGAGCCTTTCTCCAAGGATGGTGATGGCTTGCACGAGGGGGCATAGCTTCAAAATGAGCGGAGATAGATATACGACAGATGTCAGAGGTAGTTTCTTTACTCAGTAGCAGGGGTGTAGAACACACTGCCTGCAACAGTTGTACACTCGTCAACTTTATGGGAATTTAACTTGTCACTGAATAGGCATATGACGAGAATGGAATAGTGTAGGTTACATGGCCTTCAGATTGGTTTCACAGGGCGGTGTAACATCAAGGGCCAAAGGGCATGTACTGGAATGTAACATTTTATGTTCTAAGGAAGGCTTACCAGACCCCCAAAACATTAACTTTGATTTCTCTTCACATTTGCTGCCAGACCTGCTCAGCTTTTCCAGCAACTTCTGCTTTTGTTTCTATGCTCTTGAGGGCTATTGCCAAACTCCACACGATCCACAGTTTTATGTCAAATAAAAAGTGAGGTTTTTCACTTGCACAAGCACATCTAGATTACTAACGAATCAAAAAAAACCAGTGGCCCTAGTACCAAACCCAAGAATCCACTTATTTTATTCAACTGTAATGTTTGTTATGTAGCATTTTATTAAATACCTCATGGAATTATACAAGTGCACCCAGCTTTCTCTCCACTAAGCTATGCAAACTAGGATAGGGTAGTGGCTCAGTGGTTAGCACTGCTGCCTCACAGCACCAGGAACCTGTGTTTGATTTCAGCCTCAGGTAACTATGTAGAGTTTACACATTCACCTACAGTCCAAAGATGTGCAGGTTAGATGGCTTGGCTATGCTAAATTAACCAGTATCCAAGAATGTTCAGGGTAGGTAGATGAGGCATGGGAGATGCAGGGTTATAGGGATGGGGTGGGAGGGATACCCTTCAAAGGGTTGGTGTGGACGCGATGGGCCAAATGACCTGCTTCCATATTGTAGGGATTCAGTGATGAATCTCAAAAGGGAGAGTTGGATGCTAATATTTAGACAACAGCTGAGCATGATAGTTGCATTGAAAGAAAACACATCCACCTTTACTGTGGACGAAAGCAGCGATTGCCCTCCCATTCCACTGCACATCTGACCGAAGAGCCAGGGAACCCTCAAACATTGTACAGGTGGTGTTTCTGTTGACTTTGAGGTGCTGCTGGTGCAATTAAAATAGGCAAATGGTTGAGTCACAGCACAACATATGCGTAAGATAGTTATAAGACAGCTGGAACACATTGGACATTGAGCTCCTGGCAGTGACCTTTCATTACATTACAAGCAAAGATCCTATTCTGTACAGTATAGTGACATCAATGAAGACTTGTGATCAAATACTACAGAGATTTAAACAAATAGACACATAACATATATAGATTTGAAATAAAAGACAAGAATTTTCTTGAAATGATTTAAACCTATTGTACCTTCAATTTGCCTCCAACGTAAGATATAGACAGTGTAGATGGGTGGTTGATTTGTATGATTACTAGTAAATGCATCGCTTTAAAGCAGTACTGAACAAAAACTTCTGTGCAGCCATTCCAATGGATTGTTCAGCTTTGTCAGATATTGTCAATATTGTCCCAAGACTGCAGAAGACAGCAAAAGTTCAAAAGCAGGATAAGCAAGCTAAAAGCATACATTTCTGGTTGCCCTGCTGTAGGAATAATAATCGATGAATTGGAAATGCTGCAGAAAAGATTTGCCAGGATATTAGTCAGAGATGTACAACACGGAAACAGACCCTGCGGTCCAACGCGTCCATGCCAACCAGATATCCCAACCCAAATCTAGTCCCACCTGCCAGCACCCAGCCCATATGCCTCCAAACCCTTCCTATTCATATCCCCATCCAAATGCCCCTTAAATGTTGCAATTGTACCAGCCTCCACCACAACCTCTGATAGCTCATTCCATACACGTACCACCCTCTGCGTGAAAAAGTTGCTCCTTAGGTCTCTTTTATATCTTTCCCCTCTCACCCTAAAGCTACGACCTCTGGTTCTGGACTCCCTGACCCCAGAGAAAAGACTTTGTCTATTTATCCTATCCACGCCCCTCAATTTTGTAAACTTCTAAGGTCACCCCTCAGTTTCCGATGCTCCAGGGAAAACACCCCCAGCCTGTTCAGCCTCTCCCTGTAGCTCAGATCCTCCAACCCTGGCAACATCCTTGTAAATCTTTTCTGAACCCTTTCAAGTTTCACAACATCTTTCCGATAGGAAGACCAGAATTGCACACAATATTCCAACAGTGGCCTAACCAATGTCTTGTACAGCCGCAACATGACCTCCTAACTCCTGTACTCAATGCTCTGACCAATAAAAGCATACCAGACACCTTCTTCACTCCATCTACCTGTGACTCCACTTTCAAGGAGCTATGAACCTGCACGCCAAGGTCTCTATTCAGCAACATTCCCTAGGACCTTTCCATTAAGTGCATAAGTCCTGCTATGATTTGCTTTCCCAAAATGCAGCACCTCACATTTATATGGATTAAACTCCATCTGCCACTTCTCAGCTCATTGGCCCATCTGGTCCAGGATAGTTTGAGTTATAAAGAGGGGCTGAGACCCTTTTTTCATTGGAGCATCCTTAGAGGTTTTTAAAATAGTGAGGGGCATAGATAAGGTAAAAGGTGTTTTCTTCCCCCCTCGGGTAGGGGAGTTCAAAATTAGAGAGCATATTTTTAAGGTGAGAGGATAGGCATATAAAAAAAAAGGGACCCGAGGAGCACCTTTTCACATGGAGGGCAGTTCATATGTGGAATGAACTGCCAGAGGACATGGTAGATGCATGTGTAGTTACATTTTAAAAAAAATTTGCACAGGTACATGAATAGGAAAGATTTAAACAGCTATGGGCCAAACCGGCAAATGGCACTAGCTTAGTTTGGGATACTTGGTCAGCGTGGACAAGTTAGACCAAAGTGTCTGTTTCCATGCAGTATTGTTTTTACAAAAAACCCCACAGTACAACTATCTTTTCCCCTTGCTCGCCCAAATGAAAAGTCCTTTTTCTTTTTAAAAGAAAACAAAACGTATTATCACAATTGACCTTTCACAATGCTCCAACCCCTTAACCTGCACTCGAATAAACGTGCTGTAGGGAGCTAGTGCTCAAATGTTGAATCAAATTGGACTTCAGAAATTAAATTCCAAAAAAAGTAATTTTAGAACTTAAATATTAACTCTGCATCTCTTTCCACAGATGCAGCCTGACTTGCTGAGTTTTTCCCAGTACTTTTTTTTTTATTTCACCATCCTACACTTGGTGATAAAACCATCAAAATGTTCTGTTTAATGAGAGGTAGCTCAGAATTGTGTGGAGCTTTGCCCAAGGAAGGATCTCTCTCTAAGAAGCCCACAAGAAAGTTCACCAGATTATCAGGATGAGGGGGTTGCCCGGAGATGAATGAATCAAGTAAATCCTAGAATTTAGAAGAATGAAGACAATTTCATTAAAAAATATGGTGAAACTGTTAAGGTCTTGATAGGATGCTACCCTGGTTCTCACGACAAAGCAAACAATCTCCTCCAAGTAGCCTGACAAAACGCTGTTAAAACAAAGATTTGTCTGAAGTTATATAAAAGAGAAAAGATGGTCTGAGCAGCTACGCTGAGCACAGCATCACTCCCAGTTGTTAGCGCCTGAGATTTCATACAAACTGGGTGAATGTTCTCCTTCCATTTGGAAATTCATCCTAATAACTAAATGACCTAGCAACAAATGATCCAGCTCAAAAGCAACAATGTATTTTCAAAAATCGCAACTATAGATTTCTCAGTAAAGTCTGGGATCAAGTCAAAGGTTCCCCAGTTCTCTTAATTTCACTGGAGATGGAACTTGACAAGGGATTTAATATTCAAATAACAATTCCTGTTACACCGATCGAGGAATTAACGGAAGCTTAATAACACACATCAGCATAGAAGGATGCATCCGTGGGGTCTATGACAACCTCTTATTTGGCTCAAGATCTTAGAGCTTAAACAATAGGTGCATATCAACCTTTTGAACTGCAGCTATAGAGGCTCCTGTAACGCAGTGGTAGCGTCCCTGCTCATTGGCCAGAAAGCCTACGTTAAAATCCAACCTGCTCCAGTGTTATCATATCTGAACAGATTGGTTAAAAATGATGGCTCTGCTACCACTCAGGTGAGCTCACTAGCATTCTAATCCCCTTTGAGTCACTCCATGTGCCTTAATGTGAATCTCAAAACATTTGTGAACTTGTAGCATAAATACAACTTTTCAATATAACTCAAATCCAAATCCCTTTTTCTGAAATGGTTAAAAATTCAATACATGCAACAGCAAGCAATTAACCAGATGCCAAACTTGAAGCAGTGCATTCTAAAGAGCATTGTACTACACAATGTTAAATAAAAATATTTATTAAAAATAAACATACATTACCACAATTTTAAAAATGCCAGGAGTAAAAATATCTTGCAATTATCTGCACAACTCAATGGCTCTATAAAGCACCGTCAAGTTGCCACCAAATCCTCTCCTAAATACTGTCCTTTCTGGTTTACTTCAGAGAATGTTGCTATAGCACTTAAATTCTGACTCAAGAGAATCTGGGAGAGGTTCCTGTTGTACAGTGGCAGTGTCCACATCTCTGGGCCAAGTGAACTGGGTTCAAGGCCCACCTGGTCCAGAGGCATGTCATAATATTTCTGAAGTTTAATTAGAAAATGAGAGATTCTGGGTTGAGTGCCACAGCAAGATTTTAACTAACAATTAGGATTAATACTAGAGTGAGTACTGCATTGTTGACAATGAGATAATGAACCATGAAATCTGTTGGACTATTCCATTGAAATCATACAAATATTGATTCCCCCAACTGCTGTTCTTTTATCACTGCTGCTTACAATAGCCACAAAAATTATCCCATAGAGAATGTCACCGGTGCAGAATGTCTGTTCCAAGGCCCAAGAAAGTACTAGACTTCAAAAGTAAAGTGCAAAATGATATTTTGATTTGATAAGTGATAATATAAACAATTTCATGACAAGTGGACTATTCTTACAACCAAACGCACATTTTAGAAGAAGTGCGCAGTTATGAATTCAGTTAATTCTTTTGAGCATTACCTTATAGTTGAGAATGTGAACATATGCAGGATTAATTTGTTTCATAATATTTTCAGCATTTTAGGAAGACAAAATTAAAAACCTGATTGATGACAATTCCTTTTTTCTGAACAGACTTGCTTCTCTGCCCTCAGAGGTAGTTTCCTCGCTGGGACACAATTACACCAGCACCTTCTTAAAGTCGTGCCTGTCATTTGACTGGTATCTATGTACAATCTTTTGACAATAAATGTTTACAAAGCATTTAGGTGTAGGAGCATCGCAATCAAAGTGCACATAAATCTTCAAGTGCTGCCATATATATTCCATCAAAGGCTATCAGATGAGAAGGAAGAGAATGGTTTCGATTGGGCTGGCAGGGATCTGTTCACCTAACATTTGCTGGAGCCGAAATTGCCTGATTTCAAAGTAAATAGCCATGAGTGGAAGCAGTTTAATACTGGCATCTGACCTAGGAGAAACGACGTCAAGATTTTAGAGATAACTGGAGATTTAGAAGGTGACAGGAAGTTTTCACAAAATAGTTATGGAAAATAGGCTCCAGCAACCCAGAATTCCTCTTCTCGGTTAATGAACTCTGGGATGTCCAGCATCTGAGAGAAAAAGCAACTCATAACAGTCACTTGCTTCTAATGAGAATGTCAATTGTCATATCTCTGAGGCTCCCATCAAAAAGTGCAATATGTGGAGCAACAAGAGTGGAAAGAAAATGTGAAAAAGAATTAAAACCAGTAACAAAATACAGACATCAGTCCTACAAGTTAGTTAATTATCGGGTGCTTTACGTGACTATAAATAAATCTTGTAACTAAGAAAAACAGGCATCAAGATCAAAGATTGTGTATTGCATATCAAGGCTGACAGTACATCAAGACATTATTTCTTCATACCAGAGTCTCAAGCAATATAACCTGACAAGGGTTAGCTATACAAATTAAGAAGCCTTGTACTGAGGTTAGTGTGATTAACACACCAATAATAAGGATGCAATATATAACAATTTTAAAAGTTTCTGATACGCTGCTTGTAGCTAAGGTGCATTAATAAACGCTTGGCCTACAAGCCTGTACACGTGCCACTTCTGTTGATGAGGTCTTGTCCATAGCTGAAACCCAAAACCTTGTACTGTTCCCTTACTGGATCAAAATACTTTTATTATTGACACACCAAAATGTTGGAGCTAAGTTTCAGATTGAAGCTTTCGCTCTGCAATTTAATTCTACAAAATGGATGAGCTACTGAAACAATAATAAAACTATTTTTGCCAAGATAATGTTTCTTGCTGCAGTAACACATTGGCAATAACCAGTGATCTTTCTTTATTAATTAGTGAATGTTGGCATTCTATTCAAGAGAAGGTAGCTCAGCTAAACTCTATTCTTTCCAACTTGAACACATTTTCCAGCAGAGATCATTGCACACTATTGTGTGGCAGGAACTGCAGCCCCAGTTCTCAAGTAGCTCAGAGTATCACTCGACTGCTGTCAATTATCAGCTAATTCCATGGAAATGAGGTATGAAATCAACCATATTTACCACTACATAACCCAGCTACATGATGCTTTGTCAATTATGCAGGGAGAATGTATGTATGACCTGAAGGGTTTCATCAATCCTGAGATGGAAATTGGTCTGCTGTCATTTAGTTGGGATCAGGGCCTGATCTTCTAGAACAGAGGGTTCAGCAAGCTGTATAATACAACTGTCCCAAAATTAGGTTAAAAGACAAATAGGACAGTATTGCCAACTATCACAAATGAAATAGACTGCTGAATTGGTTCAGCCTGTATTTTCTACTTCAGCCATTTGAGAGTGCAGACAAGTTAACTCTGCCAAGCCAAAATAGCTCTGATGCCCTTTCTAGGAAATAAACTGACCTTGCCCAGTTAACCTTTGTTTTTAAGATCAACACACATTCACTCCTTGTCTAGATAATATGGTTGAGGTTGGCAACCGATCAGATGGGAACTCAGCAGATTTTTAAATTGGTCATTTCCCTAGCTTTTATTTTGAGAACTGACAAAATGGACATTCTGCAATGTACTGCAGCTTTGTTTGGTGCTAATAATTCACAAAATGGCAGTCATAAAACTAGTGTTCAACCCAATCTTACCTTTAACCGAGTATATGCACTTTCCAACTTGGTCTTTAATGACACATTTTAAATTAAAAATAAAAGGCAACGACAAAGTACTGTGCCCCAGCCCCATTACGTAGTTGGAGATTTGTAAAGTGGCTAAAAATGTTCTTCCTTCAAGGAAACAGTTGCAATTCAAATTTTGGTGCCCATTCCAGTGCAGTATTGACCACTGCATAGGCTGCTGCCCCCAATGCCACAGTCAGCCCCATTACTGCCAGTTTTATCAACCTCCTGGTCCCAGTTATTGCCACAATTGTTCTTGTTCTTGTTCTTGGTTCTTGTTGGAACCGTTCCCTGAACCTCCTCCGGAGCACTGCATCAGGACGCTGCTGGGCTGACACCAGTTCAAAATCCTTGAAAGTTGAGACAGCGGTGCTGTGGGTACAGAAAGGCAAAATGGTTCACAATTAGATAATTCATGTGTAGTAAACAAATTCTCAAACCAACACAAACAAGGCAACAACATATCAATCCATTTTATAAAATTATGATTTAGAATTTTCTGCTCATTAACCTAGTATTAATGATCGATCCACCCACTGACTTAGTGGACTTATCCGCAATACAGTGCTACAAAACAGGTCAGAGGTTTGAATCTTGGTTTGTGCTGCAATAGTGGGTTACAAGTGGACCCAGTTAGGTGGTGGAGAAAGGAAAATAGCCAAAATTTCCTGGCCCTGGTGTTATTCTAGTAGACTATGCTGGAAATGCATAGAGCCAAGTGAATAGTTTGCCATAAGTCACAGACATAATGTTTATTAAATGAACACAATGAGGCTCTGAAGGATAAACAACACTTGTGGAACTATGTCTTAGCAAGAAAATACCTTCAGGGAAGAGGATAACATTAACAAGAAAATACTCAACCTCCACATTTCTGCAAAATAATTATGCACACGTCAGCAGAGGCTAGATAATGCCACTTGCTGAGCATAATTACAGCAAGGCCATAATTCAAAGTGACTTCAATGGAGTTCTATTAAAAAAAATTACAGCAATAGCTTAAAGATAATGAAGCTTAAAATGTTAAGTGTTTGAAGAATGTACGTTTTTAAGTGGAGACCCATTATTTTGCAAAATTTATAAAAACTTGTTAAGAATTCATCTCATGGATTTTATTCAGCTTAAAGTCTGTATCATTCTGAAGAATAACCTTTGGATTTATGTGCATTTGACACGTCAGTGTTAAAATGACTTACACACCAAAGATAACTCACAATCAAGCTGTGCCATTTAAAGAGACCACTAGATCTATTAATGAACCAGAGAGGCCAATTTAAAGCGAGAGACAAAAAGGAGCAATGGTGACATGGATGAAAACTTTTTCTCAACACGTGATTAGGACCTGAATGTTCCAAGTGTGGAGATGACAGTCTCAAACATGGTATTCAAAAATATTTGGACAATTATGAAGCAAAAAAAAAAAACTGGAGACTATGAGGAAAGCGCAAGAGTGTGGGATTGGATCAGTTACACTTCTAGAGTCGAAAAGTGTGGCGCTGGAAAAGCACAGAAGGTCAGGCGACATCTGACGAGCGGGGGAGTCAGCATTATCCTGATGAAGGGCTTAAGCCTGAAACATCAACTCCCTTGCTCTTCAGATGCTGCCTGACCTACTGTACTCTTTCAGCACCACACTTTTTGACCCTGACTCTCCAGCATCTGCAGTCCTCACTTTCTCCTAGTTGCTCTTGTAGAGAACAGGCATGGAATGCCAAGCCAAATGATCCATTCTATGCTGCAAACATTCTACAATTAGTTGTTTTGTAGTGCTGAACAACACATTTTGCTGAAACTTTTGTCTTTTATGCAACTTGATGAACCTACAATACAGACTGGTTTTGTGCCAGTGGAAACAGCATGCAACACAGAGCCAAGAAATTCCATGACCAAATATCGTCAACTACAATGATGGGGGAGCCCAGCATATCAATGCAAAAGACAAGGATGAAACATTTGCAAACAACTGCAGCCAGAAGTTGATGACCCATCTCAACATGTTCCTGATATCTTCAGCATCAGATACAAAAACAACCTTCAACCAATTTGATTCAGTCTACATGGTACTATGAAAAAGCTTAAACTATTGCATTCAATACTCAAAAGATTGTGCAGCATAGTGCAAATTCAAACTTGGAAGGCCCCAAATCACTAGGAAGCACTTAAGATGGGATGACGAATCAGAAAAGGCATTCCCTATGCAGCAGTGAACTCTGAAAAGGAGTTACCCTTCCAATAACAAACTGCTTCTTCTGAGCCAAGTCGCACATCTCTCATTAAATAATTCATATTTCAGTAAATTTGTTTCCAAGCACATGGAGAGGGAGGTTCATAAAGTCACAATACAGAAGGTGACCAGTGTTGTTTGTGCCAGTTCTTTAGAACAGCTACCTGATTAGTTTGCTGCCAATCTCTTTATCCATTGTTCTGCAACCATTTTCCTTTTCAAGTATGCAACCAATTCTTATTTCAAAGTTACTAACGAATGTTCTGTAGCATCTTTTCAGATAAAAGCTGAGTAAAATAAATTTGTATCTTCCCTCTGACTTCTTTGCCACTTTAATCCATTTTGAGTACTGATCCCTCTGCTAGCAAAATTAGTTTCTCCCATGCACTTTTACCAAATCACAACAAAATATTGAATATTAAATTTTGCCTTAACCTGTTAAGAACATAAGAATTATGTTCTAATCTGTCCTGTGCTAAAAAGAACAACAGGAACCACAATAGGCCAATTAGTTTGGAGTTCGATTGCCAGTTTTTGAGATCATGGTTAATTTGTTACTCAAGTAAATATATCAGCCTTTATCCTACATCCCTCAACAAGATTGATGGATTTTTGTTGCCCAATCTCACGTACAGAATTATCAATTATCTAGCCCCAGTGCAAAAGTTTCTGTACTTGAGTACATGTGACAATAAAATCTAAAATTTGATACCCTGCATGTTTCCTCATTTCAGTCTTGAAATGTCTACAAATTTAGAACTAGACGATGTTCTACCAGGAGTAGGAGTTTCACTCAATCAACCCAATCTCATCTCTTCCCTCGACAGTCTTGAATAAATCATCTCAACCTTCCAAATTTCAGAGACTACAACAATTTGTGTGACCTCTCGACATTTAAGTCGCTTTACCATCCAAAGACCCTGAATAGCTATTTTTTATTTTGTACCATTGTGCACAGTTATTCCTCTGCGATATAGTGGGAAATGCTGGAAGGATTAGCAGGCTGATTACCAACCAGTTGAACTGCATCAAGAACCCTCCTTCCAAGGCTAAGTCCTGGAAAGGGACTAAATCCTAGAACTTTTGGCTCAGGAGGGAGAGATATTACATACTGAGCCATAAAACTGCCTACTGCACAACTAAAGCATAATTTCTGCTTAATCTTGCATTCCCATCTTGAAATTTAAAGACTAGCCTCCCATTACATGATTTGATTAAAATGCTACTGAATGAGTACAGAAATAATGACTCATGCATCTGGGGTCCCATAGTCCTTTTCACCATTTAAAAATTACACTGTTCTGTCCTTTTTTAAGTTGCAGAATTCCAATTGCTTTGCCCATTCACTTAATCTACTAATACCTCCCCCTGCTCCCCCCTGTAATTTTACACTTCCACCTGCACTGTTTACAACATTACTCATCTGTGTGTCATTGGCAAATTTCGATATCAGTCAAATTGTTGATAATTCTGGTGAACAGCTGAAGCTTCAAACAGATCTTCGCAAAACATTCCAAATCACATCCCATCAATTTAAGACTTTGTCCATCAGCCCAACTTTGTCTACCACCACAAAGTCAATTTTTTTATTGTAAAATAATTTGCCAAGAAATTATCTGCTCTAATCTCTCCAGGGAGTAAGGTCCCTCATATCTGGTACAATTTCAGTAGGATCTGCATAGGAGATTTACTAAACTTAATTATCAGAAGACATAGATAAGTCCTGTCTATTTGTCTAACTAAATTTGCAGAAAAAGAAAGAGAGGCGGGGTTCTACCAGACAAAAAAAACAGTAAAAATACTGTATAAAAAAGGTTGGGATTTAATTTGTTTTGGCCTCCTTTCCACCGTTTTGTGATGCATCAAAAAGAGTATCTGACCCGAAAAATGGTTCACTAATTGAAAATAAAGCTTACCTTTAGCTTTCCCTTCTTAGTTTGCTGTTACAATGTAAACAGTTGTTTTTTTCTGCCTGCCACTTAATTCGATCACAAAGCACCAGGTAAATGGAAAAGCACTTCCTGTTCAGAATATAGCCCACGGTTCCTCACTCTAGCTTTGCTGGAGATTGAATCTGAACAGCAAAGCTAGGGTTGTGATCTAAATTATGCCACCTGAATGGTGGATCAGAGAGTTAGGGAGTCCAATTGTCCTACTGTTGAATCCAGTCTGCTAGCAGCCCTACTACACCACAGATAGATGCAGCCTTTCCACCAGATATATCTTTATCCGAAAAGGAAAATCTATCTCTGCTAGCTTATCTGATGTGCGCAATATTATTTATCAGGGAATTTAGGACCATGCTACACTGGAGTGCTTTCTACTTGTGAACATAACCTGCAAGGAAAAGAAGATATCAATAAAAGCTCTTGTAGAGTTTAGTCATAGTGCCATTCCTCTATATTAAAATACAAATTGGCACCAAATATGCTTACAAAAGTTGTAGATCCCATTGCACAATTTCAAACTATTTCAGTCAGTGTAATGTAAATCAATTATACTGTTTAATTTGCCTCTAAAACAAATTATACACATAGAGTAATTGGAGTTTATTAGACTAAATTAAGTCAGTGACATCTTATGCATTTATGTTCCTAAAATTAGGAATGAAGGACAGTTACAGCTAGCTTCTTGGATTGATATAGACGCTAACGAACATAATACATTTTGGATGAGGAGAACAAAACTAAACAAAAATGCTGCCAGAACAGCAGAAGGTATTAAAACACTACTATTACGATATAGAGACTATAAAAAGGATGGCCTTTCCACTGATGTACAATTAGCAATTGACACAATCCCCCAAAATCGTTGGATTTGTGGTCTTTGTCAGATGTGAAAAAAATGGAAGGAACAAATGGCAGAGTCGGCTCACAACGGGCCATATGGTCCACTCCTGCTTTAATGCTAAAGCTGCTGTAGAAGGGTATGCATTCATCATTTGAATTGAAAATGATTAATGAAACTAATATCCTAACAGTAACACGAGGGTCTGTCGACCACGCAAACGTCCCTTTATAAAGCAGTGTTGCATGTGGTACAAGATTACTTTTAAAAATGGGAGGAAGTGGGAGAGAAGTCTCTGGAAGTCTCATACTGCCTGATGAGACTGAGCTTAATTGTTAGCTTAGTGGTACTATGGTACATAGTGGTGCTGTGGTATTTAGTTTCTACCTCTGAAGCACACATTAACTGAAGATTGCAACCTTGCTCGACTGCAGGAGTTGCTCAAAAATTCTGGTTCATACATGATACAAAATTGAAGAGAAGAGAACCTAACCTAGGTGATTTGACATCTGTAAATACTGCAGAACCCTGAAATCAAGAATCCTTTTCTCCTTGATCTGAAAATACTAAGGGTGAATAATCATCTGCTGGAATAATTTAAAATATTGCATTTTACTGCGCTTACACTAATGAATTTGCACAAGATAAATGTGAAAATACAGAAAACGTGGGGTAGAGGATGCACCAAATATACTAATGGAAGATAACTGTAGCATTATGGTCTGTTCTGATGATTGCTATTTTGAGTTTGAGAAAGTACATCTAATCCTTTTCAATCTACGCTATAGCATCATCTGACCAATGCATAATATGTTATGTTTAGCTTTCAGATCAGTGCCACAATTTTATTCAAAATGAGTCATGAGAGTCTAATATTCTGTGTACTGTAATTTTACATCAGGAGATGCGTTTAAGAAATTTGAATCTTTAACCAGAGGAAAAACAGCTGCATTGATTGTCACAAGATGTAGAGACACTCATATCATGTATCAATAAGGGACAGTCAGAACAGAAGGAACTCTAGATACAATACTCATTCATTACACTAGAAGCTTATCTTACTGGAGAGTAAATAGGTTAACTATAATCTAATTCACTCCATACATGTCTAATAACAAATTTTGAAACAGAATGACTGATTTACAAACATTACAAGCTGAACAGACTTAGAGGCCAAAAATATATCAAATTTTACCAGAGCCACAGTTAATGCAGAGGTCACATGATTGCACTAGTAGCATAGAGAGCACATCAATCTTTATAAAAGCTACTAGGAATCAACAGGTGAAACAGAAGATAATGCTACACAGTGATGTTTAATTCTTTTATAGTTCCTAGACTACTACCTTAAACAGGTTTTGAAAATGTCATTTGGCAAATTAAAGAGCAGGGACCTATGTATTAATATACCAATTTGGGATTATCAGTTGAGTTTGAGTGGCACACCTGTATACTGGAGGCTACATAAATTAACACACAGGTCTCTGTTCCTAGCAAAGAGAAAGATGTACATGCACTGGCCCAATTCAATTCAACAACATAAGTGACAGCCATTTGCTAGTTCATTTCTCAGGCCAAACTGCCTGCTTTAAAATTTAAACAAAGCCTGGTCATTAATGGGTAATCAGCATTAATAGGTGAATTTTCCATTGGCAATACCTCTACCAATAAGTCATTTGCCAACCAATCAGCACTCCCCTCTCACTATAAATGCTAATTTTCCCCTTGAATTTGCATTCTTGTGAATTGGCCTGATAGAGTACAAGGTGAAAAGCTTTGACAGAATGTCTTTTTCAGCAATATCAAACAACTAATTCATTATCAACTGTGGAAACATTTCCTAATTTCGCTTCTGAAGTGTATGACTGCAGTTTTTAGCTTGCAGACCCAATTTGCTACTGGGAACAGTTCACCCAGCCTGCCCAATCCATTTCCTTGACTAATTTCAAATGCTTTAATCATAGTTTTCTACATTCCAGGGTAAAAAAATCCTAATTGCTTCAATACTTTGGACAAATTGGACCGGAAAGTCTGTTTCTGTGTTGTATTACTCTAGGACTTCATAAGACATTTTGGCATTAAAAAGGTTTAGAGGGTACAGGCCAAATGCAAACAATTAGGACTAGTTTGGTTTGACAAACTTGGGTGGCATGGAAGAGTTTGACCGAAAGGTCTGTTTCCATGCTGCAGGACTCTACAACTGTATTTCCTCATAGCTTAACCCTTGGGATCAAAGAATCCTTCTGGTAAACGCAAGCTCCCCAGTCTCAAAAGGACAATATATCTTTCCTAAGGTGTGCTACCCAGAACTACTCTCAGAACTCCAAATGTAACCAACCAGAACTTGTGGCTGAAACATGACTTAGTCATAGAGATGTACAGCATGGAAACAGACCATTCAGTCCAACCAATTCACGCCAACCAGATATCCCAACCCAATCTAGTGCCACCTGCCAGCACCCAGCCCATATCCCTCCAAACCCTTCCTATTCATCTACCCATCCAAATGCCTCTTCAATATTGCAATTGTACCAGCCTCCACCACTTCCTCTGGAAGCTCATTCCTTACACGTACCACCCTCTGTGTGAAAAAGTTGCCCCTGGTCTCTCATATCTTTCCTCTCTCACCCTAAACCTGTGCCTTCTAGTTCTGAACTCCCCGACCCCAGGGAAAACACTTTGTCTGTTTACCCGATCCATGCCCCTCAATTTTGTAAACCTCTAAGGTCACCCCTCAGCCTCCGATGCTCCAGGAAAAATAGCCCCAGCCTGTTCAGCCTCTCCCTGTAGCTCAAATCCTCCAACCCTGGCAACATCCTTGTAAATCTTTTCTGAACTCTTTCAAGTTTCACAACATCTTTCCGATAGGAAGGAGATCAGAATTGCACACAATATTCAACAGCTGCAACATGACCTCCCAACCCCTGTACTCAATACGTTGACCAATAAAAGAAAGCATACCAAACACCTTCACTATCCTATCTATCTGCGACTCCACTTTCAAGGAGCTATGAACCTGCACTTCTGATGAAATATTTCCTTAAATTAACCTACTCACGACTTTTGAGATTTAGACTTCATTTTTGCTTTCAAAAATAAAATCGAGGCAGGAACACTGATCTACAAAAAGGAAAAGGGCTGCTAATATGGAACTTAAAACTTGGCTAAAATGATGGCAAGGAATTGAAGCTCCCGATCTTGCATTCATCAAAACTAGGATGCAAGTAATATATTTGAACAAGGAATAGCTTTATATACAGAATGTGAAAAGGGTGCTGATTGGTCACACCATCATTGGCATGTGCCACTGCAAGAACAGATACCTGTCAATCTTAATTCTCAGTCCAGGCAGGTATATACACACTGAATGGTCAGGGTATTGCCATGGAGATGGAGCAGAGATGGTCTGTCTCCATGACCCCTTTGTTTTTATAACAGTGGAATCTATGTATCAATTCCTTTTTTTAAAAAAAATTTAGATAAATGCGAGGTGCTGCATTTTGGAAAAGCAAATCAGAACAGGACTTATACACTTAAATGGTAAGCTCCTAGCGAATGTTGCTGAACAAAGAGACCTTGGAGTGCAGGTTCACAGTTCCTTGAAAGTAGAGTCACAGGTAGATAGGATAGTGAAGACAACATTTGATATATTCCCCTTTGTTGGCCAGAGTATTTAGGAATTGGGAGGTCATGTTGCAGCATTACAGGACAGTGTGTTATGAAGATGTGGTTGTACCATTAAGAGAATTAAAAGCAACAGAACTACTGGACAGCACTAAGTTTTCTCAATAGGCAACAATGGATGTAACACTGGGGTCAAACAACTCAAGTAGTTGTTCAACCCAGAGACCCGGGTTCAATTCCCGCCTCAGGCGACTGACTGTTGAGTTTGCACATTCTCCCAGTGTCTGCGAGAGTTTCCTCCAGGTGCTCCAGTTTCCTCCCGCAGTCCAAAAATGTGCAGGTTAGGTGAACTGACTATGCTAAATTGCCCGTAGTGTTAGGTGGAGGGGTAAATGTAGGGGAATGGATCTGGATGGGTTGCGCTTCGATGGGTCGGTGTGGACTTGTTGGGCCAAAGGGCCTGTTCCCACACTAAGTAATCTAATCTAGTTTGTTGCCTAGAGACAAAAACAAATTTGAATCTAGTTAATCAGTTTAAATTATATCCCGATAAAAATACCAGTTCCAATCAAATTTGAATTCAGTATATTGACAACCTTACAAGCCAATAACACAATCCAATGCTCTGGGGTACAAGACAGGGAGAAAATTGAACAGTAGAAAGGAGATCTGCCACGTCTTAGAATGTAAGAGACTACTTGAAAAACATCTCTTTTCTTTAAGTCCCTTTTCAATCAGTAATCTGTAATGCACAAATTCCTAACAAGGAGAAAAGATGATACAGGAAGATCGAAGGCAAGAATCTACAGCTGCTTGGTCTTGAGATAAGTGTTGTTTTGTAAATTTTAAATGGGAATTTCATCAGACTAGTATTAGAGAAGGGAAGCTAAAAGATAGGTTAGAGAAAGAAACTTCAATAGTGGCTAGTTAATTATTCTGTTATACTTTAAGAAATAAAGTTGTTAAATTTTTATGTTTAGTTCTTGGCCACTATTTTTACAGATTACTGCACAAGATAATTTAAATCCAGCAACACAGAAAAGATTTAAGCAGGAGGGTTTATCCTGTGTCATAACAGTCGGTTTAGCCACTTTTGGAATACTGCATTCAATTCTGGTCTCCTTGCTATAGGAAGGACGTTGTGAACCATGGAAGGGTTCAGAAAAGATTTGCAAGGATATTCCCAAGGTTGGAGGATTTGAGGTATAGGGAGAGCTGAATAGGCTGGGACTGTTTTCCCTGGAGGCTCAGGGGTGACCTTTATAGAGATTTATAAAATCATGAAGGCATGGATAGGATAAATAGACAAAGTCTTTTCCCTGAGTGGGGGTGGGGGGTGGGGGGGGGAGGAGTCCAGAACTAGAAAAGGCATAGGTTTAGGGTGAAAGGGGTAAGATATAAGAGGGACCTTAAGGGGCAACGTTTCCACGCAGCGAGTGGTGCATGTATGGAATGTGCTGCCAGAGGAAATGGTGGAGGCTGGTACAATTACAGCATTTAAAAGGCATCTGGACAGGTAAGTGAATAGGAAGGGTTTAAGAGGGATATGGGCCAAGTGCTAGCAAATAGGACTATATTAGGTTAGGATATCTGGTCAGCATGGATGAGTTGGATCAAAAGGGTTAGTTTCCGTGCTGTACATCTATGACTCTAAACCAGTCTTATGTCTTTATACGTTCAGCTTCTAGCATGCACAAATGTATTACACAGCAAGGCCACTTTTGAAAGTTATTTGCTACTGGAAGTCAGTCATTCATTAAATAATCTGACCACGCTAACAGTTACATTGGATATCATTGGTTGAACTTGCAGTGTGGAGTGTGAGTGTAAGAGAAAGGCTACACATAATTACATATAGTGGGCTTGCACTGAAAAAAGTGTCAGACGGCTAAGCACTGCCTCATCCCCAGGGCAACATTTTGATTAGTATACACCTGCCTTGTCTGAGAATTAAGATTGACAGGTAACTGTTGTTGCAGCATTTTCTTTGCAAATAATTGGTTCAACAATCATTACTCTCTTCTCACTTCATATAAAATGGTATCTTTTTTCAAATGTTTCTTGTGCCTTAGTTCTGACAAGTTCACAATGAAAACCTTCAACTTATTGCCTCCTTTCAGACAATGTTTATTTTTACCAGTTTAAGGACCCATTAATTACCCAATCCAAAATGCCCTCCCCAGTTCTTTTAGTCCATCCCAAGAGCAGCATACAATTCTCTTGAAAATGAGTTTGACGGCTACACAGCAGCTCAGGTAAAGGCACCTCGTCACCAAAAGTCCTCAATTACATAATTCATCTTAACTATCCAGTTCCATTACAACTTCACATGAACTCTAACTTTTGTTAGAATTAAGACAGAACAAAATCTTTTGATACTTTTGGAAACAGTGCTATTCTAATCATGTGGTGTACAAAGTCAAACCCATGTTTTTGGTAGAACAGCAAAACTTCATACAAACTAATTCGCTAGTAGGTCTGCAATTCATTAAAAATACATTCTAAAATGAGACGTATATGAAACCAGAGTGAGGTACAGGAAGGAAAGTGGTAAATTAAAAGAATAACTGCCATAGAGTTTTGCAACCCTTTGGAACCAGTTAGACTGAGTTTCAAGTTTGGCTGTCAATTACCTCTCTTTCTGGGCAACCTCCCTGGAAAGCTCGGATGGAGGAAACTGGACAAACAGGTCTCCAGCACGGCTTATTAGGGTCTCATATGGCAGGTCCTGTGGGATCTGGGAAAGCAGATGGTGAACAGCAGCCATGTCACATTCACTCTCCAGGACCTCATTTCCCCGGTACAGCACAATCTATAAACATGAGGAAATAAATCTGAATGAGGGTGCGAGAATCACAGGCGCAGCTCACTCGACAGAGAAAATTAATGGTGAAAACTACAATGCTTTTTTTCACTGGGTAAGTGGAATGGTAGGCAGAAATGGATTCTAGGACAGGCGCTTTAAAAGCACACAGAAAATAGACAGTTCACCTACCACTGCAGCAAAATAGATGGGCATTAGTGGATGACATGCCAGGAAGAAGTCATATAACCGAACCACATGCCGGAAATCTGAAAGCACGTGACCAAACCAAGTTATGAGCCAACTCAAAGCGAAGATAGTACCAACATCCGCTCTACAAATGCAAAGCAGCAGGAGAAAAAAGAATTAATACAAGTACACCATATTTAGAAATGCTCATCGCCAATTTCTGATTTAAGTGGTCACTTCATCATTAACAATCATGTTACATTGCATCCTGCTGCAGGGAGAATTGGCTGCCATGTTTTCTTTAATCAGTTTCTATACTGCAAAATAAACACATTACATTTGAAAGTTGCCAAAAGAGCATTAATAAGCCTTCATCCTTAGGGAAGCCTATGGGGGAATTGCTAGTAGGCTCTTTTCAGTAAAAAAAAAGAAAAGATACAACTTGCTAAGGTACAAAAGTAATAAGCAAACACATTACATCATTTCAAAGCCTCTGGTTCAAGAAACACTTTCTGCTTTTTGTTTTCTTTTAGTAATTGTTCATCAGTTGAGTAGTCTAGTAAGCAGTTGTTGAATCAGTCTATCAGTAGGGTGTTTCCCAACCAGTGCAATCCCAGTTAAATCCTTCCAACTTAAAGCCTTTAAATTTCTTGAACAGGTTCTTTACACATGGGCTGGATGGGTACTTGGACCATTAGGGAGGTTTATTCAGTTGAATGGTCTCGATAGTAAATTCCTGGTTGAGGAACAGAAACTGGGCCAAAGGCAAAGGGGTTACAAACTGAAATTGCCAAACCCTAGCAGAAACAATAGATTTGAATTTTCTGAAAATTATTGATTTGCTAGGAAATAAAGTTCAGGATTTCCTCGATAGAAAAATATTTCAAACTATAAAAGAAGAAATTAACTAATACTTTCATTCTCACCTTTGCATGAAGTCATGTACTTCTGGATTAACTTTCTCTATTATTGGCATAAGGTAATTTAAAATGTGTTTTGTGTTGTCCATAGTTGGGTCCATAAAATCCCTACAAGTAGTAAAAAAAATACAAGTTAAAGTAAAAAGATGGTAAAAACGTTTGCTTGAATATAACATTACTATGCTAGATTTCAATGACGACTGAAGAAAATATGCAATAATAGTGCATTTTTGGAAGGTATAAATAGCTGTGCAATTTAAAATCAATAGATTGAGGTTATCGATACATATGGCAGCTCATAAACTGGACAGTTATGAATTAATTACACGAGTGATGATATATCAAAAACTCACCTGAATACCCTCTAACCCATCTTAAACACAGGCAACATTCTTGAAACACACACCTACCTATAATTTATTCATTAAGTATATAGCCCATATCCAATTTCAGGATACAAATAAATGTTATAAACATTTTAAAGCAGTGTATTGTGAATTCTTAGAGTACATTCTATTGACTGTGCATAACAACTTGAAATATAGTACACGTTTAGCTGGTAATTTGGAGCTCCTATATTCTGGTCTTGCAAACCTGGCACATCTTAATAAGGGAATAAAGGAAATAATGTTAATTCATACTCAACACATTTAAATACAAAATGTACATTTCAGGCTTAACAAACAGATAAGGTAGTTGTGATCATAATTCCAATTCATTCTATGTAAAAAGCTTGCAAAGTACATTATACAGTGAAGTATATCCAGAGTTTCAGCTCAGACTGCATGAATTTGCTGCCCATGCTTTGTGATATACCCATGTCAAATTTTCTAGCTCGTATGACCAATTCATTTAGGTTTCAGAAGGCTTTCTTTGGTAGCCACTGTGAACAGTTCTGGGAACCATACTATAGAAAAGATTTTGAATGCATTGCAGAGAGGGGAGAAGTGATGTACAAGAATGGTCCAAGTGATGAGGAACTTCAGCAAAGACAACAAGATTTAAGAAGCTGGGACAGTTCTCTTTGGAGGGAAGGCAAGTAAGAGGTGACTTTGAAAGCCTGTATCAGATCATGAAGATACTTGTTAAAGTGAAGAGGGAGAAAGTTCTTCATTAAAAGGAACAAGAGTAAGAGGGTATAGATTTAAAATGATTTGCAATAAAATATTTTTGTCAGTGAGTAGTTAAGGTATGGAATGCACTGCCTCAAAGTACTGCAGAGGTTGGTTCGATGACGACATTCAAGGGGGGGGGCATTGAACAATTACTTGAGTAAAAATAATATGCAAGAATATAGAGAAAAGGAGACCGGTACTAGGAAATGACGCTCATTTGAACAGCCAGTGGAAATACAATGGGCTGAATAGCCTCCTTCTGTGCGAGAAATGTTGCATTCATTAAGATTAACAACTGTCAATACATGCAGACCAAAATGTAAGGCTGACAAACTACCAAAGAATTTCTACTATATTTTGAATTGTTATGCAAAGTCGATAGAATTTGAAGGAAGTGGTTCTTCAATGTCTTCATATTACATTCTATTTGTATTCAGGAACGTAGTTCTGTTGAAAATCAGAGTGTCAAGTTTAAATCCATATTACGTAACGAGGAGAGAATAAAATTTTCAAATAGTTTGAGCTTCAAATTCAGATGGAAAGAAGAGAAAGAAATGATCACAACTATATATTAATAATTCACTGCTTTGAATGTTTCAAGTACAGAACAACATAAAATGCTCAATTTCCACAGCTTCTCAAAAGGCAAATGATATTATTAAATTAGATGTATATAAAGACAAGGAAGGCTTTTCTTGCCCTTTTAAAATAAACACAAGATTAAAGAATTTACAGCATGGAGATGGAGCTCACAGTAACCATGAACACTGGCTACATTAATAAAAGTACCAAATGACTTTTATACATTTCCTTTCCTTGCTCTCTGAATTTTCTCTGCACTTAATCTTAATGCACTGATGAAGCGGCTATTAGCATCACAGAATTCTACCACTTCATAAGTGATTAGGTGCAGAGAAAATTCAGAGCAAGGGAAAGGAAATGAAATGTATGAAAGTGAAGGCTGGGATGGTGGAAGGACATGACACTTCCTGCTAAATTAAACATTGCCTTCTCAGTTGAAGTTGGTAATATGGAAACATGGTTAACTCATTACAACTTAAAGCATTTATGTACCAAATACCTGAGATGATGTGTGGAGAGCTTTTCCACTAGAGCTGTTGCCATTCTCTCACCTACAACCAGAAGGAAGGTGACCACTATGTCATGGTAACCTTGGTAATAGTGAAGCTGGGGATTTTTCTTCAGTACCTCTAGAATGCTATCGATTAACTCTTCTTGAAGTTCTTTCCGCTTTGCATCTGGCATCCCTGTAGATGTCATGGATTTATGGCAAACATAAAAATTGGTCAAACAGCATACAAATTTAATATGCGACTCATAATTCACCTTTTGCACACAAATATGTAGGTCAGCTTAACAAGAAACATTAGCTACTAACATGAAAACCAGTTACATAACAGGATAAAATAACTTCAACTCATGAACATTCAAAAAGGTATTTTTCCTTCAAAGTACGTTTTATAAGCAGGCAATTTATCCATACAGTCCCTGCTCAATGGATGTATGAGCAAATGGCTGGAGTACTGGCCCAACTTTTAAATTCACTTGCATTATATTTTCCAATTGGTGTCCCCAGTAATTGGACAAAGTGCAGAGTGCTCGTCTCTTTACCCAAAGAAATATCCAAAGGAAGCCCATTTATATGGGAATGGTGGCATCCAATGAAGATTCATCAAACTGACTCCCAACAGGATGGAAGTTTCTTGCCATGGGAGATCAGTAGGATATGACGACCAATTTTGAAGTTCAGAGGAATGAGAGTTGACCTCTTTGAAGCATTATGGATTAGTGTCTGGTATCAGTTATTCATAAAGTCTGACTGACTAAGTAGATGCTAAGCAGCCATATTCCTCACGAGACACTCCTAAAACTGGAGACAGCATCGCAGACTGTGAATCTTTGGAATTCCCTACTTCAGAGGGAGTGTTAAATTATGTATAATAAAGACTATAGGGAATCAACTAGGATATTATTAAAATATATTAACTGCTATTGTATTAATGGAAGCATTAAACCGTTCCGAATGAGCATTTTTTCGACAAGCTAGGCTGACTTACCAGGTGGAAAGCGTCGCAACGATCGCTGGACATCCAGTAACACCTGCTGATAGTCTTTATTGTTCTTTCGGAGTTCTGGTCCTGTTTCAAATGTTAATTGCACAAAGTATAAGTTAAACATTTAAAAAAAGCAGCCAGCCAGCAGCTCTGGGATACATACAAGTAATTAAATCACATTCCAAGACAATTTGAATGACAATAGCTTTTCAACAACCCAAGTTAAAGTCATTAATATTGGTCAAGCTCATCACCAAGGCATTGTACTTAAGTTAATAATTGCTAGTTTTTAAAATTAAGATCTATAAGGCAATACCCATTAAATCAGATTATAATTAAAATTCCCAGTATAGATTTGTACATTAAAAATGAGTGTCTATCATTTCAGGTTATCTGTTAAAACTAACCAGGGAATCTCCACTGATCACTCTTCAATTCCATGCCAGGCTCAGCGTTAAGTGCTCTCATCTCAAAAAGTCATGAATTCAAGTACACAGCCTAAGCTGACATCAGTGTGCTATTGAGATTGGTTTATTGTTGAAAGTACTGCTTTGCAGGCAAGATGTGAAATTGAAACTTCTAGTGCTACTGCAGGTGGACAGAAAAGATTCCATGGATTCAGTGAGCTATCTTTCAGTCACTACTATTAAACTTAATTAACTGGCATGATTTTGTCTCATGCTTGTTGAGGGAAAATTATTTTGTGAAAATTATATTAAATTTACCACATTACATTACCATACAAAGCAATGCTGGCACTTTGAAAGTAATTCATTGGATGCAAAGCATTTAGGTCATCCCACCTAAAGACATAAAAGGCACCATGTAGCAAAACAAGTAAATTCTCCCTTAAAGTCACACTAGAAAGTGTGAATTTTGGCTGAGAACAGGACACAGCTCTCTCAACTTTGCAAGGAAAACAAAAGTTATTGAGCAGCACATTATGGCAAGTTGGTGTTGTCAAGTAGATAATAGACTCCAGAAAAGTGAAGGGAAATACCAGATAGTTTCAATGTCACAAAGGACACAGTTTGTGCTTCTCTGCTGCAGCAAGTTTGGAGTAGTAGGAAATACAGGAATTGGTATAGGACATAGCAACACATTAAGAACTGTGCAGTAGAAATTGAAGGTGGAAAGAAAGTACAGTGATTTGTAGAATTAACCTTCCTCCATAAAAGAGTTCATAAAAAGATACACATTTCATTTGAAGTCAATTCACAATAAAATTTCTACACCAAGCCTGAGCCCATGGCATATATTTGGCCTACAGCCTTAAATCAAGTTCATGTCAGTTCTAAACTTTAGAGATCTTAAATGTTGCAACAGCACTGAATCCTAATCAAATACATTGAATGCAAGTAGTACCTGGTTTGGATGGCAGTTCCTGTGTGTTTATATTAAGCAGCTTTGGCCATACTTTGCAACGAATTTCATCTGTCAGAAGACCACCTTCACTGATTGCCATTCTCCTCAATGCAGCTACATCCACGGGAGAGCAGTTTAAGGCCTGGAAGATTTCTGCTACCTTTCGCTTTCTTTTTGATTCATTGTCTGACAGAAAATACAAATGACAAAATTACAGCATTAAATTTGAATTTTTCTCTTCTCCATTCTGAGCAACTTTTCCGATTCCAATTTCCTGTAGAGAAATAAGTGCCCAAGATTTGAGAGATCATAATTTCGCCATGTTCTACCATGCAGAAGTTTAGCAATGAATTCTGACCACCTAAAACATTGTTCAAAAATTTTATTTGTACGTACCTACACTACAGTCATATTAGTTGATACTTGTCCAAAAATGCCAGCCTCAATTAAATAAAGAGATCTAGGAGATAGTTATAGATGTAAAGGACCATTCCCTATAATTAACATCGCTGAAATAGTACAGGAAAATATACCAAGAAGGTATTTTCATTGAGATCACATTAGTATTACATATCTGTAAACTGTAATCTACATTTCTTTTTTGAATAATAAGTAGCACTCAAGACTTTCCTTATTCCTGAGGGGGTGAAAAGAAATCTATTCAATAGATTATTCCATCTTATGCCCAGCTATTAGCTATTTCAGGATGGGAAAACAATCAGCAGAGCTAGCTAGAAATATTTGCCATGAAACAAATCAGTGTTAGGTTACTGACAGGTAAGGTAGAATCCCACAAAATTTAGGACAAAGCTACATCTATAATGTGCCCTAATTCCCAAATTAAGAACAACCTGTTTTGACACTCCCATTTTCACACACAAGATTTATTGCATTGTATTCAAAGATTTTTGGCCCAGCAGAACTTCCATGTGACCTTCTCAGCACAATGATATTATTTAATGCCATTAAAGCTGTTCTCAAATAGATTTGTACATGTTATTAACTGAGTTGAGCTTTAGGTTTTAGCAAAAATATTAATTTTCACTGAATTTAAATTTAAATCCAGGTAAATGTTATAGAGGTAATTAATCAAATTTTCTTCCTTGGTCCTCCAAAAGTAACATGATGTCCCAACTCCTATACTCTATGATCTGAGCAGTGAAAGCAAGCATGCCAAAATGTTTTATATACCACTGTCTACTTGTGACAACTTTCAAATGAACTATGTACTTGAACCCCTAGGTCTCTCTGTTCTAAAAGACTCCCCAGGGCCTACCATTAACTGTGTAGTCCTGCACTTGTTCATCTTACCAATATGCAACACCTTACATTAATCTAAATTAAACTCCATCTGCCAGTCCTTGGCCTAATTGATCAAGATTCTTTTGTATTCTAAGATATGCTTCTTCACGGTCTAATATACCACCAATTTTGGTGCCAAACTTACTAACCTTGCTTCTAATGTTCCCATCCAAATTGTTTGTATAGATGACAAACAATAGCGAACCCAGCACCGATCCCCACAGAAACACTGCTGATTACAGGCCTCTAGTCTAAAGAAAACACTCCAACACCAATCGCTATCTCCTACCGTCAAGCCAATTTTGTATCTAACTGGCAAGGTCCCTGAATCTCACGTGATCTAACTTTACTAATCAGCCTTACTAAAGTTCACGTAGACAATATCTATCACTCTGACCTCAAAGCTTCTTGATCACGTCCTTAAAAATTTAAATCAAATTAGTGAGACACTATTTTCCACACACAAAGCCATGCTGACTATTCCTAAACAGTCCTTGCCTAAGTGACATGTTTTCTTGTAATAGCTGTCACGTTCACTGCTCAAAATGACTTTGACCTTTGTTTTAAAAAAATTCACCTTCACATAACTGAAAACTAGAATTTGGTCTTCCTCCATTTTTAATTTCAAGTTCCCAATATATACCTCTAACAATAAGAATTTAAAACAATACACTCAAGAGATTATGAATTTTCTACAATGGCCTGCTAGGCATTGTTCTGCATGACATCTGACAAATTCAAATGGGATTTACCACAGAAATTTAGAAACAATTTGTAATTTAGAATGGAACAGCATAAATTTGAACAATGATCATACTGTTGTTCAGTGAGTAGTAACTGAGAGCTTGGATGTTAAAAGCTAATGTGCTCACATACAACTTGCAACAGTGGATCATTGTGTACCCTCCACATTGTCTTCTACTGACCGACCCCTCTGATAGAGTTTCAACCACTACGTGAAAGCAAAATCCTGTGGATGTTGGAAATACTAAGCATGTTAGACAGTATTTGTGAAGAGCAGCAGCAAACAGTGTAGGCAGACACCCTTCTCTATAATAGGTTAGTATGCAAAAATAATTGATCTGGAATATTTCTCCACAGACGAGGCACAGTCGAACCTTCTGAGTATTCGCAGCAACTGATTTTTTTCAATGCACAATGCACCACTCGAGACTCCTCAGAGACTGAAGCAATCCATGTCCAAAAGCAGTGAGACCTGGCCAGCATTCAGATTTCGGTTGATAAGTGGCAAGTAACATTCAGTCAAAGAAATGCCAGGCAATGACTATTACCATCAAATGGTTGGATTCCCTCTTGATATTTGATGACAATACCATTGCTGAATTGTCCCACAATCAACGTTTGGAATAACCACTGATCAGCAACCAAGCTGGACCAGCCATATAAATGCAGTTTTTAAGGGCAGGTCAGGAAATGGAAATTCTGCAGTGAGTAACTTACTTTGTGACTCCCAAATGCTTGTCCACCATCTTCAAGGCACAAGTCAAGACTATGATGCAATGCTACCATTTGATTGGATTGTGCAGACCCAGTAATAATCAAGCAGCTCAACAATATTCACCAACTTCAATATTCACTCAACCCTCCATCAAATCATTTTGCCAGCTGTGTGCCTCATGTGCAGAAAACATTGCAACAACTTACCAAGGTTCCTTTGATAGCACCCCAAACCTGCAAGCTCTACCACCTGAAAGGGCATGAGACACACAGGGGCACATCCACCTGCAAATTCCCCTCCAAGCCGCAAGCATGATCCTGAAGTGGGACGATACAGCCATTCCTTGACTGCTGCAGCATCAAAATCCTGGAAACACCTTCATAGTTGAACTGTGGGTGTACATACAACACAAGGATTGCAGCAGTTCAAGCACCAGCAGAAAGCAAAACCATGAAGGCAGATAATTATCTCAATAGCCATAAAATTGAGAGAGGGGATTGTACAATGAGGCCTGGGTGTCCTCATACAACAGTCGTTATAGGTAAGCATAGAGGTGCAGCAGGCAGGAAAGGCAGCAAATGGAATGTTGGCCTCCATAGTGAGAGGATTCAAGTACAGCCAACAGGCAATTTGTATGCAATTACACAACACCTTGACAAAAATCACACCAGTGCAGTTTTGGTCTCCTTGTCTTAAGCAGAATGTTCTTGCTACAGCAAAGATTTACCAGATTGATTCCTGGGGTAGCAAGGCTGATGTATGAGGAGAATCAGATGTACAGCACAGAAACAGACCTGTCCTCCCAACTCATCCATGCCAATCAGATATCCTAAATTAATCTAGTCCTATTTGCCAACATTTGGCCCACATCCCTTTAAAACCTTCCTATCCATATACCCATCCAGATGCCTTTTAAATGCTGCCATTATACCAGCCTCCACCACTTCCTCTGGCAGCCCATTCCATACATGCACCACCCTGTGTGAAAAGGTTGCCCCCCTTAGGTCCCTTAATTTTGGACTTCCCTATCCCGGGGAAAAGACCTTGGTTATTCACCCTATCCGTGCCCCTCACAAATTTATAGACTTCTATAAGGTCACCCCTCAACCTTCAACACTCCATGGAAAATAGCCCCAGCGTATTCAGCATCTCCCTATAGCTCAAACCCTCCAACCCTGGTAACATCCTTGTAAGTCTTTTCTGACCCTTTCAAGTTTCACAACATCCTTCTAATAGGAAGGAGACCAGAATTGCACACAATATTCCAACAGTGGCCTAACCAATGTCCTGTACAGCTGCAACATGACCTCGCTACTCCTATTCTCAATGTACTGACCAATAAAGGCAAGCATACCAAATGCTTTCTTCACTATTCTGTCTACCTGCAACTCCACTTTCAAGGAACTATAAACCTGCACTCCAAGGTCTCTGTTCAGCAACACTGCCTAGGACCTTACCATTAAGTGTGTAAGATCTGCCCTGATTTTTCTTACTAAAATGCAACACCTCATATTTACGTAAATTAAACTCCATCTAATCAAAGCCCCATTGCACTTTGAGGTAACCTTCTTGTCTGTCCTCTACATTACCAATTTTGATGTTACCTGCAAACTTACTAACCGTACCTCCTACGTTCACATCCAAATCATTTATATAAAATGACAAAAAGCAGTGTTCTCAACACCGATCCTATTGGCACACCACTGGTCACAACTCTGTGCTGAGGAGTGGGAAATGAAGTTTAGTTTTTAAATGTGAAGTGTGGCATTTTGGTAGGTAAATCAGGGCAGACTTTATGTACTTAATGATAAAGTCATGGGGAGCATTGCTGAACAAGAGACACCTTAGGGTGCAGGTTTATAATTCCTTGAAAGTAGAGTCGCAGGTAAACAGGATGATGAAGGCAGCGTTTAAGCATGCTTGCCTTTACTGAACAGCCTGAAAGGCAACCCCCACCACCACCTTCTGTCTCCTACCTTTGAGCCAGTTCTGTGTAATCCATGTGATCTAACCTTGCTAACCAGTCTACCACGTTGAACCTCGTCAAAACATCTTACTGAAGTCTATATAGATCATGTCCACCGCTCTGTCTTCACCAATCCTCTTCATTACTTCTTAAAAAAAACACTCAATCAAGTTAGTGTGACACAATTTCCCATACACAAAAGGCATCTTGAGTATCCCGAATTAGTCCTTCCTTGCCTTTCCAAATACATGAAATCCTGACCCTCAGGATCCCCTTCAACAACTTGCCCACCTCAGTCTATAGTTCTCTGGCTTTTCCTTACCACCTTTCTTAAAGTGTGGCACCACATTAGCCAACCTACAGTTCTCCAGCAACTCACCTGTGGCTATCAATGACACAAATATCTCAGGAAGGGGCCCAGCAATCACGTCCCAAACTTCCCACAAAGTTCTGAGGTACACCTGAACAGGTCAGAGCACGCAGAGAAGATTTACCAGGATGTCACCTGAATTGCGGAGTTTCAGCAATGAAGAGAGATTAGACAAACAGATTGTTTTCTTTAGAGAAGACTGAGAAGGGACATGATTGAAAAGTTTGAGGGGCACAGATAGGGTAGACAGGAAGCAACCTTCTCCTTGGTGGAGGGAACAATGACCAGGGAACCATAGATTGAAGGGAAGGAGCAGAGGAGGAGATGAGGAAAAGCTAATTCACCCGAGGGTGTTGAGAATCTGGAACTCACCGTCTGTAAGAGTGGTAGATAGGCAGGAGGCTGGAAGAACACAAGCCAAGCAGCATTAGGAGGTGGAGAAATCGACATTTCAGGTGTAACCTTTCTTCAGAACTGTTGTGGGTGTAGGGGGAGCTGCAAATAAGGCAGGGGGGCAGGATAGTGACACAGGGGATAGGTGAAGACAGGTAGAGGATACGACTTGGTTGGTCAATGGGAGGAATGAATCCAGTGGTGGCAGGGAGGAGTGGAAGGGAGAGGAAGGGGCTGGTAAAGGATTCAAGGACGGGGAGGGAGATTATTTGAAGTTGGAGAACTCAATGTTGAGTCCTCCAGGCTGTAGGCTGCCCAGACAAAAGATTCAATTCCCTACAGAATGGAAACAGGCCCTTTGGCCCAACAAGTCCACATCAACCCTCCGAAGAGTAACCCACCCAGACCCATTTCCCTCTGACTAATGCACCTAACGCTATGGGCAATTTAGCAGGGCCAATTCACCTGACCTGCACATTTTTGGACTATTGCAGGTAAACAGAGCACCCGGAGGAAACCCACGCAGACACGGGGAGAATTTGCAAACTCCACACAGTCGCCCAAGGCTTGAACTGAACCAGGGAGGAGTGCTGAGGCAGCAGTGCTAACCACTGGGCCACCATGCCGGCCGAGGTGTTGTTCCTCCAATTTGTAGTTTGGTTCATTCTGGCAATAGAGATGGCCAAGGATGGTCAAGTCAGCAAAGAAGTGGGAAGGGGAATAGACATTGGCCAAGACTAGGAGGTGCGGTCAATCCCTGCGGGACTGACTGAGATCTCAGCGAGCCATTCCCCAAGACTGGTAGAAGCAGAAACCTTCAACATTTCAGAAGTATTTAGGTGTGCAGTTGCAATCCCAACAGTTAGGTGCTTGCCTTTGACCAGCACAGACATGGTGGACCGAATGGTCTTTTTGTGCACTTTAGACCTCTATTAGAAAACTTGTGGTGAACAGCCAGCTGCAATTATCCTGCACGTATCGATTAACACGACACAACCCCCTGAAAAAAAAAACCCTTTTAAAACTTTTAAGATAAATAACGCACTAAAATGAAAAGTTACCATCAGCTGATATCCCTTTCGACAAATGTCAATAAACTAGACGCAACCTAGCCTGATAGTTCCCAGCTCCCTCCACCCCAAAACGTCGCCACGCCATTCGCTACCGAGACCGCCCCTTCCCCTAACGACCTCCTCCGATTGGAGGACATCGCCATCAATCAAACAACCAGTATTAAGCTTGGTTGACAGGGAAAACCAGGGCGGTCTCAGGAGGCTTCCACCTCCTCCTTCACCAACCCCCATGGCCAATAATAAAAATACTGAAGTGGAAACAAAACAAGCCGTCTGGAGCGACGCACGGACATTTGCTGCCAGAAATTCGAAGATACGGATTCATCCTCATTCGGAACGTTGTACATTCTATTCGCCCCATACACAAACCCCCTTTTTAATAAGATTTTGATTGAATTTACCTTGTTTCCCGATCCCGTTTATCGAGTTGCTTCGAGTTTTCTTCAGATACATCGCAGCGGCCAGCTGCCGAGCAGGAGACGCATCTTAAGCCCAGACTTCGCTGTTTGGCCTGTGTTGTATTCTCAGAGTCCGCCTCATACCGCACCAGTCATGCCCGGGCCGCTGCCGCTACCACCGCCTCTCTGAGGTAAAGGATCGTTGGGGGAGGGGGAGGGGGAGGGGGAGGGGAAGAGGGCGGTTGGCGGTTGGAAGATTCCCCCCCCCCTCTTCAAAAGCACGGGACACATGCGCGCGAGGGCGTGCCCACGTATGGCGTCAGCCACAGCCGCCTCCATGGCAACCCTTGTGATGTCGCGACGTTGAGGGAAGCCCCGCGCGTGCCCCGCCCCCCCCCGCTCCAGGCCGGACTGGAGACGGACCGGAAGTGGGCCATTCAGCCCATCTCATCTGGTCAGCCGTTCAGTGAAATGAGGGGAGGGTGCTGTTTAAACAGCCTATATGGCCCATGATCAATCCCAGCCACACTGAAATGTCTCGATAAAGGAGCCACGCTTCGAAAGTCTGTGATTTAAAATAAACCTGCTGGACTGTAAACTGGTGCCTTGACTTTGTCCACCCCAATTTAACACCAACACCTTGACAGCATTCTGAAATGAAACAGAAGATTGCCTGTTTCGGAGATCTGAAACAACAACAGAAATTGAGACAGAAACTCAGCAGGACTGGCAGCGCTGAGGAGAATTAAAGCAAAGTCAACATTTTGAGTCTAGTGACCCTTCTTCAAAACTGCTATTACTGATGAAAAAATGGTATTTATGACTGCAGCTAAAGTCTCACCAGCAATTAAACTCTTTCCACACAGAAGGGGAGCATACCCGCATCCACCTTCCCGACTAAGCAAAGGTTAGACCACCAAATCTGGAAGACTTGCTTCATGTTCCCTCTGTTCAGATTTGATGACTGGAATCCATTTGATTTTCTCAATGTACCTCTCAGATCATTTTAAAATCTTTCTCCTCCCACCTTAAGCTTTGGACTCACCCATTCAAAGTAAAAGATCTTGGCTGTTCAGGCGAAAGTGAAGACTGCAGATGCTGGACATCAGAGTCAATATTAGAGTGGTGCTGGAAAAGCACAGCAGGTCAGGCAGCATCCGAAGAGCAGGAAAATCGACGTTTCGAGCAAAAGCCCTTGATCAGGAATGAGGCTGGGAGCCTCCGGGTTTTATCTCTTGACCCCAGAGGCTCCCAGCCTCATTCCTGATGAAGGGCTTTTGCCTGAAACGTTGATTTTTCTGTTCCTCGGATGCTGCCTGACCTGCTGTGCTTTTCAAGCACCATTCTAATCTTGACTCTGATTTTGGCTATTCACCCTATCCATGCCCATCATGATTTTATAAACCTCTATAATGCCTCCAGCTGTCCAGAGAAAAAAGCCCAAGCCTGTTCAGCCTCTCTATAGCTCAAACCCTCCAGCCCCAACAACATCCTTGTAAGTCTTTTCTGCACTCTCAAGTTTAACAACATCCTCCATATAGAAGGGCGATCAGAATTGAATGCATTATTCATCCCAACTCCTGTACCTAAAGGCAAACGTGGCAAACAGCCTCAACAGCCCTTTACAGTAAATAATTTGACAGATTCACTACCCTCTGACAGCAGAAGTTCATCCTTATCTCTGACTTAAATGTTCAACCATTTATTCTGAGATTCTGCCCTCTAGTCCTACACTGTACCACAAGAGGAAACAATCTTTCAATGTCTGCCCTGTCAAGTCGCCTAAGAATCCTGAATGTTTCAATAAGGTTGCCTTTCATTCTTTTAAACTCCAATGAATACAGGCTTGACCTACTTGACCTATCCTCATATGATAGTCCCTCCACACTTGGTATCGGCCTGGTAAACCTTCACTGTACTGCCTCCAATGCCAGTATGTTACCTTAGAGAAGGGGCCTGTAACAGTTCACAGTATTCCAGCTGTAGTCTTTCTCGTGCCTTGTATAATTTTAGCACAATTTCCATTTACTAATGTGCACTTCAAGTGGGAAAGGCAAAAGGCAGGGTCTGTGGTCAAGCTCACTGCTTTGAGCAGTAACTTTGGATTTGAGCTAGAAGGCTGCAGGTGTGAATCCCACTCCACAGGTTTTGAGTATACCAGTCTTGGCTAAGACTTCTATGTTGAATACTGAGGGTATCCTCCTCTGGAGGGTCCTATCAATTTAGGATCATGAGTCTTTGCCATTGGTTCTATTGGTGAAACAGAATGATTCTTGACCTGCACAATATTGGGTACATAAGACAGAATGTCCCATGAGGTACAGAAAACTGGGATACAGAGTACTGTACAGAAATTTGCTTCCTTAGCACCTCTTCTGCCACTTCACATCATTATTAAGACATTTTAGGAACTTTTTTGTGCGACATTGGAACTCTGTGCCTCAGATGGCAGTGGAGGTGGGGGGTCATTAAACATGGTTAAGGCAGATATAGATAAATTATAAGGAAAGGGAAGTCTAAAATTAGAAACATAAATTGCTAACAAAACTCAGCAGGAATTAGTGGAGAAAGTTAAAGTTTTGTGTCCATTATGACTAATCTTTGGAACTGAAAGGGACTGGAAAATAATGGTCTTTATGTTGTCATCAAAAAGGAAGAGGTACAGGTAGTGGAGGATGCCCAGAGTAAAAGACAAGGGAGTGCTAACAGTGGTAGAGAAACAATTTAAATGCAGAATAGATGTTAATAGCAGAAAATAGGTCAGCTCCACTGAGAGCGATCCATATAAACAAGACCTGAGGTTACAGGGATGAAATCAAAATGAAGGAAAGTGTTTGTGCTCTCAAACCCAATGTTAATTCCTGAAGGCTGTAAAGTCCTTTAGTGAAAAATTAATTGCTGTCCCTCCAGTTTGCACAGGGCTTCTGTTGAACATTACAGCAGGTCTAGAACAGAACTGCTAGCATAAGAGCATTGGTATACAGGCTTTCCCCTGGTTACGAACACCCGACGTGGGAACACCCGTACTTACATACAAACCTCCATAAAGCCTATTATTTTAAAAAATCAAGTTAGGTACAATGGTTTGTACTAACAAACAGACAGACTACTTTGCGCAACGCTCAAAACACTGCACGTTTTCAGCAGTTCGTCAGCCCAATGGAGAACAATGCCACGCCATCATTGCCATTTTAAGTTGGATCATGTAAACATTGTTGCGTGTGTTGTTTTGACTTAAATTTTTTTGTGTGTTTACCCTCATAATCATGGCTTCAAAGCGTAAATCTGATGCAAGTGATAGTGATGCATCGAAGAAAAGGAAAATGATCACGACTGAAAAGAAAGTGGAAATAAAGCGATCAGAGAGAGGTGAAACACCAGCAATCATTGAAAGCGCTTGGCTACAATCAGTTAACGATCGGGACGATTATAAAGGACAAGAGGAGGGTAATGGAGCATGTAAAAGACTGTCCCAATGAAAGTCACACATATCACTAAGCAATGCAGTGGTTTAATTATTGAAATGGCAAGGCTATTGGTAATTTGGTTAGAGGATCAAATTCAGCATAATATTCCTATTAGCCTGGGCTCAATGCAAGAAAGGCTGGAAGCTTTTTCAGTGATTTAAAAGCTGCACGTGCAGCAAGTGAAGGTGCTTTTTGATGAAGAATTTGTTGCAAGTAGGGATTGGTTCAACTATTTCAAAGTGAGGGTAAATGAACACGAGATGTGAGTTGTACGTAACTGTTCTGACTTACACACAAATTTGACTTACGGACAGACTTAAAAACGGAACTTGTTCATAACCCGGGGATTTCCTGTATTGAAATGACAAGCCATCGAAGGTCAGGGTCATTTTTACAGACAGAACAGAGGTGTACTGCAAAGCGATCACCCAACCTGCATTTGATGTGACCAGAGGAAGCTACCTTGTGATCAATGGATACAACAGTCTAAATTGAAAGAAGTACAAGAATATTGCTGCTTTACCAGAAGGTGCATTTGGATCCTGAGACACTGATGTAGAAAGGAGATAAAAGGATAAGTGTTACACCTTCTGTGATTGCATTAGAAGGTATCATGGGGATTTGGAATTGTGAGGAGTGACACCAGATTGGACTCAGGGAATAGTCCCTGAGAAATGCCAAGCATGGAGAGGAGGGTCAGATGTGTTTGATGGTGGTAATCCTGCTGGATGTGGAGGATGATCCATTGAATGCAGGGGCTGGTGGGGTCCAAAGTGAATACAATGGGAATCATATTGTTCTGAGAGGAAAAAGTGAGGGCAGAAGTGCAGAAATGGGTTGCAGATGACTGAGGGCCCTGTTAACCAAGATAGGGGGTAATCTTTGGTGTAAGAAAAAGGATGACCTATAGAAGCACTCCTGTGGAATGTGGCATAATTGATTCAGATGCAACATAGACAGGACGTGGTATTTGGAACACAACAGGTCAATCATGGCTTGTTGAATGGCCTACTTCATATGTTTGTATGACTTGGAGCATGATGCTGCAGCTGGATAGACAAGTTGTCAACATTTTGAATGACTGAGTCAAGCTCCACCCAGACATTATTTTAATGATGCTGTGCCACAAGGTAAGTTTCAGAGTACCTGCCCTGAATATGGCCTTTTGAGAATTCAACAAGACTTGGTGAAACTCAAGTAGCAAAAAACCGGATGATTGGAATCAATAGACACACCATCCTTTACTTGGAATGAAGAACTTTGAACTTGTGGGTATCACCGAATGAGATAGTCACTTTTTTGCCTGTTTTAAAATCAGTGAGAAACTGCTTCAGTGACAAAATTAAACCAAAATCTATGGAATTAGTTGCAAGTCATCAAGCAACTACAATAACTAATAGCCATTTTTTTGCAAGTGGGAAATCCTAATATCGAGGACTCTCCCCAACTTGTTCTAACTCCAAGCTCACCTGAGAACAACCTCCTAGAAATTCAACTATAAGAAACTTCAAGCCTGCTCAGAATTCTTTGCTTCCTAAGACCTTCACTTCAACAAAAACTTTAACTTAATCTAAGAAGCTACAGGCCTCATAGAGAACAGAATGAGATAATTATAAGCTGTAACAATCTAATACATTCAGAGCACTTCGGGATATAAAAAAACTTCATCTGTATCTAATCTTCATGTATCTGAGGCTGTGTGACGTGAGTGAATGAAATGTTGCCTTATTTTGGATCTACGTGAGTGAGAACAAAACAGCTCACAAAAAGACTTGCTGCTGGAATTCTGTAATTGGGACACTGAGAATACAAAAACATACATTTTACAAACAGGGACAGTAAAATGAACATACTGGCAGGGAGATTTGCTAGAGCTGCTCAGAATGATTTAAACTGTTAAGGTGGGGGAGGGAGGGTACATCCCCTTGAAAGAAAGATTTGCATTTCCATAGCACATTTGATGATCATTTAATGTCTGTTGAAGCACTTCACAGCCAACATAGCACTTTTTGAAGTATTTAAAATTCGTTCATGGGATGTAGGTATCATTGGCTGAATCAACAGTTATTTCCTAACCCTGGTTTCTCTTGAGAAGGTGATGGTGTGCTGCCTTCTTGAACTGCTGCAGTCCTTGGAGTATAAGAACACCCACAGTGCTGTTAGAAAATGAATTGCAACAATTTGAAGGGATGGTGATACAGTTCAAAGTCAGGATTGGATGGAGATTCACAGGCAGTGGTGTTCGCTTTCATGTGCTGGCCTTGCCCTTCTCGGTGGTGCAGGTTGCAAGTTTGGAAGGTGCTGTCAAAGGAGCCTCAGTGAATTGCTGCTTCTGGGTGTAATTACTATTATAATGTAGAAAACATGCCAGCTACTTTGTACATAGAAAACTTGAACAATAACTGTATAGTCTAATTCTTTGATGTTGACTGTGGCATAAATATTTGACTAGGACTTTAATGAGATCATCCCTGCAGTTACAAACATACATATGAATTAGGTTGTAAGTTTGCTCACTGAGCTGGTAGATTTGTTCTCAGACACTTTGTCATCATGCTAGGTAACCTTATCAGTGAGCCTCCAGTGACGCATTGGTGTTCTGATCCGTTTGCTATTTATGTGTCTTGATCTGTTGTGGTGAGTGATATTATTCCTGGTTCTGTTTCTGAGAGGTTAGCAAATGGTGTCCAATCGATATTTTTGTTAATGGAGTTCTGGTTTGAATGTCAGGTCTCTAGGAATTCCCATGTGTGTTTGTTTGGCCTATCCCAGGATAGATGTATTGTCCCAGTCAAACTGGTGTCCATCTTCATTTGTCTCTATGGATACCAGTGATAGTTAGTCACGTCTTTTGATGACTAGTTGGTGCTCATGTAACCTGGTGGCTAGTTTCATGCTTGTCTGTCCAGTATGATGTTGGTTGCAGTCACTTTGAATGTGATGTTCGTTCTGCTGGCTGTGGATGTGGGGATCTTTAAATTCATCAGGAGCTGTTTCGGTGTGATGGTAGGTTTGTGGATTACTATGATGCTTAGGGGCCAGAATAATCTGGTCGCCATCTCGGAGATGTCTTTAATGTAGGGCGGAGTGGCTAGAGTTTCTGGGCGTGTTATGTCTTCCTGTCTAGGGCTGTTGTGCAGGAATTGGCGGACTGTGCTTATTGGGTAACTATTGATCCTCAAAATGTTGCACAGGTGTTTTTCCTCGGCTTCTCATAGTTCCTGGGTGCTGCAGTATGTTGCGGCCCATTTAAATAATGTCCTGATGTAGCTCCGTTTGTGGGTGTTGGGATGATTGCTCCTGTAGTCGAGTATCTGGTCCGTGTGTGTGGCGTTCCTGTCAATACTGGTCTGCAGCTCTCCATTGGCTTTTTGTTCTACTGTGATGTCTACATATTAATTCGATACTTCAGTATGCCACTTGGCTTTTCAAGCCTGTTCTGCCATTGAATAAAATTGTGGCTAATCTGATTACTCCATTTTCTTGCCCACCTCCAATAAGCAAAGGCCTTAAAGATTATCAAGAACCTTGTCTACCTCAAAAATATTGAAGGAGTCTGCTCTTACTAGAGTTCCAAAGAGTCACAACTCTCCATGAGAGAAAAAAAAATCTCTATTTATTTTAAATGGGTGGCACCTTATGTTTAAGCAGTGTTGCTCATTCTAGAATTTCTCCCAAGAGGAAACATTCTCTCCATATCCATGTGGAGAGGATCCCTCAGGACTTTACATATTTCAATCAAATCATCTCATCCTTTTCTAAATTGCAGCAGATACAAACCTAACCTGTTCAACTGTTCCTTATAAATATGGGATCATGTACAAATAATGACCGAAATCAGTGAGTAGCGAAAATAACCTCTTTATTCAGCAACCACAGAACAAGTTCGAGGCGGCAATAGAATGCTGAATAGAGGCCCTTTTTACACAGTTTGTACATGTATTAAAATCTCATTACTATGGTGTTTTTGTTTTATCTGTAGTACAGAGTCAAAGAGTGTGGTGCTGGAAAATCACAACCGGTCAGGCAGCATCTGAGGAGTAGGAGAGCCAATGTTTCGGGCATAATCCCTTCATCAGAAATCAGGCTTGTGGGTCAAGGGGGCTGAGAGATAAATGGGAGGGGGATGGAAGTACAGGGAAATTTCTGTCAAATGTGGAAGGATCCTTTGGGGCCTTGGATGGAGGTGAGGGGGGAGGTATGAGTGCAGGTTTTGCACTTCCCGCGATGACAGGAGGAGGTGAGAGTGGGTTGGTGGAGGGGGCATGGACCTGACAAGGGAGTTGCAAAGGGAATGGACTCTCCCAAGTGCAGATAAGGGTGAGGAGTGGTGGTGGTGTCTGTTTGTATGCCTGAAACGTCAACTCTCCTGCTCCTTGGATACTGCCTGACCAGCTGTGCTTTTCCAGTACTACACTCTTCAACTCTGAGCTCCAGCATCTACAGTCCTCACTTTCTCCTCCTATTCTATAGCACACAAAGGGTTGGAGGGCTCTTGTCTTGGAAGACAGGAGATGGTTTAAAACGTGCTAAATGCTGGCTGCTACATCTGATGGGTGGTCTGTCCGGTCTGCTTGCATGATTAGGAGGTGTTAGCTCTTTTGTCTTTTAAGTTAGTAAATGTTAGTAAAAGTACGAGGCCTATGTGCCTTAAATAAGTTATAAATCGTAATAAAAGAATAAGGGATATTAAACTGATTACTGCAGCTGTGTTGTGAAATTTATTTATTATTTGCCAGTATGAATTTCATTCATTCATGCAAGCGCGGTTTTGTCTTAAAGGGAAATTGGCCCATTTAAAAGATATTTAACAGGTACTTAATCTTTCAAATCCAGGAGACGGTTGGTAAAGGCTGACTAATATTATAATGTTTCATGGAGATTTGATTGGGATGATATTGTTCTGTACACTGACGTAAACACTGCTTGTCGCAGGGACTGATAAGGTGTGGGAAATCAAAGATGGGGTTGAAAGAATTGTTTTTAAAGTTGGATACTACAGAACTGTGGTTTTATAAATGAACGAATGAAACTATTACAGTAAATAACAGGTTAGTAAAGGGTTATGAATGAATGGGAACTCGGTATTAATGAATATAGCAAGCTGGTGAGTGAGTTAATAAAGGTAGTCTCACTATCTCACATTTCAGGTATTAGCATAGAAAGCTTTCTCTGAACTGCTCCCAATGCATTTCATCTTTACTAAATAAAGAGATCAGATCCAGTCTCACCAATGCCCTGTGTGACTTAATCTTAACTTCCTCCTTTTGTTTTAATTCTCCTTGCAATAAATGATAACATTATTCCTAAGTAATTACTCTATTGATGTTTTGCTATCATTCACTGGTTCCTTCTGCACCTCGGAGCACTGGATCTTATGTAAGATGACTTACAGAAATCATTTTTATGCTTCCTGGCAAAATGGGCAAATGCAAAATTTCCCAAATTACGCTTGATTTACTAGATCTTTCCCAATCATTTAAGATATCCATATCCCCTTGTGTCCTCCTCACAACTTACTTTCCTACCTATCTTTGCAAGGAGTGGGAGCAGCGGCCAAGGAAAAACGAACCCGGGAGACTACAGCTAAGGTAAGACAGTTTGTTTCAAAATTACTTACCTGTAGCGGGCAGCGGAAGTGAGGTTGGAGCGCATAGCTGGGTGGGAAGGCAAGTGATTAGTATTTGAGTGGGTGTGTTCTAGACCCCAGGTCCTACTCTCGTAGGGCCTCCCACCCACCCTCCTCCTCTAACCTAACTTTAAAGTCCACAGGTTATTGACTCAGTGTTCTTGTTTTTGGAGACAGTGTACAGTCATGGCAGCGCAGGCGGTGGAATGTTCCTCCTGCAGGATGTTTGAGGTAGGGGTGACCACCGATACTCCTGCCAACTTCGTGTGCAGGAAATGCAGTCAGATCATGATCCTCACCGAACGAGTTAGGGAACTGGAACTGGAGCTGGATGAGCTGAGGATTATTCGAGAGGCTGAGAGGGTGATCGATAGAAGCTACAGGGACGTAGTTACACCGGAGAACAGAGGTAGCTGGGTAACAGTTAGAGGTGGGAAGGGGAAGAAGCAGGCAGTGCAGGGTTCCCCTGTGGTCGTTCCCCTAAAAAATAAGTATACAGCTTTGGAAACTGTTGGGGGGGACAGCCTTGCAGGTGTAAGCTGCAGTGAAGGGGTCTGTGGCTCTGAGATTCAGAAGGGAAAGGGGGAGAAGAGGAGAGCGCTAGTTATAGGGGACTCTCTAGTTAGAGGGACGGACAGGCGGTTCTGTGGACATCGGCGAGACTCTCGGATGGTTTGTTGCCTCCCGGGTGCTAGGGTCGAGACATCTCGGACCGTGTCTTCAGAATCCTTAAGGGGGAGGGTGTGCAGCCAGAAGTTGTGGTACACATTGGCACCAACGACATAGGTAGGAAGAGGGGTGGGGAGGTCATTCAAGAGCTCAAGGAGTTAGGCTGGAAGCTAAAAGCTAGGACAGACAGAGTCGTCATCTCTGGGTTGTTGCCGGTGCCACGTGACAGAGAGGCAAAGAATAGGGAGAGAGTGCAGTTGAACACGTGGCTGCAAGGATGGTGTAGGAGGGAGGGCTTCAGATATTTGGACAATTGGACTGCATTCTGGGGAAGGTGGGACCTGTATAAACAGGACGGGTTGCACCTGAACCAGAAGGGCACCAATATCCTGGAGGGTAGGTTTGCTAGCACTCTTCGGGGGGGTTTAAACTAATTTGGCAGGGGGATGGGATCCGGACTTGTAGTCCAGCAAGTAAGCTAGCTGTGTGTCAGGATGTCCGAGAATGTAGGGAGGCTGTGGAGAAGGTAGCACTGACAGGGACTACTTGCGGACACAGAGATGGGCTCAAGTGCGTATACTTCAATGCAAGGAGTATCAGAAATAAGGTGGGTGAACTTAAGGCGTGGATCGGTACCTGGGACTACGATGTTGTGGCCATCACGGAAACATGGATAGATGAGGGACAGGAATGGCTGTTGGAGGTTCCTAGTTACAGATGTTTCAGTAAGATTAGGGAGGGTGGTAAAAAAGGAGGGGGGTGGCATTGCTAATTAGAAATGGTATAACGGCTGCAGAAAGGAAGTTTGAGGGGGATCTGCCTCTGGAGGTAGTATGGGCTGAAGTCAGAAATAGGAAAGGTGCAGTCACCTTGTTGGGTGTTTATTATAGGCCCCCCAATAGCAGCAGAGATGTGGAGAAACAGATTGGGAAACAGATTTTGGAAAGGTGCAGAAGCCACAGGGTCGTAGTCATGGGCGACTTCAACTTCCCAAATATTGATTGGAAGCTCTTTAGATCAAGTAGATTGGATGGGGCGGTGTTTGTGCAGTGTGTCCAGGAAGCTTTTCTAACGCAGTATGTAGATTGTCCAACCAGAGGGGAGGCCATATTGGATTTGGTACTCGGTAATGAACCGGGACAAGTGGTGGGCTTGTTAGTGGGTGAACATTTTGGTGATGGTGACCACAATTCTGTGACTTTCACCTTGGTTATGGAGAGAGATAGGTACGCACAACAAGGAAGTTTTTTACAATTGGGGAAAGGGAAATTACGATGCTGTAAGACAGGATTTGAGAAGCATACGTTGGGAGCATCGGCTGTCAGGGAAGGATGTGGTGGAAATGTGGAACTTTTTCAAGGAGCAGATACGACATGTCCTTGATATGTATGTGCCGATCAGGCAGGAAAGAAATGGTCGTGTGAGGGAGCCTTGGTTGACGAGGGAGGTTAAATGTCTAGTAAAGAGGAAGGAGGAGGCTTACATAAGGTTGAGGAAACAAGGTTCAGACAGAGCAGTGGAGGGATACAGGATAGCCAGAAGGGACCTGAAGAAAGGGATTAGGAGAGCTAAAAGAGGGCATGAAAAATCCTTGGCGGATAGGATCAAGGATAACCCCAAGGCATTCTATGCGTATGTGAGAAACCTGAGAATGACGAGAACGAGGGTAGGTCCGATCAAGGACAGTGGTGGGAGACTGTGTATTGAGTCAGAAGAGATAGGAGAGGTCTTGAACAAGTACTTCTCTTCAGTATTTACGAACGAGAGGGACCGTATTGTTGAAGAGGAGAGTGTGAAACGGACCGATAAGCTAGAAGAGATACCTGTTAGGAAGGAAGATGTGTTGAACATTTTGAACAACTTGAGGATAGACAAGTCCCCCGGGCCTGACGGGATATATCCTAGGATTATGTGGGAAGCAAGAGAGGAAATTGCAGTACCGTTGGCAATGATCTTCTCGTCTTCACTGGCAACGGGGGTGGTACCAGGGGACTGGAGAGTAGCGAATGTTGTGCCCCTGTTCAAAAAAGGGAATAGGGATAACCCCGGGAATTACAGGCCAGTTAGTCTTACTTCTGTGGTAGGCAAAGTAATGGAAAGGGTACTGAGGGATAGGATTTACGAGTATCTGGAAAGACACTGCTTGATTAGGGACAGCCAGCACAGATTTGTGAAGGGTAGGTCTTGCCTTACAAGTCTTATTGAATTCTTCGAGGAGGTGACCAAGCATGTGGATGAGGGTAGAGCAGTGGATGTAGTGTACATGGATTTTAGTAAGGCATTTGATAAGGTTCCCCATGGTAGGCTTATGCGGAAAGTCAGGAGGCATGGGATAGAGGGAAATTTGGCCAATTGGATAGAAAACTGGCTAACCGGTCGAAGTCAGAGAGTGGTGGTAGATGGTAAATATTCAGCATGGAGTCCAGTTACAAGTGGAGTTCCTCAGGGATCAGTTCTGGGTCCTCTGCTGTTTGTAATTTTTATTAATGACTTAGATGAGGGAGTCGAAGGGTGGGTCAGTAAATTTGCAGATGATACAAAGATAGGTGGAGTTGTGGACAGTGAGGAGGGCTGTTGTCAGCTGCAGAGGGACTTAGATATGATGCAGAGCTGGGCTGAGGAGTGGCAGATGGAGTTCAACCCTGCCAAGTGTGAGGTTGTCCATTTTGGAAGAACAAATAAGAATGCGGAATACAGGGTTAATGGTAGGGTTCTTGGTCAGGTGGAGGAACAGAGGGATCTTGGGGTCTATGTACATAGATCTTTGAAGGTTGCCACTCAGGTGGATAGAGTTTGTAAGAAGGCCTATGGAGTATTATCGTTCATTAGCAGAGGGATTGAATTCAAGAGTCGTGAAGTGATGTTGCAGCTGTACAGGACTTTGGTTAGGCCACAGTTGGAGTACTGTGTGCAGTTCTGGTTGCCTCACTTTAGGAAAGATGTGGAAGCTTTGGAGAGGGTGCAGAGAAGATTTACCAGGCTGTTGCCTGGAATGGAGAGTAGGTTGTACGAGGATAGGTTGAGAGTTCTCAGCCTTTTCTCGTTGGAACGGCGAAGGATGAGGGGTGACTTGATAGAGGTTTATAAGATGATCAGAGGAATAGATAGAGTAGACAGTCAGAAACTTTTCCCCCGGATACAACAGAGTGTTACAAGGGGACATAAATTTAAGGTGAAGGGTGGAAGGTATAGGGGAGATGTCAGGGGTGGGTTCTTTACCCAGAGAGTGGTGGGGGCATGGAATGCGCTGCCCGTGGGAGTGGTAGAGTCAGAATCATTGGCGACCTTTAAGCGGCATTTGGATAGGTACATGGATGGGTGCTTAATCTAGGATAAAAGTTCGGCACAACATCGTGGGCCGAAGGGCCTGTTCTGTGCTGTATTGTTCTATGTTCTATGTTCTAACTAATTTGGCAACCATAATTTTAGTCCCTCTGGGTTCTTGTGATGGAGTGGTAATATCTCTACTTCTGGGCCAGATCTGGATTGAAATCCAACCTGCCATGGAAATGCATCTTAACATCTTTGGATAATCCTAGATTGCTGCTAAGTCTTGTTAGGTTTGTTCAATATATTGTTTTAATTGCATGACACTGTGATCTTTTGCTATAAATTCTGTGACTTATGATCCTGCCCCACTAGTTACCTGATGAAGGAGCTGCACTCCGAAAGCTGGTGCTTCCAAATAAACCTGTTGGGCTATAACCAGGTGTTGTGTGATTTTTAACTTTGTCCACCCCAGTCCAACAACAGCACCTCCATATCATCTCTGAACACGTTGATTAAATATCTATCCTTAGAACTTTCATTCAAATTATTAAATAAATTGCAAAAAGATGAGGACACAGCACTGATACCTGAGGCACTACTCATTCCATCTTCCCAACCAGAAAGTGAACCATATATGCCTATTTTTGGTTTCCTGTGAACTGGCCAATCTTCTTTCTGTATCAATATTTTACCACAAATTCTTATCTCCCACAATAGGTGGAGGCAATGGTCTACTGGAGTTATCACTGTACTGTTAATCCAGAAACCCAAGTAATGTTCTGGGGGCCCGGGTTGGAATCAAGCCACAGCAGATAGTGGAATTTGAATTCAATAAATATCTGGAATTAAGATTCTAATGATGACCATGAATCCACTTAGTCTGGTCTACATGTGACTTTAGATTCACTGCAATGTGGGTGACAATCAACTACCCTCTAGGCAATTAAGGATGGGCAATAAATGCTGACATAGCCAGTGACACCCTAATCCCATGAAGGAATAAAAAAAAACTTCTGATGTGACAGCTATTGAATGTTTCTGGAAATCTAAATACATCTACTGGTTATCCTTGATCCAAATCACAATAAATCCTTCCTTACTTACATATCTAGCTTCCCTTTAAATTAATACTCCATATAGTAACGTGTTCCATATTCTTAACACCTTGTTAGTAATAAAATCTCCTTGAAGTGAAGATTGGACTTATTGATGACTTTGTGAAATTTTGGCTTCTAGTTTTGACCTGACCTGCAAGTAGTGAATCTCATATAGCTTATCCTGTAAGGTCATCAGCATTGGTCCCTGTGTACAAGCATGGGGCATGCAGCAGTCCAAAACCATTAACAATGGGGGAGGGCTGAAAGCTTCATGTCACATACATTTGCTGGTGATCAATGATGATGATGATATCATCACTTTCCTATCATCAGCTGTTGTCACCCAGGTTCAAGCATTCATGCTTTAAGACCTTCATGTCACACTGGTAAGCAATCTTGAAACACAACTTTGGACATTCTGGATGCACTTCTGCCTCAGCGTAGAGAGAATCCTTGGATATATACCTACCTTCCATCCTGCAAATGTGTCCAATCCACCAAAGTCACCACTACCTTTGAGAAGATTGTTACATTTATGATTTTGTTCTTCCACAAAATACCCAAAATATGTGACATACATAGCAAAGATGGAAGTTGAGCTTCCTTTCTTGACAGCTGTTTCACAACCATACAAGGTGCTGAGAACTCAAGCCTCATAAACAAGCATCCGGTCCTGAGTTAGCTCAATGTTACTCCATTTCATGATTTAGTCAAAGGTGATAGCTACTTTCCCCCTGCATGTATCACATTCTGCATCAAGACAGATCAACTGTCACTGTGGTCCAATGTATTTTATGAAACCCATTACTAATTTTAGATGTCTATCAAGTCACCTCTGCATTACCTTCTTCAGAGAAAAGAATCCCGAACTTGTTCATTCTTTTCTCATAGTTACAATGTCTCTATTCTAATGTCTTCATTTCAGTATTTCTTGTAACTTCTAGAAAAGCAACAGCATATTCTTGAGTTCTCTGCTCAAGTTTGGTCTGACCTCCAGTGGCACACCCTTCACATGGGTAGAGAAAAGAGACAAGTCCTGGATCCACCTCAGCTAGAACAGGGAGTGAATGCTATGCGGTTTGAGCCAAGCTGATTCACATGACTATCCAGCCAACCTGTTCCTGAAGAGTCCAAGTTGCTGTGGCAACGTGCACTTTTACATACGTATTGTAGTCTGGAGCTATGGATCATATAGTTGAGATTTGAATTTCTGTGTCTCACTTCTCCATTGCTTTTACTGTCTACCATTGGCATATGTTGGAAGAGTTTATATATTTGTCCTCAACCTATTTGTCCATGTTATGAATACTAGGTGAAAGTGAGAACTGTAGATGCTGGAGATCAGAGTCAAGATTAAAATGGTGTTGGAAAAGCACAGCAGGTCAGGCAGCATCCGAGGAGCAGGAAATTGACGTTTCAGGCAGGATCCCTTCATCAGCCCTCCTTGTTCATCCAAGTGCCTTTTAAATGTTGTAATTGTACCTACTTTCGTTACATCCACAGCTCGTTCCATTATCAAATCACCCTCTGCATTAAAGTTAGCCTTCAGGTCTTTTTGAAATCTTTCTCCTCTCACCTTAACTTTTGGACATCCCTACCCTAAGAAAAAGACTTTGGCTATCATTCTGCCTCAGTTAAATAAAAATCAAATCTATTTTGACTGACAATGTTCCTGAGAAGATCAAATTGATAAAATATCACTTTTTAATTTATTTTGTTATCTAAAAAAAGAACATGACAACATATTGATAATATTTGCAATCATTATTTTCTAACTGAAGTTACTTTAGAGTCTCACACTGAAGAATAATCTCAGTAAACTCACCGTGTTGAATGGGAAAGTAACAGCAGAACAGTTTCTCCTCCAATGATTACTATGAATGATTCCCACTGACAGACACTATGTGGGAATTATGCAGATTTTGCCAGGTTCACAGGCATCAATAAACAGCATGAAGTGATCGCTCAAAGACCCTTGTTGTAATGAGGACATTGTAAAACTGTTCTACCACCCTCCACAATACTCCTTAATATGCTTTTCTCTTTGACTGGGAGCCAATGTGCTCTAATCCCCACATTCTGGTAATCTTTTGTGAAACCAATCTATCTCTTAACTTTGAGATGCTATTTATAACCTACCTATTTCACCAAGCTTTGTTTCTCTTTACTGTATTTTACTCAAATCAAATTTTATATGGTTATGCATCTGAAATGCAGACTGTTAGCATTCATGTCTCTAGGGTTAAATTGTTTTCGATGTATCACCTATTCCTGATGATGATACCTACACTGTTTGATTCCTTGCCTGAGTGTCATCGTCATGGAAAATATGAAATTTGATTGGATTCAAAATAATGATCTGAACAATATACCATGACATTCTATATTATTTCTTGCTAATAGTTTACAATGGTGATGCAGCAAGGAGCTTTCTCAATGAAATTTTCCTTGGTGATACTTTGTAACCACATTGGCGTTGGCGACATTATGGGTGACATCTGAGCTGCCCAAATAGCACTTCCTTGGAAAACTGCGACTTACCAATAATTATGCTTTTTCTTTCTCAGGGCAATAGCAGTGCAAAATTAACCAGGGTAATATGTATATAATATACATGACATTTGTTTCCCCAATGTAGATACAAAGTGCAGCTCATTGCATAATGAAGTTTAGATCGACCTACATCTGACTCAAGAAGTCTGGATCTCTAAGCAGCGATAAGTACCAAAATTAATGTCCCAAAGTAATTCGTGCCTGTCACTACTTCTCCTAGCCCCCCGCACACCCATATTTAAAAATCTGTTTTTTAAAACAAATATACAATATTCATTTTACACTTTTGAGCCCAAACATCTCCATGACACATTACAGAAAAATTCATGTACTAGGTAACTAAATAATTCACAGACTGTGTATTCTCTCTTTAGGAATAGGCTCTATTAAAGGGGTTAGGTTCAGCCTGGTAACTGTCAAGATTTATAAACCAAACGTAGGTAGGAGCGCTATCCAACGTTTAGTGGTTGAAACCAAATAGGTTGGTGCAAGTTTTCCCAGCGAATTCTGTCCCATCATATGGTTAAACACAGCTCCTGATCTGGAAAGCTGTTACTATTGCAGGTGCTGCCTTTCAGATTCAACATGGTTCAAAGGTCCTGGATGCCTTCAAGTGGCTTTAAAAGAGCCTGTGCACTATTTTGAAACAGGCCAGGGTTCTTCTGTCTCTTTGGGCTCTAACTCCACCTATCGGTTACACCATCCATCTCCATCTCCCTCTCCCTCCCCCACCCCCACCATATGAACATCAACCTCTTCCAAGCTACCATCAGTTCTGGAGAAGGGTCACTGGACTCAAAACATTAACTTTGACTTCTCTCCATAGATACTGCCGAACCTGCTGAGGTTTTACATCAATTTGTTTTTGATTTCCTGCATCCACAGCTCTTCCAGTTTTTTTGTTTAGAGTTTTCCCCAGGATTGGGGCCAATAATAACCATTCACCCAATACCCAAAAACAGATGGTTTGGCTTTTATCATATTGTAAGCAATTACTGTGACTATATTTCACTAGGTATAACAAACATCGGGACATCCCAAAGTAATCTTATACAAGTGCAAATGCGAGTTTTTACTTATCAAGCGTGTTATCAATCCAACAATCAATGAGAGCAACATGTGTAGAATTACATTATTTTCCCTCAACCAGATGTTGAAAACCACTCTGTATTTTAAACTTTCTTCATAAATATAACCTAATAAAGTGAGTGTTTATACAAATGAATATTCCCTGCACCCTTGCCTTGTCTCCAATTTCCATCATTAATCCCAGTCCCCAAAATCTCTCACAATACACATGCAACTACTGACTAGGCATCAGATTCAACATCACCCCCTTGTTTTTGCAACTTATACTTTCTATATAAAACCCTAAATGTCATTTGCCTTATCTTCCTGTACTTTCAGATTTTAAGATCTATGCATTTGCACAACTTCTTGTTACTTCATTCCAGAATATACTTCTGACAAAATTTATTTGTTAATTAAGACTATGGGCAGTGCAGGAAATAACTATTTGGTTAGGTTTTTGAAAGACCCAGCAGTCAGCCAACTCCACTCTGCAAACTTATTTTCCTGAATCTTTTCTCAAGTTTGCCATGACCCTAAATATCAGTAAACATGTTTATTTTCTATGGAGACATTTAAATTGTGCATAAAAATCCTCACCGATAAGTGATTCCTGATATTGAAATCAACTACGTCTAATTTATTCCTATTGTCATTTTTTTTGTGTGTAGCGGATTCCTTTTAAATAAAACAAAACTGAAGTCTGATAAGTATCTTACATAGTTTCTTACCAGGTACTGTCCGAAAGTGTGTATACACACCATACAATTTTCAACTATAAACTAATCCATTTTGAATTATCTTTGAAAGGTCACGTAATTTCATATTTATCAAAAGGTTGCAATTTTGAAGCCATTTCCTGTTTTCTCTGAAAGGCAACAGAAAAATAAAAATATGACAAGGTGTACAGGAAGGGAGAGGAGAAACTATGTCGGAGAATTAGAAATGTGTAAACGACATAGTGGTTAAGATTTAGATAGAGGAAGCCAAAGTGGAAGACTGATACTGAGAAGTTAGACAGAAACAAGAAATGGGAAACACGCAGATGTAGTTATAAAGTCATAAAGCACAAAAGACCCTTCAGTCCGACTCGTCCATGTCAACCGTAATCCCAAACTAAACTCTGCTCACCTGCCTGTGCTTGGCCCATATCCATCCAAACTTTTTCTATTCATGTTAAAAACTGAAAGAACGGTGGATACTGTAAATCAGAAACAGAAACAAAAACTCAGCAGATCTGGCAGCATTTGTGAAAAGAAATCAAAGTTAGTTTTTTGGCTCCAGTGACCCTTCCTCAGAACTGATGTTAATTAGAAAAATGTCAGTTTATAAGCAGATTGGGTGGGGGCAGAGTGTAAGGAGTGAATAATAGGCAGGGATAAGACCAAAGTGGGGGGGGGGGGAAACAGTTGGACAGATAAAGGAGTGTTCCAAAGGGTGAATAGGTGTTAATGGAGACTGTTTGTTGCTAACAATAGGTAATATGTAATGGTAGGCTATGCGATAACTGCATTCGCTGCTCACAATGTGGTCTCCTCTACATTGGGAAAAAAAAGCATAGAATGGGTTACAACTTTGCAGAACATCTACATTCTGCCCACAAAAAAAGACTGAGCTTCCAGTTACCTGCCACTTTAGCACATCACCTTGTTCCCAAGTCAACATCATTGTCCTTGGTTTGCAGTGTTCCAGTAAAGTTCAGCACAAGCTGGAAGAACAGCCCCTCATTTTCCAGTTGGCGACCAACAGCCCTCTGACCTCAATACTGAGTTCAATAACTTCACGGCCTGAATGCCCCCATGTCTTAGCCCCCTACCCCACACTCCAGATCTTGCTATCACAGTCTGCCATTATACACTACCCACTGTTAACCACTAAGTTTCCATTAACAGCTATTCATCCTCCTACCCAGATCATTATCAATTCCTTTGTTTGTCCAACTGTCCTTCTCCCTCTCTTTGGGCTCTATCTCCATGTATCATTTATTTCTTACCTCCTGCCCCCACCTTATTGTCTTCACATAAACCAACATTTTTCTAACTCCTGTCAGTTCTGAGGAAGGGTCGTTGCACCTAAAACATTAACTCTGATTTCTCTTCACCAATGCTACCAGACCTGCTGAGCTTTTCCAGCATCTTGTTTTTCTCTCTTATTCATGCACTCATCCAAATGTCTTGTAAATGTTATAACTGTACATACATCTACCACTTCCTCTGGCAGTTCATTCCACACACGAACCACAGTGTGGAAAAACATTGCCCTTCTTGTTCCTTTTAAATTATTCTCTTCTCATCTAGTTTTGAACTCACCCACATTAGAGAAAAGACCTTTGTTATTCACCTTATCTATGCCCCTCACAATTTTATAAATCTCTATAAGGTCACTCTTCAACTTCCTATGCATCATTAAAAAAATAAAACAATCCCAGCTTACCCTTATAACTCAAAACCCTCCATTCCTAGCAACATCCTAGTAAATCTTTTCTGAGCCCTCTCCAATTTAATATCCACCCTATAGGAGGGTGACCAGAACTGCGCACACTACTCCCAAAGAGGCCTCATCAATATCCTGTATAACCTCAACATGACATCCCAATTCCTATACTCAATGGCCCGAGCAACCTTCTTAAATCAACTTTCAAAGAACTATGTAATTGAACCCCTTGGTGTCTCTGTTTGACAACACGACCCAGGGTTCTACCATTAATTTTTCAAACCTATCCTTGTTTGCTTTATCAAAATGCAATACCTCACATTTATTCAAATTAAACTTCCATCTGCCACTTCTCAGCCCATTGATCAAGATTCCTTTATAATTTTAAATAACCTTCACTCAGTTGAAAATGGGTATTATGTTATGATGACAAATAATACTTGAAGTCAATTGATAAAGAACTTATTTTGCTGCAAAACTAAAATGCAACCCTTGAAAAGAAGTTCTGGCTGGCAGTTTGCTTCAGTTCTCATATACTTAATATGCTTCCAAAAACCTCATGCGTCTTCATCCTTAAATGCTTCAGTAACTTTGCATGATGCAAAACCAAACCAAACTGATTAGAGAAACATCAGGTTCAACTCTTGCTTTTTGTTTGTTGAATTAACTAATCATCAAGGCAGTTAGTTTAAAATGAACTTTGTATTCCTGAGCTAAGACAAGGAATATTAAAAAAAATTAACCAGAGTATCTGACTGACATTTGCATACAAATGAAGAGTAGGCCACTCAAACTTGCTTTTCCATTCAATAAAATCACAGCTGATCTGATTGCAACCTCAAATCTGATGTTCCACTCAACCCAATATTCATTCACCCCCTACTTAATAATCCACCTCTGGTCAAAACATATTCAGGGGTTCTGCTTCCACCACTTTTTGGCTCTTATTCTTCCAAATTTGGCAGATACATAGAAATGAGTCTATTTAACCGTCCAGCCTGCTCCACCATTCAAAATGATCAGGGCTGATTCTTGATCTCAATGCCATATTTATATTCACTCTTCATACCACTTGACACCTTTAATATCTAAACAATACAAGCTGAGCTTCTCCAAAAATTCTTCATAAGACAACCAACACATTCCTGGTTTTGGTCTAGCAAATTGTCTCTGATTTAAATCCAACACATTTAGTCTTCTTTAAATAAGGTGACCAATACAGTGCAGGATCCCAGATACCATCTCACCAGTGCCCTATATAACTGAAGGATAACCCATTTTTGCATTCAATTTCTTTCTTGATGAATGATGATACATGAATTTCTGCTCAAAGTGTAGTTACCAATGAAGACTGGATCATGCAAAACCTAATGCCTCTGCTCTCTTCCAGCTTACCCCACCCCAGTCAAAATAATTTGATGACCCATTATCATTCACACACATGAAAAACAATCATATTGGGCAACTGCTGAGGGTTGCTGCCTTCTGCTGAATGTTCCCCAAACCAGTTACTGAGTTCAACAATTATTTTATTCTTTCATGGTATGTGGGCATTGCTTACATGACCAGGATTTGTTGCCCATCCCTAGCTGTCCTTGATCAGAGTGCTTACTATGCCATTTCAGACAGCAGTTAAGAGTCAATCACTATACTTGCATTAATGTATTTGAAAGCCTTTCAAAACGCTGCAATATCAGGGTTAGAGTCCTATAATACACCTGTAAACAATATATAAACAATGTATAAACAAATTAATCAGAACTTCTCATCCACAAATTGCAATCCTAAAACAATATGATAATGGTTCATAACAAATCAATAATTGATTATAACAACGTAAAAACTGTGGTCACTCTTTAGAAGTCACAGACTGGGCATCTTCAATTATAATAACAGGAATATTTTGAAAGAGTTGCAATATTTTATGCACACAGAGCTGGATATGGAAATAAAATTGGCACAAATTAATTTAAATTGAATTATTTCACTTAGTTTCAAAAATGTTAAAATTTCTAAAATATGATCAACTAACAAACTACCTAAAACTTTGCTCACTGTCAACTTATGACAAGTTTCTTTTCTGGTGTGGAAAGTTGTTCCACAGAAGAATCGAGTGGTTGGAGCTACAACTACACTGTCAGATGGCATAGCAAAACTGAATGGAACTTTACATCTCAGTATCCAATTTCAAATAGGATATAAAAAGCATGACCATAATTTATGATAATTACTCAAAGATTAATGGGCATGAACTGTATTACTAGTGCAAGACGTTAATATATATTGTCTTCTTAAACGACAAGGTATCTTGTATAACAATCTAAGAGTATTCAGCAACAGGACTCAGTTAAAAGTGCTCAATTTTAGTTAATGTTTTAGTGTTTATCAACTGAAGGTCATTGGCACTGATCAGGAATTGGAGCACCCAATTCCAAAATGTTGGCACTCAATAAGATTATCGCAAACTCACTACAATGAAAACCTTTCCAAACAGGTAAATACTTGAAATTTCCATTTATTTGGTACCAGCTAGAATCAAACACTATTAACCCACTGCTCCATCCAGTCAGCTTCACTCATCTATAAATATTTATGCCCTCTCACTATTTTCAGCACATAATTCAAACTGTAACCTGAATCCATACACATGCAAACATTCACAAAGGAAAATCTGCACAAAAGGAGCTGTCCTGCCAAGATCACGTAGCAAAGTCAAGACATTTCTATCTTAACTATCAGCACTGCACAAACATCAAATTGGGAGCTGTTGGTTCCTGCAGCACATTGAGCCACCACGTAATGGGAAACACAGCTGCACAGCCACACTGTGCTTTGTTACCATGAGATGCCAGGAAACAATTGCAGTAATATCCGAGGACAAACTATCATAACAAGAATAATGAGAGCAACTAAGTTTTTCTTTAAAAACCCCACCATATCTAGGAAAGCCAGCTCCTTTTTAAATCCCTAAATTATTGATTAAACACACTTATAGTACTGCAATGTGGTAGAATATTTATTGGTGGTCCAAAAAGGGTGAAAAAGAAAAAAAAAAGTACAGGTGTCTGACACAGACAGGCACCCCATTAAAAATAAGCACTGCAATACCAGATGACCCTTTTAATCATAACTTAAAGTCATAGAGTCGTACAGCATGGAAACAGACCCTTCGGGAACTTACACATTTAAAAGTGAAATGTGAATGTGGCTTTCAACAGGCACACTTTGAACCTCAATTGCGTTCAAAAGAAAATTTGTGCTGAATGCACCATAAGTTTTCCAAGGTGTTTCTATATGTGGCTGTCGTTAATTTACAGAAAATGGATCTTTATACCATTCAAGTGTTTTCTCCAACTCCCACCATGCACCATTCTCACTTAAATTCAAGTTCAACAAGTGCCACATAAGGGAAGACAGGTTTTTGTGTACAGAGAAATATCTTTCCAGGCACTGATAGGGCTAGCTAGCTGTCACCATTCTTGCATTTTATTTAACTGAACATTTGCAACTAAAATATTCGACAAAAAAACATCCCATTGGCACAATTTTCATTTTCCCTCCAGCACACAAAACTCAGCTGAACAAGAATAAAATTACAACCTGCAATTTCTTTTTAAAACTCCCAACATTAAAAACTGGTCATTTCAGACTAATGATTTCTCTTGTATACTTTTAAACACATTAATAGTTGTATTCAGCAGCACTGTAAAATATTGGCTTTTAACCTTCAAAATTGAATGTGACACAAAGGTGCTGAAGCACAATAGTTTTCAAATACATGAGGTAAGAAACAGATGCAGGGAACATTGTTATTCTGCAATGAATGGCAGAAGTCCAACTTTAGATCGATCATTGCAAATTTGTCTTCCATCTGTTCAGTTGCTTCTGTTGATTTGCAGTAAAGCACAAGTTAGAAGTATGTCGTCGAGCTCATTTCTTTTGACTTCTACAGTGAATAAACTATACAAGTGTGAAAACAAATAGTTAAATCTTACATCCAGTAAACTGGATGCTGCAACATTCAGTAATGCCTTTAGAGGCTTCTTCATCAGATGAGAATTCTTATAATATTGTAGCAATGTTCAACTGCAGGATCTCTTCAGACAGCTTCTGTTGGTTTTATACAGACAAGGTGTTGTTTATACACTGCACCAATACTCAACATTAATCCAGGCCCTTTCAAAACATTGTAGCTGCTAAAATATCTCATCAGTGGTACTGAAAATGCTTGCACATACATAACCCAAAGGAAATGCAGTCACATTCACTTGTACATAAAAACACCACAGATTCAGAATTCCAAAACCAATCTTTATGCTTATCCAATTAATTTTACATGAATTAATGGCTGGCTATCAATGACACAGCAATTTAATGCCCTTCTTTCTCCAACCCAATTCTGTTGTTGGTACATTTTGTGCAAGGCTGAGCTCCTATGAAAAAGCTACAGCACCGCACTGATACCCCAAAACTCTAATAAATTACTATTAAATTGCTGAAGGTTTATATGACAGGACTATCATGGAATGTTTGCAGTTTGCTTTGGTTATCCTGAAGGTAACTGCCATTTAGTTGAGGGTGCTCTACCATTGGGCAAAGAGATAGTGAGGTGCAAAAAGGGAGCACTGGAGTAGATGACAGTGATGCATCTCTTACAAGATTATCACCAGTGAGTTTAAATAACAGAGATAATCACAATCATGAAAGCTTGGATCAACATCAGCATTGTCCACTCCTGTCCATGAAAACATCAGCAACTCCAAGGTATTCAACTGAAGGGGGAAAAATACCCAGAAAAGCTTTGGGGAAATAGTGGGCAATGGGGAGAATGATATGGAGGACTAGAACAGAGATCTCCAACTTTCTTGGGCATATCAGACTGTGCTTAAAAATCCAGAAGGAAAGCAACAATTGTAGACTCAACAAGGACTTCAACAATTATAATTCTGTTCCTCTTGGAAGGTAATGTCACTCATAACAGATTTAAGTAAGTAACATTTCTGGATGTTTGTGAGAATATCAAAAAGAAACTGAGGACTGCGGATGCTGGAAATCAGAGTCAAAAAGGGTGGTGCTAGAAAAGCACAGCAGGTCAGGCAGCATCCGAGGAGCAGGAGATTCGACATTTCGTGCATAAGCTCTTCACCAGCATTCCTTATGTCTGAAACGTCAACTTTCCTGCTCCTCAGATGCTGCCTGACCTGCTGTGCTTTTCCAGTGCCACACTTTTTGATATAGAATATTAATCAAAACAAAAATCTTAAAATAATACATTGATAATATATAGCATAAGAAACAAAATGTCTGTGCTGTCATGACAGCAACACCATGAGAAGTTGCGTTTTGGTAAAGAATCAGGCTTGACAAGTAATTACAGGTCAGTGGTTGTCTATAGGAGAAAGTGAGGACTGCAAATGCTGGAGATCGGAGCTGAAAAATGTGTTGCTGGAAAAATGCAGCAGGTCAGGCAGCTTCCAAGGAGCAGGAGAATCGATGCTTCGGGCACAAGCCATTCCTGAAGGCGGCTTATGGATGCTGCCTGACCTGCTGTGCTTTTCCCGCAACACATTTTTCAGCAGTGTTTATCCATAGCAAAACCACAGGTTTTTTGACATGGTAGGTCAGAAGAAAATTACTGTAAAACTAGTTTCCAATACACCTCCCATTAATGTTAAAACAAAGCAGAGACATGTAATATTAGTAATTTATTTTCTGACAGATCACCTGTCAAATCTAAATGCATTTCACAACTAAATTAGTTCTTCCTAAGAGTGCAGGATAACAATCAGCGCCATTTAATTATGTAAATAAGTGTACATGGCCATAGTCTTTTTTTAAAAAAAGGAGGCAGCGTCTGACGTGTTGAAGCTTAGAACTGTAAAGCATATTGTTGATCTCAGTAAGAATTTCAAAACAATAGATACATTCTATATGCTGTTTAATGATGACTATTTTAATCATCACTTCTCCAAGGGCTGAGGTTGTTGGATCAATATATACATACATTGAAGTGGACCCAAGAATTTCAAAAGTTATGCGCGGCTGACTCTCCATGACTGATGGTGCTAGTAAGCACAGCAATATTGAACAGTGGAACCAGTGTACTGCATTGTTACAATATGAACTAGACACCCAAGTGTCTTCGCAAGGCTGCAATTCAAACCAACTGTTTAAAGACGAATAACCTTTAGGACTGAATCACAATCAGCCGTGTAATGTTTATCAAGCCGCTTTTTTCATATATAGGTTTTATTCTAATCTTAAACCCACTTATTGGAATCTCCATATTTCTTAGTGAACAGATAGCAAATATTGACATCCACTTCTGAACGGCTGCACAGTAGCATGATACAGATATAGGTTTGTAAACGTGAATTGAGACAGTTTTATACTATACAAGTTATACGATGTGCACTGTAGCACAAGAAATCATTCTTTGGGCATTTTACTAGTTTGTTTTTAAAGTATTCTCAATCTCTCCACAGATCCTGAATTCAGACAAGTAATTTCTGCTTGAGTTTCAAATTTCAAAAGCATCTTGGGCTCACTGTAAATGGAACTCTAAATCCAAGGCCCAGAAATGCGAGAAAATTAAAAAGGGAAGGGGATTAAAATGTTTCCTGTGAAACAGCAACATCTATGATGCATTGTTGCATCATTGTGCTAACGAACCATCGGCACCAAATGGAATGTGAATTCAGAGAAAACAGGTGCGCAAAAGTGCATTGTCTATTTATACCAGTCAGAGTCATAGAGCATGGAAATAGACTCTTTTGGTCCAACTAGTCCACACCAACCATGATCCCAAAATAGACTAGTCCCACCTGCCTGTGTTTGCCCATATTCCTCCAAACCTTTTCTATTCATGCACATGTCTTTTCAACATTGTAAGTGTACATGCAACTATCACTTGCCCTGGCAGTTCATTCTACACACTAACCACTCTCTGTGCAAAGAAGTTGCCCCTTATATGTCCTTTGGAAATCTTCTTCCTCTCATCTTAAAAATATGCCCCCTAGTTTTGAACTCACCCACTTCAGAGAAAAGACCTTTGCTACTCACCTGAGCTATGCCCCTCATGATTTTATAAACCTCAATAAAAGGTCAACCCCCCCACCCCCTATGCTCCAGTGAAAAAGGTTGCAGCCTATTTTTGTAACTTAAACCCTCCATTCCCAGCAACATCTTGATAAATCTTCTCTGAACGCTCTTCAGTTTAATAATACTCTTCATATAACAGGGCGACCAGAACTGCACACAGTATTCCAGAAAAGCATCACCAAATCCTGTACAACCTTAACAAGATGTCCCAGCTCCTTTACTCAAAGGTCTGAGCAATGACGGCAAGCGTGTTAAATGTCCTCTTAACCACCCCGGCTACTTGTGACACAAATTTCAAAGGATTATTTACCTCAACCCCTAGGTGTCTCTGTTCTACAACATGACGTTAATTGTACAAGTCCTGTCCTTATTTGTTTTACCAAAATGCAATATCTCTCTCATATCCAAATTAAACTCCATCTACCACTCTTCAGTCCATTGGCCCAATTGATCAAAATCTCTTTGTAATCTTAGATAACTCAAAGTGGGAACTCATTAGAATTTATAACCTGCTTCAGAATAAATTAAGTCAAAGATATAAAAAAAATCAGTATCTGGCCCAAATATCCAAAATGGCCGTTACAGCAATTTTAACAGCAATTTCAGACTACAAATCTAACAAATACTGAACCACAATACTATTTTCCATTGGGTCACTTTTTTTTGGCAAAGCAATGATTAACATAAAAGGGAATTCCCCAAAATAAGCCAGGAAGATATCAATGCTATTGCTTTTACTTTATTTTTCTTTGAAATTTAAATAAGACAACTCAATGATGATCTCTTCATTTGGAACAGGAAAGAGATGAGGCAAAGGCAGGCAACCATCATGGGCACAGGGTTTGGCATAAGATTGAGTCACTTTCTGTTTGTCCACAAGTGCAGTTGTTTACTCACAATGCAGTATACACACTGACCCCGAGGGGTAAGGGATATAAAAGAGCCACACAAAATAAACATTACTAGGCATTTCTTGTATGCCTATGTGTCAATGTGCACGAGTGACACCTACTACTGTATCCTATTTGCATCAAGTTTCCACTTCCAAAGAAAGTAGCTCCCACATAAATAGTTTAATGGGTGGAGAATTATGGACTTTCACCTCTTTCAACACAAAAAAAACTTGTCCTTTTCTTGATTAACAATCATTTGGAACTTTTTCAGGTCTCATATTCACACTGATCTTTTCAAGAGTTCAATCTTGGGCTACATCTGGCTAGAGTGGGGCTGAAACAAAAATATTACTCTACACCCAGTCATGCAAGTGGATATAGAGGAGTATTGCCACTCCAAACTTTGCTAGCATTGCAATATACTGCCATTAAACAAACATCTGGAGGTTTCAGCACCCAACTGATCACTTTCAAGCCTGGGACATGTCAGAGATGCAGAACTGATCCAAATAACCTGCTTCTGTTCAAAGTGGAATTGCAGGTGTATGAATCTGCACACTGACCCAAGTCTGACCTACCACAGGTCTGAGAAGGCAGATGAACACAGCATAATGATAAAAAATGCAGAGCGGAAAGAACAAAGAATGCACCTAACTGGATGATAAATGTGTAACCAGAGGCTGTTTAATAAAATGTAGTCAAGCATAGTCCTTACTCAACTGCCTTCTCACTAATCAACAGCAGCAATTTTGTTTCCAAACACTTTTCTTAAAAAAAAATCCCCTACCCATAGTCAACCAAAATTCCTTGGAGCCACATTTCCTAATTCATCACCCCTCCCCACCCCAAATCCTGCTTAATTGCTTTAAATAAAAGGCAACTGAAACACAATAGACAATGAGAACTAAGTACATAAATTGGTTGATACACAGTATGAATTGTAATGATACTTTTTTTCCAACATTGTTAAAATGATTAAAAACCTTCAGTCCAAAAGTTTGAAAATGAATTCACTATGGTTGGGTCTCTGATAATAATTGAATTATCATGTGTGGTGTGCTCAGGAGGAAAGGAAAAAAAAAATCACAACTTGCTTGGATTTTCCAAGCAAAGAATGTATTTATGGTTGGAGCAATAGATTAGCTTTTAAACATACTCTTAATTAGCAACAGTTTCAACAGAGTACCTTCAAAAGCACTCAACAAATCTAATGCCGTGCTTCCAATATTTCATATCCCTAATAGATTTCATTTCAGATGCAATATTCCATTTAGCACTATTTGGTTTTTAGATAATAAAAATGCAACTCACACTTACTCCCTTTACTCTAATTGTCTGGGAATAAGACTTTAATGAAAAAATCATTTGAATGTTCCAAAGAAAATTATTTCCGAACCACTAAATTATTACAGCAGACAATTCTCGCAATGTGACATCATCTGCAAAAACTCCACTCAAAACCCAAGGGAAAAACGTGGTAACACTGAACAAGTGCATGAGAACAGTGTATAGGCAACAATTTCTGACAAAGAGGCATTACATATGGCCTAGTTAGGACTAAGAGAGATATACTGTCTCTAAGTCTGGTGACATACAAAACACAAAAAAATTCTCAAGTAAAAATCAGACTTCCTTTTTCCCGTTTTCAAAATGATTGAACTCAGGAGAATCCATAAGCAACTGCTCAGATGTGACATGACCAGCTGGTTCCCCATGTTTCCAAGGAGGAGTGAGGTGGAGGGGAGAAGGGTGACCAGGCGGTTGCCAGGGTTACGAGTAGTCAGGAGGGTGACGTCAAGGCTGAGCCCCTGCAGTGGCTGGAACTGGCGTCCCAAGGGTATTGGTAGCAGAGATGACTGGTGAGCCAGCAAGAGGTCCCAGTGGCGATGAGGTTGGCATTGCAGAGATCCCTGCATGAAGACATTAAATAACATGAGTTTTCAAAAGTAGCAAATGCATTTTTAACAGACTTTAATCGAGTAGGCTTCAACTGAGAAATCTGTCTGAGTTATTATACAGAATTATTATTGAATACCAAGTTTGCTATATACTGACCTGACATCATACTGGCTGAGCTGATTGGAGTGCTACCAGTTGGCATGTTAGTACAGGAGCCCATTCGGGACTGGTCTTTCACAATTGGATCTAAAGGACAGAACAGAATTAAATCTACAGTGGAAGCATTCAGAATCTTTCTCAACTTATTTTTTCTCAAGTGGTGAGGACATATCTAATACAGAACTTCACCCTCAATCTAGAATAATCAACAAAACAAAATAGCTCTTAATATTGTCCTTATAACTGGTTGAAGTATGTAATGTAGTAACCAGACCAACATCCCTTCAGCATTCCCACATGCACCCCGCTGGAAGGGTTGTTCTGAACTCCAGCGGGAAGAATCACAACATTAAGTCCTAATAAGTAGCATGAGGTTTACTTACAAAAATAAGGATGTTCCATAGCTTCTCGTGCCGTTAGACGTGTTTGATGATCATATCGTAGAAGCTTGTCCAAGAAATCCAGTGCTTCTGAGCTAACCAAGTGTTGATTTTCACTATGGACAAAACGTTCCCATCTTTTCCGGGAATGTCTGAAACAAGATAAGAATCTTCTATGTAGACAATATACAAAATCACCTATTTCAACACTAAAAAATGCTGGCTACTGACCTGCCCAGAATGTCATTAAACCGAGGGTCCAGCTCAATATTGTACTTGTCAATGTAGTCATACAGATCTTCTGTGCCTAGCACTTTGGCTATTCGGACCAACTTCAAAGATAGAGAAAAAACAAAGTTAAACTCACTTTGGGAAGAGATTAAACAACAGTCACACTACAAATGAAATTTAAAGAGCTCCAAAATGCATTTGACTTTGATTTTGCTTAAATGATAAAACAATGTGGGTAGAGAAAACTTGCTTGAGTTGTACTGAGTTTGATTACATGGTAGTATTGAATTAAGTGCTGTACTTAGAAGTGAAAAAATTTATTCAGATTCATGACCAAGTTTCATATATTCCTTCCAAGTCAGCATCCTCCAATTCCGATGAACATACTTTTAAAGCAGACATTTATCATGTCTTTAGGAAGACAGGAAACACAATGATATTTTGGTCAAACGTTTGGTTACCTGTCATAATAACTCATGTAACTCCGTGTCAATGTTTGACTAAAAAACTATCCTGTGAAGCTCCTTACAAAGATTTACTACAATAAAAGCGCTATGTAAATGGAAGTTGCTGTATAACTTCAGAAGAGTGTTTCTTACTGTATCTTCTTGTATATGACTTCTTGCACTTTATAATTTGGAGTTTAAATTGGACAGTTGGGTAAATGTGTGTGTTGTTCTGTAGATTGCCTTGAAGACTGTGACAAATTTCTATAGATCATACTCATTTACAACACTTTACACACAACTCAAAATTAATTTTAAAAATCAAATAATTTAACAATCAGATGTGCAGAGGGCAATCTGCAGGTTATTTTCAACTTGATAAGCTAGAACATGTAAAACACCTTACTCGTTCACATCCAGCCAGCGACTTCTTAGAGAAATTATATTTTTAAAAGAGAACCAATATAGTATCTTTTTCTACCAGCAGATGGAGATGTTTTTCCACACTTGACATGATTTGTGAATCCTCCTTTGCAGCACATTATTTCAGCAGTGTTGCAAGTAGGTTGCACCACCCACTGCATTAATCCAGCATTTTAAAAAAAGTTAGAGAGATGTACAGCACGGAAACAGACCCTGCAGTCCAACTCGTCCATGCTAACCAGATATCTTAATCTAATCTAATCCCATTTGCCTGCACTTGGCTCATATCCCTCTTAAACCCTTCCTATGCATCCAGATGCCATGAAAATGTTGTAACTTTACCAGCCTCCACCATTTCCTCTGACAGCTAATTCCATACACACACCATCCTCTGCATGAAAAAGTTGCCCCTTAGGTCCCTTTTAGATCTTTCCCCTCTTATCCCAAACATATGCCCTCTAGTTCTGGACTACCCAACCCCAGGGAAAATATCTTGTCTATTTACTCTATTCATGCCCCTCATCCTTTGCAATCTCACACAGCAGATACTACTTGTGTCAACGGTAGTAAGGTCAAGTGCATTGCCTGAAGGCACACGAGGAGGGTGTCCAGTATTTGTAAAGTCAACTTTAGTAGTGCAGTGAATGCACTTTAAAAACAGGCCTTTATTTATAGCTAAGACGAGCACTCTTACCTGATCGTAATTGTCGTGACCATGGAAAAAGGGCTCTTTTCTGAAGATCATGCTGGCCAGCATACATCCTAAACTCCACATGTCTAGGCTATAATCATACATCTGCAATGAAGCAAAAGCATCTTCAATGAGCTGTAGACTATACTCCAATAAAGGAGTACATTATTCAAAGTACCTTAATGCAGTTAGTGTTTCAAATTTTTCTGAAGATAAAGTCAGAGGGCACATAACGCGCAAGGGGCTCTTTTAGTTAAAAGAAATGGATCCATTAAAGTTAAGTTTCCTGTCCTTTCTCAAAATACCTATTGTTTCTTTGATGCAACGCTTGAATTAAATGTAAGTTCGGGGGCTCCAATTACTGTCAAATAAACCATCTGCGCATAAAAAAATTACAAACAGTACAAAACATCAATCTATACAATTTTACTAATGTATTTTCTACAATTTTCTCTGCTTTCTTGACTTGCTATCATTTGTTGGGATTTAGTTGCAATAGTGGTCATTCATTACAACAGTATTAAGTAGCTGGTTCTAGTCTATAGGCCACACGCATCCACATGGCCTCACTAGGATAATCATCATGGTTCTGAGCAGCAAACATGAACAGCAGTCTTCCTAACTTCAATAGCTCTCAATGCCAGCAAAACCAAGGAACTCATTATTGACTTTTGGCGAGATGGTACTCATGCCCTACACATTAACAGCACAGGGGTGGAACGTCAAGTTCCTGGGAGTGGTCATCCACAACAAGCTTTCTTGGACTCTTCATGTGGATGCACTGGTTACATAGGCCCAATGTTTCTTCTTCCTCAAACAGCTGAGAAATTCTGGCATGATGGCGAATACCTTTGCCAATTTTTATAGGTGCACCACCGAGAGCATTCTGTCTGGATGTATCACTACCATTCAGTACCATTCAAGATCAGAGATGGCTACAGAGAGTGGTGAACTCGGCCCGGACAATCACAAACGCCAACCTCCCATCTATAAAATCCATCTACCAGGCCCGCTATCAAGGAAAGGCCGCCAGCATTCTCAAAAGTCCATCCCATCCTGGCATTGCTTTTCTACAACCTCTACCATCAGGGAGAAGGTACAGAAGCCTGAACACACACCAGCCAGTTTCAAAAAGTTTCTACCATACTGTTGTTAGAATGCTGAATGGACTCTCAAACTCTTAGCATTTGCCTGTACCTGTGTTTTGTTTTTGTTGCTGTTTACCTATTATTTACTTATCTATTCTACTTAACTCTGTGATCTGCCTGTATTGCTCGCAAGACAAAGCTTTTCACTGTGCCTCAGTACACGTGACAATAAATTCAATTCAATAAAGCTAAATGAAGTTAACCACTTCAACTCAGCACTGACCATGATTGAGCACTTTTGACTTTATAGTTTGGTTAGACACAGAATTATGCAATATTAAAAGAATAACTTGCATCTAGGTAGTGCCTTTCACAAACTCAGAATATTCCAACTTGCTTTACAACAAATGGAATACTTCTGAAATGCTCTCACTTCTGCACTGTAGGGAACTACAGCAACCAATCTGCATAAAGCACAATCACAAACAGAAATGAAATAAATGTCTAAACATTTAGTAGCATTAGCAAAGGTGAGGCATAAATTTATTGGACAGACCAGAAGAATAACCCTGAGCTTCTATGCCTGAGGGGTAAAATAGCCCTTTGGTTTAATGTCATATCTGAAAAACAGTACCAAATATGCTGCATTCCATGAAGTAGAGCTCCAGAATATCAACAGAAATTACCACTGAAAGCAAATTAAGCACATATCCTTCTGACTCAGCTCAGCGGTAGTACTCTTACAAAAGGACGACAACTCATCTATATTTTCTTCTAATCCAATTCCATTAATCCTGTACAGTGAGAGCCCTTCTCCCTCTACCAAAGTTTAGACAGGAATCCCAACCATAGGACACCTTTCCAGAATGAAGACTGCATTGAAATGAATACCAAAGAGACTACAAAGAAAGGGAGACATATACTTAACACTAAATTGTTAATGATGAGCATTCAGAAACTGCACCCCAAAAACTGATGGAATGTGAATGGAGAGTGCGCAGTTCTGGGGTCTCCTATAATGCCATTTCCTTTCATAACAGTCATCAGATCAGAGATAACACACAAGGATTTAAGGAAATGATCCAAAGCATTTTTTCTCCACCATCTCATTTCTGAAACTGCAATCTCTATCGGAGGACAGAAATCTTCGTCTGTTACCATATTTTTGTCCATTGCACACTGTTTATGTTGATGCATTGAAATAAAGTATATGTAATATTCAAAGTATCTCAAAATTAAAATCAGCCTTGGAAAAAAAGCAGTTTAAAAAGTATTCTCCCCGCACCCTCTAAGTACTGAAGGACATTCTGCACCCACCTCATACCCCCACACACTATTTATCTTCTGTGGTAGCCTGCCTGCAGATGTTATGAACCAGATGCTTCCTGTTGTGTGTGAAAGCATTACGTAGAAAGTTACCTGCTGTTTTCCTATCTCACCACATGGGTCATTGCCTCAATATAGCAAGGCACTTTGTTTATGGCAACAGGGGATTTATGAAGCAGAAAATCTGCATAGAAGGAGGTGCCTTGCAGTTAAAACACCACATCTCCTCACTCTTCCTGTTCAACATTCTTAGCATCTCAAGATTACAGAAAGATCATATTCAGGAAAGGCAAATTATTATTTACTGTTCTTATTATTCCGAGTATTTCATGTTATATCATGGTAGCCAATGTGTCACTGACATCAGTGATATAGGGGCTTTTGATATCTCCAAATTCACAATGGGTTAAAGTGTTTAGATTTCCTGTAACTATCACAACAGTGAACAGAATTAAATGATGGTTTTCTAGACAACAAAAAGGTGAATAAGCTTTCTTTAAAGGGAACATCCACTCTTAAGGATTTGACTCAGTCAACAGTGATGAATTTTCAGAAGGCCAATAAGGAACCAAATACATATCTTGGGAGGTACAAGCGTGGTGGTGGTTGGGGGTGATAATTCTGATGGATCTGGGGGAGGAGAGAATTAACGTGCACAGAATATATTTCCCTCAAGAACAGCGACAAAGTTTTTCGGAGGTGACAGGATAATTTATAAAGCTGTTAGGAACCATACAAGAGCTTTGTGTTTATAAATAGAAGCCTTAAGTATACAAGCAAGAATTATGCCGAATCTTTATTGTTGGTCATCTCTTTATTTCAGCTGCACACAATTCTGGTTACCACACTTTGGAAGGGAGATCATGACTGTAGGGAGGGTGTAGAAGAAGTCATGAGAATGGTACAGGAATGATGGAATGCAGCAAGGGTTGTTGTCCTTAGTGCAGAAAAGGCCAAGGTGAGACCTTAAGGAGGTTTTCATAATTTGAGATCCGTAACTATCGAAAAACTGAGGACCTGAGAACACACGTTCAAAATATTGGCAAAATAATGTAACAAATTACAATGATATGAAATGTGCTCTCTTGAAAGGGTGCTGCAAACAATAACTAAATTTCAAAGATAACTCAGTTCAGACATAAAAGTGAAAAAATACGAAGCTACAGAAAAAAAAGGGCTAACCCTAACTAATTAACTCTGTCAAAGAAGAGCCACATGCTCTCCTTACATGCGGTTTGATTTCAACTAGGATAGCCAATTTTTATTTTTCACAATTATAGGCAAGTTCAGAACTGACAAATTAATGTCAGCTTCTAGAAAACTCCTACCTTAGATGCTCAGATGTTGCTTTGTCCAGATTAAAGTTATTAAGATATAAAGATATGACAGATTGGCTGTTAACAAGAAATTTTACAGTTGAAGTTGCAGTACAGGAATTCATTTTGATAATGTAAGAACCCGAGCAGATGATCTGCTGTTTTCAGATACTGGGTGGGTGGTTGTGGCAGTGTTGGAGGGGTGGGAGTTTGGACTTCAGCAGAACAAACACAAATGCACTTTGTGGTTAGGCAGCTTGTAAGTCTGACGTAAGATGTACATCCAAAACAACTCACCTTTTCTCTCCAAATGCTTATTCTCCCCACTTAAAATACGGAATAAAGCAAATCTTATCCTGAATCAGTAAAGGGAAAGTCAGCAGAGCACATCTATTTTGGCAAATTCATCATTTCCAAAATTTCTTTCCAAAAAGTGAGCAAATAAACTGTGTTCTTGCCTAAAACAAAGAACTGCAGAGGCGAAAAGATCTGATACAAAAGATAGAAATTAGAGAAACTCAGTAGGTCTGGGAGCGTCTGTGGAAAGAAAGCAGAGCTAATGTTTTGAGTTCAGTGACCCTTCTTCAGAATTGTCTCTGCTTTCTTTCCAATGACAGTGCCAGACCTGCTGAGTTGCAATTTCTATGTGTTCTTGACAGTTTTATCCCCCAAAGTATTCAGCCATTTTTATTTAAATTCTCTGAAAGCCAGAGAAAGCACATGAAAGTGAGAAAGGAAGAGGATGTGCAAGAGAATGAGCAAGAGAGCAAAAGTACAAACAAACAATCTGAAATCTTTTCTAAAACTAGTCTGGTGTTAGAACTGGTTAAATTGGCTATAGTAAAATTCTTAAGCAAAATGAGTTAACTGAAAACAGGTGCTCATTGGATTCTATTAGTCACAGCTGGATTTGAATCCTGCTTTGAGATAATCCAATCTATGACTGCTCTTAAATACTACATGTGCTGTAAAAATTTACAAGCTAAGGTGGACATGATGAATTATAAAATTTCAGATTTTTGGAATCATTAAACTAAGAGTTTTACAAGGATTTTAATACCACAATAATTGTTTAAAAACATCAGAATAGAACTCTTACTTTAACAGTTTACAGTTCAATTCATCCGACATGTACTTTATTTATCCAGTCATTGTTGGATGACCTTTCCTGCAACTGGTGAAATCTCTTGGCACCATGTGATGTATCCAAAAAGCAGAAAACACCATCTATGGTTCTAAGTTTGACCCTTGCTCACACTTAGCAAGATACTGATTGTACAGAACAAGTGAGTTAGCTTATCAAGTGCCTTACGTCAGTATGAACTCAAGGAAAAAATATTAAAACCCATAAGATAACAAGGGATTCAATATATTATATTCCATTACAGCAAAAAAGCACTTGAAGTTAACCAAAAACCCCAAAATACCTCTCAGAATCATAGAGATGTACAGCACAGAAACAGACCCTTCAGTCCAACTCGTCCATGCTGACCAAACATCCTAAATTAATCTAGTCCCATTTGCCAGCATTTGGCACATATCCCTCTAAACCCTTCCTATTCATATACCCATCTAGATGCCTTTTAAATGCTGAATTGTACCAGCCTCCACCACTTCCTCTGGCAGCTCAATCCATATTCAGCCTCTCCCTATAGCTTAAATCCTCCAACCCTGGCAACAGCCTTATAAATCTTTTCTGAAGCCTTTCAAGCTTTACAACAGCCTTCCTATGAGAGGGAGACCAGAATTGCACACAATATTCCAAAAGCAGCCTAACCAATGCCCTGTAGTCGCAACATGACCTCCTAACTCCTATACTCAATACACTGACCAATAAAGGAAAGCATACCAAATGCCTTCCTCACTATCCGATCTGTGACTCCAATTTCAAGGAACCATAAACCCTCATTCCAAGGTCTCTTTGATCAGCAACATTCCCTAGGACCATTACATATATAGTCCTGCCTTGGTTTGCCTTTCCAAAATATAACACCTCACACTTATCTAAACTCCATCTGCCACTCCTCTGCCCATTGGCCCATCTGATCAAGATCCCATTTTACTGTGAGGTAACCTTCTTCATTGTCCGTTACACCTCCAATTTTGGTGTCATCTGCAAACTTACTAACAATAGCTCCTATGTTCACATCCAAATCATTTTTATAAACAACAAAAAACTGTACTTCTCAACTGTATTAAAATGGAAAAAAAATCACTTACCTGAAAGGACATGATTATAAATCTCTGAATATTACAGTCTGGTCAACTGAAATTAATTCATTTACACACAAGAGCTTACAACTGCAAAAGAAAATATTTTTCTCACCTGATAATCTACAAGTAGTTCGGGTCCCTTGAAATACCTGGAGGCCACTCGGACATTGTATTCTTGCCCAGGATGATAGAACTCTGCCAGACCCCAGTCAATCAGTCGCAACTGAACATAGTTAAATACAATTTAGAAACATGTTGCGAATAAGGGTTGAGAAGGCTATTCTTAACTCATGAATTTATTAACAGCAATTAATAAAGGAAGGTTTACAGTAGTTTATTTCCCATCTTAAATAAGAGCAACTCTTGCTGGGATGTGCTCTGCAACCCTAGCAGCTTCCAGTTACCTCATTTAGGTGTCCAGTGCTTCATATGCAATTTTAAGCATGGAACAATCAGAAACCACCACTGCTAATCAACTCTGACCTTACCTTTCCAACAAAGTTCAGTAGATAACAACCAAGAGCATTAGACCATGAATAAGTCATTTGACTTCTTCCAATATAAAATCATTGTCAAGCTGCAACTTCTCTTCATACCTTTAATGTGCTTGATTCAACTAACAATCTTAAGTTTAAAATTAACCAAAATTCTACTTTATTTGATGAAGGGTTTTAAGTTTTACTCAATAGGTCTGCTTGTTCTCTCGTCATAAACTTTCCAAATTATGGAAATAGTTTCTCCCAGTCAACCATAACTGGCCCCTTAATATCTCAAAGACTGGAGTCAAATAAACTTCTAAATTTCAGGGAGTACAGCCAGACTTTGATAATTGCACTTGAGCCCCAAAGGTTAAGCCACAAATAATCATTTGTGTAAATCCATACTGCAACCCTTCCTTCTAAAGTCTTATCTGAATTGAGTTCCCTACCATTGCCCCAGCTTTATTAGTAATTTATTCATAAGAAAACATTCACACATACAGTTTAAAAGATTTACACTTTTAAGATGAAGATGGGGAGAAATGATTTTCTTCAAGGACTGTTAGTCTAAGGAATTCTCTTCCCCAGAAAAGTGGAAGTTGGGTCACTGAATTTATTGAAGGCTGAATTAAGAGAATGAAGGTTGAGACACCAGATCAACCACGATCTCACTGACTAATAGAATAGGCTCTAAGGATCAAATAGCCTTATACCGGTCTTAAATCCCAAATTCCCATAAAGAAAAGATCAAACTGATAATAGGTTACAATGTATATCAATGTATAGAATGACCCACAGTCAGTAATTCTACTCTTCATGCAAACTAATCACAACTTGGGAGTTCCAGTTTGATTAACCAGAATTGAGGTAGCTGCACTAAATCAGTCATTCCAATTCTTAATGTGTAGGATTTCTGCGATAACTTGCTGTATAGCATAAGTATTATTACTACATGTCTGAAGCTATTTTAATGCAGTGATGGTGTTTCAAAACTCAATCTCAAAAGATGTGGAGTGAACTAGTTGTGTTACAATGGCTTTACTTTACATTTCACTGCTGCTTTTAATTTAATGCAACTTCAGTTAAAGGGTTCAATAAGCCTTGAAAAAGAGTTCCACAACAACATCCTTCGATTGCTACAGAACATGCCATTTTCAGCTTTTTTGAAAGTCTTAATAAAAGTGCATTTCAATAACACAACAGGCAACTAACTGAAGGCAGCCAATTCTTCCTTCCCTGCGATTTATCTAGTATCCAAATAGTTTTTTTGGGAAAACAGAATTTGAGTATTGTCAATAACAGATATTTTGTTGCAGGTTTTCCAACTTGCACTCATTATTTTTCAAAGGATTCTTGGACGAGGTAAAAAAGTACACATGTATGAGTAGATATGCCTTGGTACTAACTTTACTCATTGCCGTAATGTATTGCAAAGGAACAATGGCATGTGCACCTTCAAGTACCAAGCAATTGTGTTTGTTTTGTTACCTTTCTATGCTCATGGTCAATCATGACGTTGTGTGGCTTCACATCTCTGTGCATAATTCCCATACTATGGCAATAATCCAGGGCCTACAAACAAGAGGAACATCACCCAACTAGCGTTAGTACACTCGCTCATTAATTAATAAGACCGACAAGTAACATAAATTAACTAGATTTCATTATAAATTGTAAGATATGACAAGACAAGAAACCCACCAAAGGTTCATTTCATTAACAACTACTTGTGTTATTACTACATTAAAAACTTTAACAATCCAAAACAACCACAAATTTGGATGATGCCCACAGAAAGGTTTATTCTGAGTGAAAGTCGAATAAACATCACGTAACCACTGGCGTGACACCCTTGAGCTTCCCAGTTATTCCCGCATGAATTTTATTTTGGCCCTGCAATTGAAACATTTATCCTGTACCAACCCCCATAGTACTGATGCTATAGGCACATTTATTAGCAAAATTGCTCACAGTAAAACCTGCCCAGACTGGAAAGCTAAACATTTCACAATGCTTAGATCAATGTACAAAGGGCAAAGCAAGGCGAGTTTGTGGATTAGTGACACAGTAACTCAACATATGTTAAAATCACAGGGGCCTAACGAGGACCCATTTAGCAGTTGATTCTACCCTTGGTGAAGGCAATACCTTAAATAAAAAGCTTAAATATCACTTGAGAGTAAAAAAAATTGCAACTCACCCTCAATAATGCTGGTGCACTTATTAATAGGTATTTACTGGTCTATAAAATGACCAATAATAAGTTCACTAGCGTTATTAAGGTTATGTTGCAGACCAGCAAATGCTCTTGGCAGTTTAGAAAAAGAATGAGAATCAATGGCTGTGGTAAGAACCAGTTCTAGTGGACAATCATCCTTGTATGTTGCAAAGAAAGACATCAAGCCAGGATTAATTCTTCCTGTGCAGCTAAGGCCTCACTATAAGCTTTATCCTATACAACAAAAGTAGGACAAATCCAACCCAGCCATATACTGCACAGTCTACTCTCAATCATGAGGAAAGTAATGGAAAGGGTAATTGACAGTGCTAACAAGCAGCACTTACATAAAAACAACCTGCTTACTGTTGCTCAGTATGGGTTCCGCCAGGGCCACTCAGCTCCTGACCACATTACAGCCTTGGTTCAAACATGGACAAAAGAGCTGAACTCCAGAGGGGAGGTGAGCGTGACTGCCCTTGACATCAAGGCCGCAGTTGACAGTGTTGCATCAACCTTCCATTGGCTCGAGTCATACCTAGCACAAAGGAAGAAATTTTGGTTGTTGGAGGTCAGTCAACTCAACTCCAGGACATCACTGCAGGAGCTTCTCAGAGTAATGTCCTGGGCCCAACCATCTTCAGCTGCTTCATCAATGATCTTCCCTCCATCATAAGGTCAGAAGTGGGGATGCTCACTGATGACTGCATAATGTTCAGCATCTTTTACGATCCTCAAATACTGAAGCATTCCATGTCCAAATGCAGCAAAACGTCGATAATATTGAAGCTCAGGCTGACAAGTGGCAAGTAATATTCGCATCTCACAGCACCAGACAATGGCCATCTCCAACAACAGAGAAGCTAATCATCCCTTGATATTCAATGGCATTACTATCACTGAATTCCTCCACTATCAATCTGGCGGTTACTGTTGGGCAAAAATTTGAATTGTACTAGCCATAAAAATACTGTGGTGCAATAGTAGATCAGAAGTTTGAAACCCTGCAATGAGAACTCACTGCCTGTCTACCACCTGCAAGGCACCTACCACCTGCAAGGCACAAGTCAGGAATGTAATGGAATATTCCCTAATTAGCTGTACAAATGCAGCTCCAACAAGCAAGAAGCTTGATACCATCCAGGACAAAGCAGCCACTCAATTGCAGCAAATCTACAAACATCCACCAATGATATTCAGCAGCAGTAGCAGCATGCAGTGCAGAAATTCACCAAGGTTCCTAAAACAACACTTTCTAAATGTCAACAACTATCATCTAGAAGGACAAGGGCAGCAAATACAAGGGAACATCACCATCTGCGGGTTCCCATTGAAGGCACCTTCAGCTTGACATAGAAATGTATTGCTGTTCCTTCAGTATAACTGGGCCATAATCTTGAAATTCCCAATCTTATGGATCTGTCTGCATCAAGTAGATTGCTGCAGCTCACCATCACTTAGGAATGGTCAATGAATGCTGGTCCAGCCAGCAATACTTATATCCTTTGAATGAATTTTTAAAAAAAACTCTCCGCATTTGCTGTTCCCACTTTAAAATGAGTTTTAGCTTTCCAAACCAAAACACATCACTAGCCATTTAACTACATAAAGCTGTAGCTATGAATCAGCCATAGAATCACAGAGATCTATACCATAGAAAAGGGCACTTTGGCCCATCATGGCCACACACGTCAAAACAAACTCTAGCTAACTATTCTAAACCCATTACAGGCAATTAGCCCATAGCCTTGAGTGCCTTGGCATTACAAGTGCACATCTAAATACTTCTTAAACATTGAGGGTTTCTGCCTTTAACACCCTTATAGGCTACAAGCTCCAGATACCCACCACATTCTGGGTGAAAAAGTTATTCCTCATTTCTTCTAAACATTCTGCCCCCTTACCTTAAATCTTTGCCACCTGGTCATTGATCCTTCCACCAAGGATTTCTGTCAATCCTATCTACATCCTTCAACTTTATACAACTTTAATCATATCCCTTCTCAATCTCCTCTGCCCTAAGGAAAACAATTCAAATCTATCCAATCTCTTTTCACAACCAGAACCCTCTCATCCAAGAACATCCTGATAAATCTCCTCTGCATCCCCTCCTGTGCTATCACATCCCTCCTATAATGTGAATTTCAGAAGTGCACACAATATTCTAGCAATAGCCTAACTGATGTTTAATACAGTTCCAGCATAGTCTCTCTGTTCTTTAACTCTATGCCTTAGCTAATAAAGGCAAATATACCATACGCCTTCTTAACCACTCTACCTAGCTGTCCTAATACCTTCAGGGACCAGTGGATATGCACACCGAGGTCCCTCTGATTCTCAGTGCTTCCCAGTGTCTTACTATTCACCATGAATTTCCATGCCTTATTTGTTCTGCCTAGTAACCCTAATCACACATTTATCCAGATTGAATTCCATGTGCCATGGGCCAGCCCGACTGTGTTCTTCTGTAATCTAAGGCTGCCCCCCTCACTATTTATCATTAATTTTTGTACCATCTGTGAACTTGCTGATAACCCTCCTGCACTCAAGTCAAAATCATTTCTGTAAAACCACAAACAGCAAGGGCCCCAATACTAACCCTTGTAAGAGCCCACTGGACACAGACTTTCAGTCAGAGAAACACCCGAGAACCATCACCCTCTGTTTCCTGCCACTCAGCAAACTGTGGATCCAATTTGCCAAATGTGTTTAATATAAGTATGGGAGGGTCACCTTTAAGAAAAACATTAAACTGGCTTCCTTCTCAAGTGAATGTAAAAGATCCTGTACCGCTGTAGTGCAGAACAGTAGAGGTGGCCTCCTCAGTATCCTAACCAATGTCATTAAAAATGTGGTCATTATCACATTGCTTCTTGTGGGACCTTGCAGTGTGCAATCTGGCTGATCCATTTCCTAAATTACAATAGTGATTAAATTTCAAAAGGACTTAATTCACTGTAAAGTGCTTTGGGATGTCCTGAGGTCATGAAATGTACTGTAGAAATCAAAGACTTTATTTCTTGTATATACTTTAGGGACATAATAGCTGTCATCTTGTTTGTACTAGTTCACGTAGAAGAACTATTATTCCTCCTGTAAAATGCTTACTTAATCATATTTTATGACTCTTATATTAATAAAACTAAACTACAGTATTCACACATTATCAAAAACATTCCGCATACTTAAAATAGAAAATATTATTCAACTGCAAATTAAAGCAAAATTTCCCAAGAGAAAAGGTGCTCAACCAAAAGGAGGAAAGTTTACTTTTCACTGGCCTCCAGGAGACCAGCACTGACACACAGCATTTAAATGACTAAATCTGAAAACCAAACTTTCTTCTCCTGATAACAGAATCATAGGCCCAATCTTATAATGGCACTAAGCTCCCCCACAGTCCAATTCAAATATGTGCCAATATAGAAGCAGCTTGTAACTATGATAAAAGCAACAGCAAATAGCCAGGCAAACTATCCACCTGGTCTGTTGGTATGACATTTTGCATAAAGTACTAAGCAGAAAGAAAAATCATTAAAGGAAATTGAAGTGCAGCAGGCTTCCTACAGATACTCAAAATAAAATTTAAACAGAAAACACAGCAGTGCACAGGCTGCATAAAGAGGAAATGCAGTCCAGAAGCCTCAATTCAAACTAGATAATTGATAATCTTAAGGCCATAAAATTTAAAAACAGCCATTTGCAGCATTACACATGTAAATTAAGGGAAGCAAAACTGCACCAAAAATCACTGCATGCAAGAGTCATCAATCTCAAAAGTCAAAATGATTTTTTCTAACTCAGTTATACTATACATTTGACATGCACAGCTAATGCAGGTTTCATTTTAAAATCCATATATTACACACAAGATGTTAAGCAAGGTAGATTACAGGCTGAGAAAGGAAGATTGACCCTTATGCTAGGTTTTTAATACACTGACAGGCAACACACCCATAAGTTTTAAATCCTGGATGGATTCTGATGGAGACATAAAAAGGGTGGCTCCTTTCCTCGCCCTTCTTATGGCTGTTTCAAAGTGGACGCTCAAGTCCCAAATCAGGGTTTAAGAGGGGAAAGTTCAGCACAGGCTATATCAACATGACTCGTACAGCTTAGAAGACTGAGGTGTGCTGATCAAGTTCATCCAGGGTGGATTCATTGAAACTATTTCCTCTGATAGGAAATCAAGAACGAGAGGAAAAAACAAAACTAGAGTTGAGCTATTCAGGAACAAAAATGGAAATAGCTTTTTCACATTCAGAATTTGTAGAAATCAGGAATTATCTTCTCTCAACAAGCTATGGATATTTATTAGGAAATCAAAAGATATGGAATTATAGTAAGTAAACTGAAGTGCAGAAGTGAAGTTATTCATGATCTGGATAAAGCTTGAGGAGCTGCATAGCCTTCACACGGTCCTATAGAAAAAGAGCCACTTTGTATCTGTTCCAAGGTCACATTTCTTCCTTTCTGAGATGAGTGGTGTAGGAAAACCCAGCATTTATTACCCATTTCCAATCAATCTAGCCAGCCACCTTTCTGAACCATTACAGTCCTTGGGGTGTAAATACACAACGCAGTTAAGACTCCAACATGTACCTGAGAAGTTCCGGGCTGCGATTAGAAGAGAGGAGTGTATTCGGAAAAGTGCAAACAGAATATCAGGGATGAGTGTGAGCAAAGACAGAAAGGTCAGAAAGTTTCTTTTGACAAAGAATCATAATAAGAAATTCCTGGAAACTGCTCCCACAGCCCACTCTACTCAAGACTGGTTCTTCAGGCCCTTTGACACTGCATTTTGGCCATGATTTCCCAGCTTCACCCACCAACTTTGCAGGATTTCCATCTGCACCAGAGGGATAACAGTTTGACAGTGTTAAGACTGACATAAAACAATAGAATGAATTTATGTTTCAAAGTTTTGTTTTTTTCAATAAGGGAGTGATATGGTTTAGCTTCACTTTAAAGGGTTTTTGCGAATGGTAGCAAGAAGTCTGGATGCCTTTTTTGTTTACATGCATTTCAATGCAGTTTCACAATTTTGAAGTAGAGATAGGGTTAACTAGTACAGTGCATTACAAAAAGGCAATAGAAAAAAATGTGCTGTTGCCTGGTGACAGGAATCTAGTGACAGAAAAACAGAATAATCGACAGAAAATTAGGCAGGTTTATATGCCACAGATGAGATGGCTGGAAACTGAACTTGCTGTTGCTCTGAAATTAAAGTAATAGTAATTTTAATCCACATTTTTAAAATAAAAGGTGCTTTTTTAAAACCAGGTGGAAGGAAAAGGCATCTTGTAACTGCACAGAAATTCCCCAAAAGGAAACCAGTTGCTGCTGTATTGGTCGGAGTCCAAATGAACAGCCTTAGTGTGGAGATAGTAGTAAACCTGCACTGAGGTTTTGGTAAGGATCTTGATGAGGGGGAAAAAATGATAACATGAGCTTCAATTCTTTTTCAATGTCTACAATGACAATTGTCTACCCTTTGAGTCTCCTAATACAGTTAGGATTTTTCTTGTTTTAAAGAAACATAGGGCCCCTCAAGTCAGGATTTCTCTGGGATCAAAGCACCTGAGATACCACAGAAGACAGCGATCTGAAAAACATTTCAAAAGGGCAAAATTTCATATGGAAAAGTCAGAAAGATAGAATATTTCATCTCTGGTGTACAACTGTCAATGGTAAAAAAAAACTCTGGATAGTTTAAAACCAAAATCAACAGTCGACTTACAAATTATAAACAAAGAATGAATGCAAATATCAAATGCATGAACAACCACCTAAGGAATGTTTGGGAATAACAAATATATTTCCTAGGTGGAGGAAAACAAACTTTAAGCATGGGTAAGAGGGATTTTACATGACATATCAGTGTGGATATTGAAATAAGTTGGATTCACCCAGTGTTTAAAATGGATCTATCATGTAGTTGCGTATTGATAGTTACCAACCTCACCCGCTCCTAGTTTCCCCCCGCAATCCTCCTAAACGTTAAACAAGTCAAGTGGTGCGTGAATGTATTAAATATTTAGGGGGTAGGTTTGCGCGCTGAGCTGTAGGCTTGATATCCAGACATTTCACTACCTGGCTAGGTAACTTCATCAGTGGCAACCTCCAAGTGACGTGAAGCTGTTGTCTCCTGCTTTCTATTTATATCTTTCTCCTGGATGGGGTTCCTGGGGTTTGTGGTGATGTCATTTCCTGTTCGTTTTCTGAAGGGTTGATAGATGGTATCTAGATCTGTGTGTTTGTTTATGGCGTTGTGGTTGGAGTGCCAGGCCTCTAGGAATTCTCTGGCATGTCTTTGCTTAGCCTGTCCCAGGATAGATGTGTTGTCCCAGTTGAAATAGTGTTTTTTTTCATCTTTGTGTAGGGCTACAAGGGAGAGAGGGTCGTGTCTTTTTGTGGCTAGCTGGTGTTCGTGTATCCTGGTGGCTAACTTTCTTCCTGTTTGTCCTACGTAATGTTTGTGGCAGTCCTTGCATGGAATTTTGTAGATGATGTTGGTTTTGTCCATGGGTTGTACTGGGTCTTTTAAGTTTGTTCGCTTTTGTTTGAGAGAGTGTTAGTGGGTTTGTGTGCTACTAGGATTCCGAGGGGTCTTAGTAGCCTAGCTGTCATTTCTGAAACTTCTTTGATGTATGGTAAGGTGGTTAGGGCTTCTGGCTGTGTTTGGTCTGCTTGTCGTGGTTTGTTCTTGAGGAATTTACGGACTGTATTTTTTGAGTATCTGTTCTTCTTGAATACGTTGTATAGGTGCTTTTCCTGTTTTCCGAAGTTCTTCTGTGCTGCAGTGTGGTGGCTCGTTGGAATAGTGTTCTGACAGCCAGAAATGACAGCCAGATTACTAAGACCCCTCAGAATCCTAGTAGCACACAAACCCACCAACACTCTCAAACAAAAACTAACAAACTTAAAAGACCAGTACAACCCATGAACAAAACCAATGTCATCTACAAAATTCCATGCAAGGACTGCCACAAATACTACGTCGGACAAACAGGAAGAAAGTCAGCCACCAGGATACACGAACACCAGCTAGCCACAAAAAGGCATGTCCCTCTCTCCCTTGTAGTCCTATACACAGATGAAAAAAAACACCATTTCGACTGGGATAACACATCTATCCTGGGACAGGCTAAGCAAAGACATGCCAGAGAATTCCTAGAGGCCTGGCACTCCAACCACAACGCCATAAACAAACACACAGATCTAGATACCATCTATCAACCCCTCAGAAAATGAACAGGAAATGACATCACCACAAACCCCAGGAACCCCATCCAGGAGAAAGATATAAATAGAAAGCAGGAGACAACAGCTTCGCTTCACTTGGAGGTCGCCACTGATGATGTTACCTAGCCAGGTAATGAAACGTCTGGATATCAAACCTACAGCTCAGCGAGCAAACCTACACCCTAAACCTCAACCTGAGCTACAAACCTTCACAAACCTTGTAGTAAATATTCTTTATTGAACTTCAACTTTTTCCTAGTTCCCACAGATAGCAATATACAGATTATAAACACTTATATTAATGGCCAAAAGTATGCAAACCATCCAATAGTATAACCATTACACTGTACCTTACAGTTATGGTTAAAATCATAGAGTTTTATCTTTTGATTTTCAGTCAAATTGACAAGTAACATACTGCTCTTTAAGCACAAATATCAATTAGGTTTTATTCCAAGGAACTTTAACTGCTAATTTAATAAGAGGGCTGAAAATACTATTTACTTCCTCGAATGGTTACATTCAGCTTATATGAACAAGCAGAGCCTCACTTTCTCAGAGGCCATCTTGCATGGTTGGAGAGCAGATTTTACTATTTGCTTTATCCCAACATTAAAAAGATTTCAGAAAGGTTATAAAGTGCTCAGGTGGATTATCAGACCAGGCAAGCAATTCTTCAACCAGGTTTCACTCAGCACTGTGGCTCATCTTACCACGTGTGGAGAAAGTGAGGACTGCAGATGCTGGAGATCAGAGTCGAAGAGTGTGGTGCTGGAAAAGCACAATAGGTCAGGCAGCATCCGAGGAACAGGAGAATCAACGTTTCAGGCATAAGCCTTTCATCAGGAAGTTCAGGAATAAGACCTAATTGTCTCATATTTGTGCTTAAAAAGCAGTGTGTTACTTGCCAATTTGACTGAAATCAAAAGATCAAACTGTATGATTTTAACCATAACTGTAAGATACAGGCATAACCCCTTCATCAGGCTCAAGATAGAACAGGACATAACCAGGATGTATGCTGCCATGCTGATGAGCTGGGCATTTCACCATAACTCCAAATGCATAATTTTACATTTATGCCTGGCTGAAACAGTTTAAATCTCCATGTGAAGTAGTAGAAGTGGCACTTCAGAACCAATAATTTAATCAAGACTCACATTACTGATTGCTCAAGAAGAAATTTGAGTGTTTGACATCTGTCACCTAAATTTGCAGATACTAATTTTTCAGCACTCAGTGGTTAAAATAGACTGTAGTTTAGTTGATGAATTTGAATGTGAATCAGTTTAAGTAGCTGTATTCTACATTTCCTGAACATTATGGCAGTTGTGTCATTACATCAGATTAATCAAAATCAACAGTAAACCCATGGCTCCTATAGTACTATTTTTCTTTAATCAATGTCAGGTTCCTCAGTGAACCCAAAGGAATGATATTCCAACTATCAAAATTCTTGCAACAGGCCCTAATTAACTGGAAGCCAGAACCAACACAGATACTGACACAAATGTTGTAAAAAGAAACACTATAAAACTGGGATGAATGTTGGCATCATTTCTGGAACGTTGAACTAGTGCTCAAGTCAAAAAGCTCACTTGTGTTCTGAGAGGTTGAACACGAGCATAATCCTTCTCCGAATTATATTAAGCATTTTTACTTTTAAAGCAAAGCTCTGAAAACTTCAACATACCTTCAAAATCTCATACATATAGAACCGTATATCATAATCTGTTAAGGTCTGGTACAGCTGCTGTAGGGAATACATACAAGAAAAGATTAAGAACCAACTTAAGACTGTTTAACTGAAAATTAAATTCAAGCATAACGAAGTTCAAAATACATTTCCTCTCCTTAGCAAACATAATTGTAAATGTGTTTTAATTGCAAAAAGAAATAAAGCATTCCAAACGTAACTGAGAATGCTTTAAAGGGCATCAGTACCATTATTCAACGTGATGGTCAGATTGACATAAAGCTAGGGGCAGCTGCCGCCAAGGCACAGTGGGGCAACCTAATGTCTTGTAGCCCAAGTTCAGTGGGGGAAGGGCGGGGGGGGCGGGGGGCGGAAGGGGGAGGAATCAGGCCCCACACTCCCTCAAATGTATGTAAATATAGTCTGGATTAAGACTTGTGTTTGTTTGTTCTCCATATGGAAAGACTCCAGAAGCAAACTGCTCTAGCCACCATATATGCATATAAAATCTATATTCATGCTTCCCCCAACTAATTCACAATCTCAGTTGTGACACTGAAGTAAAAGTTAGATAAATTGCTAAATCTCGTGTCTTTTAAGTACATATTGGCTATGAAATCTATTTTCAGGCAATGATTTCATATTGATTGGAGAAAAAACTATGCAGAGGTCAGGCACATTCTCTCAAGGGCAAAAACTATTATCCCAGTTCACCCTGACACTTCCCAGAAAACAGGGCCTTTCAACATGATAGAGGTGGAGAGGCAAAGGTCTCCGGAGAAAACTGTAGTTGGAAGCACCATTAAGAATGCTGGGGCATTTGACTGAATGCATAAAAGGGCAGAGTTAGATTAATCAATAGGAGAGCTGGAGGATAGATGTGGAAGGATAAGGTCATTAAAGGCTTTATGCATGAAGTTGGTTAAATTTATGTTGGTTTTAGGAAAGCAAGGGCAGCAAAGGTGGAGGGGAGGGTGCTGCAGATGCATTCTGGTAAACAGGAATACAAAGTGCAGCTGTGATTTAAAGTAGTTTTCCCTAAGACAGTCACAGGAAAACATGGGTAAATGTATTTGTGAAGATGAAGGTGCCGGTGTTCGACTGGGGTGGTCAAAGTTAAAAATCACACAACACCAGGTTATATTCCAACAGGTTTATTTCTAAGTACCAGCTTTCAGAGCACAGCTACTTCATCAGCTAGCTAGTGGGGCAGGATCATAGGACAGAATTTACAGTGAAAGATCAAAGTGTCGCACAACTGATATGAAGTATTGAACAACAGATTGCTGTTAAGTCTTAAATCTTTACAATGGGGATGCAGGTCTTGAGTGATTAATATGTAAATCCCAGGACTTCTTTCAAGTCACAGTCCCGAGATAAGTTAAGGTTTTATAAAAAAAATGTGAATCTCAGCTCAGACACTGTACTAAAGGTGTGAGGTTAGAGTCTGCCTGTATCCAAACCTTGTGTCAGACTGATTCTATTTCCAAAGTGGGAGTTTATACAGTGTCACATGGACTGAATGCCCACAGATTGAGCACTTTAAAAAAAAATAGAATATATCTGCAAATGTTTATACATGCGCAGGAGGTTTGGGGCGGGGGTGCAGCTGGGGGGTGGTGGCAGCAGATGGGCTCTGGGAGGACGCACGGAGACGGGTGGGTAGTGGGGGAGACAGGGAGATGGGGGTAGGCAGGGAGACTGGCGAGGAAAGAGAGATGGGGGGTTAGGAAGAGAGAGAGACGGGGGGGAAGAAAGAGAGACTGTGGGGGGGGGGGGCGGGAGAAAGAGAGACGGGGGGGAGAGAAAGAGAGACGGGGGGAGGGGGAAGAAAGAGACGGGGGGAGAAAGGGGGGAAGAAAGGGGGAAGAGAGAGAGATGGGGGGGAGGAAGAGAAAGAGAGAGGGGAGGGGCAAGAGAGAAATTATCCTGCCCCACTAGCTACCTGACAAAGAAGCAGTGCTCCTAAAGTTTGTATTTCCAAATAAACCCGCTGGACTATAACCTGGGGTTGTCTGACGTTATATTCGGGAAGAAATAGAGTTGATTTCAAGATTACTTTGATTGTGATGGAGGTCACAGATATATAGGGAGAAACAGTTGGCACTGTTACGACTGTCACCTTGAATAAGGGCAGGAGCATTTATATAGAGGGAGAACTTTAGAGGGGACAAGAAGTTAGTGAATTGAATACAGAAATCAGAATATACTGAGAAAGAGATTGAAATCACCCAGGGCAGTAGCTGGGGAGGAGTGAGTGGTGGTAGATAGATAATAAACCAGAGAAGCAGCAGACTAAAGGTTCCATTTGGTGATAAATGCTTCACAAAGCCACATCGTAGGGTAGGGAAGGTGCTGCAAAGTATCAACGGGGTCACAGTCATAACATAAGTTTCAGTCTAAGTCAGCATGTCAATGTATTCATCCATAATAAGGTTGACAAGGGCCTTGCCATTCTAAAGGGAAACAATAAGAGGGACAGAGTTCAAGCAGTTAATGGTAAATAGGATGCAAAGGAGGTGGCCAGGTAAAACCCCTGAGAATGCATGCAGGTTGGAAGATCAATAAGATAGAAGGATTTGGCAGGTGGGGCTGCTGCTGGCATGAAGGTGCAACACATGTTCTTGATAGGCATTTCAAAAAATGCCAAGATAGAAGGCATTTATGACTTATATAAAGGAACAGAGGATTCAACACTATGTCCTGGAGAGTAGGATGGCAAGAATCTTGAATGTTTGAGATTGAAATTGGATGGGAGGCAGAGGACTTAATGTAGCAGAGACAGGAGAATGTGAGTGCAGGAGCAAATTACTGCAGATGCTGGAAACAACAAATGCTGGAGATCACAGCGGGTCAGGCAGCATCCATGGAGAGAACACAGGCTAATGTTTCAAGTCTAGATGATCGCCAGCATTTGTTGTTTTCAGAAAATAAATGCATGATAAGTGACAAGATAGGATGAAGTAGGAAAGAAAATCCCAATAGAGACTGAGGAGGAGACAGAAGTAAGAAAGCTCGATTCCATACTGGATAGATGTTTAAAAGAGTTAAGTTAGACTGGCATGGGAGAGGTCAGAGCAGAATATCACCTGGTGAAAATCAAAGGTCCTTCAATTCCTACCATAGCTTTACTGGTGAAATCAGGGTTAACTGCCTTTTGACAGCCAGTGTTTTTAAGTAAAACCCTTAAACCAAGTAGAAAGTATTTGCGATTAACAAAGAAGTTCCTTTGCTCCTTTAGAAATAACAGCCTCTTATAAATTTGCTTATCTTCAACTTACGTAGAGCTAAAAAGTATACTTGGAAAGTGTGACACATATTGATGCAAGCAAAGAACAGAATTTTGACATTTGATAAACAGAATTAATAATAGTCTTCGGCTAAATTAAAAACTAAATTTATCAACCTTCAACAGCCAAGCTTGGAACCAGAAAGTGATAGAATAGCTGGGAAATGAAACCAGTTTCAAGAAGGTACTAAATAAGAAAAATGGGTTTGGGAAACTCAATGGGAAAGCAGCAACATCACTAAACTGTAGGGATGAAACACTAAGTTCAAGACTACAATTTTATGAGATCAAATATTCAGGATTCTAAGCTGTAGTCTCCAATCCACTAAACAAGGAAGCTATATTTAAATGGGAAGTTCACAACACTGTAGGAAAGAATTGCAACAACTGTTCCTTTTTCTCACGGATTAATTTTTGTGAAGCTAGGGAGTTGGGTAGATGAGGAATAGGAGATGAGTACCACATTTTTTGGCAACCAAGTTACATTACAAAAAGCACAATCTTACCTTGAAATCTGTGTTGTTTACATGTTCAAAAACCAAAGCTGGCGTCCGTGACTGAGAATAAACAAAGAATGAGTCAAGTCTCTTATAACTGACAATTTATGCCTTTGTTTTCAAAAACAGTGCAGCTTGGAGATTAGGGATTCCTAAATTGGGATCAAGACCCATAAGCTCTGTAGCAACAGTGGTCCATGGAGGTCCATGCCTTAACTAGTTTTCACAGGTCTCTCCTCCTCCTTTGCCCCTTGTCTCTCAGATATCATCAAGGGTATAATTTTCAAGCTTTGAAATGGAGTAACAGTGAGAAAAAATGTTTGGGAAGCACTATTACAGATAGTAGATAATGCAGTTAACAAACCTTTGTATTCATTGCCTATTCCTAGTTGCCCTTAAGGGGTATGATTGCAGTGAGCTGTCTTTTTGAACTGCTGCATTGTACTGAATGTAGGTATACCCACAACACTGTTACAGAGTGAGTTCAAAGAGGTTAACTCAACTACACTGAAGGTTCAGTATATATTTCCAAGGCGGATGGCATGGAAGAGGAAGTGTTCCTAGGCATTTGCTGCCCTTGTCTTTTCAAATGGCAGTGTTATGGATTTGGAAGATGGTCTTAGGGATCTTGGTGAAATTCTGCAGTGTACCTTGTACATAATACACAGCTGCTACTTCTTAGTATCAATACTGTAGTCGATTAATGTTTGTAGATATGGCGTCAATCAAGTGGGCTGTTTTATCTTGGATGGTGTCAAACTTGAGTGTTGTTGGAACTATAGCCATTCAGATAAGTGAGTAATATTATAAGACAATCCCCCTCTGTGCCTCATAGATGGGTGATAGGGACTTGGGAGTCAGGTGGCTCATAACATGTTGCAGGATTCCGAGCCTCTGATGTTTCATGTAGCATGGCTAGTCTAGTTCAGTTTCTGGTCAATGGTAATCCTGGTGGATGGGTGTCTGGGTATTTCCAGCAATGGTAATACCATTGAATATCGAGGGATAATACATGTTGTTGCAGCTATCCTCATCTAAGACTATAACACATTCTAGTTTCTGCCAACTTGTGCCACATGGGTCAAGGATAGCATTTTGGGGTGCAAAGCCAGCTACGTGCTGCAGAGTTACCAGTCTCTGATTTGCTCTGGTAGCCACAGCATTTATATAGTTGATCTAGGAGTCTTTCTGATCATGGACCAATATCAATGGTATCCAACGTCAATAGGAAAGTTATTAAATGTCAGAGACGGCCTTTTGTTGGAACTCGTCATTTCTGGGCAGTTACTAAATAGATGTAAACTTCTAACAAAATGATGGTAATCATGTTAAGCACATCTTTCACATTAGACATTTGATCATGATTAAGGTTTCCATCATTTCTTACAATTATTGAGGTTAAGACAAGCCAAAGAAAATAATATTTGAAGGTACATCTAAATATTAGCAAACAACTGCAAACTACAGTTCAACTGTTGCAAACAGATGATCTTGTCCATTTCTAATCCCTGCTTTTCTGAAAATGCCATTTAAACTAGATTCTAGAGCAATTTACCATCCTTATTAAAACAAAAGGAAAGTGAAGTGATTTATAAAACTGTCAGTACTGGGGAGCAAGGGGGAGGAATGTATGGAATTCGAGTAGTGATAAATTAATTGATTACTGTAACTGTGCACCAAACGAAGAACTGGAGCAATTAAATCCACACCAACCTTCCTCTGCATGGCTTATTATCACTGACTCATATCTTTGGGGATGAAAAGTCAAATAAAGGTCAAACTCCACCCTCAAAAATAAAAATAATCTAAGCAAGGAGATATCTCCTTAACAAGTAGATAATTCAAAATTTCAAAACCAGTGATCTAGCTGGCCCACTGCATTAAGGTACTGTGTTACCTTTGTGTCTTAGTTTTCAATTTAGCCAAAACTGACCAAATTATTGTTTTAAGGGTTGTTAGTAAGAGGAGTGCAGATAGTGTAAATTCAACTCCTGGTTCTGAATCCACAGCAGAAATCAAATTTAGCATTAAATTGAACTAAATTGTTCTCAGAACTGAAAAGTTAGGAGAGGAAAAGTGGAATGAGTAGAAAAATGTCACACTTGTTCAGTCAGAGTGCAGGGAACTTGACACCAAACCTGACATGGGAGTGGTTGATGCAAGAAATGGGTACAATATAAATAGTGATCTATTCTTCAGAATAAAAAGATCACAAAATTAAGTGCTGAAAAGATGAACAATTTAACATCTAAATCTAACTTCAAAGTTAAAAAAAACTTCACATCCTAACATTATTTCAGGGATCGAACCTGTGTAGCAATTAAGTACATCTCTGGACAGAACATTCACACAATCCTCCATAAACTGAGCTATTTACACTTACATTTCAACAACCCACTGAATGTCTATTAGAAATCACAACCCTTCTGTCATTAAATAGCTTTTAATGGACTGATACATCTTGTCAAGAAAGTTGCCTACAGCAAACAGATTTGTGAAATACCTACAATGACCATATTACTCAAAATAAACAGAGGCCTTTTGCATGTCTGGACAAGTCAGGCAGTTTAAAGTCCCTTTCTTGGAAAACTACACAATTCAAATCTCTCTGGGTAGTCAGAGAGTCCAATGCCATAACTTGCTTCTCCAAATAATCTGAGAAGTTTCTGAGCCTATCCAATTTCCCCAAGCATTGTAAGAATCATACCATCGTGACCGAGTCCTGTTCTTATTTTTTTAAGTTTCATCAAATGTATCCATTATAGACCTTTACTTATTTTGCAGACAGAGCAAGTGAGAGATGCAGACAGAGAAGGAGCAAGAGACTCAGACTGTGAGCAAGAGAGAGAAACACAGAGTGTAAAGAGAGAGATACAGACACACAGAAACAGAGAAAAAAGGAGATCCAAGTGGAGGGTGAAATTCGAATTCATGCGATCATCTAATATTTGCAAAGAAATGCCTGAGACCTAATGGAATGAAGAAACAGGTGATGAATTTATTAATTAAGAATTAATTTCTGAATAAGAGAAAACCTTTTAAAGGACTGGGAACTGGAATCAAATTAATTGGTTTCATTGGCCAAGTATCCATTTTCTCAAAATACATGAGCAGATTAGATTATTTACAGTGTGGAAACAGGCCCTTCAACCCAACAAGTCCACACTGACCCTCCAAAGAGAAATCCACCGCGCCCCTATATTTACCCCTGACTAATCCACTTAACATTACAGGCAATTTAGCACGGCCAATTTACCTAACCTGCACATCTTTGGACTGTGGGAAGAAACAGGAGCACCCGGAGGAAACCCATGCAGACACAGGAAGAATGCGCAAACTCCACACAGACAGATGCCCGAGGTGGCAATTGAACCGGATACCTGGGGCTGTGAGGCAGCAGTACTAACTACTGAGCCACTGTGCCGTCCCCGCCTGAGATGCCCAGAAGGAGCTCATAAATCACGATATTCACCAAAGAGCAAATTACTGCAGATGCTGGAATATGTACTGAAAACAAATGGAGATTACAGCAGGTCAGACAGCATTAATGGAAAGAAAGCAAGGTAACTTCTGGATGGCTCTGAAGCAGTGTTATGTAAACTCAGAACAATAGCTTGCTTTCTGTCCATGGATGCTGCCTCACCCACTGATCACCAGCATCTTTTGTTTTTAGTTCATATTCAAGGATCCTTAGTTATCACCCTCCAAACCAATTCCATTCAGAGGGGCATGGGAACACCAGCACCTGCAAGCTCTTCTGAGCTACTCACCATCCCTTTACTGTCACTGGATAAAAATCCTGGAATTCCCTCAGGACATTGTGGGTCAACCTACAGCACAGACTGCAGCAGTTCAAGAAAGCAGCTCACCACCACCTTCTTAGAGGAAACTAGTGATGAGCATTAAATGCTGGCCCAGCCAGCAATGCCCATGTCCTACAAGCGAATTTAAAAAAAAGTCTTAAGAGTTTGATGAAAGGTCACCACAGTAAAACTCGAGTGCTTTTGTTTTCTTTGCAGTTTCTGTCTCACCTGCTAAGCATTCCCAGCTGTTAATTTTAACTTCCAGCATTTGCAATATTTTGCTCTTGTTCAAGAATGTCCTGTGTTTGGTTCACCTGCTGAGGTTCTTATCATGGCATCAGTACAACCATGCATGACCACAATGCGTTTGTACGGCTTTCAGTGTCTTGCACACTCAGCTAAATGCCCTGGTACTTAAATCTAAATTGTCCCTAAATAGGTTGAAGTGTTCTGATAACCTGAACATTCTAATTTCTCTTGCAACTACCTTGTGTAGCCATTGCAAAGCTACGTTACAAAATGTTTAAATGTTATTACTGAATTAATTTTGGAACAACATCCATAGCTATTCTCCTGTGAATTTAGACTAGATGGACTGGATTACAATACATGAAGGATATCTCATCAAATAAACCTCGCTCTCACTATATTTTATAAAAGCAATTTTAGATCTGTCACTTGGCTACTATGAAGGCAGGACTGGTTCAAAATTACTTTACTCATTATATTTAAGATCCTTTGATCAGAGATTATATTCAAGCTAATACTATTGAATTTAAAACAGATGTCATACAAGAAATCTATATTTATCTCAAAGAATTATAGGATAACAGAGGGAATTTTTTTCTGTGACAATCTGGGCATGCATGATGAGCAAAAAAGTCTTCATCATGAAATGCACTTCTTCATTCTCAAACTCTTGGACAACTCCGTCCATCTCATCAAGGAATCAGAAAATGGAAACCATGAGCTATTTGAATTTAAATAACAGACAGAAGTAGAATGTGTTGTGAACTACTGTCACTTGATGCACAATGAAAGGAGTTAACCCCATTGAGTCTTAACCTGTTATCTGACAACATTGCTCGGTGTGGGATATCTGCTCAGTGTAGGAGAGCTTCAGTCAGTATCAAGTGTCCGATGCCAATGGTAATCATGGATCAAATAACACGATTTTATCATCAAAATATTCACAGAAATTATTTGCACTCTACTACTGAAACAATAAGATATTAACTACTGCTGTTTTACATGGTTCTTCTCTCAAGGGATACCATAGGAAATGCCTCAATTTACTTTCCAGGAATGCAGAGGACAACAACTTAAACCAATAGTTGGGGAGAGCAGAAGTGCCATTGAGTATTGGGAAATGCTGAATCTAATCAGCCCATCTTTCTGAACGAGGATTCTTATTTCCTATTACTGAACTTATGGAATCGGTTTTATCTACTATGCTATTAATTGCCACAAAAACACCAAAAAAAAAGCCTTCACAAGATGTGGATAACATTGTACTTCGACATTAGTATGTCGTTTTTCATTCTATTTTAATTAGAGTCGTGTTTCATTATAAACTCAACAAAAGTAAAAGAACTGAAACTTCACTTACCACAGGATCTTTGACAATATCTATGAGTGTGATAATATTTGGACCGCCACGCAGATTCTCCAATATTTTAATTTCACGCTTTATTTTCTTCTTCTTTACAGGCTACAAGAGAGTATTGATTTGTTTTAATTTTCAGATTACTAGTTAATTGTGATCACTTTATTACTCCTCCTTTGCTGTTCGCACAACTGCAGGAGCTTGACTGCACCAACAGGTGATAAGATACAAATACATATTTCTTTATATCGTGAGCTTCTAATGTCAAGCGTCCTTAAGGGTGAGGAGTTGTTATGAGAAGCAAATATCCAGTAAGGAAGGACTCACTGACTAGATTTACCTAAGACTTTATGGTTGAGGGTTACCCAATACTCTCAGAACTATTGTGATGGGATTCCAGCTGGTGGAATTACTGGACAAGTCAAATCACAGAGTGAAATCTGGCTTAATAGTTTTTTTTTGTTTTAATAAGGCAGTCTTTCACTGAAATATAAACATGCTATGCTGTAGCTTCTGTCATAATAAAACAAAGGTTTACCAAGCAAAAGAAATTGAGGTAAAATAAAATAAACCAACTATTTATATATAACTCAAAATAAAGATTTCAATACACATGGTAAAACATTATTAGTCCCAACAATATTCCTTTAGTAAAGTGCTTAATTTAATTAAGGCTTTAATTTACTTATGGAGAATCTGATAGCCACAACTTGGAACCTTCATACAACTAGGTTTAGATTTTCTCAGCTTCAGGTAAGTCCATTAAAGTTTTAACTAAACGCTTCTAATCTGAGATTTTAAAATTAAACTCCTTGTGTGAATACAACCCGCTTCTTAACAGTTGTAAAACTATCGCCCTTGTCAGAAACAATTATTTTATATATCCAGGTTCAGCCAACACTTTTGCCAAGTGCCCAAACTAAGAAGCATTTTTCTAATCATAAGGTGCTTCCCCTAAACCCAAATTTTCTGAAAGCTTAATCCTACTGCTCATAAACTCTCCGAATGTAAACAAATCCTCATCACCTTCCTAGAAATCTCTCTCTCTAGTACTGTGTTTTGAAAGAAATGACCATGGCTACAAGTTTACAAGTTAATCAAACTCCTTCAGGCGTACAGTCTAAAACACTCACGTCGCAGGTTCTAAAGGATAAAAAGAATGCCCAATTCTTGAGACATTTTACATTAGTGTTAAGAATTCTGAGGGAGTGACAAATTGATCAAATCCATCCTTCCATACGCCACCAGTCCCATTCACTATTCTTTTGTTTTGCTGTAAATCTGTTACAGGGAGAAGGTAGGGAATGGGGAGCCTAAGTGAGCTGCTCTTCGAAAGCTAGCACAGGCACATTAGCCCGAAAGGTGTTTTTCTTTTGTAATTATTTTGTGATCCTATGCTGTAGGTCAGAATTCCATGAAACTTTGAATCTTACCAAAGCACAGAAGGCCTCTTAGTCCTTTGACTCTATGCTGGCTCTTTGACAGAGCTATCACATTATTCTCTCTCTCTTCTAAGAATTTTCTCCGAAGGACAATTGGTGTTTTCTATGATTTCAATGATTGTGAGGATATTGAGATTCTTTAAAGTAGCAGGATTTTCGTTCAGATTCCACAAGAATAAAATCGGTAGTATTGGGAGGTTTCCACCTATTATCATAGAAAACTCTGACCACTCGGCCCTTCTAGCCTGATCCTCCATTTAAATGGGTAACGGGTGATTTGACTGTGACCTCAACTTTACATTCCCACCTACCCCAATAATCTTTGACTCCATTGTTAATTTAGAATCTACATGTCTCTCCTTTAAAAGTATTCAATAAAGCCACCTCCATCACTCTTTGGAGAAAGAGTTCCAAAGGCTCTGTTATTTGGCCGAAGAGTAGCGCAGGCCTATGTTATAGGACAATACAATTATGGGTATGTAATGCTCATCAGTTCTGAAGCAAGTCTTACCTTAAGTATTTTAACAACTACTTTTTCATTGTTTGTGATGTTAATGGCTTCAAACACTTCACTGTATTTCCCGCGACCTAATTTTCGAACTAATTGGTAGTCATCTTGATTTCTACACAAAGAAACAGAACATAAAAAAAAACAGCTTAATAAAATGCAATTCAGTTCAGCATACAAAGTAATACTTTCACAAAAGAAATTGCATCTTTCAAAAAAATGATAAAAGGACATACAATGGACCTTTATTTCACAACAATACTGAAATAATGGATTTTGTTTATGAATGTCTTCCTCAGCAGTCAAGTCTTACATTTTCAGTCTAATCGAATACATTGTTTATTCATGTCAAAATATTAACATTTAAGTTGGGTGAAAGATGTATTTAATAACTATTACATACATCATCTTCTCTTCTTAGGTAGCCTTGGGGATCGAGGATGACTTGTTTCCACTGCATTTTGATAAGTTTTGAGATGATTAATAAGTCTAATGTTTGATCTGTAGCCTCTGCTACATACAAAGGGAATCATATTTAGAGGGCTTGCTACTTGTGTGCTCCTTTTAATACCTTGACTTCACTGTTGACCAAGTTTCTTGCTATGTTTGATGCTTATACATTTTGTTGGTCACAACCCAGGATATCCCATTAATCAGTGGGGATGATTAACCTCAAAGAATGTTTTGTGGACATCACTGTGGTGGTTTTGCTGTTCTCCTTGGAGTTTCCTGCTGCATCAGGTTCAGAGTAAAGCAATTGTTTCAGGAATTCCCAAGCAGGTGAACGAAGTTTCAGTGGGGGAGCATTTTGGGAACGGTGACCGTAATTCTTTAAGTTTTAAGTCCTTATGGATGAAGATACGAGTTGTCTTTGGGTGGAAGTTCTAAACTGGGAGAAGTTGAACTACCACAAAAGGAAGGAACTGGGGAATGTAGACTGGGACAGCTATTTGAGGGTAAGTCCACACCAGGCATGTGGGAATCCTTTAAAGGCCAAGTGGTTAAGAGTTCAGGACCAGCATGCCCCTTTGAAAATTAAGAATAAGGATGGCAAGATTCAGGAACCTTGGGTAAGAAAAGAAATTGAGAGCTTAGTCAAAAAGAAAAAGGAAGCATATGTGAAGTTTAAGAAACTAAAGACAAAGCCTTTGGAGAGTACAACGAAAACAGAAAAGAACTCAAAAAATGAACAAGGAGATCTAAACGGGGCCATGAAATGCCTTTGGCAGACAGGATTAAGGAAAATCCCAACATAATTTGTGCATATGCAAGGAACAAGAGGGTAGCTAGGGAAAGCATAGATCTACTGAAGGACAAAGGGGGGAACTTATGCATGGAGCCAGAGGAGGTGGATGAAGTCCTTAACAATACTTTGCACTGGTATTCACAAAGGAGGGGACATGGTGGATGGCGAGTCTCAGGAAGGGTATGTTGACATTCTGAGTCAGCTCGAGATTAAAAAAAGGTTGCTTTGGATGTTTAAAAAAAAAATTTAAGATAGACAAGTTCCCAGGGCCTGATAAGATCTATTCCATAATACTGAAGAAATTGCTTGGTGAAATTGTACAAAATCTTGCATTCTCATTAGCCACAGGAGGGGTCCCAGAAGACTGGAAAATAGCTACTGCCGTTCTTTTGAAGGGAGGATAGCAGGGGTAATCTAGGAAATTACAAGACGGTGAGTCTTACGGTGGTGGTAAGGAAATTACTGAACAAGATTCTTAGGGATAGGAAAAATAGACTTTTTTGGAAGGTTGTATCTCACAAACTTGATTGAGTTTCTTGAGGAAGTGACAAAGGTGATTGGTGAGGGCAGGGCTGTAGATGTTGTCTATATGGACTTTAACAAGGTTTTGATAAAAGTCCCTCGTGGCAGGCTGATACAAAAAGTCACATGGATTCTGCAGCAAGCTGGTAAGATGGATACAGAATTGGCTTAATCATAGAAGACAGTAGCAGTGGAAGGGTGTTTTTCTGACTGGAGATCTGCAACCGTTGGTGTTCTGCAGGGATCATTGACATACCCACACTTACATAAATGATTTGGAGGAGAATTTAGGTAGCCTGTTGAGTAAGTTTGCAAGATTTGGGAAGCTGCAAATAATGGAGGATTGTCACAGGATACAGCAGCTTGTAGATGGCCTGGAGACTTGGGTGGAGAAATAGCAGGGTAAAAACAATGACTGCAGATGCTGAAAACCAAATACTGGATTAGTGGTGCTGGAAGAGCACAGCAGTTCAGGCAGCATCCAAAGAGCAGCGAAATCGACGTTTCGGGCAAAAGCCCTTCATCAGGAATAAAGGCAGTGAGCCTGAAGCGTGGAGAGACAAGCTAGAGGAGGGTGGGGATGGGGAGAGAGGAGAGAGTAGCATAGAGTACAATGGGTGAATGGGGGAGGAGATGAAGGTGATAGGTCAAGGAGGAGAGGGTGGAGTGGATAGGTGGAAAAGAAGATAGGCAGGTCGGACAAGTCAAGGAGACACTGCTGAACTGGAAGTTTGAAACTAGGATGAGGTGGGGGGGGAAGAGGGGAAATGAGGAAGCTGTTGAAGTCCACATTGATGCCCTGAGGTTGAAATGGCAGGTGGAGTTTAATCCAGACAAATGCAAAGTGATGCATTTTGGAAGGTCTAACGCAGGAGGGATGTACACAGTGAATGGCAGAAACCTTAGAGTCAACATGCAGAGGGATGTTGGTGTACAGTTCCACAGTTCCCTGAAAGTGGCAACACAAATGGATAAGGTGGTCAAAGCAGCATATAGCATGCTTGCCTTTATTGGTCGGGGCACAGAATATAAAAATTGGGAAGTCATGCTACAGCTGCACAGAATTTTAGTTCAGCCACATAAGTTTGAAATTCTTGTCCTCATAACCTTTCCTCAGCCAGATAAGACAGTCATTTCATCAAATCTCTGCTCCATTTTCCTTGGAGCAACAATGCACCTCATCTCTAGCAGATGACTCAAGTATGGAGATTATAAGAAAACATTCAATCCACACTACCTCTAATCCAAATTCAAATCCACAACTATTCCAAGCAGACAGAATTTCAGTAAGCAAATGGCAACTGGGTGTGTACTCACTCAAATTGAATCCCAGATCACTGTTGACTCCTCCAAAACATGAGAAAATGAACCTTTCACTAAACTCACATTCCAACCAGTTCTCACTTCAAAAAACAACTCCCACCAGAGAAGCAAGATCAAAAGCCTCCAGGAAACAAAGGCAGCAATAGATGATGCTTTGCATATGACAAAACTGCATTATTACAGATTCAAAAGGCGTGTACCTATCCCACACGGATCCAGCTGTCCCTGGATGCAACACAGTGCCACTTTCTCATTGGCAGTTAGAGATAGGTAATAAATGATGCTTTAGCCAGGGAAACAGTTATCCCATGAAAGAAATTTTAGAATGTTAAATTATTCTAGTACAAATTAAATCAACAGAGTAACAGAAAACAGAACAGCCACAAGCAATCTTAAGAGTTAAACTTGTGATTTACTGTTTATGTGCAGCACAGCTTCTTAATTTGTCCCTGGTCTTTCTTCCTTTAACCCAAAGTTGTTCTTAAACGCTAAATGGCTTTATCACTTCGACAAGTTTCCATAATGTTACTTTACAGTTATTTTTAATCAACATACTAAGCCATATGACTCAGCAGAAGGGGAGGTGGGATTGTAATTACATTGAACATAGGAGGTTATAGCGCAGCACAGCACAGGCCCCCTGGCCATCGATGTTGCAATCAATCTGAAGCCCACCTAACCTACACTATTCCATTCTTGTCCATATGCCTATGCAATCACCATTTAAACGCCCTAAAGTTGGTGAGTCTACTACTGTTGCAAGCAGTGTATTCCATGTCCCTAATACATTCGGAGTAAAGAAACTACCTCTGATATTGGTTCTATATCTATCACCCCTCAATTTAAAACTATGTCCCCTCGTAATAGCCATCGTCATCCAAGGAAAACGGCTCTCACTGTCCAACCTATTTAACCCTCTAATTATCTTATGTGTCTCAATTAAGTCACCTCTCAACCTTATCTCTAACGAAAACAGCCTCAAGTCCGTCAGCCTTTCCTCATTAAGACCTTCCGTCCAGACCAGGCAACATCCTAGTAAATCTCCTCTGAACCCTTTCCAAAGCTTCCACATCCTTCCTATGACCTTCTGGTCCAAAGATAGGGACACAACCACAACACCCTTCAATGGTACTTTATGTGTTTTGTAAGTTCACAGGATGAGCTATTATACACAGCAGTTCCAATTTTAATTTACACTAATGAATAGCTCAGATACAAAAATAAGCCAAAGCTAATTAATTCCTATTTTCTTCAATTAAGCGCGATTGCTGCTTTTTTTTGTCAGTAACTAGTCAAAGCATTGTGAAATCTTGGCTTCACTACTAATTACTCAACAGCAGAGAAAAGAAAAATATAAGAAATTAAAATAAAATGAAAAACATCTGTCTCAGGATTGCACTTGAGGACTCCAATAACACTCAGACTCAAATTTTATTTGGAGTTATGAAAAGTTATGAAATTGGTTATTGGGATTAAGTAATAGCAATAGGTGAATACACCTCGCCTGGTCACTGTTACAACTTCATTGAAAAGGTGACAATCCAGATGGACTGTGGTGGATGCGTCTGCATAAACCAAGTTTTTAAAAAATTTGCAGAATTCATATAACATTTCCGATTTTAAATTAAATGATCAAGTCAGCAGGCGTCCAAAAGCAATGATAAATTTCAAGTGGATAGTGATGGGGATGGGGAGAAACAGAAATAAAAGAAAGCACAGCAGCCGGGGAACAGACACGAGAAAGGCAAATCTGGGGGAGTGGGTAGAGGGTAGCAGATAAAGTCATGAAACTGTAAGGCCAAATGACTTGCAGCATGGATAAAGATGCTGAACTACTAAAATACTTGTCCCAGAATTGTGAACAACTGATAATGCTGCTGAGTATTTTCAGTGCCTGGGCACAGAGCCATCCATTGGACTAGCAGTGTCATTATATCATAACAGGCTGACACAGGTAGGGTCAGTCCTGTTACAAATATGAACGTGGTACATTTTGATTCTATTTTTAGTGATTCCAATCACACCACAGGCTAAATAACCTCCAGTATTTCCTGTCCAAGTACTGTCAATTCTACCTTTTCCCAAATCATCCCCCTTCTCATGAACCACAAGTAAACAGCCAATAATTAATCTTTCCTCTGAAAGACCGAGATGAGTATCCTTAATTTCAAAGACTGCAACACCATTTCCATTAGCCTTCACCTTGCCAAGATCACTATGTCTTTGTTGGTCATCTGGTCCACCCTGATCGTTTTGCAAAAGGATGCAGTGAGAACCTGAACTGACACAACCATTTGTATTAACTTCAATAGCATGTACATGGAACTCGTGCTTTTTAAGAGTCATACAACATGGAAACAGACCCTTTGGTCCAAACCGTCTTTGCCAACCAAGTTTTTCAAACTAAACTAGCCCCACTAGCCTTTGTTTGACTCATTTCCCCCTAAACCTTTCCTATTCATGTACCGGTCCAAATCTCTTTTAAATGTTGTAACTGTACCTTCACCTACCACTTTCTCAGGCAGTTCATTCCAGATATGAACACCACTCTGAAAAAGGTGCCCCTCAGGTCCCTTTTGAATGGTAGTAATTGAAATTCAGACAAACCAGATGGTAAGTAACATGTAGCAGAAAGTGAGGACTGCAGATGCTGGAGATCAGAGCTGAAAAACATGTTGCTGGAAAAGCGCAGCAGGTCAGGCAGCATCCAAGGAGCAGGAGAATCGACGTTTCGGGCATAAGTCCTTCTTCAGGAAAGTAACATGTAACAATAAGTAGTCAAGCATTGCAGGCTGAATATTACATTTAAGTCATACGTATCATTAATTCATACAGAATCACCAAGTAACATGATACTTGGAAGCCATTCAGACTGCCATAGCTGCATTGACTTAAGATGGCCATACCAGTCTGAAAATGCCTGATCTTGTCTGATCTCGGAACCTAAGCAGACTCAGATGTTTGGTTAGTAAATGGGATGGGAGTCCGTCTGGGGATACAGGAACAGTAGGCTTTTTAAAAAATGGCTTTAGGGCGACACGGTGGCTTAGTGCTACCTTGCAGCACCGGGAACCAGGATGCAATGTCAGCCTTGGGTGATTGTCTGTGTGGAGTTTCCATATTCTCCCTATGTCTGCACTTCTGCAGAGTGCTCTGGTTTCTTTCCACAGTCCAAAGATGTGCAGGCTAAGTGGATTGGCACGATAAATGCCAACAGGACACAACAAAGGGGTAAGCTACACTTCACAGAGTTGGTGCAGATTCGATGGGCTAAATGGTCTCTTTCTGATTCTACGTAGGGATTCTATGATTCTAAAGTCTGTACCATTTACAGGAGGTACTTCAGAAACTCCGCAAGCCTCCTTCAACAGCATCTTCAAAATCCACAATCTCCACCACCCAGTAGGACAATGATAGCAGTCACATGGAAACAGCCCAAATTATATAATATACCAAGCTGGAAGAGTATTGGTGGGTACTTCAGTGACGCTGGTTTAAAAGCCTGCAACACCTTCCCTAACAGCCCTGGGTGAAGCAACACTGTTCAACAAGTCAAATTAGGGCCTCTCAATGGCAATTCAAGACAAACAATAAATGCTACCCTTGCCAGGTTTGGTCACATTCTATGGGAAAGAAAAATGAGCAGCTGTGCTTCATCCCATGCTAACATTTTTTATGTGTAAACTTCCAAATTAGAGCTACATGTACATGCTCTTTTAAAACCGCTTATGAAATCATTGAGTTGTCAGGATATAAAAGAAAATACATTTTTTTAAATAAATAAACTAGCAGCAATCTGTACTTTCTTAAATACTTGTTCCTATGAAAAGAATACAAAAAACACAACCACTCAAAACAAACAATAGTACAATGAGTGCAAAACCAAGAATGTACTTCTCAGGCCTGGATAGAGAAATGAAAACACCCAAGTGACCTGGTAACTTTTTTTGGCACCAAAGTTACTTCTTGACTAGCCCAAAAAGAACGCACAAATGTCCAGAACTCCAGGTTAATAGATCAAGCAAAGGTCAAATGAACTATTGTTCAATGCACAGTGAAAGCTTCTCCAAGGAGGGAGCGGATTAATTCACGCAGTCTAAGTGCACCAACTTGCAGCTAATCACACAGCAGCTATTGCTGACAATAGGACATCTGCCTGCCCTGTTGTTCAGTTGGGGACTGTTTTACAGCTTGGAGTAGCGATCAGAACAGGCATGGGAAAACAGAGACTAAAATGTAAGTCAACGGAGTAACAAAGAACCAGAAATGTTTTGTAAAACAAGTAAAACATGGTACGCTGTAATAGACATTAAGAAATAATATTACGTTGAACCTAATTTTGTGTTTAAAACTTTGGATGCTATTAATATAGCACTTTACAGAGACAACAAGACAGCAAACAAGGGTAGCATTAAAGATCGAAGACATTGTCACAGTGATCCGTTTTGCTTAGTCTTTGAAAGATGGAGGAAGAACACAAAGCAGAGTAGTTTCGGAGTATTTGAATATCGGGCTTTGACAAGGCTCCACAGAGGAGACTAATTAGTAAAGTTAGATTACATGGGATTCAGGGTGAACTTGCCAAATGGATACAAAATTGGCTTTACAGAGTGGTCACGGAGCATTATCAAAGAACAAAAATTTACAGCCCAGGAACAGGCCCTTCGGCCTTCAAGCCTGAGCCAATCTAAATCCACGATCTATACCTGTCGCCCAATTCCTAAGCATCTGTACCCCTCTGCTCCCCACCTACTCATGCATCTGTCCAGACGCATCTTAAATGAAGTTACCATGCTTGCCTCTACCACCTCTGTTGGCAATGCGTTCCAAACGCCCACCACCCTCTCTGTGAAGTACTTGCCGTGTGTATCCCCCTTAAACGTTCCACCTCTCACCTTGAAAGAGTGACCTCTCATGATTGAATCCAGCACCCTGGGAAAAAGCTTGTCTCTATCCACCCTGTCTATACCCTTCATGATTTTGTAAATCTCAAATCAGGTCCCCCGTCAATCTCCTTTTTTCTAATGAAAATAAACCTAACCATCTCAACCTGTGAGCAGCACGGTGGCACAGTGGTTAGCACTGCTGCCTCACAGCGCCAGAGGCCAGAGTTCAATTCCCGCCTCAGGTGACTGACTGTGTGGAGTTTGCACATTCTCCCAGTGTCTGCGTGGGTTTCCTCCCACAGTCCAAAAATGTGCAGATTAGGTGAATTGGCCATGCTAAATTGTCTGTAGTGTTAGGTGAAGGGGTAAACATAGGGGAATGGGTCTGGGTGGGTTGCGCTTCGGCGGGTCAGTGTGGACTTGTTGGGCCGAAGGGCCTGTTTCCACACTGTAAGTAATCTAATCTAAAACCTCTACATAGCTAGCACCTTCCATACCAGGCAACATTCTCGTAAACCTTCTCTGCACCCTCTCCAAAGCATCCGCATCCTTTTGGTAATGTGGCGACCAGAACTGTACACAGTATTCTAAATGCAGATGAATGTCTTGTACAATTTTAACATGACTTGCCAGCTCTTATACGCAATATCTTGTACAACGAAGGCAAACATACTTTATGCCTTCTTGACCACTCTATCCACCTGTGCAGCAACCTTCAGGTTACAACAGACCTGCACTCCCAGATCTCTCTGCCCATCAACTTTTTCCAAGGCTCTTCCATTCATTGTATTATTCGCTCTAGAATTAATCTTGCCTAAATGCATCATCTCACATTTGCCTGGATTGAAAACCATCTGCCACATTTCCGCCCAATTCTCCATCTATCTATATCCTCCTGTATCTGACAGTCCCTTATGCTTTCTGCTACTCTACCAATCTTCATGTCATCTGCAAACTTGCTGATCATACCAACAGTGCCCTCTTCCAGATCATTTATGTATATAACAAACAACAGTGGCCCCAGCACTGACCCCTGTGGAACACCACTGGGCACCTTTCTCCATTTTGAGAAACTCCCTTCAACTACTACTCTCTGTCTCCTGTTGCTCAACCAGTTCTTTATCCACCTAGCTAGAGCACCCTGCACACCATATGACTTCACTTTCTCCATTAGTCTACCATGGGGAACCTTATCAAACGCCTTACTAAAGTCCATTATATGACATCAACAGCCCTTCCTTCTTCTATCAACTTTGTCACTTCCTCGAAGAAGTTGGTAAGGCACGATCTCCCCCGCAAAGAACCATGTTGCCTATCACTGACAAGCCCATTCTTTTCTAAATATAAAAAGATCCTATCCCTCAGTACTTTCTTCAGCAACCTTCCCACCACCTATGTCAGGCTCACTGGTCTATTGTTACCCAGAATATCTCTACTATCCTTCTTGTACAGGGGGATAACATGAGCTACCCTCCAGTTCTCTGGCACCTCACCTGTATTTAAGGATGCCACAAAGATATCTGTCAGAGCCCCAGCTATTTCCTCTCTCGCCTCCCTCAGCAACCTGGGATAGATCCCATCCGGTCCTGGGGATTTGTCCACCTTAATAACCTCTAGCCTACCCAACACAAATTCCCTACTTATGTCAACGTGATCCAGACTAACCAAACTTCTATCTCTAATTTCATCATGTTCCTCTCCTCAGTGAACACTGATGCAAAGTAATCATTCAGAATCTCACCCATTCTCTCAGGTTCGACGCACAGCCTTCCTTCATTGTCCTTTAGTGTACCAATCCTTTCTCTAGCTACCCGCTTGCTTCTTATAAGAATAAAACGCTTTGGGATTCTCCTTAATTCTGCTCGCTAAATCTATTTCATGACCCCTTTTTGCCCGCTTGATTCCTCGTTTAAGACTTGTCCTACTCTTCCAATATTCCTCCAGGGTCCATTCTGTTCTTAGCTGCATAGACCTTACGTACGCTTCCCTTTACCTCCTGGCTGGTCGTACGATTTCTCCTGTCATCCACGGTTCACAAATCTTGTCCTTACTATCCTTTGCCTTCAACGGGACATGCCTATCCTGCACTATCTTTGAAAGCCTCCCACATCTCAAATGTCGACTTCCCTTAAAACAACTGTGTCCAATGCACATTTCCGAGCTCCTGCCTAATTTTGATATAATTGGCTTTGGCCCAGTTTAGTAATCTTCCCTTAGGTCCACTCTCTTCTTTATCTACGAGTATTCTAAAACTTACAGAATGGTGGTCACAGTTCCCAAAGAAGTCCCCAACCACAACTTCTACCACCTGTCCTGGCCCGTGCCCCAGTACCAGGTCCAATATGGCCCCTTCCCTCGTCAGAGACTATTGACATTCTGCTCTAAAAAACTTTCCTGGACGCTTCTTACAAATTCTACCCCTTCCAGACCTCTGACGCTAAGTCTAACCCAGTAAATGTTGGGAAAATTAAAATCTCCCATCACCACTACCCCATTGCTTCTACATCTTTCCATAATCTGTTTACCTATTTGCTCTTCTACCTCACGCTCACTGTTGGGAGGCCTACAATACAGCCCCAATGTAACTGCACCCTTCTTATTTCTCAGCTCCACCCATAATGCCTCAGTACCCAAGATCTCCATAGTGTGCTAGTGTGCTCCTTTAGCACAGCCGTGATTTCGTCCCTGACCAGCAATGCAACTCCTCCCCCCCACCTCAAAATTTACTTCCCTCCCTGTCCGGTCTGAAGCGTCTATATCCTGGAACATTTCGTTGCCAATCATCATGCCCTTCCTTCAACCAAGTTCACTTTCATTGAAAATAGGAGTAGGCCATTCAGCACTTCAAATCTGTGACGCCATTCATTATTATTCTGGCTGATCATTCAACTGAACAGCCTTCTCCCCATATTCTTTGATCCCTTTAGCCCCAAGTGCCACATCCAAATCCTTCTTGAAATATTACAATATTCTGAATTCAAATGCATTCTGTGGTAGCACATTCCACAGGTTCATCACTCTGTGGGTGAAGAAACTTCTCTTCTGTTATGAAGGTGTAAGTGTGTACCTTACCTTTGAGAGAGAGAGAAAGAGAAAGAGAGGGGAAGTTGGCAAGGACTGAATGAAAACAGTGCGCTGAACAATCTAAAAATGTGACATTTGGTTGACACAAATAGCTGGCGATGCATTGCCACAGTACAAAAACAAATTCAAATTCGGCCAGTCTAAATTAGGCCCCACAGACTAAAATCCAATCCAATTTGAAATCTACTGTTTGGGATGATATCACACCAATGAAATGATCCAATGTTTTGGGGTATAAAACCGGACGTTTTGAACAGTTAAGGAGAACTACAAAGAGCACCAACAAATTCAGACTGCTAGCCAAATAGCTCTCTGAAAGGTACCTGCCCATAACAGAAGTTGTGCAGCAGAAGCCCAAAGAAAAGACAACCCAGCAAAATACAGAGGAAAATCGACAAAGGAGAATCAACAAAGCTGGCTGGTTAGAAAGCATTTTTTTTTGAAAATCTTATTTGTTTTTTAATTGGACAAGTATTGTAGAGTGGGAGGTAAAAAACAGGTTTCAGAGAAAGGAGTTGTAAATAATTGTGGTTTTAATGTTCTCCGAATTTAAAGAATAAAATTGTTAATTTTTACTTTAAATAGTGAAATCCGGGATAGTTCTTTGCCTCTCAAAATTTAAGATTACGGTGCAAGGTGAGCTTGTGTGTGTGAGGTTTAAATTAACAGAGGGGTTTACCCAGTGTCCTAACACTTCATCTCAGTTCTAAATGGTTTATCTCCTATTCTTCGACTGTGACCCCAATTCTGGGCTCCCTCACCATAGGGTGCATCTTTCCTGCATTTACCCTTTATAGTCCCATTAAAAATTTTTTTTGATTTTTCAGGAGACCACCTTCTCATTCTCCTGAACTCTGGTGAATGTTATCCTAACCAATTCAACCTCCCCTCATTGATCAGTCCTGTCATCCCAGGAATCAGTCGGACAAACCTTTGCTGCAATCCTTCTATTGCACAAGCATCCTTCATCAGATCACAAGACCAAAATTGCACACAACATTCCAGGTGTGTTCTCTCACCAAGGCGCTATATAAATGCAGTAAGACATCCCTGCTCCAGTATTCGAAACCTCTCACAGATACTGTAATCAAATCATCACACGTAGATCACAACATCAATTATAACCCAGGATAGTATTGATAATTAGCCCTATTCATGAGGTTGGTGATAAAGGTTGATCGCGTAGTGCTCGGTAATGTAGGAATTCCAATGTGTATGCTGAACTGTTAATTATTTTGATAATTATTTGCAGTACTGAACAGAGCAGGGCACCACACCTTTGGAAGTATATAATGGTCTCAGAGGGAGTACAACATCAGTTTACAAAAACGACTACTGGTCTTTTGAGGTAAGATTACAAATAAAAATTATACAAATTAGGCCCGATTTCTCTAGAGTTTAGGAGGTTGTGTGTGACCTGATCAAAATAAGATATTTAAGATATTACAGGAAAAGACAAGTAAAGATAAACTATTAATAATATAATCATTATTAATAAAGATAAATTATTTGCACTCTTTGGGCAATCCAGAACTGGGGGGGGGGCATGATCTGCATATTAGGGCCAGACCATTCAGGAGAGATGTTAGAAAACACTTCGACACACAAAGGGTGGCAGATGTTTGGAACTTGTATCCATAACTGGCAGTGGATGCTGGATCAGTTGTTACTTTTAAATCAGAGATGGACACTTTATTGTTAAGCAAAGGTATTAAAGGATATGGGTCAAAGTCAGGGATAGTCACTCGTCATTATCAGAGAGGATTCAATGATGAAATTCCCAAGCGCGAAGCTCCTTTAAAACTTGGTTAAAAATTATGCATGTGCAATTTTTGCCCACAGATGTTGATTGGTTTTGTTTTTGATGTGGATAGGCAAATTTGTGATTTGTGATTTAGTCGATATAGAGGAGACAGTGGATACTGTATATCAAGTTAGGCCACAGATCAGCCATCACTGAATGACAAAACAGGCTCAAGGTGCTGAATGACCTACTCATGGTGCCATGTTCCTATCCATGAAGGAAAAAAAACACAACTAAAAAACAGGGGCCATCGACAGAAGAAACCTATTTATGGCAAGGGGAAAAGAGACAGAAAAGAAATATACATCTGTAGTAGAGCATCACAGATGTATTAGAACATCAGTGCAGTAATCTGAAGAAAAAGAAGTGCTAAAAATGCCTAGCAGTCCACATTGTAAACTACCAGACAAACTGCCATCTCACCCAATGGTTCTGAAGTGATGCAGTCCTACCTTCACTAATGTATATAATACCTTATCAGCTGATCTTTCAATAACTTGGTTTTATTGTCAGTGGATTAATTAATGGCACAGCAAAATTCTACCCCGAGGTTTTAATAAAAATTCAACATCAGTAGAATGACCAAGGACTATATTTTACAACGAGATTGCTTTTGGAGCAGATGATTTTCTGATCCATTGCAATACTTCTCCATTCATCCACTGGTGATATTTAAATAACACTTTTCTCACTGACTCTTGCTGCTGATTGCCAAATACAAATGGAGTGTTTGAAGGCCAATTCCCCATTCCAACTTGAAAATATAAATGGCGGCCTCATAATTCTACATAATCAACATTATTGCTAACTCTCATTATATTTTGAACCTTCAACAGTAAATCAAACTTTATTTCACTTTAAGCAGCTCAAATTAACAGGATTTTCCTGTAATAAATTTAATGTTATAAAGCTAACCAAAATCTTGTATATGAATGCATAATACTGTATGAACTGATGGGTTGTGAACCAGTCAAACTGCCATTGGCAAATTAATTTGTTATGTGCAGTGGAGCATCTTGTGGTTAATTAAAACATCTTTGGAATCATGCTTCTCAATATGAAATGGCTGTACAAGTATACCTAGAAGATTTCAATCACTTTGAAACATGTGAAACACCCAAATCTAAACTTAGCTAAAATTTAGTTTTTTTGCTGTTTATTAATTATTTTATTTATTTTTGAGCACCTCTGCCTCATCCAGGATTTATTGCCCAGAGGACAGTTAAGCATCAATCACATTTTAATGGGTCTAGAGTCACAGGTAAGCAAGACCAGGCAAGGATGACAGTTTTCTTCCCAAAACAACATTAATGAACCAGATGGATTTTTCCTGACAACTAGCAATGGTTTCATTTTCATTAAATTCTTAATTCCAGATTTTTTAAATTGAAATTTCACCATCTGCCATGATGGGATTTGAATGAAGGTCCCCAGAACACTACTTGGGATTCTGGATTAATAGTTTTGTGAGAATACCATTAGGCCATCACCATAAGTTGAGAGGAATTCGGCATTGCTTTGATTCAATATCAACAAAGCTACAAGAATCTCTCTTTGCACATCTATATCTTCTATAGTCTCAATAAAGTGAGTATACTCCCACAATTTAGCAACTATGTAAAATTAAGAACAGCACGGTTCAATACACTCCCCGTGACAGTATATAAGTTATTGCAGTTAAAAATCACAACACCAGGTTACAGCCCAACAGGTTTATTTGGAAGCAATAGCTTTGTCCACCCCAGTCCAACACTGGCACCTCGAAGTTTGTTATCACACAACTGTTGTTATCAGCAAGAAATGAGAAAATTTGAAACTTTGGTAGGTTTTGATATCTTTTCTTCAAACCACAAAAAAAATCGATTTGAGATATTGTAAAACATTACACCCTTTCCAGCCATGAAATAATGAGAATCAGGTATGTAATTCACAAACATCTAGAAAAGCTTCCTCGGTAGCTATGTTTCAATATAACTATAGTTGAAATACATTTAAATTAACTTGCTCAGAACAATATATTCAGCTTAAAGAGGTGAACCAATTTATCTCAAATCAGTTGAGCAAAAATTTATAAAATACTACTTTTTAATCATTGTTGCTCTCTTTTCAGGAACTAAAGATTTTATTTCGCTTTGCCCATGTTAGTTAGAAACTGAAAAATATACAATGATGTTAAAAGGAAATTCAGTTTGAATAACAAAAACAAATGTTTAAAACAAGTCAATAATCAATGTTTTAATAGTCTATCGCCCCATACTACCACTGTGCAGCACACATGAACACGAGCATGTGATCATGTAAGTCATTATTAATAAAGAACAAGATTGCATTAAAAGGCATGTTTTCCTGAAGACTCAAATCACTTCACATCCACTGAAACGCTCTTGAACTATCAGCCAACCAATTTCCTAACAGCAAGTACCCTCTAGCAGAAAAAAGATAGATAGATGTATGTTTGAGGGGAAAGATTTGACAAGGCTTTAACTCCTATCCTTTAAATACTGTGACAGATTTTATTTTTGCATCAGACCTACAGGTACACAGGATCTTGGTTTATGGCTCTTCTGGAAGAGAGCACCTTTAAAATGCAGGATATATCACTGCACTATCATCCTAGATTATAAACTCAATTCCACAATTGTCCTATTCAGGTGGGCACGCCAACTAATAAAGCAACCTGATATTAAGTCTTAGTAGGTTTACAAAAGGGGTAATAATGGCCTTGTTCTCGCACTGTTTCCCACTCTTTTATACAAATTGACGAAGAGGGACACAGAATAGATAACGTGTTAAGAGCCAGAATAAACTGCTATTAGAACTAAGTGCCACCTGTAATGGATCCCAAAAATAGACGATACTGCGTGACCGAGCACTGGTGATACTATGGATGCTTAAGTTTGGAAACTCTCCTTAAGTTTAATGCATTACAGATTGTACAAAGGACAACAACAGGCAGTGAATTGTGTGTAATGGGAAAATCTTTGTAAATAGGGACCCTCCTTACACAATATTATAACGCAAGATTTTTTATACTGTTTTTAAATACTTATAAATTGATACATGCACCATCTTTGTGCAGACACAATTGTATTCAGTGCCTGTAATAAGATAACATGCTGTGACGACACATGAAGTACCCTGCTTGGGTTTCTTTCTCAGTTGGAAGTTAGTTGTTGAGGTGTAACTGAAATCTATAAAGAGAAAGGCAGAGAATTTGTACTGTCGGGTTGATGGAAAGGCATCAGGAGACAATTATAAGGTAGGATAGAAGGAGAGCACAAGAATAGCGGAGACAATAAAAGACAAAAAGCAACAGCTGAATCACTTTTAAGCAGATAATGGTTACTTAAACAAAAATACTCGATAAATACCTAAAATAGCATTGTGCAAATAAAACCTCCTGCAGGACCACTGTTTAAGAGCAGTATAATTTAATCACTTTTTTTTGTAGACCTGTTGGAATTTAAAATATCAGAGTCAAATAACTATTTTAGTTGTATTTCGGAAATACCAAAGTGACTCCATCTTTACTGGTGGTCATTAATTTTATTCAGTACAAAAACTGACAAATTGTAATATCGAAGCAGTAGTAAAAGGGCACAACAGTATTGTCAGTACATTCTGGCTGAAAGCACAATCTCCAAGAAAGTACTCCCTGGTCATGCTCAAGTACTGTCTTGTCAGTCAGTGTAAAATGCCAAATCTCTACAATTTCTGGACAAGGGGAATCTGCTCTTTTATATTCTTGACACAAGGTCTACAGAGACCGATCTGCACCAACAATTACCTCACTATACTGGAACATTCCAATTACAAAAGATAAACAATCTGCACCATGCTAAGCCTCGTCAAACTCTCAAAATCTTGGGTCTCCTACACCGAGACTCTTACCAGCTCATAAACATTTCTAAGGTAAGCATGAAAAATATGGCAGTCTTGCTACCCACATCTCATCTAGGATTCAAGCCACCATTGTATCCTTTTTCCTCCATCTGGGTCCAAAAGAATTCTCAGCTACTTATTTCTAACTCATACACATTAGAAATGTGCTGGATTTCTGAAACTTACCATTTTTTTTCAATTCTGTTAATAAAGGCCACATGGATGGGAGCTAATGCACAGGCCTCCCACTCTTTACAGGATTGAGGCAGAAAACAGATCAGGAGGTAGAAAAGGCATGTAAAAAAGGCACTATTACAATAATTATGAGGTACATCAATATGAAGGTCAAGGAATATCAAGTTGGGAGCAGATTCCAAGGAGTCCACGGAATGTCTGCGAGATGGTTTATTTCAAGTAGTTTGCAGCAGATCCCACTGGGAAACAAGCAATTTTGGTTTGGTGCTGTGGAATGAAGCAGGGTTGATTTGGAAGCTAAAGGAGAAGGAACCCCTAGGGGGCAGTGACCATAATATGACAGAATTCATCCTGCGGTTTAAAAGGGAGAAGCTTGAATTAGATGTAATGGTATTATAACTCCGTGAAAGGCATTACAAAGATGAGGGAGGAGCTGGTCAGAGTTGATTACAAGTGAACAGTGGGGGACCTAAAAGGGAAGATAGTAAAGCAACAGTGGCAGAGTTTCTGGGGTAATTCAAGATACACAACAGAAATTCATCACAAAGAAGAAACATACTAAGGGAACGATGAAGTAACTATAGCTGACAAGGGAAGTTAAGGACAGCATAAAAGTAAATCAAGCATACAATATGGTGAAGATTAAAGTCAGATGACTCAAACCTTTAAAAACTAGCCGAGGATAACCAAAAAAGCAATAAGAGGAGAGATGATAAAATGTGAAGGTAAGGTGGCTAATAATATAAAAGATGATGGCAAGGGGATCCAAGATTACCAGGAGAAGGCAGGAGAATGGGATTAAGAAACTTATCATCCATGGCCAAATGGTGGAGCAGACTCAAATGTATCAAAAGTGGCCTTATTCTGCTCCTGTGCATTAGGATTGTGTTGTTTGACCCCATTTAGTCACCCCTCTGCCATTTTAAATTTAACATGTATCACAATGTATATTAAAAATGTAGTTCTATGTCAAAGTGAAATTAAAGTGCAGTCGTTGAACATAGTAAGCTGGTATGGATTCCTCAAGATTCTTAGTCTCAGACAGGGGCTGCTGGCAGTACACAAGATACTTCAAGAGATGCTAAGTAAATAATAACAATGACTGTAAAACAAAATAAGCAAACCTTAACAAATCCAACACATACAAACTCAAAGCAATTAAAAGTACAGCTGTCTCCCCAAAGAAAAACAGCTGCCAAAGTGCAGAATGCAAAAACCTGACTCATCTGCCAACAAATTCTGTGGATAAACCCGAGCTGAACAATGGGTTTTTTGGACAGTGTATCAGAGGTAAATTTCATTGGAGAGTGAAGAATAATTTCCACACCACTAGTGAACATTAATCTTTAACAGACGAGTCAGGTAGCCAGCTTGTTCCTTGGTCTTTGCAATCACTATAAGGATGCAGAAATGAAAATTGGTATTTAACTTTTGATAACCCTTCAATGGAAGAAATTTTGTCAACTCCATTATACAATGAACAGCAAACACAAATCCACTTCCTGATTCCCTATATTGCCAACTTCAGCCTACATCAATTGTATTTAATGAGATCATGCTTTTTGACTTTCTCAGCTTTATCCCAGAGAATATTAAAGCAACTCATTCAAATCACCATTCAAGCAAAGTTACCATAGCTCTGCATTAATTTAAAGAAGTCTCCACAGAATAGCTCAAAGTTCTGCGCTGAGGAAAACATATCCAACAGAAACACTGCATTCAAACTGCCACATAATCTTACTACAGTCATGTACTAATTTAGACAAAGATGGAATTAACCTCTAGTCTAGATTAGGCCCACCAAAGCAAACTTAGTTTGCTGTAAGTAGTTAGCCTAAAAATTATTCTTCATCAACCTATTAGTACCTGGTCTGATACGTCCACGGTAAGTGGCACTTAAACCCAGTCCAATGGTAGAGACATCACAATTTGCCACAACAGGCCTTTGTGGTTAATCTATATTAGTTATAGATTATATATCGCTTTTGCCCGAAACTATGATTTTTGCTCCTCGGATGCTGCGATTTTCCAGCACCACTCTAATCTAGACACTTTCGCCTATACTGTTAACATGTATACCCCAACATCTGCAGACCTGTTTGGCAAGGCTAAAACAGCATTCAACTCACTAAAATAAGCCAAACCAAGGTATGGATAAGAAATTAAACAATGCGTCTAAGAGAGAGGATAAAACTTGGTTGGCAGGGCAAGAGAAGAGATTTTAATTTTGATTATGTATAGCTACATCCTTTTTCAAAAATCTGATCTAAATCACAAAAACGATTGAAAGGAAAAATAGAAACTGTAGTCAAATTACATTCAGAAAAAGAAATTTCCCTTATTCAATTAAATTAACATTCCAACTTACTTTAACAGTTTGGACAATATCAAATTCCCACAAATAAAAACAAGCATGGAATAAGGCTGCTCCATGAACTGCATTTACTTTTTGACAGCTCTCAAAGAAAATGGGCAAGTTTCTGAAGTATTTAAACACATCAAATGCACACATTGTGAAGCACATGTTTCAACACCTGTGGAAACATAGCAACACAAATTGGAAATAGGGTAAGCCATTCTGCCCTTCAAGCCTGCTTCAGCATTCAATATGATCATGGCTGATAAACTCTAGTCAGTGCCCTCTTCTAGCTTTCATCCCATACCCTTTGATAAATATGGTTCCTCAGACCAAAAGTATCTCCTTGAAAACATTCAAAGTTTTGGCCTCAACCATTTCCTGTGTTCCACAGGCTCACCACAGAGTGAAGATCTTTCTCATCTCAGTTCTAAATGGCCTTTCCTGCACCTTTAGACTATAACCACTAGTCATTGGAGCATCCTTCCTGTGTTTACCTTGTCTAGTCTTGTTAGAATTCTATAGGATTCTATGAGAACCCCTCTTTTTCTAACTTCATTGAATACAAGAACGTAAGAATGTGGAACAGAAGCAAGCAATTCAGTCCCTCGAGCCTGGTACACCATTTGATACAATCACGACTGATCTCATCTCAACCTCAACTCCACTTTCATGTCTGTTCTTTATAACCATTTAACTGTTAATTAAAAATATTATCTCCTGTTAAATTTACTCAATGTTCCAGCTCTGGGGTTGTGAATTCTACAGATTCACAATCCTCTGTGAGAAGCAATTTCTCTTCATCTCTGCTACCTGTTATTCTAAAACAATGATATCTTGTTTTAAATTGCCCCACAAGGAAGCAACCTTTTTACATCTACTCAGTCAACCCCCTTTAGCATCTTATATACCTCAATCAGATCTTCTCTCATTTCTTCTAAACTCCAAAGAGTAGAGACCTAAATTGTTCATTCTCTCAAGACAAACACCTCAGCTCTGGAATCAATCTAGTGAACCTCTTCCGGACTGTCTCCAATACAAATACATGCCTCCTCAAGCAAGGGGGCCAAAATTATTCCTAATACTACAGGTCCTAACCAATCCAGTCTATTTTCATGTTAGTTCTGTCATCTCAAGAAACAATCTGCAAACCTTTGTTGCACTTCCTCAAGCAAGAACAGCCTGCCTCAGATAAGGAGACCAAAACTACACACAATACTCCAGGTGTGGTTTCAAAAAGGTGCTGTAAAACTGCAGCAAGATATCCATGCTCCTATATTCAAGTCCTCTTGCCATATAAAAGGACAAAATACCATTTGTCATCTTCACCACTTGCTACACCTGCATGCTTACTTTCAGCAATTAGTGTACAAGGACAGCCAATCCGCCTCCTGGCTTTGCTACCAAAGGCGATAACACCACATTTATTCACATTAATCTTCATCTGTCAGTTACCTTAAAACTAAAAGCTCTCCCCCACAAGAGACAGAAATTACCAGCATTAGAATCTTAAATATAAACTACGATTATTGTACGTGTTAACTGTCTTGCTGTTAGTACTTGCATGATTGAGACAAAAAGGTGGATTCAAGTATTTCAAACTCTGCTTTGCAAAGTTTTGTACTTGAGAAATAGCCCCTGCAATCCAAAATGACACAAAAACAATTCTAGAAATGGATAACTGAATTTCATTTTATGACAAATCATGAGAAGACAAGCTACAAAAAACTTAAAAATGTAAATACGGGCTACTTAAAGCAAATACTGCAGATTTGAAATTTTTTTTAAAAAGTGCTGGCGAAATTAAACAGATCTGGCAGCATCTGTGGAAAGAGACAGAGTTAACATTTTGAGATAATTGACTCTTTTATAATTTCCAAAGAGGAGTCACTGGACTCAAACTGTTGACTCAGATGCTGGCAGACTGGTTGAGTGTCTCCAACACTTTTTACCTGTTCAGAAAAGGAATTTCTTCTTGTTGGTGTTTGTTTCTGGGCTGGGGAAGCCGGGTGGAAGGGAGACATGTTTCCACTTATTACATGGTAGCAAGGCAGTTAGAGAACGCTTGATGTATTTATTCAGGGGCAAACAAAACCTGTCAAAGTCAGTTAGAAAATACCCCAACAGCTGTTGGGGAAGAATCATACGAGACCTAAAATCTAAAAAGGGTGTGAATGGCATGCTAAAAAGATGGAGTGTTGAGGATCAGGTCGTGAAACAGATGTTATTGGTTGGTTGGAAAGGGAATTCTGGAAAGCTATGCCATCAGGACTGGTGTGACCTAAATAAAACAGTTTTTAGACAGACACCTCGTCAGTATTAACCAAAGCTGTGGATCTTGTTTTGGATAATTTTGCCAATGAAAGCAACTCAAAGGGGCCAAACAGGTTGAGCAGAAAAAGTGAGAAATTACATGTGCTGAAGTTGGAAGGACTAAGAGCAAACATGGTGCCACATTTATGCCAGGAATTATGTGTTTGCAACTTTGTGAAATAGCAAGATATCCATGCTCCAATCCGCCTCCTGGTTTTGTTGACCACTTATCAAGCAAAATTCATCATCTTGGGTGAAAGACCATTTGCATGGTGACGCCTGCCAAAATGTATGTTGATTTTGGGTTTGACTGTTGCAGAATAAATTTTAATAAGTGAAAACTTGTCTATCAATTTCTTTTGGAGTTGTCTGTGAATTATTTTCTTTTCAGATTATTAGTCTTTCATAGGGGCTGCAAAACAAGCCAAACTACAGGACTTGAGCACCAAGTTTAGGGCAGCACTACCTTACATCCAAATGCAGTGTTTTAAATAAGATGTTCAGCAGCCTGTTGAAGTTTGATTTCCTGTATGAGATAATGTGCTCACTGGCAATGCTATTATTTATCATCTAGCTCTAACTGCCCTCAAGAAGGTAGTGATGCACTACTACAATGGGTATAATGAAGGTGCATCCATGGTGTTTTTAAGGAAGAAGTGCCAGGCATTTGGATCCAATCATGCTCAGGAAATTGCAAACAAAATACTTGGTGGAGAATCAATAAACAATAGCGTTTCCATGAGGTTGCTGTGCTGGCTCTTGCAGGTGTAGTGACCACATGTTTAGAATGCATTGTCAAAGTAGCCTTGGTGAGTTGCTGCATTGTATCTTCTAATCACTAGAATCACAGCATGATTATGAAGGAGGCAGAGAAGTGGTTAAAGAGATGAATGCAGTGCCTTCAAAATAGTATCTGAAGAGTGTAGTGCTTCTAGAATGCCACTGGAGTCATACTTATCCAGGGACAAGAGAACTATGCTCTTGATTAGTGTCTTTTTTTTTCCAGTGTTTCTTCAAATTTGTTCGACAGTTTATACGAATCATATTTATTTCTTTTGTGAACAATGGCATAAGGTGAGTGGTTGCCTTTAGCCATTCAGTTCTTGTTAGCGATTTTTTGAGAAGATTTGTAGTTCCGGTTGAAGTGTGCAAGTGAGCTCACTGAGCTGGAAGGCTTGTTTTCAGAAGCTGCATCACCATGACTAGGTAACATCAACAGTGAGAGTCTCCAGTGAAGCGCTGGTGGTATGTCCCATCTCTCTATTTATAGGTCTTGGTTTCTTAAGGTGGGTGATGTCATTTCTGTTTTTTTTTATAAAGGGAAGGTAGATAGGATCTAAATCAATGTGTTCATTGATGGAGTGCTGGTTAGAATGGCGTGCCTGTACGAATTCTTGTTCATGTCTTTGTTTCACCTGTCCTAGGGTGTGTGTGTTGTCCCATTCAAAGTGATGTCCTTCTTTGTCTGTATGTATGGATACTGGGTTGTCTCTTTTGGTGGCTAGTTGGTGCTCATGTATCTTGGAGGCAAGTTTCCTGCTTCTTTGTCCAACAGTGATTTTTTTTTTAAAAAACAGCTCTTGCATGGTATCTTGTAAATAACGTTAGTTTTACTGGTAATATCTAATGGATCCTTTAGGTTCATTAGTTGCTGTTTAAGTGTGTTGGTAGATTTGTGGGTTACCATGCTGCCAAGCAGCCTGGATGTCATTTCTGATACATCTTTGATGTAAGGTAATGTGGCCATAGCTTTTGGTTGCGCTGTGTCTGCTTGTTGGGTTTGTTTCGAAGTAATCAGTGGACTGTGTCTATTGGGTATTTGTTTTTCTTGAAACGCTATAACAGATATTGTCCTTCTGCTTTCTGCAGTTCTTGAATGCTGCAGTGTGATGTAGCTCGTTGAAATAATGTCTTGCTCTGAGGAAGCCGGTCTTCTTTTGAGCAGTACAATCCTTTCTCTGTTCCAATGACATCTTAGAACGGTTCCACTTCTTTTTCTTGACTTCTCTCAGGCTTCTTCTCATGAACAGGGTTTTCTCTAAAGCATGACTTTTCTTGTACAAATCATCTATCATGGCCACTGTGGCTCCATGTTTGATGTACTGAGAAAATATTTTTATAAGCATAGATGGTGGAAAGGCTTTGGAGTTAGGCAGTAAGCAACTAACTAGAGCACAAAAATCCTACAGCACTCAGAGCTTATCAAGCAATTTGGCCAATGTTCGTTTAGTTAAGAGTCATACAGTCATATAGCTTGGAAGCAGGCCTGTTGATCCAATTAGTCCATGCCGACTATGTTCCCAAACTAAACTAAGTCCTACTTGCCTGCATTTGGCCCGCATCTCTCCAACCTTTCCTATTCATGTATTCGTGCAAATGTCTTTTTAACTTTGTAACTGACCTGCATTCACCACTTCATCTGGCAGTTCATTCTATATACTAACCACTATGTTAAAAAGTTGCCCCTTATCCTTTTAAAATCATTCTCCTCTCACCTTAAAAATATGACCCCTAGTTTTGAACTACCCTAACTTAGGGGAAGATCTTTGCTATTCACTTTATCTATGCTCCTCATGATTTTATAAACCTCTGTAAGGTAACCCCTCAACCTCCTACACTTCAGCGAATAAGGTCCCAGCCTATTCAGTCTATTTTATAACTCAAACCCTCCATTCCCAAAAATATCCTGGCAAATCTTTTCTGAACCATTGCCACTTTAATAATTTCCTTCCTATACTTAACCTACAACAATACAGACTATCTGGTAACTGAGCTCACATGTATTGTGCGCCAAGTGACGAGATATTTGTCTGTAAAATAACACTAGCTACCCAATATTAATGTACTAATTGTAAAGCATTTTGGAATGCACAATCATAAACACAAGTTCTTATATTTATCAGCTATTCAAACAAAACTATTTGATTTAAAATGAACTTACCCCCATTCCACAACATGAGATTCATAATCCCAGTATTCTCTTGGTTTGTGTGTGTTTACATCAGTGTAAACTCTGGCCCTGCTTGGCACAGGTCCTGCCATGTCTAATAGGAGGCCAGAGGCGAGCTCAGAAGCAGATGTTGAGTGGTTCAGCAGCCAGGGGGCAGGTAAATATCTTGAGTTCTGACAATCAGCAAAGTGGGAAGGGTCTCTTGTGATTCACTCTGTCTTTTAAAAAAAAAAGCACAAACGTGATAACTATTTTGACAAAACCAAAACGTTTGCCCCAAAAAAGTCAACTGATCCATGCTTATTATCTGCATGCCTAATACAAACCCAAAAGACACTAAAACCACGAGCTAAAACATTTAAAGTTTCAAATCAATGTAACAGAGGTTAAAAATAAAATCATTCAACAGGAATAATTTATTATAGTGACCCACAAAACTGGATTTATAGACAATTGCATTTTATGAAGTAGCCTGCGCAATTCTGCACTGAAAAAATTCCTAATCTTCTGAACCTTTATAATGATTCAGATTTTCAATGCAGCGAAACATTATAATAAAAACTTTGACTGCTTTAAAACTTTATTTGTTGTGCTCAAAACCATCAACTAGGTTTTTCATAGAAGTGCAAACTCCTCAGAGGTGACAGTATTAGATTCAATTTAGCTTCCCATATTCCAATTAAATTATAGGAGAAAACAAGATGTAACAGCTTTAAGACATGGTCTTATAAAAGAAATCTCATACTACATTAGGCTAATCAAGGGCAATATAAAATGATTGCAACAGCAGCCCACAAGCAAATCCTAAACTGTATAAAGCTAAATTTTAATGTATACGTAATAAATTGAAAATACTGACGATTGGATGATTTGATCTCAAGACTTAAGAACAATAAAACAAGATTGGTAATTAGGTGGCTGTTTTCTTTGATGAATTATGTGGAAATTATAACCTGTAGATTTCAAGGAAACAGAGTGCATTAGTCATCAAACAGCACTGAGCCCATCAGATGGAAGCTTGCCTTTGCAAATTGGAAGGAAACAGTTCCCAGCCAGACCTTCATATTCAAAGACTACAAATAAGGCACAAGGCAAGACTTGACAACATTTGTCTTTATTTTCCAAGGCCTGTTTTTACTCAGGGACAATATTGTGTAGCTTTCTCCAGAGTGACAAGGTTTGACTATGCGCAGTCTTTGGTGGAAGAACACAAAAAGTTTGTTTAAAAGAGGTGTGACTATAATGAAAATATGAATGTAACTACAAATGTTTTTGCTATCTCTGCCAGTTTTAACACAAGTCACAGGAAATTATGCTTTATGCTAGTCTGAGAAATTGGAAATCAGCCCTAACTATAACAGCAACTCCATATTTACATGAATAAAATCGTGAATGAAGTTACTCTTGAAAATTTCATTACATCAATTTCACTTCAAGAAACAGCAAGAGGCAAGACACCATTTTCATGCATGGGAACAGAATTTTGGTTTTCCTTTGCAGAACAGAATTTAAGAGATCTCAGATCAGATGAGTTGGGTTTCAGAAAAACATGTTCTGCAAGATAAAAAACATATCTGCACAGGATGGAGTCACACATGAATGAAATGGTGACGGACTTTCCAAATCCTATGCAGAATAACTGATTACTGAACAGTAAATTAAAACTTCCAAATTTCAATAGAACAAACAAGGCACTCACACATGAAAGAAAATCCAATTATTACTGCCCCCAACACTATTAAAACATCATGAAAAAAAACAGGGGGACAGGATAAGAGTAGAAGAGACAAACAAAAGGTAGTGGAATCATGAATTCACAGCATAGAAGGGCGTTCAGTCCTTATGTCTTTGCTGGGTATGCAATAAAGAACAATACAATTAGTTCTTACTCTCCACTCTCTTTCAATAACACTGCAGAACTGCCCTTTCAAGTCTAATTCCTTCATGAATTGTGATGCTGTATCTGAATTTCAGATTATGACAATTCACATCAAAAAGACTGTCAGCTCCCTTGTTTTATTAATTATCTCAAATGTGGGTCTTCTGGATAATGTACTAATTTAAACAGGGAAACAGCTCCTCTTCATTCTTTCAAAATTCCTCAATTTTGAAAAACTATAAAATTGTTTCTCAACTTTTCAGTCCAACAATAACCCCAATTTCTGTAGCCTCTGTTCTAATCAACATTTCACATCCCTAATAATCATTCTGGTAAATTTCCTCTGCACTCTCTCCAAGGCCTTAACATCATTACTGACCTAGAAACAAAGACAGAAAATAGGAGTAGGCCACTTAGCCTTTCAAGCCTGCTCTGTCACCATGATCATCACTGGCCAACCAATTCAATTGCCTATCCCTGCTTTTCTCTCATATCCTTTGATCTCTTTAGCTCTAAGTCCGATATCTAACTCGTTCCTGAAATCAGACAACGTTTTGGCTTCAATTGCTTTCTGTGGTACCTTATTCCACAGGTCACCCCTCAGCTCAGTATTAAATGCTTTACCTCTTAAGACCGTGATCTTTGGTTTTGGACTACCCAGTCATCGGGAACATCTTTTCTGGATGATATAATTCCAAGTAATATTCTACGCAAAGGCCAATGAGGATTTAGAAAGGTTTGAGATTATTTGCTGGCTGTTCTGCTCCATGTCTCCATAAAGCCAAAGATCCAAAAAGAACTTCAGAATCACCAAACTGTAACAGGATGACTGGAGTCATTCAGCTATTGTGCCTGCATTGGTTCTATTACCCAGTGCCAATTTCCTGCCATTTTCTCATTTCCCTGCATGTCACTTATATCCAAATAACTACGCATTACCCTCCTGAATGCCTCAACTGAAACTGCCTCCACTACACTTCCAGGCAATGCATTCCATACCCATACTATATGCTGCGTGAAAAAAAGGTTTTCCTCACATCACCTTTGCTTTATTTGCACATCACTAAGTCTATGCCCTTTTGCACTTGTCCCTTTCATAAGCAGGAACATCTGTTCCTCATCTACTGTATCCAACCCACTCATGATTTTGAAAACCTCTAACAAATCTGCTCTCACCCGCATTCCATACAAGAAGAGTCCTAACTTCTGCAATCTGTCCTCATAACTGACACTGCTCATTCCTGTATTTACCATTCTTGTAAATCACTTCTGCACTATGCATTCACAGCTTTCCTACAATGTGGTGCTCACAACAGTACACAGTGCAATTTTTAAAAAATCAACCTGTGATGCCAGCTTCAAAGATTTGCAGATCTTAACCCTATATTTTTCTGTTGCTGGGAACAGAAGCAGGCCAGTTAACAAACCTTGAACTTGTTCCGTACGATCAAATGAGATCATGTAACTTGCAAAGTGACTGTAAATATAAGTACTTGTACCAAATCTTCATAGACTTGGTTAACAAAATTCTATCAAACATAGATAGATAGAACGTTTTTATATATTAATTCACATTCTGTAGGCATCACTGGATAGACCAGAATTTATCATCCACATCCAATTGCCAAATAGGCAATTAAACAAACATATTGCTGAGAGTCTGTCATCACATCCTAATCCTAGACTCACCAAACAACAGAAATAATTTCTCACTATCCATCTTGTTTCTCATAACACTTTTATCACTGATATTACTTAACCTTTCCAACTTCTAAACTGAAAACACAACCCTATTTTGTGTGATCTGACTTCATTATTCAACTCTTAGGACATGGATACCATGATAAATTTATGTTGCATGACTCCCAAGGGAAATATAAGCTTCCTAAGATGTGGCGCCCGAAACTTACTCTTTGTACTCGTGAGTTCACTAACCAGGATTGTGCAATAGCAGAAGTTCCTGCAAACCCTAAAAATCAATTATAACAAAGCTCGAATGTAGGCATCCAGTGTTCCAAGGCACCACGAGGTACACTAGCTTATTACGGTCTTGATGTTTCCTCTTATAAGAGATTTTAGATGTTGGGGTCAAAGTTTATAAATAAGGGCTGCCCATTTAAGACAGAAATGAGGAAAAGAAATTCAGAAGATCCAGTGTGTTTGAAACTCCCTCCCTTAAAAGGCAGAGGGTGCAGATTTTATACAGATTTTTTAAAAGGCAGAGTTGGACAGATTTGTGATTCCCTATGGGTTGAAAGATTCAGGGATCTGTAGCAATGTACAGTTAAAATTAAATTCATATCATCCACAATCTTATTGAATGACAGAGCAGGCTTGAAGGGCTGAGTGGAGAAATCTTGATCCTTGTTCCTGTGTACTTCCTCATATGGAGACTTTTCACAGCTGCATGCCATTTTATTGCTGTTTAAAGATCAATCTAAGAAGAAAGATTATGGTGCCAGAAACATGCACAAATATGTTCTCAACATTTCTATGCAGATAACAGTTGTGTGTCCAAATGCTGGCATCTCTGAAGCGTTGCTATGGAAATGCTGGCATACATTGGAAAGGTACATTTTGCTGAATTAACCTTTTGCATACTGGAAGATCTCTGCAGCATTTAGGATGTGTAAACTATTCATCTTATCTTGCATACTTTGACAGCTGGGAATATATTTTTAGCTCTCCAGTTAATCACCTAATCAAGGAAAATGAATTTCTGTTATTTCAGCTTTTCACTCAAGGTATCTAAAAATATAACTGCACCGAAAACACTCAGTATTAGCCTGCAAAATACAATTTGTTCTCACTATGGAAATAACTGCAGTGGACTCTTTGTTGTTCAGAGATGCAGCGCCAAGACACCAGTTGCTCAGATATCCAAAACTTACAGATGAAATATCAAGATTAAATAAATACTTTCAAAATAAAGCCATACAAAAGGGCTTACCCTCAAGAATTTGTCCAAAAAGAGAGCACGCTCACGAGTCATTTAAAAAAAGTATTATGTTGTGGCTGGGCTTTCAAATCAGAGTTGCCACCTTCGCTCCATTTCCAAAGCCAATGAAAAAATGTTCTCATCAAGCCCCAAAGCCTGGTCACTGATGGCTGAGATGCTGGGAGCTGAAACTGAATGATGAGTCACATTTCAATGTCTAACCTGAAACATGGCAGAAACAACACTCACCAATACCAGTCAACTTCTGATAAATTGTGATTTAAACTTCTGAATGTTCAGAGAATCTACTCACATGGCTATATTTTTCAAAAAAATTCTCAGAAATAAGGCAGTCTGTAGAATTGTACCCTACAATATCCTTTAGTGCTGAAAGGCCGATAGCTGACAGAGGCCACTAGCCTGAAAGCAAAATAGAAACAAAGCATCTACTAAGGTGTATCTTCACAGACATGCACAATGACTTTCATGAAGGCAGGTTACTTTGACACTATTTGGAGATGATGGTGTTGGATTGGGGTGTACAAAGTTAAAAATCACAACACCAGGTTATAGTCCAAAGGTTTAATTGGAAGCACTGCTCCTTCATCAGGTGGTTGTGACACTGGTCACAAACCAGTAACCACTGCAACAGCATAGTATTAATTTGAGCCATCTGGGCCAACTTCAAAACAAAGATACTTAATTCTGCTGTTACTTTAGCATTGGCTTCTACGACATAATCCTGAAATAAAACGAAAGTATAACAGTTTAGTGGAGGAAAGAGAAAGTATGCGCTGAAACACAACTACAGTCAATCCTTAATCTCAGGCCTCACAGTTAAATGTAAATTTGCTCACTTCCAACAGTATCTGTAGACTACAAACTCTGTTAACCAACTAAACAGGCTGAGCCAGGTCAGTGCATTTGGATCATGAAAACAACCACCATTTGCTGTTTTCTTGCAAAAAAGATGGAAATGCAAAAGTCCCATAAGGTTTTGAAAACAAAATCCTGAAATCCCATTGGTTGAAAATTAAACTTGATTTGTTTAATAGATACAAACTAAAAGCCCTAATTATAAATGGAAGGAATTCAAGAATTACAAAACATATTTTAACAATCCTGAAACAATTAAAATGGAACTGACTTCTTCAGTGGCTGTTATACAGCAGCTCTAATCAGTGCATGTAATTGCCTCATGACCTAAACTTGAACCGTGATTCCAAAATACACATGAGCCAGGCAACATTTGTGGTTCAACTTTTAATTCATCAGTTTCAATCTATTGCTTCCATTCTCCTATTGGCACCTGGGAAACTGACTCAGCAAATGGAGATCTGGTCACTGAACCGCGTAAGCATAATTTAGTATTTGACTCCAAAGAGGATAACTTTGTAAATGAAAATTAATTTCAGGCTTGAAGAAAAATTATGTAGCAAATTACAACAATGTAGAACAATCAAGGAAATTACACATTACATCATATCTACATATGGAACATATTTTGTACTATATTTTAATATCATTGGCATTCAAACATCTTTTTTTTTAGTTCATTCATTTTTGTGCGATGTGACTGGCAAGCATTTATTGCATGTCCCTGGTTGCTCTTGTGAAGGTAGGAAGCTGCCTTCTTGAATCGCTGCTGTGGGTTTACCCACAATACCATTAGGGAAGGAATTACAGGATATTGACCTACTGACAGTGAAGGAACGGCAATATATTTCTAAATTAGGATGGTGAGCAGCTTGGAGGGGAACATCAAGGTGGTCTGTTCGGATTTATCAGCTGCCCGTGTTTTTCGAGATGGAAGTGGTCATAAGTTGGAAGGTGTTGTCTATGGACCTTTGGTGAATTTTTGCAGGCATCTTGTAGATTCAGATGCTATTGGAGGTGGAAGGAGATGATGTTTTTGGATGCAATGCCAATCAAGCAGCCTGCATTGTCCGGGATAGTATCAAGCTTCTTGAATGCTGTTGCAGTTGCAACCATCCAGGTAAGTGGGGAGTATTCCTTCACAGGCCTGATTTGTACCTTGTAGATGATGAATTGGCTTTGGGGAGTCAGGAGGAGAGTTATTCACTGCAGTATTCCTAGCATTTGCCACTGTATTTATTTGGCAAATCCATCCGAGTTTCTAGTCAATGGTAACCCCAAGCATTTTGGCAGTGGGGAATTTAATGGTAGTAACACCATTAAATGGTGGGAGGCAGTGGTTAGAATGCCTAATATTGGAGATGGTCATTGCCTTGCATTTGTGTGACATGAATGTTACTTGCCACTTGCTAGCCCAAGCCTGACACTGTACAGATCTTGATGCGTTCGCACATGGGCTGACTGCCTCAGTATCTTAAGAGTTGCAAATGGTGCTGAACATTGGTGCTGAACTCTGACCTTACGACTGATAGAAGATTAAAAATGTTACAGCTGGCCTATCAGGAAATTTGAGAATAAAATGCAAATCCTACGCAGGAAGTCCTGGAACCTTCGAACCAATAGGTTTTGAAGGGTTCTTGAAGGCAGATGCAAATGCTTTGCCAGAATTCCAGAACTCGGCCCCATCTGCACCAGAGGTGTATAACAACAACTTGGAATACGTTAATTTTTAAAAAATCTATAATTGTGAATAGACCAGCCCTAACAGTGGGGTAGAATAGGCAGCTAACTAGCAGCAATCTAGAGTCAAAGGAACAGAAATTAGTCAAAACCATATGGATTACCAAACACATTTTCTGCAACAAGATGTAGGATTGGGAACACACTGCCAAGTATGCTGGTGGACAAAGATTTAAGTATTACTTTGAAAAAGAATTTATAACTACTTTAAGGAAATGGAATTGGATGTGGGAGAAGAGTTAGGGTTGAGAACTATTTGAATTGATCTATAAAACAGCTGCTCTGGACAGAGTGATTTTACAATTAACATGAGAAATTGTAGGAGTAGGCCATTCAGCATTCCCAGTCTGTTTCATCCAATTTGGTCACAGCTGATCTTACACCTCAGCCACGCACTCTGACACGGTCACTTTACTGCTTGATTCCCTTTATACGTAAAAATCAATCTCTTTCACAAGCATGCACATTTCCAGTTCTTTGCAGTAGAGAATTTTAAAGATTCACAACTCTAGAGACAACTTTTTTCACCTAAGTCCTATGAGAGACATGAGGTTGCTTCAGGGAGCATAGACGGCATTATTTTTGCTTCTCCACTTCTTGCCCCTGGCACATGGTTTGTCAAGTTAACCTAGTTGCAATAACCTCCTAACATTCAGCACCTAAGGGAAAGAACCCAGAGGTCTTTACAAGAGTACTTTTGAAGGGACGTGAGGATAGCAATCAGCAGACAGATACAAAGATCGCTTTTCCGTTCTCCCTAGCCTAAGGATTTCAGTAAAAACAAACTCCCACCCAGTGAAATTCAGCAGGGAAAACACATTAAATTTAAACTTCCTGCTTTGCAGCAGCACTGTTCTGAAACTGAATTACAACTGATGCGAATGCATTGAACAAACCTAGACGGCTGTTAAGTCTTTAATCAGTTAGAATGGAGATGCAGGTTTCAATTGATTGATATGAATTTCTTTTAAGTCACTGCCCTGAGATAACTTAACGTTTTATCAGTATAAAAGGGTCAGCCTGAGAATTTGCATTGGGTATAAGCAGGCAGGGAAACAGTTGAGTTTTGTGATTCAAGAGTTTCAGCTGAGCATGACTCAGATCAGATAAGAACTTACAGTTAACAATGGGATGCTGGAGGCAAGGGCAAATGGGTTAAACAAGGTGGAAAAGCTTTCATTATGTAGAGCCATTTAATAAGATGAGATAGCATTCAGTATGTAACGTCCATTAACAAGGCAAAATATATTTATTATGTGAAGCCAGTTATGTATTGTGAAACAGCAGATGGCTTAATCTTTACTAATGATACTCGTTACTTGTAACAGTCACCCAATTAATATGTATGCTGCCTTATGTGGATGGTCTTCCCTGTAAAACGAGTACAGTGGAAACTCGATTATCCGAACGAGACGGACGGGGACTATTTTGTTCGGATAATCAATTATTCGGAAAATCAATTAAATGTCTTTCCTCTGGGGCTTGAAGTTTTAAAGTCTGTTCTCCGTTCAGGAAACTGCAGCAGCAAACAGCATGTGAGGCCCCGCCCCCCCCCGACACCTCCCGCCCGTCCAGCAGTTCCCCCGCCTCCCAACACAGAGCGCACAAGCCCCTGCTCCAAACACTGCCCACAACCCCGTCCAATGCCGCCCCCGCACCCCCCCCCCCCCCCCCCCAATCCGGTACAAATCTTCCCCCAACCCATCCCCCGCATCCACCCTGGCCCCTCTCTGGGGCAGCTGGAATGCACACCAACAAGACAGCTGCAGCTGCCTTTGTAGGTTAAGTCTCCAAATAGTGCACGTGCACAGACAGACAGACACACACAGAGCCATAGCCAGAGTCACACAACCTTTTACTGCAAATTTTTGACAGGTCTCACGTTTGCTCTGTACAGGACAATGTTGGAGAGATTATTCCTGGGAAGCAGGGAGTGGGTTAGGGTACACCTCTACAGAACTCCAGGGAAAGTGTGTGTGGTGGGTGGGTGGGGGGGGGGGGGGGGGGGGAGGGAGGAAGAAGAGAGAGAGCGGGACAGCGCAGGAGAGAGCAGGGTCAGTCATTTGGAGACAGTGCCTGTTTAATTACTGGAACAAAAGACGCAATCACTGTTGGAAACACGTTTTCAGATAATTGGTATTCGGATAATTGAGGTTCCACTGTATATAGTTCATTAAGAAGCTGTTGTTCCAGAGAAGACTGGGAACCCATGTCCTTGTGCACAGAGGGGATTGTTCTCTCTCCCTCTAGGGCCCAGGATAAAGATAAAGGAAGTGAAACTACACTGCGTCTGAGTGTTTTGCTTCGAATGAGGGAGGGAAACAGGTCGACAATATTGGCATAGTCAGCAGGATCCAACTGAATAGTTACGATCGGACGGTGTCGGCGCCTGCTTGGTACATCGGTGTCTCGAGACAGACAGGCCCACAAGGTAAGATTTTAAACCTTGGTCCCTCTTGATATTCCTGTGTACCGGAGACTGTCCCCTTGCTCGATAGCTCTCTATTCAACGGATTCCTCGAAGGATAATTAGTTCAGTCAAGAGACACAGTTTCGCAGGCACGCAGAGGTTACAGCCCTCTATGCAGTACTGGGGTTGGGGTCCCCTGGGGCCGGGGCATTAATTGAGATTCGACTCCTCTGCGGAATACTGGGGTATATTTGGTTGAGGTTACAATCCTCTGTGGTACTGAGTTAGAATCCCCTGGGGTGGGTTTGGGTTGAGGTTAGAGTCCTCTGCGCTTTGTTGGGTTTCAAGTCTACTGGGTGGGTTTAAGTGAGGTTCGAGTCCTCCGCGCTGTGGTGTGATCTGGGCTCTCTGTGTTTGAGTGGGATTAGAGCCCCTGTAAGGAGTAAAGTGAGAAAGGGGTTAAGGTCCCCTAGTGATGAAATTTGAGGCTCTGTGAGTCTTTGTTCTGGGGGAAAGAGAGTGGCTTGGATTGCGGTCCACGTGGTCCGCTGGAAGGGCTTTCTCGGTGTGAGGATGCAAAACAAAAACAAGAAATGCTGAAATTAAGGTTGCACTAATATTTTGTTTGAAAAGGAAAGTTTTGATGTAAATTGTGCCATGCGGAGAGTGTTTGGTGTTTAAAAATTTTTGGTTTGTTAATATACTGGCTCAGAAAATCCCTTTAAGTAACTGTTTTGCCTTGTTTGAAAATGTGTTTTGTGGGCTATGTAATGAGGCAGATTTTGTTTTTACATCGAAATTGTACAGCATTATGTCCTTTTTAAAATGAAAAAAACTTGTAACCTTAAAACAAATGAGCCGCTGATTTGTCTGAAATTCTACAATGCCTGTTTAAAAATAAAGAATTGGGTCAGTGGTCATGCTTTAGCCAGATGAGAGAATTGTATTAGAAGATCTTTGCTGCTGTGTTTTTAATGCAGAGTGTTCATAAAAAGAAGAGTGTTTTAATTTTGATGCTTTGTTAAGATTTTAGGGAATATTAGAACTTGAGACTGAGCTGTTTAAATTCTTTTAATTATTGTTAAGACTTCATTGGCAACTTTGGTAGAGATCAACATTCTTGAATTTGCAATATGAACAGGGCCACAGTAATTTCAACTGCTTTATTTGGAAAAATATTTTAAAATATTCTGCATTACTTTCCCACAATATTTGAGAATTAAATCTGAACTGAAACTGCCTCTTCAATTGCAAAAGCACAGGAAGTATTATTTTCTTTCTGTTCCAGACTCTTTGAAATACTTATCCTGACAGCTTTCACATTAGCCAAGTATCATTTTGTTAAAGGAAAGTAATTTTTGAATAACTTGAATGGGGTCCCCCGAGGGTTTGATTTTAGGACCATTGATTGTTGTTTATAATTGACCAAATTGTTTATGCTATACAATTTAGAAGTATAAAACTTGACAATGTCATAAATAGCGAACAGAGTAACAGCCTTCAAGAATTCAAAGAATGGTGAAATAGGCAGGCACAATTTAGTGTAGTAAAATCTGTGACGGTCTTCATACTTATAACCACCTTGGCAAGGAAGGAAAGTGTGTAGAAATGCAAGGATACTTTCAGCAGCTAATATCTTCTCTAGAGTTTCTCCATTCACAGGTAAAGCATGCCTTCGGACCACTGCCCATCCCTCCACAACCTGATCCAACCGATTCAATCAGCTCCCCAGTCACGAACATGAAGAAATTAACAACAGTGAAGAGGTCGGTACGCTTTTCATCAGTGGCCTTCCGACGGACATTAAATTACGTGAGCTTTACCTTGTCTTTCAATCATTCAAGGGATATGAAGGTTCACTGATCAAGCTAACATCACTACAGCCAGTTGGCTTTGTTACATATGAACAGCAGAGCAGGAGCAGAAGTTGCAAAGAATGCTGCGTTCACCTAGCCTGCAGCTGCAGCACTGCAGACCCAGATGTGCTGGTATCCTCCATCTGAAGCATCTCTGCAAGGATGGATGTCTTGCCAGTTTTGTGAAGCATTTAACTGCTCTTATCCAAGGAATCAGATTTCTCTGAGAAATGATGCAAGAATAGACTGAATTTTGTTTTCAGGTTGGACTTCACTAAAGGAGATTTTGGAGAACTGGCTGATTTCCACTCGACTTAGAGGGGATGGAGTGGTCACTAAGGACAGTGGATTTATGAACTTTACTGGTGATTTTGTTTCCTCACATGGGAGGATTCTTTACACTCTAATTACTAGTAATTTTGTTATCAACATTGTATGCAGTGTGTCAGTAGCTTGCTTAAATATTGGCTGTAAGAGTCTTGTGAAAGGTGGTAGTGCCATCTCGGTGGTGATCATGAAATGATAAAAGGAGGGAATGAAAATGTGTTTAATAGCATATAAGCAGGCAGGGAAAAAGAGTTAAGTTTGAGCTTTGTGAAACAGGTTCAGCTGAGCATGACTCAGTTCAGACAAAAACTTACAGTTAACAATGTGTTGCTGGAGGCAATGGTAATGGGTTAACAAGGTGGAAAAACATGCATTATGTAGAGCCATTTAATAAGATGAGGTAACATTCAGTTATGTAACGTCAGTTAACAAGGTGAAAAAGTATTCATTGTGTGAAGCCAGTTATACATTTGTGTCACAGCAGCTGGCTTAATCTTTACTATTGATACTCATTGCTTGTAACGGTCACCCAATTAATATGTATGTTGCCTTGGCTGGATGTTCCTCCTTGTAAAATCACTATACAGTTCATTAAGAAGCTACTGTTCCAGAGAAGGCCGGGAATCCATGTCCCTGTGTGCTTGGGTGAGCATTCTCTCTCCCTCCAGGGCCCAGAATAAAGATGAAGGAGGTAAAACTATACGGTCTCTGAGCATTTTGCTTCAACTGAGGGGTGGGGGTGGGGGGGAAAACAGGACAACAATAAGCCAATGCACTTTAGACATGAGGCCTCGTTTCAAGTTGGTCAAGTGTCTTAACCTGGAGTTAGACTGGTTTTATTTCCAAAGCAGGAATTTATAAAATGCCACATTGTCTCGCCAGGTTCACTACATCACAGCACCAGGTGGCGTTGATTTTAGGCTGACCCCACCTTCCCTTGCCTTTCCCAAGGACATTGAGTTGTGCATTCAGTGAATTGAGAAGGTTGTAAGGTAATTCAGGTATAGTAGGGGTGAGCTTTTTTTTCTCCAAAAGAGTAAACAGCAGTACCTCAATTCTCTTTGAAAGGTCAGTCTAGCTTTAAAAGTTCATCCACTTTGTACTCAATGGCTTGGATGTTTTCCAGGAGTATGCTGGGAGTAGGGGCTTGAAACCTCAGAGCTTCAGTTTCACCTCAAGTCCAGCACATCTCCTAAGTTTCCTGGGTAGGTGGCTACTCCTAGTTGATCCTGGAAGTCAGTGAAGGAAGTCTGCTGCTGATAGATGTAAGCACTTCGCATCTAGACCACTTTCCTAGAAATTTGACTGCACTATGGGAACTACATCCCAACTTAAATTTGCTTTTGAATGCACCATCTGTCCATTGCTGGCATTTTCAGTATGTAACATTTGCACTAGCACAATGGTCAGTACCTTAGGTGTTCATGTCATTAGCATTTTGGGTACTAATGGCTAAATTATCAATCCTACTGATACTATAGCCTCATACTGGTATGAAAATTAATTCCAACCAAATCACATTTTGGACATCCATCTTAAAATTCATGGCAGGTTTGGTATCACTCACCCTATACTCTGAACTGAGATGAGCAATACAAGCAAGGACTCTTTATTCATGCTTCTTACCCACAGTGCGCTCTCCACAGTTAATTCCTCCCATTACACACAGGTAGGAGTCAGTCAATGCGAGACAATTCATGATCAGGTAGATTATAGCTCAGATGTAAGCTCTTCGAACATTAGTGTGAATTAGAATTATGCATATTTTGTTGTACCTTGTGGTTTAAACCACCAGTAATCTATTGGTATTTTTTAAAAATCACAAGTAATAAAAACAATCACATCTTTGAATGGCAATGCATGATTATGTTTTATTACTTGTGGGACATGGGACTTGCTGCCTGGCTAGCACTTATTGCCTGTCCCTAGTTGCCCTTGAGGTGGTGTGTTGAACTGCCTTCTTGAACAGTTACCGTCTATGTGCTGCTGGTAGACCCACAATGTCCTCAGGGAGGGAATTCCAGGATTTTGAGCCAGCAACAATAAAGGTACAGCAATATATTTCCAAATCAGGATGGTGAGTGGCTTGGAGGGCAACTTGCAGGTAGTGGAGCTTCCACAAGTCTTCTGCCTTTGCTCTTCGATAGAAGTGGTCGTGGGTTTGGAAGATGCTGTTTAAGGACCCTTGGTGAATTATTGTGATACATCTTGTCAATGGTACATACTATTGTTACTAAGCATCAATGGTGGATGGAGTGAGCATGTGTGGTTGTGGTGTCAATCAAGTGGGCTGCTTTGTCCCAGACAGTGTCAAGCTTCTTAGAGTTGTTGAAGCTGCAACCATCCAGGCATGTAGGGAGTATTTCATCACACTTACGACATGTGCCTTGTAGATAGTGGTCAGGCTTTGGGGAGTTAGGAAGCGAGATACTTTCTACAGTATTTCCAGCTTCAGACCTGCTCTTTTAGCCACTGCATTTATGTGGCAAGTCCAGTTCAGTTTCTGGTCAATGGCTTCAGTCCTATTTCCAGAATGCTGTCAAGGCCCATACCCTTTGCAATATGTAGTGCCTCCAATAGTTTCTTAATATCACATGAAGTGAATCAAAATGGCAGAAGACTGGTATCCATGATGTTAGGGATCACTGGAGAAGGCTGAGAAGGATGGATGATTATTGGGAATACTTCAGCCTTATGCTTTGCACTAATGTTCTGGGCGCTCAACCAGTGGATTGCTTAATTGTACACTACCATTCTCGACTGGATGTGGAAGGACTGTGGAGCTTAGACCAGATCTGTGTGTTGTGGGATCACTATCACTTGCTGCTTATGCTGTTTGACATAAGTAGTCATGTTTGGTAACTTCACTTGGCTGACACCCCATTTTCAGCCTGATGCTGCTTCTGTTATGCCCTCATGTACTCTCCATTGAACCAGGGTTGACTCTTTGGCTTGATGATAATGGTAGAGTGGGAATATGACAGGTCATGAGGTTGCAGGATGAGATGAGAGTACATTTCTGCTACTGTTGATGGCCTACAGCGCCTCACAGATGCCCAGTCTTGAGTTGCTAGAACAGTTTTAAGTCTGTCCCATTTAGCAGTCATATTGCCACACATGATAGTGAGTATCCTCAATGTGAGGGCAGGACTTCGTCTCCACAAAGACTGTGCAGTGGTCACTCTTACCAATACGGTAAATGGACAAATACAAGTGCAGTCAGCTGATGCTAAGGATTTTTTAGATTAGATTCCCTACAGTATGGAAACAGGCCCTTCGGGCCAAAAAGTCCACACCGACCCTCCAAAGAGTAACCCAGCCAGACCCATTCCCTAAATTTATCTCTGACTAATGCACCTAACATGACAGGCAATTCAGGATGACCAATTCATCTGACCTGCACATCTTTGGGTTGTGGGAGGAAACTGGAGCACCCAGTGGAAACCCACGCAGACCCGGGGAGAATGTGCAAACTCCAATCAAACAGTCAGTCACCCAAGGGAGGAATCGAACCCAGGTCCTGGTGCTGTGAGGCAACAGCGCTAACCACTGAGCCTTACAGGATGCGATCAAGCATAATCTTTCCCTCTTATTGTTTCTCTCACCACCCGCTGCAGATCCAGTATAAGAGCCGTAAAGGACGGTTACATCAGTAGTGCTCCTACTCAGCCACTCTTGGTAATGGACATTGAAATACCCCATTCTGCATTCATTTTGTGCCCTTGTCAATGCTTCCTTCAAGTGTTGTTCAGCATGGTGGAGTACTGATTCATCAGCCAACGGAGGACCATACTGGGTAAACAGATTTCCAGGTTAATGTGTAACTCGAAACCATGAAACTTCATGGGACCAAGAGTTAATGTTGCAGAATCCCAGGGCACTTCCTCCCCACACGTTCAATTGTGCTGCCACTGTCAGTGGGCCAAGGCATATCCAGGGATGACGATGGCCATGTCTGGGAATATCATCTGTATGATAGAATTTCATAAGCACAACTATATTACTTGACTAGTCTGAGACACAGCTCTCCCACGTTTGGCACTAGGCCCCAGTCTTAAGGAAGGGTGACTGTGCAGGGTCAACAGGGCTGTTTTTGCCATTGTCATTTGTGGTTCCTAGGTCGATGCCAGAAGTCTTCTTTCAGACTTCATAGCAATTGACACAAGCGAGAGGCTTGCTAGGCCATTTCAGAGTCAACCTGGTCCTGGAGTCACATGTAAGCCAGACCAGGTAAGGAAGGCAGATTTCCTTCCGTGAAGAACATTTCACACTGGCATTTTTCACACTGTCCTCTTTACATTGGCAAATTTGTAGTTGCAACTATCCAAATCATGCCTGATCCAACAAGTCACAGCATCTACAACAATCTCATGTTGTCCAAATTTGGCAAAGGTCGGAAATGTGTTACTTACCCGACCCCTCAAAACACCAAATATTCAATTGAAATACAAGTTGAGAAACAATTATCTTGTCATTTTATTGTGCCACAGGCATAGCTACTTCTTGAGAAATCTTTCCAGTCAATACTATTTCACGCATTTCTGCTCTCGCCACCAACCTCAAAATCCACAAATGCCCCCTTTCATCATACATCACTCAGTCCATAAGCTTAACCTTGAACACCTTACCAATTATCTAAATTCTCCACTTCATTCGCACCCAGGAGTCTCCTGCAATGTACTGATGAAGCTCAATATATACTTGAGGAACAGCGCCTCACCTTTCAACTTGGCACTTTATCACCTTCTGGACTGAACACAAAGGTCAATAACCTTCGTCTAAAACTTCAGCCTTTTTTCAAATTTTTGCTTCTGCATTTTGGGTTTGTTTGCTGACAGTAGCAGCTGCTCATGATCACCATTCACATTTCCTCTAGACATCTTTAATTTCTTCACTTGTTCCACCATTTTCTTCTATCTTCCGTCAACCCATTTATCACTTAATCTTCCATCTTATCACAGGCTTCCCTTTTGTTTCTCCCCACTCCCATTCCTGTCTTCATACTTGTTTAAAACTTTACATTTTTTACTTCTGATGAAAAGTAAACAAAGACCATTAACTGTTTCTCTTCACAAATACTGAGTATTTTGAACATGCAGATTCGACGCCAGGATTCCAGCATGTTTGCATTTCATGTACTATGCTCTGACATGCTTTCTGAATGTATTTCTGATGAATAGTCAAAAGAATATAACACAGGATCTCAGTCGTTTCATATAACCATACAGCTTGCAGTACCTGTTTGAAACATTTTTAAAATTTGGCTACATTACGGTGTAACTGACTGGTCTGAAAACAAAAATTATTCATCTCCCAACCTGCTTTGAATTCACAAGTCCCTACTCAAGCCAGATTACTTGAAGTGAGATGAAAAACGAAATCATGCATCATTCAAACACAAAACAATCGTGTTTTGTAAATGAAGTTTAGGACAGAAAGATAACTTTAAGAAGTGAAGAACCTATCTAGAAATATTATGGCAATGGCTCTTTAAGTCTCATACCTTAAAGATAAAGGCCTAGAGTTACAATTCCAAAATCAACTCAAAAAGAGTCATAAAATGAAAACCTACAGCTAATCCTAAGTAATGCTGCTTGCCTTCACAGCACAGTACCAGATTGAGAAAATGGCCAACAACTGTAAATGTGAAGTTGGCAGCCTTTTTTTTTTAAGAATGAGTTTGGCACAGGCCTTTTCAACCTAATCTTGATATCACAAAATATCTAAGATTAACACTGTCTCTTTATTCATAAGGAGTCATCTTGAAATTGTGATTCTGCAGTTCTAAGATGTCTGCCTCTAAAAATGCAAGTGCCAAGAATAAGAGAAGAACATAAATTAAAGGAGAACACAATAAAATACTTCAAATGATGGACATTTTAAATAAATGCAATAAATTATAAAACATAAGATATTTGAAAAAATGCAATAGCTTAATGTTCCAATTTTGAATAAAGCCACGGATCAAAAAATTAACCTGTCTCTTCCAGATCTAACACACATCATATATTCTGGCATTTTCAACCTTTTACTTTGGGGAATATGTTGCTAAAGGAACCTCAAAAGTGACATTAAAATGTAATTACACATCAGCAAAATAATAATGTGGTCAAGTAGGACAATTATAAAAATTGCAATGAATTTCTTAAAGATGGCATGGACGGGTTGGACAAAAGGGTCTGTTTCCATGCTGTATAACTCTATATGATGAGATAAATCTCAACAAAAAGATCTGTTTTGGGGCCACTACTACTTGTCATTTTTATAAATGACCTGGATGAGGGCGCAAAAGGATGTGGATGGCACTAAGGTCAGTAGAATTGTGCATAGTGACGAAGGACGCTGCAGGTTACAGAAGGACATAGATAAGCTGCAGAGCTGGGGTGAGAGGTGGCAAATGGAGTTTAATGCGGAAAAGTGAGAGGTGATTTACTTTGGAAGGAGTAACAGGAATGCAGAGTACTGGGCTAATGCTAAGATTCTTGACAATGTAGATGAGCAGAGAGAGGTCTGTGTCCATGTCCATGGATCCTATACAAAACTCTGTGCGGCTGCATTTGAAGTAGTGCGTACAATTCTGGTCGCCGCATTATAGAAAGGATGTGGAAGTATTGGAAAGGGTGCAGAGGAGATCTACCAGAATGTTGCCTGGTATGGAGAGAAGGTCATAGGAGGACAAGTTGAGAGACATGAGGCTGTTTTCATTACAGAGAAGGTTAAGAGGTGACTTAATAGGGACATATAAGATAATCAGCAGGTCAAATAGGGTGGACAGAGAGCCTTTTTCCTCAGATGGTTATGACTAGCACAAGGGGACAGAGCTTTAAATTGAGGGGTGATAGATATAGGACAGATGTCAGAGGTAGATTCTTTACTCAGAGTACTAAGGGTATTACTGCCTGCAACAGTAGTAGACTCATCAACTTTAAGGGCATTTGGATAAACATATAGATGATAATGAAAGAGTGTGGATTAGATGGGCTTCAGACTGGTTCCACAGGTCGGCGCAATATCGAGGGCCGAAGGACCTGCTCTGCGTTGTAATGTTCTATGTTCAAATACTGAGTTTTGCACCATGCTCGTGTATGCCTGCATTTTATATTCTGGTTTTTCAGGTTGCCCAACCACCAATTTTTCTGAGTGCTGACAAGGAGGAAAATGTTGAATTTCCAATTTGAAGTTCAGAGATAGTTGATACAAAATGTCGAATTCTAGCATTTTTTAAAACTTCACCTTGTTAAAAAACGACACTCAAATCTCACATTAGGGTGGAGGACACACTACTCCAAATCTGCAGGTTAAGAGACCATGGTACCCAGGGATAACATGTAAGCTGGCCTTATATCAACAAAGTCAGGAGAATTTGCAACGGCGTGTTCCACAAGTCCTCAGTCCATTCAAATCAGTGTACCTACCTGGTTTTTAGGATCATGAATGTCCTCACTTTTGGGGGAAGGGGAAAGAGAAGGTCAAAACTAGAAAACTCATCACAAAGCCACCTTTACAAAATGAAATATCAAACTTGGTTGCTGTAATAATTTCTCTCTTTAAGGACAAACCATTCAAAAATTCATCTCCCTGCTTAACAACCTCCCAATAAACAAAGTCCTGACAAAAGTTGCAAAATAAATATGCACAAGGGCAAAACCACCACATCATATTAAGACCATTTTTATAAAACTTGAGTGACAGTGTGATTTCATTAGCACAGCTTGGTTTTCCTTTTCAAAACGACAGCAAATATTAAAGGTCAGCAGTACAGCAATAGACACATTTATTACATTTTTAAATATAAACTTAAAAGCCTGGGCTTCTATTTCCATAGCACTTTTCAGAACCTCAAAACATCTCAAAGTATTAACAGTCAGGCAATCAAGTAATTGTGAAATAGTCAGTGTTGTAAGGCAAGGAAACAAAACCGCCAAACTCCATATTGAAAGACTTTACAACAGCAAAGGAACATCCATAACCAATTGTGTATATTAAGTGATGATGGTGAGGGGCAAATCAATATAAGCCAGAGTACCAGGCAAATTCCAATGGTGCAAAATGGGTTTTATATCAATCTTAGGGGGCAGATAACTTCCACTTAACATCTCATCTGAATGGTAACAGGATGTCTTGAGTAATGCAATGGTTTGCGTGCCTGGGTGCTGTGCTCAAGCACCTGGAGTGGAGTTTGTTTTGTGTAAGACAGTTGGGACATAAAAAAGTTGACTTAACTGAAGGTCATCAAACCTCAGGCAAGGCGCAAGGTTGAGAAGATGGAACCTCAGCCTGTGAAGGAAGTGAACCCATGCTTTTGGCATTACTCTGCATCACAAACCAGCCTTCCAACCAACCAAGCTAGCAGTCCCCTGCAGTAATATAAATATGAGGTACCAAACTAATGTAGCAGGTAACTATATTTTAAATGTAATCAATTGCTGCAAAGCACTCTAGGTCATCTACAATACGTAAAGGAAAGAACATGGATTTTATCTACCACCATTCATACTTGCAACTGAATGGATTTCAGTTTCACTGCATCTGCAACTGTCCACTAAAGATTTTGCCTTGAATTCAGGGAGTTTGAGCTCCCCAGGTGCATGGCAGTGGAGCAAGGACATCTGTTTTACAAATAAAAAGGCTGCTCCCCTGGTTTTCGTGACCAGAGGATGCAGTGTCCTTGAGTTTGTGGAAATGAAAAAAAAATTACCTTTTCCTCTGCTCTCAAAAATTACACCAAGATATTGTGTTCTAAACAGTATTTGTGTGACACTTAACTGCAACCAGTTTTCAGCTGTGAAGCAAGACAGAGTAGTGATTGAGCTCCATCATCCACCAGAGAAAGAAGTCTTATATTTATTGTGCATGGTCATATTCCAGAAATCATGCTTCAGAGTACTGAAATGTATAGTGTTTTCTTAATGTTAACTGCAAAACAAATTATCTGGTCATTTGGCTCTTACAGACTAAATTATGTTGTGTTATTAGATTAATTTTCTTAACACGTAAAACAATTGAATGGGTATATAATAGCCATTTCATAGTAGTTTCTTCAGACTGGAGCTGGAAATTTGCAAGCATCTGTAATGTGCAAGCTTCCTTTACCAAAAATAATGGCGTCTAATTGAACACAGGACTTTCAGTAATTAAAATTCTGCAGCCTGAAATGCTGAAACCACCCTAAATAGAATGCTAGTTTGGTAACAAAATGACACATAATACAGTACACAAACCAGTATAAAATTGAAGACTACATGATATTTGTTAGTTGCTGTATTGCTTTGGTGAGTTTGTGGAGATGGTGATAAGAAATCTTCAATTTTCTTGTGCTGGCAGAATTTCTCATTTCTAACATGAATCATACACAAAGGCATTAACATTGAATGATTAACACTTATTAATCAAGCAAGATTATTGGCTAATAATTAACATACAGAAGAGAAGATACTCATAAATGAATTTAAAGTAGTAATCTACCACAGTTCTGGGCACCAAATGATTCAATTCACTTGCAGATCACTCAACCCATAGATTACAATTTTTTTTCCCTTTACGCTTCTCAAAGTCACAAAGTTTACATAGCCCTGGCCAATTTTGATTATGTCACCCCAAATTCCCACTGCAATTAATAAATGTTGCTAAATATCACGATACTAAAATTTATAAATCACAATAAATCTTAATTCATCATAAATCATATGTTTAAAGTACAGCTTTTAAGTCTTAGTTATCCATGCATACCCCACAGCATAATCAAAGATAGTTCCAAATGCTGTTCTAAATCAAAATAATAACATTTTTCTCAATATGTATCAAATATGGAAGTAAATCAATCCAACATTAATGTTTTCAATTGTATAATATTTACTTTCAATTAGTGGTATTCCCCAAAGTAAATCCTATTTTATTCGAAAGCTAGCCTTAAGTCTCACTGTAGAAAACATGGTAAAATTTTACTCAACCCAAATGAACATAAAATGTTATCCCTTGTTCCTCATCCATACTGTAAGTCTTATCAATTAATCAAATCAATTCTGATTTATGTTATCCATTTTGTATACCAATCTGTGGAAATTCATCTTCTGTAGCTTGTAAAAATACAGAGACGTACTGCGAATGGTATATTCAAATTTCACTTACAAGTATTCATCACTACAGCACAAAAATTCATTTAAAATGAAAATGTAATTTAAGAGATACGGCTCTAAAAGGGGTTATCATAAAGCCACCAACTGAAAGTAAAACAAATATTTCTACTGCTACTAAACCCAGATTTAAAAACCAAACATAATGGAAATCCATAGAAAGCAGTTGCAGTTCATTGCTGAGACTTGGTTTCCCAGACTTAGAAATAGCTTCCAAGGAGATTACAAGTTATCCGGAGTTTAAAATCCACAAATTGGAAATTGGTTTTAAAACATTTAAAAGGTGTTAGAAAATGTATATAGTTATGTCGTACAGCAGACTGTCATTCAGTCACCATTTCCCCCTTTCGCCACCAAATGAATTACATCACACTTTCCTGCTCTAAATATCTTTTGCCAAACATTTGCCCATTTTTCTACTTGCTGAAGTCTCTCCTTTCTTATGAAAAGAAGAAATAGGAGTAGCACCTGCTTTGCCATTCAATACCATCACATTTGAACATGTGCATCAGCTCCGCTTTCTCAATTGCCAAACCCGTGATTCTGACACACCAAAAATCTGTGTACATCAGTCTTACACTAGTTAAATGATGGAGAACCCACAACCCTTTAAGGTGGGAAATCGCAAACATTTGATGGAAGAAATTATTGTTCACCTCAGTCCTAAATGATTGACCCCTTATCCCAAAAATGTACCCTCCTATTTGATATTCCGCAGAAGGGGAAACAAACTTTCACTGCCTATCCCTTAATATTTTGTATAAATTAATGCACTCACATTGCAATCTTTTGAACTTCAGAAAATACAGCCTAATTTGCTCAACATCTCATCATTAGACAGTCCTCTTATCCAAGGAATCAACTAGCGAACATTCATTATATCAATGCAAGTATGTGCTTCCTTATTTATTACATACCACCTTTCAGAATTTCAAGTCATCTGCAAACAAATTATGTCCAGTGCTCATTAAGGCACCAATATTTGGAGACATCCATCCATTTTACTAGTAAGTCAGCTGCAGTTTAGCTAGTGCAATTTTTCCAAGTCACAAGACTTTAGGTCACAGTACAGCCAGCATAAAAAATAAGGCTTTCACTCCAGTGTAGTAGTGCTGCATAGTCAGATGCACTGCCACTAAGATGAGATGTTACTGAAGGCCCATCTACCCCTCCAAATGGATGTACAAGATCCTACGGCAATATTCAGGCATCCTAGTCAATATTTACCCCTCAACTGACATCACAAGAAATTATCTAGTTACTATCATATTGCTGTTGGTAGGAGCATGATATGCACAAACTGGCTGCTGCATCCACCCAATAACAACACTGACTATGCTATAAAACAAACTTCATACTCTAAAGCACTTTGGGACATCTAGTGGTTGAGCAGCACTACATAACTACAAATTTGTAACAATCTCTGCTTTTTGCCCCAATTTCATACCTTTGCTACCTCTAATTCCATGAGCTTCAAATTTCTGACACATTTATACTTTAAAAAACACCTTTGGAGTGTTCATAAATACATGCACCCTCATTAACCCTCCCAATTACTTCAAAAGACCAATTTCTCCAGAAAATGAGGAATAAGTACTAGTCTAGAATTCAGGTCAGGAAAACAGACCTCAAGCTTATCAGAGGATCAAATAGAAAATATCAGAAACACAAATTCTGTCAGAATCGAATAAGCGATTCATGTCTTAGGGCCAAGGTATTTGGATTTGTGGTTGCTGACAGACCTGCTATTTTCCCAGCATTGTCTTTTTGTTTTGTATTTACAATGTTTATGTTTGTATTTACTCAGTGGATCACCATTGTTTTGCACTAGAAGCTTATATTCCACCTTGTAACTTGACAAATTAGCCTTTAGAACTAATATATTCAAAAGAAACAATTTTACAAATCTTGTCTTGATATGTACAGTGAACGAGCTAGTACAACCCTTCCCCATGCCATTCACACCAGCAGTCCAACTCTTCCTTTCCACAGACAATATAACCTGTTGTGGCTAATTTGAAGTCAAGACTTTGCAGTAAAAATAATACAAATTTCTTTCAAGTAAATTACATAACTTTGAAATAGTAAACACAAAGAACAATTGTCCTCTGATATTTGGGGTCTTGTGGCACAATGGTACATTCCTTCAGAAGACCCACATTCAAAACAGGATGTGATGCCACTGCGATGTCTCAAAACATGGCCAAACATTTGAAAAAGCTGCAGCCATTTCTGCTTCAGTAGATTCCTTAAGACAAAAGTGGGTTTTGCTGCACAGTGGTAGCAAACCAGGAGATCTGGGTTCAAAGTCCTACACGTCCTGAAAATGTGTCATAACATGGTGACCTTTTTCGCTCCGTTTTTCAATGTGATAACACAAAGCCAAAAACAGGGCTTGCCAAAGGAGACCCAAAATTAACTTTATTTTATAAATTATAAAGATATTTTTGGAGACAAAATAAAACAATTTTATTTTAAATCAACCTGGTCGAATGTATCATGACACATCTGAAACAGATAGGACCATTCTGAAGAAGGGTCACTGGATCTGAAACATTAATTCTGCTTTCTCTCCACAGATGCTGCCAGACCTGCTGAGATTTTCCAGCAATTTCTGTTTTTGTTTCAGATTCTAGCACCCACGATTATTTCGGTCTTTTGTCTCTGCCATAACAGTACCATAACAGACCCTGACAAAAACATTGCATAGTTATTTTCAATATAGAGCATATTCAGACTCAAGGAAAGGGAAAATAAAAATAAACACTCAAACTGGAATTAATTTGCACCAGTCCTCCTCAAATCCACACTCAATCAATTTGTAATACCTGGTTTCCAATACTAGGATACTCTCCAGATCCATTCAGTCTATCCAACTGCTTCAATAGTTCCACGCCAGTTTATTCCAAAAAAATCACCAAGGCCCTGAAAAGGTTGAAGCTCAACAATTGTCTAGGTTATAAATTTATAGATCACCTTTTCAAAAATGTAGATCTTAGCCAGATCATTGCATGATGACTTTTAACATTATGACAATTATCGCAGACTCCATAAACCTCAAATTCAGAACACAAAATACATCCAACTCTTCTATTGTGTTAACTTCCTTATGTATTAACACAAGAGACTTTGGCTTCAGTTTCCATCTCAATGAATTACAATATAATTCAACAAAACTTCTAAGATAGCACCTTCCAAACCCATGATCACACCTAGGATATGGGGAGCAGATACATAGGAACAATGCCACTTGCAAGTTCCTCCAAGCTACTCACCATCCTGACTTGGAAATAGAAAGCTTTTCCTTCAGTGTTGCTGTGTAAAATCTTTGAATTCTCTCCTTAATTGCATTGTGGGTCTACCTACAGTACATGGATTACAGTGGTTCAAGAAGGCAGCTCACCAACAACCTTGTCCAGGACAACTGAAGGAGGGAATAAACATTAACCCAGTCAGCAATGCCCACATCCTAAGTGAATTTTTAAAAATCTTGAGCCTTTAGTGAGACAAACACCTAAGTCTCAGGTGAAGCAGGAGGCAATAATGCACATTTGGGATCAGAATTGAACAAGGGTTGAGCAACCAAGGTTCCTTCATTGGTCACTATGCTTCCAAGGGAAGAATGCATTCTCCAACAGAAGAGTAAGCAGTTTCCTTGCCTCACCTCATTGAAAAAAAAGGAATATTACTTTACTTAACCATCAAGATGGGGTAACTGCTGCAACTAATCCACTTCAGCACCTCATAAGAGTGCCAGAATCAATTCTTCCTCAACAACTGGCAAATTGCTCAGTACAGTTAAACCCTCCTGAGTATATGATGGACTACTATAATTACCCCACATGCAGCACCATGTGCTATCATAATTGCACCCTTCTCAGATCATGAGGGCACACCACAAGTCAACTTCTAGCAGACAGGTCTATTCATTACTTTCACAGCATGAGACACTACTACAAATACCCCCTCTCCAGTACAGGAGAGGTTGATTAGGATCACCCAGCTTCCACTAGTACAGGAGGGTTTATGACAATCAGCTCCCCCACCAGTACATGTGAAATAATTACAATTATCCCATTCCCAGCACATGATGAGTTCACACAATTACTGTATACCCCTACACAAAGATACAATAACTTCCCCACCAAAATGGGAGTCTTTATTACCAGCAGACCTCTCCAATACAGGAAATCTTACTCTATACTTACTTCCAGTACATGACTGGTGATTATAATGACCCTTCCTCAATAGAGAAGGATTTATGACAAATAATGCTATCCACTAGTACAGGAGGGTATATTACAAAAAACTACCATCCCCAATATAGGAGGGTTTATTACAATTACATGACCATGCCCTTCTAAAGGATGGGTGATAACAATCAAACCCCCCCCCTGGCCACTGCAGGAGGGGCAATTACAATTAAACCCCCCCCTGGCCACTGCAGGAGGGGCAATTACAATTAAACCCCCCCTGGCCACTGCAGGAGGGGCAATTACAATTAACTCCCCCCCTGGCCACTGCAGGAGGGGCAATTACAATTAACCCCCCCCCGGCCACTGCAGGAGGGGCAATTACAATTAAACCCCCCCTGGCCACTGCAGGAGGGGCAATTACAATTAAACCCCCCTGGCCACTGCAGGAGGGGCAATTACAATTAAACCCCCCTGGCCACTGCAGGAGGGGCAATTACAATTAAACCCCCCCTGGCCACTGCAGGAGGGGCAATTACAATTAAACCCCCCTGGCCACTGCAGGAGGGGCAATTACAATTAAACCCCCCTGGCCACTGCAGGAGGGGCAATTACAATTATCGCCCATACCCAATGCAGGGTGATTACAATTACCCCCCCCCATACAAGGGGGTTATCACAATTACCCCCCCCCCCCAACCAAGGGGGTTATCACAATTACCCCCCCCCCCAATACAAGGGGGTTATCACAATTACCCCCCCCCCCCGCAATACAAGGGGGTTATCACAATTACCCCCTCCCTAATACAAGGGGGTTATCACAATTACCCCCCCCAATACAAGGGGGTTATCACAATTACCCCCCCCCAATACAAGGGGGTTATCACAATTACCCCCCCCCAATACAAGGGGGTTATCACAATTACCCCCCCCCCGCAATACAAGGGGGTTATCACAATTACCCCCCCCCCCCGCAATACAAGGGGGTTATCACAATTACCCCCTCCCTAATACAAGGGGGTTATCACAATTACCCCCCCCCCCAATACAAGGGGGTTATCACAATTACCCCCCCCAATACAAGGGGGTTATCACAATTACCCCCCCCCCCCCAATACAAGGGGGTTATCACAATTACCCCCCCCCCCCCATAAAAGAACAAAACTATTCTCTCCGTCGCCTCTTCACCCAACCCAATCCAATAATCCCCACCCCCAGCTCAGTGGCACCGCCATGAACACCGCCCGCTTACCTTAGCCTGGTCCTGGGAGCGGGGACTTGCTGTTTCTCTCTTCCTGTGGGCAGAATTGTTGGCTTTTCGGATATATATATATAATATGTGTTGGTGTGTGTCAATTTTTTTTTGTATTTTTTTAAAAACTGTTCTGAGTTTACTTCCCTCTCGCTGGCTATTTATGATTATTCCTTATTTTTTGTTTTGTGGGGCTTTTCTTTCCCCCCCCTGGTTTTCTGTATGTATATGCGTGAACCCGCCAAGCTCCCCGCAGGTCGGAGCGGCCGGACTCGCCGCTGGAAAACCCTCCGACTCCCCACAATATGGCGGCGCCGCGCTCCCCGCCAGCCCCGCGCTACAACGAGGCTGCGCCTGCCCGCCGGCCGGTGCACTGCCTCATTCCGTCCGGGCGAAACACACACCCTCAGTGAGCCTGCCCGGGGGAACCTACATCTGTTACACCACCTCTCCTGCTGCCATTTGTCCACATCTGGACCCCAGCCAGTCTATTAAACCTCTTCTTCAGTCACTGAAAACACGTCCTCACATGGGCAAACAAACAAATCTCATTTTCTACACTACTAAATGCACTTTAGAACCAGTAAATCTCATACACACTTTAAATGCATTCTAAAATTTGTAGATTATCAAATCTAACCATTTCTACTCCATTAGGTACACTTTCAAATCTGTAACCTTTCTTAACCCCGCCCACACAATAAAATTAATTCTCACATTAGTAGTTTATCAAAGCAATCCCTTCCATTGAATCCCCACAGTGTGGAATCAGACCATTCTGCCCATAAAGTCAACACTGACCCTCCAAAGAGCACCCAATCCAGAGCAATTCCAATTACCCTGCATTCCCATGGCTGACACATCTAACCTACACATTACCGGACACTGGATAATTTAGCATGTCCAATCCATCCAACTAGCACATCTTTGGACTGTGGGAGGAAACTGCAGCACCTGGTGGAAACCCATGCAGATAGGGAGAATGTGCAAACTCCACACAGACAGTCACCCAAGGGTGGAATCGAACCCAGGACTCTGTCCCACGAGACAGCAGTGCTAACCATTGATCCACCATGCTAATCTGTTGAAGGTGACAGGGCAAGTTGAAAAAGTAGTTAATAAGGAATACAGGATCCTGAATATTATAAATATGGAGATACAGTACAAAACTAAAGGAATGTCTAAAACATTGGTTTGCCTCCAACTAGAATATAGCATCCAATTCTGGACACCGCACTTTGGGAAGGATGTGAAGGCATTAATGAGGACACAGAAAAGATGCACAAGAATGCTTCCAGGAATGAGTTAATATGGATGGATTGAAGAAGCTAGGCTTATTCCCCTGGCAGATGCAGGAGATCAGAATCGAGAGTGTGGTGCTGGAAAAGCACAGCAGGTCAGGCAGCATCCGAGGAGCAGGAGATCAACATTTCGGGCATGAACCCTTCAAAGGCCTTATGCCCGAAACGTCAATTCTCCTGTTCTACACTTTCGACTCTTATTCTCACTGGCGCCCCTTTCTACACTATAAAGTGCACTTTCAAATCAGTAATCTCTCTTACATGTCCCACACAATAAGATTCATTCTCAAATCAGTAGATTATCAAAGCGATCATTTTCTACTTAATTAAATACATGTTAAAATTAGTAAGAAATCTCACTTTTTCCCCCAAAGTAAAATTCCTCTGAAATTAGGATGTTACCAAAAGTGTCTTTTCCTGGACAATTAAACACACTTTTTAAACCAATAAGAATCCTCTTTTCCCCACAACAAAATTCATTCTCTCTTTTCTCACTGCACCACTAAATGGACTTGCCAATCAGTACGAAATGTTTCTGTATCCCCACAATAAAATTCATTCTCAAGTTCGGAAGTTATCAAATCTCTCTTTTCCTACACCATAAAGTGCACTTTCACGGAAGTAAGAAACTCTCTTTTCCCATGCAATAAAATTCATTTTCAAGTTAGGACGTTATCAAAACTCTGTTTTCTTACACCATTAAACATGATTTTACATCAGTAAAAAAACTCTTTTCCCTACAATAAAACACTAAATCTTTGCTTCCTTACAATGAAGTGTACTTGCAAATTAATATATTATCAAACATCCCTATTGTACAATTAAAAAATCTGAAAATATTACATTAATTTACCACTTCTCATTAAATAAAAGGACATTTTCATATCCTGCAAATTGTTAAACAATTATGTTACATAATAACAATGCACTTACAGATCTCTTCAAATTGCTATACCTGCCCATTTTCATACAAGAAAATACACTGTCAAGATAACAAGTTGTTAAAATACTCTTTTTATATAACAAAAAAAATTTTTCACATTGCCTGATGTCATTTCACTTGTGCAAGACAGATATTGTCAAATCCTCTGAAATTAAATCATTACGCTTCTCTTTACATAGTAAGAATGATCTTTCAAACATCCCCTAAATTTATGTACACCATAATTCTCAATTACTCTCTCCTGATTTCAGCCATTTCCAATACTCACTAAGTTTTTGGTCACTCTTCCTAACATCACCTTTTCATCAGCAATTATTTCAATTTAACTTGAGCTACTTCATCCAGATTCATCACTTGTCATTTTGTCTCAATTGCCACTGAACAAAGATAGATCATTATGAGAGAGCAATGTTGACTCTCTCTCATTATAACACACAAATAATATTCATCTGACATCCATCCTTAAATCTGCCACAAAGTCTTGTGGTGATGGGTACATGGCATAGCATTCACAGAGAGCTGTAGCCACAAATCTGCACACAGGTGACTCAGGCTATTGGGTCATTGTTGACTGGAAGAAGGTGAACTCAGCATCTCTTTGAGCAACTGATCTATTCTATTTATGACCACTCTGCTCAACTTCTTAGAATGATGAAGGATTTAGAAAAGTTGACAAACATGTTTCAATTCACCGTCCTGAGCAACAGGCCACAGCTGGCTGGGATCGCATCAACGTGATTGTAAGTCATTCTCAAACATTCTCTCGACAGGGTATCCTTCATTGTCCAGTACTTCCCAGGAGCCTAAAAACTACGCCATCTGCAACACATAATCAGTGAGGATGAGCAACTCACCAAGATCTTCCCCACACCTCCACTTCTCACCTTTAAACAACCACCAAACCTCAAACAGATCATTGTTCGCAGCAAACTGCCTGGCTTTCAGAATAACAGCATACAACTTTGTCACGGTTGACGCTGCAAGACGTGTCAAAGTGTCAACACAGGCACCACCACTATACGTGGGGACACCTCCCAACATGTACATGACAAGTATTCGTGTGACCCGGCCAATGTTGTCTATCTCATACGCTGCAGGCAAGGATGCCCTGAGGCATGATACATTGGTGAGACCGAGCAGAGGCTACGGCAACAGATGAATGGCCACCATACAACAATCTACAGACAGGAGTGTTCCTTCCCAGTCAGAGAACACTTCAGCGGTCCGCAACATTTAACTTCAGACCTTTGGGTGACCATCCTCCAAGATGGACTTTGGGACAGACAACAACGCAAAGTGGCTGAGCAGAGGCTCTTAGCCAAGTTCAGTACCCATGGGAATAGCCTGAACCGAGACCTTGGGTTCATGTCACACTACAGGTGACCCGACTATACTACACACACACACATAGACACTCATGCAGACACATACATACACACTCCTACAGACCATACACTCACACAGACCCTCTCTCATACACAAGCTCTCTCTCATACGCTCACACATACACTCCCACACTCACACATGCACCCTCTCACAGGCGTGTAGCCCTTTACACTCACACACGTACGCACACTCTCTCATAGACACTCATAGCCCCCTACACACACACACACACAAACACAAACACACACACATATATGTTTGTGGGGTGAATTTGTACTTGCAGAATTACCTTTGCTCAAAAACTGCATGAATCCATGTAAGATTCTGCAAATCCCTTTTTTAGATTAGAATCAGTCTGAACATTGGGGCACAGACAGCCTCACACAGGACACCACACATCTTCAATACATTATCTAAGCCAACATGGCACCTATTGTAAAGTTTACTTGAGAATGTAACTTTATGAAAGTTCTGGAATTTACAAATGAAAGAACTGAAACCAACATGCCCACTCTAAAAGATGAGAGACTTAACAAAAAATCCAGATCTTTTTCAATATAGGATTTCAGTTACATCACATGTTTACAAACTTTTGCTATAGATTCTATGTCCTACGATCTTATACTCACAACCACTTGATGAAAGAATAGCACTCCAAAAGCTAGTGCTTCCAAAGAAACTTGTTGGACTATAACCTGGTGTTATGTGGTTTTTAACATTCTCAAACAAGAAAGTAAAAGTGCTGCCATCCATCCTTGGCTCATAGTAATCGCATATGTTCAAAGACAATGCCTCAGCTGCCAGACCAGAGAGCAGAACTTTTCTGAGTTATCAAGAACTGGTTTTGCACAACTCCTCCAGTGGTCCCCAGCACTATAGTATTCAGTGAGTCTGACTCACCCCTATGATGGTGAAGTAAGCATTTGGTAAGCTTTCCTTTATTGATCAGTGCATTGAGTATAGGAGTTGGGAGGTCAAATTGCAGCTGGACAGAACATTGGTTAGCCCACTTTTGGAATACTGCATGCAATTTTGGTCTCCTTGCTATAGAAAGGATGTTGTGAAACTTGAAAGGGTTCAGAAGAGATTTACAAGGATTTTGCCAGGGTTAGAGTGTTTGAACTATGGGGAGAGGCTGATTAGGTCGGGGCTATTTTCCCTAGAGTGTCGGAAGCTGAGGGGTGACTTTATAAAGGTATATAAAATCATGTGGACAATAGATAAGGTAATAGACAAGGTATTTTCTCTGGGGTGAGAAAAGATGCCAAGTGTGGCATCAAAGAGCTGTATCAAAACTGGAATTAAAAGGAACCTGGGGGCAAACCTCTGCTGGTTGGAGTCATATCTGACATATATGAAGATGGTTGTGGTTGTTGAAGATCCAAGACATCTCTACAGGAGTTCCTCAGGGTAGGGCCAACCATCTTCAGCTGCTTCATCAATGATCTTCCCTCCATCATCAGGTCAGAATTGTGGATGTTTGCTGATGAATGCACAATGTTCAGCACCATTCATGACTCTTCAGATACTGAATCAGTCCATGTTCAAATGCAACAAGACCTGGACAATATCCAATCTTGGGCTGACAGGTGGCAAGTCTCATTAATGCCACACAAATGCCAGGCAATGACATTTCCGATAAGAGACAATCTAACCATTACCCCTTGACATTCAATGATGTTGCCATGACTGCATTCCTGGGGGATAGAGAGTGAGGACTGCAGAATCTGGAGATCAGAGTCAAAAAGTGTGGTGCTGGAAAAGCATAGCCGGTCAAGCAGCATCCGAGGAGAAGGAGAGTTGACCTTTCGAGCCTAAGCTCTTCATCAGGAACATTCTTCTTCACTGAATCTCCCACCATCAACATCCTGGGGTTACCATGGACCAGAAACTGAACTGGACTCACCACATAATGTTTACAAGGCAGGTCAGAGGCTAGGAATACTGCAGTGAGTAAACTCACCTCCTGATTCCCTAAAACCTGTCCACGATCCACAAGGCGTACATCAGAAATGTGCTGGAATACTCCCCACTTATCTGGATGAGTGCAGCTTCAACAACACTCAAGAATCTTGGCACCACATCCATAAACATCCATTCCCTCCACCACCAACTCTGAGTTGCAGCAGTGTGTACAATCTACAAGATGCACTGCAGAAATTCACTGAAGATTCTTAGACAACACTTTCCAAACCTATGACCACTTCCATCTAGAAGGACAAAGGCAGCAGATACGTGGGAACACCATCACCTGCAGGTTCTCCTCCAAGCCATACACCATCCTGTCCTGGAAATATATCGCTGTTCATTCATCATCACTGGATCGAAATCCTGGAATTCACTTCCTTATGGCATTGTGGATCAACCCACAGCATATGGGACAGCAACAATTCAAGAAGATGGTTCACCGCTCTCTTCCCAAAGGGAAACTATGGATGGACAATAAATGTTGGCCCAGCCAGTAACACCCACATCCCATGACGGAATTTAAAAAAGACTGTAAGACACAGTCCTCAGTGAGACTTTACAAAAACCGAAAGAACTGTGGATCCTGTAAATCAGAAACAAAAACAGAAGTTGCTGGAAAAGCTCAGAGGTCTGGTAGCATCTGTGAAGAGAAATCAGTTAACAGTTCGGGTCCTCGAGGAAGGATCACCGGACCTCCCTCCTTGGAGTCAGCCATTGATTGACACTTGTGTAGCATGAACATTATTTTTCACTTGTGACCTGCAAGTCTGGATATTAGATTAGATTCCCTACAGTGTGGAAACAGGCCCTTCGGCCCAACAAGTTCACACCGACCCTCCGAAGAGTAACCCACCCAGATCCATTCACCTCGTCCCTACTAATGCACCTATCACTATAGAAAATTTAACATGGCCAATTACCTGACCCGCACATCTTTGGACTGTGGGAGGAAACTGGAGCAAACCCACACAAACACAGGGAGAATGTGCAAACTCCACGTAGACAGTCACTGAGGCTGAAATCAAACCCAGGTCCCTGCACTGCAAGGCAGCAGTGCAAACCACTGAGCCACTGTGCTGCTGGATATTGTCCAGCTCTTATTACATTCGGATGTGGACTGCTTCAGTATCTGGAGAGTTGCGAATGGTGTTGAACGTTGTCCAAATATCAGCAAATATACCACCTCTGACCTTACAATACTGGGAAGATCACTGATGAAGCAGTTGAAGAATGTTGCCTATGGCACTACATTATTTTGCAGTAAAGCGAGTCCAGGAGAATTGCTAACACCAGAACATGGTTCTCTTCACCAGGTTTGCCAAAATAAAGCCTTTGACACAGTCAGTAGTGCAGGTCTTTAAAAGGTAATTGCTACAAAATGTGCCTTTGAGAAGGATTTGTTCTGTATTTTTTTTTAGAAAGCAAACGCTGTAAACTTGGAGGCAAACAGTCTGATCTGAGACCAGCTAGCTTTGGTGTTTTTTAAAGTTGAAACAATAGAAGCAGCATGAAGGGGTAAGGTCAAATTCCTATAGAATCAGGATTTTAGTTTTAATTTAGCGTTGTTGGGGTTTTGAGGCTGGATGTGGATGCTATTATTCCTCTGTTACAGCTAAAAGCTGAGGTTCTCTTCCTGCTACTGGAATTGCATGTGAGACGATCTGTTTTACAGAAATTGTCTTTGCCGAGGGTGTGTTTATGAGATTGAATCAGATAATGCATGGACAGTGAGACCCCCTTTGAAAGTAGATAACAATGACAGGCAGAGAGCGAACACAAAGAGAAGAAATCCCCAGCCAGCAACTTGTCCAAAACTCAATTGTAGGACATCATGACAGGTTGCTTGGTGATCAGCTGACATGGGCCTCCCATTAACACAGCCACCTCAGCGAAAAAGTGAGATACTCAGAAATCTTCAGCAGTCAGGCAGCACCTGTGGAGAGGGTAACAAAGATAACCAGCTGGATTCTTGTCCTGCTATTGTTCATCACACAGCTAGGAAGAAGTTGGGAATATGATTGGGCAGCAGAGAGGCTCAGTGGTTAGCACTGCTGCCTCACAGCACCAGGGTCCTGGGTTCAATTCCCGCCTATCTGTGTGGAGGTTACACATTCTCCCTGTGTCTGCATGGGTTTCTTCCCACAATCCAAAGATGTGCAGGTCAGGTGAATTGGCCATGCTAAATTGCCCACAGTTTTAGGTGCATTAGTCAGGGGTAAATATAGAGTAGGGGAATGGGCTTGGGTGGGTTTCTCTTCGGAGGGGCGGTGTGGACTTGTTGGGCCAAAGCCTGATGAAGGGCTTTTGCCCAAAACATCAATTTTCCTGCTCCTCGGATGCTGCCTGACCTGCTGTGCTTTTCCAGAACCACTCTGATCTAAACTCTGGTTTCCAGCATCTACAGTCCTCATTTATGCCTGATAGATTTTTAAATCCCATTTTCCGCTTTCTCTCCTTGGCAATCAAGAACATATCCATCTCTGTTTTAAATATACTATATGACCTGGCCTCCACATCCTTCTCTGGCAATGAATTCCATAGATTCACCCTCTCTGGCTAAAGTAGTTTCTCCTTACCTCTGTTCTAAAAGGTCTTCCCTTTACTCTAAGGCAGTGCTCTCAGGCTCTCATCTCCCCTGGCAATAGAAACATCATCCCAACATCCACACTGTCCAGGCAGTTTGTATTCTGAAAGTTTCAATCAGATTCCCCCTCATCCTTCTAAACTCCTTTGCGTATAATCCCAGAATTGTTAAACATTCCTCATATGTTAAACATTTCATTCCTGGGATAATTCCCGTGAACCTCCCCTGGACAAACTCTAGGGCCAATACATCTTTCCTGAGATATGTGGACCAAAATTGCTCACAATACCATAACTCTCATGGCTGATAATTTCTCAGCTCCATCCTCCTGACTTCTCCCTCTAACCCTTGATCCCCTCTCCAATCAAGAACCTATCTATCTTTGTCTTAAATACAATGACTTAGCCCCCATAGCCTTTCGTAACAAGGAATTCCAAAGATTAACTATCCTCTGGTTGAAGAAATTCCTCCTCATCTCAGTTCTAAAGGATTGTCCCTTCTGTGTGAGGCTGTGTCCTTGAGTCCTATTAGTGAAAACATCTTTTCCACATCCATCTTATCCAGACCTCTCACTATTCTGTAAGCTTCAATCAGAACTTCCCCATTCTTCTAAACTCCATTGAGTACAGACCCAGAGTCATCAATCACGGGACAGCACGGTGGCTCAGTGGTTAGCATTGCTACCTCACAGCAACAGGGTTCTGGGTTTGATTCCAGCCTTGGGCGTCTGTCTGTGTGGAGTTTGCACATTCTCCCCGTGTTTGCGTGGGTTTCCTCCAGGTGCTCTGGTTTCTTCCCACAGTCCAAAGATGTGCAGGTCAGGTGAATTGGCCATGCTAAATTGCCCATAGTGCTGCGTGCATTAGTCAGAGGGAAATGGGTCTGGGTGGGTTACTCTTCGGAGGGTCGGTGTGGACTTGTTGGGCCAAAATGCCTGTTTCCACACTCTAGGGAATCTAATGAATTACTCCTCAAATAACAAGCTCTTCATTCCCAGGTGTCCTCTGGACACTTCCAATGCCAGCACATCCTGCCTTAGATAAAGGGCTCGAAAATATTCCAAATGTGGTCAGACCAGAACTTTATATGGTCTCAGAAGTACACCTCTGCTCTTGTATTCTAGCCCTCTTGAAATCAATACTAATATAGCATTTTACTTCCTAACCACCAACAGAACCTGCATGTTAACCTTAACAGAATCCTGAACAGGGACTCCAAAGACCCTTTGTGTTTCAGATTTTCAAAGCCTTTCCCTGTTTAGAAAATCGTCTACTCCTCTACTCTTCCTGCCAAAGTGCATAACCTCACACTTTCACACATTATGTTCCATCTGTGACTTCTTTGTCCACTCACCTAGCATGTCCAAATCCTTCTGCAGCCTCCCCATTCCCTCGACACTACCTGTCTCTCCACCTATCTCTGTGCCATCTGCAAACTTCGCAACAATGACCTCAGATTCTCCATCCACATCGTAAATGTATATTGTGAATAATTGTGGTTCCAACAATGACTCCAGCAGTCACTGGGTGCCATCCTGAAAAAGATCACTTTATCTCTACTCTCTGCTCTCTGCCAGTCAGCTAATCCTCTACTCATACCAGTAATTGCTCCTACCACTATGGGCTTTTATTTTATTTAGCAGCCTCCTGCGTGGTACCTTGCCTTTTGGAAATCCAAACCAACCATGTCCACTGGGTCTCCTTTGTCTAACTTTCTCATTAGCTTCTCAAAGAATTCTAACTGTTTTGTCAGGCATGACCTCAGCTAAATGAAGCCATGCTGACTCAGCCTTATTTTATCATGCGCTTCCAAGTCCTCTGCAGTCTGATCCTTAATAATAGACTCTACAATCTTACCAACGTCCAATGTCAGACTAACTGGCTTACAGTTTCTTGTCTTCTGCCTCCCTTCCTTCTTAAACAGGGGTGTTAGATTAGCCATTTTCCAATCCTCTGGGACTTTCACTGACTCTAGGTATTCCTGAAAGATCACACCAATGCCTCTACAATCTCCTCAGCTTTCTTCTTCAGAATTCTGGGTGTGTAGTACACCTGGTCTGGATGACTTATTCAGCTTCAGAACATTCCGCCTCTCCATTGCCTTCTCCTTAGTGATGGCCACTATACCCACTTCTGCTGCTTGACTCTCTTGAAGCTCTGGTACGCTGCTGGTGTCTTCCTCCATAAAGATTGATGGAAGGTATCTCTTCAGTTCATCTGCCATTTCTCGGTTCCTCATTGCTACTTGTCCAGCCTTATTTTCCTGCAGTCCAATGTCAACTCTTACTGCTCTTTTAACCTTTTGGATATCTAAAAAAAAGCTTGCAATCTTCTTCTTTATTACTAACTTGTTTACTCTCACATTTCATCTTCTCCCCCTCTTATTTTTTTTTAGTTATTCCCTGCTGGTTTTTAAAGCTTCCCAATCCACTTGCTTCCCACTAATCTTAACCACATTGTGTGCATTTTCTTTTGTTTTAATGCTGTCCCTGACTTCCCTCATCAGCCATGGTTATCTTCCCCTCCCCTTAATATGGTTCTTCTTCCTTGGGATAAATTTCTGCTGTGCGTCCTGAGTTACCTCTAGAAACTCCTGCCATTGCTGCTTCACCGTCTTCCCTGCTGGGCTCCCCTTCTGGTCAATTCTGTCCAGCTCCTCCCTTAACTCTTTGTAGTTACCTTTACATAATTGTAATACCGTTATATTTGATTCCAACTTCTTCCTCTCAAACTGCAGGCTGAATTCTATCCTGTTATGGTTAGTGTCCCCAGGGGTTCCTTCACCTTCAGCTCCCTAATCAAGTCGGCCTCATTACACATCAATGCAATTTGCCCGCTGCATTTCTTACATTACAACATAAACTGCACTTCAAAAGTACTGTAGTTCACCAGCTGCAGAGTGCTTTGGGATGTCCTGCGTGACTGACAGGTGCTGTATATAAATGACTTTCTCCCTTTGGTTTGTGGTGCAGCAGGTTATCTGATGTGCTTTGATCTTGTTAGCCAGATGAGAATTTAAGGGTTGTGCCTGACTGAGCACAGCCCGTCTGCAACACAATCTGTGGTGGACCCAAGTGTAGAAATAACATCCTTCCTGTGCTTTTTTCTTCCCAGCTGTTTTGGACATTGGCATGGCAGATTCTCTTCCTCGGAGTCAGTCTAAACTATTTTTCTTTTCGCTCCACCTCCAATGATTTGAATATTTTGTACTAGGTTTACATGGTTTATTTCTGAGTGTCAGATGGCATTCTTCCTGAGTATGGGATTATTTAGTATACTTGTGTTATAAATTACTGTGTGGACCTGCCAATCAATGATAAATATTTGAACAAAACTTACAATTAAAATCCTTAATTAATAAATCTTTAACTGAATCGCTAAGATGATTTCCCTGTCCCACCCGTACTCGAGCCAACCTGCATCAGCAATGACCAACAGAAATGCAATAAATAATCACTGTCGTACTGTTTATAGCATTCACAGAAATTATGGCAAGAATTTCCTGCCCTTCCTCAAACATTATCACAGGATCATTAATGCATACTTGAATTAGCGGAACAAGCAGACAGGACCTCTGTTTGACAACTTATCCGATTGATGGCACCTCTGACAATGCAGCACTTCCTCAGCGTGGCATGAGGTTCAGAGCTCTCTGACCCAGATTCATGAGCGCCAGCAACTCACTCACACTTGGCTAAGCATTCAATTCTTCTTTGGCTCATGTGCAGATGTGTAAAGTTCAGCTCCTCATGAATCAACAGAGCATATCCCATCATGCACCAGCGACATTCCCAGCCCACCATACATTGCAATAGTCTAAGACGTATGTTTTGAAAGGGCAGATAAAGAGGTCACCCAACCGCCACATAATCGCTGTTGGCACCTCTCCTTGACTCAACTCAAATCTGAATAAAGAAACGGTTGGCAGGAATTGGACTGAATTCCTCCCTCAGCCAGGACCACCAAGCTTTGAATCATTTGCATTTCGCCAATGGAGCACCAGGGATTGTTCACAATTCCCAAGCCAGCGCATTTCTGCAGAGCCATATATCTCATGTCTCTCGACTATTTCCCAGGATCTGCTCTCAGTTTCTTGTCGTCATGGTAATTGTCCAGTGTTGGCAGTCATAGGAATTAAGCGGTGGGTGGTCATGTTGAGATGTGGAAAACTGTTTGCTTTCTTTTGCCCCAGGAAATGTGGCTACCTGCTTCATGGGAAATAAAATGTGAAGTAAGTTTGTGTGGATTCTATATTCTACCACCAGATGGTGCACCAGTAATTTCATGAACAATTGTTTGGAAATGCCGGTGTTGGACTGGGGTGGACAAAGTTAAAAATCACACAACACCAGGTTATAGTCCAACAGTTTATTTGGAAGCATTAGCTTTCGGAGCACTGCTCTTTCATCAGGTGGTTGTGGAATATACAATTGTATGACACAGAATTTATAGCAATTTATATCACACTGTAAACTTTTGCTATAAATTCTGTGTCTTACAATTGTATATTCCACAACCACCTGATGAAGGAGCAGTGCTCTGAAAGCTAATGCGTCCAATTAAACCTGTTGGATTGTAACCTGGTGTTGTGTGATTTTTAACTTCATTAACAATGGCAGGGAATCGGTCCCATATTTAACACTTTCATCAATAGATTGGTGAATTTGGTTGCTGTTTCCGAACCCTGATAAGCCTGATTTCACCTGAACGCTTCTGGTAAGAGGTGAGAGTCTACAAGAAAATTCCATCTGGCACTGTGCTCACCTGTTAAAATTGGTTTCATTCAGTGGGATGTAAAATTGGATACAGTGTAATGAGTGTCAGATTGGGACTTCCTTCATCTATGTCATATCTGTTCGCATGATGTCACCTTCCAAAAAGTGCTGCTGACATGGCTTAATTTTTCCAAACTGTGTTTTCCTACCCACAGTGGTTGATAGTGCTCTCAACCACATCCAACGTATCTGCCCTTGCCCCTTCCCATCACTCATATCAGTATGATCAAGGTCCCCTTATCCTTACTTTTCATCCTACCAGCCTCCACATTCAAAAGGATCATTCTCCGCCATTTTAGACAATTCCAGCAGAACGCCACCACCAAACATTCCTTCTCCTCACTCCCCATCTGCAGTCCACAGGGTCCCTGCCCTTCGGGACACCCTTGTCCATTCCTTGACCACTAACACCACACCTTCCATGTAACCACAGAAGGTGCAACGCCTGCCCCCTCACCTCCTCCCTGCTCACCATCCAAGGGCCTAAAGAGTCTTTCCAGGTGAAGCAGCATTTCACCTGTACCTCCTCCAATCTTGCATATTGTATTCGCTACACCCAATGTGTCCTATGCTACATTGGAAAAAAACAACACAGACTAGGTGACTGTTTTGCAGAATTGCACCCACATGACCCCGCCCTTCCTGTAGTCGGTCATTTTAACACAGCATCTTGCTCACATGCCCATATGACTGTCCTTGGCATGGTGCAGTGATCCAGTAAATCTCAGTGCAAACTGGAGGAACAACATTTGATCTTCAGACTGGACACTTTACAACCTTCTGGACTTAATATCGAGTTGAACATCTTCAGATTGTGAACCCATTCCCATTCCTTCCCTTTCTTTTAGCTTTATTTATTAGATTCTCTGTCATCATGTCCTCTCTCCCCTCCCCCATCCTCAGTGGGACTGTCTGTTCTTTCCAGTCTGTCAGTTAGATACACCATTGTGCTGCTGTTCCCACATTCCAATCACTTAATCTGCTCTATCAACACCCTTTCTCCCCCAGCACTCCACCTCCCTCCTCTTCACAGCAGCTCTGATGAAAAGTCATCTGGACTAGAAATGTTAACTTGCTCTCTCTGCATGGATGCTGGCTGACCTGCTGTGACCTCCAGCATTTGTTGTTTTCAGTACAGATTCCAGCATCTGCAGTAATTTGCCCCTAGGTTGAAACAAGGATTTAAGACTTCCTTGGTCATAGAGTCATGCAGCATGGAGACAGATTCTTCAGTCTAAACAGTCCACGCCACCCAGTCCCACCTACCTGCATTTGGCCCATATCCCTTGATTCCTGATGAAGGGCTCCTGCCCGAAACGTCAATTTTCCTGCTCCTCGGATGCTGCCTGACCTGCTGTGCTTTTCCAGCACCACTCTAATCTTGAATCCCTCCAAACCTAGCCTATTCACGAACTTACCCAATTGTCTTTTGAATGTTGCAACTATACCTACATCCACCATTTTCTCTAGCAGTTCATTCCACACACACAACAAACTGTGTAAAAATATTGCCTCTCCTGTCTGTTTGAAATCTTTCTCCTCTCACTTTAAAATTATGCCCCCTAGTTTTGAACTCCCCCACCAAGAGAAAAGACCCTTGTAATTCACCTTATCTATATCCCTCATGGTTTTATAAACTTTAATAAGGTTGCGCCTCAATCAGTGAAAAAAGTCTCAGCCTTTCCAGTCTATTTTTTATATCTCAAGCCCTCCATTTGTGGTAACAACCTGGTAGATTCTTTCTGAACCCTCTTCAGTTTAATAATATCCTTCCTGTAATAGCTTGACCAGAACTGCACTTAGGCAGAAGTGGGTACTGCAGATGCTGGAGATTAGAGTCAAGGTTAGAGTGATTTGGAGATGCCGGTGTTGGACTGGGGTGTACAAAGTTAAAAGTCACACAACACCAGGTTATAGCCCAACAGGTCTAATTGGAAGCACACTAGCTTTCGGAGCGACGCTCCTTTAGAGTGGTGATGGAAAAGCACAGCAGGTCAAGGCAGCATCCAAGGAGCAGGGAAAATCGATGTTTCGGGCAAAAGCCTTTCAGCAGGAATCTGCACATGGTCAAATGCCAATTCCGAACATTTACAATTTGTGAATCATCCACGATTCTCCCTTGGCTGATTCTAAATGTTTTCTAACTAACTGGTTGAGATTTACCAAGATGTTGCTGGGTTTGGAAGGTCTGAGTTATAAAGAAAGACTGGATAGTGTGAACATTTTTCACTGGAACACAGGAGGTTGAGAGGTGACCTGAAAGAAGTCTATAAAATCACGAGGGGTATAGATAGTGTTAATGCTATGTGTATTTTCTCTGAGAATGGGAAGCTCAGAGTTAGAGACACTACCACAGTAACGCATAAGCCATCCTCCAGTGACTCCATCAAATCCCAATTTGTATGCAAACCTTGACTTGATCAGTTCTGATTGGTTGTGTCTTTCATCCGCAGCCGTCCCCACACCACCTATTCCACTCAATAGTGAGTTAGATATGTAAAAGAAAGACAAAAAGTATTCTATTCACAACTTTTCACAATCTTTTCTACTACAGTGCAAGATAAGTGTCAATCGTTCCAATCCTTTAAGGTTTCAATACTTGAAACCACACAGGGGTAGGCAATGGTCTGGTGGTATTATCACTGGATTGTTAATTCAGAGCCCCAGGTAGTGTTCTGGGGACCTGGGTTTGAATCCCACCATGGCAGATGTTGGAACCTGAATTCAATTTTTTAAAAATCTGGAATTAAGTGTCTAATGATGATCATATATCCATTGTTAACAGTTATTTCCTTTAGGGAAGGAAACTACCATCGTCACCTGTGACTCCAGTCCCATTAGCAATGTGGTTGACTCTCAACTGCCCTCTGGGCAATTAAGGATGGATGAATAAAAAAGTTATTGTGAAAATAGAATTTTAAAAAAATAGCCTAATGGCAACCATGTAACCATGGATCATCATAGAAATGCATCTGAATTACTAATGCTCTTCAGGGAGGGAAATCTGCCATTCTTACCTGGTCTGACCTGCATGTGACTCCATACTCATAGTAATGTAATTAATTTTTAACTGTTCTCTTGATTGGCCAGCAAAGACACTTAGTTGCACCAAACTGCTACAAAGTCTAAACAAAAAATTGAAACCTGAAAGACCACTGTCATCAAACTAGGCTATGGAAATGACAACAGCCCAGTCCTTGCAGAGTAGCTCAGTAGCACCACTACTGACTAAACTGGTCCAGTCCTTAAAGATGTTGCTTTGAGACTGGTTCTGTGGCAGATGGCGAACAAACCAACAAGAGAGAAAAATTTAATAAACTTCATCTGCACCAATCTGTCACCATGACAGTATTGATGAGAGCAAACACTGTGGAAAATCCTTGTGGAGATTAAGTCCCATCTTCACATTGAGAATACTCTATTATATTGTGTGGTAACCTTGACTACATTATGAATGCCATTCGAGAGATAGATAATTGTGCATGTTATCTGGGTACTTCCACTGTTCTAGGAAAGCACCACAGAATCATAGAGTCATAGAGATGTACAGCACAGAAACAGACCCTTCGGTCCAACTCGTCCATGCCAACCAGATATCCTAACCTCATTTAGTCCTATTTGCCAGCACTTGGCCCATATCCCTCTAAACTCGTCCTATTCATTTACCCATCCTGATGCATTTGAAATGCTGCAATTGTACCAGCCTCCACCACTTCCTCTGGCAGCTCATTCCATACACGTACCATCCTCTGTGGTGAAAAAGTTGCCCCTGGTCGGCATGGACAAGTTTTTATATCGTTCCCCTCTTACCCTAAAACTATGCCCTCTAGTTCTGGACTCCCCCACCCCAGGGAAAATACCATACCTATTTACCCTATACATGTCCCTCATGATTATATAAACCTCTATAACGTCACCCCTCAGCCTCCGACGCTCCAGGAAAATCAGCACCAGCCTATTCAGCCTCTCCCTATAGCTGAAATCCTCTAAACCTGGCAACATCCTTGTAAATCTTTTCTGAATCTTTTCAAGTTTCACAACATACTTCCAATAGAAAGGAGACCAGAATCGTATGCAACATTCCAAAAGTGGCCTAACCAATGTCCTGTACAGTCGCAACATGACCTCCCAACTCTTGTACTCAATACTCTGACCAATTAAGGAAAGCATACCAAACGCCTTCTTCACCATCCTGTCTACCTGCGACTCTACTTTCAAAGAACTATGAATCTGCACTCCAAGGTCTCTTTGTTCAATAACACTCCATAGGACCTTACCATTAAGTGTAAAAGTCCTGCTCTGATTTGCTTTTCCAAAACGCAGAATCTCACATTTATCAAAATTAAACTCCATCTGCCACTCCTCAGCCCATTGGCCCATCTGATCAAGATCCCTTTGTACTCTGAGGTAACCTTTGTCACTGTCCACTACACCTCCAATTTTTATGCCATCTGCAAACTTTGTAACTATATCTCCTATGCTCACATCCAAATCAGTTATATAAATGACAAAAAGTAGTGGATCCAGCACCGATCCTTGTGGCACTCCACTGGTCACAGGCCTCCAGTCTGAGAAACAACCCTCCACCACCACCCTCTGTCTTCTACCTTTGAGCCAGTTCTGTATCCAAATGGCTAGTTCTCTCTGCATTCCATGAGATCTAACCTTGCTAACCAGTCTCCCATGGAGAACCTTGTCGAACGCCTTACTGGAGTCCATATAGATCATGTCTACCATTCTGTCCTCATCAATCCTCTTTGTTACTTCTTCAACAACTTGCCCACCACCGATATCAGGCTCACCAGTCTATAGTTCCCTGGCTTTTTCTTACTGCCTTTCTTAAATAGTGCATCATGTTAGCCAACCTCCAGTCTTTCGGCACCTCATCTGTGACTATCAAATATCTCAGCACGAGGCCCAGCAATCATTTCTCTAGCTTCCCATAGAGCATGTGAGATGGTCAATGATGTGCCAGGAGTGGGAATGATCACAAATGAGTTGTAGCCTGTGGACGTTGAGCCACATTGATGGAGACCATTGCAGGCCATGATCAAAAGAGAGTGAGAAAAGGCAAACATGAAGCTGAACAATAAAAATTGTGACTGAAGTCAAATAGATAGTTCATATACAGAAAAGTAAAGGATTATACCCTGACCCCTATAAGATGACAGCTATATCAAAAATGCAATAACCAATGATTTATTGGGTTTGTGAACTACCTCCCAAAGTTCATGTCCAACTTGTCTTCAGAGTGTGAACTTCTACCAAAGCTCACATTCCAGAAATGTGCAGGGAGATTGGGGCACAGAGTGAAAAGCAGCATTCAGTCACATTAAAGAACTGATGATGATAATGTTCTGAGGTATAAAAGTGATAGTGATGAAGTTGTCCTGCAAAAATAATGCCAGCAAAACAGAACTTGGAGTAACCCTCTCAGAGCATGGTCAACAGTTACGTTTACATCAAGACTGTTAACACATGCTGAGTGGTGCTGCACTGATTGTATGAGAATACCTCACCATTGTCTTTGCTTGTGAGCATTTTAACCTGTTCAGGAGAGACAAAATGATTGTACAGTCCAACCACTTGTCATTTCAAAACAACCTGCTCAACCTTTGCTTCCACCTGCCCCAAAGCATTTGTAAAGGACATTAGTTTGTTTGCTGAGACATCAGTTGGAAGCAAATTACAAGCAAGGGAAGCAGCTATACATCATGATATGGTGTCGAGAGGTGTACTTTATTTGATGGATGTTGATGAGATTTGAATATCGTGTGAAATCATCCAGATCTAACAATAAACAGCAGAGCAACATGTTCTGGAAGTCAGAGGCATTGAATCGGACAGATAAATGTCTTGAACAGAACAAACTACAAAATGCAATGCAGCCCTTCCCGTGTTGCAAGAGGTTGTAATGAAAAAATGGCCTGAAGCTATCAAGGAAACACCTTTTACACAAGAGAGTATTTGGCATGCAGAGACAAAGTGATTATCCAAGGTGACCTCTTGTGCAAAGGAACAAAGGTTGTTATTCGTACGAGATGAGAAAAGAGATGCAGATACACAGCCCCATGGGTCATTAAAGAATTTAATTTAGTCAGAAGAAGGGGATTCTGGATTTTCCAGGACCACTCTAAACACAGCAGTTCAGGCAGCATCCAAGGAGCAGGAAAATCGATGTTTTGGGCAAAAGCCCTTCATCAGGAATACAGGCAGAGTGCCTGAAGGGTGGAGAGATAAGTGAGAGGAGGGTGGGGGTGGGGAGAAAGTAGCATAGAGTACAACAGGTGAGTGGGGGTGGGGATGAAGATGATAGGCTGAGGTTGGGGGGGGGGGTGGAGGGTGGAGTGCATAGGTGGAAAAGAAGATAGGCAGGTAGGACAAGTCTTAGGGACAGTGCTGAGCTGGAAGTTTGGAACTAGGGTGAAGTGGGGGAAGGGGAAATGAGGAAACTGTTAAAGTCCACATTGATGCCCTGGGGTTGAAGTGTTCCGAGGCGGAAGATGAGGCGTTCTTCCTCCAGGCGTCAGGTGGTGAGGGAGCGGCGGTGAAGGAGGCCCAGTTCCTCCATGTCCTTGGCTGAGTGGGAGGGGGAGTTGAAATGTTGGGCCACAGGGCGGTATGGTTGATCAGTGCGGGTGTCCCAGAGAAATTCCCTAAAGCGCTCTGCTATGAGGCGTCCAGTCTCCCCAATGTAGAGGAGACTGCATCGGGAGCAACGGATACAATATGCGACATTGGTGGATATACAGGTAAAACTTTGATGGATGTGGAAGGCTCCTCTGGGGCCTTGGATGGAGGTGAGGGAGGAGGTGTGGGCACAGGTTTTGCAATTCCTGCGGTGACAGGGGAAGGTGCCAGGACGGGAATGTGGATTGTTGGGGGCGTGGACCTGACCGGATAGTCACGGAAGGAACAGTCTTTGCGGAAGGCGGAAAGGGGTGGGGAGGGAAATATATCCCTGGTGGTGGGGTCCATTTGGACGTGGCGGAAATGTCATTGGATGATTTGGTTTATGCGAAGGTTGGTTGGGTGGAAGGTGATTACCAGGGGGGGTCTGTCCTTGTAACGGTTGGAGGGTTGGGGTCTGAGGGCAGAGGTCCGGGATGTGGACGAGATGTATTGGAGGGCATCTTTAACCACGTGGAAAGGGAAATTGCGGTTTCTAAAGAAGGAGGCCATCTGGTGTGTTCTGTGGTGGAATTGGTCCTCCTGGGAGCAGATACGGTGGAGGCAGAGGAATTCGGAATACAGGATGGCATTTTTGCAGCAGATAGGGTGGAAAGAGGTGTAATCCAGGTAGCTGTGGGAATCGGTGAGTTTGTAAAAAATGTCGGTGTCAAGTTTGTCATCATTAATGGAGATGGAGATGTCCAGGAAGGGGAGGGAGGTGTCAGAGATGGTCCAAGTAAATTTAAGGTCAGGGTGGAATTGTTGGTGAAGTTGATGAATTGCTCAACCTCCTTGTGGGAGCACAAGGTGGCGCCAATGCAGTCAATGTAGCGGAGGAAGAGGTGGGGAGTGGTGCTGGTGGAACTACGGAAGATAGACTGATCTACGTAGCCAACAAAGAGACTGGCATAGCTAGCCCATACGGGTGCCCATGGCTACCCCTTTGGTCTGGAGGAAGTGGGAGGATTCAAAGGAGAAATTGTTAAGGGTGAGGACCAGTTCAGCCAAACGAATGAGTGTGTTGGTGGAATGGTATTGTTGGGGACGGCGGGAGAGGAAGAAATGGAGGGGTTGGAGGCCCTGGTCATGGCGGATGGAGGTGTAGAGGGATTGGATATCCATGGTGAAGATGAGGCGTTGGGAGCCAGGGAAATGGAAGTCTTGGAGGTGGAAGGCGTGGGTGGTGTCTTGAACATATGTGGGGAGTTCCTGGACTAGGGGAGATAGGACAGTGTCAAGATAGGTAGAGGTGAGTTCAGTGGGGCAGGAGCATGCTGAGGCAATGGGTCAGCCAGGGTGGTCAGGCTTGTGGATCTTGGGAAGGAGGTAGAACCGGCCAGTGCGGGGTCCCGGACTATGAGGTTGAAAGCTGTGGATGGGTGATCTCCTAAGGTGATAAGGTTCTGTATGGTCGAGGAGATGATAGTTTGGTAATGGGGGGGTGGGGTCATGGTCGAGGGGGCAGTAGGAGGAGATGTCCCTGAGTTGGTGTCTGGCATCAGCGGTGTGAAGGTCAGTGTGCCAAACTACCACTGCACCCCCTTTATCTGCTGGCTTGATGGTGAGGTCGGGATTGGAGCAGAGGGATTGGAGGGGTGCGCGTTGTGAGGGTGAGAGGTTGGAGTGGGGGAAGAGGGGTAGACAGGTTGAGGTGATTAATGTCCTGGCTGCAGTTGGAAATGAAGAGGTCGAGGGCGGGTAATAGGCCAGCACGGGGTGTCCAGGTGGATGGAGTGTGTTGGAGGTGGGTGAAGGGGTCCTCGGAACGAGTCCCCTCGTCAGAAGACGACAAGAGAAGTACTCTTTGGCCAAACGAGAGCAATTATATTAAGCACCATATCAATGCTGTACTTGTGAAGAACATCAAGCTAAATAAGATGAATAGCAGCTCATGACTCATGAATCCCAGAAACCATGGATAAAGCTACAGTACACCTTTCCACTCTTACTGGATTTGAGTATCTCATCACAGTTGATGACTGTCCAGAATCGTGGGAGTTAAACAAATCAATGATGCAACGTTTATTAATGAGATTATAGAATGCCTGAAAACATGAGACAGTTATGTTATGATATACTAAGGCATTGAGACATTCAGTTTTAAAATCATTTTTAGTTTGCAGCTATGAACCATGAGCTGAGTTCTGAAGGTGACCTTTGGGCTGTGAGCAGCAGCATGTTTTGAAAGATGAAAATGATCAAACTGATATTTCCTTACGATACCAGGCCTGGAACTTAATTGCAGGTTGATTCTTGTTCAAAGAACTCTTGATGTCTTGGTTCTTGAGATGCATTATGCTCAGACAGATGGTAGCTGTTTGAATGTTTACAGGAGCCTGATAAAGAGACAACCAGTTTAACAAAGAGAAACCAAAGTTTGAACCGGCTTTTGAACCATGTTTAGGTCAGAAGGATTGTGCCTGTGAAAGCCACAGCACAGGTACAGGAAAGTTACAGCTGCCTGGTTGCTCTCTCATTATCAACTTATTAAAAGTTCAGAGAATAGAATCTCAAGTATAAGTATAATGTGAATGCTCCTAGGAGCCTCCTAGTAGCTATTTGTATGCATCAGAAACCAAGCAAGACACAATTCCATATGCTTGTGATGTTAAAAATCACGGTACATGCTTAAGTGAATTGACCATTACATCCCCTTTATTTTTATCTTTTAATTTATCTCTTAATTGCATCTGTTTGTCTGTCTTTCTTCATGTGATTAGAAGATAGAATTGAAGAAGATTGGGTTTAATCATAGGCATTAATTAAATTTTAAAAGTGGGGTGCTGTAAAAGCACAGCAGGTCAGGCAGCATCCAAAGAGCAGGAGAGTTTTGGGCATAAGTCATTCATCAGGAATATTGGGGAGGGAAGGGGACTAAGAGATAAATAGGAGGGTGGGGAGAAAGTAGCTGGGAAGGTGGATGCAGGGTGGGGGGTGGTGATTGTGATAGGTCGGTAGAAAAGGTGGAGTAGATAGATGAGAAGGAAGACAGACAGGTGGGACAGGTCAAGAGGGTGGTGCCTAGTTGGAGGGTTGGATCTGGAATGAGGTAGGAGATGGGGAGATTTGGAAATTGCAACAAGGATAGAACACCCTCCCCTCACCCACTCCGGTCCTCACCATCCACCCCACTAACCTTCGGACACAGCGCATTATCCATCGTCATTTCTGCCAACTAAAATCAGACCCCACTACCAGAGATATATTTCCCTCCCAACCACTATCTGTGTTCCACAGAGACCATTCCTTCTGTGACTCCATTAGGTCCATGTTCCCACCAACCCACCCTCAGCTCCCAGCACCTTCCCTTGCCACCAAAACAAGTGCAAAACCTGCGCCCACACCTCCATCCAAGGCCCCAAAGGATCTTTTCACATCAGCAGAGATTCCGACACATCCAAACACTTCATTTACTGTGCAAATGTGAGGACTGCTGATGCTGGAGACTAGAGTCGAGAGTGTGGTGCTGGAAAAGCACAGCAGGTCAGCCCTTTTGCTCTCGATGTGGTCTCCTCTACATTGGGGAGACAGGACGCCAACTTGCAGAATGTTTCAGGGAACATCCCTGGGACACACACACCAAACAACCCCACCGCCCTGTGGCCGACCACTTCAACTCCCTCGCCCACTCCACCAAGGTCATGCAAGTCCTGGGCTTCCTCCACAACCAAATCCAAAGCCCCCCTACAACCCACACCCCCATCCTGGCACTTTCCCCTGCCACCACAGGAATTGTAAAACCTGCATCCAAGGCCCTAAAGGAGCCTTCCACATCCAAAGGTTTACTTGCACATCCACTAATATCATTTATTGTATCCGTTGCTCCCGATGTGGTCTCCTCTACATTGGGGAGACTGGGCACCTCCTAGCAGAGTGCTTTAGGGAACATCTCCGGGACACCCGCACCAATCAACCACACCGGCCCGTGGCCCAACATTTCAACTCCCCCTCCCACTCTGCCGAGGCCCTGGGCCTCCTTCACCGCCGCTCCCTCACCAGACACCTGGAGGAAGAACGCCTCATCTTCCACCTCGGAACACTTCAACCCCAGGGCATCAATGTGGACTTCAACAGCTTCCTCATTTCCCCTTCCCCCACTTCACCCTAGTTCCAAACTTCCAGCTCAGCACTGTCCCCATGACTTGTCCGGACTTGTCCTACCTGCCTATCTTCTTTTCCACCTATCCACTCCACCCTCTCCTCCCCGACCTATCACCTTCATCCCCTCCCCCACTCACCCATTGTACTCTATGCTACTTTCTCCCCACCCCCACCCTCCTCTAGCTTATTTCTCCATGCTTCAGGCTCTCTGCCTTTATTCCTGATGAAGTGCTTTTGCCTGAAACGTCAATTTCGAAGCTCCTTGGATGCTGCCTGAAGTGCTGTGCTCTTCCAGCAACACACTAATCCAGAATCTGGTTTCCAGCATCTGCAGTCATTGTTTTTACCTGGAGGAAGAATGCCTCATCTTCCACCTTGGACCCTTCAACCACACGGCATCAACATCGACTTCACCAGTTTCCAAATCTTCCCTCCCCCCACCTCATCCCAGATCCAACCCTCCAACTTGGTGCTGCCCTTTTGAAGTGTCCCACCTGTCCTTCTTCCTTCTCACCTACCTGCTCCACCCTCTCCACCGACCTATCACAATCACCCCCCCACCCGCATCCACCAATCACCTTCCCAGCTACCTTCCCCCTACCCCCACCCTCCAATTTATTTCCATCTCCCTTCCCACCCCCCCATGTTCCTGATGAAGGGCTTATGCCTGAAATGTTAACTCTCCTGCTCCTTGGATGCTGCCTGACTTGCTGTGCTTTTCTAGCACCACACTTTTTGACTCTGATCTCCAGCATCTGCAGTCCTCACTTTCTCCCAGTCGCATTAATTAGATTATCTTGTTTAACTTTGCTCTGCTAAAGCTGCAGTGGTATGAATAAATTGTTATTATTTTGTTTAAGCTATTAACCTGGTGTCTGTTATCAGTTATTCCCAAAGTCTGCTACTGGCTATTTTAAAAATCTGGTTAGGAACTATTGGGGTGTATTTTGAGGGTCATTGAGTGTTTTGATTTTACTGTGTGGTGAATACAGGGATAGGGAGGCAGATTTAATCTGGCTGTCGATCTCTGTGTCATAACGGAAGTATTTCATAAATGGTGATGAGCCAACAGTTGTCTTCAGTTCACAAGTGAAGAATCCAGACACTATGAATTAATGAAATTCAACATTACACATCAACTCCGTACTAACACCCCGTTCCCTCCCCTCCCCCAACAAATAGACAGACTAAAGCAGCAATGGAAACTATAAAAGGGTCCATAGAAAGAGGAGTAGGCCATTCAGCCCTTCAAACCTGTTTTACCATTTAATGAAGTCACGACAGATCTGGTCATGGTCCCAACTCCATTCTCCTGTCGGTTCCCATGGTCCTCTATGCTTCTGTCAATTAAAAATCTATTAACCTTGAATAAGTTCAGTGTCACAACCTCCACTGTTTTCTGGGGAAGAGAACACCACAGACTAACAATGTTTCTCCTCATCCCCATCTTAAAACTAAGGCATCTTATTAGTCAGCAATGTCCCCTATTTCTGGTCTTTACTACAAGGAACAACATTCTCTCCAAACCCATTCAGTTAAATCGCCTCAGAGTCTGACATGTTTCAATAGCATCTTCATTTGTTCTTCTAAACTCCAGCAGGTAGAGGCCTAATCTGTTCAAATATTCTTCATTAGATAATCTTTCATACCAGCAGTAAGTTGAGTAAAACTTCTCTGAACTGCCTTGAATGCAATTATCCCCTTTTTTTCAAATAAGGAGGCCAAAATTACACAGTACTCCAGCTGTGTTCTCACCAAGACCCTGTGCAGCTGCAGTAAAATTACCCTATTCCTATATTCCATTCCCTTTGCAATAAACGCAAACATTCCATTCACCTTCTTAATCACTCTGTACCTGCAAGCCAAAATAAAACTTCCTCATCATTCACAAATCAACTAGATCCAGCACAGATGTGTACAAGGTAAACGTAGAGCAGAGAAACAGGTCTACTGAAGGCTTGGTAAAATATCCAGTCCAGAGAATAATGTCACATTGTAGCCAGCTTACTGTTCAATTAATGAAACAAAAACTACAAAAATGAGAAGTAGTAAATGACAAGTTCAAAACTGAAATTACAGAAAGTGAAAGCTGCCAAAGCACATATTTTATGTGCATACTGATGGAAAGAAAATTTCACTTTCTTTTCTACCTCAATTTCAAAAACTTCTAGTTTTTTAATCTGTGCTAGCTCCTTGACATTTTGGGTTATTTTCACATCATAAGCAAGCTGATAGATGTGCTCTTGCATGTAAGACTGGAATTTGGGTGACGGAGAAAAGAAATTAAATATGCTGTCAGAGCTGAGAGATGACCAGCTGGTCAGAGTGCAAGGATTCAATGCACCTGACAAAAGTCAGCCAATTTGGACCTTGTGTAAAAAGGTTGTCACCTCAATCTTTTGGTTAGAGTGGCACGGTGGCTCAGTGGTTAGCACTGCTGCCTCACAGCAGCAGGGTCCCAGGTTCGATTCTGGCCTTGGGTGACTGTCTGTGTGGAGTTTGCACATTCTCCCCGTGTCTGCGTGGGTTTCCTCCGGGTGCTCCGGTTTCCTCCCACAGTCCAAAGATGTGCAGGCCAGATGAATTGGCCATGCTAAATTGCCCCTAGTGTTAGTGCATTAGTCAGAGGGGTGGGTTACTCTTTGGAGGGTCGGTGTGGACTTGTTGGGGTGAAGGGCCTGTTTCTACACTGTAGGGAATCTAACCAATTGTACACAGTGGATTTAAAGGACGAGAGCAATAGATCATCTGACAGAGGCCAACCATTACCCAAACTTGGATCAGCAGCAACTATTACCAAAGCACTGAGACTTGTCATGGCTACTTTATTCAGGGAAACCAAATCACCTCAAGACCTAGCAGACACCTTGAGCTTTTTCTCAACTGAAAAGCCAACTACAACACTTGTGCGTACCATGAAAAGACCTGAACACCTGAAAGATTTTGGGAGGTATTTTCTCATTTTGAACTAAAGTTTGGAAGTGGAACAGAGAAGCTTTGTGGAGAGAAAGTCAAGGCTCACCAGGGTCAGAAAGCCCGCTGGATCTTATGTTAATCAGGCACTGATTGGCTGCCGGTGGGCACTTCTGCAAAAATGACCGATGCAAACCAGGAAGTGTCACCCACAGGGAGCTACTGGTGAATCAGATGCTGATTGGTTTTTTTGGGGAAGTGTTTGTGAGGCTGGTGGCCAGAGAGACAGTGGTCAGAATTGAGGGTGGTGGGGCTGGCTCTGAATGGATCCTTTCTCCTTTCTCTCAGCCTTGCACAAATTGGTGTAACATGAGGGACTCCCTTCTCTTCCCCAAAATGGATTGTCTACTTTCTGAAGGAGAAATAATTACAGACTCAATCCATAAGTAGTCTCTCATTGGCCATTTTAAGTCTCTGGTCACTGGGGGAGTGATGGTCATTGCTGAGACTGTATCCATTCCTCAAGTAGAGCATTGCTGGAGGCAGACTCCAAGGTAAGGAGGGGTGGGGGATGGGAAGGCAAAGGAGTTGGGAGGGACTGAGTGGATAGGTGAAGGGTTAGGGGTAAACGTGGGAGTGGAGGGCATTGTTGGGGAGTACAACCATTGTGCCCAGAGGGCCATGAAGGAGACAGCTCCCCCCTAAACTTCACCATGCCAACTGCCAGTCTGAATGGCGCATGCTGCCAAGCTTTATAGTGGGCATTAGTGTCTTTCTAACTGGGCCAAAGTAGCAACATTAGCGGGAACAGGTGCATCTATTCCTGATAAAGGGCTTTTGCCCGAAACATCGATTTTCCTGCTCCTCGCATGCTGCCTGGCCTGCTGTGCTTCTCCAGCACCACTCTAATCGAGGCTCCAGTAGTTTAGCAATCACTCAGTACTACACTGACTATGTCAGCCTAGATGATGTGCTCAGGTTTCTAGTCCAAATTGACAATGCAGCCCACCAAGTCAGGGCTGACCTGAAAACACAAATCAGCAATAGTCTAATAAATTGTGGAACAGGCTGGAGAGAGGGGCTGAATAGCCAATCCCAGCTTTGATATACCTATGATTCTAAACTGTATTGGAAAAATGCCTCTCCAACAGGAAGCAGGTTGGATAGGGGAAGGTAGAACTGAATCTCTATGGTGTGCTCCAACAAAAATATCCCATTTTCCTGCAGAAACGTCAGCTTCACATTTAAATCATGCCAGTTGAATCCCTTGACCTGACCTCCACATAGCTTCTTTAAGGATCTTTTTCTGGTGTGTATTTTCTTTTCCACATGTGTTCAGCAGACTTTGGCTAATTTGTTTTAAGAGTTTCCTATGCTCAAGACATGGTGGTGCTGTAAACTGGCACTGGCCACAAGTACTATCAGGGACTGGAAGGAAGCCAAGGTAGTGTAATGCAGGTGCCTGCTCCTTAGAGACTGCTCCGGGGCAGCCCTTCGGAAATGAGCAACTCATTTCCCCACAGCTTGTTCTCCGAAGGGACTCAATGCCGATGCCCTAATGGTGAAAGGTACTCGTTTCAATGTGAAACCACCTGCCCCCCCATCCCTTAACCTCTCTGAGTAAATGTTTTGATAATAATAAGTTATAATCGTAATGTTTAACATGTGTTTGGAAAAAAAGTCCAGACAGTTCCGTCCAAAGACACCCTTTAACTACTATTAAAACCACTGTTTTTGTATGAACTAAAAGTGGGGATGGGGCTGTGGGGAGGGGTGGGAGAGTGTCTGTGGGCTAAGTCTCCTTGTTTTAGAGTTTTATAGGCAAACTAACATGCTGTACTGCAAAAGCTGCTAAAATGGCCATGTGGTATTGGAATGGTTCACTCTGCAATACAAAGTTTGCATCTATCTTATGAACGAAGGCTCCTGTTTTTCTTTCACTCTTTGCTCAAATTTAGGATCCTTTCCCCTCATTGTCTCCCTTCCTGCCCCTCACGCTGGAGATTTCAGACTTCCAACATAAACCATTATCCTCCAGCATCTTTCCCAAGAGACTGTTTGAGCAGACCCTTGATTTATTATTACATAGAATTAAACTGAGTTTACAGTACAGAAACATGCCATTTGACCCATCTAACTCTTGCTGCCATTTATGAACCACATGAGGTTCCTTCTTATTGATCACTTTCAAAATGTATTTCTATTTCTTTTCCCTTCCTGCATATATCTAGCTTCCTCTTAAATGCATCTATACATTCGTCAGAACTACTCTGTGTGGTAGTGAGTTCCTCATTCCTACTAGTTCCTGTGTTATGGCATTTCTCTTGCCGTCCTTGTTGGATTTATCAATGGCTACTTTATTTTTGTGGCCCCTAATCATTTGGTGATGCAGATCATCCATTCGCAATCACTGTCTTGCAAACTGGGCATCGCGGGTTTCTAGACAATGGTGAGAATTATGGTAAAGGTGTAAAATTGTTCAGGCTTTTCACTTTATGCTTCCAACTAAGGTCATAGTTTTCCATTCCTGAAGAAATGGGGACTGAGCTGGGACATTAGAGAAAAATCACGTGAGGATCTCTTACCTCTGCTTCTGCCCTCCACCATTTTCCTAAGGGTGAGGAGAACAGGTTTCAGTCCTATTAATGAGGTACTTAACGTCACGTTGGGCTCATGAAAGGACTGTGCCAGATTGGTTTTAAAAGAAGTTTCACTGAGACAGCTGGTCTTTAGCAGTTGTCATGAATCAGACTAGTTAGTGGGGATAGGGACGGGCTCAGTTGTAAGTTTATTTGAGAAGGTACATTTCCAAGTGGCCCAGGAGGCGCTGAAAGTGGCTGAGGAGATTCACCCCCTTGCAGATAAACTTCACTGATTTTAAAGAACTCTTCACCAATCTATTCAGTTTGGGGCTGCAGACTTCCTGCTACCCTTCAGACTTTGCTTACTTCTGTCCAAAAACATGAATATGTAAAATGATAGCAACAATAATGGCTGACAAAACAAGTTACAGCATAGCCCATTTATTAACTGACCTGCCCCTGTGTTTCCCAGACGGATGCCCATATGTTGAATTAGGCAGCAAAAGATTTTCAGATAGACAAGGGTTTTGAATCATTCACCCAATTAATGAAATTACAACCTCTGCCAAGAATCTGGCGTTTTAGAAACAAAAATTAAATTTTGAAAATCTGCCATCAAGTTTTGAAATGAGCCAAATAACAATTAAGCAGCACTGGCCACTAGGGGCAGTGTAACAATAACAAAAACAAAAAGGAGAGGCAATCAAAATGACGTTGGTGAGGGAAATCAGAGTCCCAGGAAGAATCTAACTCGCTTTGTTTTTGATCAACTTGTTTAGGGATGTAATTACTCATACCAGCTGAGGATAAAGCAGCTGGGACTTGATCTCAGATTTCCTGGTCTAGAGATAGGTATATTACCACTGTACCACAAGAGCCCAAGAGTTTTGCTCTTCTCTTTATATCCAGAAGTGCTCTTACACACAACTGAATGTATTTTTTCAATCACCCACGATATGAAAAATCAAACCATGAAATACAAAGTCAAATGAGCATCAACTTCTCTCAGTCAACTCTAGAGCTGTCCTGGCTGACCCTTAAAGGGACCTGCATTTCTAACATTGATACCCCATTCACTCACTTATGTTGGCTTATTGGATGATAGATATCAGGAGGTTTAGGGAATCCTCCTGAGCTCTTACCACCAGTTGGGTGTTGGACGATTTGCAGCTTGATAGTGTTTTGCCATATTATGAACTCACTTTCCTTGACCATCAGGTCCTGGAATAGATTCTGAACCCTGAGCCTCTGGCTGTGAAACAGGAACTTGACCCACTAGACTACAGAACATCCATCAATCTGCCAAGGGGTTGGTCTTATATCCCAATTAGTCTCTACCAGACAATGAAATGGAGATTCCTATTTTTAAAGAAATCAGAGGACAACAGCTGAAATCATTCACATATATAAACAATTGGAAGTGAATGTTATTTACAGTTGACTAGACACTATTCTCTTGAATTCGTTCTCTAAACCCCTCTGCCCATCCACTTCCCTCTCCTCCACTTAAGACCTTCCTTAAATCTATCTTTTTGACTAAGCTTTAGGCCACTTTCATTTGCTTCTTTACCTCAGTGTCAATTTTATTTATTTTTGCTTCTAAGATGCATTAAATGCAAATTATTATTGTAATGTTTGGCCCTTCATCAGGTTATGGTGATAGTTGACTACATACCATGCCAAAGACTGAATCTGTTAAAGTGACAGAAATCACATTCCCCAGTTCTTAGAAAACTTACCTGATAAGCCACCAGGTTACCTCCACAATGTCTACACCATCAGAGAGCTGTGCCCTTTGTTGAACGGAAACTGAAAAAAGACATAGATAGGTTCTTTAGATTAGAGTGATGCTGGAAAAGCACAGCAGGTCAGGCAGCATCCGAGAAGCAGGAAAGTCAATGTTTCGGGCAAAAGCCTTATAACCTTACGGATAGGTTCTTCATTAGTAAGGCAATCAAGTTTACAGGAAGAAAGCCAGAGAATAGAGTTGAGAAACATCAGCCATGATCAAATGGTGCAGCAGACCTGATGGGCTGAATGGCCTAATTCTGCTCCAATATCTTATGGAAGTAACAACACATGTCAACATCACTTTCTGACATTCCTCAACCTCCTCCCAGGCATTTGGCAATGCTAACGTGTGCAAGCCATGCTGTGGAGTCACACCCACCTGGGATGCCAATGATCACTTAGGTAAGTAACTCATTCTCAATAAGATCATGAAGAGCTACTAAAGTCCTATAACCCTTAATCCCTTTATTAATCAAGATCCTATCTATCTCTGTCTTAAATACATAATGACTTGGCCTCCACAGCCTTCTGCATCAATGAGTTCCACAGATTAACCATCTTCTGCCTGAAGAAATTCTTCCTTATTTCCGTTTTAAAGGGTCATCTCTTCACTCTGAGGCTGTGCCCTTGGATCCTAGTCTCTCTCACTAGTGAAAACATATTCTCTATGGCCATTCAACCAAGACTTCTCAGTATTCTGTAAGTTTCAATCAGATCCCCTTTTCTAAACTCCATTGAGTAGAGACACAACTACTCCTCATACGACATCCCTTCCTTCCCAGGATCATCCTTATGTAACTCCTCTGGACCCCTTCAAGGCAAACACATCCTTCCTTAGGTATGGGGCCCAAAACAGCTCAGAATATTCCAAATGTGGTCTGACCAGAACCTCATACAGCCTCAGGAGTGCCTCTCTGCTCTTATATTCTAGCCCTCCAAAATCAATAGTACTAATACATTTGCCTTCCTAACTGCCAAATGAATCTGCATGTCAGCCTTAAGTGAATCCTGAATTAAGGCGAAGTTACTTTGTGCTTCAGATTTCCAAAGCCTGTCCCCACTAAGAAAATAGTCTATGCCTCTACTCTTCCTACCAAAGGGCATTACCTCACAATTTTCAACATTGCATTCCATCTGCCATTTCTTTGCCCACTCCCCTAGTCTGTCCAAGTCCTTCTGCACTCCACCCCCTTCCTCAATATGACCTGCCCCATCACCTATCTTTGTGTCATCAGCAAACCTTGCCAACAATGCCTTCAGTTCATTAACATATAATGTGAATAATTGTGGCCCCAACACTGACCCCTGAGTAAATCAGTGGTGATTTAAACTGGAAGTCACCACACCTCAGACAAGTAGCGAAGGCAGGTAGGAACTGGAGTTGAATCCATTGCTATTGGCAGCGCTCTGCATTGTAAAACATCTGTTCAGCCAACTGAACTAACCAAAGCTCTCTAGCTATAAAGCTACACTGAAGATATTTAAGGAGAGGAGGGTACAAAGTGGAAGTGAGGAGAAAATATTACAGAATATGCATTGAGAAAGTGGTTGTCCCTGGACATAGCCAGATGTTAAGATACCAAGCAACAACAAAAAATAGTTACAGTACTGGGCCACTCTCCGTAACTGTACCCGGTGATTACCGCGCCCTGAACATATTATGGGGAACCGGGCACTGCCGGGAAGGTAGGTTTCCCATTGAGACGAATGAGTTCACTCCTATCCGCGGTGGGTCGTGGAACATATGCCCTGCGGGTACGGGCAGACGACTGTATAAGTGGATGAATTTAACTTTCCTAACAATGAACCTCTGTAGATCTGATGATAAAGTGCTGTTACTTCACGAGAGAAAGTATGTATCACGGGAAAGTGTTGCAACAGCATCATAAACCAGATGAACCATTGGTTGATGTCCCCGCCTCTGGTACATCAAGGTTGGCGGTAGTTCCTTTAATAAAGTGCCAAGGATTGCACCTTTACATTTGGGGAATTGAGGGGCTTGAGTATCTTTGTGGACCACCAGTGTAAAAGGCTTGTTGTCTCCTGTCACTTGTTTTTCAGCTTGTCATTAAAGTCCCTCCAAACATTAAAGTCTATTTATAAATAAGTGGGCCACAGGGAAAGCCAACAGGACTCTCAGCTACAGCTGCAGTGTGCAGCCCTAAGCCAACAAGGGAAGTAGCAATGGTGGGAAAAGCCGATTGGAGAAGCAATCATCAGTGAGGAACTGAGGGATACCCAGGGGTATTAACCCTTTGAAGTGATCTGAATCTCCGTCATAATTTACTACAAACAATCTGGTGCTAAACGTTCAGCTAATGGGGTGACAGCTGGTAATCTCCTCATGCCTGTCCAATGTTACCCTTCATGTGTAACTCTAAACAGAGAGAGAGTGTTGTCGGGCTGCTGGACAGTGGATCCTGCTCCCGTTCTCGTCTGATGGACTTTCCAACCGGGGTTATTAAACATCAGCTCTGTGTTGACAATACGCAACATGATAATATTCCTCTTCTTCAATGCAGACCCAAATCTGAATAAAACCAAGGCAGAAGTTGATTGAGTTTGTTTTACTTCCTCAATGACGAGGGTGCTCACTGCTCCCTGAAACCTCACACCAAAGGACAGTTTAGGAAGGGGCAGCCTTGTGAACAATGGGGCCCTCACTGCTGAGCCGGTTGACTTCCTCATTTGACGGACACACAAATGCTTTCCAGTGCGAGTCACTGGCAAACAGAAGCAGGAACCCGAGCTGTCTGATTTTTTACTGGACAGAGACAGGAGATGTTTAAAAACTACCGTGGTATTTGACCTTAAATATCTGTTGCCCAATGAAAGATGTTTGACTGCATCTTCTGGTAGATATATACACAAACTTACACAGTCTGACAATGATAGGATGACCATTGCTCCATTTTCCCTTTGGAGCAGTGGAGCCTTCCCCTTGGGGCTTCTGCAGTGTTGCTAACTCAGGTTGGATGTTCCCTCACATAACTCCCCACCTGTGCCATTTGTCACCTGAGTTAATTGTCATGGTGCTTGACCAATCCACAGCCAATCAGAAAGAGAGGGGGGGGGGCTCATTGTCCAATTGGATGACCCCCAGCCAAACAGTTCTTCTCCCTCCCGTCCAATATTTTTTAGTTACGAGTGTTTAAAGAACAGACACGATTTGTTTTTAATGCACTTGACGGTTTTTTTCTCCCGGGTGTTGCTTGTCACCGGGTCCAGGAATTAAACTTCAATTCCTGGAGACTACAGGGCAATCCTGGAGGGTTGGCAACCATAGGCACGTGTGGAGCCGGAGATTGCTGATTAAATCCAATTTGACCTGAGTTCAGGGAGCTCTTAATAGCTCCCAGTGGTTCCGTGGGACAGGAAGATGTCATAGAAGTATAGGAAGGAAAGCACGCACAAGGCAGACCTGTAAAGACAGTCTCCAAGTGGTTAGTTCTGGGTCAGAGCCAGGGCTGATGATGGGCTGGGATTAAGGTCCCAGTTTAGTTTCAATGTGTAATTTTAAAATAATTCAGCCATTCCGTGCTACTCCCCACCTCTGAACTTCAAAAGGGGGGGAAAAAAGATCCTCTCAGAATCCTTAATAAAGTTCCTAAGCTTCTCTTAACTATGTTTCTCAGGCTTTGCAGTGGTCTGCTAAGGAAAAGAATATTGCTGAATATTAACCAGACACACCAGGTGAACTGCACTCAATATCTTGAAATTAAATGAAGTCAGTCTGCTTTTTGCAGCTGAGTTTTATTGAAGAAGTGTTACAGGCAATGCTTTGCAAAGAAATATCCACAGTTCAAAACTTGATTGTTAACACTTCAAAGGCCAGCACAACTTCATAAGTAGGAATTCATCCAGGCAACTGTGAGAAAGGTTTTTTTTGTGAGAGGATTTCTGGTGTTTGGGGGCACCAAACCAAACTACCCGCTATTGCATGAACAAAGTGACAGTGCTGCAATAGGCTATTCAACTTCAGGGGCATCACTGCTGAACGCCGAATCCCACGCTTGTTGGATAATTGTCAAATCCTATAATGCTGATGTGCAGCATATGTTAGCAGTGGTCAGTGCTGATGTCCGATTACACAGACTTGGGACATGTGCAAGCAGGGCTCTCAGAACGTTCTGTCCTTACCACTGCCAATACTGTATATAACTTAAATGAAATTTCATGCTTGCAAAGATTTGCTCCAGATTGATCTCTGAACACTCTTATAACACTCAGTCATCCCAAAGAGCCAGCACAGGCACAATGGGACGAATAGCCTCCTTCGGCACTGTATCATTTCATTATTCCGTAGACGTCCAAGATTAACATGTTGTATTTATCAGATGGCTGTATTGGAGGGAAAAAAAATCACTTGAATCAAAAATTGACACCAGGACATTTGTATACTTTATGTGTGTATCACTGGTTAGGCCAGTATATATTGCCCATCCATAATTGCCATAAAGGAGATGGTGGTGAGCTTCTTGAACCACCGCAGTCCTGGAAGGTAGCTACGCCAACAATGCTGTTAGGGAGGAAGTTCCAGAATTTTGACACAATGCTCTGCCCAGTAAAGCAGTTGAGGCTACCTCATTGAATGTTTTTGACCCAGTGTCTAAATCCCTGCCCAGTGAAGCAGTTGAGATTACCGTGTTGAATGTTTTTTAAGGCAAAGATAGATAGATAGATTTTTGAACAGTAAAGGAATTAAGGGTTACGGTGAGTGGAATAAGTAGAGCTGAGGCCACAAGAATATCAGCCATGATCTTATTGAATGGCGGAGCAGGCTCGAGGGGCCCAGATCTGCTCCTATTTCTTATGTTCTATGTTCTCATGCTCTCATGATACTGAAGGAATGGTAATGTATTTCCAGATCAGGATGATTTGTGGGCAGAGGGAAACTTGTAGGTAGTGGTGGCATTGATCCCATGTATCTGTTGCTGTTATCCTTCAAGATGGTAGTTGTCATGGGTTTGAAGAATATGTTTGGAGATAATAAAGTGGATGACTAAAATGTTCTTCAAAGAGGCATATTTGAATGGCTGTCAAAAGAGGAGGGAGAGGTTGGGGGAGGGCAATTTTCTATGAACAAATTCTTGAGCTTAGAACTGCGACAGCTAATATTGTGGCAAATAATACTGCAGTCTGCAACAAACAGAGTGACATACATCTCAGAAGGTTTCAAAGCTGGAGAAGATTATAGGAGAGCCAAAATCATTGTGGGATCTGAAAATGGGAGCAAGCATTTTAAAATCTGAGTTGTTGCATGAGAGGGAGCCAGAGTAGGTCAATAAAGGGCAATTCAGAGCAGAAATCCTTGCAGATTTGTACCCACTCTTTGTTGCATAGGGGTGTTAGGCCATTATATTTTTAGTTTTGGGGCTTTTCACATCAGTTGTTAATGTAAATCCTGTATCAAAATTCCTATTCCTGTCTTTCTGCCACTGATACCAGAAGGTAATTGGCAGCACTGTGGCTATTTTGTCCCACAGAGATTTCCTCCAGGGAATCCAGGAGTATTGGCAAATATAGACAGGCCGAGAGCTGGAGACTGCTGATTGACTCGAGCTCAGATTTCTCTTAACAGCTCCCAGCGTTTCCCTGACAGTGAAAGATATGAAGAAATCTGCTTCTTTAGTCATAGAGTCATTCTGCACAGAAACAGACCCTTTGGTCCAATTCATCCATGCTGACCAGACATCCTGATCTGACTTGCCCCCTTCGTTTTCTTCTTCACCATGTGGTGAATGGGGAGAACGTATGGAATAAACCAAATTGCTTCCTGCCTCCTAACTGCTTCTCGAGGAACAAAGGCTCTTTAAGAAGGAGATTGCACACTTCACAGTCTTAGCAGATCCCAAAATTATTTTTCAGCCAATGAAGCACTTTTGAAATCCGCAGTCACCTTTATAATGCAGGTAATGGGGCAGCCCCATCTGCACACAGAGAGATCTCACAGCCAGCAAGCAGACGGTGGCCATATCTTTTCAGTGCTTTCATATGGAAAGTAAATATTCACCCAGGAACCAAGTAGTGCTTCTGCATGTTGCTTCAAAAGGCTCCAAGGGACCTTCTACAGTCAGCCAAATGGCTTGATGTCTCTTCTGAAAGGCATGATGTGGAGGTGTGGACAAAGTTAAAAATCACACAACATCAGGTTATAGTCCAAAGGTTTATTTCGAAGTACAAGCTATCAGAGCACTCCTCCTTTGTCAAGGAGCTACCTGATGAAGGAGCAACATTCCAAAAGCTTGTACTTTGAAATAAACCTGTTGGACTACATCCTGATATTGTGTGATTTTGAAGTTTATCCGAAAGAATGTAGCTGCCTTGATTCAGCTCTCAAGCCTCAGCTTGAATTATGGGCCTTTGAAGAGAAACTTAGAGCTTCGATTGTCAGACTCAAAGCTTTTGCTCTCGGGACATCATTGAATCCCTACAGTGTGGAAACAGGCCCTTTGGCCCAACAAGTCCACACCGGCCCTTCAAAGAGTAACCCACCCAGACCATTCACCTATCGTATTCTTATATATTTACCCCAACTTAGCACCTAACCTACACATCCCTGAACACTACGGCAATTTAGCGTGACCAATTTGCCTAACCTGCACATTTTTGGATTGTGGGAGGAAACCGGAGAACCCGGAAGAAGTCCACGCAGACACGGGGAGAATGTGCAAACTCCACACAGACAGTTGCCTGAGGCTGGAATCAAACCCAGGTGCCTGGCGCTGTGAGGCAGCAATGCTAACCACTGAGCCACCACGCAGGATTGTCTGGCAAGGCCTGCATTTGTCACCCATCATGACTTGACTTACTCGGACATTTCTGAGGGCCTGACTTTTGACTAAGAGTCAATGACTTTTCTGCCAATCCAGTATTATATGCAAAGGATGGTGTAAGGAAGACAGAAATCCTCTTCTATAAAACATAAACAATTTCATGACTATGACATTTTAAGTTCAAACTAATTTAATAGCATTTTAATTTCAAATTAATTAAATAATTGTATTCATTTACAAGTTAATACGTGGGAGGATAAACTTAGGATTCCAGAGTACAATTCATTTCAGTCCGCTGTAAAATTACCACTTCACCTCTGTTCCCTTGCTGGAATTTATAGAGCTCACTTTTAACTTATGCAGTAATCAGCCACAGCGTAGCTCAGGAAAGCTACTTTCTTCACCAAAGAGTTCATTTGGTTCAATTTTCCTCACAGCTCCTTCGAGGCCCTGGAATCTGTCCATATGGCATCTTAAATCCCAGCTGTACCGAGTGGAAATTGTAGCAAATTCCTTCACAGTGGCTGCAGGCAGCGAATGAGTTAAGGATCGTCTGCATCCTTCCATACATATATCCTGTCACCTGTTTTTGTAACATTGGAGGTTGGTTATTGCCTTTAGGGTCAAGGCCTGGTCTGCTTTCGTCAGACTCCACGTTTAGTGGCGGAGTTGTAACCTTCCTTTAGCATTCTGTGGGAGAGCCAAGTTCCAGTTATTGAGAAATTGCCTCCTACGCAGAATGTTACCCATTCACTGAACTCCTGTGAAATGGTAGGCATATCCTGTAACCAATGCCTCTGGTCCAGTGCTGCAGCATTACCTAGCCAAACACCAAATAACTACGGATCCTAGAAATTAGAAACAAAATCTGAAATTGCTGGAATAACACCAGACCTGAAATGTTAACCTCTGCTTTCTCTCCACAGATGGTGCCAGACCTGCTGATATTTTTCAGCAATTTCTGATTTTGTTTCTATAGCATTACCTTATGCTCCAGCGTACCTATGCTATGATCTTTAAAATTGAGTTTCTCCCATTTCCTTCAACAGATTTCGAGATTTTCTTTTCTAAGAATAGTTGAAAACCTTTCCACAAAGGCCATTTGTTTTCTCTCAGATCTTACAGGGCAGTGGGTGGCAGAGAGAGGGGGGGTTGAGGTGTTGGCTTTCATTGGCCACCTCCTTACCCTCCCATTCCTGCCCTGATTGCCCTCAAGTTGGGGCATTTGAAGGCCTAACCCAACACACTGTAGTTTTCCAGTCAAGTAACCAGTCACTTTTCTTGCCTGCCGGTGAAAGCAGGTAACCGGTGGCCCATTGATGTCCTTAAGACATCTCTAATTGGTCACTTTAATTGGTGGCAAGTTGAGAAGGTGTTGCATGAACCTTCTCATCCAGTGCTTCAGTGCTGAGGTGGCGAGAGAGAGCAACTGGTCTTTTGGATCATGAAAGGTGAGAAATCAACCACTGGCTGGAAGAAGTAGGAAATCTCCAAATTGATTGCAAAAACTGGGGAAATTCTCAAAGTACCATGCAGCCCCTACTTGAATTGTTAAAAATGTGGGAAACCCTGAAAAGCTGGGAAAACCAGTGAGCAGTACTGCAGACGCGCACTATGACAAATAAACTGATCTTAAAAGCTTGAAAGAAATAGGTCACAACAGAACACCGGTTAATGCAATTTACAGTTTCATTGAAGATTTTGAAACAGTATTAAAACAACGGAGTTTTAAAAAACTATCTAGCAAAGAAAATATCATGCAAAGTCTAGCAAGATCTACAATCACACATTTTAACACAATTGGCAAATACAAATTAAATAACAGCAAATATAAACTAACATTAAAATGATACAAATTTAAAATACTTTTATAGTAATCAGATTAATCAACAAATTGAAAAGAAATGGAGAAAAAGTAACATCAATATATTGAAGGTCAGGGAAGGACCATTGAGAGCACAAGATGGGACTTCATGGAAGCAATTGTTCATGGGCTACAGCATTTGTTCAAAGGTAAGCATCATTAAGGCTGAAACTGAGCAAGTGACTCCATTTTCAGTGGGACCAAATGCTGATGATGTTATTAACAGACAAAACATCAAAGAAAGAATAAACACTTTTGAAAATTTCTTAAAAGCATTTGATAATTGCTTTAATTTAAGAAGTAATACAATTCTTGAAAGAGTATTTTCAGGAAATCCATAGACAATTTCATTAATGACTTTTACAGATGAGAGAAACCTGAGAATATAGATTTTTGGAATTAGTATTCATAGTTACTATTGACAGCTTCAACTTCAGTTCTGGACTCTGAAAGTGATATTGATCCTGCACATTCTAAGAGCTCCAACACTTTCTGTTTTGCTGAGTGTTTTTCAGCATAGTTGACTGGGGAGACAGCCTTTGTGCTTTGATTCCTTACTTGAAATGTTCTACATCACTAAAGTCACATTTGATTGCTAGTCACATCAATCACATGCAATATCGAGTAATTGTTGTTTAGTATATTGGACTGCAATTGTATTGTATATTGAATTTTTTATGGGCGTGAAATATGTTTTTAGAGCAATTTTGTTGAGTTGCTGACATTTTCATCTTGCACAAGTATATGCGTCTCAAAAATGTTCACTTCCATAGTGGAGAGACAACCACTTTTTCTTTTGTCATCTGAAATCATAAAAGCTGCACTCACCCGTTTGAAATGTCAGTGTGGGAATACAGATAATGGCTTTGAATATGCATCAGAACACATTTGATTAGAAATGGACAATGTTATTTTGATCAGCAGCACAGTGATTGTGAATGGTCAAGAAACCAAGATCACATTCCTACCTAGAGAAAAACATGCCTGCAATGATCCGAGATGTTTCTTTCCTTGAATGGTGAATTTTGTGAAATCAATGTTTATGGATGTGTGTAAACCATGCAGGTTATTTCTCTTGCTAATCCTAAGCTGGGCTACCTGTTGTTTGTCTAACATCAGGCTACAGCCTCAATGTGTTCCCTAAATTTCCAGTGTGAAATACTATTTGTAAAAAGTAGACCAACACCTTCCAAAACTTGTGTACCCAAATTAATGTTAGACTATAATTGCTGGCTGAGCTAGTGACACCCGCATCCCCTGAAAAATTATAAAGAGAGAATATCTGAAGACATTCTTTCATTGACAAAAGTAGAAATTGCTGGAAAAGCTCAGCAGGTCTGGCAGCATCTGTGGAGAGAAATCAGAGTTAACATTTCATAGCAGGGTCACTCAACCCAAAATGTTAAGTCTGATTTCTCTCCATAAACACTGCCTGACCTGCTGAACTTTTCCAGCAATTTCTATTTTTGTCAATGAGCAAGTGACCCTGTTCTGAGGAAGGGTTACTCAACCCAAAATGATAACTGATTTCTCTCAGCTGCCAGACCTGCTGAGCTTTTCCAGCAATTTCTATCTTTGTTTCTGATTTACAGCATCCACCTTCCTGTCAGATTTTGTTTAGCATTCTTTTGTGTTTCTCATCATCATTAAGAAGTTCTATGGACAAAATTACAAATCTCATTGAATGTTTTGAAGAGGTGACTAAGGCACTGGATAGGGCAATGTCTATAGATGTTGTTATTCAGACTTCCAGAGGGCATTTGATAAAGACCCACATAGGACACTGTTAACAGAGGTTGAAACCCTCACCACTGAGGGCAAATTACTGACATGGCTGGGAAATTGTTTGAGTAGCAGGCAACAGGAAGTGGAGATAATGGGTAGGTACTCAAATTGGCACGATATGCCCAACAAGGATCAATGTTAAGGCCTCAATTATTCACATTATTTATTAATGACTTGGATAATGGCATGGAGGCCATATTTCCAAATTTGTCGATGGCACAAAGTTGACAGTATAGTAGATCATCTAGATGGTAGCATAAAATTACAGAGGGATATTGATAAACTAGGTGAATGGACAAAACCATAGCAGATGGAGTTCAATTTAATGAAGTGTTAGGTTATTCATTTTGTACTAACAAAAGGATAGATAAGGGTACTTCCCAGATGATATGAGATTAAATACATATATTTGGGGGTTCAGGTGCACAGATCTTTAAAATGTCACAAACAAGTGCAGAAAATAATCAAGAAGGCTAATGGCATGCTAGCCTTCATGTCTGGAGGATTAGGTGTAGAAGGATGTAGAAATTATGCTGCAATTATACAAACCCAGTTAGACCCAACTTGAAAATATTGTGAGCAGATCTGGGCACCACCCCTTCAGAAGTATAGAGTGGCCTTGGAGGGAGTAGTCGGTTATTCTATAGCATGATAATTGCATTCTTGCGCAACCCCGTGTTATCGAAAAATTGTGCTTTAGAACCAGCACTTAAAGTGTTGGTGATGTAATCATGTTACAGCCAAACCAAACTTTAAAAGTTTGCGCTTTACAAATAGTGACCCCATTTTGTCAATCACGCTACATGGGGCAGCATGGTGGTTCAGTGGTTAGCACTGCTGCCTCACAGCACCAGGGTCCCTGGTTCAATTCCAGCCTTGGGTGACTGTCTGTGTGGAGTTTGCACATTCTCCCCGTATCTGTGTGGGTTTCCATGCTAAATTGGCCATGCTAAATTGCCCATAATGTTAGGTGTATTAGTTGGAGGGAAATAGATCTTGGTGGGTTACTCTTCGGAGGGTGGGTGTGGACTGGTTGGGCTGAAGGGCCTGTTTCCACATTCCACAATCTAATGTAAATGCGTGTTGAGGAAATACACGTTATAGCAGAACAACCTGTACAACATTGGCCTACATGAATGATGCTGCTGAAAATGTGTTGCTGGAAAAGCGCAGCAGCATCCAAGGAGCAGGAGAATTGACGTTTCGGGCATGAAATAAAAGGTAGCCTGCTGGACACACTTTCCTCATTCCTGAAGAAGGGCTCATGTCCGAAACGTCGATTCTCCTGCTCCTTGGATGCTGCCTGACCTGCTGCGCTTTTCCAGTAACACATTTTCAGCTCTGATCTCCAGCATCTGCAGTCCTCACTTTCTCCTCCTACATGAATGATACCTAGACTTCAGGGGTTAAGTTATGAGGATAGACTACACAAAATAGGCCTGTTTTCTACAGAACTCAGAAGGTTAAGATGTGACCTGATCAAAGTCTTTAGGATGTTAGCAGGAAAAGACAGAGTAGATAAAGATAACCTATTTCCACTGACTGTGGATTCTAGAACCAAGGGACATAGCCTGAGAATTAGGGCCAGACTATTCAGGGGAGATGTTAGAAAGAACTTCTACACAAGGATGGTAGATGTTTGGAACTCTGTTTTACAAATGACAGCGGATGCTGGATCAGTTGTTAATTTTAATCTGAGATGGATAAATCTTTGTTTAGCAAAGGTATTAAGGGATGTGGACCAAAGGATCAGGGCACAGCTCTCATTGAATGGTGGGGCTAACTGACCAATTTCTGTTCCTATGTTCCTAAATGGTGGGAGCATGTTCCCCATTGATGCTTAGAAACATATAAAATAGGAGCAGGAGTAGGCCATTCAGCCCTTCAAGCCATCTCTGCCAAAAGGTATGATCATGTCTGATCATTCAACACAGTAATCAGTTCCCACTTTCTCATGAAAATCGTTGATCCCTTTAGCCCTAAGAACTATATCTAACTCAGACTTGAAAACGTTCATTAGCCTCGATTGGTTACTGGAGCAGAGAATTCCACAGGCTCGCCACTCGCTTGGTGAAGACATTTCCCCTCATCTTAGTCATAAATGGCCTGCACTGCATCCTTAATTTGCGACCCCAGATTTGGGACTGTCCAGTCATTCAGGAACATCATTCCTGCAGCTTATCTCTCTAGAATTTATACCTTTCTATAAGATCTCCCTCTCATTCTTCTAAACTTCAGTGAATATAATCCTAACTGATACTGGATTAGTGGTGCTGGAAGAGCACAGCAGTTCAGGCAGCATCCAACGAGCAGCGAAATCGACGTTTCGGGCAAAAGCCCTTCATCAGGAAACATCGATTTCGCTGCTCGTTGGATGCTGCCTGAACTGCTGTGCTCTTCCAGCACCACTAATCCAGTATTTGCTTTCCAGCATCTGTAGTCATTGTTTTTACCTCATAATCCTAACTGACCCAATCTTTCTTGATACATCAGTCCTATCATCCCAGGAATCACCATGGTAAACCTTTGTTGCATTCTCTCTCTAGAAAATGTTTCCTCGGGTAAGGAGACTAAAATTGCACACAGTACTGCAAGTGTCATCTCACCAAAGCCTGTACAACTGCGGCAAGTCATCACTGCTCCTGACTCCTGTCAGTATGCGGCTTAAACCTGCCTATATTACTGGCACAGATTGAAAAAGACAGTGTTAAAAATGAATTATTTGCTGTGAGAAATGGAAATGGCACAGTGGATCAGTTGAAGGTACTGGGAGTAAACCTTAAACTGCTGAGACATCATGAAATAATTGCCTTCCTCTGAAGGACAGTACTTTATGCTATCGACTCATGTTCCATGATGCTGAAACGATTACCATTAAGGTAGCAGTAAAATTATTTGAGCTTTAGTCTTTCAATCCTAACTGTGAACTGCAAAGTGACAATTTTATTCATGAAGAGAACTTTTTTTTAAGGTTGTGAGCTGTTCAAATCTGAAATGCCCTGTTTGAATTTACATTGGAAACAGATTCAATAACCAGTTTCTAAGGGATTTGAAAGTTTAAAATAGACAGGCTGTGGGCAAGGAGCATGGGGAATGGGATTAATTGGATACCTCAATCAAAGAACCAGTATAAAAACAATAGGCAATTTTTGTACTCCACATGTGCCTCCAGTTCTAAGATCATCATATCTTCCCATGTCTTTCTCCCTCCTGAGAGTGTGATGAAAGGTATGTGATGAAGGTGGCTGATATATATTATCGATTTTGGATTTCAGAATAGTGGCATATGGGTGCTCATTTCTTTTGTGGAGGGTTTAAACCACAGGCCAAAGTGTCCTTCAGAGGCAGTGGCCTAATCCAGCATGTGTCAAGGGCAGGTATCTATAACCCATGGAGTCTAAATGGAAGGTTGTACTGTGAGGTTTATGACAGATGGGGGCAAACATAGAAAGGCATTCGCTTGCTTTGGGTAAAAATAATCAAGGATTGATTTCAACATAGAAAATTCAGAGATTGAAAGCTTTCAGCACAGTTTGGAAGAACCTGATTGGGGTCAGAAGCTGAAGTCAATGTCCTAGTAAGGAGTATCGGACAGTTCTGAGAAAACTCAGTTGCCTTCATGTAAAGGATTAGTTTGTGAAACATCTAGATCGGGAGCATTTGATTAGAAATCTCAAGAAATCAAAGACTGAGGAAATCTAAGCTCTCTGCTTTGTGAGTATTCAAGTAAGAAGACTTCATGGCTCATGGGACAGACTGAGGGAAAAGCAGTTAAGCTGAACCTTTAGGATTTGATTTGGATGAGTAATTTCTCTAGATTTTGATTTGCTGTAATGTTATGGTGTTGGGGAATAGATAAGAGTTCGCTTTGTGGTGTGTTTTAAGATCTTTCAAGCTACGTTCAGTATTTAGATAGCTTTATTTGTTTTATTTTTCCCTCTTATTAATAAACTTCTGTTTTATTGTTAAAGAAAATGTTTTGTGCCTATGTTTCTGTGAATGGCCACCATGTTGAATTTAAAACATGCATTCTATCTATGAAGCTACATTTCATTTTGGGATCTGACTTGTCTGTATTCTATCAGCTGGAATGATAACAAAAAACAAGGATCCCAACCTGTCTCACCTTTCCTGGTACATGTAGCCTCAGTTCCAGGCTTCACCTGCAAGTGAAATAAAATGTATGTGTATCCAGCGGATGGAGGGTTTAGTAGACATGGCACTTCATACTTGCATGTGGAACTCACATCCAAAATTCATCCTTTTAAAACACATAACTGGGTTTGCAACTAGACTTTGACTGGAGCTGGATCCAAATGGAGGGGAAGCTTAAGGCTTCAGGTATTATGTTGGAGTTTTTGGAGTGAACAGAAATTTTATTGATATCATCACTAAGAGATCACAAAACACTTGTGAATCCCAATTTTTTTTTCAATCAAATATTGTATGTCTTTAAATTTTCCACATAACGGTATTACAATAAAAGAAATGCAATCTAACCAGCTGTATAATATGGAGTTCATTATAGAGCACACACACCCCCTCAAGTCAATCAAGTTGCAGGAAACGATCTGTTACATTGTATCACGCTTCCACCAGACAGACATTAATGTCATTGGTCTTCCACCTTTAACAATGACAACAGTTCTGGCTCCTGTGTTAACCTGCTCTTGATGCATTATTAATAGCTTTTAGACACGCACCCTATAAAAACCCTGAGGCTTAGCTTCCGAAGTTTTTAACAGCAGTTTTTTTCTTAGAAGGGGAAAAAAAACAGAGCATGTGTCTGGCAGAAGGGCAAATTGAGTTGGTTGAGGATAAGGGAGCAGATACACAGCAGCTATTGTAATGTTTGTTTAAATGCAGGGGAAACTCTGTATTCCCTTGTGTTGCTGGAGGAATTCAGACAATACAGACATGGCCCAGCCAGGCTGGGCAGCTCGTTCCTGGCTCAAGCTCCAGAATCTACAACTCCCCTGCCGGATTAAGGCGGTGGACCCCAGTCGGGGTGAAACTCGGGTTAATTTCCAAATAAAACGTTGTAGAGAAACAGCAGCTTAGTTAAAAGAAAAAGGAAATTCAGCAGTTTCTATTTAAGTATCAAGTCTTGTCAAATTTAATGTATTTACATATTTCAATCAGTTATTGACTATTGAGATTCTCTACCTTCAGAAGACTACAAATACTTGCAATCTATATTAATGACGATTGTATTTGCCATACCGTGAGTTGCATCAGCATTTTCCTGATAAAAGTCACCTAAAATTGCCGTGTGTCTTATCGTAAGGTTATGCCCAGATATTTCCTCAGCATTTCCTATTAAAATCCCGGTGTGACCTATGGTCTGGCAAATATGGTAGCTGGAGGGAACCAATGAGTAAAGCTTTCTGACAATACAGAGCTGGATGGATGGGAAAGTAAGTAAGGTGTGACAGAGGGGCCAAATTTTACCACTGGCCTTGGGGCTGTGATGTGCAACTCATCGTGGGTGTCCTGAACTCACACTTGCTAGCAATGGGACTGGCTCAGCAATTTTACTGGAGAATGTCTCTTTATTGGCTGCATCTGTGCTTGTGGTCCAATTAATGAACTGAGTGTGACAAGTTAATAATCACACAACACCAGGTTATAGTCCAACAGATTTATTTGGAAGCACTAGCTTTCGGAGTGCTGCTCCTCCATCCCGTTGGACTATAACATGGTGTTGCGTGCATTTTAACTTTGTACACCCCAGTCCAACACCGGCACCTACAAATCATGAATGTGAATAGTAAGTGTTGCTGACCCAATTTGAGTTTCAGCAATCCAATCAGGATAGCTGGGTATTACTGAGATAGAGGTTGCCTCAATACCAAGGTGTGCTGAGGAACACTCAGAAGTAAAAAAAATAAAATTAAAATCAGAGCTTTAGGTTCCCTGGATGGCCCATTGGGTCTAAGGGGGGAATCTTCCAATACCACAGACTCCTGTCCAAAAACTAGCTGAATGGCCTGTAACAATAATAAAGGATTTTGTGCCTCTGTTCAGCTGATCCAATCCAGTCATCCCACTCTCTGGGTGCTTTCCAGTCTTTGAGACTTCACCTGGATGCCCTTCTAACTCTGACCTCACTGTTTTCCCAGCTGTCAAGGCTGGGAAATCCTGCTCAAAGAGTCTGAAAAAGGATAAAGGCAGTTTAACTGAGTAGGCAAGAAGGTGGCAGATGGAATATAATGTGGGGAAGTGTGAGGTTATTCACCATGCTTTGAAAAATAAACAAGTTTTTAAGTGGTGAGGAAGTATTAAACATTAACATTTGGGGGATTTGGATGAGCTAGTGTGTTGGTTGCAGAAAGGTGAGTTGTAATTTCAACAAGCCTCCAATGAAAAACAATGGCATATTGGCCTTTATTGCAAGGGTTGAACCAGTTGATATTACGAGTGGACAAGTTTGAACCCAGAATGAAATCTGGCTAGCTGGGATCATAGAGGCAGGAGAATTGAAGTTTCAGGCATAAGACCTTCATCAGGATGAAAGGCTTATGCCTGAAACATCAATTCTCCTGCTCCTCGGATGCTGCCTGACTTGCTGTGCTTTTCCAGCACCACACTCTTGACTCTGATCTCCAGTATCTGCAGCCCTCACTTTCTCCTAGTTGTTTTTAACCTTAATGCGAAGCCTCTTCCAAGGATGCCTTCCTTGAAGAAGTTCTCCTCCTCTCTCTACAAGGATCTCAGTGAGTCTCTCTCTCACTGCACCCCACCCCATGTCAACTCCTCTGTCCGGAGGTTCTTCAGCCACGTCCTGAAGCAGACTCGCTACCACAGACACATCTCCTTCCTCAGTGCCTGCTTATGGAAACAACTGATCCTGCATGGATTCCAGATTACATTCAGACCAGCACAAATTGGACCTGAACAGAACAACCAGTATCTACTACAAATCCAAAACCTCCAGAAACGGTGATTCTAATGAAGGGCTTATACTCGAAATGTTGATTCGCCTGCTCCACGGATGCTATCTGACCTGCTGTGATTTTCCAGCGCCACACTCTTGACATGGATGGGATCATACTTTATTTTCCTTAAATTTAACTTGGTGTTCTTTCAGTGAATTGAATTGAACTGAATTGAATTTATCATCACGTGTACCGAGGCACAGTGAAAAGCTTTGTCTTGTGAGCAATACAGGCAGATCACAGAATTAAGTAGCATAGATAAGTAAATAATAGGTAAACAGCAGCAAAAACAAAGACACAGGTACAGATGAATGTTAAGAGTTTGTGAGTCCATTCAGTATTCTAACAACAGTAGGATAGAAACTGTTTTGAAACCAGCTGGTGCATGTGTTCAGGCTTCTGTACCTTCTCCCCGATGGAAGAGGTTGTAGAAAAACATTGCCAGGGTGGGATGGATCTTTGAGAATGCTGGCAGCCTTTCCTTGACAGTGGGCCTGGTAGATAGATTCTATCGATGGGAGGTTAGCCTTTATGATTGTCTGGACTGAGTTCACCATTCTCTGTAACCATCTCTGATCTTGAATGGTACAGTTGCCATACCAGGTAGTGATACATCCAGACAGAATGCTCTCGATGGTGCACCTATAAAAAGTGGCAAGGGTATTCACCATCATGCCAAATTTCCTCAGGTGTCTAAGGAAGAAGAGATGTTGTTGTGCCTTTGTAACCAGTGCGTCCACATGAAGAGTCAAAGAAAGTTTGTTGTGGGTAATCACTTCCAGGAGCTTGACATTCTCCACTTGTTCAATCTCTGTGCTGTTGATGTGTAGGGGGGCATGAGTAACATCCCGCCGAATGTCAATAATGAGTTCATTGGTTTTGCCGGCATTGAGAGCTAGATTGCTCTCTGTGCAACATTTTTCCAGGTCTTCCACCTTCCGTCTGTAATCTGTTTCGTTGCCATCTGAAATTCAGCTGACTATGGTGGTGTCATCAGCAAACTTGTAAATGGCATTAGTCTGGTATTTGGTGACGCAGTCATTTTGTCCCCAGTCTTCATTGATTGTGGCCTGTGGGTCAGGAAATTAAGGATCCACTTGCAGAGAGTGGGGCTTAGTCTGAGATCATTAAGTTTAGTAATCAGTCTCAAGGGGATAACACAGTTGAAGGCTAAACTGTAGTCAATGAATGGGATTCTTATGTAGCTGTTCTTGGCGTCAAGACGTTATGGGAGGAGAGAAGGTCAAGTGATATGACATCTGACCTGGATCTGTTGATCTGATAGGCAAATTGGAATGGGTCAAGAGTAGTAGGGAGGCTGGAGTTGATTAATGCCATGGCCACCGAAGTTAGGGCCACTGGGCGGTAGTCATTGAGACATGCTGCACGAGCCTTCTTAGGCACAAGGATGATGTTGGCCCTCCTGAAACAGGCAGGGACAGTGGCCTGCTGCAAGGAGAGGTTGAAGATGTCTGAGAAGACCTCTGTCAGTTGATCTGCGCATGCTCTGAGCGCACAGCCTGGTACTCTGTCTGGTCCAATTGCTTTCCTTGCATTCACACAAAGGAAAACTGATCTGACCTCTGATGCAGTGACTGTTGGGAGGATGGGTCATTATCTGCTATCTTGCACTGTCTTTTTTTAGAACCTGTGATGTCATTCAGTTCTTGCCATTATCGCCAGGTGTCTGTCTGGGTCTCTAGTCTGGATCGGTATTGGCCATAGAGTCATAGAGATGTACATCTTGGAAACAGACCCTTCGGTCCAAACTGTCCATGCCGACCAGAGATCCCAACCCAATCTAGTCCCACGTGCCAATACCCGGCCCATATCCTTCCAAACCCTTCCTATTCATATACCCATCCAAATGCCTCTTAAATTTGCAATTGTACCAGCCTCCACCACATCCTCTGGCAGCTCATTCAATACACGTACCACCCTCTGTGTGAAAAAGTTGCCTCTTAGATCTCTTCAATATCTTTCCCCTCTCACCCTAAACCTATGCCCTCTAGTTCTGGACTCCCCCACCCTAGGGAAAAGACTTTGTCTATTTACCCTATTCATGTCCCTCACAATTTCGTAAACCTCGATAAGGTCACCCCTCAGTCTCTGATGCTCCAGGGAAAACAGCCACAGCCTGTTCAGCCTCTCCCTATAGCTCAAATCCTCCAACCCTGACAGCATCCTTGTAAATCTTTTCTGAACCCTTTCAAGTTTCACAACATCTTTTTGATAGGAAGGAGACCAGAATTGCATGCAACATTCCAACAGTGGCCTAACCAATGTCCTGTACAGCCGCAACATGACCTCCCAACTCCTGTACTCAATACTCTGACCAATAAAAGAAAGCATACCAAACGCCTTTTTCACTATCCTATCTACCTGTGACTCCACTTTCAAGGAGCTATGAGCCTGCACTCCAAGGTCTCTTTGTTCAGCAACACTCCCTAGGACCTTACCATTAAGTGTATAAGTCCTGCTAAGATTTGCTTTTCAGAAATGCAGGACTTCGCATTTATCTAAATAAAACTCCATCTACCACTTCTCAGTCCATTGGCCCATCTGGTCAAGATCCTATTGTAATCTGAGGTATCCCTCTTTGCTGTCCACTACACCTCCAATTTTGGTGTCATCTGCAAACTTACTAACTATACCTCTTATGCTCGCATCCAAATCATTTATGCAAATGACAAAAAGTAAAGGACCCAGCACCGATCCTTGTGGCACTCCACTGGTCACAGGCCTCCAGTCTGAAAAATAACCCTCCACCACCACCCTCTGTCTTCTACCTTTGAGCCAGTTCTGTATCCAAATGGCTAGTTCTCCCTGTATTTCATGAGATCTAACCTTGCTAATCAGTCTCCCATCCTTGGCTGTCTTAATGGCTCTGCAAAGGTCATACTTGGATTCCTTATACTTGAGTGGGTCTCCTGATTTGAAGGCCTCATGCCTGGTTTTTAGCAGGTTCTGTGTGTCTTAATTCATTCAGAGTTTCCTGCTGGGGACCACCCGGATTGACTTCCTTGGTATGCAGTCCTCCACACACTTGCTGATAAAGTTCAGTGAAGGAGACAATGCTGTAGATTTGGTGTTAACAATAAAACCGAAGTTTATTTCTGAATGTAAATTTTTTAACAAATGAAAATAAAACAAATGAAACTATCAACACAAGGCACAGTTTGAAAGATTTCAGAACACATAACAAAACAAAATCCTACCCTATGCGATCATTTTACAATTAATCAACATCCAGAGAAATACCTGCCCTGTCAAATCTGTTGGTATGACTTATTGATTGTTCATGGTTTTGATCCTGTCAGCTGTGAAAACCTCTAACGAGAATCCTCGCACAACTGAGGGCGAGGATTTTCTCAGTCTTTCAATAATCAACAGAATTCTAACCAATCACTCCTGGTCTGGCATTTTAACAAACTATACCGTTTTGCTGGGGTACCTTATTCCCTTAACTGTTTGGCATAATCCATTTTTCCAGGCAAGTCTACATTTGTTTCATATCGCAGTCAGGTCTCCTTCAAACCGCCCAAAAGCTTTCAAACTAATTGTTTTTAAAAACCTCACACGTCCTAGATTTTGCTACAGTTAATGCTTAATGTTTTCTGCTTCCTACCCTAACCCCTCACAATATAAATAAATGTTCATCACCATTCCAGGGGTCCTTCACTCACTCTCCCTGACACATGCTGTTCAAAATCATCGTTCCAGAAAGGCTGACCTTGTAAATTTTTAAACCCTTTCTCAAGATAGACCAACACTCATATGCCACTAATTTAAAATCCAAACTTTAAAATGAATTGTATATATACAGCAAGCTTTCTTTAGATAAGGCTTTATTGAGAGGTCTGCATATTATCTCCCTTTGGACCCAATTCATTTTCAACCTCTGAATAAAGCAGAAGATGGTTTTGGTGATTACTATGGTGCAGGAGTGAGGAAACATCTAGACCTGTACTACATAGAGTGACTCCCGATGGTCAACACAATGGAGAGGGAACAATGCTCTCACACGCTCAAGCATCTGAGCCAAGGATGTCACCTGCTGAACCGTAGGTGAATTAGTTAACTGTAATTTGTAATTTGAATTTGTAAGTTTTGCCTTATTATTTGAATAGATTGCTGCTTTCACAGCCTTAATCCTGTTTTGTTATAATTTGATTCAAGTATGACTAATTGCTTCTACAATGTTAATTGATTGATTCCATTATTTTTAAAGAAATTGAAAGTCTTAATTTGGGGGAGTTTTCCAGATTTGGTAGAGAGGTCATGTAGGTAACTGGAATGCATCAATCTCTATATCCATCTCAGATTTAAATATTGCAAAATCACAGCCTCGATAATACACCTTAACATTGTTCACCACGAAAGTTTATTTTAGTCATCCAGATGAAATCTGTTCCATGACAAGACACTAACAGCAGTTTTCACGCACTGATTGCTTAAAAATAACAATCTACTAATATGGTATTTTTAAAACTATGCTTTTCTGCCCTCTCAACCTCGGTGACTAACTTCACATTTTCCCACTTTATGCTCCATCTGCCATCTTGTAGCCCTTTCATTTAATCTGTGTATATCTCTTTGCAGCTTCTTTGTGTCTTCCTCACACTTTACATTTCTACCTAGCTTTGTACTGTCAACAAACTTAGATGCATTGCTCTCTATCTCTTCATCTAAATTATTGATAGAAATTGTGAAAGGCTGAGGCTTCACACTGATCCTTACACACTCCAACAGTCATAGACTGTCCCACTTGTATCTCTATACTCTTTGCTTTTGTCTGTTAACTAATTTCTCTACAGATGTCATTATGTTATCTCACCTCCATGAGCCCTTACCTGGAGTATTAACCTTCACCTTATCTTTGAAAGAAACCTCCAAGTACACAGCACAGCACATCCATGAAGCTGAACAAGCAGGTTGTTACCTACCCTCTAAAGTGGATATTGTCTAATCTTCTGGAGCTGGTGAGACTTCAACTTAGGTCTCTCTGCTCAGGGGAAGGGATTCTGCCACTGTCCCACAAAGGTCGACACACAGGTGCCTGGAAGAACATAGCAAGCCAGGCAGAACCAGGGGTTGGAGAAGTCGACGGTTCAGGTGTAACCCTTCTTCAGGACTCGTGTGGGTGTAAGGGGAGCTGCAGATAAAGGGGGTGGGGGGGTGCAGGTTGGTAAGGTAGTGATAGGTGAACACAGGTAGAGGGTACGATTACGGCTTTCTTGCAGCTGAACATAACTGATTTGGTGAGTGACAAGCGAGTGCATTGATTGGACTACATGGTCCGAGCTTGCAAATTCACTCTTGAATCTTGAGCAATGTCAAGGTCAGTATCAGATTCTGCTGTAGGCATGAGATGCTTTTATGAGGAGCCTTCCCATCCTGGGGCACTGCACAGGTTACACAGGAGGCAGCTGTTAAATATAATGGCCTTCACGTGGAGAGCCTTCAGTTTCTGTAACACCTTTATAGCGGCATTATAGATCTGAATTTCGTGCTGAAAAGGTTGAAAAATATGACTTTGTTGTGAAAAATATCATTGTTGCAGTTGTTAAGTTGGTAATATCAAGTTTAAACGTGGGTCGACATGGTGTTAAGTAGAATTTCCTTATGTGGTTTTTATTTAAAATTCAGACCTTTGATGCTGAGTAGAAATAAGGAATGAAAACAAACTTTGCACGGCTGAAATCTGATCTGACTCCTTCCAAGCTTTCTCTATATGAAAAATGATAATGGCCAGAGAAGGAACTGTTGTTTAGGGTCATGTTGTAATTTAACCTGCAGGAACCAGCAGCCCTGCTAATTAATCTTGCCTCTTATTTCCATCTGGGGTTTCATAACTTTCCCTTTCCTTCAAATTTCTTGTTTTCTTTCCTTTTTTACTTTCATCCTTCTCTCTTCGTCCCCTCACAAAGTGCTCAGGTTTCTGCTGAGATTCAGGTCTATGGTTGCAGCACCATGTAGCACCTTGCCCAAACGGACATTGTTCTAATTAGAGCCTAGAAACTGGGCAGGACAACTGGACATGGACAAATGGAGAGGGGCACCTTGGAAGATCATCACATTCCAATTAAACATCCAAGTAACCATGTAAAGGTGACCAAATGATGCCAATCCTACGACTCCACTAAGCTGTTTTGAGAAACATTTAGTTTAAGGATTAAATCTTTCTATTTGTTTGGCTTACTTTGGGCAAAGCGAAATCATTCTTGGGATGCATACATTTCAGGTAAGGCAAACAGTTATTGATCATACATCACTGCCCTCATGAAGGTGACCTCTTGAATAGTTGCAGTCCATGACTCAGTGGTACTCCCACATTGCTATTCGAAGGGATCACCAGGACTCTCATCTGGCAACAGTGAAGGAACAGAAATATAGTTCCAAGTTACTTGCTTTATACAGGAAAACCTGTGCTCTCTGCTGCCCTTGTCATTTCAGGTACTGCTGTACTCTTTTCCCACTTTCTCTCCATACACTTTGATTCTCTTTAACCTTAAGAACTATATCTAACTTCTTGAAAACATTTAGTAGCATGGTTCAGAAGTAGAAGATGCATAACAAAGGGCAAACATTGGTAAGAAGTGTCTAGATGGAAATTATGTAATGGCTGCAAAGATACATGATCGGAGCAGAAAAGTTGGTGAGTTGTAAGCAAGATACAATAAAAATAGTCAAAGAGTGGGATTGGGGATAAGTATAAAACATAACCTGAGGAATCCAGTCATAGCATGATGCAGAGTGACACTAAAATTCTCAAATTGCATGAAATCCTTTGAATTATCTTGAAAGAAATCTCAATCCTTGGACTGGATTAGTGTATTCAATGACTATTTACCATTTCAGGAGAAAAAGACTGACATTGGCTGAGAGATAGAGAGATAGACAAGCAGGAGAATGAATAAAGACTTATTCTTCAGATAAGAAGATAGATGAAAGGACAGATTGGAAACATTTGCTTTATGCAGAGGGTGTAAAGGTATGGAATATCAAAACAAAAGGAGGAACAGAAGTCTGCCATTCAACCCTTTGAGCTTTTCCATCTAAATATTGGCCAGGACCCTGGGGAGAGCATAGCAACTCTTTTGAATAAGGTTTAAATTTATATAACTGGGAAGTCATCAGTTTAAAATTTCAAATGCAAGATGGAATAGTCTGAAAGGAGGCACTGAAGGATCATCATGTCAGAAAATTCTCAAGAATAGCTGGAATGCAGCTCGAGGAAGATTTAATGAAGGAGCATGGAGATAATGTGAGGTGCAATATTTCCAAGAGAATTTTCCAAGAGAGTACTTTTCAGATCCATTGCTAGATTCCTCTGATGGTGATAGAAAGAGCCCGAAACAGAGAGAGAAAACAGTGTTTGAGGTAGAGACAGAAATAATGTGAAAAGAATGGTAGATGGGGAGTTATAATGTTTATGAAACTGTCCTGTTCGTAGAGCTTGCCCATAGGGACCACACACCAGGAATTTAAGCGCTGGCTTCCCATGACGTTATTCCATTTAAAGGACAGGCATCATGAGGAGTGCAGGCATGAATTCTTGATATGTGCTCCCAGTGGACAACTAGTTCTACACTGAGAGAATAATGTCATGACATTACAGAGATAAAGACAGTCAGCTAAATAGAGCAGCAAAAGCAGAGCAAGAGCAAGTTAGTCCCAGAAAGAAACACAATTAACATTAAATTGGACAAAGGAGCCCAATTGAAAGACAAACACAGGTGCAGGTTAGGCTGAATTTTGCCACAAGAGTGAGTAAATTAACCTTAACACTATTTACATGAAAACCTCAGAAATATTAGCAGGATTAGACCATTCGGTCCTTGGAGTCTGCTCTGTTAGTCAATCACCACTGATCTGCTTGGTTTTGACTTCATTTTCCTGCCTATCCTTCTAAACCTTGACAGCCTTGTTCATCAAAAATCTGACAAACTCAGCCTTTAATATATTCAATGATCTAACTTCCACTGCTGTCTGTGGAGGAAAATTCCAAACATTACTGATCCTCTGAGAGAAGGAATGTTTCCTCATATCCATCTCAAATGGGAGATGCCTTAATTTGAAAGTATGTTCCCCTGTCCTAGTCTCTCCCACAAGTGGTGACATCATTTCAGCTGTTAGACCCCATCAGAATCTGATATGTTTCCATATGATCACCTCCCATTCTTCTAAGGTCCATTGAGTAAAGAACCAACCAGCTGAACATTTCCCCATTAAAGAAGCCAATCATCCCAAGAATCAACCGCATGAGTTCCATCAGATGGAAAATGATCAGATTATGAACCCGCTCAAGCTTTCTGGCTGAATTTTACAACAGCTTCCACATTAGCCATTCGTTTAGAGACAGCAGGAAGTAAAGGGACGTGAAAGAACCATTCAGAATGGCCAAAGTGAAGGCTGCATGACACGGAACTCCATAGAGCAAGAGACAACAGCACAAGATGAAGGCACAATATAGACGATGGGAGCTACCGCCAAAATTCATGTTCAGCAATATCAATCTGACTAGTCTGCAGGATAAGAGATGAAAGGTTGGTGCTGGAAAAGCGCAACAGATCAGCCAGCAGAAGAATCAACATTTCGGGCATAAGCCCTTCATCAGGAATAAAATAACTTGCTCATTGCTGCTCAGTTTGAATTTTACCTGGGCATCACAGCTCCTGACCTCATGACAGCCTTAGAAATTGACAAAAAAAAAAGCTGAATTCCAGAGATGAGAGTGACTCCCCTAGACATCAAGGCTCTATTTGATTGAGTGTACCATCAAGAAGCTCTGGCAAACCTGGAGTCAATGAGATTCAGGGGAAAAGCTCACTGCTGGAAGAAGACATGCTTGGCACACAGGAAAATGGTTGTTGTTTTTGGAGGTGCATTATCTCAGCTGTAGCTCATCTCTGTAGGAATTCCTCAGGGTAATGGTTTCGGTCCGACCATCTTCAGCTGCTTCATCAATGACCTTCCCTCCATTAGAGCTTGGAAGTGGTGATGTTTGCTGATGATTGCAGAATATTCTGTATCATTCATGACTCCTCAGATACTGAAGTGATCCATGGCACAATGCAGCAAAAGCTGGAAAATATACAGGTTTGGGCTAACAAGTGGCAAGTAAGATTCAAACCACACAAGTACCAGGCAATGACAAGAGAGAATCTAGCCATCACCCTTTGGCAATGATTCAATGGTGTTATGCATCAATGAATCTCCCACTATCAACATCCTGGGGAGTTGTTATTGAATGCTGAATTGGACCAGCTATACACTATGGCTACAAGAGCAGGTCAAAAAATTGGAATCCTGCAGCAAATAACTCACCACCTGACTTCTCAAACCTGTCCACCATCCAGAAGCCACAAATCAGGAGTGTGATAGAATACTCCCCACCATCACATGGGTGCAGCTCCAACAACGCTCAAGAAGGTTGACACCATCCAGGACCAAGCAGCCCGCTTGATTGGCATCACATTCACAAAGATTCACTCCCTCTACCACTGATGCTCAGGAGCATCAATGTGAACCATCTGCAAAAAATACTGCAGAAATTTACTAAATCTTCTAAACTTGCAATCGTTAGCATCTGGAAGGACAAGGGCAAAAGTAGATGGGAACAGCAAAAATCTGCACGTTCCCCTCCAAGCCATACATCATGCTGGCTTTGGACTATATATTGTTGTTCCTTCAGTCTCAGTCAAAATCCTGGAACTCCTTCCCTAACAGCATTTTCGCTCTATCTGCATGTTACGTAGATTGGCCATGCTAAATTGCCCTGTAGTGTGCAGGCTAGGTAGGTTAGCCATGGTAAATGCAAGGTCACAAGGGTAGGTTAGGGATCTGGGTTTGGGTGCAATGCTCTTTGGAGGGTCAGTGAAGACTCAATAGGCCAAAGGGCCCCTTTCTGCACTGTCAGATTTCTATTATTCTATGGACTAGGACTGCTGTAGTTCATGAAGGCAGCTCATCATGACCAAAGACAACTTAGTGGAGGACTGGAAGCTTCAGTGTGTGGATGGCCTGAGACTTGTCTGTTTGGTGCTTGAAAGTGAACACAATTCATGGCGCTTTGCCCTTGATTCTTGCAAGCTACCCACCAACAGGAGAACTATGTGTGTCATTGGGAAAACGTCAAATCTCTTGTTAAGTTGACAATTGATTGGCTTAGTTATGTCCTTCATTGGCTTTCTGCTGTACTTCTAAAGCTGCTATTGTTTTATTCATTCATGGGATGTGGGTGTCGCTGGCTAGGCCAGCATTTGTTGCCTATTCCTAGTTACCCAGAGGGCAGTACAGAGTCAGCCACATTGTTGTAAGTCTGGAGTTCCACCGAGGCCAGACCAGGTAAGGATAGCAGATTTCCTTCCCTACAGGACATTAATGAATCATATGGCTTTTTAATGACAATTTCCAGTGATTACACAGTCACCCGCATGACCAGCCAGCTCCCTTTTCCAGATTTTCATTGGATTCAAATTTCATCATCTGCCATGGCAGGATTTGAACTCATGTACCCCGAACTTTGGCCTAGGGTGCTCAATTTCTAGTGCAGAAATCTTAACACTGCTGAAATTACTCCTCAGAGACTGGTATCCCATTGCCAAGTCACTCTATTTACATGTGGTGAGTCCTTGGCACTGATTCAGCTCCCCCAGAGCCAGCTCTTAGAGTGAACACAATGTCTGACACTCCTGTTCTTATCTGTCAGCCAGGCCACCATAATTCGACCAGATAAACAGCCCCAGACGGGAACTCATATTCTATGAGATCCACCTGGTTGACTGTGTGACTAGTGATCATGCCACTGCCTCTGGAAAAGTATAAGGAGACAGGGACACATCCCAGGACTTTTTTCACAAGTTTCCCAGACTTGAGTATCCAAACTCCAAACTTACCTCCTCAGAATTGGGGAAATTCGGTGAAGAGATCCAGTTAAAGACAGGGCAAATCTAGTCTAACCCATGGATTGTATTGGTGGCAACAGTCAAGATCAGCAGAGACACATTGGTTTATCATGGCACTTAATCTTTCTGTCATTAAAACAGAGAGCCAGAATGATGCTCTCGGAACCAAGGGTTCAAATCTCACCAAGGCAACTAGTGGAATTAGAAATCAATTAAGAAATCTGGAGTTAAAAGCTAATGTCAGTGATGGCAACCACGATTGTCATAAAAACCCATCTATTTTACTAATTCTCACTGGGAAAGGAAATTTGCCACTCTTGCCCAATCTGGCCTAGATGTGGTTCCAGACCCACAGTCATGTGGTCAATTCTTAATTGCCCTCTGAAGTGGCTGAACAAGACACTCAGTTCACTGGCAGTTAGGGCTGGGCAAAACAGTTACAGTCTTAGCAATAATGCCCACATCCATGACAAATTAAAGAAATCAGAGAGGAATATTGGGAAGCTGATGTCTTTGCCCATCAAGTTCAATTAAAATGACTACCAGGGAGCTAGGGACACAATAACACAGGTACAAACATAGAACCAAAGACTGAAGCAAAGTGTTTATAGGAAGGTCAGTAGCTCTGATCTGGTGCCAGACACTCACTGAGAGCAAGATTTCACAAAGTTACTGAATGAAAAATTCTATGCGGCCCCTGATGAGTAGTGTTCATGTATGACACAGACACAAGGTAGTAATAGGAGATAACAGTATACGTGCAGGATGGTGGTAATGTGACTCACTGGAACTGTTTGATTTTGCACTGACGATGACAAAGAGTTTTCACGAATGTAGCTGAGTAACATTTTGACGGCACTGACAGTTGTAATTTTTGAATGGTAACTCTTTAAATGTACAGGGAGATCAAGGTTCAATTTTATAGCATGCTCCAGGTTATCAGGAACAGAGTGAAAGCCAGATCTTTCATTTATATAGCACCTTCACACATCACTCAAAAACATATTGATGCACACCTAATGTGATGAATTACATTGAGGTGATACTATTGATCAGAGTTACGCAAACAACTTAGCTATGTTATAAGGCACATGTAATTGTGTCGAAGTCTGCTGGGGCTGGCCAATGGGAGCATTCACCTAGGTCAGTTTCCTATTCTTCAAATTGGACCATCTGACATCAGTCCCAGCCCACAATGTTGAAGTGTGAACAGCCTAGATAAATTGTGTGCTCATGATCTCAAAAAGCCTCATGTGCTCAAAGTCAGCACAATGTTTAAATGGGCAGTGATTTCAGAGGTTCTGAGAATGTTTTGTGAATCACATGTTAATTTGTAGGTAAAGCAAGTAATCAAAAGGAAAATAGAATTGTTTAATGCAAAGGGAATGGAATATAATATTAGGGATGTTTTGCTACAATTGTACTGGGCATTGATGAGACCACATCTGTAATATTGTGTACAGTTTGGTCTCCATATTTAAGAAAGGACATAATTATATTAGCCGCAGATAGAAAAAGTTCACTCAACTGACACCTAGGATTAAGGAGTTGTCTTAGAAGGGCAGGTTGGACTTTTTGGGGTTTAGAAAAATGAGAGGTGATCTCATATGAAACATATAAGATCCTGAGGGAACTTAATAGGGTGCAGTTGAAGGGATATATCCCTCTGTGGGAGAGACTGGAATGAGAGGACACGGTTTAAAAATAAGGGGTTTTAAAACAGAGAGGAGTAGAAATCTTTTCTCTCAGAAAGATGTGAGTCAATGGAATTCTGTTCCCTAGAGAGTGGTAGAGTGGTCATTGTATAATTTTAAGGCAGAGTTGGATAGATTCTTACCAAATGAGGGAGTCAAAGGGTATTTGGGTAGGCAAGAAAGCAGAGTTGAGGCCAGAATGTGCTCAACCATGATCCAATGTAATAGTAGAACAAGCTTGAAAGGCTGAATGGCCAACTCCAGTTCCTAGTTGGTATGTTCATTTCTGAGGTTCTGCTGCTCATATCCCATAGTACAACCCACTCATCCACCATCTTCCTAATGATTCAGTCACTACGACATGGAATTCTCATTGATGTCTAAATCCCTTCATGGTTTTGCCCATTCTTTCTTAAAATGTATCCAGCTCTAAAAACACAAAACTCCAATTCTGATTCCTTGTGCATCTCACCCTCTCTTTAACACACCACTACTGGTCTTGCCATCAGCTCTGGGAATACTTCCTGAATCTCCCAGCCTCGTCAACTCTACTTCCTCCTTAAAATCTTGCCCTTTCCAATGTCTCCTTTGTCCTGGCATTCACTTTTTGTGAAGTGTCATGGGACATCTTACCATGTTAAATGTGCCATATTATTTCAAATAATTAGATTAGATTCCCTACAGTGTGAAAACAGGCCCTCAGCCCAAACCGACCCTCCAAAGAGTAACCCACCCAGACCCATTTCCCTCTGACTAATGCACCTAAAACCATGGGCAATTTAGCATGGCCAATTCACCAAGGGAGGAAACTGGAGCAAACCCATGCAGACACGGGGAGAATGTGCAAACTCCATACAGCCAGTTGCCCAAGGCTGGAATCAAACCTGGGACTCTGATGTCGTGAGGCAGTAGTGCTAACCACTGAGCCACCGTGCCACCCCTAGTATACACTTCTCTTCATTCCAGACCCTTCAACCATTAGCAACAATCTATTTCTATCTATTCTGTCCCATCTTTTCATGATTTAAATGCCTCAATCAAATTATTGCAGCAACTCTCTGATCAGATCAGCTCTGTCTGGTAATTCTGGATACGTTCCACTCTGCTCTGATGGAATAGCCTACTGTCAGTGTTGTCTTTAGTTTAGTGGTTAGAGCTCTCAGCTCTAAATCAGAAGTGAGTGGTCTCAATTTTTGCCCCACTCCAGAGATCGGAGTTTATATTCTGACCTGGGTCAGCACTGAAGGAGTGTGATGCTGTCAGGAGTGACAGTTTAGGATGATAAGTGGGCCTCTACATCCTCTCAGATAGTAACTTGTATTTTTAAAAGGCCTTTAACATAATAAAATGTGTCAAGGCAAACTAGAGGGGTATTACAGTACATAATGTAATATTAGGCCAGATGGCAGAAAGCAAATCTTAGCAGGATTTATACACTTAATGGTAAGATCCTAGGGAGTGTTGCTGAACAAAGAGACCTTGGAGTGCAGCTTGATTATTCCTTGAAAGTAGAGTCGCAGGTAGATAGGATAGTGAAGAAGGAGTTTCCTTTATTGGTCAGAGCATTGAATATAAGAGTTGGGAGGTCATGTTGCGGCTATACAGGACGTTGGTTCGGCCACTTTTAGAAAATTGCATATAATTCCGCTCTCCCTGCTTTAGGAAGGATGTTGTGAAACTTGAAAGGGTTCAGAAAAGTTTTACAAAAGATGTTGCCAGGGTTGGAGGATTTGAGCTACTGGGAGAGGCTGAATAGGCTGGGGCTGTTTTCCCTGGAGTTTTGAAGGCTGAGGGGTGACCTCATAGAGGTTTATAAAATCATGAGGGACATGGATAAGATAAATAGACAAGGTCTTTTCCCTAGAGTGGGGGAGTCCTGAACTAGAGGGCATAGGTTTAGGGTGAGAAGGGCAAAATAGAAGGAAGACCTAAGTGGCAACTTTTTTACACAGAAGGTGGTGCGTGTGTGGAATGAGCTGCCAGAGGAAGTAGTAGAGGCTGGTACAATTACAACATTTAAAGGGCATCTGGATGGATATATGTATAGGAAGTGATTAGAGGGATATGGGCCAAGTGCTGGCAAATGGGACTTGATTTGGTTGGAATATCTGGTCGGCATGGACCGAAGGGTTTGTTCCCGTGCTGTACATCTCTATGACTCTATGACAAATAGTTTGATCAAATATGTAGGCTTTAAGGAGTGTCTTAAAGGAGAAATCACAGCTTTGTCCTGGTGCAGAAGGAGGCCATTTGGCCTATCATTTCAATGCCAACTTTATTACATTGTTTCAATTTGCAGCATCTTCCCCGTTTCCCTGCACATTTCTAGTTAAATCCTCTTGAATGCCTCAATTGAAGCTGCCTCCACCACATTTTCAGGTATGTTTTTAGATTTAGAAAAGGAATTTGAGATCAAAGGCTGAGGCAGCTGAAGGCACAACTATCAAAGATGGAGTGATTAAAATCGGGAATATCCAAGAGGCCAGAGTTAGAGAAACTCTGATGTCCTAGTTTGTTGTGTGTTTGGGGGAGATTACCCACTACATCTATATCTAAATGGTCATGTTTTAACACCCAGCCAAAGCAAGACCTCCAACACTGCAGCACCACCTTAGCACCACACTGGGAATGTCAGCATGGATTAACATCTCTTAGGTGAGGTGTGAACCTATGACCTTCTGGGTGAGACTGTGATCAACTAAGCCATGTCGAAAGGTGGAAAATGAAGTGAAACCTCATTCACTTTCCAGAGGTTGGTCTGCCAATCACGTTAACAAAGGACAGAAAGCTTTTTTTATTTGTGCAAACCTATTCAGGAATGGGTCACAGGTGGGGAAGCTTGTGAAACGTAGGAGGGAGAAAGTACATCTGACAAATGGCTTCCCCGAAACCCCTCAACTGAAAAAGTGGGATATGTAAAATATGTGATGTCATATTTTAAGCTTCAGTTTAGCGCCTTCACAGTCAGGACTGCTGTGAATGGGGTAAAAGCACACCAATAAGTCAGAGCAGAGCTTTATGTCTGGAACACTACAATGGTTTAATGCGTAGGAGACCAGTTGGCCATGAAACAATGTTTATTTGTTTAGTGATGACATGTTTTTCCATGTCAAAAAGGCTGCACAGTTGTATTGTTATTTCAAAGTTGCACAGTTAACTTAGAGTATGGCTCTAACTTGGTCTTAGGACAATGAATTCTGTCTGAATGATTCTTTCCAGTGTTTTTTTTTCTAAGGGCGGGATTGCCTGCATCTCCCTGAACTGTGGCTGCAGATTTACACCCTCAGCCTCTCACACAGCTGCACAATCTCCCAGTTCAGGATGTGTTTCATGCTTTTTACCATGCCTAATTCTTACCAGACCCTTACTTAACAAGCATGTGCTCCAAAAAAAAACAATCTACCGGGAGAGAGAGAGAGAGGGAAATAAAATCCAGTCCCAACACACAAATCGCCTGATCTAAGTGCAAATGTTTAACTAGGAAAAGCTTGCTTTAACCCAACAAGTGAGTGCATTTACTGCATTACTTTGAACTATATTTCGCACATGAAAGAATATTTATACCATTGTGCTGAAATTATAGTGGGACATTTTTTGGAGTGGAACATGATATTTCTGCTTCTCAGGATGATACACACTGTTCATTAATAAGGGTTTTTTCACCTGATTGCAGCAGCTATTGTCAGTATCTACCACTCCAAGAATAGTATGCCATGGGTTAAATATGTGATGAGGCCACCTAAGAGTCAGACAATAAATTTTCTGTCAGATAATATATATATAAATTCCCGTGGATATGCTCTGCTGGAGATTGATTTGAAGCTGTCTAAAATGTCTTTCAGTTAGAACCGTAATCACCATTTGAGAGAGTATACTCTCAGACCAGACATTCACTTTGCATACCCAAGATCCCAGTAGTGGATGGAAAGGGCTTTTTGTTTTCCCCCCTCCCACCTGCAATTTTCCCCTCTGCTCTCCCATTAGGTCGTGCTGCCTGTATTTCCTTGCGAGCCAGCAACCTTGCTGCACCATTCCCAAGTGGGCATCCTGGCTGTGTAAAGGTCAGTCGGTAAATATCGGAAGGCTATTCCGATGTGGGAGGGCATCAGGGCCAGTGTGATCCAGACCTCACCTGTCACCCGCCCGCATGCACTTTGCAGCAAGGGTCACTGGGTGGTAATCAGGAATGGGTGACCCTGGCTGATCTTTGTCCTCCCTGACCCAGGGCACTGAAGTCTGCAGTTGGAATTTGCTGTCCATGGTTAAGATCAGCTAAATCAACAGTCGGCTAGTCCATTCATCAAACCTGGATTTCTCTTTGGTTGTCTAATATTGGACAATGCACTCATACATTAATCTGTTAGTTTCCTCCTGTGACATTGTCTCCATTGTCCACACTATTTTGTCCACAGATCCAAGTATAATTTTACAGAAAGAGTGGCTTGCATTTATATAGCACCTATTTGGCATGCCAAAATGTTTTATGACCAATTAGGTACTTTTTGATGTTGTTATAATGTGTAGAATGCATCAGCCATTTGGATACAAAAAGGCCCTTACCCTTCCCCACCCCACCCCATTAGTTGGATTGATTTGGGTCAAAGAATACATTTTGGCTAGGAGATTTCTCCCGCCCTTAAACTTCAGAAAGTGGCAATTTTTTTAACCTATGAGAACCTTGACTTAACACCACGTCTGAAAGATGGCACCTCTGATAGTGCAGCATTCCCTCAATACCAAACTGGGAGTGCAGCCTTGTCTCAAGTGTCAGGGTTGGAATTCAAACTTTTAATATACAGAAGTGTGAGTTTGAACCACTGAGTAATATTGGAAGTGAAAGCTGAGCAGTTTTTATGATGAGACGCTCCTTATTTCTCCAACAGCAACTCCCCCTTCCTGCTGCCAATACCAGCTTGCTGAGGGCAGAAGATGAGTGCATGAGGAATTTAGCTTTCAAACAAAGCAGTGTCTCCACATATCTTCCTCACATGGCTACAATCAACCCAGATTCTTTGGGAACTGGGAGGGGAGGAACTGTGTGTGACTCCTGGTAAACCATCCTCATAAGGTTTACACCTTACTTCTGCTTGTCTGGCAGGAGTTCAATTCCAGCCTCTGATTGATTTGAATTAAATTCCTCTGCAAAGACCGACAGTGTGTTTACATGAAACAAGCCAGATAGTGTAACTCACAGCGGAAAGCATTAATGTGCAGGAATAGAGCCTGGAGACCAGTGCTCAGGCCAAAATATGCTCTGTATCAGCCAAGTGCATTTTGTAACCTAACACTGCATTATCCACGTGAATTTAAACGCACAAAGCCAATAACAAAATCCCCTGCAGAACCCATCACTGACAATAAAGAGGACACATATTACAGGGCCAATCAGTTTGGAAATTCATACTGAATTTTATCTTTTAAGGAGAAGTTGCTGATCTCATTTCCTTTTCCTTAACCAAAAAAGAATCTCCTGATATGTGTTTTAGTCAGAACACATTGTTCAGGGCATTGGCAATGCTGAAACCGCTTTAAATTTGGACTTGCGCCTCTAGCAATGCTTCCCCCTCTCTTGACTCTTACAACCGAAGGCAGCGTGTTTTTGAAATGAATGTACAAAATTTGGCCAATGACCCAGACTCGACGCAGCCCAAACTTGGGAATGGAATTGTCCCGCAATGGGGAAGGCGGGAAGCATAGTTGATTCCATGGCCCATTGGAACAACCATTTATTAACCATCATCGCCAAGAGCTTACGATTATGTCCATATCCTGCAGGATGGGAAGAGTTTATGTCAGTGAGATAAGGTCGATTCAGGCAAATTGTAACTCCACCCTTCACCCCCCCCCCACAACCACCTCCCCTCTGTCTTTCCTTCAGTAACTAATCCAGAACAGCTGCTCACATACGTCTCTCCTGAGTCACTAGCGGCCTGGTAGCAGGGACAGTGAGTGGAAACAGAATGATTTTAAAAGAGTTCCATTATCTCCTTTATGGGATGGAGTTATGTCATGCTGCAATATTCCCCTCACTTCAGATGCTAGCCCAAATACTCCGCCCTGAATAACTACAAGAGCCAAGTCTGTATTTTTTTTAGAAACAGAAATTGCTAGAGAAACTCAACAGGCCTGGCAGCAGCTGTGCAGCGAAAGCAAAGTTAACTTTAAAGTTTTAGTTCTTTTGAAACTCAAAATGTTACCTCTGCTTTCTGCCCGCAAATGCTGCCAGTCCTGCCAAGTTTTTGCAGCAATTTTGGGTTTTGTTTCAGATCTTTGGCATTTGCAGTTGTTTGTTTTATTCTATCTGTAGATCTGCACAGACCACAGTAAACAATAACCGCAACTTCTTTGACATAGCAAAAACTTCAAGGTGCTCCACAGAATCGTTATAAAGCAAACCAAGACAACAAGCTGTATGTGGTAATGTCCACGCTGGAGATGACCAAAATGGTAGCTATGGAACCAAGGTTTAAGGCACATGTTAAAGGAGAAATGTGAAGTAGAGAGGCAGAGAAGCAAACAAGAAAATTCCAGAATTTGTGGACTCAGAAACTGAAGGCACTGCCACCAATTTAGGAGGAATTAAAATGGGGAGCTGAGAATTTAAAGAGTGCAGGTACCTTGGAAGAATGTGAAGTTGAAGGATATTACAGAGATAGGGAAGTGCAAGGCAAGGGAGGGGATTAAAAATAAGTTTGAGAACTTTAAAATCATCATGTTGCTTGGTGAGGAGCCAATGTGGGATAGTAATCCTCAGAGATAGGGAAAGGTGACTTGGTTTCAGTTAAGGCACAGACAGTAGGGTTTTGGATGGTCTCAATTATACAGCATTACTGAATGGATTTATTACATAGCCCCGTACAGAGCTGACAATTGTTAAAATTATGGGATGGAAGTGTAACATTTACAGGATGTGGGTGTCACTGGCTAGGCCAATATTTATTGCCCAGAGGGTAATTAAGATTCAACCACATTGCTGTGGATCTGGGGTCACGTGTAGGCCAGATCAGTAGCTTCCTCCCCTAAAGGGCATTTGTGAGTCCAATGGGCTTTTGCAACAGTTGATGATATTAGACCTTTAATTTCTGTTCTTTTTTAACTGAATTCAAATTCCATCATCTGCAGTGGCAGGATTCAGACAACAGTCCCAGATCCACAGGATTAATACGCTCACTATAATATTACTTGGCCATCGCCTCCCCTGTACAGTTGCTAGCAGTAAGCAGGCCGTCTGACCTACATAATGAGATTTAGTTGCACATCAGACGTTGAAGCTAACCTTATTCATATGCCCTGCTTTGAATCTCTCCTGCTTCAATCTCCTCCGCCCCTTTCCTGAAGTATTCCCTCATGCTGAGGTACAAAGAGGTGCAAACCCTTTAGCCAACATCATTAGGACCTTCAACCAGGAGAATATGTCACCACAAGCCCAGTCATATCCTGAGCTCATGCCCAAAAGGTTCATGCAGGTGACTGGGTTGAGTTGTGCAGAGGTAACAGAAAGCTAGCAGACCAGTGAACCCAATCGCAACAATCTGTCAACATTACCCTGCCCACCCCACATCACCACCAGCCTCCCCCCAATCTTCCTGTCCTTTAACCCTGATGATAGTCATGTTAAATGCTTTACCTATGGACTAGTGCCACATCAGCTGTGACTCAGGGCAAATCAGAAAGTTATAGGTTGAAGTGGGGCATAGGAGGTTGAGAGGTGGCCTTTACAAAATAATGAGCAGGTATAGATAAGGTGAATGGCAGGTGTCTTTACCCTAGGCTGGGGGATTTCAAGACTAGGGGATATATTTTTAAGGTGAGAGGAGAAAGACTTTAAAAAGACGTGAGAGGCTTTTGTCTTATACAGAGACTAGTCTGTGAGTGTAATGACCTTCCAAAGGAAGTAATGGATGTGGGTATAGTTACAGCATTTGAAAGACATTGGATAAGTACATGAATGGGACGTTTGGAGGGATATGGGCAAGTTGGACTAGTTTTTTTTGGGATTATGGTCAGCATGGACTAGTTGGACCAAAGGGTCTATTTCTGTGTGTATGACTATGACTCTAAGTGTATACCATATGCATGGACGCAATAAACACTGTCGAAGGTGTCCTTTTTGGACTAGATGTCAGAGTTCCCATCTGCTGCTCAGGTGCATGTGAAAACAATCCAGCAATTCTCTTGGGAAGAAGGGCAGGGGAGTTTCCCCAGCCCAGTCCCTACATCATTATTTAGCCCGCAAGCAAATCAGGAAGAAAACAGAGGACCCCAGCATAATATTAAACACTGAACTGGGGATGCTGGAAATCTGACACAAAAACAAAATTGCTGGAGAAACTCAGCAGGTCTGGCAGCATCTGTGGAGAAAGAAACAGAATTAACGTTTGGAATCCAGTGACCCTTCTTTCAGAAGTTAACTCTGTTTTTCTCTCGCTACAGAAATTGCCAGACCTGCTGAGTTTCTCCATTTGCGGATCTTGCTGTACTCAAATCGGCCGCCACGTTTTCATAACGGCAACAGTGACGACAATGGGCAGATGGCTTGCTTTGAGACGTTCCTGAGTAGTGTCAGGCGCTATGTAAATGCAATATCTATCTTTTCAAACTCTTTCTTCATGCTTCCGTAACAGTTATTTATTAAAGCTATTCTTAAAGTACGTGCACAGCATAGCCCGATACAGAACTTATTTCTCCTTTATTTTTCACATTTTGGTTAGTTTTTTTAAAAAAAATTACAGCAGATATAACAACATAACAACTTAGAAAAGGCCAGATCTCCCCAAATGGAGATAGACTTCAGCATAAAGTGTCACACTCTGTCTCTCTCTCTCTCTCTCTCTGTAACGCCTTGAACACTAGCTTCTCACTCTGTATAGTCTGTGGAGTGTAGCAAGATTGGAGCGTTTAATTCCAAAAAAACTAAAAGTTTGTGGTTCGAGGTTTTTCGAAGTGCGAACGAAGGTCGGGGCGGGGGTTTGTGGGGAGCACAGGGTGTCCCAGGCTGTGTCCATGCACCGAGCAGAAGGTTTACCGTCGTGTCTTGTGGTTGCTGCCAAGTCCCTGTTTGTCACCTCCCCTTCAGATTGCAGCCTGGTCCGCAGACTGGGTGAAAATCTCCCTCACTCTCTCAGCCGCTGTCTCTCTCATTGGCGCTGCATCCGCAAGGTGCCCGGTGCCCTGAGCTTCGAATACCCGCTCTTCCCGTCCTTCTCCTTAACCTGCAAGACAGAAACAAAACCGAGCACTCTCAGTGAACACGAACGAACGAGCGAAATATCTCCAGCACCGAGTAGCTCACGCGTTCGAAAGTTGAATGAATTATTTCAGGGTTCATTTCATAATGTCGCTTTAACAAATCTATATCCCTTTTAAGTCGCGGTATAAAATGTATCTCAAACGGTTTGGTCAGTTTCACGAATTTTTCGTTAACATATATGGAATGATAAATGGATAATATATGCATTAGATAACTCATCCCAAACCTCGTAATTTTATAAAACTTCCACAATATTTTCGATATTGCCATGATGTGGAGGAACTGGTGTTGGACTGGGGTAGACAAAATTAAAAATCACATAACACCAGGTTATAGTCCAAGTCCAACAGTGCTTCCAAATAAACCTGTTGGACTATTGTGTGATTTTAATTATTTTCAATATAAAAAGCTTAATTTGAAAATTACATTATTTTTCAGATTATTTTGACTTAAAAAGAAGTATATTTATGTTTCCACTTAAGGGTGAGTCCTGACTCTATTTAAAGTCAGAACGAAGTCCACTCCAGAGGTGATCAGGTATCATATTAATGATAGGCCGTCAGTAACAGTAGAACTGTAACCAATGTGTAACGTGATACACTCCACATCATTGTTTGTTCTACACGGGGGTCAGCTAAAGGAAGCACACACTCGGCTTCCTGAAAGGTTCCCTCCCTCCCCATGTCTCCCTAACCCCAAACCCACTCCCCATCGCCACCTCAATGATTCACAGGCACACATAACGTTGCCAGTGTGTGTTGGCATGTTTAGAACAAAAGAACAGAAAGTGTTGCAGAAACTCAGCAGCCCTGGCTGCATCGGTGCAGAGACAGGGTTGGCGTTTTGAGTTCAGTTTCTGGAGATGACTGAACTCCAAACGTTAACTCAGCTCTCTCTCTCTCTGCACAGATGCTGCCAGACCGGCTGAGTTTCTCCAGCACTTTCTGTTTTTGTTCGAGATTTCTAGCATCCCCAGTTCCGTTTTGTTACCCTTGTAACTAGGAGAGACCCATTTCTGAAGGCAGTTTTTTCAGGGACAGAGGAAAAGTGAAATCTATGGAAAACATTGGAACCTAGAAAATGCATTCTTGTGATTTTAAATATTTTCCCAAGAGAAATGAGGTAATTTGAATTTAATTCACAAAATAAAAATATCCAAGTGGGTTAAGTGTTGGCCCACTCACAAACCAGGTTAAATGTTGGTACATTGAGACACAGGAGGTTTAGAAGGAATTTAAGGAAAAATGTTTTCACCCATTATGCGGTGGGGAGCTGGACCCTTAAGTGAGGATGGAAGAGGCAGTAACCCTCATAACATTTCAATGTGCACTTCTGATACCAAGGCATACAAGGCAATGAGCCAAGTGCTACAAAATGGGATTGGAATGGTTAGTGGTTGTTTTTTTGACCAACACGTAAGTGATGGGCCAAATGGAGGTTTTTTTTCTGTGTTGCAGATCTCTATGACTCTGACAGGGCTTAGCTGTTACAATAACATTGCATACTGACAAACTGGCCACTCTGCCCATCCAGAGTTTACTCTTCAAAGGAGGGGAGTTTTTTTTAATATAGATTGGTTTAAAATGAAAGTCAATGATATAACCCAGAGCAGGACAGAACAATGTTTTTTTTAAAAAAAGTCTGTTTCCATGGGCACATTTATAATGTTGTGAATTACAAAAATAAATTAGTTTTTAAAATCAAATAAGCTTTAAAGTGATGATCCTCTTGGGGAGCCTTCCCTATGTAGATAGGCAACATGAAAAATGTTCTTCCACTGGTATTAAAACAAACAGCACATGTGTAAAAACTATGGGAAAGAGCTACATGTGTGTAATTGAATTTAATAGTTCAGGTGGCGCCATGAACATGAAGTACAATTTTGCTGGGTTTGCAAATGCTGGAAAAACCCATCAAGTTTGATATCTCAAATTTATGGTTAACAATTTTTCCTGCCATTGATTATATAGAGTCTGCAAGTTAAAATAAAAGCTTTCACGTGTTCAATAATTTATTTTGGGGGTGGGGTGGAAACAAGTAATCATCTGGGACTTGAACACAGCATTTGACCAGCTTTGCAACATTAAGGAGGTGTGAAATATCTGTTTGAAGTTCCAAGGATCCTGTGGTACAGTTTTGGTATTTCCCTGTAAGGGGCAGAATGCCCAGGTTTAGAATTACAGAATTGTTATGGTGCAGTAGGCCAGTTGGCCCATCATCCCTGAACTGGCTTGTTAAAAAAGCAACCAGAAGTGCTGGTTTCCTGTTTTCTCCCCCTATACCCTTGCACATTATTTCTATCCAAAACATCCAATGCTCTTTTGAATGCCTCAATTGAACCAGCCTCAATCACATTTCCAGGCAACACTATGTTTCCAGGCCCACTCATAATTTTGGAAACTTCAATCAGATCTCCTCTCAGCTTTCTTCTCTCCAAAAAGAAGTGCCCCAACTTCTTCAGTCTATCCCCCTAACTGAAATTCCTCATCACTGGAATCATTCTTGTAAATAGTCTTGTTCAAATGCCACTTGTTCTAAATAATAACTGAACAGGTTGATTAAAAAGACCCACACTCTAAATTCTGAAAAACATTGTTCGTGTCAATGATTCATCTGCTGAGCATGTTCAACATTTTAATGTTATTTCAGATTCACAGCATCTGAAATATTTCACTTCTGTATACATTAAAAATGATACAGCATTCTTCATGACATGTCTGATAATGAAGGATTGCTGGTTAGACTGTAGAACCAATCAGATTTATCAAAATATTCATATCTCCAACAGATGATGACCCTATCTCACAACCACAGTCATGCAGAATCATATGCCTATACTGTCAGTTTCTGACAATTTCACTGGCTATGGTAGATTTGTGGACATTTACAGGTGTATAGACATTATAAATGTCTGTAAATCACAATATTCAAATATATTATAGAATGTTATTAATCACTGTTAGGTATCTATTTATCACTGACTTTATCAGTACTTGTTCAACACAGAGAGATGAAACTTCTTTGAAATAAACATTTAATTTGTATTTTACTCTTACTCTGCAATTTTAATTTAAACATTTTAAATTTTTGATTACGAATTTATTTGTTCTATTTCCAAATGTGAACATCTTCTGGGTCTAATCAATCCTATTGATTTGGTGATTTTGATATGATTGTTCATGAATAACCTTATATGGAAGTGACTAGTGGACGCCTTTGCTAATTGCTCCACTCATTGTCGAGGAAGAGACAAAAACTGAGCTCAAGTTCATTCCATTGTCACCACACTTTACAACTACTTTTGTTGTTTTTATTTGATATACTGTAGTTGCTATTTTCTCTCCAGTTTATTGATATCCATAATCCACATGGAAGCAGGAAATCTGACTTTATCTCATCCTATACGTTCTCACCCAGTGAATAAAAAGAGAGGATAGGGGTGCAGGCATTTGAGATGAATTTGTCTTCAAATATTCCTATTTTCCTTTGGGGTGTGTCAAGTTTCCACTTGGTGTGGACGTTTTGTTCTTCATTCTCTTCTAGTAAACGTGAATGTAAATGCACAATGAGCTGCTTTACTAGCTACCTTATAAATAAGAAGTGCTCTGAAAGCTTGTACAGTACTTTCAAATAAACATATTGGACTATAACCTGGTGTTGTGTGATTTTTAACTTTGTCCACCCCAGTCCAACATCAGCACCTCTACATCATGACTTTATCACCTTGGCCCTATTCTTTTTCATGAACAGCTTTCTAAAACATTGTGATTGATATCCCACAGTGCCACATTCATCATTTATGCACTTAGCTTCAATGTTTTAATGAACTTTTAATGGTCTTCAAGAACATTAAATCTCTAAAAATATTCAGACTGCTATTTACATACCAAACAAGCTCAAAACTAGGACTTTCCTGCTGAAGGGCTTAAGCCCGAAATGAGGATTCTCCGGCTGTTCAGAGGCTGCCTGACCTGCTGTGATTTTCCAGCTCCACACTCTTGACTCTAAACTAGGATTGGTTGGCTAAGCAGTTTTATTGACCCTGGATAAATTTTTGAAGCATGTCTCACAGGCAGCTTACCATTGGATGATGATATTATTAACACATGACACTCTGAAAATTATCTCAAAATGGACTGGAAAACCTGTCAATTTTGTTGGGCATAGTTCCAGTGTGATTCAGATTGAAAATTAGTGATACGATAATTGTAACTTTGCGAAATGTATTCTGAGTTAAATATGAGTATTGGTTAGATGGGATCACGTTTCGTGAATTTCAGTGTAACAAAATAAATATGCTTGAAATTGATTTTCTCTCATTTCTAAACTAATTATTATTTTACACAATGTTACAAATACTTTCCTACAGTGTTGAGTCAAAAACCACTGTAACAATGATTATGTCTGATTACATTGCTTCTAAATAAAGGTACAACATCATGATCTGTTCTGTATCTCTCCCCAAAGTTGCTCGCAAATGTCCTCCACACAAACACATTTTCCTTGACATGTTATATTTGTACTGAATGGAACTATTTCTGGTGTTTATGTAGTGGTTTTCCTGTTGAACAGGTGGACGACATTGGTCTATTATGTCTACAATTAGGGATTGACCCACAAACAGTATTGTGTCTGTACAGCAATGTCTCTGGGGCCTAAAATGCCATTAACAAAATCCTCAAAGATAAATATATATTTTAAAGTTGTCATTAGTATGCTGTGATGAATTAACATTTTCTCTGCCTCTATACTTCACTAAAACAATTTCATGAGATGATTTGCTGGAGAATTGCAAGAAACAAAGTTTAGTTTTTATTAAAAGAATAAACACTAGAGTACAAAAATCAGAAAAGTCAACTCTTTTGGCATAAGTTACATTGTTTCACTTTTATATAAATCTGTAGAATTTGTAATTTATATTTCTTTATGTTGTGAAAAAAGTGATAGATTAGCCTGGTAAGGCATTCAAGGACACATTAATTTCAAAATCAATTCATTTAATGAATTTAAAAACAGTTTGAGGATTTAAGAACAAATCCATCTCTATTTCTGAGCCTTTGAACAGTCACTTACAACATATTAAGGAGAAGCAGTTGTATAAATGAAAGTAAATATTACTCACTTGTAACAGTCACCATTACTGGTAATTGATTGTTGTTGAAAATAAATTACTACTTACATTTAATTATTGGTGATACCAACAAATCTCTTGCTGAAATCTATTGTAAATGATGGTAAAAGTGTTTAAAGTTATAAAACGGGAGATTGTTATTTTTGAAGTCAATTTGAGCTTGATGGCCTGCACTGCATATGATTTCTATCAGCTGCAAAAGCCACCACATTTGACTTCCTATTTTGGAAAGGGTTACTTGACAAATAGTTGCATGAAATATTTCTGTGAGTTTTGGAATATGTATTCTGAAGTGGTCTAAAACAACAGGCTGTGGTTTTAAAACTCAGATTCAGCCAATGATCTTACTACAAAATGTTACTATAGGCTCAGCATTTAAATGGTCAAGTCCAATTGAAGATTCTGAACATTTAATCAAGAGTCAGCCACTTATTCCCCAAAATTTTAGATAACACATTTGGAGGTCATTCAACAAAACATGTGGAAGTAATTTCAAAGCAAGAGTAAAACAAAATAAAATAATTTACTCCAAAATTAATATTAAATATTAATACTCAACCCTGCATTTCAGCAGCAGGTTAGCAATAACCTACATATCAATTGTCCCACAGCTGATCGCAGTCTCATTTCTAAGTTGCAAGCCCCGCTCCGAGCCTTGGGCCCAAAAATTGAGGCTGCGTGACAACCTGGCCATGTTAAATTGCCCGTAGTACTAGAAGCATTAGTCAGAGGGAAATGGGTCTGGGTGGGTTACTCTTCAGAGGGTCGATGTAGACTGATCAGGCCAAAGGGCCTGTTTCCACACTGTAGGGAATCTAATCTAATCTAATCTAACACTAAGGCTGGGCCATCATTTTGGAGGTACCAATTTTTGGATGAGGCATTAAATGAAGGCCCTGCCCAAGGGGGATGTATAAGATCCCGTGATGCTATTTTGAAGAGGACAGTTATCCATTAGTCAGTATCTATGCTTCAATCAACACAACTCTGAAACAAATTATCTCTTATTATCATATTTCAGTAGACTGTGCACAACCCCATTGTTGCACCATGTACATCACTGCAGTGACCAGGCTTCAGAAATATTTCATTAGTTATACAGCAATTTGAGGTACATTTTGGTTATGAAATGCGCTGTATAAATTCAGTCCTTTTAATTTATTTGTCATATATTTAAAATAGGAAGATATCACAAGATGCTTCAGTTATAAATTTAAAAATTGGCGCTGATGTAAATTAGATCATCAGAGTGTTATCAGTGGGGTGTGGGGTTCTTAAAGAGGATAACAAAATGAGAGACAATGTTGTTTAGGGTCCGAAGCTGAGGCTACAACATCAATGCGAAAGTGAAAGGGATCGGGGAAACTAAAAATGAGCGAACATTGCGTTTTTGGAGTTAAGGGTGGAGAACGTTACATAAATGTAGTAAATGGCAAGAGGGGGCTCAATGGATGAACACAGTTAAGGGAATTTTAAAGTCATGGTGTTGGACTGGGAAATGCAACAATTAACACAATAGATCTGATGTTGGAATAAGAGTCCAATAGTGTGGTGCTGGAAAAGCACAGCAGGTCAGGCAGCATCTGAAGAGCAGGAGAATCGACGTTTCGGGCATAAGCCCTTGATCAAGAATGAGACTTGTGGGCGGGAGGGGGGTTATCTCTCAGCCCCCTTGCTCCACAAGCCTCATTCCTGATGATGGGCTTCTGCCCGAAACGTCGATTCTCCTGCTCCTCTGATGCCGCCTGACTTGTTGTGCTTTTCCAGCACCACTCTCTCGACTCTGAGCTCCAGCGTCTACAGTCCTTATTTTTTTCCTTATGTTAGAATAAACCTTTTTTGACCAAAAACATAGTTAAACCTCTGTGAAATAAATCAAGATGCGTATCTACGTGAAAGGTGCTACATAAATGCAAGCTGTTGTTAAGGGCCTCCATTTAAAGCAATGAAATTCCTACAACAACTCTGTAATTAACTCAGATCCTCACCCCTGACGTTGAAGGTAAGCTCACTATGGGAAATACTTTAGCAAATAAGCACAAAGAACAGATACAAATGTTTCATTTTGCGTCTGTCTTTTAAAGTATTATCTTTCTAGGTGAACTCTGATATAGCAACCAGAGACATATCAAGAACTCACAACCTATCTGAAGTGGGAGCTCAGCTTAAAAGGTAACATCAACATTGATCCAAGTGCTGACTCGTAACTGAATCCAAATCCATGTCGTTTTCAATGGAACGAGTCGATTTGGAACATGTTGATTGATCGAGCGGTGGAACTGTGTTCAAAGTAACTTTCAAAGAGTCTCTGAAAATTTGTTTTAAAACTTGGTGAACATTTTGACGGGAAGGGAGGGAGAGGGATGCAGGGCTTAGGTTACATTAAAGATGAGATTCCCTGCAGATGAAACAGGCCGTTTGGCCCATTAAGTCCAGACCAGCTTTTCAGGAAAGAGTAGGGTGGGATTAATTGGACCACTGTGGAGTTTGTACATTCTCCCTGTGTCTGCGTGGGTTTCCTCCGGGTGCTCCGCTTTCCTATCACAATCCAAAAGAAGTGCAGGTCAGGTGAATTGGCCATGCTAAATTGCCCATAGTGTTGGGTACATTAGTCAGGGGTAAATGTAGCGGAATGAGTCTGGGTGGGTAACTCTTCGGAGGGTCGGTGTGGACTTGTTGGGCCGAAGAGCCTGTTTCCATACTGTAGGGAATCCAATCTGATCTAATTTCAAAAAGAAAAAAAAACACAACACAAGCACGATGGGCCAAATGGCCTCCTTGTAGTGTTTCAGTCCGGGCTGTGCAGTTGTCCCAATGTCAAAGTGACATTCCGGACGAGCTCTATCTCGTGAGCTGCCTGCCCTCGCCACCCCCAGAGAAATGTTACCTACCCCTTTCCTCTGGTTGCTCAGACAGAAGGTGCAGATGGACCTGGGCTGCGAGCCCTCATACTCATTCTGGCTGCTGTAGACGGTGGTCAGGCACGGCTGACCATCCACAGACTCCTCTCCCACCAGCAGGATGTTCCCCAGGTGGGAGATGTAGCTGGAGGCCAGGCGGAGGGTCTCGATTTTGGAGAGTTTCCTATCGGCGGGTTCGGTGGGGATGAGGGTCCTGAGGGCGCTGAAAGCTGTGTTCACGCTGTGAGTCCTGTCCCTCTCCCTGGCGTTAGCCGCTTGTCGGTGCTTCACCACCATGGTACTCTTGGTACAGGCCAGCCTCCTCCGTTTGCCCGAACCGCCGCAACAGTCCAAGGACTGATCGGAACCTTCGCTCTCATTCGCATCATCGTCGGAGTGAAGGCTAATGTCCGGGTAAAAATGCCGGACCGGTCTCAGCATGGTGAAGGCCATGGATTCCACCAAACCCCCCCTCCAACACAACCCACACACATCCACCCCTCCCCCTCCCCACCCCCTCCACCCTCTCTCCGTACTGCCCCCAACACTCTCCCCTCCTGACTCTCAATGGCCCCGCGGCTTCTCAATGGGAAGCTCTTTGTAGACCTCAATCAAGAGCAGACTCTTCAAAAAGAAAATAAAAACAAAAGTAACTCCCTCCTGATCCACCGGCTGCAGGAACACAACCCCCCTGGTCTTCTGTCATTCAAATCTGTTGTGATAAAAGTCCAAAATCCCTTTATATCCCAGAGGAGGGGCTTGAAGAGACACGCAAGTCCTGCAGAATCCAATTGCCAGCGGAGTTTATCCCGACCCTCCTGTGGGAGCAATCAATGGCTTTATCAATTATCTGTCAAAAGCAATGATTTTTCATTATTCAAAAAAAGTACATTAGAAGTAATTCACGACTCTTTCCAAAGGGAGGAAGGGACTATTTCATTTGAAAGTTAAACACCTGAGTTTTTTTTAAATGTTTGTGCTCGGGAGTAAGCAGAAATTGCCCTTTCACTGATCGCTCGCGCTCTCCTTTTTCCAGTTGCTGGGGTTTCTTGCACAGAATGCAGGCCTTTCCTTCCCAGCCCTTTCTCATTCCAAGCCCGCAAGGTTTAATTACAAGTGCATATTCCCCCAGCTCCCCGCGTCTGTTAAATATTGCAGCTGGGTTTCCGTTCCAGAGTTACCTAGTGTGTTTTTTTTTCTCTCTCTTTAGCCTCCCGACATTATCGAAAACAGATTCCTCAGTCCTCCCTGGCTCTGCTGGTCCCCCTCATAGGATATTGAGGTTTTAAGATGTAAGTAGAGTTCCCGAGAAGGAAACAAAACGCAGGTAAAACAAAATGATTTTCTATTTCCGACCTCAGTGATAGTTAATGATCATTGATGATTTTAATTCTGATGTGTGTGTGTGTGTGTGTGCTTGGACCAATTCTTTTTGAATGCAACATGCACATTAAAGGACAAATTATTCCACTTTAAACCTCTACCACAAACAAAAATGGAAACCAGGACCCTGAGAAACCCTTTCATTAACGGCCCCATTTCATACACGCAGCAGTACATTCGAGAATCACCTTTTTTTTCTCCAGTGCTTTGGTTGAGTTCTGTTCGGCTCTCTGCTGGACAGATTGGTTTGCAGGAGGTGAAATGAAAAGATATAGAGAGGCGAACTTCCGAGCGCTGTCTATTTTCGTGGCCATATCTGCAGTTCACTGTGACCAGCGCTGGCGTTACACAGGGTATGGACCCATTCACACAAGGCACATACACAGCACAACACACAGAGACACAGGGGAACAAACAGCGGCAGAACCTCCAGGCGGACGCTCGACTCTAGACTGGATTTTTCTCGGCAATCCAGACTCAAGCCGCCACTTCCTTGAGGGAACAATGAGAAACGCCAGGAGAAAGCAAAATGCAAACATCAGATACTTCCCCGTGATGATGCGCGTGATTCTTTCAAACAGACTTCCCTAAACTTTCCCCCCTTTAGTGGATGAAGAGATTCCAAAATACTCCAGGAAAGCGCAATGATGGCTGACTTCACCAATTTGCCGTAGCGGAATGGCAGAAATGGTTATTCCTAATCTTTGGTTTATGCCTTTGTATTTCAGCAAAAAAGTAACTGTGTAGGCAACAGAGAACGAGTGCCTTAACAGATGCATATATACAGAGACAGAGATGCAATCGACTCAAATATGACACAATGAAACACTTACAAATAAGGACCATTAGATACAGCAAACATTTCCAGATACACACTGTTAAATAGATTCGCTCCTGGTGGGTATTTTACTGCTCACTGAGGGAGTCCAATTGCTGTGTGAAAGTGCTTTTTAAAAAAAATTTAACCTATTTTTATAATCAACCTGTTTAGACACATGCCTCTGGAGCAGGTGGAACTTGAACCCGGGCCCTCCTGGTCCAGGGATAGGGGCACTACCACTGCGCCAGAGATAACGTGCACTGAGAGCTCTGGATAGAGATGGTTCTGCTTTTCTTTGCTTGCTCTAACACCTGCTACTGCTGTGTGTCGGAGACAGTTGCAGGGTGACTGGTTTAGTAACGGACTCGCCTTCCTTAGTCGTCCCGGAATGGGACTTGAATCCCGAGCTTGTGGGTCAGAGGCAGTGACCCGGCTCCCTGCAGTACAAACCCCGCCACCCCTCAGCGTATATGGACCCATTCACACAAGGCACATGCATACAGTCACAGCACAACACACACACACACAAACAGACATATACGGACACACCGATACACAACACACAGAGGCACACAACAGACACACACAACACACAAACATACTACAGACACACAGATACACAACATACACACAGATACACAACACATACACCACAGACAACATACACACACATACAAACACACACACATGCCTTGTGGGAGTACCCGCTCCACATGGAATTAAAGAAAGTTCCTCATCGCCTTGCCAAGAGCTTCTGGGAAGAAGGGTGTTGGCACTTAGCCTCTGATGAAAGGTCCTGACCGAAATGTCGTCTTTCTGATGCTGCCTGACCTGTTGTGCTTTTTCCAGCTTCACACTTTATCGCCTCGAACTTTCCAGCATCTGCAGTCCTCACTAACTCCAACGTAACCCCTCACCCCTTCATATCTTTTAATAACAAAAATTTGGCGATTCCTCAACACCCCGGTCCCCAATTTCCCTTACATTCCACGGGATTGAGAGTAAATGCAGATTTTCCCAGCAGCGTCCATCGGCAAGCACTCACTATCTCTCTCTCTCACATACATACACAGCCAAATCTAACTACAAATTCACCAGCACTGTGTTTACTCTCACTCTGTCAGAATAGTGTCTCAGTAGCATACCTGTTAAGCATTGTGTGGAAAAATTGAATTATATAGAGTCACATAATCCGCTATAGGAAGATATTAATAAACTGGAGAGATTTCAGAAAAGATTTACCAGGTTGTTGCCTGGAATGGATGGTTTGAAATATAAAATAGGCTGGAACATGTTTCCACGAGAGCATAGGAAGATGGAGGGTGATCTTACAGAGATTTATAAAACCATAAGGGACATGGATAAGGTAAATAACAAGGGTCTTTTCCCTAGGTGGAGGAGTCGAAAACTAGAGGGCATAGGTTTGAGGTGAGAGGGGAAGGATTTAAAAAGGACATGATAGGGCAACCTTTTTTTACACAGAGGGTAGTTCGTGTGTTGAAGGAACTGGCAGATGAAGTGGTGGATGCAGGTACAGCTACAACGTTAAAATGACATTTGGGTATGTACATGAATAGGAAAGGTTTGAAAGGATATGGGCGAAATGCAGGCAACTGGGACCAGTTTAGTTTGGGAACATGGTGGGTGTGCACCAGTTCGACCGAAGGGTCTGTTTCCATGCTTGTATGACTCTGTTTATCAAGTAGGGCACGGAAAGGATAATAGACAAGGTCTTTTCCCTGGAGTGGAGGAGTCCAGAACTAGAGGGCATAGGTTTAGGGTGAAAGGGGAAAAAATTAAAAGGGATCTGAGGGGCAACTTTTTTATGCAGAGGGTGGTACGTGTATGGAATGAGCTGCCAGAGGATGTGGTGGAGGCTGGTACAATTGCACATTTAAAAGGCATCTGAATGGGTGTATGAATAGGAAGGGTTGAGAGGGATGTGGGCCAAGTGCTGGCAAATGGGACTAGATTAGGTGAGGATATCTGGTTGGCATAGACGAGTTGGACGGAAAGGTCTGTTTCCGTGCTGTACGGCTGTATGAATCCCCACAGTGTGGAAAGAGGCCATTCGAGGTAAAAACAATGCCTGCTGTGCTCTTCCAGCACCACTAATCCAGAAAGAGGCCATTCGGCCCATCGAGTCTGCATCGCTGCCACAACCCCCCCCCCCCCCCCCCCCCCACCCACCCAAAGAGCCCCGACCCTATTCCCGTAAACCTACATTTATCATGGCTAATTCCATCTCGCTTACGTATCTGCAGACACGACAGGACAAGTTGAGCATGGCCAGTTTGCCGGAATTGCATATCTTTGCACTTAAAACATTCAGGACTCCGACCACTCTAACCTGACTGTTTTGGAGCCTGTGAATCTCCACGGCTGCCGTGACAGACTCAAACATTTTCAGTACAGAACGGGGCCGTTCGGCCCATCAAGTTTTGACGGGTCAATAAAGACTTCACAAGACACTAATCTCATTTTCTGTTACAGTGTTTGTATCGAAGTTCATGTCACCTTATTGTGATCGAATGTTACTTAATTCGAAATTCAATCTTTAATCTGGAACGAGTGAACAGAAAGGAGTTCTTTTTTAAAAATTCTGAATCCTTAGATCTCTGGGCCCAAGCTTTCTCACAGATCTCTTGGGAATGTAAAATCTCGGTTTGCACCCCGCAGTGAAGTTTGAGACTAGATAATAACCAAGAAGAATCCTTAAATTAACTGGAAAATGCACAGATTCCGATCGATATCTGAAAATAAGGTTTTAATTCATTCTTCCAGTTTGCCTATGGGTTTTCCACCGAGAATTTCATTTCACTCTCAGCCTTGCAGCGTTTCAGGGGTTTTGCTCCTGGATAAGCGTTGGGGCCTCTAAGAGTTCGCCTGGATTTGGGTTTATTTCCACAGAGCCCTGCAACTTCCAACCGGCCATGCATGGAGCTGGGTGCAAGCTCCAAAACCACCACGGCCAATGATAAATCCCACTCCCCGGCCTTTAAAGGGAAGATGTGTAAAATAACTGATAAAATAATAATTTGATATGTAATTTCTACAGGATCAAATTTGAAAACAAAATGATCGAGGACTGTCCTTTCTCCTTGTCTAAATCTGGAACTGACTCCCCCCACCCCCCACCCCCTCCCAGCAATCGGCTCCGTTATGTTTTGAGCAAGTTTAAGCATGTTGTTTTATGCTTTCCCGCTTTCTCCAGCACGTCCTTAAACAATTCTACCAAACAAAACAATCCTTCGAGAGTAAAGTTCTCGAAATAAATCGACTGTGCAAAAACTTTAGAGCAGCCTGGAAGAATTGTCAGGCTGGATTTAAAGGAGATTTCTTTCCTGTTATGATATTGGCCATTTAGCGAGGAAAACTGACGCGTGTAATCGTCAGCTAGGTATAAGTTTAAGACTATAAAGTTATTTTAAATAAGCTTAATATTATAAAATATTAAAACCTACAAGAGACTTAATTAAGCAAGTCCTTAAAATCTTATGGTTGAAGAAAAATGTGTTTTTTTATTTCAGTAAGACGTTGAAACGCAACGAAATAAACTTTCCATACCACAACTTCCATTCTATTTGTACAAATGTTCGCATTTTGCCTTGCCCTGAAAATGCAGCAGCACAGTGTAACCCCTGCACTCCGAGATCTCATCGCTCTTTATCAGCGAGAGAAATTTGGGGTACCCAATACAAATATTTGTCTGTCCAGCAGCGTCCTGGGGGGGGGGGGGGGGCGTTGGAAGTTCCTGGCAGTTTTACAGCCTGGTTCTGGCCGCTGACTTCCCCCACCACCTCCCAGCTTGTTTTGCTTCTCGGCCTCCCCGCCGTGATTAAAAGCGCCGGGGCTGAGCTGGAGAGGAGACCACAGGTGCGCATTCTGAACTCCGAGCTTCTGTTGTCGGACCCCCCGACACTACCACATAAACAGGCAAGGCGCGCCCGTCTTCATTACAAACTGGGGCACGCCAGGGACGGATGGGAATATTTTCGCTGCCCCTTCTTATTTGCGCAGTGGATTCATTTTAAAATGCGCCGGAGAACAAACTCAACGAATCGAAAAAGAATCTCCTCTTCCTTCCACCCTTATTTCTAACAATTGTGGAATTTTGGATAAATATTTACTCTGCAAACAACCGTCGATTTATTTGTTATCGCAAGTGTGTTACACTTTTAAACAACATTTTTGTTGTCTTCATCCTGATTTCATTTCAGACGCATTATTTTTTTTTTGCAAAACCATTACCTTACCCAACAGATTTATTGAAGGAGGGGGGAGAGGCGGCCTATAATGATTTGCTTCGTATCAGTTTGATTTAGTTGTTTTAATCATTCGTTTTGGATTTCAAACGGGATCAGGTTAGCATTAATATATTAACTTGCATCTTGTTGTAGATAGTCATTTTACCAAAAATAACATCAGGACAAATGCAAGAATGACTATTTACACAATAATTTACATCAGACGAGGTAGGAACGCTGATTATTGGCTTCACTTGGTATTTCTTGATACGATCTACCTTAAAGATTCGACCACTACGTTTGGCATGGACTAAGGGCTATTCGACTGATCAAACCCATGCTAACTCCTTACAGATCAACCTGATCAGTTCCATCCACTTTCCCCTCTGCCCGTTCATCCTGAAAGCTTGTTTCCTTCTAATCTCTATTTGAAATCATGAACTGTCTCTGATTCTGTCACTCTCCTTGGCAGTAAGACATAGTGTTCACATGTGAAATCCAAGTCTATTCTACACTGCCACCTGGACTCCCTCCTAATTCTTGCTGTCACATTAACCACCATACTGATCCTCAGCTTCAATATGCCTCTGCAACTTGAGATTAAAAAAACTGAATATTCTGGAAGTACTCAGCAAGTCAGGCAGCATCAATGGACAGAGGAACAGAGTTTGATGCTTTTAACTTCTTTAAACATTGCCATTCACGCAACTACAATTTCCAGATCATTATGTTGCTCCCTCTTGTAAATGCTTGACTGGTGAGGGTGTCAGGTGAAGGTGGAATCAGATTCAATACCCCAGTGAGATTCAAACATGATATAATTATCTGAGTGAGGTAACCATTAGCTCCTGCGACTATAGGACTGCATTTTCAATCATCCAAAAGACAAGGGGGTGACAAATGTTGGGGATGGAGGAATGGGGTATGTTGTTGAAGCAAGAACATTATACTTCTTCATTTTCCAGTCCCAAAACCATGTCAAGGGGATAGGAAGTGCTGGGCTTTTGCCCAAAATGTTGATTTTCCTGCTCCTCAGATGCTGCCTGACCTGCTGTGCTTTTCCAGCACCACTCTAATCTAGACTCTGATTTCCAGCATCTGCTGTTCTCACTTTTGCCAAGTATTGCATTGGCCATTTAGGTGTTTAAAATTGTTAATGCTTTGTGTCCTCTGTGTAGTGTTGTTTTATAAACCCTGAATTAATTTATATCCAATCATGTGTCAATGCAATGGTGGCACAGTGGTTAGCACTGCTGCCTCACAGCGCCAGAGACCTGGGTTCAATTCCCGCCTCAGGCAACTGACTGTATGGAGTTTGCACATTCTCCCCATGTCTCTGGGTGCTCCAGTTTCCTCCCACAGTCCAAAGATGTGCAGGCTAGGTGAATTGGCCATTCTAAATTGCCCGAAGTGTTAGGGGAATGGGTCTGGGTGGGTTGCGGATTGGTGTGGACTTGTTGGGCCGAAGGGCCTGTTTCCACACTGTAGTAATCAAATCAATGCCAACCTACTTAATATGTCAGTTAGAAAAACAGAGAAAGGGAGTTCATTCAAAATGCCATAAAGGTTCCCGGAAGAGTGTTGTACACAGCAGATTCTAGGCTTCTCATTTTCATTGTAATTAATTTTACTTATGTTCAGATGTAGGATAAAACTACTTCTAATATAAACAGCACCAACATTAGCCAACATGGATCCGAACATGGTTAATATCAAGACTGCAGGGTCATGGAAAACTGTCCCTCTCAGTAATGCTGGGTCCAACCATATGTAGAGAAGGGATTTGCTGCTTGCTCCACCTTGAAGGATCCAGCTTGCCCCACAGTTGCTGAGAGGGATTTTCTGAGGTTCCCTTTCCCAATAATACTGGAAGGCTGCCAGTAATGACTGGGCCTTGTGTTGGAGTGATTGAGTGGAAGTCTAAGACAATAGAATGCATAAACAACAGCAGCTGTGCATTTAAAGGGGTCCAGGCCACTTCCTGCTTGGTTTTTCCTTCTGGTTGGGTCTTTCAGGATGTTTTAGCATCCAGTCAGGCCCAGGACAAAGGCTTGGACTGCTCGCAGTTCTGAAGGAGCCCTGGATGCCATAGCTAAGGGGGGGCCAGTCAAAGGCGGGGTGCGGGGGGGGTTGGCAGTTGACATCCTTTGACCCAATGTTAAGTCTTCTCCAGATTGGCTTTTCTGCCTTGGGTTGAAACAGTTAAGCTTTGTCTTCAATTTGGGAACACAAATGTGAATAGTTTGATGAAATTTGTCAAGATAATTGACAAACTAAGACTGGTGATTGGATGTGCGATAAGGGCAGCCATGACCTATTTGTATGGTGGAGTAGGTTTGAGGGAGGGAGTAGCCTAGTTTTGTTTTGCTATTAAACACAGAACAGTAGAGCACAGGAACAGGCCCATCACCCCATCACTTTGGTGCTGACTATGATGCCATTCTAAACTAATCCCATCTGCCTGCATAAGGTTGATATCCCTCTATTGCTGCCTTTTCGTGTGCCTGTCCAAATGCCTCTAGTCCAGCCTGTTCATGAGTCTGTCCAAATGCCTCTTAAATGTTGCTATTGTATCAGGCACCTACCACCCTCTGTGCAAGAAAACTTGCCTCGCACATCTGCTTTAAACTTGCCTCCTCTCAGGTTAAACCCCCTAGTGTCTGACATTTCCACCCTGGGAGAAAGGCTCTGATTTTCTACCTCTCACCATTTTATATACTTGTATTAGGTCACCCCATCAGCCTCTGACACAATATCAAAAACAGTCCAAGTTTGTTCAAACTCTCCTGAAAGCTAATGTACTTCAATCCAGGCAACAACCTGGTCTTTCTTTTGGACTCTGTCCAAAGCTTCCACATCCTTCCCTTAGTGTGGTGACCAGAACTACATACAATACTCCAAATGTGTCACTCGACCCGAAACATTAACTCTGCTTTCTCTACACAGAATGCAGCCAGACCTGCTGAGATTTTCCAGCAATTTCTGTTTTTGCGGCATAACTGAAATCTTATACAGTTGCAGAATGACTTGCCGACTTTTAGACTCAATGCCCTGACTGATGAAGGTAAGCATGGCAGACGCCTTTACCACCTTATCCACTTGTGTTGCCACTTTCAGGGAGCTATGGACTTGCATCCCAAGATCCCTCTGTATCTCAATGTTCCTAAGAGTCCTGCTATTCACTGTATACTTACCTCTTGCATCTGATGTCCCAAAATGCATCACTTCACACGTCTCCAATAGCTACATGCAGCAGATGGAAGTTGATCATCTTTATGGAAACTGTTTGGCCTGTCTAACACTGTCACTGAGAAACTCACACTCCTGTTTCATCTGTCAGTCACACTCGAAGGAAATTTTTATTGATGGTGGGCTATTGACGAGCTTTTGCTGATGGTATGTATAATGATTGTAACGAGGTCAGCCAGGTGGATCTCAAAGAATATGCATTTCCTGATTGGGGCTGTTAATTTGGTCCAATCAGGAAGACTTGGCTGACAGAAATAAACAAGGAGAAAATGAGGACTGCAGATGCTGGAGACCAGAGTTGAAAAGTGTGGTGCTGGAAAAGTGCTGCCTGGCCTGCTGCACTTTTCCAGCACCACAGAAATAAACAAGGGTGCCACTTGATGTTTTTCACTGTGTCCGACACCTGCACACACATGACATTGGCGCTGGGGAAAAATAAGCACTACCCGCTGTTAGGGGGAAAATAAAGAGAAAAAAAGAAAACAAAAAATAAACAGGAGTGCCAGAGGTTCTGCTCACTCGGAGAGGTGCCTCTGAGGGAACTGAAAAAAAAATTTAAAAAGTAAAGAAAAGATAAACAAGGGTGTCAGGGATTCTGTTCACTCTGAGAGCTGACTCCGAGGGAGCTGGATCAGTGCCAAGGACTCGCCACATGTAAATTAAGGGGGTCTTGGTGATGGAATGCAGGCCTCTGAGGAGTTATTTCAGTGGTGACAAGAGAAAAGCAATCCCCTGAAGAAATTCGCTCGCAACTGTCATCTTTGAATTGGGGTAAGCATTTCTGGCAACATGCTGTTATTTGGGAAGCTTGCCTTGTTTGTTCCTGACATTGAAGACTGGGCCCAGTGTGTGAAAAGAATCCAGGCAAATGACATTGTGGCAGATGAAAAGCAACAAATAATTCTCCTGACAGCTTGTGGACCCACAGCTTTTTCAGTTATTAGGAGCTTAACTTTCCCAGAGGTACCAGGTACTAAAACTGTTCAAGAGTTGACAGATTTAGCTAAGGAATATTACAACCCCAAGCCGAATCTAATTCTGAGATGCTTTCAGTTTTACTCGGCAATGCTAGGGAAATCCGTGTCGGGATTTGTGACTAGGTTAAGATGACTGGCAGAGGGATGTGGCTTTGGTTTAACCTTTACGGAGATGCAGAGAGACCATTTGGTATGTGGGACTAATTTACATGATGTAACCATGTAAAAGCGGCCACTAGCTGAAGCCCAAGTGAACTTCAAACCGGCACAACAATTGGCTTTGTCATTGGAAAACGTGGTAGTTGGAGCATAAACGTTGTAGAGTATTCTGATGGAAGTGGACACCCTCACCAGACTGACTGAACATGGGGGTACCACTTGAGTTATGGCGATTGCACAGCCTCATTCAGGACACATCCTGAATAGACAGACCCTTAGGTCAGCCCCACAGCAAAACCCAAAACAAAGCCAAGCCTCGGCCAAATGATTAAAATGTTCTTAGGATCCAGGCTGGCAAGTCATTGTAGTTGCTGTTGCTATGCAGATGCAAGACAGTAAAAGAATCCCATTAGATCTAAACTGAGTAAGAGAACTCACAGGCCAGTATTAAGGAGAGTGCACACCCTGGAAAGTCCACCTACATGTGGTTTGAAACAGTTATATTGCTTAGCAACATCCAAATCAGAACCAATCAAAATAAACATCAAGTTAAATGGTCACCTGGTTCCATTGGAAGTTGATACTGGTGTGGCCATTTCAGTGATGGCAGAACCAGTCTTTAATAAAATTCATCTGGACCCCAACTCCTAAGTTTATGCAAGAACTTGGCTGGACTGAAAAGTTGTATGCAAGGGAATCTTTACAGATTAAGGGCACAACTTCAGTTCTAGCCTCTCATGACAAGCAGCTAGTTCAGTTACCACTGATTGTCGTAAAAGCCTCAGGTCCAAACTTGATGGGGCAAATTTGGTTGAGAAAGATTCACCTTGATTACCTCAACATTTTTCAATTAGAAAATAGCTGCCTGAGTGAAATCCTAATTAAATACCAGAAGTTTACCAGGAAGGTCTAGCAACTACCAAAGGAGCCAAGGCCATCTTGCATGTTGACCAGGAAGCCATTCCACGATTCTGCAGGGCCCACCCAGTCCATTTGCCTCGCGGGCAAATGTAGAGGCATAAATTAGAAGGTGGGAAAGTGAAGGAATCATCAAACCAGTCCAGTTTGCAGAACAGGCAGCACTGGTCATATCGATTGTGAAGCCCCATAGGTCGGTTCGACTTTTATGAGGATTTTAAACAACAGTAGACCACTTTTTGCAGCTGGCTAAATACCCAATCCCTCACACAGAGGATTTGTACACAAAGCTGGCAGAGGGACTGTCCCTCATGAAGCTGGACAAGAGCCATGCGTACTTGCAATTGAGGTCAGATAAGAATTCCCAGAAGTATGCTACAGTTAATAAATGTAAGGATTTGTACCAGTACGAGACTGCTATTTGGGGTATTGTCAATCTGTGCAATTTTTTAGCGGATGTTGAGAAATATTTTACAGGCTACCCCGGGTCACCATTTATCTAGATGGCGTGCTAATGCCAGAGAAGACTAATAAGGAACACTTTAAGAACTTGAACATAGTCCTTAAATGTTTCTCCCAGGTGGATGTATACTTTAGAAGGCACCCCAAGTGACCAACTTGGACTACATAGTCAACAAGACTGGGTTACACCTATTGGAAGATAAAGTGAGAGCAATCAAAAGTGCCTTGGCCCCCATGTCTGTACGAGACCTTAGACTCATAGATTCACACAGCACCGAAAAGGCCCTTCAGCCCTTTGAGTCTGCACTGACATAACTACCAGTAGAAAGGTCCTCATCCCAATTTCCTGCACATGTCCCATATCTTTGAACATAATGATATTTGAAGTACTCATCTAAATATTTTTTAAAGTTGTAAGGTTTCTGGTCTCCACTATGCGCCCAGGCTTGGGTCTTTCCTTGGGCTGGTAAATTATTATGGAAAGTTCATACATAACCTGACACCTTTGCATCAATTTAAAAAAAAATCAGCTTTGCAAATGAGTCAAGCCATAGCTTTCAGGGAAGTGAAGGAACCGCCATCATTCTCAAAGGTGTTGGTGTCATCTCATTCCTAATGCTGTCTCGGCCATGTCAATAGTTGGTTGCCACGTTTGGAGCATCATCAATTCATTGAGTTAATTGAGAATATGCAAAGCATTCTAACTTCATTGTGATGGCTAATATATCTGGAGAGTGGTGTAACAATTATTTTCAATCCATCTGTTTGGAAACACTTCCAGGGCATTCAGGACATAAACCCAGAACTTCTGGGATAGAGATAGGGATGCTAACAATGCAGCAACAGAACCTTAAACTCTACCAGTCGCCATGATGAGATTTGAAACCATGGCCTGAGAGCATTAGCCTTGGATCCACCTAGCAGAGGATTACCAGTCCAGTGACATTACCACTATATCACCATTTCCCCAGATAGTGGTGTATGGCCATCTCTTCACGCCAGCTTGAAGCATGGGCCCATCCATAATATTGAACCTACAATGGTGGGCTCTGATACTATTGTGATGCTGCTGCTCCTTTAACAAGGTTATCCTGTCTTGGGCGTTTGTTTTCAGAGGGGTCGTAAAAACAGCAATTCCGAAAATTCTGGCTTTCAATGGATTTTCGGGCCAGTTTGATTAGAGCTAACATATATTGCCTCAAGTAAAAGACTTCCAAGTTTAAAAAAAATTTCGAATAGGTTAAGTTATTCGGTATTCTGTTCTCTTTTGTTTGTCTTGTAAATAAGTTCTGTTTTGTTTAAAATTAAGCGGTTTAACCAGTGACATATCTCCTGGAATATCCACGTTACACCTGTTAAAACAACAACCAATGTTCGAGGCTGGACTACTTTCTTGAAATGTTTCAAGGGGGTCAGGCCTGGTCCATAACACTATGGGGAACTGGTCCATAACACTATGGAGACGTGGTCCATAACACTATGGAGACGTGGTCCATAACACTATGGGGACCTGGTCCATAACACTATGGGGAACTGGTCCATAACACTATGGGGAACTGGTCCATAACACTATGGAGATGTGGTCCATAACACTATGGGGAACTGGTCCATAACACTATGGAGATGTGGTCCATAACACTATGGAGATGTGGTCCATAACACTATGGAGACCTGGTCCATAACACTATGGAGATGTGGTCCATAACACTATTGGGACCTTGGTCTCCGATGTTTGTGAGTAAACTCTGTCAGGATTCATTCTGCTGGATAGGACATGAGCAAATTTGTTATAGTCCTATGATCTGCCCCACTCAAATGGAAATGGTAATATCTTGGTAACTATTAATCCAGAAGTCAGAACTAATGGTCTAAAAGCATGAGCTCCAGTCCTATTATGCCAGCTGGTAGAATTTAAAGTCAATGAATACATATAGACAAGCAAAACAAAAGTGTCAGCTGTGATGATCATAATTGTTAGAAAAATCCCCATTTGGGTCACTGATGTTGTTCAGGGAAGGAAATCTTCTATCCTTACCTGGTCTGTGACCTTGAACAATGTGGCTAACTCTTAACTACCCTCTGAAATGGTCCAGCAAACTGCTGCAGAAAAGTCTAATAAAGAAAAAAACTAGATGGACTGCTCAGCATCGACTTAAGCATTGAAATCATTCCAGTCTCTGAGTCAATGCCTGGTATTCCCTGGTTGTTGTGTCATCATTGTCTTATCAGACCTTAGGGGGTGCTCTCTTATTAAAGAGAAGCGACTGATGGTGATTTAACCTGAGGACCACCAGACTTCAGGCAAGGGAAGAGGTTGAGAAGGAGAGTCCTTCATGATAACCTCCAACCGGTGATAGGAATTGAACCCATGCTGTTGGCATCACAATGCTCTGTTAAGCAACAATCCAGCCAACTGAGCTAAACCAATTCCCTGTTCCCTAGTACCTTCACCACACACGGGCTGCAATGATTCAAGGGCCTCACCAGCTCTAGTCCAAGGACAGTTAATGATTGACAACAAATCCTGTCCTCACCAGCATCACTCTCATATCAGCATTCAAATGAGAAGCAGGGGTAGGCCTCTTAAGCTTGTTCTGCCATTCAATAAGGTCATGGCTGATCCGATTACTCCACAATCCCGCCGATCCCCAATCATCTGCTTGCTTATAATGCAGCTATCTATCTCTGCCTTGAGAATATTCAAGGACTTTGCTTCCATTTCCATTCTTGTACATATGTTGGGTTAAGATACCTTGTGGAGCCATGCAATTTGTTTATAGATATTTTCTAATCAACCTGTTCAGAGAAGTTATTATACACCACTGCAACAGGGGGGCCTTGAAGATACAACTCCTGACCCAAATGTAGGTGGCAGCACCATGGTCACATATTTTATTTATGTATTCATTCTGATGCAATCTGAAACATCTGAAACTTTGGCGGTGAATGGTATCCTTGCACTCATCCATGTTACTTTCATTTCAGGCAGAAATGCCTTAGGGACTGTCGAATGGTGGAAGTGAACCATGTGAGCAGAACTACACTATTTGACTCCTCAAGCCTGCTTCGCCCTTGAATAAGATCATGGCTGATCTGCCTGTAACCTCAATTCCATACCCAATAAACTTTCAACGCGCTGCTATTGAAAAGTTTACCCACTTCCTCCTTAAAAATATTCAAAGACTTTCTTCCAGTGGAGTTGCAGTTAGACAGGATGGTGAAGAAAGCAGTTAGCGTGCTCACCTTCATTGATTAGAGCATTGAGTATAAGAGTTGGGATGTCATTTTGCGACTGTATAGGGCAATCAGTGAGGCCACGTTTAGAATACTGCATTCAATTCTGGTCATCCTTCGATAGGAAAGATGTTAAATGTAAGAGGGTGCAGAAAAGATTTTTAAGGATGTTGCTGGGACTGGAGGGTTTGAGTTATAGGGAGAAGTTGAATAAGCTGGGGCTTTCTTCTCTAGAGCACTGGAGGTGAAGGTGTAACATTATAGGGGTTTATAAAATAATGGGGGCATGGTTAGGGTGAATAGCCAAGATCTTTCTCCTAGGCTGGGGGAGTCTAGAGAGGGGAAAGATTTAAAAGGGACCTGAGGATAAATTTTTTCACATGGATGGTGGCGTGTACCTGTATATGGAATGATCTGTCAGAGGAAGTGGTGGAGGCTGGTGCAATTACAACATTAAAAAGGCACCTGAAGGATATATGAATAGGAAGGGTTTAGAGGAATATGGACCAAATGCTGGCAACTGGGACTGGCCAGATTGGGACGTGCAGATGAGTTGGACCAAAGAGTCTGTTTCCATGCTATATGACTCTATTTTTAAAAAAATTCACAAGAAGAAACATTCCACATCCACCCTTTGAAAACCCCTCAGGATTTTACATGAGTCAATACATGTGTCTTATGCTTCTCAAATCAGGGCAGCTTCATGAATATCTGTAACACCTGGGCACTCATACAGACTTTCATGTTCATAAATGCTGTAACAACAATCAAAAGAGAAAATATGGTCACATGACTTCCAGCAATGAAGCTTTATTCTCTTGGGCTCCAGTCATTCTCTTCAGGAAAAGTGATGTAATCAATGATGCTGATAGACAGTGCATCAGTGACTAAATGTATGCAGTGATACATTGCAAGTCAACCAATATGGCAAATGCCATTCAGGGAAGGTTGACAGAAGACAGTGAAAGAAACTGTGATTCAACTTCCATGTATAATTGGAACAGTGGCGTGTGCCAAGTGTAACCAGGCACCAAGATTCTCTGTAAGAGATGCTATGGCACTATTAGTTACCCTTGGTATCCAGCAGTTATTCTTCTGTCAACATCTCAAAAGCAGATCATCCAGTCAATTTATGGGAGCTTACCATCGTTAAATTGATTGCTGCATTTTCTACATTGTAACAGTGACTACACTTCAGAAGTATTTCATTTGCTGTTAAGAGCTTTGAGAAGTCTGGATGTTATGAAGTGCATCATATAAAAGCAAGTCCTTTTGTATTTCTCCTTCCATGCCCCAGATATAGTCAAACATACTTGACCCATCACCCCAGAAAATCTGCCCTCCTGATCTTTACTGATCACCAAGAGTATTACAGTTCAGGAGCTAGCCTCCTTCCCTGGTGCAGCTGAACATATAAATGTGTCTTGTTGGATCTACCATGTAGAGCGATTACATAGTATGGATGCCTTTAAGGGAATACCAGACAAATGCAAAAGGGAGAAAATAAATGTAAGATATATTGATAGGTTGAGATGGAATTGGATGAGAGGAGGCTCTTGTGGATTGTAAACACTGGCATGGCTCACTTGGACTGTGCGGCATGTTTCATTACTATAACCTCGAGTAATATCCCAACTTGAGTTTCTAACCCATTTGATTTTAAACTAATCTGCCACTGGAATATTGCCACCCACACCTTTAGTCACCATTTTAAATCGACTTGAAAGGAAATTAACACTTTTCCCACATTTGATTTCTAGCCTGAAACCTATGTTGAACAATTGGCTAAAAGGATTTTCATATGGACAGTTGGTCTCATATACAGTACATGGTAAAAGGAAAAGACTCAATATAATTATGGCCTGAATGAAAACCTTTTGAAAATTAAACATTTAGATTTTCTTAAAATGATCTTGAAAAACAACCAATAATTATTGGGGAGACGTGTTTTTTTTTCTTTTAAAAATGTAGCTGAAGACTATATGGTTTGTTATTTGTAACTGATTAGTGAATTAGTCTGTGGAAAGCAGACTCCAAACATGAAGAATGTGGGACCACACATATTTTGCAACTGTTGGATCTGCTTTCATCTAATTGGGCCACAATATTGGCTAAAAATAGGAAATATAAACCCAGGCTTGTGAGAAAGGCTATGGTGGCACAGTGGTTAGCAGTGCTGCCTCACAGAGCTAGAAACCCGGGTTCAATTCCTGTCTCAGGCAACTGTCTGTGTGGAGTTTGTACATTCTCCCTGTGTCTGGGTGTTCTGGTTTCCTCCCACAGTCCAACAATGTACAGGTTAGGTGAATTGGCCCTGCTAAATTGCCTGTAGTGTTAGGTGAAGGAGTAAATGTAGGAGAATGGGTCTGGGTGGGTTGCTCTTCAGAGGGTCGGTGTGGACTTGTTGGGCCAAAGGGCCTGTTTCCACACTGTAAGTAAGCTAATCTAAGGCCTTCAAGTGAAAATATGAATTGAAGACGCATAAGGCAATTTGATTGTTCAGTGTAATTTAATTTATAAAGTCTTTACTGATGTTTCATAGCTTATTTTGAAACTTCAGTTACATGGAAAAGTATAACAAATTAAATATTTTCAGTCAAAATTTTGAGCAATGATTCACTTGGCCCCACTTTGTGTCTTTTTTTTGTCAGTTCCTGTAGCAGCCAGTCAAGAATAATCTTTTTCATAAATCCGCGGAAGATTATTTTCCATTGTCTTTACTTCATTTTGTTTTAGGTCCTCCTCTTCAATTTGCTGCTAATTTACTTTGGCCTAATCGATAAGGTATGACAGAAAGAGTGTGACAAGAAGTGATTTTTTTTGGACAGATACTTCTTTACAAAGTTTAAACTAATGCAGGGATGCCAAAGTGTACAGGCACTGATAGAGAGGGGAGAAAAAGAATCTTTATTGACAAGGTTTTACTGGAATACACCACCACCTGCAACACGTCTGTTTATTGCAGAGGCCTGTAGTTTGAGCTTTCTAACAGTTCCAGAGAACAATATACGGCACACAGTCTGGACTGTTAGATGAGATTCCTGCACATGGATAATATTAGCTCATTTTCACAGCATGTTAACGTAACCTTTTGGGGCTGTTAAAAAGGAAGCAAGTCCCAGCAAACATTATGGCACAGGCATCACACTTAAAAAGTATCATTCTTTAACATTAACATCAGAAAATAAAAATTGGATTTTGATGTGTCTGTCATTTCTCCTTACTTATCTTTGGTATGCATTAGTTATTTTAGGTTGCACTCATCTTGGATATTTTAATGAATCAATTCAAAACACCTATGGCAAAGGAGAGATTTTCTCCTGCTGCAGATGAGGCAAGTAGAAGTTTACAGCACAGAAGCAGATCCTTTGGCATGTAGTATCTGTGCTGGAAGTCTTCAAATATAACAAGAAAGAGAGTGTGCATTTTAACAGTACCTCTCAACATCTACAGATATCCCAATGTATTTTGCAAGTAATGAATTTTCAAGGTGCAGTCACACTTATTATGCTGGATAGTTGAGCTATGCAAAGCAAACAGAATATATACAACCAGTTTTGGGAGTGATTTTTTAAAATGGAAAATGCCAGTCAGTACTCCATATTACTCTTCTAGTAACATGTTAATGGGCAATGGTCTAATGGCCCAATGTTACCAGGCAATGGCTTGTGGTGTTATCGCTGGACTGTTAATCCAGAGACTCAGGTATTGTTCTGGGGTCCTGGGCTCGCATCCCAGCCATGACAGATGGTGGAAATTAAATTCAATAAATGTCTGGAATGAAGTGTCTAAAGATGACCATGAATCCATTGCTGATTGTCAGGAAAAACCCATCTGGTTCACTAATGTCCTTTAGGGAAGGAAACTGCCATCCTTACCTGGTCTGGACAATGTGTGACTCCAGACCCACAGCAATGTGGTTGACTTAACTGTCCTCTGGGCAATTAGGGATGGGTAATAGATGCTGGTCTAACCAGTGACACACACATCCTGTGAATTCATAATGAAAGAAAGGCACCTTGAAGTACATCTAAGGAGCCTGATACAGCCTCGGTTTAAGTTCTCATTCAAAAGACCACACCTCCAACAACACTGACAGAGTTAGATGATACAGGAATAAATTAACAGGCTGAGCTCTTTTCTTTTGAAGACAGCAGGCTGAAGGATGAGCCCCTCAACATTTTTAAGATTGCAAAAGGATTTGGGAGAGTAGAATAAAGGAAACTTTGTAGGGGAGACCAAAAGTAGTGCTGTAAATACAAGGTCATCACTAATAAATCCAATAGTGAATTCACAAGCAGTTTCTTTATACAAAGAGTGGAGAGACGGTGGAATTCAAAGGAGAACTTGAGGCGTATAGAGTTGATTCATTTAAGGGGAAATTGGATAAGAGTATGAGGGAGAAAGGAATAGAAGGTTATGTTGATAGACTGACTTGAAAGCAGATGGGAGGAAACTCATGAGAAGCATGGATATTGACACTGACCTGTTTCTTTGCTGCACATTCTATATTATCTATATGCAACATAGAAATCATAGAATCCCTGCATTGTGGAAGCAGGCCATTCAGTCCATCAAGTCCACACTAACTCTCTAAAGAGCATCTCACCCAGATCCACTCCCTGCCCCACAGCTTCACATTTCTCATGGTTAACCCATCGAGCCTGTACATCCCTGGACACTATGGATAATTTAGCATGGCCAATCCACTTAATCTGCAAACCTTTGGACTGTGGGAGGAAACTCATGCAGACACGGGGAGAATGTGCAAACTCCACACAAATAGTTACCCAGGGCTGGAATTGAACCCAGGTCCCTGGCACTGTGAGGCAGCAGTGCTAGCCACTGAGCCACCATGCCACCCCAAATATCAACTAGATTATCTATCAAATTTCTGCAGAAAGGCTTGAAGCCACAATCTTCAGATTTAAAGGGGTGAGTATTACCAGTCACAGGTACCAAGGCAAACAAATCAACATTTTCCCAGGTTCAATTCCTGCTCTTTGTCATGAAAAACCCATTTGGTTCTCTAATGTTTTTTGGGAAGGAAATCTGCCATTCTTACTTGGACTGACCTATGTGTGACTCCAGACCCACAGAAATGTGGTTGACCTTCTGGAATCGACTACCCTCTAGGATCGACAATAAGGCTGACGCACTTATTGTCTGACACCCACATGCTTTGAATGAAAAATAATTCTGATGTATCACAGTCCAGTAATAGAGTTCAATAATTATTTCAGAGACCATAAAAATCATGGATGACTTGCCATTCTTGATTGCTAATCATGAACCAGTGTTGGAAAATCACAGATACTGGTTGAGAAATGTTTGTCACCAATTGACAGGTTTTCCCCCTGAATAGCTTGCCAACAATTAGAGTTCATGACCACACAATCAAGACTGAGTGAGGAAGTCAGGTTGTGGTTGAAGCCCTAGATGGGTCAGTATATTCTGAATGTTTTGAGGACCAAGGATGATCTCACCTAACCCACTGGAGAAAGAAAGATGAAAGACTATATTCTGAACACCACCACTTTGGTCCTCCATTGTATTAGGTAGCTCAATGCTTGGGACAAATGGTCTTTCTGGAGCTCAATGCCAGAAGTGTAGGATCCACTGAAGAGTAACAATCATGGACTGGATTTGATACTTGGGGGAAAAAATTCCATTGAAGTTATTCCTAGCTACAGTAAGTTCTGTGGAAGCTTTTAAAGGTCTGCAAAATAGAGTTAATGACCATTTTCTGTGGCTTGTGCCAATTTTCCTCTTTGGCAAGTGAACCAGAAGGAAAATTAAAAGAATTCTTTTTTAGTGCAGTGGAATTTGCTGCCTGAAAGAGAGTGGAAGCAGATTCAGCAGTAACTTCCAAGGAGGATTTGGAAATATACTTGAAAGAGGAAACATTATAGTGGAATGGGGACAGTGAAGGAAAGTGGGTCTTTTTGGATAGGGACAGGCACGAGCATGATGGGGCTGAATGGCCTCCTTCTGTGTTATATCATTCTATGATTCTATGATATACATAGGGTTTGAAGTCAAGAAGAGACCCTTAGAAAACTGAGGCCCTAAATTTTCGGAACACAGGATAGAGTTGTGGTTTAGCAAAATGATGGGCAGCACCTTTCTAGTACTAGAGTGAGTTACAGACTTCAGTAAGTGGGGAGGGGAAATCTCAGCCCTGAGCTGCAAATTATGATGTTTGGCAGCACCAAAGATAATCCAGAGCATTGTGAAGGAGAAGTCTCTAGGGTTTTTGTAGCACTGGGAGGTGGACGGGGTAGGGAGAGGGTAGATGCTTCTGAAACTTGCTAGCTGTGAATTTGAGGTGTTACACCATTGAGAAAGGGATGCCACAAAGCTCACATGGGTACATGATTACCAATTGCTACCCACTACCCTTGATGTGATCTGAGACCTGTTCCAGCTATTATAGGTGATGTAGAAATGTCAATTATTACTTACAACAACAATTTGCATTTATATTACACCTTTCATGTATTGCCCCTGGAAACCTCACAGACATGCTATAAAACACACTTTGACATGAGCCTCCTCATGAGGTAACATTAGGGTCAGATGACCAAAAGCCAGGCCCAAGAAATAGGTTTTAAAGAGTATCTGTCATTGGTGAGGCCACTTATAGTTGTCCAATGATAACTATGAAACCATCATTGATCATCTGGCAAAATTCATCTGGATATTGGTGAGGACACTCTCAGAACACTGTGTTCAGTTCTGGTTGCCCTATTATAGAAAGGATGTTGCTACAGAAAAGATATACAAGAATGTTGCTGGAACTGGAGGGTTTGAGCTATTGGGATAGGCAGAATAGGCTGGGGCTTTGCTCACTGGAGGGTCAGATACTTAGGGGTGACCTTATAGAGGTTTGTAAAATCATGAGGGGATTGGATAGGAGGAATAGCCAAAGCCTTTTTCTTAGAGTGGGTGAGTCCAAAACTAGAGGTCATAGGTCTAAGGGGACAGAGGAAAGATTTAGAAGGGAATTGAGGGGCATCTTTTCCATGCAGAGGGTGGTGCGTGTATGGAATGAACTGCCAGAGGAAGTGGTGGAGACTGTACAATTGCAACATTTAAAAGGCATCTGGATGGGTATATGAATAGGAAGAGTTCAGAGGGATATGGGCCAGGTGCTGGTAAATGGGTCTGGATCAGATTGGGATGTCTGATCAGCATGGATGAGATGGACTGAAGGGTCAGTTCTGTGTTGTATGACTAAAGGGGAAATAGAGAGTCAGTGAGGTTTAGGCGGGGAATTCCAGAGCTTAGTGCCTTGGCAGCTGAAGACACAGCACCAATGGCAAGTGATTAAAATTCTGCATGCTCAAAAAAGCCAGAATTTGTGCACCTCTGAGGATTGTGGGCCTGGAGGAAGGTACAGGGACAGGGAGTGTTATAGCAAACAAGGATGCGAGTTTCAAAACTGAGGTGTGGCTTAACTAGGACATTTTGTAGGTCAGCGAAGGTGATGGGTGAATGGGACTTGGTACAAATCAGATGAGCTCTGGATTATAGAGTGTAGAAAATGGAGGTGTGCCCAGGAATTACTGCGTTGGTATAATCAAGTCTAGAGGTAACAAAGGTGCACATTTCAGCAGAAGATGAGCTGAATCAAACAATGGTAGGAGACCTTTGCTAACATGCTTAAGATTTTAAATTCTTTCAGTCAAGGTGATACTGGATTGTAATTAAGAGTGGGAACCCTGGTTGAAATCTCATTCGTGCAATCAAAGCTGAGACCAAGGGCAGTACCCCAACCCCAAATGGGCTCAATTAACTCAACAGGGGTCTCGAGGAAGTTAAAGCTCTCACTATCAGATAATTAATCCCATCAGAAACAAGACCCAGATTGTCTAATGTTCTCATATAAGAGTACATTTGTACAGAATTCCTGTGAGCATTTCACATTTCCACTCTTCTTTCTGATCCAAGAATGTCTTTCCCAGAATGGTAACTTGTTGATTAAAAAAATGTTAGAAGCTATTTAATCCTCAAAGCTCCACTTTTTCCAATGAAGAAAGAAGAGTAAGTGCATTATTATTTAATTTAATTGTTTAACAAGTGGACACTGTAATGCTCACAAGTGCCCTTGATAACTAAACTGTATTTCTCTTTATATACCTGTCTCTGCCCAGCCCTGATCAGTTGTACCTCTTGCCGGGATAGTGAGATGGTTCATTCTACGTCTGTCCCACGCACTGCCTGGGGACTGAGGTCAAACTGGAGGTGGCTGGGAATGTGCAGCTGTTGTCTGCTCAACTCGCCCACATTTTAAGCAACAGCTTTGGATGAGCAGTAGTCAATTTGAAACTTGTTTCTAAAAAGAAAAGGTTGTGCATCTTTTGCTCCTTCGCTCCCCTTATCTTGTCCACTTTGGACTTTCCCATTTCCAATGGAGCTTTTATGTGTTTTGAGGTACAATTTGACCACCAGAACTTCACTCCCCTCAATCTGCTATTGCTTCCCTGGCAATCTGGCCAAATTCCTGCACATTTACTCTTCCATTCTCCTGACTTTTAATATTTCGTGATACATTGGCACATTATACTGTTTGTTCATCATTAACAAACTGAGGTGTCATTCTTGGTTCAGTGGAGAAATAAGGAGGAAAGTTGGGGGTTCAATTCCCATCTAGCCACTTAAGTGCATAATCCAGGCCAACCCTCCCCCAGTACTTTTTTGAGGGAGTGCTGCACTGTTGGAGGTGCCGTCTTTCAGACGAGGTGTTAAACTGAGGTTCAGCCTTTCTGAACATGTGGATTCAAAATGAATTTGCTATTTTGAGTGAGAACAGGACAGTTGTCCTGAATATTCTGTATATATATCTATTAAATCACAAAAAGACATTATCTGGTCATTTTCATATGGCTGTGGGAACTTGTGTAAAAATTGCCAGCTGTGTTTCATGCACTGTAACAGTGAGCACATGTCAACGTTATTCATTGATAGTAAAAGTCTTTGGGGATTCTTAGGATCATGAAAGATGCTATATTCTTACATTTTATTAACCATAGAATAGTTTTTGGAATCATCTGAATGAGCTTTTAATTTGTATGATTGGAATACGAATTTCCTTTCCTTCTGCAGGTAATCCCTACAGGTTTCAGACTTGAAAAAAATACAGTTGAGAGAGTGGACGGTCCATATTCAAGTCAAGCAAGGGAGTGTAGATGCATGGAACATAGGACACAGAGCAAACAGCATTACAGCTCAGTACAGGCCCTTCAATGTTGTGAAACCAATCTGAAGCCTATCTAACCTACACTATTCCATTTTCATCTATATGTTTATCCAAAGATCATTTAAATTACCTTAATGTCAGCGAGTCTACCACTGTTGCAGGAAGGCCGTTCCCTGCCCCTACTACTTTCTGAGTAAAGAAACTACCTCTGACATCTATCCTATATCTATCACCCCTCAATTTAATAGTACGTCCCCTTGTGTTTCCGAGGGAAAATGGCTCTCACTGTCCACCCTATCTAACCCTCTGATTATCTTATATGTCTCAATTAAGTCGCCTCTCAACCTTCTTCACTCTAATGAAAACAGCCTCAAGTCCCTCAGCCTTTCCTTGTAAAACCTTCTCTCCATACCAGGCAACATTCTAGTAAATCTCCTCTGAACTCTTTCCAAAGCTTCCACATCCTTCCTTTAATGGGGTGACCAGAACTGTAGGCAATTCTCCAAGTGCTGTCGCGCCACAGTTTTGTAGAGATGCAGATTCAAACAAGTCAAATATCATTTCAAGACTGATCAACAAGATCCTCAGATAAATTGATTGGCAACTGATGATTGGCAACTAAATGTCCCAGGATATAGATGCTTCAAACAGGACCAGGAGGGAAGTATGGGGGGGGGGGGGGGGCGGGGGGTAGGTGGAGTTGCATTGCTGGTCAGGGATGATATCACGACTGTGCTAAAGGAGCACACTATAGAGATCTTGGTAGTGAGGCATTATGGGTGGAGCTGAGGAATAAGAAGGGTGCAGTTACATTGTTGGGGCTGTATTACAGGCCTCCCAACAGTGAGCGTAAGGTAGAAGACCAAATAGGTAAAGAGATTATGGAAAGATGTAGAGACAATAGGGTAGTGGTTATGGGAGATGATGGGAGATTTTAATTTTCCCAACATTGACTGGGAGACACTTAGCGTCAGAGGTCTGGATGGGGTAGAATTTGTAAGAAGCGTCCAGGAGAGTTTTCTAGAGCAGTATGTCATATTCCAACGAGGGAAGAGGCCATATTGGACCTGATACTGGGGAATGAGCCAGGACAGGTGGTAGAAGTTGCGGTTGGGGATTTCTTTGGGAACCGTGACCACAATTCTGTAAGTTTTAGGATACTCGTAGATAAAGATGAGAATGGTCCTAAGGGAAGAGTACTAAACTGGGCCAAGGCCAATTATATCAAAATTAGGCAGGAGCTTGGAAATGTGGATTGGACACAGCTATTTGAAAGGAAGTCGACATTTGAGATGTGGGAGGCTTTCAAAGATAGTGCAGGATAGGCATGTCCCGTTGAAGGCAAAGGATAGGAAGGGCAAGATTTGTGAACCGTGGATGACAGGAGAAATTGTACGACTAGCCAAGAGGAAAAGGGAAGTGTACATAAGATCTAGGCAGCTAAGAACAGAACGGGTCCTGGAGGAATATCGGAAGAGTAGGACAAGTCTTAACCGAGGAATCAAGTGGGCTAAAAGGGGTCATGAAATAGCTTTAGCGAGCAGAATTAACAGAATCCCAAGGCATTTTATTCTTATATAAGAAGCAAGCGGGTAACTAGAGAAAGGATTGGTCCACTAAAGGATAATGAAGGCAGGCTGTGTGTTGAACCTGAGAGAATGGGTGAGATTCTGAATGATTACTTTGCGTCTGTGTTCACTGAGGAATGTTGAGATTAGAGATAGAAGTTTGATTTTGTCTGGATCATGTTGACATAAGTCGGGAAGATGTGTTGGGTTGGCTAGAGGTTATTAAGGTGGACAAATCCCCAGGACCGGATAGGATCTATCCCAGGTTGCTGAGGGAGGTGAGAGAGGAAATAGCTGGCGCCCTGACAGATATTTGTAGCATGAGGTGTCGGAGGACTGGAAGGTTGCTCATGTTGTCCCCCTGTACAAGAAGGGTAGTAGGGATATTCCGGGTAACTATAGACCAGTGAGCCAGACATCAGTAGTGGGAATGTTGCTGGAGAGGGTACTGAGGGATAGGATCTTTTTATATTTAGAAAAGAATGGGCTTATCAGTGATAGGCAACATGGTTCTATGCGGGGGAGATCGTGCCTTACCAACTTAATATTTATTGAGTTCTTCGAGGAAGTGACAAAGTTAATAGATGAAGGAAGGGCTGTTGATGTCATATAATGGACTTTAGTAAGGCATTTGATAAGGTTCCCCATGGTGGACTAATGGAGAAAGTGAAATCACATGGTGTGCAGGGTGCTCTAGCTAGGTGGATAAAGAACTGGTTGAGCAACAGGAGACAGTGAGTAGTAGTTGAAGGGAGCTTCTCGAAGTGGAGAAAGGTGCCCAGTGGTGTTCCACAGGGGTCAGTGCTGGGGCCACTGTTGTTTGTGATATACATAAATGATCTGGAAGAGGGCGCTGTTGGTATGATCAGCAAGTTTGCAGATGACACAAAGATTGGTGGAGTAGCAGAAAGCATAAGGGCCTGTCAAAGAATATAGGAGGATATAGATAGACTGGAGAGTTGGATGAAGAAGTGGCAGATGGATTTCAATCCAGGCAAATGTGAGGTGATGCATTTCGGCAAGAGTAATTCTAGAGTGAATTATACAATGAATGGAAGAGCCTTGGGAAAAGTTGATGGGCAGAGAGATCTGGGAGTGCAGGTCTGTTGTACCCTAAAGGTTGCTGCACAGGTGGATAGAGTGGTCAAGAAGGCATATAGTATGCTTGCCTTCATTGGACAGGGTGTTGAGTATAACAGCTGGCAAGTCATGTTAAAATTGTACAAGACATTGTTTTGGCCACATTTAGAATGTACAGTTCTGATCGTCACATACCAAAAGGATGTGGACACTTTGGAGAGGGTGCAGAGAAGGTTTACGAGGATGTTGCCTGGTATGGAAGGTGCTAGCTATGAAGAGAGATTGAGTAGGTTAGGATCGTTTTCATTAGAAAAAAGAAAATTGAGGGGGGACCTGATTGAGGTTTACAAAATCGTGAAGGGTATAGACAGGGTGGATAGAGATAAGGTTTTTCCCAGGGTGAAGGATTCAATAATGCTCACGCTTTCAAGGTGAGATGTGGAAAGTTTAAGGGGAATGCATGTGGCAAATACTTCACACAGAGGGTGGTGGGCGTCTGGAATGTGTTGCCAGCAGAGATGGTAGAAGCAGACACGGTAGATTCATTTGAGATGCGTCTGGACAGATGCATGAGTAGGTGGGGAGCAGAGGGATACAGATGCTTAGACATTGACCGACAGGTTTAAATAGTGGATTTGGATCGGCTCAGGCTTGGAGGGCCGAAGGGCCTGTTCCTGGGCTATAAATCTTCTTTGTTCTCCGGGGTGGCATGGTGGCTCAGTGGTTTGCACTGCTGCCTCACAGTGCCAGGGATCTGGGTTCAATTCCTGACTTGTGCAACTGTCTTTGTGGAGTTTGCACATTCTCCCCGTGTCTGTGTGGGTTTCCTCTAGGTGCTCTGCTTTCCTCCCACAGTCCAAAGATGTGCAGGTTCGGTGAATTGGTCATGCTAATTTGCCCGTAGTGCTAGGTGCATTAGTCAGGGGTAAATGTAGGGGGGGTGGGTCTGGGTGGGTTGCTCTTTGGAAGGTCGGTGTGGACTTGTTGGGCCAAAGGGCCTGTTTCCACACTGTAGGGAATCTAATCTCAGGTCCCTTTAAACCAAACTTTCATAGAATTACTCTGCAGCTCAGAGGAAAGAGGAGGCCATTATCTGACTGATTCTTGCCACACACAAGCTCCTCCCTTCACCCACGTACCTTTATAAGGCTTTCCCTTACATGTGTCTGTATGACTCATCTTAACTAACAAGAAAGAATTGTATTCATATGACAGCTTTCCCCATAAAGAGTTTCACAATTGCTGACGTGTTTTTGAAGTATAATCATTGTTGTAAGATAAAGAATGAAACAAATAATGTCCACCCTCCCCCACCACCCCACCCCCCACCACCCCACCCCATCCCCAGTGCACAGCAAGTTCTTACAAACAGCAGTATGATAAGGACCAGATAATTTGTCTTTTGTGATACTAATGTGGATGTGCCAGTGTTGGACTGGGGTGGAGAAGGTCAAATCTTTTGCGACCTTTTTGTGATGTTGATTGAGGTATGACATAGGATCTTTCATATTCACCTGACGGGGAAGGCAAGATCTGAACATTTCATCTGAGTTCTCACTGTGCAGCACACCTTCCATACTGCACTGGAGTACCAGCTGAGATTGCTATGGTTGAGTCTGGGAGACAAACTTTAATATCAGACTATTTTAGTACGGGATCTTTGGATCTCCAAAGATCAGGCTAAATTTCTAGGTTACTTTGAGGGAACGGACATTTAATGTCTGTTTGTGATGGTAAAGCTACACAGCAGTATTCCAATCTCCTTGCAGAAAACTAGCACTAACTACTGAGTCACTGGGACATCCCTGCTTATCCCAGACTCTCATTGACAAATTATTACAGACCCAGCTGTGAGGTGAGAAAACCTTCAGTCCTGAAAGCTTTTGGAAACAGATCTATAAGCCAACAAATTACATTTGCTATACATGAAATATTTCTAGACAGCTTTACAAAGATAAGCTATTTTGTTTATTTCAAAATATACTTTATTCATAAAAATATCTTCATGTACACGTAGTCACTGAAGCAGTTCGTATCAGTGCAGTAGCACATGAAGGAACAAACATTGGAATTTGACTCTGTCCAACAAACAGACCAAAGGCTTTCTTACTTAAATTGTCTTCCACATTGTATCTATTTTTGCTGTTCTTTCCCAGTGTATCACACAGTCAATTAGGTGAATGGTGTTAGTGCTGTCACTTTTCATTCAGACAACCCAACTGCTCCCAGGTCAACTATGATAAACACTTGCATTTAAAAATAGCAAATATTCCGTAGAGGTTCACAGAATAGAAACAGATGTCAGGCAACAGTAAAAGAATGAAGAGAGATGACTGTAAAGAATTGTTAGAGTTTGATTTACATTGAATATAAAGCACACAAAACAACCTCTTGGTTCAACTGGCCCATTTTGCAATTTAAACTCCATGGAATCGTTCTCAGATCTCTGTTCATTTAAGCTGGACCAATGTAACATTCCACGCCTTTCCTACACGTGTCATTATCTAGTGTTTCTCCTTACTGATGTTTTTTCTGGCTAGGCCATATTTATTGTACAGGTTTCAAGAAGGCTTTACAAACACTGAGTGAAGTAGCAAAGCAGAAAGATTTATGAGGGGTGGTTTTACTGAGTGCTCTGCAACTAGATGAAACCTTCCCCTCTCCTTGCCTCGCCCATCTCTCCTTCCCTCACAACCCCCATTTCCCTCTGCCCTCCCTTGCCCACCTCACTTTGCCAATCCCCCGTCACCGTCTCCTTAATACCCTCCGTCACCCCATCTCCAACATGGACCAAGTGAGGTGAAGGCCAACAGAATAATTACTGACATTTTCACAGCAGGCTCTCTCACAGCAGGAGTCAGGCCTCAGTTAGCAATCGATTAGGCCATGCCTTCCCATCAAAAAAGACACAAGCATTTTAAAGGGGCCTCACAGCTGTCAGGAATCAGTCCAGGCTCTGCGGTAGTCATCGCTGCTTTTGGAGCTCACTATCTCAAAATCTCATCTCATGGCCCTACTTGGGAGTCACGACCCACGGTTTAGGAAGCTTGGCCATAGGTTCAGTATAGACAAAGGAGGCAGTAAACTACCTCAAACAACTTCCAACATATGCCACATGCAGTTAATAGTGGAAAATATCACGAGTTACCAGTAGTGGCCATCTGGGCAAATACCACATAGAGTCACATTCAAAGAGTTATACAACATGGAAACAAACCTTCGGTCCAACTCATCCCCACCGATCAGATATCCTAAGTTAATCTAGTCCCATTTGCCAGCATTTGGCCCAGATCCCTCTAAACCCTTCTTATGCATGTCTCCATCTAGATGCTTTCCACATGTTTTAATTATACCAGCCTCCACCACTTCCTCTGATAGTTTGTTCCATACACATACCACTCTTGCCATGAAAAATTTGCCCCTTAAATCTTTACCCTCTCATCTTAAATCTATGACCTCTAATTTTGGACTCTTGCCACGAAAAAGTTACCCCAATAAATCTTTACCCTCTCATCTTAAATCTGCGTCCTCTAATTTTGGACTCCCCTACCCTGGGAAAAAGACCCTATCCATGCCCTTGCTTGATTTTATAAATCTCTATAAGGTCACCCTCTCGGCTTCCAATGTTTCTATATTCACATCCAAATCACTTACATCCATGACATGTTAATTAGCGGTGCAGATCAGAATTTCATGCAAAGACCCCACCCCAGGGAAACAATCCCAGAAGACCCAGAGAAAGGACTTTTTGGAGAAATGTGAATTTACCACTTTCAGAGCTTAACCTCACTGAAAAGATATAAACTGTCAGTCAGCTGGTGAGATGCAATTACTGATAGAGAGACACAACAGCAGCCCTGGAAAGAGCAACAGGGAAAGGTCAGTACTCCAAAGACAAATAATTCATTGAGTAGCTGGTAAGAGATGCATGGGAAAGAGTGTGGTCTATGAAAAGAGAGAAAACACTGCCACACTTAGAAAAAAAGACAGAGACCTTAGCAAAGGAAGCTCTATAAAGTTAGGTTTCACCAGGGGAAATTCTACGAAAAAATGGCACAAGATGTAGAAAATGAAGGCAAAGGAGTTTAAAAGAGAGTTCTCACCTTTCACAATGAATATTGCTGACATTTGAGAACAGGCACCATGAGGCACAGCTACAGGGGACAGTGAAACAGCCAGTGAGATTCTTTAAACTGGGGCTTCTGAAGGCGAAGACGTCACAACGTGTTGAGGCTGGAAAAGAACAAATTTAGAGACAGCCAGTGAAAAAGTGTGCCAAGCGCAGAAAAGTCAGGAGAAACTAAAAATTCAAAAAGACAGGGATTCAGAAATTAAACTGCAACACCAGTGGAAGGATTTAAAAAGGGCTCAGTCAGACAATTTTATTTTAAAATTTGGGTCGAAGAAATGTCTTGGTGTTCGGGAAGGATAATTTAAGACCTGTCAATTTTTGCCTTAGTTTTGGGTGCAGAAGTCGAGACTGTGAAAGAATTGGGAAAATCAGAAAACAATACTGAGATACAGTACAGCCTCACAGCGTCAGGGACCCGGGTTCAATTCCCACCTCGGGCGACTGTCTGTGTGGAGTTTGCACATTCTCCCCGTGTCTGCGTGGGTTTCCTCCGGGTGCTCTGGTTTCCTCCCACAATCCAAAAGATGTGCAGGATAGGTGAATTGGCAGTGCTAAATTGCTTATAGTGTTAGGTACGCTAGTTGGGTGTAAATGTAAGGGAATAGGTCTGGTTGGGTTGTTCCGCCCTGGGTTAGTCGGAGGGTCGGTGTGGACTTGTTGGGCCGAAGTGCCTGTTTCCATACTGTAGGAAATCTAATCTAAAAATGTTAAAGATTGAAAGCAGTAATTCACAGCAGAACAGCCAGTAGTGCAATTTAAAACTTTCCTGATGAATTTAATACAACATTACAGCAACACAGTTTAAAATGACTGTCAATCTATATGCTGCACAGAGTCTAACAAGCTCTGCAGAATGGATTTTAAGACTAAGTTGATGAATACAATAATACCAGCCAAAAGATCAGCAGATTGCAAGCAGTATTGAAATGATTTAAATCTAAAACAACTTTGTAGCAATAAGAATTAGTCATCAGATTAAAAAGAATGAAGGTCGAGATGAGTCAGTGTCAGTGCTATGGAAAAGCAAAGCCTTGTAGGCGAAGGCAATATCCAGCCTGGATAAATTCAACCCGGATCCCTGGCACTGTGAGGCAGCAGTGCTCACCACTAATCCACTGTGCCACCCAGATAGCAGAACTGTCAATGCCAGTGACAGAGATAGTGCTGAGTGAACAATCCTTCAGTATTACAAGTGAGAGTCTGAAAAATTCCACTTCACCCCACAGACAGTGAGTGAAGACATTTAACCTGATCAACAAAGTACAGGAGATTAACTCTGTATGATTCTACATGAGTCAGAACAATGCCCACAGATATGCTCAAAAACAAGGAATTGCCTGATCTAAATATCCAGGATACTGTGAGAAAAGAGAATACTTCCACCAATCAGAAATAATTTGCTTGGTCTTGAAATTCAGGATACTACAAGGAAGAAAGTATTTTTTTTCACGTGGAGCTTGATTCCAGATGGACATTCACATGTTTACAAGTTCCCCACAGATGATATGGGACAACTAACTGAGTTAGCAAAGACTTCTCTTGAAAGAAATTCAGGAGATTGCAGATAAGAAAATGGACCGATATCATGCTCGATAAGGAATGAAGTCCTCTTCGAAGTACATTGTGAGACCAAGGGTTCTTCATCAGAGAAATGATCCATGGATCAGAACCAAGATCTAATGGCTTACTTCTGCTCCTACTTCCTTTGATGCAGCCTGCAAGCAGAAGACCTACCGTTCTTCCAAATCAGAAGAGTGTGCATTCTGAGAAAACGGAAACATCTAGAACACCTGCATTTCTGAAGTCAGAGATTTGGGGGCAATGAGGTAATGAAAAGACAATGGAGCTACATGCATGACGCAAACTGGGTTAAATACAGGGGAAAAACTTGGGAGGAGTTGTCATAACGGTTCTAAAAGAGTTAATATTGAAGTTGCATCTGCTCAATGCAATCTGATGATGTCACGCATAGCCTTTGGGTCGAGAGAGTGAGTTCTACATTTGCCTTCATAGGGAACAGATGTACTCTGCACAACTCCCATGTGTCCTTAGTAATCAAACCAATCTGGGAAAGTAAACTGGCCTTAATGCTATTATGCAATAAACTATTTTATTAACAAAGGCAAGTGCTTCACCAGTTCTCCACCAGACTCACCAGTTGTCTATCCTCCATCAGTGATCACTGCACAGGCTTTAGGCACATTAAGGAAGTGCAGTGGTAGCAAACAATCTCAAACAGCGCTTACCCTGCGTCCCACACTGGCAGAGGTGGCAGATATCATGAGGTGCCAGCAGTGGCAATTGGATACCACAAATGCAGAGCCAACATTGGGGCAGTCAATTCTGTTTCCAAACCTCTATTAGCAAGAGATCTAAATTTAAACCTTTTTTGTAGTGATGTACGATATTAATCCGTATGTCTTTACATTAGCCTTCTTTTCCTTTCTTCCCTGGAGGTACTCTTGCTGGGGTAGGGTGGCCACCTCATGCTTTGTGGGTGAATCCAGAAGGTGAATTTGATCGTATGAGGCTTCAGAGTGGGGTTAGTATCAAGTTCCCACTTGATACTTACTCTCCAACAGGCTTCACAGCAGGGAATCCAGGGGAACCTGCATTGACCCTTAATGTCCATTCCTGTCTTCAAGGATTGCATCCAATTTTAGCATTATCCAGAAAAAGGGCAGCACAGATCAATGATTGAACCTAGTGATAGAACAGTGCACCTTGAACAGTGGTCTTTGTGACAGGAGTGCATTCACCTGCACAGACCAACGTATTAAACTGAATAGAAGATTGTTTCAGACTATGTCTACCTGTTGGAAATGGAGCAGTGGAGGGCTGAAACTGGCATCAATTCAACCACTGCTCCTTCAAATGCTGTTGATTTGATGATTGGCATCAAAAGACAATTAAGAGAAAGTGAGGACTGCAGATGCTGGAAGTCAGAGTCAAAAAGTGTAGTGCTGGAAAAGCACAGCAGGTCAGGCAGCGTCTCAGAAGCAGAAGAGTCAACATTTCAAGCATAAGCTCTTCATCAGGAATGACACATTTGAAATGTCAACTCTCCTCGGATGCTGCCTGACCACCAGTCCTTTTCCAGCACCACACTTATTGAATCAAAAGACAATTAGAAGGTAAACATGGTTTAGATGGGAGGCTACTTGTAAAATGAAAATGGGATTGTATGATATACATAGGACCCTAACTTCAGTTTGAGGTATAAAATGAGCTGATGTGTAACCTGTGTTATATTCCTCAGAGGAGCTTAGAGCACAGAACCGCAACCACAGTACAGCATACAGAACCTGCAAAAAAACAGGTGTGAGGCCTTTAGATCAGGAGACCCACTCAAATATAAGGAATCCAAGTATGACCTTTGCAGAGCCATTAAGATAGCCAAGGACCAACACCGATCCAAACTAGAGACCCAGACAGACACCCGGCAACTATAGCAAGGACTGAATTACATCACAGGTTATAAAAAGTGACAGTGCAAGATAACAGACGATGACACATCCCTCCCAGATCGTCTCAACGCATTCTATGCTCGCTTTGAGCCGAATTTCAGTGAAGAGGTAACTCCTATTCTGACAAGTCCTGACGAACCTATCCCAACATTCACTGCATCAGAGGTCAGATCAGTTTTCCATTGTGTGAATCCAAGCAAAATGATAGGACCAGACAGAGTACCAGGCCGTGTACTCAGAGCATGAGCAGATCAACTGGCAGGGGTCTTCTCAGACATCTTCAACCTCTCCCTGCAGCAGGCCACTGTCCCTGCCTGTTTCAGGAGGGCCAACATCATCCCTGTGCCTAAGAAGGCTCATGCAACATGTCTCAATGACTACCGCCCAGTGGCCCTAACTTCGTGGGTCATGAAGTGCTTTGAAAGGCAGGTCATGGCGTGAGTCAATTCCAGCCTCCCCAGTACTCTTCACCCACTCCTGTTTGTTTATCAGATCAACAGATCCACATCAGATGCCATATCACTTGCCCTTCACTCCTCCCTAGAACATCTTGACACCAAGAACAGTTATGTAAGAATCCTACTCATTGACTACAGTTCAGCCTTCAACACTATTATCCCCTTGAGACTGATTACTAAACTTAGCAATCTCGGACTAATCCCCACTCTCTGCAACTGGATCCTCAGTTTCCTGACCCATAGGAATATTGGGGACAATATTTCATCGTCACTAACACTGAACACTGGACCCCCCCCCCCCCAACCCCAGGGGTGCGTACTCAGCCCCCGACTGCACTCACTGTATACCCATGACTGCATTGCCAAATACCAGACTAATGCCATTACAAGTTTGCTGATGACACCACCATAGTTGGTCAAATCTCAGATGGCGATGAAACAGACTACAGACGGGAGGTGGAAGACCAGGAAAAATGGTGCACCGAGAACAACCTAGCTCTCAATGTTGGCAAAACCAAGGAACTCATTACTGACTTTCGGCAGGATTGTTGCTCATGACCCCCTACACATCAACAGCACAGAGGTGGAACGAGTGGAGAGTGTCAAGCTCCTGGGAGCGATCATCAACAACAAGCTTTATTGGACTCTTCATGTGGACGCACTGGTTACAAAGGCCCAACAACGTCTCTTCTTCCTCGGCCAGCTGAGAAAATTTGCATGTCAACGAATACCCTTGCCAACTTTTATAGGTACGCCATTGAGAGCATTCTGTCTGGATGTATCACGACCTGGTATGGCAACTGTACCATTCAAAGTCAGAGACAGTTACAGAGAGTGGTGAACTCAGCCCAGACAATTACAAAGATCAACTTCCCATCTGTAGAATCCATCTACCAGGCCCGCTGTCAAGGAAAGGCCACCAGCATTCTCAAAGATCTATCCCACCCGAGCAATATTTTTCTACAACCTCTACCTTCGCGGAGAAGGTACAGAAGCCTGAACACATGCACCAATCGGTTTCAAAACAGTCTCTACCCTACTGTTGTTAGAATACTGAATGGACTCACAAACTCTTAACATTCGCCTGTACCTGTGTTTTTGTTTTGCTGCTGTTTATCTATTATTTACTTATCTATGCTACTTAACTCTGCCTGTATTACTCACAAGACAAAGCTTTTCATTGTGCCTCGGTACATGTGACAATAAATTCAATTCAATTCAATTCAGTCTCCTGTCAGTGTTAAAGCACCACCACTAAAGACTCATCTCAGTCCTCTTCATCCCACCTTCTCAATACGTTCTTCCACTCCTTGCTGCCTTATGTGTTAATTCACCTCACCCCTAACTGCATCAATCCTATTAACTTTAAATTCTCATCATGGTAGCAACTTTCACATCCCAACCAGTCTGTACCTGGAAACCTAGCCACTGCTCTTTAAATTAGCCACTCTCAAAATGCCAGTGTTGTATTATAAACGCTATTCTTACCGACACATAAAATCACCCCATTAAACCACAAACATAAATACCCTCAGGATGAGCTGAAATCCATAAGAATGAGAGGCAATCTCATTGAAATATAAGATTCTGAAAGGGTGTGGAGGGCGGATACTGGGAGGTTGTTCCTGCTGGTCAGCGAATCTAAGACATGGTGGGGAACAGTCTCTGGATAAAGGGCTGAGAATCATAAAATCCCTACAATGCAGAAAGAGGCCATTCGACCCATCGAGTCCACACTGACCCTCCAACCAGCATCCCACCTCGGCCTCACGCTATCCTACATTTACCTTGGCTATTAAGGGTGACATGGTGGTTAGCACTGCTGCCTCACAGCATCAGGGTCCTCGGTTGGATTCCCACCTGTCTGTGTGGAGTTGGCACATTCTCCCTGTGTCTGCGTGGGTTTCCTTCGGGTTCCTCGGTTTCCTCCCACAATCCAAAGATGTGCAGGTCAGGTGAATTGGCCATGCTAAATTGCCCACAGCGTTAGGGTTAAATATAGGGTAGGGGTTTGGGTGGGTTTCTCTTTGAAGGGGCAGTGTGGACTTGTTGGGCTGAAAGGCCTGTTTCCCCACTGTAGCTAATCTATTAGGCTGAGGTATGGAGAGATTAGATCACTCAGATGATCCTGGAGGCTTATGGATTCTCCTGTATTGTATACTGTGAAGTCCGGGAATAGATAGATTTTTGGTCTCTCCTGGAGTCGAGGATTATAGGTAATGAGCAGGAAACTGGATTTGAAGCCCATGGCTGACATTGCTTAATGGACTGAATGGTCCACTCCTGCTCCTATTTCTTGTTCTCTGGTAATCATGTGAGAATTGCTAGCATTTAGTTCTCTTCTCTGCAGGAGTGTTACAGTAATTCCTAAAACCTGCACCGTGGACCTTCCAATTCATATGAACCACTCGATTTTATATAACAGAATGCACTGGACTTTATACAACAGAATGGCAAGAAGATCTATTTCTATTACAAAAATACTGGTAAAACCACATTTGTGATGTTTATTTGAGATGTTTGTCACTTGTAGGAATTTAACAGTTATTTGTTGAAAAATAACGTTGGGATTTGAATGACTGCTTTTTCTTATTCAGGGCAAAAATAAATAAAAGAACCCATCTGTAAAGAGGTGGAAAGGCAGAGTGAATAATGTTTAGTGATACTGGCAGTTTGGTGTTTCCCCTCCCTCCCTCCCTCTCTCTGTCTGAGCTCTATCTGATCGGATTACATGTGGTTTCCAGATCCTGCACCTGGATATACACCACAAGAAGCCATCCATCTTCATCACTGTCAACACAAATTGAGCTCCTGACACCCTGCTCCATGCCCAATCTCTGTCCAAGGCAGGGAGCTGGTAAAACCAATTCACATCTCAGTCCACCTGGAGGGAGATCTGGATTAAACTGGACTGGCCTCCCTTGTGTTTTCTCTTCCTCTCTCTCTCTCTCTCTCTCTCTCTTTCTCTTTCCTTCTCTCTCATATCCCATGGACTGCAGAAATAGCATCCTTCCCTGCTCCAAGTCCAATACCATCCATTCCTGGGGACGCAAAATTGGACAGCTTGTGCTCAACCTAATGGGGCCCCGGAGACAGACGAGACTAGAGGCCAGCAACGAAGGGACGATTCTGCGACCAGCCTCAATAGGCCTGTCCTGACAGTGCTCCCAATCATTCCCACAGTCTCTAGTGCACCTGGACCACAGCTGCAGCCACTATACAGTGCAGCTCATGAGATCCTACTTCCCATCCACCTCAAACCATGTCCCCTGTTGCTGTATCACGCACTCTTCAGGGTCAGCATTAGTGGGAATGCAGAAACAATTCTCTATTCAGGCTTCCAACTGATTATTCCAGCTTGCTTTACATTCAGCACAAGATATTTTTACTTTACAGCCACCATTGTTTGCTCTTTTTTAGAAATGTACAACTTAATTGAGATTGTAGAGTGTAAGCATGTTCCCACATTTTTCAAATAGCTCTGTCCATCCCTCAAGTATTTCCTCAACTATTGCATGTACCCTCCCACTGCACATTCACACAGGCTGATTTACAGACTCACATTCTGGATTAGTGGTGCTGGAAGAGCACAGCAGTTCAGGCAGCATCCAAGGAGCTTCGAAATCGACGTTTCAGGCAAAAGCCCTTCATCAGGAATAAAAGGGCCTTTGCCCGAAACGTCGATTTCGAAGCTCCTTGGATGCTGCCTGAACTGCTGTGCTCTTCCAGCACCACTAATCCAGAATCTGGTTTCTAGCATCTGCAGTCATTGTTTTTACCTTACGGACTCACATACCCACACAGGCTGATTACAGACTCATAGAACCACACAGGCTGACTTACAGACTCACATCCCCACACCTGCTGCCTTACAGACTCACAAACCCACATAGAGGCTGATTACAGACTCACAGAACCACACAGGCTGACTTACAGACTCACAAACCCACACAGGCTGACTTACAGACTCACAAACCCACACAGGCTGATTACAGACTCACAAACACACACAGGCTGATTAAAGACTCACAAATCCACACAGGCTGATTACAGACTCACAAACACACACAGGCTGACTTACAGACTCACAAACCCACACAGGCTGATTATAGACTCACAAACACACACAGGCTGATTACAGACTCACAAACCCACACAGGCTGATTACAGACTCACAAACCCATACAGTGACTTACAGACTCACAAACCCACACAGGCTGATTACAGACTCACAAGCCCACACAGTGACTTACAGACTCACAAACACACACAGGCTGACTTACAGACTCACAAACCCACACAGGCTGATTACAGACTCACAAACACACACAGGCTGACTTACAGACTCACAAACCCATACAGTGACTTACAGACTCACAAACCCACACAGGCTGATTACAGACTCACAAACACACACAGGCTGACTTACAGACTCACAAACCCACACAGGCTGATTACAGACTCACAAACCCACACAGGCTGATTCACAGCCTCACAAAACCATACAGGCTGACTTACAGACTCTCATTCACATAGGCAGACACACACATACAGTCACATGTGCACACAAATGCAAAACATCCACATGCACAGTCACTCATCAATATTCACTGTAATTTTCTTTGCTGCTGTGAGGACGTATGTGGTCTGTGTGCAGCAGTGGCTTCTGGAAGTGGAAATCATTCATCAGAACAGAGTCAGCAAGTGTGTTGCTTCCCAGGGGTTGCATAACCACACAGCTTAGAAAGAATGTTGGCACTCACACACAGATTCACACATCTACATGGAAACACACACACACACACGCGCACACACATGCACACTCACACATGCACACACACGTACACACGCACACACATGCACACACACACACACAGAGGCTCTCTCACACACATACACACACCACACATGCGTTAAGTTCATGCGAACATAAACAGGTAAACACATACACAAGCCTCTAAATAGATGTGGGAACACAGATTGGTTCACATGCACACAAGTGCATGCACATACATGCTTACATAAGCTCACATACAATAACACATATACTGACAGAACAGCATTCAGGCAAATACAGGAACACATGGACAAACACAAACAGACATAGCCATTCATGATTCTAAAAACCTCTCCTCTTGACTTTCTTCTCGACAAAGAGCACAATCCCAACTTCTTCAATCTATCTTCAAAAGTGAAGTTTTTTTCATTCCTGGGACCAATCTTGTCAATCACATCTGCACTCTCACCAATGCATTCAAATCACTCCTGTAAGGTGGTGCTGTACCACTGCACACAACACTCCAAACACAACTGCTTTGTATAAAATCAAGAGCAAAGGAAGTTGCCAATTGGCTCAGCTGGTCCATGTCAGTGATTATGCTGCATCAGAGCTTCCTCTCAGTCTATTTCATTCAACACTGTTGGCATGTGTTTACCAAGCTGCAGCTTAAAACTGCCAAGGCTATTCTTCTTAATGACTCCATGTAGTCACATGTTCCAATGACCAACACTCCCTCACTGTCACGATAATCTATTCTAAAGCCTTTGCCTATTTCCTCGCAAACTGGTGTCGTAAAAGAATAGCGCAGTAGTGTAATCAATACTTTACCTTCTTCCATCTACTCATGTGGGCAAGCCACAGCCTCTACTTGATGTCTTACACAGAACAGGTCTGCCAGTGAGCAAGGGATGGTGCAGCTTTTTGACATTTGGGCACAGAATCACTGCCTTTCTGTTTCTAAGGCAACACGATACCATTATGACCCAGTTGCAGAAAAATCACATGTGGGACACATTATTCGGAGCACTTGATTGCAAAATGATATTTGACTATATTCCTACAGGGTTATTATTCCACACTTTAATTCTTTGGATAATGCAAACCATCTGGGAAGATTCTACTGTGAAATGTGGCAACCATTGAGTCAGACTTAAGTGATGGAGGTGGCTAAACGTGGAAACTAAATATTATTATTCCTAAGTAAATTTATCAACAAAAGCAGCTCTGTTTAAACTTATTTATGGGATATGGGTGTTGCCGGCTGGGCCAACATTTATTGCCTATTTCTAGGTGCCCTTGAGAAGATGGTGCTGAACTGCTGCTGGAACCATTGAATTCTATGGAGGGTAGGCACACCCACGGTGCTGTTAGGAAGGAGTACAGGTCGTTCTGCTATAACGCACATTTCGTTAACACAAATTCACTATATTGTGATTGACAAATTGGGGATACTGTTTCTAAAGTGCAAAGTTTTAAAGCATGTATTCGAACCAGACTCCAGCCTATTAGTTTAAATGGTGCTGCTATTACATGATTTACTAATAACACACAAACGGAACTGCTGCGTTATAGCAGAACGGACTGTACCAGGACTATGACCCAATGACGCTAAGGGAATGGTAGTATAATCCCAAGTCAGAATGGAGGGGAACCTGCAGATGGTGGTGTTCCCATGTATCTGCTGTCCTTGTCCTTCCAGACAGCAGAGATGCTGTTGAAGGAGCCTTAGTGAGCTACTACAGAGCATCTTGTGGATGGTACACACTGCTGTCACCGTGCATCAGGGTGGAGGGAGTGATATTGAGTCCGATGGATGGGATGTTAGCCAAGTGAGCAGGTTTGCCTTGGCTGGCCTTGAGTCTGTTGTATTTTTTTGGAGGTACACCCATCCAGGATATTTGGATTTGTAGGTTCCACCTTGGGATATAGATGTCATTGACCATGCCTGCGTTTCATCTTGTTGCAAAAATATAGTTTATTAAAAAAAAACTTTATGTACATAAAAAAACCAAACAACATTAGAATTTGATATTTTCTCAGAGTTTTGCTGCTGTCACAAATCAAAGGCATTTTCTCCTCTTGCAGGAAACTATTTACATTCATTTTGAGGCATGTGAGGGTCTGACAACTGAATATAGTCTTGTTATACTTTGATAGAATTGCACCTTGGCAGCAGCTGCCCCAAGCTTTAGTGTGTCCCTCAGCACGTAGTCCTGAACCTTGGAATGCACCAGACTGCAACACTCACTCAAAGGCCAACTCTTGCCACTGGAAGACGAACAAGTTTCGGGCAGACTAAAGAGCGTCTTTCACTGAGTTGATGGTCCTCCAGGCACAGTCGGTGTTTGTCTCAGGGTGCGTCCTGGGGAACACACTGTAGGGCACAGGGTCCTGCGTCACAGTGCTGTTCAGGATGAAACTCAACAAAGACCACTACTCCAGATCGCTCTTGAGAAATTGGTGATGGGTTTTCTTGCCTTGTTGCTTTGATGCAGTACACATACCCCCAGGGTACTGTAGGAGAGGCAGCATTTTCACCCAGTGACAGTGAAGGGGCAGCTATTCCAAGTTAGGAATTCACCCATTGTACCTCCATCAGCAAATAATGGATGAGTTTTCCTGAACTGGAGAGGGACGATTAAATTGTCTCAAGTTGCACTTAAGTTATGCATAAGTGAGCAATTCGATCAATAGGTTTCCCTTTTAATCCCCTTCCCATCATTGACTTTGTCACTTACTGTTGCCCTTCTCCTGGGAGACTGATGCCCAGCTTGACATGTCACTCGCAATCATGCCTGACTCAGTGAGCAGCACCTGATTCAGTCTGGTTTGTGACTTGAAGGAGAACATACAAGTGGTGCCACCCTTGATCTCCTTGGTGGGTCCAGGTTCCTGATTAGGAGGTGCTGCCAAAACTATCCTCAGTGAATTGCCTCAATGCCTCCAGTGGGTAGTGTTCATTGCAGTCAGAGTGGAGATGGAGGGAGGATGAATGCTTAGGTCGTTGGATGAGATGCCGAACAAACGGACTACTAGGGTTTTGCATTTCCAAGCAAACCCTGTGCTAAGGTAGTGAACCACAGTCGCTAGGGCAACAGGAAGGGCAGGTCAAGTGACCTCATTGTATGTGGGCAACAGACAGGGAGACCAGAGTGGACTAAGCTGCTGATTATCGTTCAATGATTCTATACAAAATACTTTGTTGACATGTCTTGTCAAGGGTCATGCATAAAAGATGGCTATTTGTGAGAGGCATTGGACAGCAACTGGTGTCCAATCATTAACTCAGTAAGGAGTCAATGTTGGGAAAATTTGGAGAAAGATTTAAAAATAAACTTTACCATAGCATTAGGTCATTCTAACAGAGTATATTCTCATGTCCTTTGGTATCAATCTTTCCAGTGACTTGTCTTTCCAATACACACTGTCAGTCCTCCTCCAAACAGAGGACTCACAAAGGGATGAGGGGGAGAGTGGTGAGGGTGAGTCACTCTTTCATGACCATCATCCTTTCTGCATCATCTTCTCTGGGGAGAGAGTTCCAATCTTCATTCAAATCCTCCCCCTTACAATGTGACTTCATAGAAATTGGGGAATGATGGAGAACACTCTCACCTTTTGAGCCAGAAAGTTGTGGGTTCAAATCGTTCTCTCTATACTAGAGCACAGAAATCCAGGCCGACACCCCAGTGCAGTATTGTGAGTATGTGACACCATGAGAGGAGCTGTCTCTCTGGTGAGATGTGAAAGAGAAGCCCTGGCCATCTGCTTTCTGAGTTGGGCGTTAATTCAAAGGAGTGTCATGGAATTAACCTCAGGAGCTGGGTCAACATTTACCCCTCTACCAATGTCATAAAGAACAGATTAACTGAATGTTATGACATTGCAGTTTGTGGGTTCTTGCTGTGTTAAAAATAGCTGTTCTTTTTCCTACATTGCAACCCTTAGCTGAATTTCAGAAATATCTCGTTGGCTGTAAAGTATTGTTGTTCCTCCTGAAGTTATAAAGGATGCTGTATAAATGCAAGTCCTTTTTTTCTGAAGCAAACCTTAAGCCTTGGTAGTTGCAGTTTACAGATGTGTTTCAGTTTTGCACAGGCCTCATTCATATTTAGCCTTCTAACATTTTCCTCTGGCAGGGGACCCCAGGGAAAGGTGTTTGGGGAAAGTGGGCAGAAAGGGGTCGTGTAGAGATTTGTGGTGTTGGTGAGGGGGAGGTGGTGGAGGTCTCGCTATTGATCATCATGATCCCTTGGAGATTTAAACACATATAGCTCCACATAGACCAATAAACAAAGATACTGCCCTTTCAAGATGTTTGCCATACGGTTCCAACCTGTGGTGTTGAAATACCTCATGGGATCCCAGAGGGATACCTCATCCATTAATGCCTTGTAAAATCCTGGGCACTTAATACTTTTGACAACCAGCTGGCAGCTATAGAGGGAAAGATAGCAATCTGTAAAAGGCTGAATCTATTTGTTCCAATTAATATAAACCTACACAGAAAACAGGTGTCTGATTTATTGAGAGACTGGGGACTATTCTGAGAGAAACTGTTCTCTTGCAGACACAAAATCCAGATTCCACCCACAGTTCTTGAAACAATTTTGTTATTTATATGTGTCTCATTCCAAATTTTCTCTGTGGGCGATACTGATCCTTGATAAGTTCTTCAAAAGCCCCAGCTCAGCCGCTACAGTGGAGTGGACAACAATGAGAGGAAGTGAGGACTGCAGATGCTAAGAGATCAGAGTCGAGAGTGTGGTGCTGGAGAAAGCACGGCAGGCCAGGCAGCATCGGAGGAGCAGGAGAATCGCGTTTGGGGGGGGTAAGCCTTTCATCAGGACAACAACAATGACAGCAACAAATATGGCATGCTTAATGACTTGATTGTTGTGCCAACAAAGGAGATACGAGGAAAGAATGTCCTTGGGGTGCAAGGAAACCTGGAGAGGTTTGGGAAAGGAATTCCACAGCTTAGGATCCAAGCAGGGAACACTGGTAGTGAGACAAATAGAATTGGAGGGAGGGTTCCTGACGATCTTGCAGGGTTGTGGGGCTAGCGTAATTGCATCGATAGGCAGAGAGAGAAAGGTCATAGATGGATTTGAACTCGGAGCAGGAAAAGTTAAAAGTTGTGGTAGCATTGATGGACCAGGAGCCAGTGTACAGCAATGAACACAAGGTGCTGGGTGAATGGCACTTGACTTGGGGTGAAGCAAGCACAAGATGCCAATTTGCAAAGTTGGAGAAGCCAAAGAAGGTGGTTTTGATTTGGTTGACATTTGAAGGAGTATTGGATCTTCCCTGGCAAATATCCATGGCTGCTGCCTACTATAAACTCCTCACTGGTGGGGACTTGAGCAAAGTGAAAAAGGCATTAACAACTTTTATATTTTGTTGACTTCCTGCAGCTTTCGGACAGATTTTCGCCTTGTTTTGAAAAGGAAAGAAAAATAAACCGAACCAATCTCAGGGACGGTTGCTGAAGCCTCCAGTGGGTCAGTGACTTTTCTTTGCAGTAAAAATACCTCGTAATAAAATATCTTGCCAGAAGAAGTCTTACAGACAACATGTGGCAGTGTTCTGAAATGATCTAGGAAATATGGGTTTCCGTCAATACTGACAATCCAATTATCTGTAATTTATGTTTATCTGGAAATCACTTGTGGACTCCGAGATTTGCAGAAGGCTTCATTTTCTATTCTTTCTGCTAAAGGTTTCTGAGCATTTCCTTAGCAACGGGAATACAGTTCTTCCTGGATTGTACCTCTCCCATGAGCACACACGCATACACACAAACACACAACACACGCATGCATGTCCAAACAGACACACATTAAATGATTCATTAGGAAAGGAGGGATAGAGACAGACAAACAGGATAGCAAAGTATTCTAAGTCTGTGGGTCCCAGTGTGCCATGAAGCAATGGACCATTGATTTGTGTTGACAGTGACCTTGTGATCTCAGCTGTGGATTGGGAGGTTGAGGGCAGATAATTCCTCAAGAATGCAATCACAGAGTGACTTCCCCTGAGGTATCCCAGTGCCCAAGAAGACAAAATAGTTCAAAAAGTGATTCTTCAGATGGAACATAGTGAAAGGACGAGACCATTTAGTCCCTTGGGCCTCCTCTGCTGCTTAAATAGATTATGCAGGCAAGCAGGAGACTGGAAGAACCCAGCAACCCAGAACTGGGTCCTGAAGAAGGGTTACACCCAAAACATTGACTTCTCCACCTCCTGATGCTGCCTGGTTTGCTGGGTTCTCCCAGCCTCCTGCTTGTCTACCTTGAATTCCAGCATCTGTCGTTTTTTTGTCTTTACTCAAATAGATTATGGCAATTTGTACTTCACCGCTGTTTATTTGCCTGTCACCCAAAACCCTTTCTGTTCACACTTGACAAAAATCTATCCATCTCATTCTTAAAGACATTCATCTGATCCTCAACATCCACACAAGCACTTCTGAGGTTGAGACAGAACTGGAAGCGGGGAAAGTTTCTTTCACTCCTTATCTGTCATCTTCAGATTGTGCCTCATTACTCCGAGTTCAGCAAAGTCTTCCCTTCAGCAGAAACCATGGGGCTGAATGTTACTGGAGCCTGAATGACATGGGCTATGGTGCGTTTCCTGGAAAGTGGGATCACAAGGGAGGGCTCTTGTGGTACAGTGGTAATGCCCCTACTGCTGATGCAGTGGGAGAGAAAAAACCAAGACAATCACTTGAGAACATATCGGGTAACATTGCAGAAAACATTGATGCTCATATTTCCATACATGTTTATGGTTTTGTGCTGTATTTGTTTGTTTGTGTCTTTGTCATGCCTCAAATAGGGTAGTACTTAGAGGCCTTAAGGAGGTCCTTAAGGAAGAGTGCTAAACTGGAGGAAGGCCAACCATACCAAAATTCGACAGGATCTGGGGAATGTAAATTGGGAGCAGCTGTTTTGAAGGGAAATCCACATTTGATAAGTGGGAGGTTTTTAAACTGAGGTTGATAAGAGTTCAAGAAAGATATGTTTCTGTGAAAGTGAGGGATAGAAATGGCAAGATTAGGGAACTGTGGATGACAGGTGAAATTGTGAGACCAGCTAAGAGGAAAAAGGATGCGTACATAAGGTCTAAGTCACTGAAGTCAGACGAAGCTTTGGAAGAATATCAGGAATGTAGGACCAATCTGAAATGAGGAATTAAGAGGGCCAAAAGAAGTCATGATATTTCCTTAGCGAGCAGGGTTAAGGAAAACCCCAAAGCCTTTTATTCATATACAAGGAGAAAGAGGGTAACAAGGGAAAGGGTTGGCCCATTCAAGGTCAAAGGTGGAAAGATATGTATGGAGTCAGAGAAAATGGTGAGATTCTTAATGAGTACTTCGAATTGCTATTCACCAAGGAGAGGGACATAGTGGATGTTGAGGTTAGGGATAGATCTTTAATTACTCTAGGTCAAGTTGGCATAAGGAAGGAGGAAGTGTAGTGTATTCTAAAAGGCACTAAGGGGTGGACAAGTCTCCAGGACCGGATGGGATGTATCCCAGGTTACTGAGGGAAGCGAGAGAGGAAATAGCTGGGGATTCAACAGTTTTCTTTGCAGCATCCTTGAAAATGGGTGAGGTCCCAGAGGACTGGAGAATTGCTAATGTTGTCCCCATGTTTAAGAAGGGTAGCAGGGATAATCCAGGTAGTTACAGACCTGTGACCCTGATGTCAGTGGTAGGGAAGCTGCTGGAGAAGATAGTAAGGGATAGGATATAATCCAATTTGGAAGAAAATGGGCTTATTAGTGATAGGCAACATGGTTTTGTGCAGGGAACGTTATGACTTACAAACCTAATAGAATTCTTTGAAGAGGAGACGAAGTTGATTGATGAGGAAAGAGATGTGGATGTCATATACATGGACGTTAGTAAGGCGTTTGATAAGGTTCCCCATGATAGGCTGATAAAGAAGGTGAAGTCACATGGGGTCCAGGATGTTCTAGCTAGATGGATAAGGAACTGGTTGGGCAACAGGAGACAGAGAGTAGTGGTGGAAGGGAGCTTCTCAAAATGGAGACCTGTTACCAGTGGTGTCCTACAGGGATCCGTGAGGGGACCACTATTGTTTGTAATATAAATAAATGGTTTGGAGGAAGGTGTAGGTTGCCTCAATAGCAAGTTTGCGGATGACACTAAGGTTGGTGGAGTGGCAGACAGTGAAGGGGTCTGTCAGAGAATACAGCAGAATAAAGATAGATTGGAGAGTTGGGCAGAGATGGCAGATGGAGTTCAATCCAGACAAATGCGAGGTGAATCATTTTGGAAGATGTAATTCCAGAGTAAACTATACAGTAAATGGAAAGGTCCTGGGGAAAATTGATGTACAGAGAGATTTGGGTGTTCGGGTCCATTGTATCCTGAAGGTGGTGACAATAGACAATAGGTGCAGGAGTAGGCCATTCTGCCCTTCGAGCCTGCACCACCATTCAATATGATCATGGCTGATCATCCTTACTCAGTGAAGAAAGCGAGGACTGCAGATGCTGGAGATCAGAGCTGAAAATGTGTTGCTGGAAAAGCACAGCAGGTCAGGCAGCATCCAAGGAACAGGAGAATTGATGTTTCGGGCATAAGCCCTTCTTCAGGAATGAGGAAAGTGTGTCCAGCAGGCTAAGATAAAAGGTAGGGAGGAGGGACTTGGGGGAGGGGCGTTGGGAATGCGATAGGTGAAGGGAGGTCAAGGTGAGGGTGATAGGCCGGAGTGGGGTGGGGGCAGAGAGGTCAGGAAGAAGATTGCAGGTTAGGAAGGCGGTGCTGAGTTTGAGGGATTTGACTGAGACAAGGTGGGGGGAGGGGAAATGAGGAAACTGGAGAAATCTGAGTTCATCCCTTGTGGTTGGAGGGTTCCCAGGTGGAAGATGAGGCGCTCTTCCTCCAACCATCGTGTTGCCATGGTCTGGCAATGGAGGAGTCCAAGGACCTGCATGTCCTCGGTGGAGTGGGAGGAGGAGTTAAAGTGTTGGGCTATGGGGTGGTTGGGTTGGTCGGACCAACCAAATAATCACCAACGCATCCACGATTTCCTTCAGTACCCATCAGGCCCCTGGGACTTATCAACCTTCAGACCTAACAACCTCTCCAATACCAATTCCTGGCAAATATAAATTCCCTTCAGTTCAGGTCCTTCAGCAACTGTTACCTCAGGGAGATTGTTTGTGTCTTCCCCAGTGAACACAGATCTGAAGCACCAATTCAATTCTTCTGCCATTTCTTTGTTCCCCGTAATATATTCCCCTGTTTCTGTCTTCAAGGGCCCAAGTTTATTCTTAACCATTTTTTTGCCTTTCACATACCTAAAAAAGCTTTTACTATCCTCCTTTATATTTTTGGCCTGTTTACCTTCGTACCTCATTTTTTCTCTGCGTATTTCCTTCTTAGTAATCCTCTGTTGTTCTTTTAAAGCTTCCCAGTCCTCCGTTTTCCTATTTATCTTTGCTATGTTATACTTTTTCTCTTTTAACTTTATAGGTTTCTTAACTTCCCTCGTCAGCCACGGCTACCCATGCCTCCTCCTAGGATCTTTCTTCCTTTTTGGAATGAATTGATCCTGCAACTTCTGCATTATACACAGAAATATCTGCCATTGTTCCTCCCCTGCCATCCCTGCTAGGGTATTGCACCATTGAACATTGGCCAGCTCCTCCCTCATAGCTCCATAGTTCCCTTTATTCAACTGAAATATTGTCACTTCCGATTGTACCCTCTCCCTCTCAAATTGCGGATTGAAGCTTATTTTATTATGGTCACTACTTCCCAATGGCTCCTTCACTTCGAGGTCCCTGATCAATTCTGGTTCGTTGCACAATACCAGATCCAGAATTGCCTTCTACCTGGTAGGCTCCAGCACCAGCTGTTCTAAGAATCCATCTCGGAGGCACTCCACAAAGTCTCTTTCTTGAGGTCCAATACCATCCTGATTCTCCCAGTCTACCTGCATGTTGAAATCCCCCATAACAACTGCAGTAACATCTTTGAGACAGACCAATTTCAGCTCCTGATTCCGACATCCGACATCCAGACTACTGATTGGGGGCTTGTAGATAACTCCCAAGATGGTCTTTTTACCCTTAGTATTTCTCAGCTCTATCCATACTGACTCTACATCCCCTGATTCTAGGTCCCCCTGCACAAGGGCCTGAATATCATCCCTTACCAACATGGCCACCCCACCCCCTCTGCCCGTCAGTCTGTCCTTACGATAGCACGTGTAGCCTTGAATATTCATTTCCCAGGCCCTGTCCACTTGAAGCCACGTCTCAGTTATCCCCACAATATCGTACCTGCCAATTTCCAAAAGAGCCTCAAGCTCATCCATTTTATTTCTAATGCTTCGTGCATTCATATATAGTATTTTTAATTTGTTACTGCCCTCACCCTTCCCATCAACTCCTATTTCACTCAACCTTACAGCATGATCTCTTTCTGAGTTTTCTGCCTCATTGATACAGTTGTCTTTCTTGACTTCCCTTGTTCTAACTTTCCCTTCAATTTCCTTTTTAAACATCCAGGTTGTCCCCTCCCCCCCGCTACTTAGTTTAAATGTAGCTGTGTTGCAGTAGCAAACCTGCCTGCCAGAATGCTGGTCCCCAACTTATTAAGGTGAAAATTGTCACTCTTGTATAATTTATGCTTACCACAAAACATACCCCAGTGATCCAAGAATTTAAATTCTTGCTTCCTGCACCAGTTCCCCAGCCACACGCTCAAGTCCATTATCTCCCTGTTTCTGGCCTCACCAGCCCGAGGAACTGGAAGCAAACTGGAGATAACCACCCTGGATGTCCTGCTTTTCAGCCTTCTTCCTAGTTCTCCGAAGTCCCGCTGTAGCATGTTCCTCCTCTTTCTCCCGACATCATTTGTGCCGACATGTACCACCACCTCTGACGCAGGTCAGTAGAGTGGTCAAGAGGGCATACAGCATGCTTTCCTTCATTGGATGGGGTATTGAGTATAAGAGTTGGCAGGTCATGTTACAGTTGCATGAGACTTTGGTTGGGCACATTTGGAATCCTGTGTACAGTTCTGGTTACCACATTATCAAAAGGATGTGGATGCTTTGGAGAGGGTACAGAGGAGGTTCACCAGGATGTTGCCTGGTATGGAGAGTGCTAGCTATGAGGAGAGGTTGAGCAAGTTAGGATTATTTTCATTAGAAAGACAGAGGTTGAGGGGGGACCTGATTGAGATCTACAAAATCATGAGAGGTGTAGACAGGGTGAATAGTAAGAAACGTTTTCCCAGAGTGGAGGACTCAATTACTTGGGGTCACAAATTCAAAGTTAGAGAGGAAATGTTTAGGGGAGATATGTGTGGAAAGTACTTTACGCAGAGGGTGGAGGGTGCCTGGAATGCATTGCCAGCGGAGGTGGGTGGGGCAGGAATGATAGTGTAATTTAAGATGTATCTGGACAGGTACATGAATGGGCACGGATCAGAGGGATACAGATCCTTAAAAATAGACGGCAGGTTTAGAAGAGGATCTGGATTGGCACAGGCTTGGAAGGACGAAGGGCCTGTTCCTGTGCTGTAATGTTCTTTGTTCTTTGTTCAAATGGAACTGTGCTAATATGATGCCTAACATCATGCCCTTTCTAGGATGTACCATGGAGGTGATGTTTGTGTTGAGAGCCTACTGCAGCTTGGAGAAGCAAGATTTTTAGATTACTTAGAGTGTGGAAACAGGCCCTTCGGCCCAACTAGTCCACACTGATCCTCAGAAGAGCAATCCACCCAGACCCATTCGCCTACATTTATCCCTTCATCTAACACTATGGGCCAATTTAGCGTGGCCAATTCACCTAACCTACACATTTTTAGACTGTGGGAGGAAACTGGAGGAAACCCACACAGACATGGGGAGAATGTGCAAACTCTACACAGACAGTTGCCTGAGGCAGGAATTGAACCCGGGTCTCTGGCACTGTGAGACAGCAGTGCTAACCACTGTGCCACCGTGCCACCCACAGCTGGATGGGTGCAGCTCCAACAACACTCGAGGGGTTTGACACTGACCAAGACAAAACTTGATTGGCATCACATCCACAAACATCCATTCCCTCCACTACTGACACTCAATAGCAGCAGTGTGTACAATCTACAAGATGCATTGCAGAAGTTCACCAAAAATCCTCAGACAATATCTTCCAAACCCACGACCACGAGCAGGACAAGGTCTCAGACACATGGGAACACCACCACCTTCAAATTCCTTTCCAAGCTACACACCATCCTGACTTGGAAACATCTCTTTATTGTCACTTGGTCAAAATCCTGGAATTTCCTCCCTATGGCATTGTGGGTCAACTCACAGCAGGTGGACTGCAGCAGTTCAAGAATGCAGCTCACCACCTTCTCAACGGCAAGTAGGGACAGGCCAGCTAGCGACACACACATCCCACAAATGAATAAAATATAATTAAGTTGAGTTCAATCTTTTCATTTCAAAAATGGCAATCAAATATCAACTCCCAGTTATGAGTTCTTCTCTCCAAGTGCTTACTACAGTTTAGTTCTCTTAAGGCCCAGACTGATACAAATGACAATGATTTATTTGCAGGTTGAACTGATTAGTTCATAATTCAAAATAAATCAAAAGTAAACAAAAGGAAGTGCGGCAACTTGATATATCAAAGAGTTAAATGCTACATCAGAGGTCAAAGGTTGATGTTGGGGATAGGTCTGATCTGGAAAGTTGAACAGCGTAGAAAGAAGTTGGATGTTTCATTGTGAAGAACAAAGCATAACTAACCACTTTCTATCACCCCCATTTGAACTCTTGAGATTATTCGAACCTTGAAATGATTCCAGGGTTGCTATTTTTTTACAATACATGCCGTGAATCTTATGTCGGTCTTCGTTCAAGTGGAGTACATTTCTGTTTTGTCGGTAACTTTCAAGATTCCCAAGTGCCTCATATCACTGATTCATGATGGTCCTGACCTGGGTGAGTGTATTTCATCAGCCCAATGTGGGAGCAGGGTGAAGTGGTCATCAATTATTTTATGACAGAGGTTTGAGCAGTTTGTACCAAATCTGGATGGAGGTTAGAAAAATGATGGGTGCTTTTATCGGAAAATATCAGGTCGTGAAGATAGATGACAGGATAGATGCTGAAAGGATGTCTCCCTTTCTGGAGGAATCTAGAATAAGAGGTCATGATTTAAACTTAAAGGATCCCTCTATGAAGGCAAAGCTGAGGAACAAAGGGTCCACTTTCAAAGGGTCTTTAACATTTGGAATTGTCTTCTCCCTGTGAGTGATTGGTGGGAACAGACTCATTGAAACAGTGCCTAATTATTACATGAATGAGATTCAGCCACAAACATTTGGTGTTGGTGCGGCTTGGAGAATGTGGATGGTGTAACATTGCTATTGGTCCCAGCACTATCAGACATTCCAGGGATCACTGGATCACAGTCAGGACTCTGGCTGATTCACTCTGTGCTGGGCTCGATTGCAGTATGCTGTCATCTTTCTAAAGCAGTGCTTTCTCAATTAAGTACAGCCAAGAATCTTCCAGGACCATGTGCCTTTGGCATTCATTGGACTGGTGATTCCATCAGAGAAACTGTCCCATTCTGGTAGGGTGAAGATACCTGCATTGGAAACAGTTCCAAACAGGTTCACTGGGAGGAAGAGGGTGTCTCATGAGCAGGCAAGGCCCCAAGATCAGAGAATGAAAGATGATCAGGTTGAAACATCTAAGATGCTGAGGGGGATGGACAGGGTGGATGCTGAGGTGATGTTTCTGAGCTCCTCCTACCATTAGATCAGTTGTCACATTATGCAATGCTCCTCTGTCTTGTGTCATTTCACACAACCACTGTAGTTCATCTGTGACATCCATCATACCAGCTACTCCTGTTCTGACCCGTCTGCTGTCCCCCACTTTCTCCCTTCCAACTCAGATCTAATGGCCAAGGTACTGACATTAGGTTTCCAGGATTTTTAGAATCCATTTTGCTCTCGCATTTTCTAGCAACTCTTCAGCTGTCTAATGATCTCTGGGAAATCTCAAGCATCCACATTTCAGAGACATCTATTTTCTTCCAGGGATCTTTACTTATTGGCAATGTTTCTGAGGCCAACAGGAAAATCGCATCTGATGAGTGTTTGCTTGTTGCAAGTTTGAGTTTTCATGTTGCTAATATGTTTCTCAACTTCACAGAATTACTTCTGACTACTTCTCTTCTTCTTCAAACATCTGCGTCATATCTGCCATGTACTCTTACCACTTGTTGTAAATAGGTAAAATTATTAACTTGTTTCAGTGCGATACTATCCACTTCAATCTTCACTGGTGTTTTTTTTTCAAAAGCAGTCCTACTGACATGATTGTTTTTGACTTTCTGGTATTCATACGCAATCCATATTCTAAACTTTTGGTTTTCATCAAACTTAAAAATATTTTGTTTGGTTTTTTTCTGACTCTGCAAGTGTCATTGTGTCATCAGTGTACCATGAGTTTGCTGTATACTTGCCTCCTATTTTTTATCCCTGGAAATAATTTGAATTTTCTGAATATTTGTTCTCTGTATGGATTGAATAATCTTGGAAGCACTGTCCAGCTTTGACACACTCCTGTCTTCACATATCTGATTGACTCTCTGACAGTCTGGCACTCGCTTTGCGGTCCCAATACTGGCTCTGGATATGTCTCACGCTTTTACTGTACCATAATCTACAAAGCTAGAAATTAATATCCAATTGGTCAATACATATCAAATTCATCTCTCACTGCTTTATTCTAAATGGTTCATCAGCTCTGCTGAAATAGCAGGGGTGGAATTTGACATCTTTAAGAATGCGCAGGGTAACTTTGCTCACAGTTATCTCAGGCTGCAGAGAATATCAAAAATTACAGGAGATTATGACTTTGCTCAAAAGTGTAAGTGTGTCAGCTGCAAGTTTCACATTTCCCCCTATTGAAACCAAAGGAAATACAAACAGGGAGAGATGTCAGATAGGCTGCTGACTTAATATCAAAGTCAAGGATTTACCTCATTGAGTCTATGTCGCGGACAGAACAAATTCAACAGTCCAGCAGCTTCTTCCTCTTCCTGAGATTCACAAACTGGGTATTTTGCACCAATATGATCCTTCAACCTGCCTAACCCTAGCCTTCATATTTGTAAAGACCATGTTTAAAACCCTGAGCTCTTGATTTATCTCATTGTTTCTGCCCCTTTCAAAGTTATCTGCTCAGGATAATGAAGGGATAGTACTTACAAATTAGGACCTTTAGTGTGGAGCTCTGCTGACATTTATGTGTGTTAGGAATTTTGCCATGGAGCTCAACTCAGTATTCATCGCCCTCCATTCACCCAACACTCACAATGTTAACTCTATTTCTCTCCACTGATGCTGCCAGACCTGCTAAGTTTCTGCAGTAATTTCTGTTGTTGTTTCAAACTTGCAGCAGCTACAGTATTTTGCTTTTAATAGAATCTGATAACTGGTCTTGCAACCTAGAAATTGTGACTTGAAATCTGAGCATGACCAGTCGAGAAAGTAACTGCAATGATCTGTGTGCAACACAACAGCATGAGAGCTACAAGATACTCAGCAATACTAATATGTTCAACAATGCTGCTTGGGAGGGAAACCAGTTTCCTTGACCCAGCCTGGGCCACGCATAACTCCAGTAACATTCATTGTAGGTTACTTTTCAAGATCTCAGGTTGAGGGCGGCACGGTGGCACTACTGCCTCACAGCACCAGGGATCTGGGTTCAATTCCTGCCTTGGCCGACTGTGTGGAGTTTGCACATTCTCCCCGTATCTGCATGTGTTTCCTCCAGGTGCTCTGGTTTCCTCCCACAATCCAAAGATGTGCAGGTCAGGTAAATTGGCCATGCTAAATTGCCCATTGTGTTAGGTGCATGAGTCAGGGTAAATATTCGGTAGGGTAATGGGTCTGGTTGGATTACTCTTCAAGGAGTTGGTGTGGACTTGTTGGGTCATAGGCCCTGTTTCTGTACAGTAGGGAATCTAATCTAATCTAAGCTAGGAGTGGGCATGAAGGATTGCTCCCAAGCCAAGAACACTCATGCTGAGAAGTTCACAAAGAGTGTCATACAGTCTTAGAGGTGTACAGCACAGAAACAGACCCTTTGGTCCAACTCATTCAGATATCCTAACCTAACCTAGTCCCATTTGCCAGCATTTGGCCCATATCCCTCTAAACACTTCCCATTCATATACCCATCCAAATGCCTTTTAAATGTTGTAATTGTACCAGCCTCCATCACTTCCTCTGGCAGCTCATTCCATACATGCACCACCCTCTGCATGAAAAGGTTGCCCCTTAGGTCCCTTTTAAAATTTTCTTCGTGCACCCTAAACCTATGCCCTCTAGTTCTGGACACCCCTCCCCAGGGAAAAGACCTATTTATTCTATCCATGGTCCTCATGATTTTATAAATCTCTATAAGGTCACCCTTCTGACGCTCCAGGGAAAATAGCCCCAGCCTAAAGTTCAAACCCTCCAACCCTGGCAATGTCCTTGTAAATCTTTTCAGAACCCTTTCTAGTTTCACAACATCCTTCCGATAGGAGGGAGACCAGGATTCCAACAGTGGCCTGAGTGTCCTTATAATAAATTCCAACATATTCCAACAGTGGCCTGAGTGTCCTTATAATAAATTCCTTTTGCATTCAATCTATCTCTGTACACAGAGAGAGGAATATTTTCTTCTCAGTCCACTCAAGGTCTTGCCCCACAGAAAGCGGCTATTCTTTTAAGCTAACAACACAGGTTGTTTTTAAACGCAGCAACGATCAATTTGCGGTCTGAGTGATAGTTAAGAGGGAGGTGGGTAAATAAACAGCCAGCAGATGATGCAGGTGATGGATGTTTTTCCAGACATATTTTGAAAAAACAGCCTCGTAAACAGACAAATGGCTTCCAGACTTCAACTCTTAAAGCAGTGTGGATACCACATGTTACATTTAGAAGTGAATCCTGTCTCTGAGCATAAAAAAGATCCCATCTTAGGACAGTCTCTCTGTTGTCCAGATCCTGATATTGTGGCAGTTTTACCCACTGATTCCTATCCCACCATGACTCCAGCTTGCTCCAAATCTAGAACCCACCAAAATCTCAAAGCTCTCCAATTCTAGCCTCTGGCATATCTCTGATGTCTATCGCTCCCCCATTGACACTGTGCTGTCAACTCAACAGGTCCTTAGTCTTTGGAATCCCAGGCTAGATGCCTCTACCCCTCTCTTTCTTCCCTGACATCCACTTCCTGTTTGGGCACCATCAAGCTTATAGGGACCTGCCCAGGTGGGCTACTCCCAGGCAATAACTGTCAGCAGCTTGTTCGACATTTGTCCTATAGCACACATCAGTGCTGTCCCAGCTTTGTCTGAAATCCATATGTACAATGACCATGAAAATACATAGTGTAAACAGAGGCAGTGTCACATTTCCAGCAAGAGAATTAGTAATTTTGAGGTTTTATATTGCTGTTTGTGGGAGCTTGCTGTGCTTACATAGACTGCTGTGTTTCTTGCATTGCAACAGTGAATCTGCTTCATTGGCTGTAAGTGCTTGTAAAAGATGCTACGGAAATGTAAGGCTTTCTATATTATAATCTATAGATAGATCACAGTGCTGTGAAAGACTCTGCCTTCAAATTATCCCCAATTAGAATGTAGAACATTGAACAGTACAGCACAGGAATGAGCCCTTCGGCCCACGATGTTGTGCCGAGCGTGACATCAAATTTAACCAATCCCTTCTGCCTGCCCTTGGTCCATCTTCCTCCATTCCTTGCATACTCATGTGCTTATCTAAAAGTCTCTTAAAATCCCCTATTGTATCTGCCTCCACTACCACCCGTGTTCCAGACACCTACCACTCTCTGTGTAAGAAACCTGCCCCCCACACACCTCCTCCGAAGATCCCCCTCTCACCTTAAATGTATGTCCTGTAGTATTAGATGTCTCAACTCTGGAAAAAAGATTCTGACTATCAATCCTATCTATGCTTCTCATAATTTTATAGACTTCAATCAAGTCTCCCCTCAGCCTCTGCTGCTCCAGAGAAAACAACTTGAGTTTCTCTAGCCTCTCCTTACAGCTCAGGAGCTAAAATTCCATCCCTAAACATCGTCACTTGGATCCTTTGTAAGATGTTCCTTAAAATATTTTATCTCTTTTCCATATTTTTGATCATCTGACCAAACATCTCATCAGGTTTCCTCTACATTGGGAAGCAAATACAGATTGGGTGACCGCTTTGCGGAACACCCCCCGTTCTGTCAGTAAAAATGACCCTGATCTTCCCATTGCCTGCCACTTCAACACAGCACCATGTTCCCTGGCCAACACCTCAGGCTTGCTGCAGTGCTCCAGCGAGACTCAATGCAAGCTGGAGGAACAACATTACGTCTTCTGCCTTACAGCTCTCAGGACGCAATATCGAGTTTAATCATTTTAGAGCACGAGAAGCTTCTTCCTTGTCGCTTACTCACCCCCACACCCCAGTTCCTGTCATGACAGGGGTTGCTTTCAGCAGAGCCAACCCATTTTCACCCGATCAAATCCCCCACTATCATTTTTCAAGCTTCTTTCCTTCCCTGGCTTACTATCAAGAATCATTTTGTCTGCCTGACTTTCTCTGGTCATCTCTTTGTCTATCTGGGCTCCCTGCCTTATCAATCTGCTCTCTCTATTCAGTGCTTCCACATTGGCAAATTCTGAACCCGAGCTACAGGAACATTGAAGCAGGAATAGGTCAGCTGTTTGAACCTATTTCAACCTTGAAGTAGATCATGCTGAGGAGGAGTTGATTCAAACATTATCGAGTCATAGAGACGTACAATATGGAAACAAACCCTTTGGTCCAACTCGTCCATGCCAACCAGATATCCTAACCTGATCTAGGCCCATTTACCAGCACCTGGGCGGCATGGTGGCACAGTGGTTAGCACTGCTGCCTCACAGCGCCAGCGACCCGGGTTCAATTCCCGCCTCAGGCGACTCACTGTGTGGAGTTTGCACATTCTCCCCGTGTCTGCGTGGGTTTCCTCCCACGTTTCCGCCGGGTGCTCTGGTTTCCTCTCACAGTCCAAAAATGTGCAGGTTAGGTGAATTGGCCATGCTAAATTGCCCGTAGTGTTGGGTGCAGGGTTATATGTAGGGGAATGGGTCTGGGTGAGTGCGCTTCGGCGGGTCGGTGTGGACTTGTTGGGCCAAAGGGCCTGTTTCCACACTGTAAGTAATCTAAACTAAATTAATTCTGTTTATTTCTCTTCATGGTCAATGCCAGCATTACCAGCATTTCCAGCATTCTGTTTTTATTTCAATTTTGTTATGGTTGATCTGTAACTAAAATACAGTCGTCTGCCTTTGTTCTGTGTCCCTTAAAATCCATTTCCAACAGAACTCTATTGATGTTAGTCTTGACCATTTCGATTGACCCTGATCTTATTTAGGGGAGAGAGCTCGAGGGATCCACTATGCTTGGCATGAAGAAATGTTTCCTGATTCTTGCAAGATCTCACTCCAATGTTGATCCGATTTGGAGATGCCAGTGTTGGACTGGGGTGTACAAAGTTAAAAATCACACAACACCAGGTTATAGTCCAACAGGTTTAATTGGAAGCACTAGCTTTCGGAGCGCTGCTCCTTCATCAGGTGGTTGTGGAGTACACAATTGTAAGACAGAAAATTTATAGCAAAAGTTTACAGTGTGATGTAACTGAAATTATACTTTGAAAAATATCTTGATTGTCGGTTGAGTTTTTCATCTGCTGGAATGATCATGATAGTTTTACTTCTTTCTTATGTAAATCACAAAACTTTTTTAAAAAGTTACATTCTCAGGTTAACTGTAACAATTGGTGTCAGCCAGATATTATGTTGAAGGTGTTAGCCCCCTGTGTTCTCTGTCTGTGCCATAATGTTTAGACTGATTCTAATCTAAAAAGTGAGTTAACAGAGTCTTACATGGATTCATGCAGTTTTTGAGCAAAGTACATTGTAACTCTGCAAGTACAAATTCACCCCACAAATGTATATATGTGTGTGTGTGTGTGTGTATGTGTGTGTGTCTGGGGTGTGGGGTTGTGAATGTGAGAGAGCGTGTATATGTGTTTGTATGTGAGTGTAAAGTGTCTAAGTCTGTGAGAGGGTGCATGTGTGAGCATGGGAGTGTGTGTTTGTAGGAGTGTGTGTGTGTGTCTGGGGTGGGGGATTGTGAGTGCCTGTGAGAGCGCGTATATGTGTGTGCGTCAGTGTAAAGTGGTCTAAGTCTGTGAGAGGCTACATGTGTGAGTGTGGGAGTGTGTGTCTATAGGAGTGTGTGTGAGTGTCTGTGTGCATGTCTGTGTATACGTGTATCTGTGTATGTGTGTGTATAGGAGTGCCTCTGTGTGTCTGTGTATGTTTTGGAGTGTCTGTGTGTGTGTATAGTGCAATGGTGATCACCTGTAATGTGACATGAACCCAAGGTCCCAGTTGAGGCCCTCCCTAGGGTACCGAACTTAGCTATCAGCCTCTGCTCAGCCACTTTTCACTGCTGCCTGTCCCAAAGTCCACCTTGAAGAATGGTCAAATGTCCTGGACCGCTGAAGTGTTCTCCGACTGGGAGGGAAAACACCTGTCTGTTGATTGTTGTGCAGTGCCTATTCATCTGTTGCTGTATTCTTTGCTCGGTTTCACCAATGTACCATGCCTCAGGGCATCTTGCCTGCAGCGTATGGTAGACAACATTGTCTGAGTCATATGAGTACATGGTGGGAGGTGTCCCCACGTGTAATTGTGGTGTCCATGTCCACACTCTGACACAGTGTTGCAGCACCTACCGTGACGGGGTTGTATGGAGTTGTTCTGAAAGCCAGGAAGCTTGCTACGAACAATGATCCATTTGAGGTTTGGCAGTTGTTTACAGGTGAGCAGTGGAGGTATGGTGAGGTGCTCATCCTCATTGATAATGTGTTGCAGGTCACGAAGAACATGGCGTAGTTTTTCAGCTCCTGGGAAGTACTGGATAACGAAGGGTACCCTGTCAGTTGTAGCGCGTGTCTGTCTCCTGAGGAGGTCATTATGATTCCTTGCTGTGGCGCATCGGAACTGGCTGTCAATGAGTTGAGCATTGTACCCCATTCTTATGAGGGCATCCCTGATCTTATGCCTCCTTACTCTGGACTCTGCCCACTGAGAAGAAATAATTTATCTCACTCTCTATCCTATGAATTCCTTTGATCAACTTCAGCTCCTCAGATAGAGCTCATTTAAATCGTCAATTCCACGAAATACTCGTGTACCCTTTATAGCAATAAAAACGGGAAGTGTTGAGAAAGAAGAACACAAACATTGGACTTGAAACATTAATTCTATTTCACTCTCTCTGCAGACACTGCCAGATCTGTTGAGTTTCTCCAACACGTTTTGTTTTTATTTCAGATGGAAAAATAGAATCCTTACAGTGTGGACATAGGCCATTTGGCCCATCGAGTCAGACCCACCCTATCCCTGTAACCCTGCATTTCCCATGGCTAATCCAGCAATCTTGCACATCTCTGGACAATTTAGCATGGTCAATCCACCTAACCTGCACATACTTGGACAGTAGGAGGAAACTGGAACAAACCCACCCAGACACAGGGCGAATGTGCAAACTCCACATAGACAGTTGCCCAAGGCTAGAATCAAACCCAGTCCCTGGTGCTGTGAGGCAGTAGTGCTAACCACTAAGCCACAGTGCCAGCCTAAAGCCATTGCTAGCATCCACAGCACTTTGCTTTTACTTGAGTGTTTAACTGATTACGGGATGGGATTACTTGGTTTTTCTATCCACTGGACATTTTGGCAATTTTGTAATGTTTTGTTTGAAGGACACAGTATTTGAAATTAGTTTTTCATAGTGGAAGCTTGTTGTTTCAAGAAGAAAATAAAAATATTAATTATTGGTTTCCTCCTAACCCTTTGATTGAGAAAAGGAGGGATAAAGGATCTATCAATGGATTTTCCGTGGCAGATTCTAAAATCAAAAGTGCTACATTGTACAAGGGTGGATTGGGAATGAACAGAAACTTCTGCTACTGCAAATGCATTCGTTCAACTTGAGATGCAGGGATTACTATAAGTCATCCCTGGGTGAATGGGTGGAGGTGTAGCAGTTGTGTTAATCCAGACCCACTCGCCTCTTTTTAGCTCTGGAATCTGAGCAGCCTGAACCACACAGCAAGCGTGTAATGTCCACCAGGCGGGGACCCAGCCATTAACTCAAGGGATCACCAATCAAACATCACAAGCACCAGCATCCATCATCCGTGAGAACCGTTTACTCAAAAGGCCAACGAAGGTGGTGGTGGTGGGGGGGAGGTGGGGGGGAGGGGACGGATGCAAGCTCTTACTTTAAGGACTCACACAGATGAACTTGCACAAAGTTCACAAGCAACAGGGAGCTTGAATTTCAAGTGAGGATGAAAAGCTTGAATGAAATGTAAAAGTTGCTTTTCAAGGACCACATCTCTCATTCACCCACTCTAAATCATAGAATGCCTATAGCACAGAAAGAGGACATTTGCGCATTGAGTCCACACCAACCCCTCCCCCCCTCCCCCCCCCCCCACCGAAGAGCATCCCACTCCAACCCACGTCTCTACCTTACCCCTGCATTTTCCATGGCTAATCCACCTAGCTTGCACTTCGCTGGACACTACTGGCAATTTCGCAAGGTCAATCCACCTAATCTGCAAATTTTGGGACTATGGGAGGAAACCGGAGCACCCAGAGGAAACCCACGCAGACACGTAGAGAATGTGCAAACTCCACACAGACAGTCGCCCGAAGCTGGAATCGAACGCAGGTCCCTGGCGCTGTGAAGCACCCCAAGTGGAGTTTATACTTGGAATGGGCAGCGATCAAACTGAGATGAGTAGTTTAAAACATTCTGAATGGAATCAACGTGGACTTGGACACCTCCCAACTCTCAAGCTGCTGTTTAGTACATGGAATTCCTCTCAGTGTGAATAATTATCACAGATTGGAATCCTGACCTTGTAGTTTGGGGGTGAGTTTAGGTCAGGCATCTGACCCTATTCTACACTCTATTAAGATCACTGTTAAGTTATACTGGGCAATCTATGAGATGAGTTGCCTCTCCTGATATGAGGAAGCTATCCTCTGACTGAAGGTTGGATAGATTAGATCCTGTATTCATTGGAGTTTGGAAAAATGAGAAGTGATCTTAATGAAACATAAAACTCCTGAGGGGATTTAACAGGGTGGTTTTGAAAAAGATGTTTCTCCAATGGGAAAGACTAGCATGAGGGAATGCAGTTTAAAAAGTAGAAATTTTAGATGGAGATGAGGAGGAATCCTTTTTTTTCACAGTGTCAGGAATCTGTCAAACTCTCACCCTTAGGTAGCAGTGGGGCAAAGCTATGGAATGATTTACAAGTGAGTGAGATAGATTTCCCATTCCCAAGGCCATGGAAGGCTATCAGAGGTAGACAGGGAAATAGAGTTGAGATGTGATCTGATTGAATGGTCTACTCCTGCTCCTAATTCATACATTTGTATGTCCAAACAAAGCACATTCGGGCTAGGATAGATCAAACTTGTTGGCTGTGGTGTTTAATGTGTTCACGTGTGCACGTTCTGGTTCAGTTTTATCAAGCTTGTCACTGGATGAACCAACTTGCTGTGAATTACAATACAGGCAGCAGAGTCATAGAGTCACACTGTTATAGAGTCATACAGCACAGAAACAGACCCTTTGGTCCAACTGATCCATACTGACCAAGTTTCCCAAACTAAACAAGTCCAGTGGAAATAACTTGCCAGCTTTTGGCCCATATCCTGCTAAACCCTTCCTATTTGTGTACCGATCCAGATGTCTTTTAAATGTTGTAATTGTACTCACCTCTATAACTTGCTCTAGCAGCTCATTCCACATACATATCACCCTCTGCATGAAAAAGCTACCCCTCAGGTCTCTTCCAAATCTTTCCCCTCTCACCTTAAACATAAGCTTCTAGTTTTGGTCTCCCCTATCCTGGGAAAAAGACCATGGCTATTCATCTTTGCTCTGCTCTCGGCTTACCTGCTGACTTCTAAACCTCACTAGAGTGTTTCAGAAGCTTTCTCCTAATGTTTCTTAAGATTTTCTCTGACTGTTAAAGATGTCCCTCTCAATTCTTGGATAATAAACTGCCCAGCAGAGTATCTTTGCGGCAATACTAATGTTATTCTTCGTAACACAAGGAATTAGGTGTGGACTTTGCAAGACCCAAAAGGTGTTTGTTATACAATTATTACATTCACAGAAGTGTCAGGGCTAGTGCTCAGCTATTCCAGCTTCAGAGCAAATATTAACTCCACTAAATTAACATTTAGAGACAGGATGTGACTTGCAATTTTAATTAAAGTTAAGGCTGAAGCTGCACCAGAGCCTCTACAAACCAGTGGAATTATAATCTCCGGAGAAATACAGTGAGTGGAGGATAGTTACATGATCTTCTTCTGCAGTTCTCTGTCTGAGGGAAGGTCCAAGTACACAGTGTTGTCATGTTCTCCAGAGGCAGGGCAAGGAGGCAAGTGCCTCATCTGCCCCAGCCAGGATGCCAATCAAACCCTGGGGTTTTGGCACAAAACTGGGCCACGGCATCTCTCCAATGATCTGAGTAAACTACACCCTACTCCCAACAGGACTTAGTGACAACATGCACTTCTACATGTGTGGTGCCTGGATGGTGTTCGTAGAGACTCCAATTTCCTTTCCATCTTAGGAATCTCTTTCGCTCTTACAACCTGCCATTGGTCATATTGTAAGGTTTTTGCAGATTGATAGTCAAACCACCTGGCCATGAGGTTAGCACACCTTCCTTAGTCAACATCTTCTGGGATGGAATTTGAAACCTGTGGACTAAAAGACAGATGAGCTGCCCGATCCATCACAAGACCTCCTTGATGCATGGCTACATGATACAGAATTCTTCCTCCGTAAGCGGAAGAAAGTTGCTTCACACAAATTAAGTGTGTGAAACAATTCCAGCACTTAGAGTGTGTGGTTTCATGCACATTAAGTCTGATGTGACAGGGGAATTATTCAATCATCTCCATCACGCAGCCTTTTATTTTACAAGAGGCAAAATTTAATAGTCTTGAGTTTAATTCCACGTGTGCATTACCCAAACTTCCAGATTCCAGCCTCCACAAAGGAGCAATGAAAACACAGACGGAGTGACCATTGAGTGACTTTATAGTTACTCTCGAAACTGCATTCCAAAAGTAATTTAATGCCGACAGTGCTTTGGCACAGTTTGTCAATGAAACAGAGTGCTTTTAAAATGTAATTGTTTTCTGTCCTTCTGGTTCAGAAGGAAGCAGAAAATTACCAATGTTCATCCAAGACAATGACGTCAAAGCTGATTTATTCATTATTGAAGATGTTGGATCAATCTTGCTTTTTTTTTTGCCAATGTAGAAAGCCAGCAAGGTCTGGCCAAAGCTTATAAAAAGAATACTTTGAGTGTTGAAAAAGTTGTCAATTGATGAACAGCTTTCATTTATATACATTGAATCTGTTGTATGCCATTTTGAGCTTTTACTATAAATTCTGTGTCCTATGATCCTGTCCCACTGGCTACCTGATGATGGAGTAGCGCTCTGAAAGTTTCTACTTCCAAATAAACCTGTTGGACTATAACCTGGTGTTGTGTGATTTTTAACTTTGTCCACCCCAGTCCAACACCAGCACCTCCACATCATGGCTTGTAAACCTTTGGCATGCAGTAGCCAACTAGCCCACTCAGGTCTTACATATTGTAATCAGTAAACTGACACGATCTGCTGTTTGATCTACAGTAGAGACAGCTGAGGGGCAATCTCATGCAGGGTTTTAAGATTATAAAAGTGGGTGTCGACAAAGATCAGGTTTCCCTTTGGGGTGGGGGCAAAGTTAATGTTAATAATTATCAGTCAGTCACTAATAAATCCGATTAGGAACTGAGGAGAGTAAAAAAAAAATCACACAACACCAGGCTATAGTCCAACAGGTTTAATTGGGAGCACACTAGCTTTCAGAGCGCCGCTCCTTCAGCACCTGATGAAGGAGCAGCACTCTGAAAGCTAGTGCTTCCAATTAAACCTGTTGGACTATAACCTAGTGTCATGTGATTTTTAACTTTGTACACCCTAGTCCAACACCGGCACCTCCAAATCAGAACTGAGGAGAAACCTCTTTACCCAGAGAGTGGTGAGAATGCAGATTTTGCTACCACTGGAAATAGCTGAGGTGAATAGAAGGGGAAGCTCAATAAAGCTAAATGAGAAAAGAATGTTAAAATCACATTGATAGAGTTAGGTGAAAATGGAAGGATGCTTATGTGGACCATTAACGCTGATTGTGCAGAATGGCCTGTTTCTACATGATAACATTTATGCAACTTTATTGCTTTGTTTTGTTCATTAGGGGATGCGGGTGTCACTGGCTAGGCCAGCAGTTATGTCTAACCCCTAATTGCCCTTGTGGAGGTGGTGTTGGACCACCTTCTAGAATTGCTGCAGTCAACATGAAATCTTATGTGAAAACTAGTTAATGAAAGCATAAAATTGGTGCTGCTTTAATTTAGGCAACTATGGAGGCTTGTTTATGTGAGAAAAATATTGAATTCACATTGCAAATTGAAATGTTAATTTTACATTGTCCAACTGCAAGATTTAAACATATAATCTTGACTCATCACTGCAGGGCTCTGTTGGAAGTGTTGCCTTTTGCTGGACTGTCTAAAGGTTCCATATCATTATTTGAAGATGTAGAAAACAATTGTCATGATATCCTGACGATTATTTAACCTACATCTAGCCTTATGGAAAACACAGTACTTCAAAGTCTCGAGCACACAGTCTAGGTTGAGGAAGGGCTTATGCCCAAAATGTCGATTTTCCTGCTCCTTGGAATGCTGCCTGACCTGCTGTGCTTTTCCAGCACCACACTCTCGGGACGAGGTCAGGCACAGTACTGAGGGAGTGTTGCATTGCCAGTGGCACTGTCTGTCAGAAGAGATGGCAACCCAAGGCCTCTCAAATAGATGAAAAAGTTCTCATGGCGCTACAAGGATAAAATATTTATCCTTCACCCAACATCACTAGATCAGATTATCTGGCTGATATCACATTGCCGCCTGTGGGAACTTCCTGTGTCCTGATTGGTGAATATGATTCCTACATTACAACAATCACTATAATAATTGGCTGGAAAAGGTTTTACGATATCCTGAGTTTGAGAAATGCACTCCTTAAATGTGAGTGCTTCTTTCCTATTTTTTATCTTAGTGCCAACTGTGGCAGATTTCTGCACAGGCACTGGATTCCTTGTTTGATTCCAAAGCAACATTGGAATGAAGGAACAGGAGTAGGCTGTTCAGCCCATTGAGTCTGCCCCCCCACCGTTCAATGCAACCACGGCTGATCGAGAGTGGGCTGCTGGATAGGCACAGCAGGTCACGCAGCATCCGAGGAGCAGGAGAATCGATGTTTTGGGCATACGCTCTTCGTCAGCCCTTCACCAACCTAGACTGTGTGCTCAAGACTTTGAAGTAATCTGTTTTCAGTAGGGCTAGACGTCGAGTAATTGTGCAGAACAGCCTGTTTCCACATGATAACATTTATGCAATCACCCCAACCCCATTGTCCCAATGATAATCAGAAACCCATCAATCTCTACCTTAAACATATTCAAAGACTGAGCTCCCTCTCTAGTAGAGAATTCCATGCTACTACACTGCATTAAAATAACAATCTACATGAAAGGAAAAAAGGGAAAGATGGCTCAAACTATCAGTGATACCACAGCACTCACTCGTCCACTTCGGTGTTCTGACTGCTCTATTTCAAACAGACATTTCACCCTCTCAGGACCCAGCTCAGCAATGTTAAACCAGGCACAACTCCACAGGGGTACTGAGTCTTCATCCATCTTTGCATTTGTTTTTTTCTTCTTCTCCTCCCTTCCTTTGACCTGGCAGTTTTTTTTCCCCACACCCTCTTTCAAGCTGACAGCATTTGGTCTTCTCCAACTATGTTCATTCCTCTACCAACAGAGAGAGAGGGAAGGGGCAACTCCCTAAACTGTATTCTTTCAGAGCTTGCCAGGAAAGTAAATGCAACAAGCAGTGGGTTCCTTAGCGAAATTTACATCAGGAGGCTCAGGGTTGTGGGGCTGGGCTGATCTCTGGCATTCAGAGCTGAGGATGGAGCAACTCAACTCTGGGCCTTGCTGATCAAGGGGGAAAAGGAAGTGCATTCCTGCTGAGAAGTTCCAATTTAAGTTAAGTAAGGGCAACACTGTAATCAGCTGTGATACCTCATCAATTCAAAGGTCATACAGTGACGAGATTCATGCTTGAAACAAGTAAGCATGAGTAAGGAATGCCAGGATGGATGGTCTCTGATATTCATTAGGAATCAATAGGAAGTGGGAACTTGTGGGGTGAGGGGAAGGGGAAAATAAGGTCACACAAGGTCTTATTTTTCTCCCAGAAGGCTTTGCAAGGAGATAGAGGCTACCATCAGATCCTGCCTCCATTTGCAAATATCCTGTCATTGCTATTGTAATGAGAGTTTGTACTGGGAGTAGTCAAGACAGCTTGGTGCCAAGTGCAATTATGACTGAGACTTCCTTGATTAGCTATTGTAACTCATTGTTGGCTGGGAAGATCTCCCTTTTGTTCTTATGTAATCTCACTCGGTTTTAATGAACACAATACCAGTAGCCATGGGAATGACAAAATAACATCAACATAAATTTTAATTTTTGCTAAACTGATCACAATTTCAATGATCACAGTTCCTACTATCGCAATTTGCATTTACTTAGTGCTTTTAACATCGTTCAATGTCCCAAGGCTTTCCACAGGAACATAATCAAACAAGAACTCTCTTCAGCAAATGGCATATAATATTCAATCAATTGTTCACTTTAACTTTGAGATTAATGGATTTGAGTTAAACAAAGTTATTCAGGGATAAAAACATAAGAATATAAGAAACAAGGACAGAGGAAGGCCATTCAGCCCCTCAAACCAGTGCCACCATTCAACAAAAACATGGCTGATCTTCAAGTTCAATCCACTTTCCTGCCTGCAACTCATTTCTTGATTCTCCCAAGAGTAGAACCATCCATCCAACTCAGCCTTGAATGTACTATATAGCTAATCATGTATTCTCCTCTCTCTCTTTGGCAGAGAATTCCAAGCATTCACAAGCCACTAAGTGAAGAAATTCATAAAATGATAGAATGGTTACAGGGTTGAAGGCAGCCATTCAGTCCATTGTGTCTGTGCAGGCTCTGCTAGAGCAATTCGTCTCGTCTCACTCCCCTGCCTTTCCTGATAACCCTCATTATGTTTTCTTTAAGTTATCCAAATCTCTTTTGAAGACCTCAGCTGAACCTGCTGCCACCACATGCCCAGTCAGTGCATTGCAAATCCTAACTATTCATTGACAAACAGAACATTCTCACTTGTTATCATTGGTTCCTTTCATTTTTTAAAAAATTAATTTGTAAGATGTGGGTGTCGCTGACTGGGCCAGCATTTATTACCCATCCCTAATTGCCCTTGAAAAGGTGGTGGTGAGCTGCCTTCTTGAACCACTGCAGTCCACCTTTCACCTTAAATCAATGATCTTTGGTTCTCGACCTTCCACCAATGGGAACTGTTTTTCTCCACCTGTTCTATATGGATCCCATATGACTTTGAACAACTCTATCAGATCTCTCAATTATATCTTCTCCAAGATGAATAGTCCCACTCTGTCCAATCCATTCATATAACTTAAGTCCCTCGTCCCTGGAACCATACGAGTAAATTATTTCTGCCACCTCCCCAATACTGTCTCATTCTTTCTAAAGTCTGGTGCCCAGAGTTGAACACAATATTCCAACTGAGATTAAACTGATGCTTTGTAAGGTTCACCATAATTTTGCTGGGTTTGCACTCTTCTGCTTTTATTTATAAAGTTCTCTTGGCCTTGCTACCTTCAATTATTTGTCTACATATTCCCTTGGTTCCTCTGCTCCTAGGTTTCCTTTCAAATTGTATCCTTTATTGTATTAAACTGCTTGTTCTTCCTATTAAAATATATCACTTCACACTTTTTTACTGCCACTGGTCCATTCCACTTGCTGGTCTATGTCCTCTTGAAGTCTATCATTATCTTTCTCACCGGTCATGATGCTTCTAAATTTGGTGCAATCTGCAAATATTGAAATTGTGCTTCTGTACATCCAAGTCTAGGTCATTCATGCAGATGAATAAAAGCAGTGGTCTAGCATTAACCCATGAGGAGCCTCACTGTATAACTTCATACAGTCCAATTAACAACTGTTGGTCATTCTTCACTGTTTACTGTCACTCAGGTAATGTTGTGACCAAGTTTCCACTCTCTCTTTCATTCAGTTGCCTTTAACTCTTCTGAGAAGCCTGTAATTATGTAATTATAAGACACATCACCCACATACCCTCATCAAACCTGTCTGTTACTTCATCAAAAAAAATTGAATCAAACAAATTAAGTGGCTCGCTTTTTGTAAATCTATGTTGGCTATCCTTAATTAATTCACATTGTCTAAATAACTGTTACATTTGTCCCAAATTATTGTTTTTACAAGCATTCTCACCTCATGTTAAACTGCCCCAGTACATTTATCAAGAGAGGTTGTAATAATTACAATGTATCAGTGCACCGCTACCACTCCTTTACAGTGGGAGTAGTGGAAAATTCCACCTCATCTCAGTCTAGACTCTCCAACCAGGCGTGAAACCTCTCAATATCTACCCTGTATAGTCTCTTGAGATTCTTATAAATTGCAGTGAAATCACTCCTTATCCTTATCCTGAGGAGATAGGCCCAGTCTATTCAACTTTTCATTATAGGATAACTCTCATCGCAGGAATTATTCTCATCAACTGATGTCCCTAGGTTCCTAGAATCCTCCAATTGAATGAATGAATGATTTTATTGTCACATGTACTTGGGAAAATACAGTGAAAAGTGTTTTGTCGCCACAATCTAGTGTCATTACAAAATGAATAAAAACAAATTACTTAAATAGAGCTACACCTTCTGTTCAGATTGACAGAAAAATAAACCAAAAACATAGAATATAAAGGCAGAAAATTAAAGAAATAATGTTCAACTTTAAAGGTTGTCATCTGTTACTGTTCCTATGTTCGTAGAATCCCACAATTCTGGGCCATGATAACTGGAGCAATGATCAATAATAGTGGAGTTAAGCAATTGGGTTATTGACCATTTGCCAGAGTTGGAGGAGCACAGGGATCTTGAGAGATGGGGAGAAGTGAAGTCCTGGAAGGGTTTGAAAACAGGGATGGGATATTTTAAGAGGAGGTACTTTGAAAGTCAGAGTTGATGCATAGGGGCAAGTTAATTGTTAATTACTAAGGTTAAGGGTGTACTGGTAGAGGGCATTAATTGATTAAATACTTTGAGCAAATATAAAGACAGATTGTCACCCAGTACGGAGGAGGGAGGGCAAGTCTGAAGACCTCCTTGTGGGTCTGCTCCTGGGCCTGGCCAAACTGGCCATAAACAGGTCCGGGCAGCGGGCTGTGAAGGGGGTCATTAGGGCCGACTGCCTGCCCCTCTTCCGAGCTTACTTTAGAGCCTGGGTGTCCTTGGAGAAGGAGCACACGGTCTTCACCGACACCCTGGAGTTGTTCAGGGAGAGTTGGGCGCCGCAGGGAGTGGAGTGTATTATTTCCTCCTCCAACTCTATTTTGATTTAATCCCTGCCCTCCCCTTCACTGTTTGATCACACAGCATTGCCTTTTGATGAGAAGGGCAGTGCTTGTCACTGGCCACTCGGGTGTTTCTTTTCTTCCTGGTGGTGGAAACCGAATAAAGATTTGTACACCTTGTATCTTAAAAAAAAGAAAAAAAAGAGGAAAAAAAAAGACAGATTGTTGGGAGGAGGCATACACTTATAATTTCACATTCTGCAGATAAGTTAAACATTAAAGAAAAGATTTATGCCTGGTTTCCTACTTCACCATCTCGCTTCAGAATAAATTAAGAGATGGTTTAGCAGAGTTCCACATGAGTACTGTTCTAAGATACACAACATTTTATTATATATACAATATTTTAGCCATGAATCAATGTTCTCATGCATTGATCAATGGCAGAGATCGGAGACAGCAAGCTCCAGGTACCACACAGTACATAAGATACTTCCCTCAGCCTCATCATCAATTTAATTGAATCATATGCTTGGAGTCAGAAATGAGACCCTTCAGCGTCAAGATTAGAGTGGTGCTGGAAAAGCACAGCAGGACAGGCAGCATCTGAGGAGCAGGAAAATCGACATTTAGGGAAAAAGCCTTTCCTGAAGAAGGGCTTTCCTGCTCCTCAGATGCTGCCTGACCTGCTGTGCTTTTCAAGCACCACTCTAATCTAGAATCTCATCTCCAGCATCTGCAGTACCCACCTCTGTTAATGAGACCCTTCAGCCCATTGCATTTTTGCTGACCTGTCTACACTACTGTCACTCAGTTCATAGCTTTGTTATGATGTTTTCAGGTCTTTATCCACTTTTGAAAGATTGTGAGGTTTCCTAACTCAACTGCCCTCCCTCGCAGTACATTCCAGATCCCCACCACTCTCTGGATGAAAATATTTTTTCCTGAAATCCTCTCCAGACAGCCTGCCTCACCATAAAATTATGGTCCCTTGTTATTGACGCTTCAACCAAAGGGATCAGCTGACCTGCACTCTTTACCAAACAAAACAAGAGACAAGGCAGTATCTTTAGCCAGAGGTTCAACACTTTGAGTAAAACCATTGTTAATATTCTGCCTGAATGTTCACTCTGTTGCTGTACATCAGTTTGTGATTTTACAACTTACTCCAGAAGAAGCAGAAAATTTACAGCTCAATAGGGCACCAGATGTATCATCATAGCTGTGCTGGGCAAAAAACTCATTTTATGAGTTCCGTGCTGTTAGATTTTGGGGTTTTGTTGTCACAGTTATCTAATATAGCAGTCAACCATGTTTAGATAATAGAACATAGAACATTACAGCGCAGCAAAGGCCCTTCGGCCCTCGATGTTGCAGTGCCCTGTGAAACCAATCGGAAGCCCATCTAACCTACACTATTCCATTCTCATCCATATACCTATCCAATAGCCATTAAATGCCCTTAAAGTTGGTGAATCTACTACTGTTGCAGGCAGGGTCTTCCACACCCCTACTATTCTCTGAGTAAAGAAACTACCTCTGACAACTGTCCTATATCTACCACCCCTCAATTTAAAGCTATTCCCCCTCATGCTAGCCAATTCAATCCAAGGAAAAAGGCTCTCACTGTCTACCCGATCTAACCATCTGATTATCTTGTATGTCTCAATTAAGTCACTTCTCAACTTTCTACTCTCTAACGAAAACAGCCTCAAGTCGCTCAACCTTTCCTTGTAAGATTTTCCCTCCAAATCAGGTAACATCCTAGTAAATCTCCTCTGAACCCTTTCCAAACCTTCCATATCCTTCCTATAATGCAATGACCAGAACTGAATGCAATACTCCAGAGTTTTGTACAGCTGCAGCATGACCTCATGGTTCCGAAACTCAATCTCTCTACCATATAAGCTTACACACCATAATGGCCTTCTTAACAGCCCTATCAACCTGCGGGGCAACTTTCAGGGATCTATGTACCTGGACACCAAGATCTCTCTGCTCATTCACACTACCAAGAATCTTACCATCCGCCCAGTACTCTGCATTCCTGCTACTCCTTCCAAAGTGAATCACCTCACATTTTTCACATTATACTCAATTTGCCACCTCTCAGCCCAGTTATGTTGAGTTTGTTAAGAAAGCAGCATTTTAGGTTTGATGCATTATTAAACCAGTCAAATAAGGGAAGTATCCATCATTGATGAGAATGATTTACTGATATCAAAGCCATTCTGGAGAATGGAGAAGCAGAGACAGCAAACCTTCATGGTGTGGAACCTGTGATATTTTTCAGTCTTTTGTGGTAACAGTTTTTGTTTTTCCCTTGAATTCCTGGTCTTCTCGCAAGAAGGTGATAACTCATTCTCCTGATTCCTCTCTCTCTCCTTCTTTCTTTATATCTCTTTCTCTTTCCCTTTGTCTTTCTCTCTCACTCTTTCTCTCTTCATCTCTCTCCCTATTTCTTTCTCTCTCTTTCTTTCCCTCCCTCTTTCTCTCTCTCCCTCCCTCTTTCTTTCTCTCCCAGTCTCTCCCGCCTACCCCTGATGATATATCTTACGTAGGGGTCTGGCAACCTATGCTATGACAATGACATCTCTGACATCATGGCAGCTACCCATGATGCCAGGCTGGCCATTATCCCTTGGCCTACCTCCTGAAGAAGGGCTCATGCCCGAAATGTCAATTCTCCTGCTCCTTGGATGCTGCCTGACCTGCTGCACTTTTCCAGCAACACATTTTCAGCTACCTCCATTTGAGGGTGAGTTTACCATTCTTTCTAAGAACAAGGACTTCTTATTTTCTCAATGAGAAAAGGATACATATGGTGCCAGATAAGCTGTTGATGCTAGTTCAATGGGCTAACATGACCGCAGAAATTATTGTGACCTTGCCTTCTGTTTTCACATGCTAGAAATTTGGAAAGCTAGTTTTATAATTGCAAATAGCAGTGAAATGAAATCTCATGCTATACAGTTAACACATGGAAAATTCAGCTTTAAAGGGCCCCAAATTTTTTTACTTCATTCATTTGAATGAGGGCATCGCTGGCTAGGTCAGCATTTCTTATTCATCCTTCATTGCCCAGAGGGCAGTTAGGAGTTAATCACTTTGCTGTGGGTCTGGAGTCACATGTAGGCCAGACCAGGTGAGGGTGCCCTTCCCTAAAGGGCATTAGTGAACTAGATGGGTAGCACAGTCACCTCTTAATTAAACACTAATTCCAGATTAAAATTTTTAAAACTTGAATTCAAATTCCACTATGGCAGGATTTGAATCAATGTCATTACTTTGCTCTCGTGTTAGCACCACTAGGCCATTGCCTATCCAATTTCCAATGCATTCCTTATATTTTTTGGCTGAGCAAATACTGGGATGTATCTTCCCATACACCTTCTTAACCACTTTATCTGCCTGTCCTGCTAACTTTCTGGGATCCGCAGACATTCACTCCAAGGTCAATCTGTCTCTCTGAGTTGTGGTGTGGTTGACGAGCTCAGGTTCAGACATTCCCTTCACTACCATCTAATAAAGCAGCTTCTTCCTCATGGCAGGTCCTCTGATTGATTTTGGTCTTCACCCTTAACACTGTACCTGAGCACAAAGTAAGGGAAGTTGTGGTTGGGCAAAGCTCATTCCAATCTCTCCATGATCTCAATTGGACTTTGACTGCAACATTGAATAGTTGGCAGCTGGATGTCTCATCCTCAGCTGTATGAAGAGAGCATTGTGCTTGCCAGGAACCCTGTCTAAATCTATCTTTCAAGCAATGCCAACATAAAATAGATAAGCAGGTTGATTTGCAGGATTCTATCTGTCAGATATTGATCAATACAAGTTGACTAACATGTTTGTCTCCAAAACAACTATGGCTTAAACCCTCATTTTAATCCAACCCTCTTTGGAATGGGGCAGGCCATATCGGGTGTGATACGTGAGCCTTACTTTGGCTGTGGGTAAAGTGTTGGAAATGTTAATAAGAGTTAGGATTTATATTCATTTGGAGAGGGATAAGCTGATTAGGGATAGTCAACATGATTTGGTGAAGGGCAAGTCGTGCCTCACAAACCTTACTGAGTTCTTTCAGCTGGTGATCAAACAGTGGATGAGGATAAAGTGGTTGATGTGGTGTCTATGTATTTCAGTAAGGCATTTGATAAGGTTCCCCACAGTAGGCTATTGCACAAAATACAGACGCTTGGGATTGGGAGTGATTCAGTGGTTTGGATCAGAAATTGGCTAGCTGGTTCACTGTCTCTGCTTCTCCATTCTCCAGAATGGCTTTGGGATCAGTAAACCATTCTCATCAGTGATGGATAGTTCCCTTATTTGTCTGGTTTCGTAGTGCATCAAACCTAAAATGCTGCTTTCTTAACAAACTGAATATATTACATATATACATAGATAAGCTGCAGAGCTGGGCTGAGAGGTGGCAAATGGAGTTTAATGCTGAAAAGTGTGAGGTGATTCACTTTGGAAGGAGTAAGAGGAATGCAGAGTACTGGGTGTATGATAAGATTCTTGGTGGTGTAGATGAGCAGCGAGATCTTGGTGTCCATCTACATATATCCCTCAAAGTTGCCACCCAGATTGATAGGGTTGTTAAGAAGGCATATGGGGAGTAAGTGTTTATTGGCAGAGGGATTGAATTTTGGGATCATGAGGTCATGCTGCAGCTGTACAAAACTCCGGTGCGGCCGCATTTGGAGTATTGCGTACAGTTCTGGTCACCGCATTATAGGAAGGATGTGGAAGCTTTGGAAAGGGTTCAGAGGAGATTTACTAGGATGTTGCCTGGAATGGAGGGAAAGTCTTACAATGAAAGGCTGAGGGACTTGAGGCTGCTTTTGTTAGAGAGAAGAAGGTTGAGAGGTGACTTAATTGGGACATACGAGATAATCAGATGGTTAGATCGGGTAGACAGTGAAAGCCTTTTTCCTCAGATGGTGATGGCGAGCACAAGGGGTCATAGCTTCAAATTGAGGGGTGACAGTTACAGGACAGATGTCAGAGGAAGTGTCTTTAGTCAGAGTGTAGTAGGGGTGTGAAACGCATTGCCTGCAACAGTAGTAGACTCGCCAACTTTAAGCGCTTTCAAATGGTCATTGGATAAACATATGAATGAAAATGGAACAGTGTAGGTTAGATGGGCTTCAGATTGGTTTCACAGGTCGGTGCAACATCAAGGGCCAACGAGCCGGTGCTGTGCTGTAATGTTCTATGTTCTATGTTCTATGTGTGTTGCTTTACTCTCCATTGAAGTAATTGGGTTGAGAATGTATGTATTACATTGCAAAAGATATTGCAACTGTGGGAGATGGACTACACAGTCTTTACGTGCACATTGATGGTAAATAAACAAGTACTTTAAATGTTACAAATATGCTTTATGTTTAATATTGAAGGAGGACTTATTTTGATACATTGTAGAAAATGAATTTATTGCAAAAACAGAAATTGCTGGAAAAGCTCAGCAGGCTAGCAGCTGAGAGAAATCAGAGTTAACATTTTAGGTCCAATGAACCTTCCTCAGAACTGATGGTAGCTGGGAGAATGTTGGTTTTTATGCAGAAGATAGGGTGGGGGAAAGGGATAAGGAGTAAGGGAATAGGTAGAGATAGAGCCCAAAGAGAGCAAAGAACACTGGCACAGACAAAGGAATGGATAACGGTCAGCCTGGAAGAATGAGTAGCTGCTAATGAGGAAGATTAGTGCCTTACAATGTGCAGTGTATAATAGAAGACCATGTGAGAACAATGACTTGGAGGTGCTGGTGTTGCACTGGGGTGGACAAGGTTAAAATTCACACAACACCAGGTTATAATCCAACAGGTTTATTTGGAAGCACTGGCTTTCAGAGCACTGCTCTCTCATCAGGTGACTGTGGAGGTTAAGATCATGTTCACTGAATTTATAGCCAAGGGAGTCCAGTGTCATGGAGATGTGACACAGTAGACAATCTAAGATTAAGACTTTCATCTTTTAGAATTGGATAGGCTGGTTTCTGTTCTTTGATATGTAAATCCTATTCTCAAGATAGCTCACACTAAACAACAGAGTGAAGTCTGTCTGTGTCCCAATGCTATGTCAGACTGACAAACCCTCTGTATAGTTTTACAGAGTTTTACATGGATTCATGCAGTTTTTGAGCGAAATAAAATGTAACGTAATTCTGCAAAAACAAATTCACCCCATAAGTTTATATGAGTGCACATGCAGGAGTGACAGATTGAGTGTGCATGTGTGTGTGTGCGTGTGGATGTGAGTGCACGTGATAGAGTGTGTATATATGTGTGTGCGTGTAAGCTTGGTTAAGTGTGTGCATGTGATGGGGTATAAGCCTGTGAGAGGGTGCGTGCGTTGGTGTGAGTGCAGAGGGGTGGAGGTGTGTGCATATGGGAGAGAGAGAGAGAGTGTGTGTGTGAGTGTGTAACTTTGATGAATATTTAAAGGGATGAACATTTATATGTCCACATTACTGACTGTGTATGTTAACCAATTACTGCATCTTTATTGAATAAGTTTTGCTTTGATAATAAACAAATAATTGTATTTAATGGTCAGAGCATTGAATATAGAAGTTGGGAGGTCATGTTTCAACTGTACAGGACATTGATTGGATCGCCTTTGGAATATTGCGTGCAATTCTAATCTCCTTCCTATCCAAAAGGATGTTGTCAAACTTGAAAGGGTTCAGAAAATATTTACAAAGATGTTGCCAGGGTTGGAAGGTTTGAGCTATAGGGAGAGGCCGAATAGGCTGGGGCTGTTTTCTCTGGAGCGTCGGAGGCTGAGGGGTGACCTTATAGAAGTTTTAAAAATCATGAGGGGCCTGGATAGGATAAATAGACAAGGTCTTTCCCCTGGGGTGGGGGAGTACAGAACTAGAGGGCATAGGTTTTGGGTGAGAGGGGAAAGATATAAAAGAGACATAAGGGGTAACTTTTTCACACAGAAGGTGGTGTGTGTATGGAATGAGCTGTGAGAGGAAGTGATGGAGACTGGTACAATTAAACATTTAAAAGGCGTCTGGATGAATAGGAAGAGTTTAGAGGGATATGGGCCAAGTGCTGGCAAATGGGACTAGGTTAGGTTGAGACATCTGGTCAGCATGGACGAGTTGGACCAAAGGGTCTGTTTCCGTGCTGTACATCTCTATGACTCTTCTAAGAATCCTGGTTAATAGACCTTGTCATTCAAAACCTGATATAGATAAGGCATTTAATTAGACCATGTATTTTTCTTTGTCAAATTAAATTTTGACAGATTATTTTCCTTTTATGCTATGTCTTATGGTGGCATTGCACTCCTCCAGTCCCATTCATAAATAAAATTCAATGACTGTATATCAGCAGCAGCCCTGACTGATAGGAGCGGATGGGAGTTTTTCTCTCAGGCTTAGCACAGTGGCTGCTTTCTTACCTCGGAGTCAGAATGTCCACATTTAACTTCAGGACATAAGAACAACATCCAGGTTACAGATAAACTTATGATACAAGAGCTAATGCAGACCATTTGGTCCATCATACTTGCTATATCGTTCAATAAGATCATGGCTGATAAGTTTGGTTGTCTAATTCTGCATTCCCATCTAGCCCAATACTGTTTGATCCTCCTGCCTAACATTCTACCTCTGTCAGGTGAACATTGAGATGTCCCGATGCTATTCCAAGGTGAAGAGGTCAACATTTCTCTTTAAGCATCACACACAGATTCAATAGATTCTTTCTCTCTATTTGAGGGAAATGAAAGTGTTATAAATCAGCTGTCAGAATCACGCTGTGACTACATCTTTTAAAAAACTATTTGTATTGTATTTATGCGCAGATCACCACGACTAGACATCTCAAAGCACTTTACAACTAAATTTGAACTTTTGGAGTGTAGTCACTGCTGTAACGTAGGAAACACAGCAGCTAATTTGTGCACAGCAAGCTCCCACAAACAGTAATGTGACAATGTTCAATCATTTTTAGTGATATCGATTGAGGGATAAACATTAGCATTAACACCAGTGGTAATGCCCCTGCTGTTCATCAAAATTGTGCTAAGGAATCTTTTCCAATCATCCAGGTAGGCAAGATGGAGCCTCCTTTTAAATTTCACCCAAAAGAGACTGACTCCAACCATGCAGCACTCCCTCAGCAAGGCACTGGAGCAGCAGTCTTGATTTCTGTGCTGGAACAAACACAGGAACTTTTGTAAAAGGGTAGAAAACCTACATTTGCATAGCACCCTTCACGGCCTCATGACATTACAAAGTGCTTTACGGCTAGTTAGGCACCATTGAAGTGGAGCCACAGTTGTAAAGTAAGAAACACAGCGGGAAATTGTGCACAGCAGGCTCCCACAAATTGCAATGATGCAGCAACAGTAATACCGCCCAAACAGTTTTTTAAAGTGACTTTGATTGTGACGGGTTAGCTAGGACTGGCTGTAAAAACTGGCACCTTGAACAGAAGCAGGGGACAAGATAGATAGAAACAATTTCTAACAGTCTCAAAAAAGGTAATATGTTGATAATTTAGTGTAATAGTGTGTGAATTATCTAGTTTACCATACGCTGTCAAGAAAGTATTGTAGGGTTAATATTGTCGGGGTGAAAGGTGAAAGCACAACACCTTTCTTTATGTATGGTAAATACTAACCTGAAGAAAAAGTCTCAATCAGAGTGTTATTTCTGTTCATAAACAGGAAATGGCTGTATGTGGTAGCAACCTATGAAATTAATTTATAGTCCCACAGGGAGGTAACAAAGGGTGAGATTCCAACACAGAACAATTCACTCAACTAGTTTCATGGCTTCCAACAGGGTGGAGAGAATTGGATGTGATATCCCATTATCCCAAAGTGTGGACAATTATCAGTTAGAGCCATCAAACCTGACAATAGATAAACAACCTGCTCATTTGAATGTGTGTGTCTATTTCCATCAACACATTTCATGACACGGCAGCTCAGTAGTTAGCACCACCAGGATCCAGCCTCGATTCCAGCCTTGGGTGACCGTGTGGAATTAACGTGTCCTCCCCATGTCTGCGTGGTTTTCCACTGGGTGCTCCGGTTTCCTTCCACAGTCACAAAGACGTGCAGGTTAGATGGATTTGCCATGATGAATTGTCCTGCAGTGTCCAGCGATGTGCAGGTTTGGTGGATTAGTCATGGTAAAATGCAAGGTCATGGGACGGGGTGGTGGTTGGGGGTGGGTCTGGGTGGGATCCTCTTTGGAGGGTAGGTGTAGACCTGATGGGCCGAATAGCTGCTATCTGATTTTATGACTTGTGTGAGTATGAATACCTATGTATGTGCATACATGTGGACATAGAATGCATATATGCATGGTTTGACTGTATGAATGTGAATAACTTACTTTTGATACTCGAGGAGCTGCATTATAGATATTTTTAATCAACTGGATCAGATATGTTATGACACATCTCTGGAGTAGGTAAGACTTGAACCCATGTGTTCTGGCCCAGAGATAGGAACATTGCCAGTGAACCACAAGACGCCTATTACTGATATCAAAGAGCTAGCACAGGCATGATGGACTGAATAGTCCCCTAAACTGCAGGTATTTTGCCATGAATTGTACTTGAACCCAGATCTTCTAGCGTAGAGGGAGGGACACTATCATTGTGCCACAACAACACCCAATTCTTAGAAACAAGTTGGCAAATAAAGATGGCAGCAGTGGGATTTGAACCCACATCTCTTTAGAGATTTACAATCATAGAGTCATAGAGTTTTACAGCACAGAAACAGACCAGATATCTTGAACTGATCGAGACCCATTTGCCAGCAATTGGGCCACATCCCTCTAATCTCTTCCTACTCATGTAACCATTCAGATGCCTTTTAAACATTGCATTTGTTTCTTCGCCCACCACATCTTCTGGCCCCATTCCATACTGGCCCCATCCTCTGTGTGAAAATGTTGCCCCTCAGGTCCCTCTTTCATCTTAAAAATATACCCTCTAGTTTTAGACTCCCCAGCTTGGAATCAGACCTTGGTTCCATCCTATCCACAACCCTTGTGATTTTATAAACCTCTATAAGGTCACAACTCAACTTCCAACACTCCAGGGAAATCAACTCCAGCCTCTTTTGCCTCTCCTTAGAGCTCAAACCCTGCAATCCCAAGATGAGCCCAAATGCACTGGCATAGCAGTTAACATGCTGTATGCTGCACTAGGTTCTCACACTCCACCAACGTTCTGCCTCTGCTCACCCACCAACTCACCCTGCCTTAATCTTTTATTTACTATGAGGTGGGACCTCATTTAGGCTCCAGGAGGATGGCGTGCCTCATTGACTATCCAGCCAACTGGAGGTTGGTAGATCAGCAGCACCAGGAGGATCGGTGGTCACTGAGAGTACTACAGGTAGATTGGCAGGTGGCATTCAGGACATTCAGATACATCCAGGATCTCACTGGGGACATTTTGAATGGGATGTGGCCAATGGCAGAATTGGAGGAACAAAAATATGGGTAGGGGCACATGGTCCACGAAGAAGTTCACCAAGGGTCCTTGGGAAATAACTTTCAAACCCATGGCCACTGCCATCTAGAAGGACAAGGGCAACAGATACATGTGAACACCAACCCATCATCATATTCCCTCTAAACTGCTTGCCATCCTGACTTGGAAATATATCAGCATTCTTTTGGAGTAACTGGCTCCAAATCTCAGAATTCGCTTTCTATCTGCTTCCTGGGTCTACATACAGTAACTGAACTATAGCAGTTCAAGGCTGCAGCTCGTCACTACCTCCTCGAGGGCAATTAAGAATGGGCAATAAATGCCAACTTAACAGTAGTGCCTGCATTCTTGAAAAAAAAAGACAAACTCCCCCACCTCCTCTGCCCCATTACTGGACAAAATGTGCAAGACTAAACCTGCCAGACTGCACTCTCCCACCACCTGTTTAGTCATAGTGAAATGGGATTGGGGGACTTAATTGGGGATTAGTTGCCCATTTAAGGGCCACAATTAAGCAATGAGTACGTGACCAAGCTTAACATAACTTCCGTCTTTTGTAAAATCGCAGAGGAGTCACTAAGAGTACTGCAGGCACCCAGCTGGATGGCACAGTGCTCAAATTTACTGCTCCACAACAATCCATAAGCATCAATGTATTTGAATAAATACCACTGTCGTATATACTGTGATCATATCCATTTATCTTGTGTGGAATTATGAGGAATAAACAGTCACATGAAGAAGTACTGTGAGTGTAAGAGAGAGCTCACATGCTCTGAGTGCTTTATGCAGGAGTCCGGTGCAAGTATTGGGTCAGTGACGATGATGCTTCTGTGGCCAATGGCCGACTGACATTCAATACCCCAGCTCACAAGTGGCCACTTGGGCTAAGTGTTTATGTGGGAGCACATTTCAGAAGTCAGAAATTAAACACACTGTCAAAAAGCTGCTTGCAGTTTTTGGCTTCTTCTGAGCACATTCGAAGTTTATTGCCCCTTGTGATCTCCACTGAAATACAACACTTGGCAAACAGTGTTTCCATAAAGTTAAGACACAGACTAAAGCTTTTATTTTGTAGCTCTGGCGTTTTGTCTCTTTGCCCAGGGGTACTGAGGCCAACTTCAGTGGCCCAAATGCAAAGAGCTAATTCAGCACAAAGTCGGAATGAAGTTTTCTGAATAATATTATTGCGTTGCATTAACCCAGTAGGCTCTCGATGAAGCCAATAAACCATTTTCCAGACATTACTGGAATTTTCATCAGTTTTGTTTCATTGGTGAATTTAGTCTTCATCAAGTGGATAGATGTTAGCACTGGGAGTGGAAATATTTCAAGTATCCCCAGTATCAAATGTCTGCTTGGTTAGAAACCTCCTACATCCAATAATGTACCTCAGCCATAACCTCAGAAGCTCCAACATGAATTTTTTCTATTTCTGAACTGTCCATGCACTTCCATTAGAGTCCCATTCCTGCTACTGACTGGATTTGAGATTGCCCAAAATTCATTCCTCATCACTTTAGTGTGACCACACAAATCTAAAATGCTTGATTTGAATAGATGTTGCCAATGTTGCAAATACAGTTTCAACTGAATGTGTAAAAGTGCAGGCTGTAGTAGTGATAAAAAGCAGCTGATGTGAATTGAGGATAGATTTGGGCGCTGTTATGGACCAGATTGAATCCTCTCAAAACATATTAAGACAGCCCAAAAAACTAACTTTTTCTTATTTTAAAGGCAAATGCCAGGCGTTGCAATCCGGATGCAATTTGATTGGTCAAATTACCAGTCTTGAAGCAAAACACACTTTATTGCTAAGCTAAAGTTAAAATACAAACAAAAGCAAAAAAGAAATTGGAATAATTTAACTCTATTGGAAAATTTAGCAGAACAATAGTGATGGCAACATCCTTGAATGTCAAGGGGCAGTGGTTAGCTTTTTGTTAAACAAGGATTGATTGCCAGGGTGTTGGTTAGCTCAGTTGGGGGTTAGATGGCCGGTTTGTGGTACTTTCACTTTGTACACTGGTTGATGATATCATGAAGGTCACATCTTCTAGACTTTGGTTTTTAATTACACAATATAATCAAGCAGAATCAGCATAGTTTCACGGATAAATTTATTTTAGTTCTTTGAGAAGGTAACGAGCAGGACAGATAAAGGGAATCAGTAGATGTAATGTATTTGGATTTCTAAAAGGTGTTCGATAAGGTACTGCATGTAAGGATACTAAACACAATAGTAGCCCATTGTGTATGAGTAATATATTAACATGGATAGAGGATTGGCTAACTAATAGCTGACAGAGATGTAATAAAGGGGGGGGGGGTATTTTCAATAATTCGTGGAATTAGTGGTGTGCCACAGGGATCAAGCTGTGATTATAATTATTTGCAATATATTTTAATGACTTAGATGAGGAAAGTGAATGTACCATCATCAAGTTAATAGATAAAACAAAAATAGGAGGGAAGGCAAGTGGTGAGGATGACACAAAGAGTTTGTAGAGAGATATAGATAAGTTAAAGAGTGAGCAAAAGCTGACAAATGAATGTGGAATCTCTAGCTTAGGAGTGTGTATGTTCAGGAGCTACTCTCTGGGGAACTGCAATGAATATTATTATAATGAACACTGAGATTTGGTTATTTTGAAATGTATTTTTGCTGCTTACTTCTGGCTATTGTGTTTGTACCAATCTAAATTCTGCATCTACAAAACAAATAGTTTCCTTGTGTTGTGGCTTTAAGTTTAATGGATGATCGGTGGTTTATTGGGAAATATAAAAGGCAATGTTACCGCACAATTGCTTCAACTAATAAATGAGTTAGTGAGAATAAAAAAAAGGACCCTCTTAGCGAGTGTTTAGGAGATTTGTAGCTCAGATTGAGGTTTGAATGTAAGTTTGCTCACTGAGCTTGAAGGTTCATTTTCAGACGTGTTGTCACCATACTACGTAATACCATCAGTGAGCCTCCAGTGAAGCGCTAGTGGTATGGCCCACCTTTTATTTATGTGTTTAAGTTTCCTTAGGTTGGTGATGTCATTTCCTGTGGTGATGTCATTTCCGGCTCTTTTTCTCAGGGGGTGGTAAATGGGTCCAAGTAAATGTGTTTGTTGATGGAGTTCTGGTTGGAGTGCCGTGCTTTGAGGAATTCTCGTGCATGTCTCTGTTTGGCTTGTCTTAGGATGGATGTGTTGTCCCAGTCGAAGTGATGGCCTTCCTCATCTGTATGTAAGGACATTAGTGAGAGCGGGTCATGTCTTTTTGTGGCTAGTTGGTGTTCATGTACCCTGGTGGCTAGTTTTCTGCCTGTACGTCCAATGTAGTGTTTGTTACAGTTCTTGCAAAATATTTTGTAAATGACATTAATTTTGCTTGTTGTCTGTATAGGGTTTTTCAAGTTCATTAGCTGCTGTTTTAGTGTGTTAGTGGGTTTGTGGGTTACCATGATGCCAAGAGGCCTGAGTAGTCTGGCAGTCATTTCCGAGATGTCTTTGATGTAGGGGAGAGTGGCAAGGGTTTCTGGACATGTTTTGTCTGCTTGTTTGGATTTGTTGCTGAGAAATTGGCAGACTGTGTTCATTGGATACCCGTTCTTTTTGAATACACGGTATAGGTGATTTCCCTCTACTCTTCGTAGTTTCTCTGTGCTGCAGTGTGTGGAGGCTTATTGAAATAATGTTCTAATGCAGCCTCGTTTGTGGATGTTGGGATGATTGCTTCTGTAGTTCAATATTTGGTCTGTATGTCTTGTTTTCCTGTACACGCTGGTTTGAAATTCTTCATTGGCTATTCGCTCTATTGTGACATCTAGCAATGGCAGTTTATTATTGTTTTCCTCCTCTTTAGTGAATCTTATGCCAGTAAGGATATTATTGATGGTCTTGAAGATTTCCTCTAATTTGTTTCATTTAGTGATGACAAAGATACCATCCACGTAGCGGTTCCAAAGTTTGGATTGGATGGTTGGCAGAGTCGTTTGTTCGAGTCTCTGCATTACTGTTAAGAACCCTGATATTGGTGATCTCATGGGTGTTCCGTTGGTTTGTCTGTAGGTTTTGTTGTTGAAGGTAAAGTGGGTGGAATGGCATAGGCCTGCTAGCTTGACGACATTGTCCTTGCTGATGAAGTTGGTGGTGTTTGGTATATGTGTCGTTGGTTCTTCTAATAGTGTAGTTAATATTTCCTTGGTCAGGTTGATGGATGCGAACAGGGCTGTTACATCAAAGGAGACCATTATTTCATCCTCTTCTAGCTTGGTGTCTTTGGTCTTCAGGAATTCTTGGGTGGAGTGAATGGAGTGGGGTGAGTCCTCTACTAAGTGTTTTAGTCTTTGGTGTAGCTCCTTAGCCAGTCTGTAAGTTGGTGTTCCTGGTAGTGAGACTATGGGTTTATGGGGGACTTCTGGTTTGTGAATTTTCGATAATCCCTGGAAGTGTGGTGTGTTGGATCCGTCTGGTTTCATTTTTTGGAAGTCGGTCTTATTTATTTCTCCAGATTTCTGAAGTTTTTTGAGTAAACGAAAATAAATTTGAGTAAACAAGTACATCTGAAAACGAACTCAGCAAGCAAACTTACATCCAAAAGGACCCTGTGAAAACAAACAAAAAACAGCCCCTAAAAAGAACATATCTTGTTCTCTGTTTCCATCACCTACAGTATTTTATTTTCCTTTTATATTTTCATTTAGAATTATTATTTTTGGTACTCATTGTGAGATTCAATTTTTTTGGGTGTTTTTGCTGTCTGGATAATACATGGGGTCAGCTTTAAAACAGGAACAAATAAATTGTGTGCAATTGTTTGATAAAGCCATGTTTAAAAAGTATATCATGCTTGTTCTGTGCTCAATGAAGTTTAGAAGGATCAGGGTGGAATTCTTTTTTTGATTAGATTCCCTACAGAGTGGAAACAGGCCATTTGGCCCAACAAGTCCACACCAACCCTCCGAAGAGTAACCCACCCAGACTCATTCCCCTACATTTACCCCTGACTGATGTACCTAACACTACAGGCAATTTAGCATGGCCAATTCACCTGACCTGCGCATCCTTGTGATTAAGGGAGGAATCCGGAGTACCCAGAGGAAACCCATGCAGACATGGGGAGAATCCACACAGTCACCCGGGTCAGGGATCAAACCCGGCTCTCTGGCGCTGTGAGGCAGCCGTGCTTAACCACTGAGCCACCGTGCCGCCCCAAATCTCATTGGAACTTATGAATACTGAGAAGTCTGGATAAAGTGGATGTGGAGAATATGTTTCCACTAGTGGGAGAGGCTAGGACCCAAGGATGCAGTCTCAAACAAAAGGGATGACCCTTTAGAACGGAGATGAGGAGGAGTTTCTTCATCCAGGGGGTGGTTAATCTGTGGAACTCATGGCCGTAGAAGACTGAGGAGGCCAAGTCATTGAGTGCACTTAAGACAGAAATAGCTAGCTCTCTGATTAATAAGAGGTTCATGGGTTACAGGGAGAAGACAAGGGAATGGAATTGAGAAACATATCAGCCATGTTCGAATGGCAGAGCAGACTCAATAGACCAAATGGCCCAATTCTGCTCCTATATATTATGGTTTTATGAAACTTGAGTTCTTGATGAGTTTTATAAAGTGAGGTATTGCATAAAGAATAAAACATGTTTTGCTAAACATTTATAAAATAATTCAACTCCATTGAACACCGATTAGGGAAAATAAATAGTAAAACTTGTGGACTAGGGCAAATGATTTGAAAACATGATGCTCATTTCCAAATATTACTAGCTTTTATGCTATTTTATTCTTCTGGATGTGGTTTCCAATCTTGGGTAGCTGAGGCATGTGAGTTTTAAATGTGGGGGTTGGGGATGGTGTCGATAAGGGGTCCACCAACAGAACCAGGGACCAATGGTTTCTCTCCCTGGACCTGGTCACCACAGGCAACAGTCTCCAATAACCAGCTCCTCCAATGCACCTCCACCACCCTCTCCTGCCCCCACCCAAAAACTCAGAACCTCTGTTTCACAAGAGGCATTATACCCAAAACATTTGATGGAACGGGTGTGTACTGTTTTATGCACCATCCTAGACCCCTCTTTCCTATTTTACTCCACCCCTACCAGCATAAGCTTCTCTTCCTTTCTCCTTCATATATTTGAACAACGATACACATGAGGCCATTCTCTCGGTTGAAGTTTCTCCTGCATCCCATAGGATTTATTCGCTTTATTTAAGATCCCAAGTTTTGGCTTGCCTTATGAGGGGCAAAGCCTCTCTGCTGTGCCCACCTAATCAAATCCCTCAGAACGACCTCTGTCAGATCACCCTTCAGCCTTCTTTATTCAAGAGTCCTCAGCAAATTATTCCTCTTGCTATAAGTGCTGCTCATGTTTCAAACAGAATAGATAATTGAGAGGCCATTAAGGGTAATAGGGGTTGTGAAGTGGGGATGGACAGAAAGTGCAGTTATGGTCACAACCAGGATTGTATTGATTGGTGGGCAAGGCTTAAAGGGACGTCCTCCTGTACCAGGTTCTTATGATCTTGCACCACAGGGTTATCATCTCCCTTTTGGTAGAAGTGAGTCATCTCATCCTTGACAACCTGGAGCTCCACACTGCTTCGGTAATTGTTTAAGTGCGTTTGGCCTGCACTGCTTCAGTAATCGTTTGAGGGGGTCTGACCCACATGAAATGGGCCTACCCCTGATTCAAGTCATGTTGAATTTTAAGTCAAGCACGAGCTGAGAGATCAGGGACACACATTGTTGCTCTTCAGTGACATCATTCACTGTAGATATTCTCAGGAAGGTGAAGTCACCAGTTCCTGAGGATGTCCTCTGTAGCACCGGTGTGCATTCCTACTAAATTACTTACCATACTCAAATGAGTGCTACAGAATATTCAGGCGACTAGTTGGGATTTGGCAAGACACCCACACCAGTGTTCATGACTGTTTTCTCTTTCATACTGATTTCCCTTTGCTGATGGAGATTTTTCCAGCTAATTCCACTATAATCAATGACAGTATTTACTGTGACATGCCACTGACCTGGGCGGAGGTGGAGAGGTGGGTTCTGATTATTCCGTTGGAAATCTGCAGCTCACCAGCTCCAACTGGCTCATGAGTCAGCTACCACTCCACTAGGGGAACACTGATAGAACCACACACACACTCTATCAGCCAGGGGGCAGTAAGGGTAAACAGCACAGAGAGAAAGTGACAAGGATGAATTGCTGGGGAGCAGGAGGGGGAAAACGGACTGAATTATTGAGATAGGATAATGGTACTCTTGCCTATCCAGTCCATCAGGATTTAATATGGATCTCACAGAAATGTATAAAACCCTGATGGGATTGGACAGGCTGGTTGTGGGAAAAATGTTCCCGGGGTTAGGGAAGTCCAGAACTAGGGGCCACAGTCTAAGAATAAGAGGTAAGCCATTCAGGACTGAGATGAGGAAGAATTTCTTCACTCAGAGAGCTGTGAACCTGTGGAATTTTCTACCACGAAAAGCTGTTGGGAGCAGTTCGCTAGATATGTTCAAGAGGGAGCTGAACATGGCCTTTGTTGCCACAGGGATCAAGGAGTATGGAGAGAGAACGGAAGTGGGATAATTGAAATTGCATTAGCCTTGATCATATTGAATGGTGGTGTCGGCTTGACGGGCCAAATGGTCTACTCCAGCACCTATTTTCTATGTTTCTATGTACATAGTAAATAAGAGAACCTTTCCATTTCCATAATGCAAGGGCACAATTGGTGTGTTTTGACAGTTAAGGAATGGTAGAATTTAGCAACCGCGACCAATGGCATTACTCAGTGTCTAGCCTTTCCATGGAACTGTTACTGATGGTGGTGTATTCACTGGTCAAATATGGTAAATCAAAGCCATAGGCTAAAGCTCTGGGGTATGTGGGTTCAAACCCCAGCTCAGCAGTTGCTGGAATTTAAATTCAGTGAATAAACCTCAGTAATGGTGACCTGGAAACTCTCATCAATTGTAGTTCATTGATACCCCTTTTAGGGAAGGAAATCTGCCAAATTTAGCTGGTCTGGCCTACGTGTGACTCCAGATCCACAGCAGAGTAGGTGCTTTTATAAATGATCTCTGTAAAAGACAAATTAGGGAATTCACAATTTGGCCTGGTGAGTGATACTCACACCTGATGAAACAATAAAGAAAACAACTGAAGTGCCTGATTTCATTCCATTAAAACTCCTACCTATCCCTGGCTGAGTTTGCCCTGGATTAGGAAATGTAAGAGGGACAACACAGTGTCAGAAAAGGTAGGAGAACAGTGTTTGCCACACTAAATGTTGAGGATTATTGTGCGTGTCAAAAAGGTCAATTAGTCAATACAAAAGCTGCTACAAATTTAATTCAATAATTTAAAAAAGAAAACCTTAGAAAAGAAATCGCCTGTGTATGATGCAGAAGATGCAGGATCAGTTCATTCCTAAAAGGAAGAAAGATCCCAGGAGGAGACATGGGCGGCCGTGGCTGATGAGGGAAGTAAAGAAACATATAAGGTTAAAAGAGAAAAAGTATAACTTAGCGAAGATAAGCGGGAAAACGGAGGACTGGGAAGCTTTTAAAGAACAACAGAGGATTAGTAAGAAGGAAATACGCAGAGAAAAAATGAGGTACGAAGGTAAACTGGCCAAGAATATAAAGGAGGATAGTAAAAGCTTTTTTAGTTATGTCCAAGGCAAAAAAATGGTTAGGACAAAAATTGGGCCCTTGAAGACAGAAGCAGGGGAATATATTACTGGGAACGAAGAAATGGCAGAGGAATTAAATGGGTACTTCAGATCTGTGTTCACTGGGGAAGACACAAGCAATCTCCCTGAGGTAACAGTGGCTGAAGGACCTGAACTTAAGGGAATTTCTATTTGCCAGGATTTGGTGTTGGAGAGACTGTTAGGTCTGAAGGTTGATAAGTCTCCGGGACCTGATGGCCTGCATCCCAGGGTACTGAAGGAGGTGGCTCGGGAAATCGTGGATGCGCTGGTGATTATTTTCCAGAGTTCAATAGAATCGGGGTTGGTTCCTGAGGATTGGAGGGCGGCTAATGTTGTGCCACTTTTTAAGAAGGGTGGGCGGGAGAAAGCAGGAAATTATAGACCAGTTAGTCTGACCTCAGTGGTGGGAAAGATGCTGGAGTCTATTATAAAGGATGAAATTACGGCACATCTGGATAATAGTAACAGGATAGGACAGAGTCAGCATGGATTTATGAAGGGGAAATCATGCTTGACTAATCTTCTTGAATTTTTTGAGGATGTAACTCGGAAGATGGACGAGGGAGATCCAGTGGATGTAGTGTACCTGGATTTTCAGAAAGCTTTTGATAAAGTCCCACACAAGAGGTTAGTGAGTAAAATTAGGGCGCACGGGATTGGGGGCAAAGTACTAGATTGGATAGAGAATTGGTTGGCTAATAGGAAACAAAGGGTAGTGATTAACGGCTCCATTTCGGAATGGCAGGCAGTGACCAGTGGGGTACCGCAGGGATCCGTGCTGGGACCGCAGCTTTTTACAATATATGTAAATGATATAGAAGATGGTATCAGCAATAACATTAGCAAATTTGCTGATGACACAAAGCTAGGTGGTAGGGTGAAATGTGATGAGGATGTTAGGGGATTACAGGGTGACCTGGACAAGTTAGGTGAGTGGGCAGATGCATGGCAGATGCAGTTTAATGTGGATAAATGTCTGGTTATCCACTTTGGTGGCAAGAACAGGAAGGCAGATTACTACCTCAATGGTATCAAATTAGGTAAAGGGGCTGTTCAGAGAGATCTGGGTGTTCTTGTCCACCAGTCAATGAAGGCAAGCATGCAGGTACAGCAGGTCGTGAAGAAGGCTAATAGCATGCTGGCCTTCATAACAAGAGGGGTTGAGTATAGAAGCAAAGAGGTGCTTCTGCAGCTGTACAGGGCCCTGGTGAGACCACACCTGGAGTACTGTGTACAGTTCTGGTCTCCAAATTTGAGGAAAGACATTCTGGCTATTGAGGGAGTGCAGCGTAGGTTCACGAGGTCAATTCCTGGAATGGCAGGATTGCCTTACACGGAAAGACTGAAGCGACTGGGCTTGTATACCCTTGAGTTTAGAAGACTGAGAGGGGATCTGATTGAAACGTATAGGATTATGAAAGGACTGGACACTCTGGCAGGAGGGAACATATTTCCGTTGATGGGGGAATGCCGAACCAGAGGACACAACTTAAAAATACGGGGTAGACCATTTAGGACAGAGATGAGGAGAAACTACTTCACCCAGAGAGTGGTGGCTGTGTGGAATGCTCTGCCCCAGAGGGCAGTGGAGGCCCAGTCTCTGGATTCATTTAAGAAAGAATTGGATAGAGCTCTTAAAGATAGTGGAGTCAAGGGGTATGGAGATAAGGCTGGAACAGGATACTGATTAGGAATGATCAGCCATGATCATATTGAATGGCGGTGCAGGCTCGAAGGGCAGAATGGCCTACTCCTGCATCTATTGTCTATTGTCTATTGTCTATTGAGATTTCTTCAGCAAACAGAGCACATTTGAGAAAAATCATGGAATTGAAATCACATGTTGTAAAGAAAATGTGCAATAGTAATGGTAAAATACTTTAAATAGAAGAAAGGACAGATTTGTACTTAAATAGCATGACTACAAGATGTCCCAAAGAACTTTCCAACCACTTAATATTTTTGAAACTTAGTCACTGTGTGCTGCTGGAGTTGAAGCACAGCAAACTCCCACAAATAATGTGAAAATGACCACATCACTTGTTATAGTGATAGCGATAGATAAATATTGATCAGGACACCATGGGTAATTCCCCTTCTCTTCAAACTGATGCCAAGAGATGCTTTATGTCCAATTAGAAGAGACAGGCAGGGACTGGGATTAATACTCAGTTTAAAGGCAGCACATCTGACAGCGCAGCAATTCATCAGTTCCTCACTGGGAATATCAGCCTAGATTTATGTACTCAAGTCCTGGAGGAAAACTTTAACCCACTACTTTCCAACTCAGAGGTTAGGATGGTAGCAACTGAACCACAGCTGATGCATTCATTGTTGTTTGTGGAATTTTGTTGTGCACAATTGGCAGGCAAATTTCCCTACATTAACACAGTGAGGACATGAGAAAAGTAATTAAAGTCCTGTGGATCACTTCGGAATGTTCTGTAGTCACTATATGAATGCAAGTTCCTGGATTCTTCTTTCAGTTAAAAGGGTAAAGAGTTTTACTATTAATACATTACATTTCTACTCCCACTGTTACTATGACTGAATCTTCTGATGCTAATCAAACTATAAGTCTCGCACATACACTCTGTCACAACTGGAGATGACCTGGGGGGGGGTGCAGTGAGAGAGGGACTCACTGAGATCCTTGTAGAGGGAAGAGGAGAACTTCTTCAAGGTAGGCATCCTTGCAAGAGGATTCGCAGTAGGTTAAGATCAACTAGGAGAAAGTGAGGACTGCAGATGCTGGAGTACCAGAGTTGAAAAGTGTGGTGCTGGAAAAACACAGCAGGCCAGGCAGCATTCGAGGAGCAGGAGAATCTTCAGGAAGAAGAAGGGCTTATGCCCGAAACATCGATTCTCCTGCTCCTCGGATGCTGCCTGGCCTGCTGTGTTTTTCCAGCACCACATTTTTCAACTCTGGTACTCCAGCATCTGCAGTCCTCACTTTCTCCTACAACTTAACTGGGAACAGTTCACCAATATCCTGGGCAAGAGGTTTGCTCGAGCTCTTCGGGAGGGTTTAAATTAGTTTGGCAGGGGGATGAGAATCGGGGCTATGGATCAGAAGATGGGGTAGCTGGTGAACAGTCAGATAAAGCGTATAGACAGTCTGTGAGGAAGAAGAGACAGTTGATAGGACAAAGTTGCAGTCAGTGTGTTGGGTTGAAGTGTGTCTATTTTAACACAGTTAAAAATCACACAACACCAGGTTATAGTCCAACAGGTTTAATTGGAAGCACTAACTTTCAGAGCGCTGCTCCTTCATCAGGTGATTGGTGAAGGAGCAGCGTTCCGAAGCTAGTGTGCTTCCAATTAAACCTGTTGGACTATAACCTGATGTTGTGTGATTTTTAACTTTGTACACCTCAGTCCAACACCAGCATCTCCAAATCATATTTTAACACAAGAGGTGTCAGGAATAAGTGGATGAATTTAAATCATGGGATCAGTAATTGGAGTTACAATGTTGTGGCCATTACAGAGACTTGTATATCACAGGGGCAGGGATAGTTGTTGGATGTTCTGGGGTTTAGATGTTTCAAAAGGAATAGGGAGGGAAGTAAAAGAGGTGGGGGAGTGGCTTTGCTAATCAGGGATAGTATCACAGAAGCAAAAAGGGAGATCGTCAAGGAGGGTTTGTCTACAAAGTCAGTATGGTTGGAAGTCAGAAACAAGAAAGGAGCAGTCACTTTATTGGGAGTTTTCTACAGGCCCCCTAACAGCAACAGAGACATGGTGGAGCAGACTGGGAGGTCGATTTTGGAAAGGTGCAGAAGTAACAGGGCTGTTGTCATGGGTGACTTCAACTTCCCCAATATCGATTGGAACCTCCTTAATGCAAATAATTTGGATGGAGCAGATTTTGCCAGGTGAGTCCAGGAAGGATTCCTGACTCAATACGTAGATAGGCCGACTAGAGGGGAGGCCATATTGGAAATGATGCTTGGAAATGAACCAGTTTGAGTGTCAGATCTCTTGGCGAGAGAGCATTTTGGTGAAAGTGATCACAACTCCCTAACCTTTACTATAGTCATGAAGAGGGTTAGAAGCAGTTGGTATGGGAAAGTCTTTAATTGGGGCAGGGAAATTACAATGCCATTAGGCAGGATCTGTGGGGCATAAATTGGGAACAGAAATTCTCAGGGAAATGCATGACAGAAATGTGGAGACTATTTTGGGAGCATTTGCTGCGAGGGCTGGATAGATTTATTCCACTGAGGCAAGGAAGGGATGGTAGGTTGAAGGAATCTTGGATGACAAGAGATGTGGAACATCTAGTCAAGAGGAAGAACGAAGCTTACTTAAGCTTGAGGAAGCAAGGATCAGACAGGGCTTTAGAGGGTTACAAGGTAGCCAGGAAGGAACTAAAGAATGGACTTAGGAGATCTAGAAGGTGGCATGAAAAACCTAGGTGGGTAGAGTTAATGAGAACCCTAAGGTGTTCTGCAATTGTGTGAGGAACAAGACAATAGTCAGAGTGAGAGTAGGGCCAATCAGGGATAGTGTAGAGAACTTGTGACTGGAGTTGGAAGAGGTAGAGAGGTCCTTAATGAATACTTTGCTTCAGTATTCACTAGTGAGAGGGACTTTGACATTAGTGAGGACAGCATGAAACAGGTTGATATGCTTGAACAGGTTAATGTTAAGAAGGAGGATGTGCTGGAAATATTGAAAAACATAAGGATAGATAAGTCCCTTGGGTCAGATGGGATATACCCAAGGTTACGCCTTTGGTGATGAGCATTGCATCATCACTGTTACTGGAGTGGTACCAGATGATTGGAGGGTGGCAAATGTTATTCCCTTGTTCAAGAAAGAGAATAGGGATAACCTTGGAAATTATAGACCAATCAGTCTTACATCAGTGGTGGGCAAATTATTGGAGAGGATTCTGAGAGACAGAATTTATGATTATGTGGAAAAGTATAGTTTGATTAGAGATAGTCAGCATGGCTTTGTGAGGGGCAGGTCATGCTTCACAAGCCTTACTGAATTCTTTGAGGATGTGACAAAACCTGTTGATGAAGGTAGAGCAATGGATGTGGTATGTATGGATTTTAGCAAGGTGTTTGATAAGGTTCCCCATGCTAGGCTCAGTCAGAAAGTATGGAGGTATGAGATAAAAGGAAATTTGGCTGTCTGGATACAGAATTGGCTGGCCCACAGAAGACAGAAGATGGTAATAGATGGAAAGCCTGGAGCTTGGTGGACCAGTGGTGTTCTGCAGGGATCGGTTCTGGGACCTCTGCTCTTTGTGAGTTTTATAAATGACTTGGATGTGGACGTGGAAGAGTAGGTTAGTAAGTTTGCTAATGACATGAAGGTTAATGGAGTTGTGGATAGTGTGGAGGGCTGTTGTAGGTAGCAATGGAGTATTGACAGGATGCAGAACTGGGCTGAGAAGTGACAGATGGAGTTCAGACTGGAAAAGTGTGAAGTGATATATTTTAGAAGGTTGAATTTGAATGCAGATTACAGGGTTAAAGGCAGGATTCTTGGCAGTGTGGAGAAACAGAGGGATCTTGGGATCCATGTCCATAGATCCCTCAAAGTTGCCACCCAAGTTGAGACGGTTGTTAGAAGGCATATGGTATGTTGGCTTTCAGTTGCAGGGGGATTGAGTTTATGAGCTGCGAAGTTGTGCTGCAGCTCTATAAAGCCCTGATTAGACCACATTTGCAATATTGTTTTCAGTTCTGGTCACCTCATTATATGAAGGATGTCGAAGCTTTGGAAAAGGTGCAGAGGAGATTTACCAGGATGCTGCCTGTACTGGAGGGCATGTCTTATGAAGAACAGTTGAGGGAGCTGGGGATTTTCTCATTGGAACAAAGAAGGCTGAGAGGTGACTTGATAGAGGTGTAACAGATGATGTGAGGCTTAGATAGAGTGGATAGCCAGAGACATTTTCCCAGGGTGGAAATGGCTTTAACGAGGGGTCATAACTTTAAGGTGATTGGAGGAAGGTTGAGCAGGGATGTCAGAGGCAGGTTCTTTACACAGAGAGTGTTGGCTGCATGGAATGCACTGCCAGCGGTGGTAGTAGAGTCAGATAAATTAGGGACATTTAAGCAACTGTTGAATAGACACATGGAAGATTGTAAAATGAAAGGTATGTATGTTAGTTTGAACTTTAGAGTAGGATAAAAAGTTGGCACAACCTCAAGGGCCGAAGGACCTGTAGTGTGCTGAACTGTTCTATGTTGATTAGTTATGCCCAACTACTCCGCAATTCATCACAAAATGTATGAATGCATAAAGTCCCAGTGAGATCAAATGACCAATTTGCCTGACTGACTGCTGCTCGGGGCCAAAGATATTCACACCACGTTTAATCATGAACAGAAAATAGCTCTATTTAATGTAAACCACTTTATTTTCTCAAATTATTTTATAAATATAAAGTTCTGCCAAGTTACCGCGATGCAATGTAACCTGCAGCCCTTTTAATGCTATATGTACACACTCTATCACGATAAAGATAGAACAGTTTAGCTCACATACTATGGATAGAGAAAAATGTAGACAGGATCAACAAAATTCTGAAGATCTAAAGTCCAGAATACAAGGTAGAAAGTTATTTTCCTCATGGTCCTTTTGATTTTGTTAATAGAGACTTGCTAATCATGCTTATCCTCTGCCAAAGCTGGTACTGTCGAAGGGCTTTTGCCCGAAACGTTGATTTTGAAGCTATTTGGATGCTGCCTGAACTGCTGTGCTCTTCCAGCACCACTAATCCAGAATCTGGTTTCCAGCATCTGCAGTCATTGTTTTTACCACTGTCCAAAACATGTTTGCAAGTGAGATTCCTGTGTGTTCAGTAATTCCAAAATAGGGTGTAGGGTGGTGTAGGTTGTTTGATTGGGTTGTTGATCAGTTAGACCCAAGTCCTTTTTGCTTTAGAATGTTTCTTTTCAGTTTCTTGCTTTTTCAATCTTTTTCCCACATGGAGAAACAGCAAGAGAAAAAGAGATGGATGCTTTCTGTCCGCAGACTCTGGAAGTTTCTCTTCCTCTGCTTTCCTGGAACTTATAGTAGTTTAAACTCCACAGCTCAACCAATCAGAGATCTGTTGTCAGGTAGATTTTTTTTCCTGCATGCACAAGTTTCCCAACTCAATCTTGAATTCTCCTTTCACTACTTCAAAAAGCAACATTGTATCACACTACTTGTACGTAGCATCTGATTTTTAAGTTGCAAAATTCTCCTGACATTTCAGTTGTAGCAGTCCAAACACTATTTCAAGTCAAAGTCCCAAAAATAAAATATGCAGAGTCTTATACATTGGTAGTTTAATAAAATGTCAAGTCCACAAGGCGAGAGCTTTTTTTATGAGTATTTAGTTGAAAATGTGTGTCTGCTTCCACTGTTAACACAACAGTGAAAGTACTACAGTTAGACTTTGCAATGACATCCACCTTAAAGGTTTAATCTGTGACACTTTCGATATAATATGCTGTAATTAGGCCACTTTTGGAATACTGTGTTCAGTTCTGCTCTCCCTGCTATAAGAAGGATAGTGTGCAACTTGAACAGGTTCAGAAAAGATTTACAAAGATGTTGCCAGGGTTGGAGGTTTGAGCTATAGAGAGAGGTTGAATAGGCTGGGGCTATTTCCCATAAGACCATAAGACAAAGGAGTGGGAGTAAGGCCATTCGGCCCATCGAGTCCACTCTGCCATTCAATCATGGCTGATGGGCATTTCAACTCCACTTACCCACATTCTCCCCGTAGCCCTTAATTCCTTGTGACATCAAAAATTTATCAATCTCTGCCTTGAAGGCATTTAGCGTCCCGGCCTCCACTGCACTCCGCGGCAACGAATTCCACAGGCCCACCACTCTCTGGCTGAAGAAATGTCTCCGCATTTCTGTTCTGAATTTACCCCCTCTAATTCTAAGGCTGTGTCCACGGGTCCTAGTCTCCTCGCCTAACAGAAACAATTTCCTAGTGTCCACCCTTTCCAAGCCATGTATTATCTTGTAAGTTTCTATTAGATCTCCTCTTAATCTTCTAAACTCCAATGAATACAATCCCAGGATCCTCAGCCATTCCTCGTATGTTAGACCTACCATTCCAGGGATCATCCATGTGAATCTCCTCTGGACATGCTCCAGTGCCAGTATGTCCTTCCTGAGGTGTGGGGATCAAAACTGGGCACAGTACTCCAAATGGGGCCTAACCAGAGCTTTATAAAGTCTCAGTAGCACAACAGTGCTTTTATATTCCAACCCTCTTGAGATAAATGACAACAATGAATTTGCTTTCTTAATCACGGACTCAACCTGCAAGTTTACCTTGAGAGAATCCTCGATTAGCACTCCCAGATCCCTTTGTACTTTGGCTTTATGAACTTGCTCACCATTTAGAAAGTAGTCCATGCTTGTATTCTTTTTTCCAAAGTGCAAGACCTCGCATTTGCTCACATTGAATTCCATTAGCCATTTCCTGGACCACTCTCCCAAACTGTCTAGATCCTTCTGCAGCCTCCCCACTTCCTCAGTACTACTTGCCTGTCCACCTAACTTTGTATCATTGGCAAACTTCGCTAGAATGCCCCCAAGTCCCTTCATCCAGATCATTAATATATAACGTGAACAGCTGTGGCCCCAACACTGAACCCTGCGGGAAACCACTTGTCACCGGCTGCCATTCCGAAAAAGAACCTTTTACCTCAACTCTCTACCTTCTGTCAGACAGCCAATCCTTAATCCATGCCAGTAGCTCACCTCAAACACCATGGGCCCTCACCTTGCTCAGCAGCCTCCCGTGTGGCACCTTATCAAAGGCCTTTTGGGAGTCTAGATAGACCACATCCACTGGGTTTCCCTGGTCTAACCTACTTGTCACCTCTTCAAAGAATTCTAACAGGTTTGTCAGGCACGACCTCCCCTTACTAAATCCATGTTGACTTGTTCTAATCCAACCCTGCTCTTCCAAGAATTTAGAAACCTCATCCTTAATGATGGATTCTAGAGTTTTACCAACAACTGAGGTTAGGCTAATTGGCCTATAATTTTCCATCTTTTGTCTTGATCCTTTCTTGAACAAGGGGGTTACCACAGCGATCTTCAAATCATTCGGGACTTTCCCTGACTCCAGCGACTTTTGAAAGATCTCAACCAACGCCTCTGCTATTTCCTCAGCCACCTCCCTCAGAACTCTAGGATGTAGCCCATCGGGGCCAGGAGATTTATCAATTTTAAGACCTTTTAGCTTTTCTAGCACTTTCTCTTTTGTAATGGCAACCATACTCAACTCAGCCCCCTAACTCCCTTTAATTGTTGGGATATTACTCATGTCTTCCACTGTGAAGACTGACGCAAAGTACTTATTAAGTTCTCCAGCTATTTCCTTATCTCCCGTCACTAGCCTTCCAGCATCAGTTTGAAGTGGCCCAATGTCTACTTTTGCCTGTCGTTTGTTTCTTATGTATTGAAAGAAACTTTTACTATCATTTCTAGTATTACTGGCTAGCCTACCTTCATATTTGATCCTCTCCTTCCTTATTTCTCTCTTTGTTATCCTCTGTTTGTTTTTGTAGCCTTCCCAATCTTCTGATTTCCCAGTGCTCTTGGCCACTTTATAGGATCTCTCTTTTTCTTTAAAACATTTCCTGACTTCCTTTGTCAGCCATGGCTGTCTAATCCCTCCCTGGATAATCTTTCTTTTCTTGGGGATGAACCTCTGTATAGTGTCCTCAATTATACCCACAAACTCCTGCCATTTTTGCTCTACTGTCTTCCCCGCTAGGCTCTGCTTCCAGTCAATGTACGTCAGTTCCTCTCTCATGCCCTCATAATTACCTTTATTTAACTGTAACACCATTACATCCGATTTTGCCTTCTCTCTTTCAAACTCCAGACTGAACTCTACCATATTATGATCGCTGCTTCCTATGTGTTCCCTTACTTTAAGATTTTTTATAAAGTCTGGTACTCCCCTGGAATATTGGAGGCTTATAGAAGTTTATAAAATCATGAGGGGCATGGATAGGGTGAATAGCCAAAGCCTTGTCCCCAGAGTAGGGGAGATGTTTAGGGTGACAGGGGAAAGATATAAAATAGACCTAAGAAGCAACTTTTTCACGCAGAGGGTGTTGCAAGTATGGAATGAACTGCCAGAGGAAGTGATAGAGGCTGGCAAAATTACAATATTTAAATGGAATCTGGGATGGTATATGAATAGGAAGGGTTTAGAGGGATATGGACCAAATGCTGGGAAATGGGACTAGACTAAATTAGAATATCTGGTTAGCATGGACGAGTTGGACTGAAGGGCCTGTTTCCGTGCTGTACATCTCTATGAGTCTATATGAAGTTCCACAGGTTGTAGAATTGCTATGAAAATACAACCATTCTCTATTGCAGGATATACATGTCCTCAGACCCTTAGTTCTCATGGTGTCAGGCTAGCTTATTAAATAATCATAGCCTACACACCCCAGTGTGGTGTCATAATCTTCATGAGGAACCTTTTGAAAGGTAAGTCCCAAACTGTGCCATTCCCCACCCCCCTACCCCATACTCCCCATCCATGATCTCTCATGTCAAGTTAAGACATTGCTATGTACATCCACCCATGTGACGCTGAATAGAAACAATAAAACCTATGGTGACAACAGATAGTGTAATATATTTATTCATTCTTTACTTTCATCTTACTACAAGTCAAAAAAGAAAGAAGTAGGAGAAATTGCATACACTTGAATCCTCTGACAGTTATGTGAATAAACTATGTACAATTGACAACATAGATCAGACAGCCAAAGCTGTCAATGAAGCAATACTTCTGCTGGGACTCAGTTGTTTCCACACTCTAATGGATTTCTGGACTCTCAGCAAAAAACTGAATAATAATAAGTCACATTTATTGACTTGTCATAAATGGAAAACAAAAGACCGAAAGATAGCTTCTAAAAATTCTGTTTGCCATTCTGTTGTCATCGAAGGGTTCAATACTTCTATGCAATGATTGGTGGATGATTGGGCATGGAAGTGCTTGGATGACCTAACTGCAACCCACACTCATACCCAACAAGATGGCAGCGGAGGAAGGCTCCTCCGAAACTTGTTTGCCCTGATTGCTTTACTTGCTTCTTTTCTCACTTTTATTTAAGTTTTTCTTTTCTCTACTTACCTTCTGGAGGGAGTTCAGTCATGGAAGCAGCAACGGTGATGTCAGCAACTGGGGGCTTTGGCAGTTGGCCATGAGGCAGCAAGTGTTGCCAGGCCAAACTCTGGTGGTCTGCAGTAGGATGGCTGGGGAGAGATCAATCCCTCATGGGAAGTAAGGACCCTTATAGGAAAAGCCCAGACTGCAGGCCTGTGGCTAAAGAAGCTGAAAAATGTGTTGCTGGAAAAGCGCAGCAGGTCAGGCAGCATCCAAGGAGCAGGAGAATCGACGTTTCGGGCATAAGCCCTTCTTCAGGAATGAGGAGGGTGTGCCAAGCAGGCTAAGATAAAAGGTAAGGAGGAGGGACTTGGGGGAGGGGCGTTGGGAATGCGATAGGTGGAAGGAGGTTAAGGTGAGGGTGATAGGCCGGAGAGGGGTTGGGGGCGGAGAGGTCGGGAAGAAGATTGCAAGTCATGAAGGCGGTGCTGAGTCTGATGGTTGGAACTGAGAAAAGGAGGGGGGAGGGGAAATGAGGAAGGTGGAGAAAACTGCATTCACCCCTTGTGGTTGGAAGGTTCCTAAGCGGAAGATGAGGTGCTCTTCCTCCAGGTGTCGTGTTGCCATGGTCTGGCGATGGAGGAGGCCAAGGACCTGCATGTCCTTGGCGGAGTGGTCCTTGGCCTCCTCCATCGCCAGACCATGGCAACACGACGCCTGGAGGAAGAGCGCCTCATCTTCCACTTAGGAACCCTCCAACCACAAGGGTGAATGCAGATTTCTCCACCTTCCTCATTTCTCCTCCCCCCACCTTACCTCAGTCCTAACCCTCGGACTCAGCACCACCTTCTTGACCTGCAATCTTCTTCCTGACCTCTCCGCCCCCAACCCCTCTCCGGCCTATCACCCTCACCTTAACCTCCTTCCACCTATCACATTCCCAACGCCCCTCCCCCAAGTCCCTCCTCCCTACCTTTTATCTTAGCCTACTTGGCACACCCTCTTCATTCCTGAAGAAGGGCTCATGCCCGAAATGTCGATTCTCCCACTCGTTTGATGCTGCCTGACCTGCTGCGCTTTTCCAGCAACACATTTTTCAGTTCTGATCTCCAGCATCTGCAGTCGTCACTTTCTCCTGCGGCTAAAGAAGGACTGTAACTTTTGAAATTAACTTTATTTCTTTAGTTATTACTTTATACTAAGAACTGTTACCTTGTACTTCTAACTTATTTCTTTATTTTTCTCCTTGAACCTAAGATTTTGTACCTGGACGCCATGTACCTAAGATAGAGTCAGGTGTGGTGACATTGTACTCTTTTCACTGAATTCCTGCATCCTGTACTTGTCACTGTACTGTACACATTACAGTCAAATATAATTCATAATTCCAGTGATATTTCTTCCCAAGAAATAGCTGGTTCTAGGTTGAAGCAGAGAAATCCACTGTGGTTGCAGGGAATTTTCCCAATACCCACTGCCTGCCTGGAGGATAAAAACAAAACTGACTTTGAGTAATTAATGAGTAGTTTGTTGTAATATTTAGCTATTATTGATCAGTTACCTGTCTTGTTTAGAACAATGGGAACATCTCCATACTCTTGTGCTAAGGACAAGTAAACTCAGCCAACAGTTCTGCAATCGCTTTCCAAATATCATTTTAAACTCTTGTCAATCAAAAAGGAATTCTGAAGAAGAGTCATCCTGAACTTGAAGTGTTAACTCAATTTCTCTCTCCACCAGACTTGCTGAGTTTCTCCAGCGCTCTCTGCATATGTTTGAAAGGGGCAAGAATTCATAGAATCATACAATACAGAAGAGGCCCGTCAACCTATTGAAACTGTACTGCCAAAAGTGTACTAAATCAAGCAGTAGACCCATAGCCTTCAATGTTATGACACTTTAAGTGCTTATCCAAGTACTTTGTAAAGGTTGTGAGGTTACCTTTTATTTTATATATATTGGGATGTGAGTAAGTCTGGCCTGGCCAGCATTTATTGCCCAATGCTAATTGCCCAGAGGGCAGTTAAGAGGCAACCACATTGCTTTGGGTCTGGAATTATATGTAGGGCAGACCAGGTAAGGACGGTAGATTTCCTTCCCTAAAGGACATTAGTAGAACCAAATGGGTTTTTTTCCAACAATCAACCATGGGTTCATGGTCATCATTAGCTTCTTAATTCCAGATTCTTTACTGAATTCAAATTCCATCATCTGCTATGGCGGGGTTTGAACCTGGGATTCCAGAACATTAGCTGAGTTTCTGGATTATAGTCTAGCAAGAATACCTCCCTGATACCTGCCTCAACTACGCTCCTAGGCAGGGCAGTCCAGACCCCTACCATCATCTGGGTGAAAAATCTTTTCCTCAAATCCCTCCTGCCTTTCTTCTTAAAAGTGAATCGTTTGCTACTAACCTTTGTTACAATATACATGATGTGGAGGTGCCAGTGTTGGACTGGGGTGGACAAAGTCAGAAGTCACAGGACACCAGGTTACAGTCCAACAGCTTTATTTGAAATCACCAACTTTAACCTGTGATTTTAAATAAACCTGTTGGACTATAACTTGATGTAGTGTGACTTCTGAGAATAGACATGCACAGGGAATCAGTTCTGAGGGCGAAGAGGGTTTAGATACATTCAGGAGGAATAGAATGAGGGCATGGGGCAATCGAACTCCTACGAGTGACATTTGCTACCATGGAATGTGACTGGCCTGAAACCCAAAGGCACTTTTTCATGTTTTATTTACGTTACCCGATTAACCTTCTCTCCAGGTCACCTACTGACTTCTTGTTTGCTTATCCGTTTAATGTCCTTCCTATGCAGGACACCCAATTCACACAGCGTCCCAAACATGCAGCCACACCCGGTTGTTAAGTTCCAGTGATCCCCTGGTGACATACTGCTGCCCGTTCTCATTTCTGCTGTGCTAATTAAACAGCGAAGCCCCATTGTTGCACAATGGGAGGTTCACAACTTTTCCTTTTAATAATAGAACGTTCGAAAATAACCTGCCCATTTTGTTGACGTACATTTTGGACTCCGAGCCCTGTCACTTACCCACTGAAAGACCCCATAGCTTTGAATGCAGACGCCTATTTTCTTCCATATAACATCTGTAAATGTGATTTTCCGTATAACTGTAGCACACTCGCTTCCTGTTCAGCGAGTAACCTGTTTTTCAGAAAAATTCCACTCATTTCTCAGGGATCCAGGATATGTAGAATTTTCTGTAATATAATTTTGTGCCTGTTTTTAACTTAACTTTTCTTTTTGAAGCATGATTTGGCCCCCCCTTTATTGGTGACTGATGTTAACCCTTTTATTACTGCAGAATAATTCACTGGGTACATTTAGGACTATAAAGGCCTGTATGGAACCGAACTCCTCCTGGATGTATCATATATCTTTGCTCAGGATATCAGTGCGTGAAGCCAGCATGCAACCACATGAAGAAAGTGCAAGTGGGAACTTGAGTTTACATAGCATCTGCCTCATCCTCAAGGTATTCCAATGCATTTTGTAGCGAGCAAAAAGCAGCCAGGGGAATGACCAGAGAAACTTTGCTATGAGCAATGGTGCAGAGGCAATTTACAAATCAGATGTGTACAAATCACTAAACGCAAGTGCTCCTCCAGTGCCCCACTAAGACGCCAAGCTAGATTACATCCTCAAAGCTGCAAACTCTAACTTAGGATGCAGCAATGAGCCAAAGCAGACGAGTGATGGTAAGAATGTAAGTTTTAGGGAATGAAAAGCAGAACCATATCTCAAAAATTGCGGAATCACAGCATTTAGGAAGGGCCTTCGTTAGATGTTATACAGATATATGAACATACCAATGAAGAACAAGAGGAGGCCACTCAGTCCTTCGAACCTGTGCTGCCATTCAATATGATCACGGATGATACAATTTTAACCCTCATCTCTACATTCCTGTATACAGGTCATTCTGCTACATCGCGACAGTTGCGTTCCTCTGCAACCACGTGCTATAGAAAACTGCACTAAGGAAAACCACGACAGAAAATCGTGTTGAAGTTCGCTAACAGAAAATCGCTGTATCCATTCAGTACTAAGTTAGTGTTATCCAAACAACACCCACAATTCGTCAATCACGTTACAGCCAATTCGCTTTCACGAAATGAACATTACAGCAGAATGACCTGTATCCCCAATAATCGTTCATCCCTTTGGTCATCAAGAATCTATCTACCTTTACTTTAAGAATATCCAGAAGTTCTGTATTCACTGCCTTTCAAGGAAGGGAATTCAAAAGACTCACAGCATGGAAACAGACCTTTCCACCCAAACTCATCCCTGCCGACCAGATATCCTAACCTAATCTAGTCCCAATTGCCAGCATTTGGCCGATATCCCTCTAAACCCTTCCTATTCATATACCCATCCAGATGCCTTTTTTTTAACGCTGTAATTGGACCAGTCTTCACCACTTCCTCAGGCAGCTCATCCATACATGCACCACCCTCTGCATGAAAAGGTTGCCCCTTACGTCCCTTTTAAATCTTTCCCCTCTCATCCTAAACATATGTCCTCTAGTTCGGGGAAAAGATCTTGGTCTATTTATCCTATCCATGCCCCTCATGATTTTATTCACCTCTTTAAGGTGTCCCCTCAGCCTCTGACTCTCCAGGGAAAAGAACCCCAACATATTCATCCTCTCCCTACAACTCAAATCCTCCAACCCTGGCAACATGCTTGTAAATCTTTTCTGAACCCTTTCAAGTTTCACAACGTCCCTCCTATAGTGGGGAGACCAGAATTGCTCACAATATTCCAAAAGTGGCCTACCCAATGTCCTGCTCAACCACAACACGACCTTCCAACTCCTATACTCAACACTCTGGCCAATAAAGGAAAGCATACCAAATGCCTTCTTCACTATCCCATCTACTTGAAACTCCACTTTTCAGGAGCTAAGAAACCTGCACTCCAAGGTCTCTTTGTTCAGCATCACTCCCCAGGACCTTACCATGAAGCGTATAAGTCCTGCCCTGATTTACCATTCCAAAATGTAGCACCTCACATTTAACTAAATTAAATTTCAACTGCCACTCCTCAGCCTATTAACCCATCTAATCCATTGTACTCTGAGGTAACCTTCTTTGCTGTCCACTGCATCTCCAGTTTTAGTGTCATCTGCGAACTTACTAACTAGATCTCCGATATTCACATCCAAATCATTTAGATAAATGATGAAAAGTAGAGGGCCCAGCACTGATCCTTGTGGCACACCAGTGGTCACAGGCCTCCAGTCTGAAAAACAACCCTCCACCACCACCCTCTGTCTTCTATCTTTGAGCCAGTTCTGTATCCAAATGGCTAGTTCTCCCTGTATTCCATGTGATCAAACCTTGCTAACCAGACTACCATGAGGAAACTTGTCAAACGCCTTACTGAAGTCCAGTGATCGTGTCTACCACTCTGTCCTCATCAATCCTCTTCTTTACTTCTTCAAAAAAACTCAATTAAGTTAGTTAGACATTATTCCCCACACACAAAGCCATGTTGACTATCCCTAATCAGTCCTTGCCTTTCGAAATACACGTAAATCCTTTCCCTCAGGATTCTCTCCAACAACTTGCTCATCACCGATGTCAGACGCACTGGTCTATGGTTTCCTGGCTTTTACTTACCACCTTTCTTAAATAGTGGCACCATGTTAGCCAACCCCTAGTCTTCCAGCACCTCACCTGTGACTAACAATGATGCAAATGTCTCAGCAAGGGGCCCAGCAATAATTTCCCTAGCTTCCCACAGAGTTCTAGGGTACACCTGTTCAGGTCCTGGGGATTTATCCACCTTTATGTGTTTTAAGATGTCCAACGCACTGATGCAAAATACTCTTTTAGTACTTCCCCAACCTCCTGTGGCTCCACACATTAAAAAAACGTTTCTTAATGAATCAACTTGACTGATCTCTATCTAACCAGGGGTTAATGACGTTGTTCATTTATTGAATGCTTCAGGTTAAGAAGGAAATTGTTGTCCAGCAATTACACTCTGCTTCACCATCTGACCACTGCGGCTGGGAATGTTTACGTGGTGACTGGGGAAAGATACGAATGGGTTTAATGCACGTATACTCTCGATCGCGATCCACTACGAGCCAAAGGTATTCACAGGATACCCAGCCCTGGTCATAACTATAAGAATAATAACACACCCTAGTTATAATGACATTAACACTTTATTAAGTAAGTCGAATGAAATATAAAGTTGTTTCAAACTCCTTAATTGCGCCAAGTCCTGTTTCCTGGTTGCACCTGTTCTCTGGCCTAATTTGGTTCCCACTAAAGTGATGAAGTCATTGTCAAATTCTCAAGCTCATTTTCAAACCCCTCCATACCCTCATCCATCCCTGCCTCTGTAATCTCTTCCAGCCCCATGAATACACCCTCCTAATCTGCCTTCTTAAGAATTCCTGTTTTTAATCCCTTCACTATCTCCTGTTGCCTAGACCCAAAGCTCTGGAATTCCTTCCCAGAACCTTTCTGACTTACAACCCCTCTTTCACTCTTCACGGTAGTTCCTTCAGTCCTATCTCCATGACCAAGCATGTCAACCATCTGCCTTAATATCAATTTATGTGACTTGATATCTGTTGATCCCACGAAGCACCTTAGGATGTTTTATTGCGTTGTAGGTGCTATCTATTTAAGTTGTTGTTGTACAAGTTTGATTTTATTTTTGTCACTCTTCCTTTATTTCACCAAGTTACTTTTAAGGTGGTGCTACATTTTGATTTCTCTTTATATTTGTAGGTACAGCAGTAAAGTCCAGAGTTATTAATGGGTGATTGTGCAATACACCGACATCAACGACTCTGGGGACACTGGTTTGAATCCCATCAGGGCTAGAATGTGAATTAAAATATGGAATTAAAAAAAAATAATCACAGCTGTAGAGATCAGAAACCACAAGTGTTTTGAAAACCCACCTGGTGCATCAATGCTACTTAAGTGAAGGAAAACTGCCATCTTTAGCTGATTCTAGCCTACCTGTAATTCCAGATTCATAACAAAAACAGAAATTGCTGGTGATACTCAGCAGATCCAGCAGAATCTGGGGAGAGAAAGCAAAGTTAACGTTCTGTGCCTGGTGACTTTTCATTAGACTCATAGGCAGATGGCTGACTCCTTCTCAAATGGCAGAAGACCAGAAACTTGGAGCTGTGGTAAATAGCAAGGAGGAAAGCCTTAGAGTACAGGACAATTCAGATGGGCTGAATAGTAGCAAATAGAATTCAATCTTGAAAATTGTGAAGAGCTACATTTGAGGGGACTAACAAAGGCAAGGGAATGGGTATGATCTTAGGAAATAGAGACGATTAGAGGATCTATTTTGCTCAAAAAATGCACAATCTGCAGCAGTCAATCCACATAATATTTTGTAAAGTCCTCTTTGGAAATAGAACCAGTCTGACTCAAGATTGGGATACAGGCAAACTCTAACCTCACACCTTTAATGCATTATCTGAGCTGAGATGTCACCTTTTTATAAAACCTTATGTTATCTCAAGAATGTGACTTAAAAGAAGTTCTGGGATTTACATATTAATGAACCGAAACCTGCAACCCCATTCTAAAAGATGAAAGACTCAACAGCGATCTAGGTTTGTTCAATATATCTCTTCTTCCTCAGGCTGCTGAGGAAATTGGGCATGATGGCAAATACCCTCGCCAACGTTTACAGACCCGCCATCAAGAGCATTCTGTCTGGACGTATCACTATCTGGTATGGCAACTGTACCATTCAAGACTGGAAATGGTTACAGAGTGTGGTGAACTCGGTCCAGAGAATCACAAAGGCCGACCTCCCACCTATAGAATCCATCTACCAGGCCTGCTGTCAAGGAAAGGCCGCCAGCATTCTCAAAGATCCATCCCGCCCTGGCAATGTTTTTCTACAACCTCTACCAACGGGGTGAAGGTACAGAAGCCTGAACACACACGTAGCAGTTGATTTCAAAACAGTTTCTACCCTACTGTTGTTAGAATACTGAATGGACTCACAAACGCTTAACATTCTCCTGTACCCTGTGTTTTTGTTTTTGCCACTGTTTACCTATTATTTACTTATCTATGCTACTTAACCCTGTGAGCTGCCTGTATTGCTCGCAAGACAAAGCTTTTCACTGTGCCTCGGTACACGTGACAATAAACTCAATTCAACAGCATTTCAGTTGCATGACACTGTAATCTTTTGCTATAAATTCTGTGTCTTATGGTTCTGCTCCACAATCACCTGATGAAGGAGCAGCGCTCTGAAAGCTAGAGCTTCCAAATAAACCTGTTGGACCAAGACTCCCAAACTAAGCTAGTTCCATTTGCCTACATTTGGCCCATATCCCTCTAAATCTTCCCTATTCATCTACCTGTCCAAATGTCTTTTAAATGTTGTAACTGTACCCACCTCGGCCAGGGTGGGTACAGTTACAACATTTGCCTAAAGCTCTTAAAGCTATAATTTTGGGGGCGGCACAGTGGTTAGCACTGCTGCCTCACAGCGCCAGGGACCTGGGTTCAATTCCCACCTCAGGCAACTGACTGTGTGGAGTTTGCACGTTCTCCCCGTGTCTGCGTGGGTTTCCTCCGGGTGCTCCGGTTTCCTCCCATAGTCCAAAAATGTGCAGGTCAGGTGAATTGGCCACGCTAAATTGCCCGTAGTGTTAGGTAAGGGGTAAATGTAGGGGCATGGGTGGGTTGCGCTTCGGCGGGTCGGTGTGGACTTGTTGGGCCGAAGGGCCTGTTTCCACACTGTAATGTAATCTAATCTTAACAAATAGTAATTCTATACTCGGAGTCCTGTGCACTGTTTTGGTTTACATATTGCAAAAAATGACATGAGGCAAAATGGAAAAAAAATTTACAAATAGAGAGATCTAGGGGCTCAAAGACATAATTCTTTGAAACTTATGCCACAAGTAGACAGGATGGTTAAGAAGGCTTTTAGCACACTTGCTCAGACCATTGAGTTGGGTCATCATGTTGAGGTTAAGCAGGATGGTGGTGATGCCACTTTGAGTAGATTAGATTAGATTACTTACAGTGTGGAAACAGGCCCTTCGGCCCAACAAGTCCACACCGCCACGCCGAAGCGTAACCCACCCATACCCCTACATCTACATCTACCCCTTACCTAACACTAGCATGGCACTAGCACCCCTTACCTAACACTAGCAATTTAGCATGGCCAATTCACCTGACCTGCACATCTTTGGAGTGTGGGAGGAAACCGGAGCACCCGGAGGAAACCCACGCAGACACGGGGAGAACGTGCAAACTCCACACAGTTAGTCACCTGAGGCGGGAATTGAACCCAGGTCTCTGGCGCTGTGAGGCAGCAGTGCTAACCACTGTGCCACCGTGCCACCCTACAAAACTGTGTACTGTTCTGGTCACCCTGCTATAGTAAGGATATTATTAAATTGCAGAGGCTGCAGAAAACATTTACCAGGCTGTTGGCAGGTCTGGAGGATTTGAGTTTATAGGGAGAAGCTGGGACTTTGTTCATGAGAACATAGGAGGTTGATGGGTGACCCTGTAGAGATTTTTTTTATTAGATTACTTATAGTCTGGAAATAGGCCTTTCGGCCCAACAAGTCCACACTGACCTGCCGAAGCGCAGCCCACCCAGACTCATTCCCTACATTTACCCCTGCACCTAACACTACGGGCAATTTAGCATGGCCAATTCACCTAACGTGCACATTTTTGGACTATAATCATAAGGTGCATAGATAAGGTGAATAACAAAAGGTCTTTTCCTTAATGTGACATTTTTTTAAGGTGAGAAGAGAGGAGAAAGGTTTAAAAGGGACACGAGGGGCAACTTTATCCACACAGAGGGTGGTTCACATGTGGAAGTGTTAAAGGTGGGTACAGTTACAACATTTAAAAGACATTTGGGCAGGTAGATGAATAGGGAAGATTTAGAGGAATATGGGCCAAATGTGGGCAAGTAGAACTAGCTTAGTTTGGGAGTCTTGGTCAGCATGATGAGTTGGACCAAAGGGTCTGTTTCTGTGCTGCATGACTAGACAAATATCATACTAGAACTGATGCCATAACTACCAGGATGGATCGAATAGATCAGGATTCTTTCCCCAGAAAGAGAAAACAGCTCAGAATTGGCCTGAGAGAAGTCTTTAGAATTATGAATACCTCTTCATAATTCTAAAGACTTCTCTCAGGCCAATTCTGAGCTGTTTTCTCTTTCGGTTGGATATAGAGATGTTGGATATAGAGATGTTTTTGTTTATTGAAAGACTTGGATATAGAGATCGGTTGGATATAGAGATGTTTTTGTTTATTGAAAGACTTGGATATAGAGATCGGTTGGATATAGAGATGTTTTTGTTTATTGAAAGACTTGGAAAAAGGGTCTCTAAATCAAAGACAGTTACTTATAAATTCAACAATGAATTAAGAGAAAGGTCTTTGCCTAAGGAGTGAGTGCAGTGTGGAACTTGTTATGACAGTGAGTGCTTGGGACAATGAGCATGGACATCTTCAATGCAAACCTCAATAAATATACAAGGGACAAATAAAAGAGGCTCATGTGGAGCATTAACACTGGCGAGACACACAAAGAGATAGTGACTCTAGTGACAAAAATGTGGGCGGCACGGTGGCACAGTGGTTAGCACTGCTGCCTCACAGCGCCAGAGACCCAGGTTCAATTCCTGCCTCAGGCGACTAACTGTGTGGAGTTTGCACATTCTCCCCGTGTCTGCGTGGGTTTCCTCCGGGTGCTCCGGTTTCCTCCCACAGTCCAAAGATGTTCAGGTGAATTGGCCATGCTAAATTGCCCATAGCATTAGGTAAGGGGTAAATGTAGGGGTATGGGTGGGTTGCGCTTCGGTGGGGTGGTGTGGACTTGTTGGGCTGAAGGGCCTGTTTCCACACTGTAAGTAATCTAAAAAAAAAAGAAACACTGGTGAAAATTAGATCTTAAGAAGACTGACCATAGGAGATAGGAACAGCACTAGACCATTCTCAAGCTGCTCCACTATTCAGTAGGATCATGGCTGATCCAATATTCCTCACGTCCACTCTCCAGCCTGTAACCCTCGATTTCCTGACTGGTCAAGGATCTATCGATCTCACTATTGAATATACACAAGGGCTCTGCCCCACAGATCTCTGTAGCAAGGAGTTCCAAAGACTCTTAACTCTCAGTTTCCCAAATAAATGAAGAGTGGCTTAAGTCAAAATATTGGATCTATTTGTGGGCAGCCTTTACATATTGCCATGTCATGAAACAACAAATCTAGACCCTTCACACCATCTCCATGTTGGAAAGGTGACACCTTTGTCCACTCATTTAAGACATCTCTGTATAAAAACAAATCTAGCTTACTGTTATATAAAAAAGAACTCAGAATGGTGGCAACACTTAGCAGATCAGATAGCAACTGTGGAGAGAGAAACAATTAATATTTCAGCCCTACAAACTTATTTGTGTTCTGTACCAAACAAGAAAGGTTACAATTCTATTGCAAAAGCAACTTTTAAATCCCATGCAACTGTCTCACTCATTTGGCACTTGGCAGAATCTTTCCCCACCTCAAGTATTTCTCAAATACCGGAGTCTCAGTCCTTCCTAGCTAGAAATGGTTATGTGCTTTTTAACTTTGTCCATCCCAGTCCAACACCAGCACCTCTATCTATATCAGAGCTAGAAAGAACTGCTGACACAATTTGTGTGCCACACTGCCCTCCAGTGGTACTTGAGTTGTTTGTGTCAATAACCAAACACACCAAAGCATTTACATGTATATAAGCAACTTTATTGTCGTAAAACTTTCCAAGGTACTTTACAGGCACATTATCAGATGAAACCTGACACCGAACCACACAAGGGTACATTAGGACAGATTTTGCATAAACCAAATCATCTGCTGACATTTCCGCCACCTCCAAACAGACTCCACCACCAGGGATATATTTCCCTCCCCACCCCTTTCCGCCTTCCACAAAGACCGTTCCCTCCGTGACTACCTGGTCAGGTCCACGCCCCCCTACAACCCACCCTCCCATCCTGGCACTTTCCCCTGCCACCGCAGGAACTGTAAAACCTGCGCCCATACCTCCTCCCTCACCTCCATCCAAGGCCCTAAAGGAGCCTTCCACATCCATCAAAGTTTTACTTGCACATCCACTAATGTCATTTATTGTATCCGTTGCTCCCGATGCGGTCTCCTCTACATTGGGGAGACTGGGCGCCTCCTAACAGAGCGCTTTAGGGAACATCTCCGGGACACCCGCACCAATCAACCACACCGTCCCGTGGCCCAACATTTCAACTCCCCCTCTCACTCTGCCGAGGACATGGAGGTCCTGGGCCTCCTTCACCGCCGCTCCCTCACCACCAGACGCCTGGAGGAAGAACGCCTCATCTTCCGCCTCGGAACACTTCAACCCCAGGGCATCAATGTGGACTTCAACAGTTTCCTCATTTCCCCTTCCCCCACCTCACCCTAGTTCTAAACTTTCAGCTCAGTAACTGTCCCCTTGACTTGTCTGGACTTGTCCTACCTGCCTATCTCCTTTTCCACCTAACCACTCCACCCTCTCCTCCCTGACCTATCACCTTCATCCCCTCCCCCACTCACCCATTGTACTCTATACTACTTTCTCCCCACCCCCACCCTCCTCTAGCTTATCTCTCCATGCTTCAGGTTCACTGCCTTTATTCCTGATGAAGGGCTTTTGCCCGAAATGTCGATTTCGAAGCTCCTTGGATGCTGCCTGAACTGCTGTGCTCTTCCAGCACCACTAATCCAGAATCTGGTTTCCAGCATCTGCAGTCATTGTTTTTACCAGATTATCAAAAGCCTGTCCAAAGAGGTAGATTTTAAGAAGCATTTTTTATAAAGGGGAGGGAGGCAGAGACACGGAGGGAATTTCAGAGTTCACAGCTTCGCGCAAGCTGCCGAATCTGACATGTGATTCGCCACAAAGATGCACCTTCTAAATAAGATGTTCAACACTGGGCACTAGTGCATTTGGCTCAGTTTGAGAGGGCGGGTTGCTCCACTTCAGAAATATGTCAGAAAGCAGCCAGATAGGTTAGGAAAGACTGAACAAGAAACAAGGGAGATGCAAATGAGAGCTGAATAAACACACACACAAAAAAAATCATCGCAGGAAAATGTGACAGGTAAGGAGAAAGATGTGAGACAAAATGGGCTTCATTTTCATGAAAAGAAAAAAAATGTACCAGAAAACCTGATATGTATATATGGTGTCTTTTCCATTAAAAGAAACCTCCTCCATGCCTCTTGCCACTACAAAACATAAAGTAGCATTGGAGATATTAGTTCAGATGACCAAAATATTGAACAAAGATGTAGGTTTTAAGGAGCGATAGAGAAGCAGAGGGAGAGAATTCCAGTGCAGTTGATGGCATGACATCAAAAATAGAGCATCTAAAATCACGGATTGTTAAGAGGCCAGAATGCAAGGAGCACAGATCTCAGAGGGTGACAGGACTGAAACAGACTACAGCACAGATATGGTGAGGCCACGAGGGGACTTTAAAATGAGGAAGAGAATTTTAAAATTGTGATCTTGCTTGGCCAGGAGCAGGTCAATGAGCCCAGGCGTGACTGGGGAGTAGGTGTGAGTTAATTCAACACATTGATGTTTTATGTCCCCTCCAGATACAAGGGACAGTGTGTGTTAAAGTGATTCACTGTGGTGGCCAGTCAATTCATCTAAATGAACTAAAGCATTTTAACATAAGTTAACTTGATGATAAGGCACATACATCAACTGATCAAAGGGATTTCAAATCTCCATTGATTTTTGGAATGTTTAGTTATTGTAGGAAGCTGGATACAATAAAAAGATATCAAATCAGCTTAAGTTGTCCTGGTCCTATTGAAGTCTCTGTAATATTAACACCTGTCTTATAGGTTAGAGCATAGAATCTTCAACACAAAACGGAGACTATTCAACTTGTTCTGGTTCTTTGAAAGAGCTATCCCAATTATTCCCACTGCCCTGCAAATTTCTCCTTTCCAAGTACATATCGGATTCCTCTCTGAATCTTCTTCTAGGTGGTGCCATCTAGATCAGTGCATAAAATATTTCTGATTTCTCTCTTGGATTTTTCTGCAAGCTGTTTTCATCACCGCCTCAATGAGCAACTCTCCTGCCAGTGGCAATGATTACTCCTTCATTGTATTCTTAAATCCCCACTGTCAGCTCTGAGAAAGTGCAATCTGATTAACACCACAGTACTGCACATCCTTTACACTGTTATAAAAACCAAAAGAACTGCAGATGGTGTAAATCAGAAATAAAAACAGAAATTGCTGGAAAAGCTCAGCAAGTCTGGCAGCACCTATGGAGAGAAATCAGAGTTATAATTTAGATTGAGTGACCTGACCACAGTATATTCCGTTTGAACTTTGACCTGAAAGTCAGTAACCTTATCTTCAACAAAGAAAAAAACAAGCGAAGGTTTTCTTGAAGTAGCGCTTGTCTTTAGAAAGAGTAAAAGGTGTTTCCCAGCAGATTTTCACTTGTTTCAATATATTCATTACTAGCACACGTACACAAAATTGAATATGAAAAGTAAATGATTGTATTAGCAGACAGAGAACACCAGCCAATAGCTGTCAGTCAGGATGCGGTCTGTTCAATCACTGAAGGTCAGGAGTTGATGATCCCAAGTAGATTCGAAGATCTGAAATGGTGGATCGGATAATCTTTGCAGGAATGGTTTCCTTCTTCAGTCTCTGGTAGGCAGCATATCGGTGGCACCCCCCAAACGAGTAGAAATAGTCCCCACCTTGATGGCCTTTGATCCAAAGGACATCTATTGGAGGCACATTGTGCACTTTATCTGTGTCCTGCAGAAGAAACAGATTGTTGCATTTGTTTGTTTTATAGAGAGGAACATCAACAGGACTAGCTCAGGACAACCATCCCCAAATGGAACAGGCTCACATTTTGGAGAGGGTAGGCAGAAGATTACAAGTCCCTCGGGTCTTCTTCACTATAATGCTGGCTTCTAGATCTTCAATATACTGGGAATGAGTGGGCTGTCTTATGATGATACATCAGTCAGACTGGGCTAGTTCCCAGTGGAGTTTAGAAGAGTGAAGGGTAACTGTGGCGAAGTGTAGAGGTGTAAAGGCCATATCATTTTATTTTCCTGCACTTTTGATTGCAGACTGAAATGGAAAAAGTGATGTTTTACAAATAAAGGATTACTTCCCTTTTAAAAAGCAAGTTACAAGACACTCACTGTAAAGATGGTTTGCACAGCTGTTTGCTCATGTGGGGGTTGGTCAATGAGGGGGTGGGAAGGTGCTATGAGCTGGAAGCAGGGAGTGTTTACAAAGAGGTTCAGCCAGCAACAGGTGACTGATGGGTCTGTGGAATGATGACCAATTGTCAACAACAAAGGTCATCTGCCTGTCAACAACTATGTGATTAGTTTCCAGGTAACTCAACAGCTCTTGGGTGTGATTATTTGGTTAGAAGCCATCAGACCTCCAAAACAAAAGGAATGAGTTGGATGCAGCAAAAAAAAACACCCCAATTCTGAAGGAAGCCAGTTTATTTCATCCATTAGTTACTGAAAGGTGTGCTTTCTAATCAATAGGTCAGAGACTTTAAGAGTTGCGAACCAGTCACACTGTGCCTTTTGCAAAGATGTGAAAGTAATAGGAGAACAGAGATTGAAGAGCAGCAAGTCCTGACAAACCAAAAGAATCACCTCAGTGAACCCTGTGGAGAGGGATCTCTGAACTACCCTTCCAGTCTTTCCCTCCATCCACAACACTCATTTTTTCGGGGGGGTTAACCTGTATGAGTGAAGGGAAAGTTTTATAACACGAGGGTGGGCAGTTGGAAGCAGGAAGCTCCAATGTGACAATATAGGGTCATACAGCTTGGAAACAGACCCTTCAGTTCAACTAGTCCATGCCAACCAGGTTTCCTAAACCTAGCTAGTCCCATTTGCCTGTGTTTGTTCTATATCCCTCTAAACCCTTCCTCTTCATGTACCCATCCAGATAACTTTTAAATGCTGTAATTGTACGAGCCTCTACCAAGTCCTCTAGCAGCTCATACCATACACTTACTACCCTCTGTGTGAAAAAGTAGCCCCTAAGGTCCCTTTTAAATCTTTCCACTCTCACCTTAAACCTATGGCTGTAGTTCTGAGCTCCTTCACCCTTGGAAAAAGACCTTGGCTATTTACCATATCAACGTTCCCCATGATTTTATAAACATTCATAAAGGTCACCCCTGAGCTTCTGACACTCATGGCAAAAAGGCTAAGAATTTCGAGCCTCTCCTTGTAACTCAAACCTTCCAACCCTGGTAATATCCATGTCAATATTTTCTGCATCCTTCCTAGTTTAAAGAATATCCTTCCTATAGCACTAGAATTATATGCAGAATTCCAAAAGTGGCCTTACCAATGTCTTGTACAGGTGCTACATGATGTCACAACTCCTATACTCAATGCTCTGACCAATGAAGGCAAACATCCAAACGCCGCCTTCACCATCCTGTCTATGTGTGACACTGCTTTCAAGGAATTACATACCCAGTCATTGTTGGCAGCTCTATGTCTGTTTGACCACAGTCAATAACCATTCAGAGAAGCTGCAGTGTTAATAGGAATTCTACTTATTTTTCTTCTCCTTATACTCCTAAGGGCTTTGAAATCAATTGTCTAACCCCCAACTAATGATCACAGATCAGGGATCAAACTTGAGTCTTCTGGGTTTCTACAGCTCAGCTGCTTCCTGCCTCAAGTGGACGGGACATTTGAGTGAGGTGGATGAAATGTACTGCTTACTATACAGTGCTTGCTGGGAAAATATGCAAGTGTGGAGGTTTGGTCAAGTCCGGCTGTCATGGACAATTTAGCTCATCAATGTTCAATGTTTCCTCATGTCGCAAGAACGGCCACTTGTGAGAGAAGCCAGCGAGAGATTCTAGCCCCAAACAGGAGAGGCTGGCTTCAGATGATGGAAATGGAAATACAAAATATATGAAGTGTTAACAGAATAAACACAGGCCATTCAGCCCATCATGTCCAAGCTGTTGCTTATGTTCCATACTAGCCTCCTTCCTCCCTTCTTTCTCTAACCCCAGCAATTTTTCTTCTATTTCTTTCTTTTCCACGTGCTGTCCAGCTTTCCTTTAACTACTGTTCCCCACAAATGCTCCATGTGATGCAGAGTTCCATATTCTCAAATAATGTTCTTCTGAGCTTATTACTGGTTATCTTATATTTTTGGTCTCAGGTTCAGGTCTCTTCCACACTTTGTTTCCTATACCCCTGTGTTTTAGCAAATCTCTTAATCTTGAAAGCATCCATCAGCTTATCCCCAGGAATGTTCCTTCCAGGCTGTGCAGTAATCCAGTGCAGACTGTGCACAGGTTAGCCCTTCTAAGTTACTATACCTTAACAGCCATGCAGAATAAAAATCTAAAGTGACCATATTCTTAAGTAAGTCAAATACACTCGACGAATACTGCCTCTCAATCTTTTTTTCCCTGCTCCAACCTGTTCAATCTTTCCTGATAGGTATCACTACTGTTTATATCATTTCTGGCATCGCCTAATTATGTTTGCTGCTTTTCCTTGTGTCTTCAGGTCCTATCTGTGATCTAGAACTGTTTACACCACTCCAAGTGTGGCCTAATCAAGGCTCTGCACAATTTTAGCTCAAAGGATGCTCTGGAATAGCTCACTGGGGTAATTGGGAATGTGGAGTTCAGGCCACAGTCAGGTCAGTCATGATCAAGTTTAGGGGAGGCAATGCCCGAGTGGTATTACCATTAATCTGCCAACCTAGATACCAGCTGATGTTCTGGGGACCTGGGTTTGAATCCTGTCATGGCAGATGGTGGCATTTAGATTAGATTAGATTTTAGATTAGATTAGATTACTTACAGTGTGGAAACAGGCCCTTCGGCCCAACAAGTCCACACCGCACCCGCCGAAGCGCAACCCACCCATACCCCTACATCTACACCTTACCTAACACTACGGGCAATTTAGCATGGCCAATTCACCTAACCTGCACATCCGGAGGAAACCGGAGCACCCGGAGGAAACCCACGCAGACACAGGGAGAACGTGCAAACTCCACACAGTCAGTCGCCTGAGGCGGGAATTGAACCCGGATCTCTGGCGCTGTGAGGCAGCAGTGCTAACCACTGTGCCACCGTGCCGCCCACAATTTTTGAATTCAATAAAAATAAATTAAAGTCTAACGTCAGACCCATTTTAATAAAAAGTCCATCTGGTTCACTAATGCTCTTTAGGGAAGGATATCTTTACCCGGTCTGGCCTACTTGTGACTTCAGACACACAGCAATGTGGTTGACTTTTAACTGCCCCCTGGGCAATTAGGGATGGGCAATAAATACTGGCCTGGGCAGTGATGTTCACATCCTATGAATGAATAAAAAAATGTTGAATGGTGGAAAAGGCTCAACGGGCTGAATGGCTTACTTCTGCGACTATGTTTACATGTTTGTTTGTATGTATGCATTGGGGCCGTCACAGAATGTCCACCGCTAGCTTCCAGGGACAGTTACCGAAAAGCAACAAATTCCAACCTTGCTAGAGATGCCCACATCCCATGACAGAGTTAAAAGAAACAATCAAGCTGAGTTTTAGAAGGTTTGCAACAGAGTTGTCCATTCACTCAGCTGGGATTTATTCCAAATGCTCTGATCTAGATTCACAACATCTCATTATTAATAATGAAACACAACTTCAGAGAATAGGAAGATATTGCAGGAGGGGTGAGGGGGGATTGGACCTTTAAAATCAGACATGCCATTTATTGGATAAAAGTGTTGAATTAAGGAGCTAGAGGAGTGTGAGTCAGAACAAAAATTACCTTGGTTTAAGCGACAGGAAATGCAATCTGGAATCTTTGGGAATAAACACCTTTCAAAGTGTTAATACAATGGGTAGTGGTAGTGGAAAAGCCAAATAGATTCTTAAGATGTGTAGCTTAAGGGATATAGTACAAATCCAGGAAGTGGATAGTTAGCTTGTACAAAGCTCTGAGTCACTCCACCTTGAGTATTGTTTATAATTCTGGGCATCATGTCACAGGAGGGATATCCTGACCTTGGAGAGAATACAAAGAAGGCCACACTAAAGCAGACAAATGGGACTCGACCATAAAGAAAGACCAGGAATATTTACATTGGAATAAGACAACTCAGACTGGGGGCCTCCGAGATATTTGCAGCAAATCCTCGAATATAGCTTAGCTTTAAAAAGATCTCTGAGACAGCATTCCTCACAAAAAACCACAGAAATGGCACTTGGCCCATCTTGTCCATGCTGACCCACAGATACCCAGATGCTCTTTCTAGTCCAATCCTGCACACGGCCCATCATTTAGGGTGGGGGCGGGGGCACAGTGGCTCAATGGTTACCATTGCTGCCTCACAATGCCAGGGACCTGGGTTCGATTCCAGCCTCGGGCAACTGCCTATGTGGAGTTTGCACATTCTTCCCATGTCTGCGCGGGTTTCCTCCTGCAATCCAAAGATGTGCAGGTTAGATGAATTGGCCATGCTAAATTGCCCATAGTGTTCAGCGATGTGTAGGTTAGTTGCATTAGTCAGGGGTAAATGTAGAGTAATAGGGTAGGGGAATGGGTCTGGTTTGGTTAATGTTGGTGTGGGCTTGTTGGGCTGAATGGCCTGTTTCCACACTGTAAGGATTCTATGATTACCTCACGCCAAACTCCTGCTTATACCCCATACCTCTGCATATTATTTCAATCCAAATAATCGCCCAATGCCTTCTCAAATGTCACAAGTGAAGTTGCCTCCACTGCTCCTAAACGCTCCATACCTTAATGAAGAAAAGCTCCCTGTCTTACCAGGGGCTGCTTGCTCATTAGAGAGAAAGAGCTGCTGGTGGTTTTAACCTGAGGGTCATCATGTCTCAGGCAAGGGGAGGGGGTTGAAAGGCAGTGTCCTCCACGGTATCTGCAGGAAGACCTCAGACCAGCCCTAACTACTCTCTGTTATTTTCTCACTTTACATTTGCTCATTTTGCAAATCACGTTAAAATTTGTGTCCTCTTATTCTTGTTCCCTTTAGAAGTCACATGACAGCAGGTTATAGTCCAACAAGTTGATTTGAAATCGCAAGTTTTTGGCGTGCTGCCCCTTCGTCACCTGACAAAGGAGTGAGGGTCCGAAAGCTTGCGATTTCAACTAAACCTGTTGGCTATAACCTGGTGTCATGTGACTTCTGACTTTGGTCCACCCCAGGCCAACACCTGCACCTCCTCACTTTGGGAGCAGTTTGTTCCTATCCATTTGGTCCCACCCACTCAAGATCTTGAAAACCCCACTTAGATTTCCTGTTATCCTCACACCATCCTCATATCTGAAGTTCCTCATTCCTGGAACCATTCTCATGAATTGCTCTTTACTATCTCCGATACGTTCACATCCTTCCCATAATGTGGCAGCCAGAACTGTACACAATACTTCAACTGAGTTTTAACTAGCGTCGTGAACAAGTTTGAAATCACCTCCTTGGCCTTATATTATATGCCCCTATTAATAAAGCACAAGATGCTGTCTGCTTAACAGCTCCCTCTACCTGTCCTGCCACCTTCAATCAATAATACCCAGGTTCCTCTGCCACTACATCCACTTGAGATTTGCACCACTTATTTTATATTGTCTTCCAGTGTTCTTTCTACCAAAATGCATAATAAGGCTGACTTAGACAGATTTTTAATGAATAAGGAAATCAAGGGCTGTGAGGGAAAAGGCAGAAAAGTGGAGTTGGGAATCATCAATACAGCCTTGATGGGCTCAACGGCCTCCATCTGGCACTATGTCTTATTGCTACGGTCTTTCTTTACTTTTTAAAAAATTTAACCTATTTTTCTAATCAACCTATTCAGAGATATTATACATACCTTTGGAGCAGGTGGGACTTAAACTATCACTGCACCACAAGAGACCCCCTTGTTATGGTCTTATCATCCCACACTTCTCTGCATGGAACTTCATCAGTCAGCTATCCACTCACTCCACAAATTTGATTACATCCTTTCGGAGTTCCAAATTATTGTTCTCACAGTTTACAATTCTTCCAAGTTTGAATCACATGCAAGCTTTGAAATTGTCACTGGTACAGCAAGATCTAGATCATTCATATAGATCAGGAAATGCAAGGGTCCCAATATTGTTCCACAGGGGAACTTTACACAGCCCTTTCTCCAGCCTGGAAAGTAACCAGTGAATCTTCATGAGAACCGATAAGGAATGGTTCTGAAGAAGTCACCAGACTCAAAATGATACCTCTGCTTTCTCCCCACAGATGCTGCTAGACCTACTGAGTTTCGCCAGCAATTTCTATTTTTGTTTCAGGTCTGCAGCACCTGCAATTCCCTGTTTTATATGACTGAAAACTATCCATTGACTCTCTGTTTCCTGTTCTTCAACCAATTTCATATCCACTTTGTCACTGTCTCTTTTATTCAATAGCTGACAACTTTTCTCAGCTTTGTTGTGAGACACTGTCTCAAACACCTTATGGAAATCCATGTTCACCACATGAATAGCATTAGCCACATCAAACCTCTTACTTCCTCAATAAATTCCAACAAGTTGGATTAGATTCCCTACAGTATGGAAACAGGTGCTTCAGCCCAACAAGTCCACACCGACCCTCCAATGAGTAACCCACCCAATCCAATTCCCCAACCCCTGACTAATACATTTATCATAATAGCAATTTAGCATGGCCAATCCACCTAACCTGCACACCTTTGGATTGTGGGAGGAAACCGGAGCACCTGGAGGAAACCCATGCAGACATGGGGAGAATGTGCAAACTCCAAACAGTCGCCCGAGGTGGGAATCGAACCCGGGTCCTTGGCGCTGTGTGGCAGCAGTGCTAACCACTGAGCCACTGTGCCACCCCAAAGTAAGGCACAGTTCCCCTTCAGAAGTCCAAGCTAACACCGGGTATATCACATTATCCTCTGCCACTATCGCCACCTACAAACCGACCCCACCACTAGGGATATATTTCCCTCCCCACACCTACCTGCATTTCAGAGAAACCATTCCCTCCACGACTTTCCTGTCAGATCCACATCCCAATACTGGCACCTTCCCCTGCCAACGCAGGAAGTGCAAAACCTGTATCCACACCTGCCACCTCACCTCCATCCAAGGCCCCAAAGGATCCATCTACATCCAACAGAGATTTCCCTGTACTTCCACTCACACCATCTACTGCATCCGTTGCATCCGACATGGTCTCCTCTACATTGGGGAGACAGGACACCAACCTGTGGATTGTTTTAGAGAACAAATCTGGGACACCTGCACCAACAACTCCACCACCCCATGGCTAAATACTTTAATTCCCCCTTCCATTCCGCCAAGGACATGCAGGCCCTGAGCCTCTTCCATCACCAAACCCTAACCACCTGACTGGAGGAAGAACGCCGCATCTTCTGGACTGGGACCCTGCAACCACACGGGATCAATGCGGAGTTCACCAGTTTCCTCATTTCCCCTCCCCCCACCTTATCCCAGTCACAAGCCTCCAACTCAGTACTGCCCTCTTGACCTGTCCATCTTCCTTCCCACCCATCCGTTACACCATCCTCTCCAACCTATCACCTTCAGTAACCACCTTCAATTATCTATCACATTCCTAGTTATCTTCTGCCCCCAGCCCCACCTCTTTCCCATTTATCTCTCCGCCCCCTTGGCCCACAAGCCTCATTCCTGATGAAGAGCTTATGCTCAACATGTCGATTCTCCTGGTCCTTGGATGCTGTCTGACACACTGTGCTTTTCCAGCGCCACATCCTCGAGTCTTCCTCATCAACCCACTTTTTATACATGACTAATTCTATCCCATATAAATCTAGAAACTTCCCCACTATTGAGGTTAAACTGACTGGTCCACAATTGCCAGGCTTATCTGTACAAATTTTCTTGAACAAGACTGCAATGTGTGCAATTCTCCAGTCTTCTGGTACCTCCCCAGAAAGATTATGGTCACTGCCCTGACTATTTCCACTCTCACTGCCTTCAGTATTCTTGGATATATCTCATCCTCTCCTGGTGCCTTGTCAACTTTAAGTTTGATTAGATTAGATTCCCTACAGTATGGAAACAGGCCCTTCGGCCCAACAAGTCCACACTGACCATTCAAAGAGTAACCCACCCAGACCCAGTCCCCTACCCTATGTTTACCCCTGACTAATGCACCTAACACTATGGGCAATTTAGCATGGTCAATTCACCTGAGTTGCACATTTTTGGATTGTGGGAGGAAACTCACGCAGACACAGGGAGAATGTGCAAACTCCACACAGGGAGTTGCCCGAGATGGGAATTGAACCTGGGTCCTTGGTGCTGTGAGGCAACAGTGCTAACCACCGAGCCACCATGCCGCCCTTCTAACAGTCTATTCAATTCTTCTTCCTCAACAATGTTGAATCCTTCTCGACACAGTTTCCTCCGCTGTCACCATGGGCCTGGGTAGCATTTCTCTCTTTGGTAAAGTTAGATGGACAATATTCATTTAACTCAGCCACACCCCCGGTCCCATGCATGAATCTTATTTGTGATCTCGAATTAGGCCTCCTCCCCCTTTTACCATTCCTTTATTATCTTTATATATGTCTATTAAAGACTTTGGGACACCCTAATTTTGGATGCCAGTGTTTTCTCCTAATCTCTCTTTGCTGTCTATTACTTGCTCCTCTCTGAACCTTCTGCATTCCTCTTTGTTCTCAATTATATAATCTATTTGACAGCTCTCGTAAGCATACTTTATTTTAATTTCCATCTCCTTTGACATCCAAGACCTCTGGATTTGTCTGTCCTACTTTTCCCATTTGAGGGTATATACCATGACTGTAAGAAAACCATCTTTGAAAGTAGGTCAATGTTCAGTTACAGTTTTTTTTTTCCTGACAACTTCTCATTTCAGCCTATCCTGCCCCAGCTCTCTTCTTGCCCATTGAGATTGGCCCAGTGCCAAATGATTTTTCTTATCCTCCACCATCATACTGAACCTGAGATACAATGATAGCTGGGCGAAATTGAGGACCGCAGATGCTGGAGATCAGAGTCAAGATTAGAATGGTGTTGGAAAAGCACAGCAGGCCAGGCAGCATCCGAGGAGCAGAAACATTGATGTTTCAGGCAAAAGCCCTTCTGACACTTGATACATTTAGCCATCTCTTTTCCAAGAACATTCTTGTTGGACTGGAAACAAAAGGTGCAATGCATTGTGGGCATTTCTTCTGAAAACAATTCAAAAACACTTGCCCCACTTGCCCCTTACATTTCCAGTATTCCGTCCACAACTGAGTCATTGATGTCCCACATTGTAACTAATCTATAATGTAGACATCTCTCTAATTTCTCTTCAAACTTGTACCTTTACAACCTTCCCAATATGAGTGATCTGCAGACTAGTAAGTAGGTTTGTGGATGACACCAAAATTGGTGGTATCGTGAACAAAGAAGAAAATTATCTAAGATCACAAAGCGATCTTGATCAATGGGCTGAGGAGTGGCAGATGGAGCTTAATTTGGATAAATGCGAGGTATTGCATCTTGGTAAAACAAAAAAGGGAAGACTTATACAATTAATGAGAAGTCCCAAGGTAGTGTTGTAGAACAGAGAGAGACTTAAAGGTTCAGATACATAATTCTTTGAAATTTGCTTCACAGTTAGACAGGATGGTTAAGAAGACTTACCTTCATTGTTCAGAGCTTTGAGTATAGAAGTTGGGATATTGAGGTTATATGGGATGTTGGTGTGGCCTCTTCTGGAGTACTGTGTGCAGTTCTGGTCACCTTGATATAGGAAGAATATTTTTAAACTAAAGAGGGCTCAGAAAAGATGTACCAGGATGTTGCTGGGAATGGATGGTTTGAGTTATAAAAATAGGCTGGGACTCTTTTTCACTGTAATTCAGGACCTTATAGAAGTTTGCAAAATCATGAAGGGCGTAGATAAGGTGAATAGCAAGGGTCTTTTCCCTAGAGTGTGGGAGTTGAAAACTAGGGGCATATTTTTAAGGTGAGAGGAGAAAGTTTTAAAAAGGATATGAGTGACAACTTTAAAAAAAACATGCAGAAAGTGGTTCATGTGTGGAAAGAAAGTGGTGGATGCAGGTACAGTAACAACATTTAAAAGACACATGAGGGGCATGGATAGGATAAATAGGCCAAGTCTTTTCCCTGGGGTCGGGGAGTCCAGAACTAGAGGGCATAGGTTTAGGGTGAGAGGGGAAAGATATAAAACAGACCTAAGGGGCAACTTTTTCACGCAGAGGGTGGTACGTGTATGGAATGAGCTGCCAGAGGATGTGGTGGAAGCTGGTACAATTGCAACATTTAAAAGGCATTTGGATGGGTATATGAATAGGAAGTGTTTGGAGGGATATGGGCTGGGTGCTGGCAGGTGGGACTAGATTGGGTTGGGATATCTGGTCGGCATGGACGGATTGGGCCGAAGGGTCTGTTTCCATGCTGTACATCTCTATGACTCCAAGACATTTGGATAAGTGCATAAGTAGGAAAGATTTGGAGTGATAGAGGCCAAATGCAGGCAAGTGGGACTGGTTTAGTTTAGGAACATAGAACATAGAACATAGAACAATACAGCACAGAACAGGCCCTTCGGCCCACGATGTTGTGCCGAACTTCTATCCGAGATTAAGCACCCATCCATGTACCTATCCAAATACCGCTTAAAGGTCGCCAATGATTCTGACTCTACCACTCCCTCGGGCAGCGCATTCCATGCCCCCACCACTCTCTGGGTAAAGAACCCACCCCTGACATCTCCCCTATACCTTCCACCCTTCACCTTAAATTTATGTCCCCTTGTAACACTCTGTTGTATCCGGGGGAAAAGTTTCTGACTGTCTACTCTATCTATTCCTCTGATCATCTTATAAACCTCTATCAAGTCACCCCTCATCCTTCGCCGTTCCAACGAGAAAAGGCCGAGAACTCTCAACCTATCCTCATACGACCTACTCTCCATTCCAGGCAACATCCTGGTAAATCTTCTCTGCACCCTCTCCAAAGCTTCCACATCTTTCGTAAAGTGAGGCGACCAGAACTGCACACAGTACTCCAACTGTGGCCTAACCAAAGTCCTGTACAGCTGCAACATCACTTCACGACTCTTGAATTCAATCCCTCTGCTAATGAACGATAATACTCCATAGGCCTTCTTACAAACTCTATCCACCTGAGTGGCAACCTTCAAAGATCTATGCACATAGACCCCAAGATCCCTCTGTTCCTCCACCTGACCAAGAACCCTACCATTAACCCTGTATTCCGCATTCTTATTTGTTCTTCCAAAATGGACAACCTCACACTTGGCAGGGTTGAACTCCATCTGTCACTCCTCAGCCCAGCTCTGCATCATATCTAAGTCCCTCTGCAGCCGACAACAGCCCTCCTCACTGTCCACAACTCCACCTATCTTTGTATCATCTGCAAATTTACTGACCCACCCTTCGACTCCCTCATCTAAGTCATTAATAAAAATTACAAACAGCAGAGGACCCAGAACTGATCCCTGCGGAACTCCACTTGTAACTGGACTCCATGCTGAATATTTACCATCTACCACCACTCTCTGACTTCGACCGGTTAGCCAGTTTTCTATCCAATTGGCCAAATTTCCCTCTATCCCATGCCTCCTGACTTTCCGCATAAACCTACCATGGGGAACCTTATCAAATGCCTTACTAAAATCCATGTACACTACATCCACTGCTCTACCCTCTTCCACATGCTTGGTCACCTCCTCGAAGAATTCAATAAGACTTGTAAGGCAAGACCTACCCTTCACAAATCCGTGCTGGCTGTCCCTAATCAAGCAGTGTCTTTCCAGATACTCGTAAATCCTATCCCTCAGTACCCTTTCCATTACTTTGCCTACCACAGAAGTAAGACTAACTGGCCTGTAATTCCCGGGGTTATCCCTATTCCCTTTTTTGAACAGGGGCACAACATTCGCTACTCTCCAGTCCCCTGGTACCACCCCCGTTGCCAGTGAAGACGAGAAGATCATTGCCAACGGTACTGCAATTTCCTCTCTTGCTTCCCACATAATCCTAGGATATATCCAGTCAGGCCCGGGGGACTTGTCTATCCTCAAGTTGTTCAAAATGTCCAACACATCTTCCTTCCTAACAGGTATCTCTTCTAGCTTATCAGTCCGTTTCACACTCTCCTCTTCAACAATACGGTCCCTCTCGTTCGTAAATACTGAAGAGAAGTACTTGTTCAAGACCTCTCCTATCTCTTCCGACTCAATACACAGTCTCCCACCACTGTCCTTGATCGGACCTACCCTCGTTCTCGTCATTCTCAGGTTTCTCACATACGCATAGAATGCCTTGGGGTTATCCTTGATCCTATCCGCCAAGGATTTTTCATGCCCTCTCTTAGCTCTCCTAATCCCTTTCTTCAGGTCCCTTCTGGCTATCCTGTATCCCTCCACTGCTCTGTCTGAACCCTGTTTCCTCAACCTTATGTAAGCCTCCTTCTTCCTCTTTACTAGACATTCAACCTCCCTCGTCAACCCAGGCTCCCTCACACAACCATTTCTTTCCTGCCTGATCGGTACATACATATCAAGGACACGTCGTATCTGCTCCTTGAAAAAGTTCCACATTTCCACCACATCCTTCCCTGACAGCCTATGCTCCCAACGTATGCTCCTCAAATCCTGTCTTACAGCATCGTAATTTCCCTTCCCCCAATTGTAAAAACTTCCTTGTTGTGCGCACCTATCTCTCTCCATAACCAAGGTGAAAGTCACAGAATTGTGGTCACCATCACCAAACATGGTCAGCGTGGACTAGTGCAACCAACGGACCTGTTTCCATGCTGTGTGAGTCAATGACCACATCATTGCTAACAATGTAATTATGACCTTTCTGTGCCTTAGCTCTAGCTAGATTGATTCTGTTCTTGAACTTGTGAGACATTCTCTTTTTCTGACACTGCAAAGCCCTCCTGAACTAATGTTGTTCCCCCTTCCCTATCTTCTTTTCTCTCACTGGGTGCAATGCTCCACTGTCTGGTTCGGATCCTGCGAGGATTTAAGAATACCTCTTCTCATATCAGCTGTTCCACCACTACCCTGACCCGGAAGATATTGTTCAAAAGCAGCAAGTTCCGACTCCGCCAGTGTCAAAGCTGAGCTATAATAAACATTAACTATGAATCGGAGGCTAGAATTAATCCCGTGATTATACACCATCCAAATCCCTCACTATACACAAAGTATCCCCATTAATAAAACGCAGCAAATTACCACAAAAAAGGCGAGAAATGAAATTTCGATTAAAAAGCGTTGTCTCAAAGCTTGTAAATTATGTCAGGTCGTGGGACATGAATAATCACGTTCACTCAAAAACAATGTCATTTTAGATTCTCGATAGGAATATACATTTCAGGAATGGTTTTAATTTAATGTTCCTGGTCGACACCCCGCTGTATTTTTTTTATCTCACCCATTCAGAGATAGTTGTTCCTAATAACCTCCAGAGGGAATGAAACGTTGCGATGTCCTACCTCTATACTCTCCACCAGACTCCTCACTTTCTCTTCGTCCAGCACAGGAGGGAAGGGTCTGATGAGAATACTCATGGGCACATTGTGAGTCTCTGGGAGGTTCCCAGTGTGAACGCTCTCTGTCTCTTCATGTTCAGCCTTGCTCGGTTGTGAATGGCTGGAACACTGCATACCTCCCCACGATTCCTGTAAAGTGTTAGCGAGGTTACAAAGTAACGGACGGCGACTGTTGGATATTTGGTTGCGGACACGGTGTAACATTTCCTGGATTTTTTTTTGTTGCCATCACCAAGCGTTGATACAATGTGTCAGCTCAAGACAGAGCCAGGACTGATTCATTCACCTACCCGGGGTGGAGAGAATTCTCTGACCCTCCACACCTTACCCCATTCACTGACTAGGGACGTCTAACCTGGCAGATTCAGAGTACACACCAACCACCATTCTCATCACTGATGTTATGTTTAAATGTATCATTTTTAAAATCAGAATACAAAATAATTATTAGCATCTCTCCCTTGGCAGGGTAGCTTTTAACTCGGCTTTACTTTTTCGCGACGTCATCATGAATAGCGTTATTGGTGAATGATTGAGCAATGAGAATAGGCAGAATGAGTTACAATTAAGTCAGAATACAGAAATGAAATAGAGGGCTTGGTCTCTGGTGCAATGATAACTTCTCTTTCAATGTGGGCAAAACAAAAATCTGATCATTGACTACAGGAAGAAAAGAGGAGGACATGCTCCCATCTACATCAAGGGAGCTGACATGAAGAGGGTGGAGAGCAGGTCAGAGTATTGAGTACAGTAGTATGGAGGTCATGTTGTGGCTGTACAGGACATCGGTTAAACCACTGTTGGAATATTGCGTGCAGCTCTGGTCTCCTTTCTATCGGCAAGATGTTGTGAAACTTGAAAAGGTTCAGAAAAGATTTACAAGGATGTTGCCAGGGTTGGAGGATTTGAGCTATAGGGAGACGCTGAACAGGCTGGGGCTGTTTTCCCTGGAGCGTTGGAGGCTGAAGGGTGACCTTATAGAGGTTTACAAAATTATGAGGGGCCTGGAAAGGATAAATAGAAAAAGTCTTTTCCCTGGGGTGGAGGAGTCCAGAACTAGAGGGCATAGGTGTTAGGGTGAGAGGGGAAAGATAAAGAAGAGACCCAAGGGGCAACTTTTTCACGCGAAGGGTGGTACGTATATAGAACGCACTGCTAGAGGAAGTGGTGGAGGCTGGTACAATTGCAACATTTAAGAGGCATTTGAATGGGTATATGAATAGGAAGGGTTGGAGGGGTATGGCCCAGGTGCTGGCAGGTGGGACTAGATTGGGTTGGGATGTCTGGTCAGCATGGACAAGTTGGACCAAAGGGTCTGTTTCTGTGCTGTACATCGCTATGACTCTATGACCGTATGAGTAACCATAATGGACAACCTGTTCTAGTCCTCCAAGTAGATGTGACGGTCAAGAAGATACAACAGCACCTCTTCTTCCTCAGGTGGCTTAGGACATTTGACAGCTCTGTAAGGAACTTTACCAACTTCTACAGATGGACCATAGAAAGCACACTATCCTCAAACATAATGCCTGGTATGGCAACTGCGCTGCCCAGTAGCACAAGAAACTACAGAAAGTTGTGTGCACAGCCCAGACCATGGTGGAAGCCAACCTCCCATCCATGGACTCCATATATACTTCTCATTGCCAACATCATCGAAAACCTCTCCCAACCCTGTAATGCTCTCCTACAGCCTCTTCCATCAGGCAGAAGATACAGAAGCTTGAAAACACACCAACAGGTTCATGAATAGCTGCTTCCCTGCCATTATTTGACTGCTGACTAGACTCTTTAACTTCAAATAATGTTGGCCTTGCTTTGTGCACCTCCTATGCAGTGTAACCTGTATGCCTCACTCTGTTTCAGCACCCTATGATCTGCATGTCCTTTCTTTGCTATGATCTGCCTGTACTGCTTGCAAAACAAAGCTTTTCACTTACTTAGGTATATGTGACGACAATAAATCAAATCAAACCAAATGAGTCTAATTTCAGGACAGGAAGAGTAATTGTGGGCCACTCCCCAGATACCTAATGCCCTTAATCACTTTAACAAAGCCCAGTTTGATGGCCCTGCTCTTCACCATAGAAGCCCAATCTATTTCAATTGTCCACCTAAGTCTCACACTGATCCATTCTGTCCTAAGCTTGTGAGGGTGTCCCAATGAAGTTTGACCTAAGCTCAGAAGCAAGCAGCATGATATCAGGCTTTCTGACTCAACATCGAGTTCAAGAATTTCAGACTGTAATCTCTACATTTATTTTGTTTTATTTTCATTGCAGGATTTGGGGTCTTAATAATGCTTATTTCAGACAGCAGTTATTTATAATTCTGCCATTTATTCTTCCTCCAGAAGCAACTTTCTTTATATCCACAATTCCAACTTATTTTAGCCTTACTCTACCAATTCTTTAGTCACGTACAATCTCTCCTATCTTCCATCCTATCACAAATCTTCTCTTTTGTTCTTTTACCATCCTTCCCCACTTTACTTCCTTAAAGCTATTTCTAACTTTTTCTGTTTCTGCCAAGAGTTCATTGATCTGAAACATTCATCCCATTTCTCTTTCCACAAATGTTCTCTGACCTGCCAAGGATTCCAGATTCAGATTTCCAATCTTAGAATCCCGACAGTGTGGAAGCAGACCATTCAGTCCATCAAGGGGGCTGACGTGGAGAAGGTGGAGAGCAGCAAGTTCCCAGGAGTGACCATAGGACAACCTACTTTGCTTGTCTCTGACCTGCTGAGGAGCATCCCACCCACCTACCCTATCCCTGTAACCAGCAAAACTCCTACCATGGTTGATCCATCTAGCCCGCACATCCCTGGATACCATGGGCAATTTAGCATGGCCAATCCACCTGATCTGCACGTCTTTGGACTGTGGGAGGAAATCAGAGCATCCGGAGGAAACCTACATAGACATGGGGAGAATGTACAAACTCCACACAGACAGCCACCCAAAGCTAGAATTGAACCCAGGCCCCTAGTGCTGTGAGGCAGCAGTGCTAATCACTGAGCCACCCCAGATTTCCAACATCTACCCTTTTTCACTTTTCAGAAAGAAGTGTCCATCCAAACACTCAGGTCATTGAACTGCACTCAAAATCACACTAGCAAGGGTCATATGACAAGCAAGTTCTGGGGAGAGGCATGTAGCAGACAGTGTGGAATCTGGAATGTGTTACCTGCTTGACTGACCTTAGTTACAATGAAGATGTGTTATCCAAAATATTAAGTTATAATGCCATTGATTGAGCTTGTATATATCTTCTAGTTTTTTTTGAGAAGAATACTTCACAAAACAAAAGATACTGGCTACAGCAACAGCAATGTTGCATTTGCAAGGAATGATCTGCTTGAATGGAGATGCTGAGCCTAGTACATTTTCAGACAGAGATGGATGACCCGGCTTGTTCATGAAAAACAATGTTGGAATTGATCACACTGAGTCTGAAATATATTGCCTCGAGAACAATAGCCTTTGTGCTCTCTCTCTCTCTTTCTTTCTGTGAAACCCCTGTCATCAAGGTTTGAGAGCTGAAAATCCACTGGAAGATTTCATCTCCACAAGTAGCGTTCCTAAAGAAGAATTCCAACTGTACAGAATTCTCCAGAAAAGCAACACCAGACAGCTATAACTGATCCAGGTGGACATTCTAGTTGCAAACACTTGTGTGCAATGTGGCTTTGGCCACAGACCAAAATTTGGGTCAACGAGTAATTTTTTTTCTGATATTTAACTGTTACTTGGCCAAAGTGCTTTTAAGAATTAAACATTAGAAGCAGGAGTAGGCAATTAGGCAATTAAGCCTTTCAAGCCTGCTACACAATTTAATACAATCATGGCTGATCTCATCTCAGTCTCAACTCCATTTTCCTGCCCACTCTCCGTGACATTTCAACCCATTATTACTTAAAAATTCTATCTTCTCCTTAAATTTACTCATTGTCCCAGCATCCACCACACTGTGGGCTAGTGAATTAATCAGATTCAGAACCTTTGAGAGAAATAATTTCCTCTTATCTGTTATAACTGCTACCCTTCGAAGATCACACTCTATAGAATTTTGCCATTCTTCAAGGTTGTCTTTGTGTTTGCTATTTTTCAATGAGGTTGATTGCATATTTGCACAGTTTAAATTCTTTCAGCACAATAATTGCATCTTTGCTTGAGTGAAATTTTGTTTGCAATTAACTCACTAGGAACCAGGGATGATGTAAGTGGCAGCGCCTGGAGGAACAGAGATGGTGATGTCTACAGAGAGAGAAAGATGAACTTTTGAAACTGTTTCAGTTTTAGTAATATCAATTTTGTATTAACTTACACAGTGGTTTACCATTTATACAATTTATTCAGTAATTTATTCTGTAATCCAAGATGGCCCCGGAAATGTGGTGACATTATCTACTTTTCATTGTCTGGATGTAGGTTTGCTCGCTGAGCTGGAAGGTTCTTTTTCAGACGTTTCATCACCATACTAGGTAACACCTGAAAATGAACATTCCAACGCAGCAAGCAAACCTACATCCAAAACCTCAACCTGAGCTACAAATCTTCTCAAAACTTGCTAACGTTTAAATGTACTTAGGTACATTTGACAATATTGCATAAAACTAAAACTAAATGTTTACTTATTACTTAAGGAAATTGTCCTACTTCTTTCTGATACTGAGCTATGGTAAGTCTGATACATAATTTGTTATATCAGCTCCCTCGTTAAATTTGAATTTTATTTTGTGACCACTGGAGTAGTGGGACCAATGAAAGAATCTATTAATCTTTCCTAACTTTGTTGTAAGACAGGCAATCGATCCATATGCCTCTGTGTTATTGATGGGGGCAAAAACCATTAGTTATGATATCAAGGTACCCTAGCAAAAGTGAGGTCAATGGATGTTGGGGAAAACTCTCTGCTGTTTGGAATCATACATAGACAAAGGAAGATGTTTGAAAGTCAAATATCTCAGCCCCAGAACATCTCTGCCAATGTTTCTCATGGTAGGCTCAAACATCTTCAGCTTTTTCAGAAATGGCCTTTCCTCCAGCATAAAGTCAGAAGTGGGGATGTTCACTGATGATTGGACAATGTTCAATACCATTTGTGACTCCTTACATACTGAAGCACTGCGATTTGTGAGAAGATTTGTAGCTCAGGTTGGAGTTCAGGTTGTAAGTTTGCTTGCTCAGCTGGTTGGTTTGTTTTCAGACATTTTGTCACCATGTTAGGTAAAATCATCAGTGAGTCTTTGGTGAAGCTGGAGGTCCCTTTTCCTGCAAACAAACTACTCCAAATAACCCCTACAAGCTCCTGTCTAATTCCATCAAATTTCGCCTTGTCCCAGTTTAGAGTTTGAACTTGTGGACCAGTTTTGTCCTTCTCCAGAACTATTTTAAAATTAATAGAACAATGGTCACTGGTTCCAAAGTGCTTCCCCACTGTCACCGTAGTCACCTATCCTGCCCTTATTTCCCAAGAGTAGGTCGTATTTTGCTTGTTCCCATATAGGACCCTCTATACACTGCTTGAGGAAACTTTCCTGAAAGCACTTAACAAATTCCACTCCATCTAAGTCCTTAAGACTCCGGCAGTCCCTGTCTACATTAGGAAAATTAAAATCCCCTCCTTTGACAGCCCTATTGCTCCTGCAACTCTCCCCAATCTGCCTGTATATTTGTTTCTCCAATTCCTATTGACTATTTGGGGGCCTGTAGTACAACCCTAATAACAACACCATCCCCTTCTTATTTCTTAGCTACACCAATAAAGCTTCACTGGATGATCCTTCAGTTATTTCATTTCTGACTACTGCTGTGATACTCACCTTAATCAAAAAAGCAACACCCCTCCCCTCCTTTCATCACCTCTATCCTCCCTAAAGCACCATGGCAAATTAAGCTGCCAGTCCTGTCCCTCCCTTAGCCATGTTTCTATAATGGCTATAATATCCCAGTCCCATGTATCTATCCACACCCTGGGATCACCGGCCTTACCTGTCAGCCCTCTTGCATTGAAATAAATGCAATTTAATCCAACAAGCATTCTTTACTCTCTGTCGTATTCCAGCCTGACCTGTCTCTTCAATTTCTGATTACTGTATCTCCTTCAAGCCTTACACTTGTCTCCATGCTGTTGAGGATCCCACACCCCCAGCAATCTAGTTTAAACTCTCCCTTGCAGCACTAGCAATGGCCAATTAATGGACATTTAATGGCCTCCTCCAACCTCTACCGGTATTTTATCAATTTTGGGTCTTGCACATAATCACATGATCATGTTGCAGGCTGGGATGGATGATTTCAGTCCTGCTTTACTACCCTATGCATGACAATGCTTCGCTGTATGCCCACAACACTCTGCCTTCGTGGTCATGCACTCCCTCCTGAATCTCCTTGTCACACTCTGCTAGAACAGCCTTGATGAAATTCAACCCCCACCCCATTTATCATGTTATCCAACTCCAATTATTGTCTTTGGTAGGGACTGGCTGCAGTTACTGCAGGACATACCAGTCCCAGCAGTACTGTTGGGCCCAATGCTGACCAATTGACTGGTCAGTCGCTGTTAGCGGTAAGATTTAATCCCTGTCAGAGGCAGAAATCTTGAGCTGCACCATTTAATTGGGTGAGAGTGATAGACTTAATTAAGTGCTAAAAGGTCCTAACTTAGTAAACGTTCAAGTGTGAACTGAAAGTATGGTGGGTCTGCTTTTTATGGATCTATTGATTTGAAAGGGCATTAGCAGTTTTACACCAGACAATATGAAAATCTATTTAATTAAGATATGGATTCTCCTCACTTGGAGATATTCTGACAACGGTCAAGAACTTTGACACCATCCATAGTAATGCAGACCTCTTATCCAGAATCCTACCTATTACCGTCAAGCATTCACACCTTTTCTCACTTGGTAAGTGACAGCAGTGCAATCCATCCAGAAAATGCACTGCAGCAATCCACCAAACATCTTTAATAGGGACCTTCCAAACCTGGGATCTCCACCAACTAGAAAGACAAGGGATCAGATGGAAGGGATATATATTATCTGGAAGTTCCCCTCCATGTCACAGACCATTCTAACTTGAAACTATAGAATCTTTAAGTGTAGAAAGAGGCCATTTGGTCTATCAAATCTGCACTAACCCTTCAAAGAACATTCCACGCCAACCCAACCCTCCACCCGATCCCCATAAGCTCACATGGCATTTTTAACCTTGGCTAATTCATCCAGCCTGCACATCTTTGGACTGTGGGAGGAAAGTGGAGCATCCAGTGGAAACCCACGCAGACACAGAGAGAAAGTGCAAACTCCACACAGTCACCCGAGGCAGAAATTGAACCTGGGTTCCTGGCGCTGTGAAGCAGTAGTTCTTACCACTGTACCAACCCTAAAACCAAACTCCCCAGATGTAATTATGTTGCATTTCCTTCAGCGTTGCTGGAATAAAATCCTGGAATTCCCTGCAAAACAGTCCTAAAGGTGTACTTCACTATAAAGGCTGCAGCAGTTTAAGGAGTTGGTTCACCATTTCAAGGGACATTAAAAATGACCACTATAGTTGTCCACACTTAATGAAAGAGAACACAGCTTGGTTTTCTAGTAAGATACAAAACTTCCCACCCTGTGACCTTGACCCATGTTTCATTAAGTAACTTTGTCAATGTGAGGTGAATGTACATTTATAACCTAACTGTAATAAGTAAAAGTACATATTCTTAATGAGGAATCACAAACACTCATTTACCAATCTCACATGATCAACTTTCTAAATTATTTAGAAAAACACCACATCCCCTTGAAGAAATATCTTGCATTTAGAACATAGAACACTACAGAACAGGAACAGGCCCTTCGGCCCACAACCTTTCTGCCGAACATGATGCCATTCTACACTAATCCCATCTGCCTGCAAATGGTCCATATCCCTCTATTCCCTGCCCATTCATGTGTCTGTTTAAATGCCCCTTAACTGTTGCTGCTTCTACTACTTCCCCTGTCAGCACATTCTAGGCATCTACCACCATCTAGGTAAAAAAATTTACTTTGCACATTTCCTTTAAATTTTCCTCCTGTCACCTTAAACCTATGCCCCCTAGCATTTGACATTTTACCCTGGAAAAAAGACTCTGAATATCCACCATATCCATGCCTCTCAAAACATTATATACTTCTATCAGGTCGCCCTCGGCCTCTGACGCTCTAGCAAAAACAATCCAAGCTTGTCTAACTTCTCCTTATAGCAAATACACTCCAATCCATAGAACATCCTTGTAATCTTTCTTGAATCCTCTCCAAAGCCTCAACATCCTTCCTATAGTGTGGTGACCAGAAGTGCACACTATACTCCAAACATAGTCGAACGAAAGTTTTGAACAGCTGCAACATGACTTGCCAACTTTTATACTCAATGCCCTGACTGATGAAGACAAGCATGCCATATGCCTTCTTTACCACCTTATCCAAATGCATTGCCATTTAAGGGAGCTATGGACTTGCACTCCAAGATCTCTCAATAGATCAATGCTCCTAAGGATCCTTTCCTTTACTGTCATATTTCCCCTTGCATTTGATGTCCAAAAATACATCAGCCTGACTTTGTCCTGATTAAACCCCAGTGCCATTTTTTCCACCCAACTTTCCAATGGATATCCTTCTAGCTGCATCTTTTGACAACCTTCCTCACTATCCACAATTCCACGAATTTTCATGTCATCTGCAAACTTCCCAATCAGACCACCTACATTTTCATCCCTTCTATAAATGATAACCAACAGACATCCCAGCACTGATCCTTGCAGGACATCACTAGTCATAGACCTCCAATCAGAACAACACCCCTACACAACTACCCTCTGTCTTCTATGACCAAGTCAGTTTTGAATCTAATTTACCAACTCACCTTTGACTCCATGTAACTTAATCTTCTGGACCAATTTACCCAGAGGGACCTTGTCAAATGCCTTAGTGAAGTCCATGTCAACAACATCCATTGCCCTACCCTCATCAATCATCTCTGTCTCTTCCTCAAAAACCTCAAGCAGATTTGTGAGGCAAGATCTCCCCCACACATGCTGACTACACCTAGTAGAACTATTCTTTTCCATATGTGAGTAGATTCTATCCCTAAGAATCTTTTCCAAGAATTTCCAATAAGGCTTACTGCCTTATAATTTCCTGGACTAACATTGACTTTTCTTCAGTCTTTCAGGATCTTTCCTTGGCTAAAGAGAATACAAAGATCTCTGTGAAGGCCCCAGCCATATCCTTCCTTGCCTCCCTCAGTACCTGGGGACCCGGGTTTGCATCTCATCAAGCAGATGGTAGAATTTGAATTTAATAAGTATCTGGAGTTAAGAGTTTAGTGATGACCATGAAACCATTATCGATTGTTGGAAAAACTCAGCTGGTTTACTAATGTCCTTCAGGGAAGGAAACTGCCATCCTTACCTGGTCTGGCCTACATGTGACTCCAGACCCACAGCAATGTGGTTGAATCTTAACTGCCTTATGGGCAATTAGGGATGGGCAATAAATGCTGGCCTAGCCAGTGACGTCCTCATCTCATGAATGAATTTTTAAAATCCCACAGGGCCCTGGGCACTTACCTATCTTTAAGGTTTTCAAGACACTTGACACCTCCTCCATCTTAATATCAACATGGCCTTCTCAAAGAGTCATAGAGTCATGCAGCATGGAAACAGCTCCTTTTGCCCAACTCATCTACGCTGACAGGTTGCCTAAACTGAACTAATTATTATACCACCTCTACCACCTCCTCTGGAAGCATGTTCCTTAAACACCACCTCTGCGGGAAAAAGTTGCCCTTCAGGAACCTTTAAAATCTTTACCCTCTCACCTTCAACCTATGCCCTCTAGTTTTGGACTCCCCTAATCTGAGGAAAAGACCTTGGCTCTTCAACTTATTTATGCCCCTCATGATTTTATAAACCTCCATAAGGTTATCCCTCAGCCTCCTACGCTCCAGGGGAAAAAAGTCCCAGCCTGTCCATTCTCTCCTTATGACTCAAGCCTTCCAGTCTCAGTAACATCCTTGTAGGTTTTTTTTTGCACCTTTTCCAGTTTAATAACAGCCTTCCAATAGCAGGGTGACCAGAATTGTAGCAGTACTCCAAATGTGGCCTCACCAGTGTCTTGTATAGCTATAACATGAAGTCTCAACTCCTTTAGTCAGTACTCTGACCAATGAAAATAAGCGTGCCAAATATCTTCTTCACCACTCTTTCTACCTGTCACGCCATTTTCAAAGAATCATGTACCTGCACTGCTCGGTCTCTCTGTTCAACAACACTTCACCGGGGCCTAACATTTACAGCTTAAGTTCTGCCCTGATTTGTCTTAGCAAAATGTAGCACCTCACATTTATCTGAATTAAACTCCATCTGCCATTCCTCAGTCCACTGGTCGAGTTGATCAAGTTCCTGTGCTACTTTTGGATAACCTTCTTCACTGTCCACTATATCTTCCCATCAGGAGGAAACAATCTTCCCATCATCCATGTGCTTTTCCTTGGTGAATACTGATATGAAGTACTCATTAAGAACTTCACCCACTTCCTTTGGTTCCACATATAAACTCCCTCCTCTGTCTTTGAGAAGGCCTCCTCTTTCCCTAGTTACCCTCTTGCTCTTAATATATATGTAAAATGCTTTGAGATTCTACTTAATCCCACTTGTAAGGACATTTTATGGCCACTTTTAGCATTCTTAATTCCCTGTATAAGGTCTTTCCTCTTTACATTCCTCAAGGGTCTTGTACAAATTCAGTTTCCCAAATTGTACATACACTTCCTTTTCCTTTTTGACTAATCTTACCTCTCATCATCCAGGATTCCCAAATCTTGCCATCCTATAGGAACATATTGGTCTTGAGCTCTAATTGGCTATTAAATACTCCCACATGTTAGATGTGGTTTACCCTCAAATGCCCCCAAACTAATTTCTAAGTTCCTGCCTGACACTGTTACAATTAGCCATCTCTCAATTTAGCACTTTCACCTGAGAGCCAACCTTTTCCATAATTATCTTAAAACGTACGGAATTATGATCACTGTTCCCAAAGTACTCCCCCATTGAAACTTCGATCATGTAACCATACTCATTCCCAATGACAAGGTCTAGTACAGCCCCTTCCTTAGTTGGATTATCTAAGAACCATCTCCATTTGAGGATATTCTTGTAGCCAATGAAATACTTTACTGAAGTTCAGGCAGTATTGTGAAGAGCTGTGAACATAGCCCAGTCCATTACGCAAGCCATCCTTCCATCCATTGACTCCATCTATACCTTGGAGAAAGTGAGGACTGCAGATGCTGGAGATCAGAGCTGAAAAATGTGTCTATACCTCTCACTGCCTCAGGAATGCAGCAAACATAATCAAAGACCCCTCCCACCCCAGTTATATTCTCTTCCAACATCTTCCATCGGGCAGAATATACAAATGCCGAAACACACCTACCAACAGATTCAAGAACAGCTTCCTTCTTTCTGTGATTAGAATTCTGAGTGGAGCACTTAAATTTTAAATGTAAATGTTGATCACGCTTTTTGTGTACCTTCTGTGCAGCTGTGACGTTGTGTTCCCTGTTCTGTTCTATTACCCTTTGTATGGTATGATCTGCCTGTATTGCACACAAAACAAAACCTTTCACTGTACCTAGGTACATGTGACAATAATAAATCAAATCAAATCAAACCAAACAAACAAACACCAAATTTACACAGCAAACTCCCACAAACAGCAATGTGAATATGACCAGATCATCAATTTTAGTGATATTGGTTGAAGAATAAATATTGGCCCTGGAATTATTTACATCCACGTGAAAGAGCAGAAGCAAAAGATAGCATCTCTGACAGTGTAGCACTTCCTTAATACTGCCCTAGGATTGCTGCATGCTGAAGTGGCCAAAGTGGGGTATGAAGCCATGTCGCCCAGGGCTGGTAAGCGTTCTGCTTGAACAAGCCACACATGTGATTAGCCAATCACAATTTCTGATTTATAAATAAACTCTCTCAATCTATAATTCAGGTTCCATACTGTTATTCAATGCGTAATTGAGGTCTGTTCTATGAAATACTATTAACCTCTGATCTACTGCACTAAATAAGCCAACTCTTTTATTTCCCCATCGTTTACAGTATGCTTTCAATGCTGATTAAAATTGGATAGCCTAGTGGTTTCATGTTGTTTTCTTAAACTGTTTGCTAGCAGCAATGTGGAGCCACGCTAAGGTCAATGCCCAATCTGGGAATCAAAATATTTGTCCTGCGTCCATTTTTCTTTTCAAAAAATCACTTTTTGTGTGAAAGGTTAAGCTCACATGGTATCAGGCAGCTTTAAACACTTACTTTCTCTGCCGTGGATTCTTTTTCCATGCCCATTCATAGACTTTTACAGACAGGAGTGATGAATTATTCCGTTCTAATTCTGCTAAGTGATAATGTATGACTGAGAGAGAGTTGTAATTCAATCAGCCAGCCATCTATTGGCGCCAGTGTGTGTATTGTGTCTGAATTCTGTTAACCCCAGTGAATAGCAGAATGCAGGAAGCAATAAACCAGAATAAAAGTTTAGCAGTAATACCTTTCACAACCTCTTGCAAATGAGGTATTAAACAAATGACTAGCTTTAGGAACATAGAAACTAGGTGCAGGAGTAGGCCATTTGACCCCTTGAGCCTGCTCCACCATTCAATATGATCATGGCTGATCCCCTATCTCAAATCCATATTCTTGGTTTCTCTCCATACTCCTTGATGACTTTCCTATCCAAAAGGTATCAATATCTTTCTTGAAATGACTCAGTGACTTGACCTCCAGCCTTCTGTGGTAGCAAATTCCCACAGGCTGACCACCCTCTGAGTGAAGAAATTTTTCCTCATCTTGGCCCTAAGTGGTCTATTATGTCCTGAGGCTGTGACTCTTAGTCCTAAACATCCTAGAACAGAAGGCGCTGGTAAGAAGTGACCAAGGAGGATTCTGGGAGAAGTTGGCACAGTCACCGCAACTGAGAAGGGGATTACAGAGAACTTGGTGCTCAACAGGAAGAAGTTAAAAACATACAATGCTAGGTTATAGTCCAACAGGTTTCTTTGGAAGCACTAGCTTTCATAGCACTGCTCCTTCATCAGTTTATCCACCTCCGTTCAACACCAGCACCTCTAAATCATTACAACAGGAAGAAGAGCATCCAACAAAGAGCACCAGCAAGGAGAGACAAGGAGGATTCTGAGAGAAGTCACCATGACCACTAGTTTCAACTCACAGTTTCACCTTGATCAGCAGCCAGGAACCAGAGCCAGACAAGACAGAGGGAAGGCACAGTGACCAGAGCAGGTTAAAAACTCGAATGTGGTGCTTTGGCTGGTGCTGAGAAGGGCACTTACTGTCAGAACCTTCATGTGTGCCCAAACTCTGTGCACAACTGCACTCTGCTCTTAATGTGGCTGGGGATAGGGGAAAGTGGAGAATAGAGAATGTCACACATCTCTTTCTGGAATGTGGCTTTGCTCAGGAAGTCTTGAGCGAGGTGCAGTTCTTTTTGTTGAGGTTCACGTCGAGTAGTTTACCCAGGACTCTGCACTCTATGGGCTGTTGTCTGGGATGCACACCCAAGATAAACATCGACTGTGCCTGGAAGACCTCAACTTGGTGAAAGACACTCTTTGGTCTGCCTGAAACTTGTTGGTCTTCCAGTACAAGGCGTCGATCTCGACTGAGTGTTGCAAGCTGGCACATTCCAAGGTTCAGGACACACTAAAGCTTGGGCAGCCTCTGCTCAGGTGGATTGGGGAAAGACCACTGTCTGAGGTCTTTCTGCAGAAGGTAAATAGGGGATGTTTCAGTAATTGGACCATCCCGCTGCCTCAATGCATGTAAATATAATTTTGTATAAGTAAGGAATGCCTTGGATCTGTTTGTTGAAACAGTAAGGAAAACCAAACTCCAATATTTGTTTGTTCTCAATATGCTAGGACTGCACTGAACTGAACTGCATTAGTGACTATGTATGTATATAAAGATTTTTATGAATAAAGTATACCTTTGAAATAAAATAAATACTCAAACACAGGGCACTTCAGGCCTAGTTTCGAAAAACATCCTTACCTTGATCCATGACATGGGGAGTATCGTGGGAGATACACTGCATCAATCACAAATTCAAAAGTGACATTTTGGACAGAAGGGCTCCTGATTGGGAAGTGGTGGTTAGGTCATTCTTTTCTTCCCTTCAATTAATTTTCAGGCCTGTAAAAGTTTAGAGTAACAGGATTTAGGCTTGTGGTAGAGCAGTACAGTACTGGGATTTAGAGTAATGCCGAGATTGATATTTACATTATACACTTTTTAGTCAGAATCTAACACTAGGGTTCATCTGGTTATCTGTAAATTAATAAAAAAAATTTTTTAATTAAATAATTCCTGGAGGGTAAAAATAGCAGTACAAATGCTGACCAACTTTCCCAAACTAAACTAGTTCCACTTCCCTGTGTTTGGCCCATATCTCTCTAAACCTCTTCTATTCATGTACATGTCCAAATATCTTTTAAATATTGTAACCGTACCTGCACCTATCACTTCCTCTGCAGTTCATTCCACATATGAACCATATTCTATATGAAAACATTGCCCCTCAGATCTCTTTCTCCTCTCACCTTAAAAATATGCTGATGATGAACTTATGCTCAAAACACCGACTCTCCTGCTCCTCGGATGCTGCCTGACTGGCTGCCACACTTTTTGACTTCAACCAACAGCAATGTGATTGACTTCTAACAACCCTTTAAAAACTCCTAGCCAGCCATTCAGTTGAAAGACAACTAGGGATGGGCAATAAATGCTGGCCTGCCAGTGATCCCATGAAGGAATAAAGCAAAAATGATATTTCTTAACATCAAATGGAAAGCCAACAACATCTTCATTTCCCAATTGGATAATTCTTAACGGTTAATCAACAGCACTTTTTGGATATATCGTTAACATTTTGATAACCATTCGACAAAAGCTTTTAATTTTCTTTCCTAAAAACTCCAATGATTTTGTTCCTGGGTTTGGTCCCAACAGCGCCCTGGAAATTTATCCTTGATTCCTGGAGAAATCCAGGATAACTCCAGGGATTTGGCTGTGCTAAGAAAGGAAGCTATCATTCTTAGTAAAGACCATCCTCAAATTGATCCATGCACCCTCTGCCTCCTTTTACTGTAGGTGTGGATTTATTTTGGCAGTGTTTCTGTGTTTGGGACTGTTTTGGGCTCTTGGAGTGCTGCTGTTGGCTCGAAGCCAGAATAGGCGAGTTGCTTTTAATGGGAGAACAGCCGAGGGAACTTGACTGAAAGCTGCATTAATTCTTCTGGGAAAATGGAACATACATGTGGTGCAGATGTTTTGGAAACACAAGATTCATTTTTTCCCACAAATCGGCTATAAAAAACAATCGGAGGTTATTGAAGAAAAATTAAATACATAATTCGCATAGACTGGCCTTTGCTTCCCTTGAGTATAAAAGAATTAAGGGTGACGTAATTGAGGTATTTAAAATGATTAAAGAAGTTGATACGGTAGGGAAAAGGAGAGAAGCTATTTCCTCTGGTGGGGAAACACTGAATAAGGGGGTATAACCTTAGAACTAGGTTACTCAAGGGTGCTGTCAAGAAATACCTCTGAACAATAAGGATAGTGAACATTTGAACCTCCCTCTTCCACTGTTAAGGCTGTTGCATCAATTGGAAATTTCAGAACAAGACTAGTAATTCATTACTCCACGAGGATATTAAAAGCATATGTAACCAAAGCAGGTAGATGGATTTAAGACACAGATCGGTTGTGATCTAATTTAATGGGGGAACAGGCTCTAAGGGCTGTATTACCTTCTCTTGTGCCAACAATGAACACTTATATATCTTTCATTCTTATTTATACTTTATTTGATTAAAGGGTCCTGTTGTACAGTATTCAGTTTCTTGCATGTGTCTGTTGACTGCTCACTGTACTGTTTGCTGTCAATCTAGAAAAGCAGAAACCACATTGGAAGCATAATTCTGCAAACATTTTAGAAGGCATTGAATAAATCTCATGTTCATTTGTAGAATCTAGATTTTTAATCCCTTTTTATTTCTAAGGCACAAAGCACATTGGATCTCATACGATTGAATGCAACTTTTAGTTGCCACAGGATGTTATGTGCAGGGTGGATAAAGGGGAAAGCAGTGGATGTGGTGTATTTGGATTTTCAGAAGGATAAGATCCCAGACAGGGGTGGTTGATAAGTTAGAAGCAAAATTGGAGCACATGATTGTGATATTATACTGGCATAAATTAAGGTTTTGGGTTGTGGCAATTTAGAAGGGGTAAACTGATACTTTTACTTGTCCCACTCCTTCACTGATCATAACAAAATTTAAACTATGAGCGTTTGCAAACACTTTTACCTAATGTAGGCAGTCAACAGTTTGTAAGTAATTTTTCGCTAGTTTGTTGAGTTTGTTAAGAATCAACAGTTTAGATATGATGCACTAGTTAATTGGATAAAATAAAATATTCAAAGCTGACAGTTGACATGGTTCACTGTTACCAGAGGACAAACAAGCTGTCGTCATGAAATGTTTCAGTGTTGTTAAAGTGGTGGGGGAAGTATCCTGCTCTCTAGCCTAAATGTTAGGTACCTCTTCCCTCAGTCTTCTTCCACTTCTTCTGGTCCATCTTCCATCTGCCTGATGAGGACTACTCAATGAAGATTGATCGCTGGGGGCCACTGTTTCCTGCAAGGTCTGCTTGAAGAACTGCCTTCTGCCTCTGAGCGCATGATGTTATATCATATTTCTAGGGGCAGGTTATGAACATGTGACAACTACTGTGAAATGAAATCTCACGCTAACCTATAAATACTAAGAAAATTCAGTTTCTAAGTGAACCCAATGTCCAATGTCCAAATTCCTTAAGTAACAAATGGAGAACTAGCTTATTGCAAACAAGACTTACCCAAGCAAAGATGTAAAGAGAACTAACAAAATGGTTAAACTAATAGACACACACACACATGCACTCACACTCTCCAAGTCTGGGAAAATATAAATAATTCTCAGTGTTATCTTAAAAGTACTTTGGCAAAGTAAAAGTTTGATTCAGGATTGTCCAAATGTTGGTCTGTAGCTGAAGTTACTTAGCTTATTAAGCTTATTTGGCTTATTGGCACAGACTTCCTGAATCAGCTGTAGCTGGCTGAATTCACTTTTCTGAAGACAGTGGTTTTCAACTTGCGAGCTCAGATGTGAGGGGTATCAGAGAAAGTGAGAGAAAGACCAAATGCCGTTGTTTTAGAGAAGTTATCGCTGTCTGTGCTAAAGTAGCTTATGACACAAAAAAACTGGGGCATATGACTTAAGTTTGAAAACATTGTCATCACAGAAACTCTAATTGAGCAGTTTGTGTTCTTTGCAAATGCAACATTTTCTCTGCTGTAGCTAGTCTCCCTTGTTTTATAAAGCATTATTTCCTCAAAATTCCATCATGTAGATATATATCCAGTCAGTTACAGTTTAAATTAATGTTTTAGATAAGGCATTTTCATAAGAATTGTTTTATGGAAAGATGGGACAAAGCAGGGATTGTGCAGCCATTCTCAGGAGTTGGCAAGCTGAGACTCGTGGGGTACCGCGAGGTTCAGTGCTCAGACCTCAGCTGTTTACAATGACTTGGATGAGGGGACCTTATGTAATATTTTCAAGTTTATAGATAATGCACAACTATATGGAAATGTGAACAGTGAGAAGGATGTCAAGAGACTTCAAGGGCATTTGGACAGGCTGAGTGACTAGGTAAGAATGTGGCAAATAGAATATAGTGTGGATAAGTGAGAAGTTGTCCCCTTTAGTAGGAGAAATGGAGCTGCAGAGTATTTCTTAAATGGTGAGAGATTGAGGAAGTATTGACATCTAAAGGGACATGCTTGTTCTTGAGTTACTGAAAACCAGATGCAGTTCAGCAAGCAATTAGAAAGGCAAGTATTGCATTGGCCTTTACAACAAAAGGATTGGGTTGAGGAGTAGAGATGTCTTACTTCAGTTGTCCTGTGCATCAGGGACATAGGGAGGTCATCCATAGTTCATTGGGTGCCTCTTAGTCAGCTGGCTGTTCCCATTCCAGGAAATTGGTCTCTAAAAGGCAATGACTGCACTGGCGCTGTCATTTGGGTGAAATTTTAATTCAGTGCTCTGTCTGTCTTTTCACAGCACTGTGTCCCTCAGACAATTCATTGATTCCACCCCCACCTCTCCACCCCATCACTAACAGCTTGGCCATGATCACATTGTAGCTTGTGGAATCTTGCTGTGCACAATTGACTGCTGCCTTTCCTATGTTAAACAATGGCAACCTTTCAAAAGCACTTCATGGAGCTCTTTGGCTTATGAATGGCTCCTAATAAATGCAGGTATTTGGTGAAGTTGGATTTTGATCCTTTTAATGTTCCACATCATACTTTCAAGGATCATTTGTGGATTTTTCTAGATACGTGTAAGAGGGATACTTTAAATGTATGCAAAAGAAATTGGACATCAATTTACTGACAGCAAATGAACAGCAGATTCAAAACCTAAAAATGGGAAGAAATACTATATGGGGGTCATCTTAGCATTACTCCTTGCTAATGACAGTTGACTGCAGAGTAAATTTTTTAAGACTATTAAAATTTTGCCCTCTTTCCTAATGGAAGTGACCCATGGTTTCAGGAGTAATGGCTTGTTAGTATCTTAACATGTGAAAGTTGGTGACGAGACTTGACATGCTATGCAAATGTAGGGGTTGGAAGAATTCCAAAATGATTGAGCACAGGTCCTTCAGCCCTTAATACCTCTGCTGGCATTTTAAAAGAAAAAATTTTTAAAAAATACACTTAATGGTAAGATCCGAGGGAGTGTTGCTGAATAAAGACACTTTGGAGTGCAGGTTCATAGCTCCTTGAAAGTGGAGTCGCAGGTAGATAGGACAGTGAAGAAAGCGTTTGGTATGCTTTCCTTTATTGGTCAGAGTATTGAGTACAGGAGTTGGGTGGTCATGTTGCGGCTGTGCAGGACATTGGTTAGGCCACTGTTGGAATATTGTGTGCAATTCGGAAGGATGTTGTGAAACTTGAAAGGGTTCAGAAAAGATTTACAAGGATGTTGCCAGGGTTGGAGGACTCTTGAGGTATAGGGAGGGGTTGAATAGGCTGGGGCTGTTTCCCCTGGAGCGTCAGAGGCTGAGGGGTGACCTCATAGAGGTTTATAAAATCATGAGGGGCATGGACAGGGTAAATAGACAAGGTCTTTTCCCTGGGGTGGGGGAGTCCAGAACTAAAGGGCATATATTTAGGGTGAGAGGGGACCTAAGGGGCAACCTTTTCACGCAGAGGGTGCTGCATGTATGGAATGGGCTGCCAGAGGAAGTGGTGGAGGCTGGTACAATTGCAACATTTAAAAAGCATCTGGATAGGTATATGAATAGGAAGGGTTTGGAGGGATATGGGCCCGGTGCTGGCAGGTGGGATGAGATTGGGTTGGGATATTTTGTCGGCATAGATGAGTTGGACCAAGGGGTCTGTTTCCATGTTGTACATCTCTATGATTCTAATTATCCAATTAATGCCATATTTTTCCCCAAAGATCTGAAATTCTTTATCCTTTAATTATTTGTCTAATTCTCTTTGTAAGTTACCATTGAATTTGCTTCTTTCAAGCAATGCATTCTTGATGACAATAATTTGCAAACTTCTGGTTGATTTACCAATCACTTTAAATCTTACCACTGAGCCTGGTCCTGTTTCCCCATAGAATCCCTACAATGTGGAAACAGGCCATTTGGCCCAACAAGTCCACTCTGACTCACCAAAGAGTAACCCACCCAATTCCCCTACCCTGTTACTCTACATTTACCCCTGACTAATGCACCTAATCCACACATCCCTGAACACTATGCAATTTAGCCTGGCCAATTCACCTAATCTGCACACCTTTGTGGGAGGTAACTGGAGCACCCGGAGGCAATCCACATAGACACGGGGAGAATGTGCAAACTCCACACAGACAGTCACCCGAAGCTGGAATCAAACCCGGGTCCCTGACGCTGTGAGGCAACATTGCTAACCACTGAACCATCATGCCACCCAGTGTTCTGGCATTTATTGGCCCAGTGGGATCTCATAGAAAATATATCCATTTCATCACCGAACTCAAGGCCAACTTGTTGTAATCCCGTTACTGAGATCAGCTGAGACACCACTGATCATGCATGGAACTCCTCGCTGTGAGTTGTTGAAGGAATGATAGATGGAACCACAATAAGGATACAATGAGAAAGTTGGATGCTGTTTCCAAATCTGAGACAGTCCTTCCACCAACACCATCACTGAGACCAGGATACAGAGGTAAAAGGAGGAATATCCATGATAACACTTGCTCAATTTAACTTTTATTATTTGTTCAGGCTTATGGGAATTCACAGGCTTAAATGGAATTCACTCTGGTCATCGCTAAATCTTTTCATTCTTCCCTCAATACTTGCTGAGTCTTATTTTTCCATGCATTCCAAGCTGCACATAGTCAGGAAGGAGTGGCCACATCCAGAGTGAGACAGCCTGAGGGAATATATAACTTGGGGAAGTTTGGAGGCAGCGTAGGAATTTGATGCAGATGTCAAGAGGTGTATTTTCCTTGTTTCTTTATTTCATAGTTTGTAAGGTTTTTTGTTTAACCAGGATAAAGCAAAGCTCAGGAAAACCTTAAGTTCATTGGTTGGTAATAGGAACTATTTTGACGATCTAATTTCAAATTGAAGATAAATAAGGGGAAGTTTTTACCGATTACAAACTGAAAGTCCTGTAGGAAAATTTTAAAAATCAAATCAAGAACTAAGTAAATAAAATAGAGATGTAGGGCCAGACTATATGCTGTACTTTCTTGGTGTGTGAGCCAGTGGACTGCGTTGTGCTTCATAGTGAGCACATCTGGAGCAAACATTGGTTGCCTAAGGAACACTGGCTCAGAGTCAATGAGTTGGAGTCTGAGACTTAAACACTGCAAGACACAAGGGAGGGTGAAAGTTACCATGGCACTAGGGGCACAGATAGAGAATTGGCTTACTGGCTGAAGGCAGAGACTAGGGGTAAAGGGGTCTTTTTCAGGGTGGCAGCTGGCAATTAGTGGAGTTTCACAGGGGTGAGTGATGGGGACACAACTATTCAAGTTGTACACTAATGATCTGGATGAAGGAACATTTTTGCTGAGTTTGCAGATGACACAAAAATGGTGGATGGGCAGGTAATGTGGAGGAAGCAGGGAGTCTGCAGGTTGGTAAGGTCCTGGGGAGTGTTGCTGAACAAAGAGACCTTGGAGTGCAGGTTCATAGCTCCTTGAAAGTGGAGTCACAGGTAGATAGGACAGTGAAGAAGGTGCTTTCCTTTATTGGTCAGTTGGGAGGACATGTTGTGACTGTACAGAACTGGTTAGGCCACTGTTGGAATATTGCATGCAATTCTGGTCTCCTTCCTATCGGAAAGATGTTGTGAAACTTGAAAGGTTCAGAAAGGATTTACAAGGATGTTGTGAGGCTTGAAGGATTTGAACTATAGGGAGAGGTTTAACAGGCTGGGGCTGTTTTCCCCGGAGCTTCGGAGACTGAGGGGTGACCTTATAAAATCATGAGCATCATGGATAGGATAAATAGACAAAGTCTTTTCCCTGGGGTGGGGGAGTCCAGAACTAGAGGGCATATTTAGGGCGAGAGGGGAAAGATATAAAAGATACCTAAGGAGCAACTTTTTCACACAGAGGGTGGTACATGTATGGAATGAGCTGCCAGAGGAAGTGGTGGAGGCTAGTACAATTGCAACATTTAAGAGGCATCTGGATGGGTATATGAATAGGAAGGGTTTGGAAGGATATAGGTCCGGTGCTGGAAGGAGGGACTAGATTGGATTGGGATATCTGGTCGACATGGACAAGCTGGACTGAAGGATCTGTTTCCGTGCTGTACATCTCTATGACTCTCTGAGTCTAAGGACTTGGACAGGCTCAGAGGGGGGACAACGAAGTGGCGGATGGAATACAATGTGAGAAAGTATGAAGAATAGAGACAGTGAATATCTTCTAATTGGGGAAAGGCTTTGGAAATCTGAAGTACAAAACCACTTAGGAGTCCTAGTTCAGGATTCTATTAAAGTTAACATGCAGTTTCAGTTGGCAGTTAGGAAGGAAACTGCAATGTTAACATTCACTTCAAGAGGGCTAGAGGAAAAGAGTAATGGTGTACAGCTGAGGCAGTATAAGGCTCTGGTCAAACCATGTTTGGAATATTGTGAGCAGTTTTGGGTCTAGTATCAAAGCAAAGATGTACTGGCCTTGGAGGGTGTCCAAAGGGAGTTTGCAAGAATGATTTCAGGGATAAAAGGCTTGTCATATGAGGAGCGATTGAGGATTCTGGGTCTGTACTCGATAGATATTAGAAGGATGAGGGGGTGGTCTAATTGAAGCTGACAGCATACTGAAAGGCCTGGCCAGAGTGGTGTGTTGAAGATGTTTCCAACAGGAGGAGACTCTAGGACGTGAGCCTCAGAATGAAGCGACGACCCTTTAGAGCTGAGATGTGAAAGAATGTCTTCATTGAGAGAGTGATGGATCTGTGGAACCCATTGCCACACAGGGCTGTGGAGGCCAAGTCATTGAGTGTCTTTAAGGTAGAGATAGATTGATTCTTGACTAGTAATGGGATTGAGGGCTATGGGGAGAAGGCAGGAGAATGGGGTTGAGAAACAAATCAATCATGATTGAATGGCAGAGCTGACTTGATGGGCCGAATGGAGTAATTCTGATCCTATATGGTATGATCTTATTGTCATTCTTGGTACGTGAGCATCACTGTCAAGATGAGTATTTGTTGCCCACCTCTGGTTACACTTGAGATGGTGGTGGTGGTGGAGAGCTGCCTTCTGAAACAGCTGCAGTTCATTTAGTCTAGGTACCTTCACAAAGCTAGGTGAAAGATCAGAGTCAAGAGTGTGGTGCTGGCAATACACAGTAGGTCAGGCAGCATCAGAGAAGCAGGAGAATTGATGTTTCAGGCAAAAGCCCTTCATCAGGAATGCTTTTAATAAGCATAAAGGGCTTTTGCCCGAAACGTCAATTTTCCTGCTTCTCTGCTGTTGCCTGATCTGCTGTGCTTTTCCAGTACCACACTCCTGACTCTGATGTCCACAAAGCTGTTAGGGAGGACACTTCAGGATTTTTACTCAGTTCCAGTGAAGGCATCATGATATAATTCCAAGTCATGATGGGTGTAACTTGAAGGGGAATGGATAGGTGGTTGCTGTGAACCTTAAATGGATGGTATGCTTTTATGAGGGACCAGGAACGTTTTTTATTTGAAATGGACAACTTTTGAGATCCTAGGTATTTGCAAAGAGAATAAAGCCACAAGATTCTGGGGTTTTGAACAAAATAAACTTTACTGTATAAGGTTTGTTTGATCTCAGGTACTTAGTAAGTTAATAAAGGAACCTGAGGAACAAACAATACACTTTACTATACAGAGTTTTATCACACCAGAGTTATATTAGCTAAACAATTTACAATACATATGCTAGTTATATTCAAACATCAGTGTTAACCTGACATAAATATGGGGCACACTGGTGGAATTTTATACGATCCGGTATGACATGGAGTCTGTTGAAAAATCTGGGAGTATATGTGAGAGATCTAGGAAGGCCTTTCTTGAAATCAGAAGCAACAAGTTGTGTCTTCTCATAGAGTTTTTTTTAAAAGATTACTGACAGTGCGGAAACAGGCCCTTTGGCCCAACAAGTCCACACCGACCCGCCAAAGCGCAACCCACCCAGACCCATTCCCCTACATTTACCCCTTTACCTAACACTACGGGCAATTTAGCATGGACAATTCACCTGACCTGCACATTTTTGGATTGTGGGAGGAAACCCACGCAGACACGGGGAGAATGTGTAAACTCCACACAGAGAGTCTCCTGAGACGGGAATTGAACCCGGGTCTCTGGCGCTGTGAGGCAGCCGTGCTAACTACTGTGCCACCGTGCCGCCCAGTTCCAGATGTTGAGAGGAAATCCTTGTGAGGGAGTAGAGAAAAGCCGATTCAGGGGGAATCATTGTTTGTTATCATCCTCATTAACACTAAATCTCACCTTATTAACATGTAGGTCCTTATTCTAGATGCCAGGAATTCTCCAATGAAAGTCAGATACCAACTTGTCACTTGCTGTTCTGGAACATCATCTTGGACACACAGCACCAACGTCTTCGGGAATGCTGACATGTGCCAATCACACCTGTGGCACAACTCTGATTCACTTCCAGTACATTTCTGCAGTGTTAGGATGCACTAGACACCAGCTCACACATTGGACCAGGCTGCATCCCAGCACTGCCTGCCTGCTTGCTTAGAACATGCAGACTCTCTGTCTAGGTTTTCTTTTGCCTTTTTGAGCTTTGACCCTCAGACAGAGCCTATAGGCTTTCAGAACTGTAACATTGCCTTGTCTCTTAGCATGGGCACAATGCGAGAGGCAGCTGGTCATATTTGCCAGCTCTTATCAGTCAAAGGGTGTCCATGTTGATGCCCTGCTCCTTGATACGTTAATCTAACACCTGGACTGTACACCATGTGATGCATGCACTGCATGTGCTACAAACCCATGGCCATGTATTGAACACTAAGGGGTATAGTCTTCAGTGAAGTTTAGCAAGGGGCCCGTCAGTCAAGGGCTGTAAGTCAAAGGCAGCCTTTGATATCAGCCTAAGGGCTTGGGCATGGTCAGGCATTTGGTTGGGGCAGTCTGAGCAGATGGTCCATGCTTCAGCAGTTGGGTCATGGGAGAAGAACCACATTGATTCAAAACATTAACTCTGTTTCTCTCTCCAGTGCTGCCAGACCTGCCGAGTCTCTCAAACTTCTCTGTGTGTTTTTCAGATTTTCTGGATCTGCAGTAGTTACTTTTATTTTTATTACCTTAATGACTGACATTGTGGTGTCCCTGGATCTACAACCTTGGATTAACATCATTTTTCAAGGTCCTTCATTTCTGTTTCTATAGTTGTGCCGTGTGATGTCCACTCACTATGGCAACATAGAACATAGAACATAGAAAAATACAGCGCAGTACAGGCCCTTTAGCCCTCGATGTTGCGCCGACCAAAGCCTACCTAACCTACACTAGCCCAATAACCTCCATATGCTTGTCCAATGCCCGCTTAAATGACCATAAAGAGGGAGAGTCCACCACTGCTACTGGCAGGGCATTCCATGAACTCACAACCCGCTGAGTAAAAAATTTACCCCTAACATCTGTCCTATACCTACCACCCCTTAATTTAAAGCTGTGTCCCCTAGTAACAGCTGACTCCATACGCGGAAAAAGGTTCTCACTAAACCCCTAATCATCTTGTACACCTCTATCAAATCTCCCCTAAACCTTCTTTTCTCCAATAAGAAAAGTCCCAAGTGTTTCAGCCTTTCCTCATACGATCTTCCTACCATGCCAGGCAACATCCTGGTGAACCTCCTCTGCACTCATTCCAATGCCTCCACATCCTTCCTGTAGTATGGCGACCAAAACTGCACACAATACTCCAGATGAGGCCGCACCAGAGTCTTATAGAACTGCAACGATGTGTAGTAAGTGATCTTAAACATCTCTCCTTTCCAGCCTGAATGACTGTTGTTTTAAAGTTGCCCCTGGTCTACCAGAAATTTTAAATTTTCCTTGTGGACCTTTCAATGTGTGCTGAACTCTGACTTGGCACCAGTTGCTCAGACCATTGTCTTGTGATGTAGTCTGTAACTGCTTTGAAGTTACTATTTCTCCATATCCAGTTACTAACCTTCTTTTTGCATCGTATCTCTTATCAACTATGACATGTTTCTCCCTTGTTGAGTATTCAACAAGGTCTTCTCTGTTGTGTTCTTAAGTTTTCACCTCTTTCCTGTTGCTGACTGTATTGTTTAAGCAAACGACTTGAAGCTGAGTCTGAAGATCTCACCATGTTGGACGAGCAGTCAAATCAAATCATTCCATTGCCTAATGTTGTATGGGCGTGTTAGGTCACTGCTACGCAAGCTCTTCCTCATGCTGATGGTTATTGACATCATTCTCTTCAAGGTAGCAAATTACAGAATCTGCTCAGTCTAATGTGGTAAAGGAAAATCACTTCCTAGTCTAAGTAAAAGAGATCGTTGTCTTTAACAAAACTTTGTTTACTGCATGTAAGCAACAAGGTACAGGTTTCAGTATATAGAGACTTTTATGAGGACCAGATGTTGGGTCTCACTCCTTCAAGATCCTAAACAGTTAAGTCCTGAAATTCTCATGATATTATTATAATAGATGGTGCTTATGGTGCTCCTCAGTATTAACCCTTTCAGATGATTTAAGATTCCTATGCAGCACAATGTTTTCCCCTTTTACATCCTCCATTCCCCATTGTCCAAGTGCCAGAACACCACATCTGGCGAAAGTAGAATAAAACAAAAAAGTTCAACAATGTTGGAAACCTGAAACAAACAAATCCACTGAAGAAGGGTCACAGGAATCAAAATGTTAACTCTGTTTTCTCTCCACAGGTGCTGCCAGTCCAGCTGAGTTCCTCCAGCAATTTCTGTTTTTGTTTGATCCAGGTAAATAGTGGGAGAAGTGGTGATGTGGTAAGGCGTAGTGTTAATGTCACCGGGCTAGTAAACCTGAGGTCCAAACTAATGCTCTACAAACACAAGTTCAAACCATGCCACATCTGTTGTGCAAACTAAATTCAATGAATAAATCTGGAATTTCAATCAAGTCTAATTGTGGCCATTATAGCTATTAATGATAGCTGTAAAAAAATGAGTTGCTGATGGCTTTTAGAAAAGGAAATCTGGCATACACATAACTACGGCAATGTGGTTGACTCTTAACTGCCCTCTGAAATGCCTCAGCATGTCACTCTGTTCAAGGACAATTAATCTGATAAAATCATACAGTACAGAAAAGGTCCTCCAGCCGATCATGTCTGTAACTGCCAAACATACACTAAACCTGCATTAGCCCCACTTTCCAAAATAATTCCATAGCCTTGAATGTTAAGACACTTTAAGTCAATGACGTTTCAAAGGTTGTGAGGTTACCTGCCTCAACTATCCTCCCCAGCAATCCATTCCAGACCCATACATCCTCTGGGTGAAAAAAATGCTTCCTCAAGTCATCTCTCAACCTCCTGCCTTTCACCTTAAAATTATGCCCCCCTGTTGTTGACCCAGCAACTAAGGGGAACTATTGGTTTCTATCCACCTGTCCATACTCTCATAATCTTATACATTTCTAATGGGTGCCCTCGAGCAAACAACCTGAGTTTATCCAGCCTCTCTTTATAGCTGCAGTGCTCCTTCTCAGGCACTGATGAATCTCCACTGTGCCCCTTCAGAGCAATCACATCCTTCCTATAGTGTGGGGACCAGAACTGCACACAGTGCTCCAGCCGTGACCTAATCAAAGTCCTATACAGCTCCTGCATTACCTCTCTACTTTTATATTCAATGCCATGATTGATAAAGTGCCTTCTTAACTACCTTCTTAATCTGTCCTGCCACCTTCAAGGATTTGTGGACAAACACTCCAAGATTCCTCTGTTCCCCTGGGCTTCCCAGTGTCCTGTCAATCAGTATGTACTCCCTTGTCTTGTTACTTCTTCCAAAGTGCATCATCTCACACTTGTCGAGCTTAAGTTCCACCTGCCACTGATCAGCCCATATGGCCAATCCATCGACATCCTCCTACAATCTATATCCTCTTTCTCACTGTCACCCACCCAACCAAATGTTGTGTCATCCACAAACTTATTTGTCATTGCTCATTGACATTGTTTATAAATATCACAAACAATAAGGGATCCAGCACTAATCCCTGTGGTAAGCCACTGTACACTGGGCTCCATGAACAGCCTTCTAATTTTTGTTTTAGATTAGATTAGATTACTTACAGTGTGGAAACAGGCCCTTCGGCCCAACAAGTCCACACCGCCCCGCCGAAGCGCAACCCACCCATACCCCTATATCTACCCCATACCTAACACTACGGGCAATTTAGCATAGCCAATTCACCTGACCTGCACATCTTTGGACTGTGGGAGGAAACCGGAGCACCCGGAGGAAACCCACGCAGACACGGGGAGAATGTGCAAACTCCACACAGTCAGTCGCCTGAGGCGGGAATTGAACCCGGGTCTCTGGCGCTGTGAGGCAGCAGTGCTAACCACTGTGCCACCGTGCCGCCCTAATGCTACCCTGATCTTCACCACAAAGTCAATTTTGGATCCAACTTCCCAAGTTACCCTCCATCCCATTTGCTTTTACCCATTATCAGTCTCCCATGTGGGATCTTGTTGAAAGTTTTACTGAAATCTATATAAATGACATCATTTCATTAGGGATGAGAAATACATGCCCGTCTTGACAGTAAAGTTCATATCCAGTGAAAGAAGGAAGGGAGTACGTACTTACACTTTCAGTTTGGAATACAACCTTCCTAGCTCTTGAAGATGTCTCCTCTATAATGGAACCCTGGGCAGCATGGTGGCCCACAGAGTCATAGAGTCATACAGCATGAAACAGACCCATTGGTTCAACCAGTCCATGCCAATCATAATCCCAAATGACACTAGTCCCACCTGCCTGCTCCTCGCCCATATGTCTCCAAATCTTTCCTATTCATGTACTTATCCAAATGTTTTTTAAACGTTTTAATTGTACCCATATCCACCACTTCCTCGAGAAGTTCATTCCACATGCGAAACACCCTCTGTCTCTATTTAAATCTTTCTCCTCTCATCTTAGTAATGTGCTCCCCAGTCTTGAAATCCCATACCCTAGGAAAAAGGCAACTGCTATTAATCCAATCTATACCCCTCCTTGTTTTAGAAACTCCTATAAGGTTGCCTCTCAATGTCCTATACTCCGGTGAAAAAAAGTCCCAGCCTATCCAGCCTTTCTTTACAACTCAAACCTTCCATACGCGGCACCATCCTGGGAAATCTCTTCTAAATCCTCTCCAGCTTAATAATATCCTTCCCATAACTGGGCGATCAGAACTGGGCACACTATTCCAAAAGAGGCCTCACTAATGTCCTGTTCAACCTCAACATCACTTTCCAACCTGTATACTCAAAGGACTGATCAAAAGACTGACCCTGCCCACATGTGATGCAAACTTTAAAGAATTATATACCTGCACCACTAGGACCCTCTGTTCTACAACACTACCCAAGGCCCAACCATTAATTGTATAAGCCCTATCTTTATTTGTTGCACCAAAATGCAATACCTCACATTATCCAGCTTGAACTCCATCTGCCATTTTTTTGTCCATTGATCCATTTGATCAAGGTCCCTTTGTAATCATAGAAAACCTTCTTCACTGTCTACTATGCCACCAATTTTGGTGTCATCTCCAAACTTACTAACCATGCCTTCTATATTCTCATCCAAATCATATTTTTAAATGACAAACAAAAGAGGCCCCAGAACTAATCCCTGTGGAAAACCGCTGGTCACAGGTCTCCAATCCGAAAAGCAACCCTCCACCACCATCCTCTGTCTCCTGCTGTTAAGCCAATTATGCATCCACTCTGAATCCCATGTAACCTAACTTTACTAATTAGTCTACCATGTAGCTCAGTGTTTAGCACTGCTGCCTCACATCGCCAGGGACCCGAGTTCGAGTCTACCCTTGGGTGACTGTTCATGTCGAGCGTGCACATTCTCCCCATATTTGTCTGAGGCTCCTCCTACAATCCAAAGATGTGCAGGTTGGGTGGATTGGCAATGGGAAATTAGGGTTACGGGGGGGTTCTGGGTGGGATGCTGTTTGGAGGGTTGGTGCAAATGTGTTGGGCCGAATGGCTTGCTTCCATACTGTAGGGATTCTACGAAATGCAACTCGGTGACTGTTTTTTTATATCATCTCCCTGTAGTTCTCAAGCATTGCTGAGCTTCTAATTGCCTGTCAATTTAATTCTCTGTCTGCTGCCATGTTCCAATAAATTGCAAAACAAATTCAAACAACAACAGCCCATTTTTTGATGAGGCACTTTACAGCTTACTGGATTTAGAGCACCACATTTCAGATCATAATCTCTGCTGCCAATTCCACCCCAACCTTGTACATCTTTACATTTAAAACCTGCTGTATTGCTGTGGTTTTAGAGTCACAAAGATTAGACTAGACCAGGCAAACAGAGCAGACATCCTTCCTTCTCAAAGATCCTTCCTTCTCAAGTTGGGTTGTTGATAACAATCCGGTAATATAGTTACCATTCCTGATATTCTAGATTTATTTAACTAAATTTAACAGAAGTATGTCTGATGTGATGGATTTGAGCTCACACCTCTGCATCGTTACCATCAGAATGTACTGACATCTCCCATGAACTGTATTTGCAGTTATTGTAGTGATTGTAATGAGGTCAGCCAGGTGGACTTCATAGAGAAAAAGTTCCCTGATTGGGGCTGTAAATCTGGTCCAATCAGGGAGCCCTGGATGACAGATATAAACAGGATTTCTTGCTGGGGCAAATATAAGCACTATCGCAGTTGCGCAGTAGAGTGGGGGTAATAAAAAAAAGGAGTGTCTGTAAAAATAAATGAGTAAATAAACAGGAGTTCTGTTCACATTGAGGGAACTGGGTCAACGTCACGGACTCTCCACGTGTAAATGAAGGGTGAGTTAGTGATGTGATACCTGCTCTGTGGAGTTATTTCAATTATAGCGTAGAAGATCCTTAAAACTCAGCCTATGATTGAACTAGTTTGACAAAGGGGCTGAACAGACTCCAGCCACTTAACACCTCTTCCTTTCTAGTCTCTAATTAAATCCCTCTGGAATCCATTCTCTCCAGCTGTTTCTGTCAAGCTTTTCTGACACCTTTCAAAGCAAAATTTAAACATAATTAATTCTCCGTTCCCTTGTTTTCTTTTCCCGAGCAGTTCAAAAAGAAATGTGGTATGTTAGTATAGTAACTGGAACCTCCATTCAGGAATCAAGAAGGAAACAAAGGGAAAGTGGGGGAGGGGGGGGTGCGGTGAGACAACACAAGGACAATAAGGGGGAGAATATTTCTGAGAAGAATAAGTTGAGTTCACCTGCACCCAACTTGACTTTAAACATCAGGTCTAACCAATTTGGTGCACCAAATTAATCTGTTCCCTTTTATATCTGTATTCATATTTACCTTTTATACTTGTATACCCATCTCATTTTATAACTGTGTCCCTAGTTCTCTTGGAGACCTTTCTCCTTTGATAGTTGTGTACCAATACCCCTTTCATAGTTCTCTCTCAAGTTCTTTAGGTTAAAAACCGTCATTGTTTGAACTTTTATTTATTCATGACATGCATATACTGAACATCTATTTTCTCAGGTATGTTATCAAACTGAAACAATCTATAATGCTTCCACCAGCTTTTTGCGTTCAATTCCTTAGGAGGGGTATTCTGCCCATTGTCCAATACTATTCCCTAACAAACAAAATGCAAAATAAAGAGTGTTCTTTGTGGTGGAGTGAGCGGGTGCTTGTGGATGTGGTGCCTTAAATCACCTGCTGCTTTTCTTTGTGAGTTTCACATTCTCACCACAGTCTGGGGAAAAAATTCACCTGAATTCATTACTGACTATCTTACATTGTTGACCCTTTGTTCCTGTCTCACCCACCTTCTCTGCATCTACCCGATAACCTGAAAGGTCTCCCTCAAGTCACCACCCCTCCACCTCCACAGCCCACCCTTTGCACCGCATAACGAACAGAGGTGAATTGCAAATCAATTCGGATCTAATTCAGTGGCAAAGAAAGATCTTTGTAGTTAGGTAAGTTCACCCACAAATAGTTCAGTTTCAAAGTTCCCAAACTTACATTTTCAATTTAATCTGTCCTTTTCCCTATCAAGTTGAATGTGAAATTTGATCTCATTGTGTTTCTGAGGTTGGTGAGGCAGTTTGGTAACCTCAACTTTTTGTAGTCTTGCATTGGATGGAATAATGTGAAGGAGGGGAGGATTTTGTACGCTGTTTAAAAAATCTCATCGACCCTTATCATGACCAATTATCCCATCCACTTTTCCCACACACTTAATCTATCATTCCTAATCAGGCCTTAAAATCACCCACTCAGACCTGCATGTTATTTCAATTTTACATGCATATGTGTATTTGTGAACCAGTGTTTGTGATCGTTTAACAGTGAATGATCATTTCCAATAAGAGACAATCTAATCATTGGTCTTTGACATTCAATGGTGCTACCATCACTGAATCTCCCACTATCAACACCCCGAGGGTTACCATTGACCGGAAACTCAATTAGACTCACCACATAAACAGGGTGACTACAACAGCAGGTCAGAGGCCAGGAATACTGCGGAGAGTAACTCACCTCCTGACTCCCAAAGTCTGACAACCATCAACAAGGTACAACTCAGGAGTGTGATGGACTACTCCCCACTTGCCTGGATGGGTGGAGCTCCTAAACACTCAAGAAGCTTGACACCATCCAGGGCAGAGCAACCTGGTTGACTGGCACCACATCCTTAAACGTCCACTCCCTCCACCACCGACACTCAGTAGCAGCTGTGTGTATTACTGACAAGATGCTCTGGAGAAACTCAGCTAAGATCCTCAGATAGCACCTTCCAAACCCACAACCACTTCAAAGAACAAGGGCTGCAGATACATGGGAACACAACCACATTCAAGTTCCCCTCCAAGCCACTCACCGTCCTGACTTTGCAATTTATTGTCGTTCCTTCACTGCTGCTGTGTGAAAATCCTGGAATTCCCTCGCTCAGGGCATTATGGGTCTTCCTACAGCACTGTAGGTGCAATGATCCAAGAAGGCAGCTCAGCACCTCCTTCCCAAAGGCAACTATGGGCGGGAAGTAAACTCTGGCTCAGGACCCACAAAAGGATGAAAAGACACTGATTCTTGGTTAAAATAATGAAACCTTTGCGTAAACACTGCAGTCATATGGAGTAACAGTTTTTAAGTTTGGATCATCTGGAGAAGTAATTAACACATTAACATTTTTAAAGCAGACGGAGCCGGCAGTAAATTTCCACTGTTAATGAGCATTCTGCATGTGGAATGAAGCATTGGATGTGTCAAAAGCTTTTTAAAAAGCAGGTGCCTGCAACAAGAAGCATTTGAATTTGCTTCATTGATAGTGAAAATCCAGGAAGGATAAATGAGTACAAAGAATGAAAAAAGTTGCATTTATATAGTACATTCTCCAACCTTTTGAAGTGCAGTTACTATCATAACACAGAAATGTGGCAACCAATTTACGCACAGCCAGTTCCCATGAGCAGCATATGATCATGGATGGGTAATCAGGTTTTTTTCTTCCTTCCTGAGGTTTGATGAGGTATAAAGATTGTCCAGGGCAGTGGGGTAACTCACTTTGCCTTCCTACAAAATAGTGGCTGTCGCAGCATCTGGGAACATAAGGCAGCCAAATATAAACAGTTGATGGCGGTGTCAAGCAGTTTCCTTCTGGTGTCAGGAGCGGCTCAGTGATTGCCACGTGCCCATACATTGTTCAAGGTCCACTCCAGAACCATGAGCACAAAATCTAGTCTGACTCACCCAGTGCAGGACTGAGGGAGCTCCAATCAGACAGAGGTGTCATCCTTTGCAAATTAATGCCCGCAACTGTCCTCTCAGCCAAACGTCAAAGAATCCCTTGAGGTGCTTGTTTTAAGAAGAGGAGAGCAGTTTTCCTCAGCATCCTGGCCAACCCCCCCTGGACAGTATGGTCATCATTGCTGCGGGCTCTTGCATCATTCAGCTGCAGCGTTCTTCATGTTGTGCTTTGAAAGGGATTTCATTGGCTGTTAGGTGCTTTTTGGGGACATCCTGAAGTCATAGAAGTTGTTGAAATTAAGCAAGATCTTTTATTCTTTCCTCCTGTAGCCCAAAGATGTGCAGGTGAGATGGGTTGGCCATGGTAAAATCTGTCCCAGAGTGTCCGGGGATGAGGTGGGTTAGCCATGGTTAAAAACCACATGCAGAGTTATGGAGGTGGAGGGGGCCTGGGTGGGATGGTCTTTGGAGAGTCAGTGCAGACTTGCTGAGAACAGAGTGGATGTTGGAAAGATGTTTCCATTCATAGAAGAGACTAGGACCTGAGGGCATAGCCTGAGAGTAAAGAGAAGACCTTTTAGAACAGAGATAAAAAGAAACTTCTTTTGAGTCATAGAGTCATAGAGATGTACAGCACGGAAACAGACCCTTCGGTCCAACCCGTCCATGCCGACCAGATATCCCAACCCAATCTAGTCCCACCTGCCAGCACCCGGCCTGTATCCCTCCAAACCCTTCTTAATCATATACCCAACCAAAGAGTAATGAATCTATGGAATTCACTGCTTCAGTTGGCTGTGGAGGCCAGGTCATTGAGTATACTTAAGACAGAGATAGATAGGTTCTTGATTGCCAAGCAGATCAAAGGTTATGGGGAGAAATCAGGAGAATGGGGTTGAGAAACTTATCAGCCATGATTGAATGGCAGAGCTGGCTATGGACTGAATGGCCTAATTTCTGTTCCTGTGTCTTATGGTCTCATGAAGTTATGGCTAAATGGCCTCTTTCTGCACCCCAGGGATTCTATGGTTCTAGGATTCTGTGATTCATTCTATGAGAATTCTGGTCACATAGTGCCTGTGACAGCTGATGACATCACGACCAACAACCTCCATCCGGCAAAACTGAAGGGTAGCTGCCCAATACCAGGAGGTGCTGGGGTTACAAGGCCTAATAATTCGGGCCTGGAGCTCTAGGGCTGAGCTGTGCTTGGGTCAGCGATGAAGCTGTTGCAATTGAGTCAGGGAGAAGGTTGGGCCTGGAGCAGCACCAGGAACCATGATTTCTATCTCCGATCTGCTTGGTAACGTCCTGGGTAGAGCTTTGAGAAGAGCAGGCGACCCACTCATTAAACGTCTCCATGATGTGCATGGGGTGCGCACCCCCCAACCCACCCTACCACCACCACCCCCAACAATTTAAAATCTCCAAAGTCTCCAAATTCACTGTTTTACTAATCTATCAATTGAAGTTTCTGGAAAATCTAATTTAGTAGGTGCATCTTTAACAGCAACTGAGTCGTAAAACTTGCTGAAAAATCAGATTATGTCCAATAGGAGCACAAATCCATATTCAGCTATCTTTACACAGAGACTGGTGGGTGTGTGGAATGCACTGCCAAAAGTGGTAGTAGAGTCAGATACATTAGGGGCATTTAAGGAACTCTTAGATAGCCACGTGGAAGATAGTACAATGGAGGTTATGTAGGTTGTCTGATCTTAGAGTAGGATAAAGGGCTGGCACAACATCAAGGGCCAAAGGGCCTGTACTGTGCTGTACTGTTCTATGTTCTATTTACATGTATAAGCTGCATCTCCATTGGCTAAACATTGACATTTAAAGAAGGGGCGATTATAATGGTTATGTCTGGTAGAGGGTATCAGCTCCCTCTACTGAGCAAAATGGGGATAGCAGTTAAACAAGTACATTTATATAGTGGCTTTTGCAACAATTAGATAAGACCATCACACATTAGAAAAGAAGTGGGTCATTCAGCCCATTGAAAACGCTCTGCCATTCAATAGGATCATGGCTGACCTGATCATCCTCACCTCCACTTTCCTGCTTTTTCCCCATAAAACTTGATTTAAAAGACCCAGATTAAAATATATCTGTCTCACCGCTGAATATCCTTAATGACCCAACCCCATCAGCATTCTGTGGTTAAAAAAAACTTTGTAGATTCACTACCTCTGAGAGAAGAAATGTCTCTTCATCTCTACCTTAAGTGAGTGACCTCTTTACCCTGAGATTCGGCCCTCTGGTCCTAGGCTCTCCCACAAGGGGTAACAACTTCTCCACAGCTACACTATCAAGTCCCCTAAGAATCATGTATGTTTCCATAACACTGCCTCACATTCTTCTAAATTCTAAAGAGCGTGGGCTCCCAGGCCACGGGTGAGTGCTGGCATGAGTGAGTTTGCATAGGAGAATGTGGGGTTGGGAAGTTATAGAGAGGGCAGGGATTCTCAGGTTCCTTGGTTAGTCGCTGAGTGCCTTTGGACAGAGGTCATTCCCCATGACCCCACGCCCCAATCAAGGACTTGCCATCTACCCCTCACCCCCATGGATTTGTTTTCCAAGCTTTCCACATGGCCAGTCCTCACCCTCTGCCAATTCATGGGCAGGTTGTGGTTACTAAGTGGGCATTCATTGTTGTCTTTAGTGCCCCAGTTGTTGATGAGGCAGGTAGACTGTCTATGAGCCTGTCCGCTAAGGATTCCATCAGGGGCTCAGAGCATGAGGAGATACTTTGGTCAGGAATCCTGCAAGTTCATTCTTTTCCAAAATCCAGCAGCACTTTGATCCACAGTCCTTTCCAATGAGATCACCCTCCAGACGTCAGGGCAACTTATCCCATCCTCCTCACCAAATGGTGAGCTGAACTGGTCCAGGAGACAACCCTAACCACCAGCCATACTGTGCAGTACCTACCATTTGTAGGAGGTGATCTCCCAGGCAGGAGAAGATCCAGTTTCACTGCAAACTAACTCACTAAATTGGCATGCGCTGGCAGCCTGTTCCTGGCACTACAGCACATTGTCATCATTGCCATAGTCCCATCAATATGCTACAATAACTGATGTCTGTTGCTGCTGATCATTCATAGAATCCCTAGGATAGAAAGTGTCTATTCAGCCCATTCTATTTGCATTGATCATCCCACCCAGACCCACCCGACCTCCATAACCCTGCATTTACCATGGCTACTCCATCTAGATCACACATCCCTGGAAACTACTGGCAATTTGGCATGGCCAATCCACCTAACTTGCATATCTTTGGACAGTGGAAAGAAATCAAAGTACCTGGCCGAAACCCATGCAGATGCAGGGAGAATGTGTAAACTCCACAAGGTGGTCATCCAAGGCTGGAGTCAAACCCAGGTCCCTGGCGCTGTGAGGCAGCAGAGCTAACCACTGAAGCACCAATATTGCTGTGTCAGAGGGTAAATCTTTTCAGCCAAGGTGTGTCAGAGTATGGAAATGGGAGATAGGTGACCATCTCTATTGGTAGATCTTGGAGAGAAATACGACAAATCTTGGTAACCATTGCAATTTTTCATTTAACCTGGCTTCTGGAAAGCAAGTACAGACCTCTGTCCTTCATCAATGTATACCATCCTAGCAGGATGATTTGATGTGCTGTTTATTGAACCTGGAATGATAATAGAATGTTAATGAGTGCACTGAAATCAAAAGAGTGAAACAAAATCAAGATTCTGTGCATGCTGGAAATCTGAAACAAAAACAGCCATTTTCTGGAGAATCTCAGGAGCTCTGGCAGCATCTATGGGAGACGAAGCAAAGTTGATGACTTCAGTCCAGTTGTAACATTTTTTGGAACTGAAGAGAAGAATGGATAAATTATAGATTTTATGATGTGGAGAAAAGGTGGGGGGGAGCAAATGGGAAGGTCAATGAAAACATAGAGGGAAAGCAAAGATCACAGTTGTCATAAGAGACTAAGGGAATGGCAACAGTTGTAGACAAGTGAGTTTGGATCCAGCGTAGGTATTAATAGCAGAAGAAAAGTCAATTTTGTCCATAGCAGAACCACGAAAACCAAATAGTGAGGATGGAATTTACAGTCTGAAGTTGTTGATCTCAGTGTTGCGTTCAGAAGGCTGTAATGTGCTTAATCAGAAAATTAGGTGCTGCTCCTGTAGCTTATATTGGGCTTCACTGGAACACTGCAGTCCATAAGACCATAAGGCCATAAGAAATAGGAGTGGAAACAAGGCCATTCGGCCCATCGAGTCCACTCCGTCATTCAATCATGGCTGATGGGCATTTCGACTCCACTTACTTGCATTCTCCCCGTAGGCCTTAATTTCTTGCAAGACCAAGAACTTATCAATCTCTGCCTTGAAGATACCCAACGTCCCAGCCTCCACTCTGCTCCACGGCAATGAATTCCACAGGCCCACCACTCTGTGGCTGAAGAAATGTCTTCTCATTTTGTTCCAGGCAGAAATGTGACCATGGGAGTAATTGGCACGATATGGTAAGAGACTGGAACTGAGTGAAGGTGTTCATGCAGAATTTCTCTAGCACTTTCTGTTTCTCCTTCAAACTTTAGCAGCCACAGTATTTTGCTTCTGTTTTAGTGAAAGAAATAATGGTGGTGTAAAGCAAAAGGGATGATGATCAGGTCAGCAAAGAAGCAAATGCAGGGTCTGGGGGATAAAAGTAAAATACCAGACGCACTGGAAATCTGAAACATAGACAGAAAGTGCTGGAGAAACTCAGCAGGTTTGGCAGGACCTGAGGAGAGAGAAACAGAATTAATGCTTCAAGTCCAGTATGACTCTTCTTCAGAATGGAAAAGAACTGGAAATTGGTGATTTTCATGCTGTTGACAAAGGGGATGGAGCAACAAATCACTTAGATTGTGAGGATACCCAGAGCAAAAGACTAACGCAGCACTAACGAAAGTAAAGGAGTGATTGAGATGTAAAATAGGTATAAATGAGAGATATGAAAATGGATAACTGGGCCCACTTTGCTGAGAGCAAAGCTAACAAGATGCAAGCATTAAAAAATCACACAACACCAGGTTATAGTTCAACAAGTTTATTTGGAAGCAGTGCTCCGACAGCTAGTGCTTCCAAATAAACCTATTGGACTATAACCTGGTGTTGTGTGATTTTTAATTTTGTACATCCCAGTCCAACACCGGAGTCTCCAAATCAAGATACAAACAAGTCAGCAAGTGTTTAGAGGAGGTGTAAATGACAAAAACAATATCTGTATCAATGTGTGTCATCCAAACAAATAGAGGCAGAGTTGATTATTTCAAATTGTTGAACTCAGTCCTGGTGAAAGAGGAATTACTGTTTCTCAAGCCTGTGTTGATCTTAATTGTGATAGAAAACACCTCTTTATGAGGCATGAAGGTCTACAAGATTTGTGTCAGAGGCTTGAGTTACAAAGGAAAGTTGAAGTAAATTGATGAATAAAAATGTTATTCGGGCTATTTAGAGCAATGAAACATTTTGATAAGAGTAGATGGGGCAAAATGGTTTCAAATGGAAGGAGAGTCAAAAGCCAGGGGGCCACATACTGAAAATTATTGGCAAAAGAACCAAAATGAAATTTCACACAGTGAGTTGGCATGATTTGGGAGTGGTGCTGGAAGAGCACAGCAGTTCAGGCAGCATCCAAGGATCTTCGAAATCGACGATTAGGGCAAAAGCTCTTCATCAGGAATAAAGGCAGTGAGCCTGAAGCGTGGAGAGATAAGCTAGAGGAGGGTGGGGGTGGGGAGAAAGTAGCATAGAGTACAATGGGTGAGTGGGGGAGGGGATGAAGGTGATAGGTCAGGGAGGAGAGGGTGGAGTGGATAGGTGGAAAAGGAGATAGGCAGGTAGGACAAGTCCGGACAAGTCATGGGGACAGTTCTGAGCTGGAAGTTTAGAATAGGGTGAGGTGGGGGAAGGGGAAATGAGGAAACTGTTGAAGTCCACATTGATGCCCTGGGGTTGAAGTGTTCCGAGGCGGAAGATGAGGCGTTCTTCCTCCAGGCGTCTGGTGGTGAGGGAGCGGCGGTGAAGGAGGCCCAGGACCTCCATGTCCTCGACAGAGTGGGAGGGGGAGTTGAAATGTTGGGCCACGGGGCGGTGTGGTTGATTGGTGCGGGTGTCCCGGAGATGTTCCCTAAAGCGCTCTGCTAGGAGGTGCCCAGTTTCCCCAATGTAGAGGAGACTGCATCGGGAGCAACGGATACAATAAATGATATTAGTGGATGTGCAAGTAAAACTTTGCTGGATGTGGAAGGCTCCTTTAGGGCCTTGGATAGAGGTGAGGGAGGAGGTGTGGGCATAGGTTTTACAGTTCCTGCGGTGGCAGGGGAAAGTACCAGGATGGGAGGGTAGGTTGTAGGGGGGCGTGGACCTGACCAGGTAGTCACGGAGGGAACAGTCTTTGCGGAAGGCGGAAAGGGGTGGGGAGGGAAAGATATCCCTGGTAGTGGGGTCTGTTTGGAGGTGGCGGAAATGTCAGCAGATGATTTGGTTTATGCAAAGGTTGGTAGGGTGGAAGGTGAGCACCAGGGGCGTTCTGTCCTTGTTACGGTTGGAGGGGTGGGTCTGAGGGCGGAGGTGTGGGATGTAGATGAAATGCATTGGAGGGCATTTTTAACCACGTGGGAAGGGAAATTGCGGTCTCTAAAGAAGGAGGCCATCTGGTGTGTTCTGTGATGGAACTGATCCTCCTGGGAGCAGATCCGGCGGAGGTGGAGGAATTGGGAATATGGGATGGCATTTTTGCAAGAGGTAGGGTGGGAAGAGGTGTAATCCAGCTAGCTGTGGAAGTCGGTGGGTTTGTAAAAAATGTCAGTGTCAAGTCGGTCGTCATTAATGGAGATGGAGAGGTGCAGGAAGGGGAGGGAGGTGTCAGAGATGGTCCAGGTAAATTTAAGGTCAGGGTGGAATGTGTTGGTGATGTTGATGAATTTCTCAACCTCCTCACAGGAGCACGGGGTGGTGCCAATGCAGTCATCAATGTAGCGGAGGAAGAGGTGGGGAGTGGTGCCCGTGTAATTACGGAAGAGCAACTGCTCTACGTAGCCAACAAAGAGACAGGCATAGCTGGGGCCCATACGTGTGCGCATGGCTACCCCTTTGGTCTGGAGGAAGTGGGAGGATTCAAAGGAGAAATTGTTAAGGGTGAGGACCAGTTCGGCCAAACGAATGAGAGTGTCGGTGGAAGGGTACTGTTGGGGACGTCTGGAGAGGAAAAAAAGGAGGGCTTGGAGGCCCTGGTCATGGCGGATGGAGGTGTAGAGGGATTGGATCTCCATGGTGAAGATGAGGTGTTGGGGGTCGGGGAAACGGAAGTCTTGGAGGAAGTGGAGGGCGTGGGTGGTGTCTCCAACGTATGTGGGGACTTCCGACTAGGAGGGATAGGACAGTGTCGAGGTAGGTAGAGATGAGTTCAGTGGGGCAGGAGCATGCTGAGACAATGGGTCGGCCAAGGTGGTCAGGCTTGTGGATCTTGGGAAGGAAGTAGAACCGGGCAGTGCGGGGTTCCCGGACTATGAGGTTGGAAACTGTGGGTGGGAGATCTCCTGAGGTGATGAGGTTCTGTATGATCTGGGAGATGATGGTTTGGTGATGGGGGGTGGGGTCATGGTCGAGGGGGCAGTAGGAAGAGGTGTCCGCGAGTTGACGTTTGGCTTCAGCGGTGTAGAGGTCAGTGCGCCAGACTACCACTGCGCCCCCTTTATCCGCTGGCTTGATGGTGAGGTTGGGATTGGAGCAGAGGGATTGGAGGGCTGCGCGTTGTGAGGGTGAGAGGTTGGAGTGGGGGAGGGAGGTAGACAGGTTGAGATGGTTAATGTCCCGGTGACAGTTGGAAATGAAGAGGTCGAGGGCAGGTAGTAGGCCAGCGTGGGGTGTCCAGGTGGATGCAGTGTGTTGGAGGTGGGTGAAGGGGTCTCATCCAACCAAATTCCTCAAAATAAACTAGTCCAAATTTCCTGCGTTTGGCCCACGTCCCTCTAAACTTTTCCTATTCATGTGTCTTTTAAATGTTATAACTGTATCTGCATCCAATGCTTCCTCTGGCAGGTCATTCCATATGCTAGAAAGTGAGGACTGCAGATGCTGGAAACCATCCTCTGTGTGAAAAGTTGCTCCTTGGGTCCCTTTTAAATCTTTCCCCTCTCACCTTAAACCTGTACTCTCTAGTTTGGAACTCCCCTATCGTCAGGAAAAAAGGGTATTGTTATTCACCTTATCTATGTCCCTCATGATTTTACAAATCTTTGTAAGGTCACCCCTCTAGGGAAAAAGGTCCCAGTCTATCTGGCTTCTCCTTATAACTCAAACCCTCCCGTTCTGGTAACATCTTTATAATTTCTTTTTTCTGTTCTTTTCCAGTTTAATAATATCCTTCCTATAGCAGACAAGGAAAAGTGAATGTGGAGCAAATTAAATCGTGATAGTACCATAACAAATCAGGTGCAAACCAGGTAAAAACAAAGACCAGACACATATTTGGTTGGAAATGGTCAAATGGGGGAGGTGGGAAATGCAGGAGGGGGTATTTGGGACAAGGACCGTGAGACCTTTTCAGAAGGTTTGAACTAGAATGAGTTCAATGGCTTTCATCCTCCATATCAATCTTGGCATCTTGCTGTTAATTATTGGTGCTAATTTGATGAACTTGTTTGGAGGTTCCCAGCCCAGGTGTTATTTTTGTTTAAATTCCATGCATAAGGGTAAACATTTCCAAAACGGGTTAGAAACATTCCCAAAGTGACTGGCACGGTGTGCGCTAATGACCCAATGACCATGAACTTTGACACCTGAGTCTCCAGATAACAAAGTAGACAAGGTTCATTTCAACACATGAAACACACTCAACAAAAAACAAAATAAACACAAGGGCAGAGTCATTTATATCCTTTATTCTCCTTTTTGAAGTTTGGCAAAGAGGTTTGGTACAATTGTGCTTTCTACAGTTGTGTGTTCAAATCCTGCTTTCTTTATAAAGAATAAAATAGTATGGAAAATTCCAGAAACTGTGTACACCTTATACACCATGAAGTGTACAATAAAAACTGAGTGCAAGTATAAATTGATGCAGCAGAATATACATTTTTGCTTTATATACAAAATTACTTTTTTCTAAAACTAACTATAATGCCAGCTATGTGAGTTATACAAAGAGAAAAGGGAAAAAGCATCATAGCAGCAAAAATGAGAGAGTCCTGGAGAATGAGAGGGGGATAGCAGAGAGAACCAGTGAGAGAGAGATAGCTGAGAACAGAAGTGGAGAGAGAAAGGGATAGCAGAGTGTGTGAGATCTGAGGCATAGGAAAGTGAGAGAGAGAGAAAATGAGAGGGAAAGGATAGCTGAGAGAGAGAACTGTGGAGAGAGTAATCAGAGAGCAATTTCAAAGAGCTGGCATGGTGAAAGAACGCCTAGAGAGCAGAGTGGGAAAACTGGAAAGTGAAAAATGGAGAATAAATGAGAAAGAAAAGGAGAGACAGAGTTAACAGTCAGCAAGAGGACAGGGAAAATGGAAGGAACAGTAGCAGTAGCAGAAAGGGCAGGTGAAAGAGAGAGAGGGAGAGAGAGAGAGAGAGATGGAGGAAGAAGGGAGAGAGAAAGAAATAGCAGCAAGGGAGAGAAAGTGGGAAATGAGGATAGCAGGATCAGAGAGTGGGAGAAGCTGAGATTGGAGAGTGGGTGGAGGCTAATAGTGGGTGAATCCGAGAAGGAGGAATGGAAATGGAGAAGAGCAGAGAGAGGGGGGACAGGGGATTGAGGAGGATCTCAGAACGTGAGAGAAATAACACAGGAACAAACTAACAACAACATTCAGATCAGACTCAGAAATCTAGACTGAATGTTTCCATTATTATCAATCATATATTTTAAATAGTTTTAGAGCTTATAAGTTATAAAATGATCCGTGGTTGTCACATACAACAGGAGATAGGACAATGTTCTTCAATGCAGTTTCTGTGAAGATTGCTGTTAGCGCTTTCAGGCAGGATTGATTCTGGGTCAAAAAAATCTCCCAGCATTTTATTTTGGCTGCTGCTTTTTTTCTGGACTTTTCAGTGTAATTATTTATGAATATGAATTTCATGAGCATTATCCCTGGGGAAGTAACAATCTTTAATTTCTGCCCCCCCCCCAACACCCACAAATGAGTAATCTCATCACCCACTCTCCCTAAGCACTATGATTCTTACCTTCAAAAGTGGGCCAGCCCTTCAATACTACTATGGTTACCATCAGTGCTGCTGAGTGGTCTCTTTCTACCGGACTTCATGTTTGAGGATTTATTGAGAAAAAAATCTTTTGCTTCTACTGAGAACATCCCCTCCCCATCTTCCCATCACTGAGAGACAAGGAAATTTACCAGCTTGACAGTGGAACCCTCAATTCACCTTGCCCACTCCAGATGAGGGGTTAACCTGAAGCCTATCTAACGTCTCAGATACTCTGACATTATTTCAAAGAGATGTTCTCCCCTGTGTACTTTTTCCTTTAATCAACGTGTTCTGGGCACTCTGTCACAAGGCCATTTACATTGTGCACAAATTGACTCCACATCCATTGCCTGTAAGGATCTCTGGAATTCTTGACAGTCGTGAAAGGTGGTCAATTAAATACAAAATCATTCTTACTTCTCCCCTCCACATCCCTCACCAGGCGCAGTGGCTTAGTGGTTATCACTGCTGTCTGACAAAACCAGGGACCTGGTTCAATCCCACCCTTGGGTGACTGTCTGTAGGGAGTTTGCACGTTCTCCCCATGTCTGCATGGGTCCAAAGTTGTGCAGGTTCAGTGGATTAGCAATGATAAATTCCTCCATAGTGACCAGAGATGTGCAGGCTAGGCAGATTAGCCATGGGAAGTATAGGGTGTGGGTTTGGTTCTGGGTGGGATATCCTTTGGGTGGTCAAGGCAGATTTGATGGGGTGAATGGCCTCTTTCCAAACTATTGGGATTCTATACTCCACCTGAGATTGGTCTGGAAATTAATCCCCAGGGAACTATTGGAAACTCCCAGAAGAAGCTTCACTCAGAGTGTTTAAATAAATGATGACTTTCCATAAAAGATTTCTTCACGTACCTTTCATTTATTTAGTTACAAATATATTTAAGACAATTAAAGATAGGCTCCAAATGGGCTTGAAAAGTCTTATTGGATTGTAGTTGGTGTGGGAAGGGTTGGGGGCTGAGGATGAACAGATTAGGTGACCAATGGAGGGAGATAGGAGATCATGTGATGAAATCCCCAGGAATACATCAAACAGAGTTGGTAACCCAACCCACGTGGAGGAGACTGGTCTGTGAGGAAGGTTAATATGGTCTAGGGAAATTATCGGCATTAGATCAGAACATTGTCAGAAATAGGGAAAGCAGGAAGCCATTTTACCCCTTGAATCTGCTCCATTGTCCAGTAAGTTCATGGATGATCAGGTAGTGGTCTCAGTTCCACTCTCCGGGCTCTTTATAACCCTTGACTCCCTGGTTGATCAAACTCTAACTCAACCTTGAATAGATCCAATGCCTCAGACTCCACTAGGAAAAAGAATTTCTGCATCTCCTGACCTTCTGAGAGAAGAAATTCCTTTTCAACTCCATCCTAATTGGGAGACTCTAGATCCCACGATGGCAGGAAACATCCTCTCAGTCATGTCACTGGGGAGTCTGCTCAGAATTGTGCATGTTCCACTTAGTCCACCGCATATTTCTTCCAAAACTCCAAAGATCATAGGTATGGCCTGCTCAGTGTTAAAACAAGAGAAAGTGAGGACTGCAGATGCTGGAGATCAGAGTCGAGAGTGTGGTGCTGGAAAAGCACAGCAGGTCAGGCAGCATCCGAGGAGCAGGAGAATTGACGTTTCGGACGTAAGCTCTTCATCAGGACTTATGCCTGAAACGTTGATTTTCCTGCTGATCAGATGCTGCCTGACCTACTGTGCTTTTCCAGCACCACTCTCGACAATGTTAAAACAAACCTATAATCCCAGGAAACATCTTTTCTATCTGTAACTGGTGGGCTTCCATTTTAAATTGGCAAGGAAAAAACAAAGTGTTTGAAAAATAATGTTTTTGATCTTTTTGGGTGAAACTGACAGGAGTACTTCTTTCAGGCCTCATGAGTAAACTGGAGGTTCCCCCTCGGCATAAGTGAGGATGGCAGACGCTGGAGATCAGAGACTAGATTAGAGTGGTGTTGGGAAAGCACAGCAGGTCAGGCAGTATCCGAGGAGCAGGGAAATCACCACTCTAATCTAGACTATAGGTTTCCCCTGTCTCGGATCTCCCTCACTCCTGCCTCTCCCTCACTTGGGTATGCCTTCCCAGTGGCCTTGGATCCCTGGCAGGAAGTGAGGACCAGGGAGCTATGAGGAATGTGGCAAGGTCGTTGGTAGAGCTCTTGTTATGTAGGATCGAGCCTGCAGTAGTGGACATACAAAACATGAAGGGAGATGGGCTACTGTCATGGGCAGCTAATGGGAAGTAAGCAAGGATGAGTCTAACAAGTGATTGGATAGAAGTGTCATCATACAGGAACCACTTACCTCCAATGATGTGTTCACATACCTTGCCTTTTAACCCAGTGTACATCATACTTCGCTTCACAGAAACATAATTAGATAATTTATTTTTACTCATTCATGGATGTGAGTGTTGCCGGCTGAACCAGCATTTGTTGCTCATCCCTAACTGCCCAGAGGACAGTTAATAATCAACGACATTGCTGAGGGTCTGGAGCCCCACATGTAGGCCAGAGGTGGAGCAGACTCAATGGGCTGAATGGCCTATTTTTCCCCCTATGTCTTAAGGCCTTTTAAATGTATTCAGGGTTGAGATAGATAGGTTTCCAGTCAGCTGGGGAATCAGGAGTATTGGGGAAAGGCAGGAAAATGGGGTTAAAGATTATTATATCAGCCATGACCTTATTGATGGATGAAGCAGGGTCAAAGGGCCGAATGGCCTATTTCTGGTCCTATGTCTTAAGGTCTTACAAGTAAATTCAAGGCTTGAGATAGATTTTTAACCAACAAAGGAATCAAGGGTTGTGGGGGAAAAGGCAGGGAAGTGGATTTGAGGATTATCGGATCAGCCACGATGTGATTGAATGGCAGAGCAGAATTGATGGTCTGAACGGCTTACTTCTCCTATATTTATCCAGTAAAGAACGCTTCCTTCCTTCAAGGACATTTGTGAAGTAGATGGTTTTTCTGAATTGACACTGGAACAACAGAGGGGACGCTTGGACAGATGATCAACCATTTGTTGAGAGAGGTAGGTTTCCAGGAACAGAGATAGGAGAGGCAGAAAGGCTGCAAGGAGAAGGGAAGGAGTTGCAGAGGCTGGGCCTGACGTAGTTGAAGGCTCGGCTGCCAATAGCTAGAGTGAAGCAGGCAGGGAATCCACAAGAGGCCGGAATGGAAGGAGTGCAGTGGTCAGGGCTGGCCTCTTCAGCAATTTCTGATTTTATCTGGGAGGGTTGTTGAGCTGCAAGAGGTTCACTGATAGGGATGGGTGAGACCATGGAGGGATTTGAACACAAGAATCAGATTATTCAAACCCACAGTGAGCACAAATACAAATTTATGTGACACACTGAATCTAATAAAGTCAGCACTTTTTTTGCTCAGTTCAGAAAAAAAATGTTGGTCTTAAACATAGAGGAAACAATCACAACTAGTGCTGTCAGCAGTTTAAACAGTGGCAACTTCCCACTAGAGGGCAGAGTGAACTCTAAAAGCTAAGTTCAATTAGAATGAAGTAGCGATTCTCTCAGACTACGTTTAACTCACTCTCTATGCTGTCCCAGCTAACCTGAAACAATATCTGGGTTTCAACTGATAGCCCTACACTGGGGAACTAAATGCAAACACATATCCTGCCTTACGTATGAAATAGGGACAGGATCAGGCTACTCAGCCCTTTGAGCCAGTTCCACCATTCAATGTGGTCATGGCAAAGTTTCCCAGCTCAGTGTCCTGATCCTGCCTGGATTGCAAACTAGAAATTAGCACCTGTGCTCAATGCTCCCTTTAAAATGAAAGGATTTCGTGGGATTCACTGGGCTGATGCATGCAATTTTTTTTCACAATGCAGCTGTTTTACTCAAGTCAGCCACTTTTCAGAATGCTTTTGAGATGGTTGATGGAGTTGATGGGCTAGGTAGGGAGGAACCACTCCTTCTGGTGGTCCAGAACCATGGGCACCTTATCAGTTGTTGAGGGCTAACATTAGAAAATACTTTACTGTAGTGGAGATCTTGCACCTACACCCCTACTACCTCTCCAAATAAACTGCAAAGGTCGGGTGTCAATTGAAAATTTCAAGGCTGGGATTGATCGATGTTGGTTAGGCAAAAGGATTGCGAGTTAATGGAATGAAGATGCAGACTCGCTGTGATCTAATGGAGTCGCGGAAGAGGGGCTGAATAACCTCCTTCCGAACATAAGTGGGGAGAAATTTGGAGGGAAATGGACGGGGCAAAAATTGAAACAAGTGCACTGTACTACAGAGAGGTTAATGAGAGGATTGCAGATGCGAATGGATTCTTATACCAGATTGCCAAATGGTCTAGGTAAAGCCTAACTTTTGAAAACAGAGAGAAATAGAGGGAACAACAAAACACTGTCTGCAAAATCTCCCATGGCCGTAATGTGAGGCAAAGAGCACAACAGCAGCCTAACACAGATCCTGCAGTCAAAGGAAGACTACTTAATGCTTTGTCTGCAGATGCTTATTCCATCCCTGCCAGATCCCTGATTTCCATTGTTAAGTAATACTGCAGTCAATACCTGCATTCTCTTGTTGAGGACGTAATAAACTAAAAGAGGGAGGAAAGCCATGCATCATTGAATTATTGCTGGAATACAGCGTAGTGCCTTATTTACAATATCAACATTCACTCAATTCCCCAAATTGTCATTTCTCAAGTGACCCTTGCACTGCAACAACAACAAAAAGGAACCATAATGGTGCTTAAAAAATTAATTCTGAGCTTTTAGGAATTCAAAACAAACTCCCATCTGTTTCAGTGATGTTTGTGACTTGTAAAACTATGGCATAAATAAATAAATGCATAAATTGTTAAATACATAAATAGTTCAATACATAAATAGTTAAATACATAAATAGTTACGTAAACTTAAAAGAAACATTACTTTCTTCAAAGTGGCAAGCGCTTTGGCAACACAGGGGTTAATAATCCATGGCTCATAGGTGATTGGCTCAATAAAAGCAAAGGGGCACAATTTCATGGAAAGGGTGTTCAGTTGGCATGTTCACAGTGCAGTGTGGGTAACACTGAAACACACATCAGCAAATTCCATCTCTGTGACACAGCTTGGGGAAATTACAGAGCTCCTCTCCCTGTCAGAAACACTGCTCCATGAAAAGTGCACCTCTTTGTTATCAAGAACAATAATACATAATCATAACAATATTTTACAATGTTCAAATACAGTAGAATCCAGTTATAGTGGTTGATTCAAAACCTGCATTCCTGTAGCACATTTCACCCTCCCTGGGGAACCACAAAGCACTTCACAGCCAATGACCTACTGACAAAGTATGATCAATATTAGCACAATTTGCAATGCAGGAGGCATCCCCAACTGATTGCTATGACTGGTTGAGTAGGTAGTCGATTCCATGTGGTTACCACTGGCTCAGCAGTTAAGCTAAATTATATTCCCAGGAAATCTGGAACTTAGAACATACCTACACAAGTTATATTCATCATGGCGGTAATAAATTTACCAGTGATTCAACAAACCTGGTCAGTGTGCCTTCTACATAGAAGGAAAACTAAAACAAAATATCAGTCCTAAATAGGCTCTCAAATGATGAGGGAATTTTATGAGATAAGTTGGAGATGCTGCATTTTGATAGGCAGAATAAAGAGACTAGAAATTCCCTAGAGAAAATTTAAAATGGGGTCATGCATAAAAGGGATTTAGAGGCATCCAGACATATTACTAAAAGAAGGCATGCAATTTCATTTTTTTTTTACATGGGATAAGGGCATCACTGACAAGGCCAGTATTTGTTGTCCATTCCTAATTACCCTGGAACTGAATGGCTTGCTAGGCTATTTGATGGAGGAGTTAAAAGGCACCATAATGCTGTGGGTATGGAGTCATATGTAGGCCAGACCAGGTAAGGATGACAGATTTCCTTCCCTAAATGACTTAGTAAACCAGATGGTTTTGTTTTTTCGTGACACCAATGGCTTTATTGTCACCATCATTAAGAATAGCTTTCAATTCCAGAGCTATTAATTGAATTTAAATGCCAATTGCTGGTCATGGTGGGATTTGAACCTAAGCATTAGGTGGGGCCCTCTGGATTACCAGATCAGTAACATTACCACTGAATCACCAAATACTCCAGGAGGACATGTAAACTGAAATGAAGCACATTTATAGATGAATAAAATTGGAAAGTAGAGAAATCATGCTATATCTGTTTAGAATAGTGTATTAAGGGATGAAAGAGGACAGATAGTTAGAGACAGTTTAGCCAGGACTTGACAAAGTAGTGGGAGAAGTTTGAATCTCTAAATGCCCTTCTCTTCCTCTTAAGGGAGGGAGGTAGAGAGGGCAAAAATGTAAAATCTTAGGTACTCTACATATCATATATTCTGCACAGGACTGGTCTCCATGTTATGGAGAGGATGTAGAGGCACTGAATAAGGTGCAATAAGGTTTCGTGTGGATGGGATCAGAACTGAGATTGTACAACTATCATCAAAAGCTCACTTTAATGTTAACTATTACCTTATTTCTTTTTTTTTGTATGTACAATGATGGTCTGTAATGCTTAACATTTTAAACTTTGTTTCTCTCTTTTACTACTTTAAACCTTAAGTTTTTTGTCCCAAGATATCTTTGTCCCTAAGGTGGCGATGCGTGTGGCAACGTTTCACAGTACTCCTGTAATTGTGCACACATGACAATAAAATGTAATTCTATAAGCTGGATCCTTCAAATTATGAACCAATTTGATAGGTTTGCAAAAAAAGCTGTTTCCAATGTGGGGTAAGTTTAAAACTTGGGGTGATCAATAGTCACCAATAAGGGAGTTCCAGGGAAGTTTATTCTAAAAGCGAGTAAAATGTGGAATATGATACAGAAGGCGTAGTCAAGGCAAATAAGTTCATAGGTTTAAGGGGAAGCTAGAAAGGAATATGGAAGACAGAGGAATAAAAGGTTATGCTGATGTAGTCTGGAGAAGTTCAGTGAGAGGAAACTTGTGAGAACTAATTGGGCCACTGGCCTTCCTATAAATGGTCAATTCTACCTTTGGATGAATATATCTTGCAGAAATATGCCCTGTGTTCAGAATCCTGTGTTCCATACCTACCCAAAGAAGACTTCTGCATTGTCCTGCTGACTGTCAAAATTAGCAGCTAGCTTTATTTAACACAAGGTTCTGGCACCAGAATGCTTAGTCACAGAAGGCTCAACTGACCCACATGGTCACTGTAGGTAGATTCTACTGTAGATTAATTCAATAACGTGGCACAATGTATTAGTTTTCGGTTGATAAAAAATATTCAGCCTTAACACATAATACTTGCTGATGGGTCAATCCTGGGGAAAACACCAGAAACATTGCATTGTCTTCAGGTCAGTGAAAAAAATTACCCTTTTGAAAAAGTCGAGTACCATTCAATCGCTGTGGAAGATGCAATAAATATATCCCGTCCTGTAGCAAAGAGCAGCATAAAAAATACAAGAGGTCATCTTTGCGTGTGTGTGCATGTGTCTGTATGTGCATGCATGCATGGCACATGATGTTGACATGTTCTAGAAAAGTGGGGAGTGTGCGTGCATATGTGTCCCTGTGTGCATATGCAGATGTATGTGTGCATGCACACATGCCTATTTGTCAATGTGCATGTATCTGCATGCGCATGCATGTGCCTGTATGTTTAATGCACAGGTGCATGGTTGCACATATGTCATTGGCATGTTCTGGGAGACTGACTATTCTTGCGTGTGGCGTACATGTTCCCGGTGTAGCTGTGCACGTGCACGCACCTGCCTGTTTATACAGGTATTTGTGCATCTAAGTCATCATGATCCCATTGCTTTCACTTCATGAGTTCCTCCTCCCAAACCTGGTTGAAAGGAGTGTTTCCAAAAATCCTGGTGGGTGCACGGCAAAAAAAATATAATCTTTATGTCATGCCACAACTTTGAAGAGAGGGTTGCAGTTTTTTTTTCTTTTTAGAGCAAATCCAGCATATATTAATTTTAAAAAAAACATGTTAGGAAGTAATCTCAAGAAGTATTGCTTTGAGGTGGAGAGAAGTTGTCATTCCTCGCCTTTAGGAGGTTTTGCATTCTTATTTGCACGTCTCTCATTTACCGCATTTCACATTTAGGAGGTTTTGCAACTTCTAGTTTTGTACGTCTCTCATTTATTTCATTCCACGATGAATAAGTTTGCAATTTATATTTTGTACGTTTCCTATCTTGTTCCATATTTGGAGGTGTTGCATTTTTAAATTTTGCACGTCTTGCATTTATCTCAATCCACATTTAAGAAATTTTGCACTAATATTTTTGCACGTCTCTCTATTTTATTCCATGTTTGGGGGGGAGGGGGTTTGCATTTGTACTTTTGTATGTCTGATTCCGTGTGTAGGAGATTTTGCATTTTGTATTTTTGCATGTCTCTCTTCTATCTCACGCCCCCTCATTTATGAGGCGATGCATTTTTTTGGAATCTCTCTCAGGACTCCCCCTCTTGGGGACCCTTGAAGCAGGCAGACTCGTAGTGCTTATTCAGGTAGGACTTGAGGGCGAATGTCTTGTTGCAGCGCTTGCAGCGGAAGTGCTTGAAGGCCGAGTGGGTCTGCATGTGAGCTCGCAGGTTGGAGCGGTCAGCGAACGCCTTGCCGCAGTGGGCACAGCCAAAGGGTTTCTCGCCGGTGTGTGAGCGGAGGTGACCCTGCAGCAGCCAGGGCCGGCTGAAAGCCTTGCCGCAAGTGCCGCACTTGTGCTTGAGGTCGTGAGTGAGGACGTGCATGGCCAGGGCGGGCATGGAGACGTAGACCTTGGCGCAGGTCGGGCACTTGCGGGCGAGCTGGCTGTCCAGGCTGCGGTGGGTCTGCTTGTGGCGGCTCAGGTTGGACGAGGTGGCGTACGTCTTGCCGCACTCCCCGCAGCGGTGCCGCTGTCCCGGCTGCCTCCCCCCACCGCCGCCGCTCCTCCTCCTTGACCGGCCGTCCGTGATGAAGAAGGCGTCCATGCTGTAGCCCTCGCTGACCGCCGCCTCACCGCTGAAGTAGCCGTTTGCCAGCCCCGAGCGAGGGCTGTCCGGCTCCAGCCCCAGCCCCAGCCCCTCCGGCTCCCCATACACCTCGTCGACTTTGGTGAAGACAGGCTGGGGTGCAGTCAGACTCTCCCCTCGGCTCTCATACACCGCTGATGGGCTGATGTAGCTGTGAATATAACCTTGAGACAGAGAGACGGGCAGGGAAAAGCAATTAATTCACAGGGATATAGAGCACTTTTAGAATACTAACTTCAATTCTGGTCTCCCTGCTATAGGAAAGATGTTAGAGACAAAAAAAAACTACAGATGCTTGAATTCAAGGTAGACAGGCAGGAGACTGGAAGAACACAGCAAGCCTGGCAGCATCAGGAGGTGGAGAAGTCAATGTTTCCGTTGTAACCCTTCTTCAGGACTATGTGGTGGTGGTGAGCTGGGGGTGGGGGGAGCTGCAGATAAAGTGGATGACGGGGGCAGGGTGGTGAGGTGGGGATATGTGAAGACAGGTAAAACGTACAACCTGGTTGATCAATGGGCAGAATGAACCCGGTAGTTGACTGGCTGGGTGGAAAGGAGGGGGAGGGACTGGGAAGGGAGTTGGGGATGGGAAAGGAGGTTACTTGAAATTGGAGAACTCAATGTTGAGTCCTCCGGGCTGTAGGCTGCCCGGGCGGAAGATGAGGTGTTGTTCCTCCAATTTGCAGTTGGGTTCATTGAGGCAATGGAGGAGGTCAAAGGTGGTCATTTCGGAAAATGGAGTGGGAAGGGGAATTAAAATGGGAGCTGACTGGGAGGTCCGGTTGGCCCCTGCGGGCCCGGCTGAGATGCTTAGTTTACGTTCGGTCTCCCCGACGTAGAGAAGACCACATCGGGAGTACCTGATGCAGTAAACTAGATGGAAGAGAGGCAGGTGAACCTCTGTCTCACCTGGAAGGACTGTTTGGGGCCCTGGATAGAAGTGAGGGGATAGGGAGGTGGTGTATTGACAGGTTTTTAATCTTTTCCAGGGGAAGATATCTGGGGGTTCCAGGGTTGGTGGGGGGGGTGGGAAGTGTAGGGGGGTTGGTGGGGAGAGTGGTGCAAACCAAGGACTGTCGAAGGGAACGGTCCTTGCGGAAACCAGGGAGGAGTCCGGAGGGGAAGATGTTCTTGGTGGTGGGGTCTAGATGGAATTGGCGGAAGTGTTTAAGGATGATGCATTGGATGTGGAGACTGGTCAGGTGGTAGGTTAGGACAAGGGGGGTTCTGTCTTTATTGCATTTGGAGGGGAAGTTTAGAGCAGTGGAATGGGGAATGGAGGTGGTGTGGTGGAGGGCAGTCTGGATGACGGAGGGAGGAAAAGCACGTTGTTTGAAATAGGTGGACATCTGAGATGTTTGGGAGTGGAATGTCTCCTCACCTGAGCAGATGCAGTGGAGGCAGAGGAATTAGGAGAATGGGATGGAGTTCTTGCAGGATACTGGGTAGGAGGAGGTGTAGTCCAGGTAGTTATAGGAGTCTGTGGATTTTTAGTAAACATCCGACTGGAGACTGTTAACAGAGATAGAAATGGAGAGGTCAAGGAAAGGAAAGGAGGTGTCCGAGATGGACCAAGGGAATTTGAGAGCGGTGTGGAAGTTGTGGGAGAAGACGATGAACTGTTCCAGTTCAGCCTGGGTGCAGGACACTGCACCAATGCAGCCATCGATGTAATGGTGGAAGAGTTGGGGCACAGCGCCTGTGCAGATATTGAAGAAGGTCTGTTCGACATAACTGACAAAGAGGCAGGCAGAGCTGGGGCCCATCCGAGTGCCTACGGCCACCCTCTGGATTTGGATGAAATGGGAGGAGTTAAAGGACAAGTTATTGAGGGTGAGGACCAATTCGGTGAGGCAGTGGTGGATATTGATGGAGGGGGACTGGACAGGTGTATTGGACAGGAGGAAGCAGAGAGCCTGGAGGCCGTCCTTGTGGGGGATAGACATGTCCATAGTGAAGATAAAGCACTGGGGGCCAGGGAACTGGAAGTTACTGAAGATATGGAGAGCCTAGTTGGTGAAGCGGATGTAGGTGGGATGTGGCTGAGTCAAGGGGGGGAGGATGGAGTCAAGGTAGGATGAGATGAGTTCAGTGGGCCAAAACCATGCCACGATGATGGGTCAGCTGGGGTAGTTGGGCTTGTGGATCTGGGGGAGCAGATAGAACTGGGCAGTACGGGGCTGGGGGAATATGAGTTTGGAGGCAGTGGAGGAAAAGTCACCAGAGGCGGTGAGGGCAGGACAGTGTGAGTGACTTTGCCCTGATCGGTCACGGTAGGATTGTGGGCAAGGGGCTTGGCTCTTGGCCTCTGCGACATAGAGACCCATTCTCCAGACCCATGGAAAAGATGTTTTCAAACTTGCAAGGGTTCAGAAAGGATTTACAGCAATTATTGGAGCAAATTACTGCAGATGCTGGAATCTGTACTGAAAACCAAAAATGCTAGAAATCACAACAGGCCAGGCAGCTTCCATGGAGAGAGAGCAAGCTAATGTTTCAATTTAGATGACTCAAAATGTTAGCTTTTAGTTTAGGTTTTAGAATACTGTGTTCAGTTCTGGTCTCCCTGTTATAGGAAAAATGTTGTTAAACTTTGAAAGGGTTCAGAAAAGATTTACAAGGATGTTGTCGGGGTCAGAGGGTTAGAGCTATAGGGGGAGGCTAAATAGGCTGGGGCTGTTTTCCGGATTAGTGGTGCTGGAAGAGCACAGCAGTTCAGGCAGCATCCGAGGAGCTTCGAAATCCAGGCAGCATCCGAGCAGCGGAGGCTGATGGGTGACCTTATGGATGTTTATAAAATCATGAGGGGCATGGATAGGGTGAATAGTCAAGGTCTTTTTTACAAGGGAAGGGAGTCCAAAACTAGAGGGCATAGGTTTAAGATGAGAGGGGTAAGATTTAAAAAGGACCTGAGCGGCAACATTTTCAGAGGGTGGTGGGTGTATGGAAGGAACTAACAGAGGAAGTGGTGGAGGCTGGTACAATTGCAACATACAAAAGGCATCTGAATGGGTATATGAATAGGAAGGGTTCAGAGGGATATGGGCCAAATGGTGGCAAATAGGACCAGATTAATTTAGGACGTCTGGTCGGCATGGATGAGTTGGACCGAAGGGTCTGTTTCTGTGCTGTACATCTCTATGGCACTCCGAATAGGAGCAGAAGGGGATTTTGAGAAGCCTTTTCACTCAGAAGAAGGTGGTGGGAATCTGGAATACTGTGCTTGGAGTGGGGCGGGAGGGGTAACTGAGGTAGGAAACTTCACAGGTTCTGTCACTTCACAAATCTAATCAAACAGCATGGCTTTGCGCAAGGGAAATTGTGTCTGAATAATTTATTAGTGTTTCTAGAAGACAGAGCGAGTATTTGGAGCTCCCATCTGTGGGACCAGAGGCCTTGTGTAGAAGGGTGAGATCGATAGATTCATGATCCTATTTCTCGTGGTCCAATGATCTTAACATCTAAAAAATATGTGGTTGAGCACTTCAAACATCATAACACTCAATGCTATGAGTCAAGTGCTGGATAGTGGGATCACTGTAGGTTGGTGGAGGTTGTAGGTGGAACAAGCTAACATTTCCAATGTAGGTTGAAGGGCCTCATTTATGCTATATTACTTTACAAGTAGGCCATTCAGCCCTTAAAACCAACTCTGCCATTCAATATGATCACGATTAATCATCCTATTCTCTGATCTGTTTCTGATTTCACCAGATATCCTTGCTCCCTTGAGTCTTTAGAACTATACCTAACTCCTTCTTGAAAACCTTCATGGTTTTGTCCTCAGTCACTTTCCACAGGCTTCACTATCTTGGTGAAGAGATTTTGGCTTTTGGTTAACGTTTCATCAGAACTGAGAAAATTAAGAATGCAATAAGTTTGCAGATGATACAAAGGTAGGTGGAGTGTCAGGCAGTATTGAGGAAGTGGGAAGGCTGCAGAAGGACTTGGACAGGTATAATATAATGTGGTAAACTGTACACATTTGAAGGAAAAATGTAGGCATAGACTATTTTCTAAATGGGGAAGGGCTTCCGAAATCTTAGTCTTAGTTTGGAATTCTCTTAAAGTTAATATAGTATCCCTACAGTGTGGAAAGAGACCATTTGCTCCATTGAGTCCACAATGACCCTCCAAAGAGCATCTGACACAGGCAGCCCTGCCACCCTATCCCCATAACCCAAGCCAACCCACTTGCACATCTCTAGACACTATGGGACGATTTCGTATGGCCAAACCACCTAACCGGCAAACCTTTGCACTGTAGGGGAAAACTGGAGCACCCGGAGGAAACCCACACAGGTGCTGATAGAATGTATAAGCTCAACACAGACAGTCCAGGCTGAAATGGAACCTGGGTCCATGGCGCTGTGAGGTATTAGTGCTCACCACTGGGCCACAGTGCCACCCAGTCATTCAGATTCATTTGGCAGTTGAGAAGGCATATGCAACTTTTGCAATCATTACAAGAGCAGAGATACGCAGCCTCAGCAGTACAAGTCTCTGGTCAGACCAAATTTGGAATATTGTGAGCAGTTTTGGGTTCTGTATCAAAGGAAGGATGTGTTGATATTGGAGACGATTCCAGAGGAGGTTTACAAGAGTTGATCCCAGGATTGAAGAGCTTGTCATCTGAGGAGCAGCTGAGAACTCTGGGTCTCTGCAAGAGACGTTTAGAAGGTTGAGGGGCCATCCAGTTGAAACTTACACAATAATGAGAGGCCTGGATAGGATGGATGTGGAGTAGATGTTTCTACTAGTAGGAGAGACTAGGACCCGAGGGCACAGCCTCAGAGTGAAGGACCAACCCCTGAGAACTGAGATGAGAGGAAGTTTCTTCAGCCAGAAGGTTGTCAATCTGTGGAACTCATGGCCACTGAAGGTTGTGGACGCCAAGTCATTGAGTGTATTTAAGTCAGAGGTCGGTTGGTTCTTGATTGGCAAGGGCACCAAGGGTTATGGGGAGAAGGCTGAAGAATGGGATTGAGAAACATCAGCCATCATCAAATACTGGAAAAGACTCGATGGGCCAAAAGGCCTAAATTTGCTCCCAAGTTTTATGGTCTTATGGTTTTGGGCAAGGGAAAGGCAGAAAGAAGGACAAAAGGATGACGGGGGACAAGAAAGATGAAATGGCAGAGAGGATTAATAGTGCAAAGGCAAAGGGAATGGTAATGAGACAAGACAAAAACGAAATGATCTTTAGAGGAGGTGTGAATGGCATGCGTTCATGATGGCATACATCCTGCCACACTCTACATCACAATAGTTCCAGGTCACCACCTCACCCCTCACCCACCTCCCCACCTTGATCAGCCAGTGTACCTCCTTGGGGAATGCCATTCATAACTTCTCCTGTCACAATTTTTCCAATTCTGATTAACAGTCACAGACGTGAAATATTCATCCTGTTTCTCCTCTGCAAATACTACCTGGGCTGGTCAGTCTTTCCAACATTTTCTGTCTTTCTTTCAAGACTTCATGCTGAGACACGCCTAACCATCTGCATTAAACAGCACCAATAGTATTTGATGCATAGCACTGTTGGACCACAGCAGCAATGTTTTCATGACCAGATGATCCTTTCTGTGATGCTAGTTAGGTGACAAATATTTACCACACACTACAGGGTAGGTCCACCTTCCCCCCCACCCCCCCTGCTCATCTGCAAAATAGTGTCCAAAGATCATTTGAGTCCACCAGAGAGGGCAGACAGAGTCACCATTTAATGTCTGCTTTGAAAGATGGCATCTCCAAAGGGGCAGCCTTCCCTCTGCATTGTAATGGAATTGTAAACTGAGATTAGGTTTAATGTTTCGGCGTGGGACTTAGACCATAAGACCACAAGACGTAGGAGTGGAAGTAAGGCCATTCGGCCCATTGAGTCCACTCCACCCTTTAGTCATGGCTGATGGGCATTTCAACTCCATGCACTCTCCCTTAGTCCTTAATTCCTTGCGAGATCAAGAATTTATCAGTCTTGGCCTTGAAGACATTTCATGCCCCAGCCTCCACTGCACTCTGTGGCAGTGAATTCCACAGGCCCACCAGTCTCTGGCAGAAAACATGTCTCCTTATCTCGTTCTAAATTGACCCCCTCTAATTCTAAGGCTGTGCCCACGGGTCCTAGTCTCCCCCCCTAAGGGAAACAACATCCCAGTGTCCACCCTTTTTAAGCCATGCATTATCTTGTAAGTTTCTATTATTTCTCCCCTCAACCTTCTAAACGCTAATGAATACAATCCCAGGATCCTCAGCCATTCATTGTATGTTAGGCCTACTATTGCAGGGATCATCCGTGTGAATCTCTACTATACTCGCTCCAGTGCCATATGTCCTTCCTGAGATGTGAGACCCAAAACTGGGCACAGTATTCTAAATGGGGCCTAACTAGAGCTTTATAAATTCTTAGAAGCACATAGCCGCTTTTATATTCCAACCCTCTTGAAATAAATGACAAAACCAAATGACTTGAAATCAAATTTCAAGGCTTTGCACCATGACTGCTGCCCATTAACCTGGCTCCATAATTCTAGAATTGTACAGCACAGATAGAGACCAGTTGGCCCATTATGCCCATGGTAGATCTCTCGAAGAGTGACCCAAAAAATTTTCATTACTCTGTTCTTTTCCAATATCTTTTCCAAAAATATCCTACGCTGTTAAGATTTAGTACTGAATCTTCTACAACTCATCAAGGTCTTTTTTTCCGGGGATGGGGAGTCCAAAACCAGAGGGGCATAGGTTTAAGGTGAGAGAGGAAAGGGACCTGATGGCCAACGTTTTCATGCAGATGAAGTGGTGCGTGTATGGAATGAGCTGCCAGAGGAAGCGGTGGAGGCTTGAACTATATTTTAAAAGGCATCTGGATCAGTATATGAACAGGAAGGGTTTAAAGGGTGATGGACCAAGTGCTGGCAGATGGGACGAGGTTAGTTCAGGATATTTGGTCAGCATAGGTGAATTGGACTGAAGGGTCTGTTTCCATGCTGTTTATCTCTTTGACTCTATAATTCTTTGTGGTAGTGTATTCGAGAACATCATAATTCACAACTGAGAGAAGAAAAAACCTCATTGCTGCATCCTGCATTTTTATGTTTTCCAGGTACTAAGCCTCCGAGCAGTGGAAATAGCTTCTCCTCATTTATTCTCCCCAACCCACTTCTATTAAGTCTCCCTCAACCTTCACTGCCCTGAAGAGAACAACCAAAGGTTCTCTAGTCGGTCAAGCCAACATGTCATTTGAATAATCAATTTGACAGGCTGGGCTCTTTTCCCAACTCTCATTCTTCATGTTCACAGCAAGATGCAGATTCAAAAGACAGATTTGTATCTTGGGTGAACCTGAAGGTCCACTGTAACGTGCCATGAATGGCATTTGTGTCACTCTTTCACTGCAATATACTGTACCTGGCATTGCACGACTTGTCACTAATTAACTCTTGTCTGTAGAAGTAAACAGCAAGGTCATATCAAACAAGTTAAAACTACTCATCAAATCTGGAGAATCTTCCAGCACAGAAGGAGACCAATTGGCCCATCACACCCATTCCAAACCTTAGAGCTGTCTAATTGGCCTCAAGCCCAGATCTTTTTGGTACACCCAAATATTTCCTTTTCAAATATCTACCTTCTACTGGAAGCTGCTTTCATTAATCTTTCAGCCAAACCATTCCAAATCATCACAGCATGCTGCTTTTAAAAAACCTCCTCTGCTGTCTTGCTAATTGTAGAAGCAATTCTATCAAACAAAACCAAGCCATGGTAGGGACCTATTAGGTCAGTCTCGATGACCTGAAGCTTATTTAAAGAGATATGTTTTAAAGACTATGCTGAAGAAGAGAGGGTTAACAGGTTTGGAGGAGATTTCCAGTGCTTTCTGCCCTCCTAACTGAAAGAATGGTCAACAATAATGGGGTGATTAAGGGATGAAGAAAGTGAGGACTGCAGATGCTGGAGATCAGAGCTGAAAATGTGTTGCTGGAAAAGCGCAGCAGGTCAGGCAGCATCCAAGGAGCAGGAAAATTGACATTTCGGGCATCAGCCCTTCTTCAGGAATGAGGAAAAGAAGGGCTGATGCCCGAAACGTCGATTCTCCTGTTCCTTGGATGCTGCCTGACCTGCTGCGCTTTTCCAGCAACACATTTTCAGCTCTGATTAAGGGATGCTCAAGAGTCTAGAATCAAAAAAGTGTATCGACCCTAGAAAGTTGGGGGACTAGAGATTGAAAGAATTGATGATGAGAATTTCAAGGTAGGCCAACTTCCGTTTGATTGATTGACTTAAACTGATGATAGTCTAGATTAGAGTGGTGCTTGAAAACCACAGCAGGTCAGGCAGCATCTGAGGAGCAGGAAAATCGACGTTTTGGGTAAAAGCCCTTCATTAGGAATGAGGATAGCTTTGGCAAACAGAATTCAGGAGAATCCAAAGGGTTTTTACAAAAACAAGAACAAAACGGTAACTAGGGAGAGAATAGGGCCCCTCAAAGATCAGCAAGGCAGCCTTTGTGTGGAGCCGCAGAGAATGGGGGAGATACTAAACAAGTATTTTACATCATTATTTACTGTGGAAAAGGACATGGAAGATATAGAATGTAGGGAAATAGATGGTGACATTTTAAAAATGTCCATAATACAAAGGAGGAAGTGTAGGATGTCTTGGAATGCATGAAGGTGGATAAATCCCCAGGACCTGATCAGGTGTACCCTAGAACTCTGTGGGAAGCTAGGGAAGTGATTGCTGGGCCTCTTGCTGTGACATTTGTATCATCAATATTCACAGGTGAGGTTGGCTAATATGGTGCCACTGTTTAAGAAGGGTGGTAAGGAGAAGCCAGGGAACTATAGACCAGCGAGCGTGATGTCAATGGTGGGCAAGTTGTTGAAAGGAATCCTGAGGGACAGGATGTACATGTATTTGGAAAGGCAAGGACTGATTACAGATAGTCAACATGGCTTTGTGTGTGGGACATCATATCTCACAAACTTGATTGAGTTCTTTGAAGAAGTAACAAAGAGGATTGATGAGGGCAGAGCAGTAGATGGGATCTATATGGACTTCAGTAAGGCATTCGAAAAGGTCCCCATGGGAGAGTAGTGAGCAAGGTTATATCTCATGGAATACGGGGTGAATTAGCTATTTGGATACAGAACTGGCTCAAAAGTAGAAGACAGAGGGTGGTGGTGGAGCGTTGTTTGTCAGACTGGAGGCCTGTGACCAGTGGAATGCCACAAGGATCGGTGCTGGGTCCTCTACTTGTCATCATTTATATAAATGGTTTGGATGTGAGCATAAGAGGTACAGTTAGTAAGTTTGCAGATGACTCCAAAATTGGAGGTGTAGTGGACAGTGAAGAAACTTACCTCGGATTACAACAGGATCTTGATCAGATTGTCCAATGGGCTGAGAAGTGGCAGATGAAGTTTAATTGAGATCAATGCGAGGTGCTGCATTTTGGGAAAGCAAATCTTAGCAGGACTTATACACTTAATGGTAAGGTCCTAGGGAGTGTTGCTGAACAAAGAGACCTTGGAGTGCAGGTTCATAGCTCCTTGAAAGTGGAATTGCAGGTAGATAGGATAGTGAAGAAGGTTTTTGGAATGCTTTCCTTTATTGGTCAGAGTACTGAGTACAGGAGTTGGGAGGTCATGTTGTGGCTGTACAGGACATTTGTTAGAACACCGTTGGAATATTGTGTGTAATTCTGGTCTCCTTCCTAACGGAAAGATGTTGTGAAACTTGAAAGGGGATGGAAAAGATTTACAAGGATTTTGCCAGAGGTGGATGATTTGAAATAAAGGGAGAGGCTGAACAAGCTGGTGCTGTTTTCTCTGGAGCATCGGAGGCTGAGGGGTGACCTTATAGAGGTTTACAAAATTATGAGGGGCATGGATAGGGTAAATAGGCAAAGTATTTTCCCTGGGGTAGGGGAGTACAGAACTAGAGGGCATAGGTTTAGGGTGAGAGGGGGAAGATATAAAAGAGACTGATGGGGCAACGTTTTCACACAGAGGGTGGTACGTGTATGGAATGAGCTGCCAGAGGAAGTGGTGGAGACTGGTACAATTGCGACATTTAAGAGGCATTTAAATTGGTATATGAATAGGAAAGGTTTGGAGGGATATGGGCCAGGTACTGGCAGGTGGGACTAGATTGGGTTGGGATATCTGGTCGGCATGGACGGGTTGGACTGAAGAGTCTGTTTCCATGCTGTACATATCAATGACTCTATGACTTGCATATTTTGATTTTCCTTTATAGGGTAGCATTTATTGTCCATCTCTAATTACCCAGAGTCAACCACGTTGCCATGGGTCTAGTGTCACATGTAGTGCAGACCAGAAACAGACATTAAAGAACATGAGTGAATCAGATACAACATGGTTTTACAACATGGTTGATACTCACACTAATTTGAAACCAGATTTATGCATGCAGAGGTATCTCATTGATAATGGGGGTTTGCTGATGCAATTAAAGAAAAGCAAGCTATCCATCTATATAGCGACTTACACAACCTCAGGACATCACACAGCACATTACAGTTAATTACATACTTTTTGAAATGTAGACACTATTATAATGTAAATCTCCTGGTAGCTAATTTGTACACAGCAAGCTCCCAACCCAGCAATGTGATCTTTTTGGTTTTTTTTCAGTTATGTTGATTAAAGGACAAATGTCTGAAATAAAGTGGTCAGACAATTGACTGCACTCATTTTTCTACATATTCCAATTATCTTGAGATGAGTTTTAGCATTTGCTAATTGCAATTTTAAAAATGCGTTTATTTTAAATTCACAATATTCAAAAATCTCAGATGGAGCCATATATTTAATTTTCAGAACAAGGCTGGGATTTTATATTTCCAACATTATGATAAAGAGTGTTTTATTGACTGTAAAGAACTTTGAGACAATTAAAGGTTGCAGCAACATTGTATAAATGCCAGTCATCTACTTCCTAATCCCAGGAACAATCCTGATGTCAATGGTACTGAAACACAGTGTGAAAAATCACTTGAGTTTACGAGTTTTGATGGTGTGTCAAGATTGGTCTTAGTGACTCTCCTGATCAGTTCAATAGCTTCTGCTGTTTCTCAGTTGACCACCAACTGAGTAAAGTGCAACTCCAAACATTCTCTGCGTATAAACCAAATTTGGAAGGTCAAAATCAATAAGTGGTCATCCACCACCTCATCAATGGGCAAATTAATCAGCATTCTGGTGGTGATAGAAAACTGACTCACAGGGGATAGCCATTAATTTCCTCACAACAGATTTCCTGCCTTGTCATAAGTTCCAACATTTACCCTGAACAAGCCAATACTCCAGTGATAAAGCTGTAAGTGCCAAATACCAACTTGTGCCAACTCTTTCAAGCTCCACTGGCATCATCATTTGTACAGCTCATCCTCTTCTGTCCCATCTGACTAGCATCCCCAAAGCAGATTATCTGGATATTTATCTCTCTCTCTCTCCCCCCACTTCCTTCTTTCTCCTTCTCCAACACTCTCCTCCCTCTCACCTCCTTACTCCTCCACCTCACAATCTCCCAAAGAGAAAAGATGAATTGCCCATTTCCTTCTCCAAAATCACTTCCAAACTCTCAGCTCTCTGTTGCTCACTAGTCTCACTGCTTCTGCCGATGTTGACCAGGTGATTGACTTCCTTGTTGTGGGTTTGGCCTCTCATCCCCACTGATCTCTCATTGTCTCCCGCACCTTGCCACTTGTTTCATGTATTCCCTGTTTTCACTCTCTTCATTCTGAGGATCAATCCAGTCACATTTTATCAGACTTGTCTTAAACAAGCAGACCAAATCTGTTCACCTGCCTACATTGCGTACCAATCTACATGGCTCCCATTCCAACAATGCCTCTCACTTTTAACTCTCTTGCCCCTGGTTTCAAACTCTTCTATTGCTTCCTGACCTCTGCAATCTCCTCCAATCCTATGACCCTATGACCCTTCATGAACTCTTGTACTCCTTCAGGTTTAGCCTCCTGAATATTCCCAATATTAAATACCTCACCATAAGCACCCATATCTTTAAAACTTAGGTGCTAAGATTTGGAATTCCATTCACAAGCCTGTCCACCTCTCTACCATACTCCTTCATAAACAGTCATTGACCATTCCTGTTTAACAATACTGGGGTGGCACAGTGGCTCAGTGGTTAGCACTGCTGCCTCACAGCACCAGGATCCTAGGTTCGATTCCAGCCTTGGGTGACTGTGTGGAGTTTGCATGTTCTCCCCGTGTCTGTGTGGGTTTCCTCTGGGTGCTCTGGTTTCCTTTCACAATCCAAAGATGTGCAGGTCAGATGAATTGGCCATGCTAAATTGCTCATAGAGTTAGGTGCATTCCTGAAAGGGAAATGGGTCTGGGTTGGTTACTCTTTGGAGGGTTGGAGTGGACTGGTTGGGCCAAAGGGCCTGTTTCCACACTGTAGGGAGTCTGAATCTGAATACTTCAACTTGTTCCTATGAATATATTATTGCCAATGTAGATTGGAAGTAGGAGTAGGCCATTTGGCACATCTAGCCTGCTCAGTCATCAACTAGGTCATGGCTGATCTACCTCAATGCCATTCTTCCACACAGTTCCCATATCCTTTGATTGTCTTTAAAATCTAGGCATCTTTATAGTGTGATCCCTGTTATCACCGAGGAAACATCGTGTATTATAGAATTTGATGAAGAAAGGGAAGACAAAGCATGTGCGGAAAATTAAATACTACCATGGAGTAGAAAGTGTGGTGCTGGAAAAGCACTGCGGATCAGGCAGATCTCAGGAGCAGGAAATTTCCTTCTCCGGGATGCTTCCTGACTTTCTGTGCTTTTCCAGCACCACACTCTGGACTCTAATCTCCAGCATTTGCAGTCCTCACTTTCGCCTAGCTAACATGGAGCAGTTGGGCCAAATGGCCTGTTTCTGTGTTGTAAATGATGTACAGTTTATGCAATAACCTTTATCTCCCTTATTACTGATATGACAGTAAACTTTGTCCTCCAGGGATTTAATTGTGGTGTTTGGTAGAGTAAATGGAGAGAATTTATCTTCAGTGGCACAAAGGGCAAGAACCAGAGATCACAAACTTATGATAATAAGCATAAAACGAGAGAGACAATGAGACCTATTTTTTATGCAGAGTGCTGTTACAAATGGAAGTGTAAGCCTGAGGGCTGTAGATATTGGGAGAAAGTGAGGACTGCAGATGCTGGAGATCAGAGCTGAAAAATGTGTTGCTGGAAAAGCGCAGCCGGTCAGGTCCTGAAGAAGGGCTTATGCCCGAAACGTCTATTCTCCTGCTCCTTGGATGTTGATGTTGACCAATCACAGTATTCAAAAAGGAATTAGAGAAGTAGATGAAAGGAAAGTAAAATGTAGGACTACAGGGAGGAGTGAGACCAATCAGATCTAAGAGCTAGCATTGATATGATGGGGACAGTGGCTTTCATGAATTATTTTATTCTGTTACTCTGAGTTTCAAATACATCATGCTCCCTGTCCTCACTGTGATCAAGTCACTACACTAGCCTCTCGCTCATAATTTGATGCAAAGGCAACACTTGCAATCAGGGGGAGCCAAGGGTGAGAGGTGTCATGTCTAAGCCACTGCTTTTGAGTTGTAAAGCCCAACTTTTCCTTCTAGCCAATGACTTTCTGCCATTTCTTGGAGAGGTCAATGTAGACGGTGGGAAATATAGCACCCATGCTTGTCAGAAGCGACCTGGATTTACACCAAACCAACGATGAAATGGTTTTAATCATCTCAGAGCAATGGATGGCAAGCTTTAAGATGCTTCACTTTCCCTCAACTGTGCTGATGCCTCACATCCAGTGTCACTGTTACTGCGAACTGAACATGAAATAGCAAAAACAGATTCATCTGTATCGGACTAGAGTTCTTCAGAGATGAGTTAAACTAGCAGGGCCATACTTACATCTGTGTGTAGTCACTCATGATTTTAAGAATGAGCAACTCAGATGTCATAAATAGGAGTGGGTAACCAGTGTCAAAGATTGACTGGACTGGGTGTAGAGCTGTATCAGATTGTCCCCCTAGTGTTCCCTACCTGCTGTGGGATAGATTTTCTAGCCAACCTGTTCAGAGATGTTTGACCCACCTCTGGAGCAGGTGAGACTTGAATACAGGTCTCCTGGATTAGAGGGAGGGACACTACTGCTGTGCCACAAGAGGCTGGATCTGCTCAGAGATATTAGTCAACCAGCTAGTGATTGCTATAATAGTCATTTCATGGTGTACCTGCCATTTGCTCATAATTAGCTGTTAGCAGCTGTGGTGTGAATCCAACTTGTGGCCATCTGGATTGTCCAGCCAATGCCCAGAAAATTGGCTACTGCTTGGACTACCCAATGAGCTGATGTGAGTGATCAGCAGAACTTTATCCAATGCCTGATATTCTTTTCCCTGGCAGTCAGTGTCTATAAGATTATAAGGGATGCAACTGGGGTAGATGGTAATGCTATCAATAACCAGGTGGTCATAATTTAAGGTAAGAGATGGAAGGTTAATATGAGAGTTGAGGAGAACATTTTTCACCCAAAGGATTGTGGAAGTCTGGAACTTAGTCCCTGAAAAGGAGATTGGCCAGAAAATCTCATAACATTTAGATATTCACTTGCAATGCCATAGCTTCGAGGGTTACAGGTCAAGAGCTGGAAAATGTGATTAGTGTAATCTAATATTTGTTAACTGACATGAACACAATGGGCTGAATGGCCTTCTTCCATGCTAAAAGTGTTTATGAGTATGCAGGAATTCTCCTTATTAGCCTGTTTCAAGGTACTGATGTTTAACCAGTTTACACCCTCTCTGACGTACAGTTAAAGTGTACGGTCACTTTGTGCAGTGCTAATAATGATTGGGCTTAATGCATCTTAAGGATTCAATATTTATAAAGGGCATTGACCTGTTTCACAAAAAGCGAGGCTCACATTTATGTAGCACAGCATCACATCTTTCAAAGCATTGGCACAAAGTGAATTACTTTCAACTGCAATGACTGCTGTTATGCAGGACAGTGTATTCATTTGCGAAAACAGCAGACAAATGAATATTAATGCACATATTCCTAATATTACACAGCCCCTTAGATTGTATTTAGAAAGCTATCAATGTGGAAGCCAGTATACTTGTGGCATTGTGATTGATTATATTTTATTTTTAGCTTTCATGACGCACGGTGTGTCAAACTGCAAGTTTCTTCCTGAAGCATTGTCTTGCAGTTTCCCACTGCAGGGGGGGTCTTTTACTTATGATACAAGCATTCCACAGAAACAGCATTCCAATCCCATCATAGCAGCCTGAGAATTTGAATCATAGATGCATAGAGGTGTAACGGTGAAGAAGGAGGTCATTTAGCCCCTCATCAATGTTCCTGCCTTTTTGTCACAATTCTACACATTATTTTTAATCAGAACGAGTTGGGAGGTCATGTTGTGGCTGTACAGGACATTGGTTAGGCCAATTTTGGAATATTGCTTGCAATTCTGGTCTCCCTGTTACAGGCAAGATGTTGTGAAAGGGTGCAGACAAGATTTACAATGATGTTGCCAGGGTTGGAGGGTTTGACCTACAGGGAGAGGCTGAATAGGCTGTGGCTGCTTTCCTCCTGGAGTGTCGGAGGCTGAGGGGTGACTTTATAGAAGTTTATAAAGTCATGAGGGGCATGGATAGGGTGAATATTCAGGGTCCTTTTTCCCGGGGGGGGGGGGGGGGGGTGTGGGGGTGGGGGGGTGAGTCCAGAACTAGAGGGCATAGGTTTACAGTGAGAGACTTAAAAGGGATCCAACGGGCAACATTTTCACATAGAGGGTGGTGTGTATATGGAATGAGCTGCTAGAGGCAGTGATGGAGGCTGGTACAATTATAACATTTAAAAGGCATCTAGATGGGTACATGAATAGGAAGGGTTTAGAGGGGTTTGGGCCAAGTGCTGGCAAATGGGACTAGATTAATTTAGGATATTTGGTCATCATGGACAAGTTGGACTGAAGCGTCTGTTTCCATGCTGTGCATCTCAATGATTCTAGATAATCATCCAATACCTTCCTGAACACCTCATTTGCACCTGCCTCCACAACACTTCCAGGTAGTGCATTCCATATCTTAACTACTCACTGTGAATTTTTTTCCACCTTGCATTTGTTTCTTTTGTAAAACACTTTAAAACTGTACCCTTTGGTTCTTGATTCGTTTTCAAATGGGAATAGTTTCTCCTCATCTACTCTATCCAGATCTCTCATAAAGTTTGAAAATTTCGATTAAATCTCTCCTCAGCCTTCTCATCTCCAAAGAAAACAGCCCGACCCTCTCCAAACTATCATAAGTGAAGTTTCTCATCTCTGGCACAATTGTCGTAAATGTCCTTTCTACTGGGTTCACATTTTTCCTGTAACATGGCGTACAGAACTGAACATAATAATCCAGTTGAGGTCCAACCAGTGTTTTATATAAGTTCACAATAGACTTCCTGTCTCTGCCCCTGTTTATGAAGTTTAGAATATTGAATTATTCCAAATTTTGTGCTGCTCACAAACTTTGAATTGTCCCCTGCATGCCAAGATATATGTCATAGAGTCATACCACATAGAAACAGACCCTTTGGTCCAACCAGTCCATGTCGAAAATAATCCCAAACTAAACTAGACCCACCTGCCTGCTCCTGGCCTATATTCCTCCGAACATTTCCTATTTATTTACCTATCCACATGTCTTTTAGATTTTGTAATTGTACCCACCATTTTCTGAGGAAGTTCACTCTACACATGAACCACACTTTATGTAAAAGGTTTGCTTCTTATGTCTTTCTTAAATCTCTCTCCTCTCACCTTAAAGATGTGTCCCTTAGGCTTGAAATCCCCCAGGTAAAAACAATGACTGCAGATGCTGGAAACCAGATTCTGGATTAGTGGTGCTGGAAGAGCACAGCAGTTCAGGCAGCATCCAACGAGCGTGGGCTTCAGGCTCACTGCCTTTATTTCTGATGAAGGGCTTTTGCCCGAAACGTCGATTTCGAAGCTACTTGGATGCTGCCTGAACTGCTGTGCTCTTCCAGCATCCTTGAAATCCCCCATCCTAGGGAAAAGACAACTACCACTAACTCTCTCCATACCTGCCATTATTTTATAAACATCAATTGAATCACCTCTTAACCTCCTGTGAAAAAAGTCCCAGCCTCTACATTAGATTACTTACAGTGTGGAAACAAGCCCTTTGGCCCAACAAGTCCACACTGACCCTTTGAAGGCAACCCACCCACACCCCTACACCTAACACTATGGGCAATTTAGCATGGCCAATTCACCTAACTGGCATGTTTTTGGACTGTGGCAGGAAACCAGAGCACCCGGAGGAAACCCATGCAGACATGGGGAGAATGTGCAAACTCTACACAGACAGTATCCTGAGGTGGGAATTGAATCTGGGTCTCTGGCGCTGTGAGGCAGCAGTGCTAACCACTGTGCCACCGTGCCACCCATCCAGCCTTTCTTTATAACTCATTAATATATATCAGGAAAAGCAAGGATCCCAATACTCACCCCTGGAGAATTCCTTTGCAAATCTTCCTCCAGCCCCAAAATACACTCTGTTTCTAAAGCTCAGCCAAATTTCTATTCACTTTGCTACCATGTCCAGTCTTGATACCTTATCAACATTAAATACCAAGAGCTTATATGATGCTTCCTCTTTATTGATGTTTAACCCTTCCAGTGATTGAGTTTCCTCCTCTATTATCACGGCCTGAACACCATCTGCCTTACAAGTAAAGACAGATGCAAAGTAGCCATTTCATACTTCAGCCTTCACGTGTAATTTTTTTTCGTTCAATCCTGCGGCATGGGCATTGCTGACTGGACCAGCGGGACCCACCTCTAATTCCCATTGAGAAGATGATGGTGAACTGCCTTCTTGAACCGCTGCAGTCCATGCACTGTGGGTCTGGAGTCACATGTAGGCCAGACCAGGTGAGGATGGCAAATTTTCTACCTGAAAGGACATTTCCTGACAATTTACAATGATTTCATGGTCATCAGTAGATTCTTAACTCTAGATTTTTTAAAATCAAATTCAAATTCCACCATCTGCCACAGCAGGATTCATACATGGGTCCCCAGAACATTAGATGAGTTTCTGGATTAATAAGTTAGTAATTATACAACTGGGCTATTGCCTCCCCAGATAAATCCCTTTATGATCATTGGTCCAACTCCTTTTACAACCTTTTTACTATTGATGTGCTTTGGGCTTTACCTTAATTTTAGATGCCAGTCCTTTTTCATATTTCCTTTCTGCTTCTTTTTTGGACTTCTTCAACTCCCTTCTGAACTTTCTGCATTCAGCTTGTTTCTCAATTCTATTTACTACCTCACATAAAAACAGCTTTCCTTCTTCAACTTACTTTTTTTTATCTCCCTTGTCATCCAAGGAGCTCTGGATTTATTCATTGGATGTGGTCATTGTTAGCTAATGCCAAAATGTATTGCCTATCTCTAATTGTCCAGTTAAGAGTTGACCACACATTAATGAATTAGATAGGTTTTATGACACTGTTTATATGTGGATGCCATTAGGACAGTTTTTTATAAAATGCAAATGTCACTATCTGCGATGATGGAATCCAAACTTATAAGTGCAGAATGTTGGCCTGGGTTTCTGAAGTTCAGTGAAGTTAATTAGTTTCAGTGATATTACCACTACACCACCACCTCCCAATGTTTTTCCCACCTTTCCACTCTGAGGGATAAAAATTTTGACCGTGTCCAAAAAGAAAGTTTAAAGGAAAGGAGGCATCAATAAAGCTTATCCTATTGGATTGTCACCATTGGAAGCCAGGCTTTGAACTTCCGACATCCCAAGCTCTGGAATTTCCTCCCTAAACCTTTTGGTCTCTCTTTCTCTTAGTCGGCAGCAGCCTTTCCTCTGAGTCAGAGGCAAAGTTCCAGATCCACTGCAGGACTGAGACACAAAAATGAAGGATGAAAATTCAGTGCAGGGGACTGAAGCAGTGCAGAACTGCTGGAGGCATGATCTTTGAGTAAAATGTTTAAAACAAAGCCCCAACTTTCCTCAGGTAAATATATGAAAAAAATCCCATGGCATTATTTTGAAGAAGAGAAGTGAAGTTTGCTCTGATCTTCCGGACAATACTGAACCTTCAATCAGTATCACATGAAAAAAAGATTACTTCCTCCCACACTCCAAAGACGTGCAGGTTAGGTGAATTGGCCATGCTAAATTGTCCATAGCGTTAGGTGCATTAGTCAGAGGGGGGGTGGGTTGCTCTTCGAAGGGTCGGTGTGGACTTGTTGGGCCGAAGGGCCTATTTCCACGCTGTAGGGAATGGAATGGAATGGAAAAGTGCTCATTATTACATTGTTATTTGTGGGAACTTTCTGTATCCAAATTAGCTGATGCATTTCTTACAGTCAGGATGCCTACATGCCAAATTATTTCATTGGTTGCAAAGTATTTTGAGATATCCTGTTGTTGTGAAAGTGCAAGTTTTTCTTTTTTAAGGGATTCCACAAACAATGACTCTTTCACCAAATTTTTGATCAACTCTCCAATATCTCCTTTTGTGGTTCACTGTCAATTTTTCTTCATTATCAGACCTGCAAACTGTCCTTGTGATTTTTTTAAAACAATGTTAAAGATGCGATACAAATGGAATATTTTTGTTGCTCACTACTTGTTCCAGATGCAGGTGGACCAGGAAGTGTTTACGGAAGTCTAACAAAAGTAGCTGGAAAGATTGTTCACTGAAAATGCTCCAGGTTATTTAACCTTGCCAGAAATAAGCACTCCTTGAGAAGATTGGTTCATGTGTTGCATCAACTAATGACAGATCTGGTGACCTTCCCTCATATTATATTGTATATTTCTGCTACTCTCCACCCCCACCTTATTCTTTCATAGGATGAGGGCATCCCTAACTGCCCATTGAACTGAATGGCTTGCTAGCCCATTACAGAGGGCTATTAAGAGTCAAGCATATAGCCAGGGGTTGGAGTCAGACCAGGCAAGCATGATAGATTTGCTTCCTGAAAGTGCACTAGTAAACCAGATGGGCTTTATGGTATTTTTTAACCAGTTTCACTAATATCACTGAGACAAGCTTTTAATTCCAGATTTAATGAATTGGTTCAATTTGAACTCATACCTGCACAGCATTAGCCTGGGTCTCTGACTTGCTGGCCCAGTGACATACCACTACACCACCATTTCCTATACATTGCTAGCTCCCATCTAAGCATCACACGGGTCTGCAATCTCTCTGGTTCCTTTCTTCCTATGTTATTCACTTCACGGTTACTTACAGAGTGCAAAAAAAAAGGAAAATATTTATCTAACACTTTTCCTCCCTCAGGACATCCCAAAGCTCTTTATAGCAATGGGGCTCTTTTGAATTGTAGTCACTGTTATAATGTGGATAAAATAGGAACCAACTTGCACAAGCCAATTCCCACAGAGCTGACTTACTAATGGACTAATTTGGTTTTTATCAGATTGATTGAGAGTCCGGAGAGTGGTGCTGGAAAAGCACAGCAGGTCAGACAGCATCCGGGGAGCAGGAGAGTCGACGTTTAGGGCATAAGCCCTCCATTGGGAATCTGAGTGAGAGTCAAATGCTGGCCCAGAACACTAGGGAAGGAGGCCCTCCTCTTCAAAATAGTGGTATGGGATCTTCCAAGATCACTTAATTGTGCAAATGAGTTCACAGTATTATATCTCCTCTGAAAGATGACACCTTTGACAGTGCCAAGAATATGGTGCTGGAAAAGCACAGCAGGTCAGGCAGCATCCGAGGAGCAGAAGAGTTGACGTTTCAGGCAAAAGCCCTTCATCAGGAATCCTATCTATCCTACCCTCAGTGCTACCTGGGTCAGTGCAGGTATTTTAATCAACTTGTCTTTTTTTTTATTCATTCGTGGGACGTGAGTGTTGCCTGGCCAGCATTTATTGCCCGTCCCTAGTTGTCCTTGAGAAGGTGGTGGTGAGCTGCCTTCTTGAACTGCTGCAGTCCATGCTGTAGAATGACCTACAATGTCCTTCGGGAGGAAATTTCAGGATTTTGACCCAGTGATAGTGAAGGAACGGTGATATATTTCCAAGTCAGGATGGTGAGTGGCTTGGAGGGGAACATTATGGTGGTGGTGCTGTCCTTGTCTGTTTAGAGGGAAGTCATCGTGGATTTGATAGACTCTGTCTAAGGATCTTTGGTGAATCTCTACAGTGCATCTTATAGTTGGTACTCGCTACTGCTACTGAGCGTCTGTGGTGGAGGGAGTGAATGTTTGCTGATATGGTGTCAATCAGGTAGGTTGCTTTGTCCTGGATGGTGTCAAGTTTCTTGAGTGTGGTTAGGGTGTGTCGTGACATCCCCACTGGGTAGATGGGGCTTGAATCCAGATCTTCTGGCCTGGAGGTAGGGACAATACCACTGCTCCACAAGATCCTTGTAGGGGGAGTGTAAGCTTGCATTGTGAGCTCAAGCCCTGAAGTAGGTGCAGAGAACAAGTGGCGTTAAGGTGATGGCCCCTTGAATTAGGTCTTCATCTGTGAATCAGACTCTTATCAACCTATAGCCACAATTCAGTTTCCATTTCTGAGCAAAGCCATTTAAAGATTTTATAATAAAAGCGTTGCAGTGTGAAATATGTAAGCAGGAATAATTCAGCATGGAGTGATCATTAAGATCACTATCATCTTTGTATAAACACCATTCCAAACCAATTTTTTCAAAACATCTTTTAAAATTGTACTCAAGAAATACACCACAATCATTATAAGGAGACACAGCCAATGTTGTCAGTTTGAATATTTCCAGTTTAGACACTAATTTCTTTTTGTCATGTAAAGAATGTCACCAGTGGTTTGCAATCAGGAATTGGCAGTGTGTGTTTAAAACTCTTAACATTCTAGTCTGGTGCAAAAGTGAGCACATTTACAAAATAAATGCAGTTGTTAAAATGCTGACCTGTCAGTATGTAACCTGTGAACTGCCGGGTTGCACTGGATGTTAATATCTCTTCTGATCACCAGAAATAGAAAGAACATTCATTTATATAGTGCCTTTCACATGCTCTGTGAAAGTGTTCTGCAGCCAACAGAAAGTGGAGTATAGTCAATGTTGCTATGTAGTTAAAATCTGCACAAAGGCAGATTTAATCAGAATGCTAAGTCTATGCATTGATTGTGTATGTCAAGGACTACACTTCTGAGCAGTGATCTTCCTTCTAACTCTCTTGCCCATCCTCCAAATTCACATGTTTAAATTGTTTTTTAATATCTTGTTAAGTGACAAACACTAACTGCTAAAATGTCGCAGATGTTTCGCAGTCGGGGATCTGCAGTGTATATTTAACACTCTAATGTGCCGCAGTCTGGTGCAATAGTACGAAAAAGGTTATAGTCACTAAAAATGCTGGATGTTAGATAATTAACCTGCAAACTTGTGTTTAAATTCTTTTTCCACAATGGTTTTCTTCTAAGTCTTTCTCGTTCCATTCCCTGAACCCCGGCTACGATGATATACCAGAGCTGGCACGGTGTCAATTAAAATCGAGAAGCCTCCAAGAGACAGAAGGAAAAGAGCGGGACAGAAAATGAAGAATGGGAGAGAATGAAGCTCTGGATAATATTATGCATATTACTGTACTAAAGGTATAGCCTTGGAATAATGAGAGAATTGAGAGACTGTGAAAATACAATGACCCCTTTTGTGATGTTAGTGCCTCACATGGTTGACCTTTTAGGCATTTTTACAGAAATCTGCATTGAAGCTGCAGCACAGAAACAGGCCATTCAGCCCAACCTGTCCTCAATGGGATTGATGCTGCACATGGGCCTCCTTCTACCTCTCTTCTAACCCCATCAGCCAATCCCACCATTTCTTGCCCGTTCAGGTTTAGCCAGTTCCTCTTAAATGTATCTCTTCAGCATAACTGCTTTCCGTGATGTGTGTGAGTTCCATATTTTAAACGATGTGCATGTAAAAATGTTTTTCCTGAACTCCCGGGCTTTACTTGGAATTAATATAGATATGATCCCTAGTTTGGCCTCATGTGCAGTCGGAAACATTTTCTCGATGTCTACATTATCAAATCCTTTGATGATAAAAAAGATCTCTATTAAGTGAGCCCACAAGAGAAAATACTCCCAGCCTATTTAATTTTGATGGATATAGGCTTGGATCTGTTACCACCACTGTAAATCTCTTTAATGCCTTCTCTTTTTGCAGAAATCTTTCTGTCGGCTCCTTATTTACCAACAAAAACATTCATTTCCTCCACCACCTCTGTGCAGTGGCAGCAATGTGTACCATCTATGAAAAGTACTGCAGCAACTCACCAAGTCTCCTTCAATATCCCCTTCCAAAACCCACAACCTTCACTACCTGGATGACCGAGGGCAGTGATCACATCACCACCAGCAATGCCCCCTCCAAACACACACCATCCTGTCTTGAAACCATATCACTGTTTCTTCAGTGTTGCTGTGTGCAAAACCTGGAATTGCTTTCTGCATCGCACTGTGGGTATCCTGACATCCTGAGGATGGTGGCTGATCAATATGTGGGTTCAGTGTTATCTTCTCAAGGGAAATTAGGGATGAGCAGTGATTGTTGGTGTTGCCAGCAACACCTAATTTCTATGAATGATTTTGTTTTAAAAAGAAAGCTCTGAAAAACCTACTCAATTGCTGTAAAGCAGCCAATAGGGATGTTTTTGTCTGTTACTGTGTGGAGTGATTTAGCTTTTAATAGCTGGTTGCTTTTTAAACTGCAGAATTATCATGAGCGGGAGCTCTGGCTGATTTGTTTTTCTTCCCTTGTTCAGAGCACTCAGACAAAATGTATCACGGTGGCTCAATGGTTAGCACTGCTGCCTCACAATACCAGGGACCTGGGTTCGATTCTACCCTCGGGTGATAGTCTGTGTGGCGTTTGCACATTGTCCCCTTGTCTGCACGTGCTCCAGTTTCCTCCCACAGTCCAAAGATGTGCAGGTTAGGTGGATTGGCCATGCAAAATTGCCCCTTAGTGTCCAGGGATATGCAGGCTAGGTGGGTTAGCCATGAGAAATGCAGGGTTATAGGTAGGGGCAATGAGTCTGGGTGGGATACTCTTCAGAGGGTCAGTTTGTACTTGATGAACTGAATGGCCTGCTTCCATGCTGGAGGGATTCTATGAAAATGTAGTGATGCTATCACAGCTGAGGGGAAAAAAAATCTACTGAATAGCTGGTGAGTCAGACTGACTTTGAATCTTCATAATGCATTGACCACTAAGATTTATAACAGGAAACAATGATACCTGGCACAGAATCCAATACACATCGGTGTTAACAGGGCCATTGAACTGAAAAGAAGAGGAGCAACAGGTCAGGAAGAGCAGGATGGTTGAGGAAAAATCCATCAATTTGGACAGATGGTGAGGTAAATGTTCAGCTAAAGCTATAAGTAAGTCATGTGGGGGTGAGTGGTAAATACAATCTGACCCTGGATGACCCTCAGCTCCTTCCTGATGGGAGATTTGTTTTCATTTATTTGCAGATCTGTCGAAACCAAAATGTCCTGTCGACCAGTTTTGCTGCAGACTGGTGTATTTTTCTATGATCATAAATAAGACGTAACTGTTTCTAGTGGTAGGAAAGTCAGTAATGAGTCAACAGCAGGCTCTTGTGATCCAGAAGATGAAAGGGCAGTAGACACAAATTCAACACTAACTTTCAAAAGTAAACTGGATAAATACCTGAAGGAGGAAAATCGCAGGCCACTGGGGAAAGGGTGATTGAAAATGGATCCTTCAAAGATTCCACACAGGCACAATGGATCAATGGCCTCCACCTGAGCTGTGAGATTGTATGTAGCATCTCAGCAGGGCCTTTTGTATGGTTCTAGGCAAATAAAGGTGACCAGATGTAATTCAGGAAAGAATAGATAAATGGGTTTCACTGATGCCCCACCTGACTTTGCCCCCTTCTTCCAGTCTGTACACACCATCGTCTCCTTGTGTCTGGATCAAAACCTTTGGAAAATTTTGGAATATGAATGAGGTTGGAAAGGTGAGTATGTATTGCCATTCCTTTACTGCCATTGAGTATTTGGTGGTGATGAACCAGGTAAAAACCTAGAAAATGGAAGCAGGAGAAGATTGAGCCTGCTGTACCATTCAATATGATCATGGCCAGTGCCTTGAGCAAACATAACTTTGTTTTTGTCTAGTGGGAACACATATTGAAAAAAACAAGTTTTGTTCTTAGAAGATATTTTTTGTCAAGTAATTGAAATCTGCTCCACAGTGACCTAGTTTTCCTATTGGAAACTGTACAGTGTTATTGAATGTGCCAGGCTAGTTTAATATGAAGTCAGGGAGTGGTGGCCATCACAGTGTTCAGAAAGGTACTACATAAATGCAGGTCTTTTAAAAACTTTTATGAAGAGAATATCCCAAGCTTTCCTCAGAACTAGATCCTTGGAGTTAAAACCTAGTTTTATTTAAAATTTTGAGCTGTGTTTAAATTGAATTTTCCTGGGAAGTGGCAGGTTTGTGGTTAATAAAATCTAAACCACCCACTGACAAGCCAAAGCCCAGAGCATTGGATGAGTCAGATAGTGGATGAGAACATGAGTCAACCAAGAAACAAGAAGTTAGAAACTTAGGAATTTCTTGACCACAGAAAAGGTGATGGGCCATTTGTTTTGTCTACTAGTGTCCTGGAGGTATTGACTAATCATGGACCACCAGTCTCGACCAGTTAATCTACAACTAAATATGAGATGAAGAAATGGTTGTTATGAGAATGTTGGGAACCATAGCTCCAAAAACCATTCATTCCCCCTAAGCAGATAACAGCCATTTTTTAAAAAAAATTAAATTATTTCTGGGATATGAATGAGACTAGAAAGGCCGGCATGTATTGCCCTACCTTTACTGCGTCTGAATAGGTGGTAGTGATGACCATCTAAAAACCTAGAATCTAGGAGTAGGCTCTTCAAGCTTGCTCTGCCTGTCAATATGATCATGGCTGATCATCCAATAACGTAACATCTTTTTGCTTTCTCCAAATACAGTTTGATCCCTTTAAGCCTAAGAACATACAACTGAATGGTTTGCTGTACCATTTCAGACGAGAGTTACAAGTTAACCACACTATTGTATCCCTGGGTCCACGTGTAGAGTTGATAAGGTCAGCAAATTTTCCTTGCAATCCAGATGGGTGTTTACAACAATCTAATGGCTTCTTTCATAACCTTCTAATCGAGATGCCCTACTCAGATTTGAATTCAAGTTTCCAGAGTGCAGTTTCAGGCCATTAACCAATACCATAATGGTATTGGTTCAATATCATTATGATAGGGTGCTACTATCCCTATCATAACTTGTCAAAATCATTTTATGCTGCATTCTAAAATAGAAAATCTTCTAATTTGCAATTGAATGGATCAGCATAGTTTTCCTCCACCAACTCCCTTGGGAAGCCTGTTCCAGTGATTGTCGACTTGTTCATGGAATTAATATCAGCTGATGCCAAACTTCTGAATACTTTCCAGCCCAGGAGCAAGAAAGGACCGATAGAAGTGAATGGCTCCTTAACTGAGCTCAATGAATCTATCTGTCCATCGCTTTGGAGAATGAGCAGAATGAGGAGGGACTGCCCCTTTCAAAGCATTCCAGCAGTCTCATGTTCCAGAGATTATAAAAATGAAACAGTTATCTTGCGACAAAGACAACTGTTAAGTGCAGTGAGAAAATTAATTTTTTTAATTTCAATAATGTACTTTATTCATAAAATTATTTGGATCTCATACAATGCCATTCTTGTGCACACATTACATTGCTTCACATACAGACATCGAAATTTATTTTTCCTATATACAAGTCTGTACATTTACCATCCAGCTCTTCTGTTGAGGCATCAGTGGAGCCCAAATGACTGGGTGGGCCCCCTGTTCTTCTTTAAGCAGGCAGATGTTACACGGTGGTCTTTCCCCACCGCACCTTGGTGGCAGCTGCCCCAAGCTTCAGCGCGTCCCTCAACACGTAGTCCTGGACCTTGGAATGTGCCAGACTGCAACACTCAGTCAGGGTCAACTCCTTCAGCTGGAGGATCATCAGGTTTCGGACCGCCCAGAGAGCATCCTTCACCGAGTTGATGATCCTCCAGGCACAGTTGATGTTCGTCTCAGTGTGCGTCCCGGGGAACAGACCGTGGAGCACAGAGTCCCGCGTCACGGCACTGCTCGGGATGAACCTTGACAAACACCATTGCATTCCTCTCCAGACTTCCTTTGCATAGGCACATTCCAGAAGGAGGTGTGTGACAGTCTCGTTCCCCCCTGCAGCTGCTTCGAGGGCAGCATGCGGTGTGGCAGAGAGTCCGGGCGTGCATAAAGGATCTCACAGGCAGAGCCCTTCTCACCACCAGCCAAGCCATGTCTTGGTGCTTGTTGGAAAGTTCTGGTGATGAGGCATTCTGCCAAATGACTTTGACAGTCTGCTCAGGGAACCGCTCGATAGGATCCGCCCTCTCCTTTTCCTGAAGGGTCTCAAGGACACTACGTGCTGACCACTTCCTGATGGACTTGTGGTCAAAGGTGTTTTTCCTCATAAATTTCTCCACGAAGGACAGGTGGTACGGAATGGTCCAACTACTCGGAGCGTTCCGCGGCAGCGAGGCCAGGCCCATCCTTCACAACACCGGGGACAGGTAGAGCCTCAGTACGTAGTGACACTTGGTGTTTGCATACCGGGGATCCACGCACAGCTTGATGCAGCCACACACAGAGGTGGCCATCAGGGTGAGGGTGGCATTGGATGTGTTTTTTCCACCATTGCCCAGATCTTTGTACATTGTGTCCCTTCAGACCTGGTCCATCTTTGATCTCCACATGAAGTGGAAGATGGCCCGGGTGACTGCAGCAGCACAGGTTCTGGGGATAGGCCATACCTGTGCCACATATAGCAATACTGAGAGTACCTCACACCTGATGACCAGGTTTTATCCGATGATGGAGAGTGACTGTTGCTCCCATCTTCCTAGTTTCTGCCTCATTTTCTTGATCCTCTCCTCCCAGGTCTTGGCGCATGCCCCCGCTCCACTGAACCAAATACTCAGCACCTTCAGGTGGTCAATCCTGATGGTGAAAGGGATAGAGGATTGGTCGGCCCAGTTCCCAAAGAGCATGGCCTCGCTCTTGCCTCGGTTTACCTTTGCCCCTGAGGCCCGTTCGAACTGGTCACAGATGCACATGAGTCTGTGCATGTACAGCAGATCCGAGCAGAAAATGGTGACATGTACAGGGAGGCCTTAACCTGCAGGCCCCCGCTGCCAGGAATAGTCACCCCTCTCAGGCTCGCATCCTTCCTGATGGATTCGGCAAATGGCTCTATGCAACACACAAAAAGGCAGGAGAGAGAGGGCAGCCCTGCCTGACTCCAGATCTTACAGGGAAGCTATCTGATTCTCACCGATTGATTGAGACTGCACTGACAATGACAATTACAGATTCCCTCCCCAAAGCCCAATTTGGAGAGAACATCCCTCATGCATGTATGCGATATCATGTTGAAGGCTTTCTCCTAGTCCAGGCTGATGAGGCAGGTGTCCACCCCCCTGTCCTGTACGTATGCAATCGTATCCCTGAGGAGTGCGAGACTCTCAGCGATCGTCCTGCCCGGTACAGCACAGGTTTGGTCAGGGTGGATCACCGGTCCCAAAGCAGACCTGACCCGGTTGGCAATGACCTTTGACAAGATTTTGTAGTCTGTGTTTAACAGTGAGATTGGTCTCCAATTTCTAATTTCCTCCCTCTCCCTCTTCTGCTTGTAGATGAGGGTGATGATGCCTTTTCTCATGGATTCACTCAAATTAATTTTCTTTTATTTCAAAAATATACTTTATTCATAAAATACTTTGATGATCTGTACAACTGGACATGCCATACATATGTAAACATTCCATTTGTTTGCATACCGAAACAGAGTAATCATTCCTATTTACAGGTCTGTACGATTACATTTTTAGCTGAGGCGTCAGCAGAGCCCAAATGACTGCACGGGCCCCCTATTCTTCTTAGGCAGGCAGATGTTGCACAGTGGTCTTTCCCCACCGCGCCTTGGCGGCAGCTGCCCCAAGCTTCAGCGCATCCCTCAACACGTAGTCCTGGACCTTGGAATGTGCCAGTCTGCAACACTCAGTCGGGGTCAACTCCTTCAGCTGGAAGATCAACAGGTTTTGGACCACCCAGAGAGCGTCCTTCACCGAGTTGATGATCCTCCAGGCACAGTTGATGTTCATCTCGGTGTGCGTCCCGGGGAACAGGCCGTAGAGCACGGAGTCCTGCGTCACGGCGCTGCTCAGACGAACCTCGACAAACACTACTGCATTCCTCTCCAGACTTCTTCTGCGTAGGCACATTCCAGAAGGAGGTGTGTGACAGTCTCGTCCCCCCCGCAGCCACTTCAAGGGCAGCGTGCGGTGCGGCTGAGAGCCCAGGCGTGCATAAAGGATCTCATAGGCAGAGCTCTTCTCACCACCAGCCAAGCCATGTCTTGGTGCTTGTTGGATAGTTCTGGTGATGAGGCATTCTGCCAAATGACTTTGACAGTCTGCTCAGGGAACCGCTCGATAGGATCCGCCCTCTCCTTTTCCCGAAGGGTCTCAAGGACACTATGTGCTGACCACTTCCTGATGGACTTGTGGTCAAAGGTGTTTTTCTTCATAAACTTCTCCATGAAGGACAGGTGATACGGAACGGTCCAACTACTCGGAGCGTTCCATGGCAGTGAGGCCAGGCCCACCCTTCGCAACACCGGGGACAGGTAGAGCCTCAGTACGTAGTGACACTTGGTGTTTGCATACCGGGGATCCATGCACAGCTTGATGTAGCCACACACAAATGTGGCCATCAGGGTGAGGGTGGCATTGGGTGTATTTTTTCCCCCGTTGCCCAGATCTTTGTACAGCAAGTCCCTTCGGACCCGGTCCATCTTTGACCTCCATATAAACTGGAAGATGGCCTGGGTGACTGCAGCGGCACAGGTTCTGGGAATAGGCCAGACCTGTGCCACGTATAATAGCAATGACAGTGCCTCACACCTGATGACCAGGTTTTTTCCCGCGATGGAGAGCGACCGTAGCTTCCATCTGCCCAGTTTCTGCCTCACTTTGCTGATACGCTCCTTCCAAGACTTGGCACATGCCCCAGGCCCCCCGAACCAAATACCCAGCACCTTCAGGTGGTCGGTCCTGACAGTGAAGGGGATCGAGGATTGGTCGGCCCAGTTCCCGAAGAGCATGGCCTCGCTCTTGCCTCAGTTTACCTTGGCCCCCGAGGCCCTTTCGAACTGGTCACATATGCACATGAGTCTGCGCACGGGCAGTGGATCCGAGCAGAAAACGGCGACATCATCCATGTACAGGGAGGCCTTAACCTGCAGGCCCCCGCTGCCAGGAATAGTCACCCCTCTCAGGCTCGCATCCTTCCTGATGGACTCGGCAAATGGCTCTATGCAGCACACAAACAAGGCAGGAGAGAGGGCAGCCCTGCCTGACTCCAGATCTGACCGGGAAGCTATCTGATTCCCACCCATTGATTGAGACTGCACTGACAATGTTGGTGTAGAGCAGTCTGATCTAATTGCAGATTCCCTCCCCAAAGCCCATTTTGGAGAGAACATCTCTCATATACCTGTGTGATATCCTGTCAAAGGCTTTCTTCTGGTCCAGGCTGATCAGGAAGGTGTCCAACCCTCTGACCTGCACGTAGGCGATCATATCCCTGAGGAGTGCGAGACTCTCAGCGATCTTCCTGCCTGGCACAGCACAGGTTTGGTCAGGGTGAATCACCGATCCCAGAGCAGACCTGATCTGGTTGGCGATTACCTTTGACAGAATTTTGTAATCCGCATTCAACAGTGAGATTCGTCTCCAATTTTTGAGTTCCTCCCTCTCCCCCTTCCACTTGTAGATGAGGGTGATGATGCCTTTCCTCATGGATTCACTCATGGTACCTGCCCGAAGCATACTGACATACACCTCCAGCAGGTCCTGGCCAATCAAGTCCCACAGAGCGGAATAGAGCTCAACCGGTAAGCCGTTGCTTCCGGGAGTTTTATTCTTTTTATTCAAATTAATTAAACATTGATTATTTGTTAATGATGCTTCTTTGTGGAGTGATCAATAAACCACTAGAACCCCATCACAGCATGTGTATGGACACTATTAAGGGAATGTGGTTTAACGTTGTTGTGTCAATCTGTATTTAACTGTGCTAATGTTGCATCTTGTTGAATCCCAAAGCAATATAACAATACTCGGTCTGCACAAGTTCGCTCTAAATTCACAAGAATGCATTTTCTGACACAAGAATGCATTTTATGGTAATCCAGTTCTGATCCAGCCAGTAACTGGATGAATCTCATGCAGATTGCGATATTCATAGAGCCGTGACATTGAATGATACTGCTCACTGTCAGATACGTGCCTTCATATCATTTATCTTCTAATTTATTTTAAAGCAACACTGCTTATTTTATCTTACCATTAGAAAGTAGGTCATGATGAGTGCTGTACAAGCTGGTTAATATAGGTTAAAGGATTATGAAGATCGCAGATAGCAACATGAATGAATGAATAAACCTTTCATTTATATAGCACCTTTCATGACCTCAGGATATCCTGAAGCACTTTATAGGCAATAAAATATATTTGAAATGCTGGTACTGCTGTAATATTGGAAACATGATAGCCAATGTGCACATAGCAAGCAGTAATGTGGGAATGACCAGTTACTATAGCTTTTTGTGATGTTGATTGTGGAATGATAAGTAACCAGGGCACTAGCATTAACCCCTCTATTCTTCTTCTGAATAGTATTATAAGATTTTTCTCCAGCTGAGAGAGCAGACTGCAACTTGGTTTAACATGTCATCCAAAAAGACTGTGATTGAAGCCAAAACAACTCAATGTCAGGGCAATAACTTTCATGAATGCAATGCTTTTAAAATAATGAACACTCCCAAAGCTCTGTCTGAAAAGGTTCAGAGGAAGTGATCCAAGTCACACTTAAAGATGTACATTTTGAGGAGTTAGGTTTTATAATCATTACACCACGGTTTCCCAAAGTGTGAGTTGGGACCCTAAAGTAGGGTCGTTAGCTGAACATTTGGATTTGTAAACTCTGAGCCAGCAACAGCCATTGTAGACCTTGGTTGCAGCAGCTGTGCTCCATCTCACACAGCTACCCTGCCCCCTTTCAGTTTTCACTTAGGTGTTGTGATCATTGTCAAGCCTCAAAATGGGGTTTCAGTCGGTAAAGGTTTGAACAGCACTGTGTTGCAAAGTCTGAAGTGTTGTGTAAGAACAGCTGACTTCCAAAGGCACTGTTCACAGTGATTTAGAAGAGGCACTGTTTCATGATAATGGTGTCATCAATGAAATGTGACAAGGTAAGACGAGAACATAAGAACACAGTTTAAATATCAGTGGTGTCTGATTTAAGACAGAGATGGGAGATTTATTTTTTCTCTGAGAGGATTATACGTCTTTTGAACTCTCTTCCTCAGAGAGCAGTGGAGGCAGGGTCATTGGGTACAGTACTTATGAAGCAGAAATAGATTAATTCTCGACTAGCAAGGAAGTCGATGGTTATCAAGGGTAGACAGGAGCATAGAATTGAGGCCACAGTCAGATCAGCCATGATTTTGTTGAACAGCCAAGATGTCTAGAGGGGACGAATGGCTTACTCCTGCTCCTAATTCATATGTTCATATGAACATATGGTGAGAAAGTGATGACATGAGGTAAATGTGATGCTGACAGTGACTGAGGGCTATACATAAGGCCTTTAATGTGGTATTAGTTAACATCAGATAACATTGCACACAGAAAATGTGTGAAGTTCTGACCTCAAGAAAAATGTGATAGAGAATAAGCATTCAGTTTTGCATCCTTCAAATGTTTATTTCTCATTACTTCAGGTGAGAGATATGAAAAGAGCTGCCAATTTCCTATTAGCCTTGTTATAGTCTCACACAAGGTCAAAGGTAGTCACTGAGAGTGAAACCAAGGGCTAGAAGATTAGATTCCCTACAGTGTGGAAACAGGCCCTTTGGCCCAACAAGTCCACACCGACCCTCTAAAGAGTAACCCACCCAGATTCATTTCCCTCTGACTGATGTACCTAACACTATGGACAATTTAGCATGGCTAACTCACCTGACCTGCACATCTTTGGACTGTGGGAGGAAACCAGAGCACCCGAAGGAAACTCATGCAGACACGGGGAGAACATGCAAAATCCACACAGACAGTCACCCAAGGCTGGAATCAAACCTGCCACCCTGGTGCTGTGAGGCAGCAGTGCTAACCACTGAGCCACCATTCCATCCCAAATGGACTTTCTTAGGAACCATATGAATTTCTCACTTTAACTTTGGTAATTGTTCTGTAGGATCTCAAATGAAACAGAGGCAAATGCTATGCTTAACCATTTGAAATACACAATGGAGTCATAGAGTCATACAGCATAGAAACAGATCCTTCAGACTAACTAGACCACACCGACCAAGTTCCCAAACTACCTTGGGGGTGTGGGAGATCAGAGCAACTGAAGGTAGGTTTTTCTGGTGAAGTGAGTTGTTTACAAAGTACACCAGGGGTCAATGGGTCACAATCTCCCTTTTAAGTCAGTCAGTTATGGGTTCAAGTCCCACTCTAGTGGTTTGAACAGTACCTTCAGTCTTTATCTCCAGTACAGTGCTAAAGGAAATGCTCCATTTCTCGAGATGCCAGAGATGAAATGCTAAATTAAAGCCCAGTCTGTAATCTTACGTGGATATGACAGATTCCTTGTCTCTATTGTAAAACTAGTCTTAGTGACAACCCATGTTGAGAGTGTGTTGCTGGAAAAGCACAGCATCTGAGGAGCAGGAAAATCGATGTTTTGGGCCAGAGCCCTTCATTAGAAAAACATTCCTGATGAAGGGTTCTGGCCCAAAACATCGATTCTCCTGCTCCTCGGATGCTGCCTGACTTGTTGTGCTTTTCCAGCAACACACTCTCAACTCTGATCTCTAGCATCTGCAGACCTCACTGTCTCCTTAGTGACAACCCATGCCAACTATCATAGATTGTTGTAAAAACCCTCCTAGTTCACTAATGTTCTTTGCTTACATGTGGCTCAGCAAACTGGTTGACATTTAATGGCCCTCTAAAATGGATCAATGAGTTGAAAAGCAATCGGGGATGGGCAACAAATGCTGGCCTTCCCAGTGACACTGACATCCCATGAAAGAATAATAAGAAAATAAACTATTACAATGAACAGCAGTGAAGTACCTGCTGAGCATTCCAGCCAAAATATATCCCTCAATTTTCATCATTAAAAGTCAAACTATTTGATCATTATCATATAGCTTGCAATGCTCAATTTGGTGTTGTTTTAGTTGTTGCAACAGTGACGACACGACAAAATAAAACACATTGTTGGCTGTAAAGTGCTTTGTGATACCTTGAGGATGTGGAAGATTCTATAAAAATGCAAATCTGTATTTCTTAATAAGTTGTGCAGTCTATAAGCTAGTAAGCGCCACATGTAGCCATTGGGGAACTAAGTCTAATATAGTTGAATTGCTACTTAACATATTGCAGGCTGGAGGATATATTCACTATTTGACAAGTGTTTTACAGTAAGTTATATTCCATACCTATGACCATAAAATTCCAGGCATAGCACTCTGATCTTTCAATATGGGCAGATATTGGCCAGACCTCCCTGTTGCTGCCTCACACTTGAAAACTTTTCTCATTTGTTGTCCTAATATAACGTAATGCAGAAAATATAGAACTCTCTTTCCTTTAATAATATGTCCAAGAATTTATAATTTCTCTGCAACCTGAGAGGAGCAAATCCCTTTGAAGTAATTCATCTGCTTATGAATGCTTTTTCTCAAAAGCATATCAAAGTCTTAAAATGTTATGTGTATGCTTAACAGGGTATCTTTAAGGCTCAAAGCAGTTCCTGCTGGATGTTTTCAGAGATGAGAAATCAAAGCAACAAGTTGCAGCTTACTAATTAAGGAATGCAAGCAAGGAGAGGAGGCATTACATAGAGGTTTGAGAGAGGAGGGAGAAATGGAGGGATGGAAGAAGGTTTTTTTGTTCATTCATGAGATATAGATGTCATTGGATGGGCCAGCATTTATTGCCCAACCCAATTTGCCTTTGAGAAGGTATCAGTGAGCTGCCTTTTTAAACCACTGAAGTCCATTTGATATAGCAACATCCACAATGCTTTTAAGGAGGGGGTTCCATTAGGTTTATTCAATAGTAGTGAAGGAATAGAGATATAGTTCCAGGTCAGGATGATGAGCAGCTTGGAGGGGAATTCAAAACTACTCTAAATCTACAGTCATCTCACTTTTCAGCACTTGGCCAATAGCATTGAATGCTATGACATTTCACGTGTTCACCCAAGTACTTTTTAAAAGTTGTGAAGTTTCCTTCCTCAACTACCCTTTCAGGCAGTGCAATCCAGACGTTCAACACCATCTAACTCTAAAGATATTTCTATTTTATAAGAAGCTTTTGTGAATTTCCGCAGTGCATCTTGTGGATAGTACACACTGCTGCTACTGAGCATTGGTGGGTGGCAGGAATTGATGCTTATGGATGTGGTGCCAATCAAGTGGGCTGCTTTATCCTGGATGGCATCAAGTTTCTTGAGAGTTATTGGAGTTGCACTCATCCAGGCAAGTGGGGAGTATTCAGTGACACTCCTGGCGCGTGCCTTGTAGTTGGTGGACAGAATTTGGGAGGTCAGGAGGTGAGTTAGTCCATACAGATTTCCCAGTCTCTGACCTGCTCTCATAGCCACAGTCCCAGATGTAGTGAGGACTGACAAAAAATGATGACCTTACCAGCAGTACCCTCATCCTGTGAATGAATCAAAAGGAGAATTGGACTCCCTTGAATGAATTAAATATTGATAGAAAGATTGGAACAAGGACGAGGGTTTTCTTTATAAAAAAAAATCCTTACAGGGTTCCCTGCTGAACAGATACAATAGAACAAGGGTAATCGAGATAGACAGAGAGCTGAATAAGAAAAAACACAACAGGTATGGCAGGCACTAGTTAAAATTGGGAAATACTGCACCTGTCCCGCTGTTTCAGAAACTTTATATTCCAGAAGAAATAACAACACATTCCTAACCTCTTGCTGTGTAATTATATGTTATCACCTAACGATGCTATCTATAGTACATCTTTAGTTCCTATTCTTAGCGGGCCCTGGACTAGAGGTTAAAGAGGTCACCTTAGCAGTCTGGAAAAGCCAATTTTTTTTCAACGGATTCAGAAATTGGAAACTCTGCATCATTTTCGTTCCAGTTCTCCCTTCTTTGTTCTCTCCTGGAGACACTGCTTTTCCCCACTCTGGACTACAGGCAAATCCACTGATGTCCCCATCATGCTCACACTGTTTCTGGACAGGCAGTGTCTTTGCCACGAGTTCAGAGCTAATTGTCTGCACTGGGTTGGAACTCACGTAATTGTCCTCACTAAAAATACCAAACACATCAGTCCGGTCATCAAGAAGAGTCAGTCCATCATGGGAAACCAGTTTCAGCTCCTTGTGTGATGCTAAGCTCAGGTCAGATTCACAACCTCAGCTCAGTACCTTCCTGGGTCAGCTCCTGTGCACATACATTGTGCATCAGGGCCACAGCAGCTTGTTATTTTTCTAACCCTCCTATCCCCTTTTAGCAGGGATGATTTGACGCCAACTGTTGCAGCTATAATGTGTGTGTGTCCGGCAGAGATCAGCTTACTCAGCAGATTGGGGTTTAATTAACCCTCGGACCTTCTGCCTCGGTGTTGCAACTGGAGCTTGCAATCACAGCATCCCTGAGGCACTCCATGGGAGCAATTATCAAACGAGATTTGGCACTGTCTGGAGTTGGGAGGACAGGTCGGTCAAAGCTGGAGGCTTTAAGCAGCATCTTAAAAGCGGAAGGGCAATAATGACCTGAAGCAGCTTGTTCAACGCTTCCCAGAGCGATACCCTAATGTCTTGCTGCCGAGTGTGTGTGTACATTAGTGTTTCCAACAGGGAAGTGCAGGTGAGTAGGGTACCAGAGAATAGGCCACTGTTGCCTCTTCAAGGAAAGTGGGGTTTAAGTGGGGAGAAGAATTAGAAACCTATGTCAAATCCACGGCAAAAAACTTGTAAAACTACCAATGGTAAAAGCCGGATCGAGGGATAGATGCTTCAGGATTGTGACTTTGGAGTTTGGGATGGGGAAGGTCCAAAGGATTGGTGAGAGAAGAAGAAACGAAGCAATAAATCTTTACGCTTGGAAAGGATCTGCTTGAACCAAGAATTTGACCTCGCAATGAGAATCAGGTAATCTAAAGCGAGCTGCGATCTAAAGGCAAATCTTTCTTGTCAGTTCCATGACATCAGCGTTTCAAAGTAAGGCTGTCAGAATCCGTCAAGGTGATAATTTTTGCAGAGGAAGATGTGAAAGGTCGGAGGACCAAGCTGTCAGTTATACCTCAGATATAATATTTCCAAATTTCTTGCCATTTGATCATTGTTTTTCAATAATGAAATGATAGTTTTATAATTTTGCAATTTCTGGGTTGCAGTTTCTGAATTGGCCCCATCAAAATGTTTTTTTTTCATTCAAAGACTTGAATGAAAAAAGCTAAGAGTCAGCAAACTCAGAATCCCGTTTGGCAGGGGCTAGCCTCAGCTGAATTTAAAGAAAACTATTGTTCCCTTTGTCTCGCCGACATTCTAAGGAAGACAACTCGCGGTTGCTTTTTTTTTGTTTTGTACGGATCAGTGTTGGGAAGCTCACACTGACAGATCAACAAGTTTTTTTTTCGAGCAACTGATAATGTTGAAAAGCCACTGCTGGTTTTCCTTCCACAATCTAGTCCCGTGACCACAAGGCTACAATGACAACACCATCAAAAAAAATCCAGCAAATCTACGACCTCTCGCCACCTAACAAATCCATCGTCCAGAAGTTTCGCTGGTTTACACAAAGGGGAATAATTCTCTGTTGAAGAGCTGCTCTTGTTAGATGTGTAGATTGGCATTATGGAAGGAGCAGCGATAGCAGATTGGTGCACACGGGTGCTTGAAGAGATTTTTTCACACACACACAGAACACACAAGCACAGAACAGTTGAGGAAACATCATTCTCTTTAAACATTCAGGAAGATTGTTTAAAATATATATTGCACACATACACACACAAGCAATCTGTGAACTCACCGTTCTCACTGACCCGGACCCCTAAGTTCTCCACAGTGTCTGTGAGAGACCTGCTTATTGTATACGAGTTGTCAAGGTGTTGTTGAGAAGCTGAAACTGCAGCAGAGGGAGAGTGAAAACCATCTAATTTCACCTTCTTAACGAGGAACGATCGAGGCATGTTTTTAAAACAAAACAAAAATAAACAATAAAATAAAATAAACCCCACGGCGTTATTCCGTTATCTTTTTCTTATTGTTCTGAATTTTCAGCACCCAGGACAGCTCATAGAACGGTGATGCACAGGCTTGTGTGAAAGGGAGGAGTGCGGGAGGGAGGGAGAGAGGAGGAGGGATTGGCAAGAGAAGCTGAGGTCAGCAAGCAGACAGCATTTATATGGAGCGCAGCCTCTGAGATCAGGTGGTACCTAGAAATGGAGCTGCTTAACTTTAATCCATCAAATGTCTCTAGAGAGGCACATCAAATTACAGCTGAGCAGTTTGTGCACACACACACACACACACACACACAATAGTACAAGTGCGCCCGAGAGAGAGAGAGAAAAAAATAGTCCTTCTCGTGAAGAAACCCCACAGTATACAAGAGCTGCTGGGAAAATCCACCAGAATTGTAAAAATGTGCATCTCTGTAGAGAAAAGATGATGCCGATCTCATCCACCCCGCCCCCACCATCCGCCTGTGTGGTAGGAACAGTCCGCGCCACGTAGGAAATGAACTTCCACTTTTATTTCTTCAAAGGCTAATCATTGTAGGATCGGACGCTTTGGTGACGCTAATAATGTCACAGATTGGCAGATAAAAGCATCATGAAATGTCGCAGGTATAGGAGGCTCTATGAGCATTTTTGAGAGCATTAAATATAATTAATAATCGCGATTAATTATTAATATGTTGTCTGATATGGTAACAACCAACTCCCTCAGGATGTTACACTACCCTGTAGAATCATATTCGATACTGAACTATACACAGAGGGGTTGGGGTATAGATTAAACCCAAATCCCTAAGATTTTGCCAAACAAAACCTACAAGGCTTGAAGCTTGCAGGTTCTGAGCTTTTCTAAAAAAAAATCTGCAGCTTCTGGGAGAAAGGCTTGATCTCTGATTTTATTTTTCTAAGTTAGGTTTCAACGGGACAGCTGGGGTTCCCAGTGTCTGCAGGTCAAGTCAAGAGGAATATGAGCTGGTGATTCCCCCACCCCCTCCTTTTCTGATTGCTATAGATTGACCCCTGCTGGAAGTTTGGGTCAATGGATGTTTGATGAGGATAGGTTTGGGGGGTCAGATATGACGTCGCCCAGCCTGTCAGTGTTCATTGTGTAGACTGACAACATCGATGAGTGATAGCCTCTTGGGTTAGATATGGGAGAATGCTAAACCACTGATATGACTGCTTTCCAATGAGAGAATCGAACCTTTCACCACTGCAGAAAACAAAGGAAAATGGAAACTGTCCCTACCAGATCCTATTAGGTCACACATGATTCACCGGTTTAAAAGATCACTTGTCTCACTGTCCATATAATGACATCCCAAACAATTAGTCTCGAATCTGTATCAATAGACCACCTGTTTACAAAGACCGCCACCCCCTTTCCTTACCCTTCACCTCATGGTCAATCTCATGGGGCATTTAGAGTACATCAGCCATCCAGGTTTTGTGACTAGGTCATCTTGACCCTTGTGAGAAGGGGGCAAATTTTCAGCCTGCTGTTTATTCAACTGCACTCAAACCGTTCCTGGAGACAAAACCGCTGAATAGGCTATAAGGAGAGGGTAGGTGAAGGTTACAGGAAAACTAATTAGAAAGTAGGGACACCGCTGAATCTATGTACAACACGACAACAGACACAACAATTTCAGTTACGAAGAGAGATTGGCCAGAATGGGATTGCTTCCTTCAAGCAGAGGAAGCAAGAATGACATGTTTAAAATGATAAGGAGCACAGGTTAGGGCAGACATGAAGGAACTTTTCCCCTTGGTGGGGGTGGGGGGGGGGGTGGAATCAATGACTAGGGCCATAGATTTAAGGTAAGGGGCAGAATGTTTAGAGGAGACATGAGGTAAATATTTTTCACCCAGAGAATGGTGGGAATGTGGAACTTACTGCCTGTAAGGGTGGGAGAAGCAGAAACACTCATAACATTGAAGCAATATTTAGCTGTATACTTGTGATGCCAAGGCGTTTAAGTTTGGGTCAAGTGCTAGAAAATGGGGTTAGAATAGTTAGGTTCTTCTTTTTGACTGGTATGGATGTGAATAACTGAAGAGTGTTTTCCTGTGCTGTAGACTGCTATGACTACCAGACTATTGACATGGTATATATATTATAGTTATTTTTCCAACTTAATGGCAATGTTGACATGAAGAAAACCATTTTTTATGAGTGGTTAGTATCTGGAATGGTGCAGTATATAGGTTTCTGCCTCTGAGCCACAGAGGTTCATCTCTGGGTTCATGTCTCACTCCAGGATAAGATGGTCAAAGGAAATGCATATGTAATGTTGCCAAGCATGTTGAGAATCGACTTGTAAATCTTCCCCACACATGTCAAAGGCAGCTAGTAAGAGCAGAAGAGATTCCTGGTCAGCCATAGCAGAAAAAGAGTGTTGAAGACTGTACCATCATTATCCATAGTTCCAAATCATTATAATGTTCAAGTTACAACATGCAAGTGTATATTGCTATAGCAACTGAGACTCCTGGGTGATGGGAGGTTGTTAGTTGGCTGGACAGCTGGTGTGGTGTCAATAGCAAGGGATTCAAACTCCATTCAGCTGGGGTTGATATCTTCCTGTACCTGGGCAGTACTGTCTACTGCATGGTCTACTGTCAGACCTTTGAGTAGAGAAATCAGAGTATACAAATAAGGAGCATAAGTAAGCCATTCAGTCCCTTAAATCTGTTCTTCTGTGTTTCCATATTTCCGTCTAATCCTGATAACCTTTGATTCCCCAACCTAACAATCTACCTACCACAGCCTTCGAAATAGTCAATGATTCCTACCTCCACTGCCTTCTGAGGCAGAGAATTCCAAAGTTGCACGGCACTCCGAGAGAACATGTTTCTCTCATCTCTGTCCTGAAAAGGTAAACACTGATTTCAAAACCATATTCCCTAGTTCTGGACTTACCCACCAGAGTAAAGATCCTTTCCATGTCCACCTTGTAGAAACCATTCAGGATCTTATAAACTTTAATCAAATCGCCCTCACTCTTCTGAACTCCAGTGAAAACAAGCCCAGCCTCTCAAACCTTCCCTTATAAGCCAACCCTATACATTCCAGGCACAAATCTAGTAAAACTTCTATGAACATTCTTCAACAAGTTTATATCCTTCCTTAAATAAGGAGACCAAAACTACACACAGTAATCAAAATGTAGTGACATGATGCCTGTTATAACTAAAGCATAACAAGAAGAGGAAGGAGTAGCTGTGTGGGATCGGCACAGAAGAAGATTTGATCAAGGCTTTCAAAAAAGTAATTGGATAATTATCTGATAAGAAAATAAAGGTTTGCAGGGACACGGAGGGATAATGGGACTAAGTACACTTGTGCCATCTTATAGAGAGCCAACATAGTCAAACTTTTTTAACTGGTTTCCTCTGTGACTTTGCCATTCTGCAATTCTATGAATCTTGAGCCAAGGTCACCAATTTAGCAGTGGAATAGTGTAAAGAGTAAATGTAAAGTCACCATGGTCTTACCAGATGATAGGGCTGCACTCTCATCAGACAGAAACAAAGATAAACTGCCTCACCACTTCTCAGGTAAGGCAGAGGTTGAGAAGAAGAGTCCTTCATGATAACTCAGCTGGTGCAGCAATTGAACCCATGTTGTTGGTATCACTCTATATTACAAAGCAGCTCGCCAATCCCAGTGGAATGGTGTATGGGGGCAATGGGCCCACCCACATAGCCACAGGATCCACTTTTTGGAATCCAGTCTGGGGGATGTATGGACCAGAAGTTAAGGACCTTTACAGATGTAAATTAGGGACCTAACATCTTTAAGGGATCCTGTTGAGAAATGATTGGTCTGAGTGACTCAAGACTTTTCAGAGGTTCCCAAACAAAGTTAAGTTCTTAAAATCTTGGACTTGTCATCCAGAACTCCAGACCAATGATCTGGGGGCATGTGTTCAAATCCAACATAGCAGGTAGTGAAATCTGAATTCAATTTAAAACATAATTCTGGAATTAAAGAAAGAAAGTTAGCCTAACAACAACCATGCAAACACCATGCATTGTTGTAAAAAACCATCAATGTTCATTAGGAAGGAAATCTACCATCCTACCCTGGTCTGGACTACATGTGACTCCTCACCCAAAGCAATGTGGTTGATTCTTGGCTGCCCTCTCGGCAATTAGGGATGGGCAATAAATGCTGGCCTAGCCAGTGATGCCCACGTATCGTGAATGAAAAAAAAAGTTGTGTTTTATTTAAATATTACTTTTAAATAACACTCTACTCATTATCTCATGATGTTTTCTATTGTGTGACTGGTAAAGGTAATCAATTCCATGTTGAAAATCATTAATATGAAAACCATCAGCACACAGAACTCTTCAAAGAACATAACTCTCAGTCTTCAGAACTCACTGGATGAATAAACAGCACAGTACATGTGCAATATTATTCCTACAAAAAAATAATTGCTTTTCTTCCTGACAATCTTCTCCTCTCCCATTCACTCCCCATCTCTCCAAAACAATCCATTCCTCAACACTGCCTCTTCACCTCATCTCCCTATTTTTCATCTCCCGTCCTCTCCTTTCCCTTTCCATCCACTCTTGTTGCCTCATTATATCTCTCTGACCAACCTTCCTCTCTATTCATCTCTTCCCTTCCTTTGAAGTCACTGACCCTTCATTCAAAATGCTGAGAATTTCAAGCATTTTCCATTGTTATACCAAGATTGGGAATATTAGCTCATTTCCTTCTCTTTTCGTGAAGCCAATTAATGGAATTTTTCACTGAGGTTTGCTTATTCACTATGATTGGCTTGTGTTATGAGGAGAGATTGAGCATCTTAAGCCCATGCCAACTAGAATTTAGAAGAATGAGTGGAGATCTAATTGAGGTATATAAGATGCTAAAGGTAATTAATTAAGTAGTCATAGAGTTTCTATTAAGTAGTCATATATGAGTTTCCTCATGTATGGCAATCCAGAACGAGAGATCACAGTTTTAGCTGATGGGGTGGCAGGTTCAAAATAGAGATGAGGAGGAATTACTTATCTCAAAGGGTCATAAATCTGTGAAACTTACTGTCCTAGGATGTGGTGGAGGCCAAGACACTGGGTACATTTAAGAAGGAGATAGTTGATGTTTAGGAAGGGTTATGGAGAGAGGCCAGGAAAATGGAGTTGAGGCTGAGGTGAAAACAGCCATGATCATATTCAATGGCAGAGCAGGCTCGAAGTTGCTCCTAGTTCTTATGTATAATTCAGGAACAGTATCTCAAACAATCATGTTTTTATATGTCCCTGCTACTCACTATCTGAACTAACTGAATCATGCCCCATTGCAATACACTGAATTAATATGTGCTGTATTTTAAAGGTGATCACGTATTTGATACCAAAAGGATAATCTCCAAATGATTGCTGGTGTAAGAAATGCAAACTTCCACATTTTTATGATGGGGTTTGTTTTTGATAGCTGAACCTCAAGTTCAGGCAAGGTGGAGGGAACTTGATTCAGCATGTGATTGATTATGGCCAAGTAGCTATTATCTGTGACTTGGAGAAAGAGAACTAGGAAATTCTGGTGTTCCTATAGTATTGGTTCCCTATTTAAGGAATGATGTAAATTTGGTGCAAACTGTTTAGAAAAGATTTCCTAGACTAATACCTAGAATGGGTGGGATATCTTGTGAGGGAAGGTTATGCAGGCTAGGCTTGTATGTGATGGAGTTTATGAGAGTAATAGGTGACTTTATTGAAATATATAAGATCATGGGGAATCTTGACAGGGAAAGGATGTTTTCTCTTTTTGGGGTGTCTAGAACTAGGGCTCACTTTAAAAATACACAGTCACCCATTCAAAATGGAGATAAGGCGAATCTTTATCCCAGATTGTGGGTCTCTCAAAATGGAAGCAGAGCTTTGGAATATTTTTAAGGCAGAGGCAGATAGATTCTTGATAAGCAAGGGGGAGGAAGGTTATTGAGAAATAGTGGAAATGTGGAGCAATTCAATCAGCACTGATCTTATTGAATACCGGAACATGCTGAAGGGGCAGAGTGGCCTGCTCCTAATTCATATGTTGGTACGTAATTGAGTGTGGATAGAAGAATAATATGCTAAGGTTGTGTAAGGCTTTGGTTCGTTAGCACTTAGAAGATAATGTTCACCCTGATTCGCACAGAGAGTGAATAGTGATAAGGCTTAGAGGAGAATACAACCAAGATAATCATGAGTCTGAGTTGAGGTAATAGTCTCTAAAAGTGGAGGTTATTTACTTCCAGGAAACATTGGCTTAGAGGTGATATGATTGACAATTTGAAAATGATGAAAGGATTGGATACAGTGTGTTTTGTCAGATTATTTGAAATAAGTAAAGATAGTGGGCATTCAAAGTCATGAATATACAATTCATCAGTGAGGTCCTAAGAAAAAGACAGAGGACAGTCTTACATTCACATAATGCCTTTAATGATCACAAGATATCCCAAAGCATCTTACAGACAAAAATCACGTGTTTCTCAAGTGTTGTCACTGTTGGAATGCAGGAGACTCAGCAGTCAATTAACATGCAGCAAACCTTCACAAACCGCAATATGACCAGGTAATCAGTCTCTGTTACATTTGAAGGATAAGCGATGCCAGAACATCAGAGAAAATGCCTGACTTTCATTAGAATAGTGCAATGGAATCGTTTACCCAAGAAAGCATTTGGAATTTGAGTTCAACATCTCACACAAGGGACAGCCCGTCCAATAGTTCAGCACTCCCTCAGTTCCTTAGTGTCAGGTTTGCTTTAGTTTGAAAATGGAATTTGAACACACAACCTTTCTTTCTAGGCACACGATTCCTGATGAAGGGCTCTTGCCCGAAATGCGATTCTCCAGCTCTTCGGATTTTGCCTGACCAGTTGTGCTTTTCCAGCAGCACAATCTCAACTCTGATCGCCAGCATCTGCAGTCCTCACTTTCTCCACGAACACAATCAGTTGAGCCAAAAAGCATAACACTAGATTACCTACAGTGTGGAAACAGGCCCTTCAGCCCAACAAGTCCACATCGACCCTCCAAAGAGTAACCCACCCAGACCCATTTCCCTCTGACTAATGCACCTAACACTATGGGTAATTTAGCATGGCCAATTCACCTGGCCTGCATATCTTTGGACTGTGAGAGGAAACCGGAGTGCCCAGAAGAAACTCACACAGACACAGGGAGAATGTGCAGACTCCACACAGACAGTCGCCCGAGGCTGGAATCAAACCTGGGTCCCTGGCGCTGTGAGGCAACAGTGCTAACCACTGAGCCACCGTGCCACCCCAAATCTGCACGAGCAGATTGTTCTCTCACAGTGACATCACTGTCTGAACCAATCTGTGAAGACCATGATGTGAGTGTGGGATGTTAAGTGCCTCTAAATGGGAAATTGATAAGTTCCAAAGACAAGGTAGACAGTAGGTGATGAGGTAATTTAGATTAAGATATGTCATGGACATGCTTCATTGATTCAGTGATTCAAAAAGAATGTCCAAAGTTTATCCTCGATTTGCCAGCATGTAGCTCACTGTTGTTACTTTTTTTGCTTTCCAATGGTGGAATATTATTTGACAGTAGCAGGTTTTTAAGCAAGGTTAAGCTTTTTATAGGATGTAGCATCCTGACAAGCATCGTTTCTCTCTCTCTCCCTTCCGGGCAATGTTACTGAGGTGAAAATTGCAGTCTTAGTAATGACTCTGAGGTCAGGTGCCAATCTCAGGGTTAAATGCGATACCAACATTGTGAGCAGATTGGTTCAGCATCATTCAGTTGCCAGGGAGATAGTGAGATCCAGTATCCATGGAATGGAATTTAGAACATGGAAGATATATTGAGTTAGTCAACTCATAGAGTAAAGAAGAGGGTCTTTGGCCCATTGAGTCTGAACTGCATAGTTACACTCGCCCCACTTGCCTGCAGTAGGCCCACATCCTGTTTCTTTAGCCTCTTGGACTGAGTGAGGACAGGATCAGGCTATCTGTAGCATTCCTCATGTATGCTCCTGAAACACAATGAGGCTCACACATGAAGAACTACCAGTTGACTGAGTTGTGAGGGGACTGCTGGAGGTGTGGTTGAGCGGATGGCTGCTGACTGTGAAATCATACCCTGGTCACATGGGCTCCAATGGTTCAAATAGAAGGTCCATCACCATTTCTGCAATGACAGCTGAGAATGGGGGAGTTAATGATGGCCTTGACAGCAACTGTCTTGTCCTGAGAATGAACAATAATTTTCCATAAAAATGAGGGCTGCATGTTTGAGTGAAGCAGTGGAAAGAATGAAAGAAATGGTCTGGAAAAAAAAATTATGGCTCACTAGATATCTGACCAAAAATATCATAATGGAGTATTTCTTTTCTATAGCTTGAGACATTAAAGTGAAGCAATAACATACTAAATTGCTGCAGGCTAATAATTAATAAAACCAACTGCACAGATAGTGAGTAGGATATGACAAGGTGGTGAGAAGGGTCTAGTTTTTAGCTGAACTTATGAAAGGACTCAATTGACTTGATGATGGATTTATGGTGTTCCAATTACAAAAACATTTTGGTTATTTTGTTCCCAACTACCTAGTGAAAAAAATCCTCAGTGACTGCATTTATTGTATCTCTGAATAGTAGGCTGACAAAATACTTTTTCAGTTCCTCTGGATTATTTACTGTGTCAACATATTAACACAAGAGTAAATGGCATTCCATTATAGTATGTAAGAATTCCTTTTCGCTAGTGTGTGTATGTATGTATGTATGGCACTGTATTACTGCTTCTCAAAGACAAAAGGTGTCACGTTCAACATAATCAGCTCCTTTATGCATTGCAATGAGAGAGCCACCACATTCCATTTAGCTGTTAGAGATGCTATTGTTACACTACTAAATGTTAGTATGGGTCAGGGAGCAAAAACTGTGTCAACACCATTTCAAATAGGCTTTGAATGATGTACTGTTCTACTGCTGTGTGCTTTCTGAGGCACTACAGGTACCTGAGAGGGTAGTGAGGAATGTGGGAAGAGGAAAGGGGGTGGTCACATCAGTGGGTCTGAGTAGAGCCCTTGATCACACAAAGCCGCTGTCATCAGAAATTCTCTTATATTCATGTCCCCATGCATTATTCAGCCGTCATAAATCAAAGCTCATCTCACTTGGCAAAGTGTTAGGAGACAGGATATATTCTGAGCACCTACCTGCAATTTGAACAAGCTTACCATACGTCTATCATGTCTTTCACCCTGTACCCATCCCCTCACATATTTCTCTGCCCAATTTGTCTCTCTGTCTTTGTCTCGATGCATGCAGCCCTCACACACCCTATAACCTTAACCACTTTTCCCCAGAGCCTTGACCCCAGATGTATCGTTCCTTCCCTGTGTTCCTGTGTCCACCTGTGTCCCTGTTCCTGTCTCCAACCATGACATTGTCCTAATGTATCCCTAACTGCTTCTGTATCCCATCATGCCCCTCTGTCCCTGCCCAAATCCCTGCCTCCACCTCTGTCCCTGTCCCCTGTATCCCTGTCTATATCTCTGATGCCCCCCATGACCACCCCTGTACATCTGTCCACTTGCTTCATTATCCTGACTGTATTTCTGTCCCTGACATTTCTGTTATTCATTCATGGGATGTCAGTGTTGCTGGCTGGGCCAGCATTTATTGTTTATTCCTAGCTGGCCTTCAGTAAGGGGTGGCGAGCTGCCTTTTTGAACTGCTGCAGTCCAGTTAGTGTAGGCGGACCACAATTCTAATGAGAAGGAGCTCCATGGTTTTAACCTAGCAACAGTGCAGGAATGGCGATATGTTTGCCAGTCGGAATGGTTAGTGACTCCGAGAGGACTTGCAGGTGGTGGTGTTGCCAGATATCTGTTTGGAAAATTTGCCAGATTGGAAAATCTAGTTAACAACTTTGGCAAATTTCTGCAGTGCATCTTGTCGACAGTGCACACTGCTGCTACTAAGTATCGGTGGTGGAGGGAGTGGATGATTGTCGATTCGGTGCCAATCAAGTGGGCTGCTTTGTCCTGGATGGTGTCAAGCTTCTTGAGTGTTGTTGGAGCTGCACCCTTCCAGGCAAGTGGAGAATATTCCATTCCTGACTTGTGCCTTCTAGGTGATGGAGAGGCTTTGTGCATCCTGCAGGAGATGATTTACTTGCTGAAATATTCCTAGCTTCTGACTTGTCCTTACAGTCATTGGCATTGGGTAGATTCTATCTTGTCAGTGATATTCATAGCCTGGATTTGTGGGTGCAAATGCTACTTTCCACTTGACAGCTCAAGTCTGAATGCTGTCCAGATATTCTTGCCTTTAAGCATGGACTGTGTTAGTATCTGAGGAGTTACATATGGTGCTGAACATTATGCAGTCATCGCAAATATACCCACTTCTGGCCCTTATGATGAGGGGAAGGGTCATTAATGAAGCAGCTAGAGATCCTAGGACTCTACCCTGGTGAACTCCTGCAGAGATGTCCTGGAGCTGAGATGCCTGACCTCCAACAACAATAACCATCTTTCTTTGTGCCTTTGTCCTTTTCTCGATGTATCCTGTCTTATCTTCTGTCTGTCCCAGACCTTTGTGGCTTCCTCTCTGTATAACAGTCCGTGTCTGAGCCTCTTCACACCCTGCCTATGTCTCTACCTCTGCATGTGTACGTGCGCCCTCCCCAACCCCAGTGTACCTGTCTCCATCTGAGCCCGTCCATCTGTCTGCATTCCTCCCTCACCATATCTCTGTCCCTGCCCGTAATCTCCATCCACCTTTATCTTTGTCTGTATATCCAAGTTCTCATGTTTGTCTCACACTCTGCAGGTGCTCCATCTGCCTGTTCTCTGCCCCTGCCTGTGTGTTTCTCCATTCCCTTTGATAGTGTTGGTCAGGGGCTGTCGATGGAAGAGTCAAGGTGTCAGTTGTATAATTACCCATGAGTTAGATAAGGATTCATAGTCAAAGGACCCTGGGGAGTGAGGAAATTTCCTATCATTTGCCTGTACAAATCTGACAGAGTCAGTGTTGGAACTTCTGTGGAGTTCTGGCAAGCATCTTTGGTTAGATACTCAGCATCCAAACATTTGGATACTGAAAAATCCTCTCTACCTGACACATGGGTGGCATGGTGGCTTTGTGGTTAACACTACTGCCTCACAGTTCCAGGGACCCGGGTTTGATTCCAGCCTTTGGCGACTGTCTGTGTGGAATTTGTACACTCTCCTGGTATCTGCGTGAGTTTCCTCCCATAATCCAACGATGTGCAGGTCAGGTGAATTGGCCATGCTAAATTGCCCATAGTGTTCAGGGATGTGTTCGAAAGGGGTAAATATAGGGTAGGGGAATGGGTTTGGGTGGGATACTTTTCAGAGATTCAATGTTGACTTGTTGGGCTGAAGAGCCTGTTTCCAAACTGTAGGGATTCTACATCTAATTTTTAAAAAGATTTTTGCTCAAGCTGTTTAATCTTGGGTTGTCTTGCAATTCACCACAGGACTAGAGTCACACAGAGCTAGCTACATCAAAACATCCTTCATGTTGTTTACTAAAGGGAAGAAAATGCATGAAAAGGAGCAGGCAAGAAGAAGAATGAGAAAACTCTTTAGAAGAGCCAGTATGGGCATGATGGACCACATGGCCTTCCTTGGTGTTGCGAGGTTTTATGGCTTTAACAGCAACAGGGAGGTGGTCATAGAGGTGTACAGGATGGAAACAGACCCTCCAGTCCAACTCGTTCATGCCAACCAGATATTCTAATTGAATCAAGTCCCAGTTGCCAGCACTTGGCCCCTATCCCTCTAAGCCTTCCTATTCATGTAACCATCCAGATGCCTTTTAAATGTTGTCATTGTACCAGCCTCTGGCAGCTCATTCCATACAAACACTATCCTCTGAGTGAAAATGTTGCCCCTAAAGTACCTTTTAAATCTTTCCCCTCTCTCCTTAAACCTATGCCCTCTAGTGTTGCACTCCCCTACCCTGGGAAAAAGACCTTGGCTATTCACCCTCTCTGTACCTTTATAACATCACCCCTCAGTCTCTGATACTCCAGGGGAAAATAGCCCCAGCCTAATCAGCCTATTCCCGTACCTTAAAGCCTCCAACCCTGGCAACAATCTTGCAAATCTTTTCCAACATCTTAACGACATCCTTCCTAAAGCAGGGAGACCAGAATTAAATGCAGAATTCTACTTGGGAGCATGTAAGGGTTGGAAGTGAAGATTTATATTTTAGATCTCCCTCAGTCTTTTTTAAATTTACCAGCAGGACCTGAATAACATAAATGTTTCCAAGCTGGCTGCAACATGATTAACAGGTTGAATATTGGGCAGGAGGGTCTGCAGTGTGGGATTTCTGTCTGGTAATGGGGAAGAGAGAAGCAGAGATTGTGGGTCAGGTCTCCATCTGTGGAGAGAACTTGGAGTTAATTTGAAGGGTCACTGGACTAGAAATGTTAACTTTGCTTTGTCTCCACTGATCTGCCAAACCTACTGAGTTCCTCCAGCCATTTTGATCTTTGTTCCAGATCTTCAGCTTCTGCAGTTCTTTGTTTTGTTTTAGTGGATCAGGTGCCATGGTCTCACCCGAATGGTGGACACATGAGGGTGGGGTAGGGATCAGAGGAAACAAGCTGCATTTGTACAGCAACGATCATGTACCAAACAAGGTGCTAAGCAAGAGCATCTTCAACAGACGACAATGTTGACATTGGACCACAAGAGGCGGTATCAGGACAGTTTGGGCAGTGAGGATACAACAAGGAAGTGGATTGAAAAAGGGGTAGTTGGAAAGAGCGGCGGGGGTGGAGGGGGGGGCAAAGTCACAGCAACATCAGAGCAGAGATAAAGATGGAGGGATTGGAAAGGCCAGCAGGAATTGCCAGTGAGAGGGAAGATTTGAAGCATTACAAGGGAAGTTGAAAGATTGGGAGGAAAATCAAAAGGGTTATATTAGTGGGAGATTGTGACCCACGTGGATGGTTGACCATAGACAGAGAAGGAAGAGGAACAAGATAGATTTGATACACTTTCATAGAAAGGTGCTTGGAAAATATTTACGCATCGGATCCAGTAACCTTTCTTTAGAATCTGGGTTTCCCAAAGTTTGGCTGATCTGATTGGCTGGATGAAAATGGAGGTTAGGTTTTAGTTTCACAACCTCTCTATAATATCTAAGTGACTAATCCTTCTGCTAGGGTGTATATATTCACTCGTCCTGCCTGCCATTGATCTGGATTATCGATGTAATTTTGTTACATCCCATCTGTCTCAAACCATCCGATTTTAGTGGGTAAAATCTATAACCCTCTCACCTCCACGTCTGTATGCCTCAGCAGTGTGTTGTCAAATCACACATCCAAAGAGATTGGTGGATGGGGAATGTAAAGGCAGCAATAGCCAGGACTCTAAATTTAGCTTTTGTCAGAGTGACTAAAACAAGGGAATATAGTTCAGGCATGGTGGCTCAGTGGTTAGCACTGCTGCCTCACAGTGCCAGTGACCCAGGTTCAATTCTTGTCTTGGGCAACTGTCTGTGTGGAGTTTGCACATTCTCCCCGTGTCTGCGTGGGTTTCCTCCCACAGTCCAAAGATGTGCAGGTCAGGTGAATTGGCCATGCTAAATTGCCCATAGGTTTAGTCAGGGGTGAATGGAGGGAGGTGGGTTGCTCTTCGGAGGGTCGGTGTGGACTTGTTGGGCCGAAGGGCCTGTTTCCACACAGTAGGTAGTCTAATCTTTTAAGACAGAGGGGAGGAGAATTCCTTTCTGTCAAACAGCATCAAGGGGATGGACTTCTCATCCTCTGAACGTAATGGAGGCTGGATCAAGGCTGAGTTGGATGAATCTTTGATGAACAAGAGAGTTGAGAGTTATGGAATCCAGACATGGAAGTGGAGCAGACACCACGACTAAGTTAGAGGAAAGTGAGGACTGCAGATGCTGGAAATCAGAGTCGGGTGTGTGGTGCTGAAAAAGCACAGCAGGTCAGGTATCATCCAAGGAGCAGGAGAGTCGATGTTTCTGGCAAAAAAGCCCTTCATCAGGCATGTGGGGTGGGAGGACTGAGAGATAAATAGGAGGGTGGGGGTGGGGGGAAGGTAGCTGGAAAGGTGATAGGTAAATGCAGGTGGGGGGTGATGGTGATTCGACCCACGATTAAGTTACCCAATCAAATGATAGAGCAAGCTCGAAGGGACAAATTGCTGATTCCTGATCCAAAGTCCTTTGTTCTTTGTCCCGGGCCATTGTTAATAATGAACATACTTTTCAACTGAAATCAATGAATAACATTCACTGGGGAGAGCTCTGGCTGTTTTGTTTTTTTAATTAGAGGCCTGAAGGCCTGTAGCACCAGCACTGTTAGCTAGACTAGAGCCACTGTTAATTCAGCAATAGAGACAACACAGTGCCACAAATCTTCACATAATAACAACAGAAAGTGCTGCAAAGATTTGGAAAAAATCCTGGATCACCCTATTTAATAGCACCATCCCTATACCCCCACCCGTGGCCTGCAGCGCTACATGGCTCACCAACACTTTCTCAAGGACAATCGGGGATGGGCAATAAATGCTGAATTAAGATTAGAATGGTGCTGGAAAAGCACAGCAGGTCAGGCAGCATCTGAGGAGCAGGAAAATCGACGTTTCGGGCAGGAGCCCTTCATCAGCTTTGACCTGCTGTGCTTTTCCAGTACCACTCTAATCTTGACTCTGATCTCCAGCATCTGCAGTCCTCACTTTCGCCTAATAAATGCCGAATTAGCTAGTGACGCCCACATCCTGTGAACAAATAAAGCTCATTAGGTCTGGCAGCACCTGTGGACGGAGTAACACGGCTAACGTTTCAAGACTCTTACGACCTTTCCTCAGATACTACATTTGTCCAAAGACAGGTTGCATTGAAAAAAGTAGGAAAGCTGAATGGAATTCTCAAAAAAAGCTGTATTCAAAAAGCTAATAATTCCTGCTTTTGAAATACAAATTGCTTCCTGTGTTTATTTTCCCATTCAATTGAGAGGCAGCAGTGCCAGGCTGCTACATCTTGCCACATTCAATAGAGCAAACAACAAGGGGTTAACATTGGAACAATTTGAGTGTGGGGAGGGATGAAGGAGATAACTAGTTTTACTTTAACACATCACTAACAATTAGAAATAGCAGGGTGCTATTAACGACAATTGAAATCAGTAACATCACAGGAAAGGCTGTGTCACTTGTTTTGTTCAGTGATTTCAACTTGCAGCAATGTTTCCCTTTCCAGGTGAGAACAGAACTAAGAGCCATAAGTATAAGATAGTCTCCAAAAAAAAATCCAACAGGGGATCTCGTGGGAGTGTCTTCACACAAAGTGGTTGAAATAAAGAGCTTGCTATGCAGGGGATGGTTGAAGTGAACAGTTAGTGGGAAGCTGGATAAATACAGAAAGCAATGGAAGGATATTCTGATAGAGTGAGATGAAAAGTGGGAGGAAGACACTCATTTAGAGCATAATTACAATTGGATCTGATGGGCCAAATGGCCTGTTCCCATGCTCTAAACATTTTGTAAAGCTTGGCAAATTGAAACTTGCTGTATTACCTAATAATGGATTGGTGGAATAAAAGAATGGTGCTAAACTTTACATCTTGCATCAAGTCTATAATACTGAAACTGGCCACTCAGCCCTTCTGGCCTGTACTGAGATTTGTGCGCCAATCATGTTTTACTCCCACACCTCTTCATTGAGCCCCTTCAATAAATCCATCTGCTCCCTTGCCCCTCCTCGATTTATCCTGCTTACTCCTAAATGCAGTTGTACCGTTCACCTCAACCACTCCACATGGTAGTGAGTTCTGCATTCTAAACAGTCTCTGGGAAAAGAACACTCTCCTGTTTTCCCAGCTGGATGTATTGGTGACCATATTATTTTAATGGCCCATAGTTTTGGCCCAGTTCATAAGTGGAAACATCTCCTGAACCCTATCAAACACCTTCATAATGTTAAAGACTTTCTATTAGGTCACTCCTCAGCCCTCTCTTTTATAGAGAAAAGAGTTTAAGCCTCTTCAGCCTTTCCAAGAACATAGAGGCTCTCAGGTTTTAATTTATATCTTTTATTAGGAGCTCTCAACTTCATTTTCCCCGATAAATACTCCAGCGTGACTTAAATGAAAGTACACTAGATTATATTTATCTTTCAAAATGAAGCTCTGCAATTACAATTATCGATAGCTCTACATTCAAATGCACTGTTGCTCTCTTCATTGCAGTTAACAGATTATACATTACTTATGCCCTATTTGGCTCAGGACCGCCCGTCTGCTGTCCCTATTCTATCCTCTGGCAACAGCCGAGTAACTACGGTAATTAAGTGTGAAGTAAGAGAAACCTAATGTGTTCCTTTCAGGACCAGGGGGGCGAGATAATTTATGCTAATAACACGCAATCACACTTGCTCTGCAAGGCTAATAATGATTGCCGGTTCAGCCTTTTTTATATAAAAAAAAGGAAAGGGGAGATTGCTCTTTTCTTAAATCCTAATGTCCTTTATCTCACTCCCTAAGTCTACTACTTTTATCTGGGCAGCTGTATGGAAATGAACAAGTCTTGTTTCTTTGGGTTTTTTTCATTATCATCCACAGCCCTCCTCCCCGTGCCCCCCCCCCAAACAACCTCTTACCAACTGCCCTCCCGCCCCCAACCTACACCGTCTCCTTCCACCATTGTTGTCTCTCTCACACCAGATTTCTCTGGCTTTGTACTGAGTGGGTGTGAATGTACAGGATCTCCTCACTTTGGAGCCTGAGACAAATACTTTCTTAGCATAATTGTACCACAGTTTCTTTCTAAAGGAGTCCAACCCATTCAAATTGCTGGTCACAATCCATAGTGTGCCTCTGAGTTTGCGCTGCTACCCATAATCATATGAAAGAATAGGTGTCTGCTCACAAAGGCACATTGCTGAGGTTTATCACTTCTGCATCTAACAGGTAACCCCCACGGCGAGAAACTAAATTAAGCGATACTGGACAACCACAATACCGGACAAGAGCTGCCAATCCGTGAGGAAAGTCCCGTCTTATTCTGACACACTGCTGTGAGCAATCCAGGAGAGAAAATGCAGGCGCTTTGTTTAAAAAAAAATAGTGGTGCTTTTTTCCATTAGAATGCAAGAAGTAAAAACACAGTTGGGTCATTCAGCCTTTGAACCTGCTTGGCCATTTAATAAGATCATGAGACCACAAGACATCAGGGCAGAAGGAGGCCATTCGGTCCATCAAGTTACACTCCGCCATTCAGTGAGGTCATGATCCAATTTGATTATCCTCAAGTCCTCTTTCCTGCCTTTTCCCCATAAACCTTGATTCCATTACCAATTGATGGCTGATCATTCCTTACACAGAAAACTAGTGAACATGGAAGTGCATTTGGAATTGGAATGTCGAGGCCTTGTGTTAAAACCTCCAGGACTATGTGAAGCAGAAGTTGGCAACTGTAATAAACAAGGATCCTACCCCTCCAACCACAACAAGGACAGAACTCCCCTGGTCCTCACCTTCCACCTTACCACCTCCACATATGTCGCATCATCCTCCACCATTTCTGCCATCTACAAATGGACCCCACCACCACAGATATTGTTCCCTCCCCACCCCTATCCGCTTTCCCTAAAGACCGTTCCCACCGCAACTTCCTTGTCAGGTCTACGGCGCCACCCCCCCCTTCCCCCCCACCACCCACTAACCCACCTTCCCCTAACAGCACCTTCCCCTGCCATTGCAGGAATTACAAAACCCGCACCCACACCTCCCCCCTCACCTCTGTCCAAGGCCCCAAAGGAGCCTTCCTCATCCATTAGAGTTTTACCTGCACTTCCACACATGCCATTTACTGTATCCGTTGCTCCCAATGCGGTTTCCTCTACATTGGGGAGAAAGGATGCCTACTTGCATGAACGCTTTAGAGAACATCTCCAGGCACACCTGCACCAACCAACCCCACCACCCCGTGGCTGAGCACTTCAACTCCCCTTCCCACTCCATCAAGGACATGCCTCTTCCATCACTACTCCCTTACCACCCAACGCCTGGAGGAAGAACACCTCATCTTCCGCCTTGGACCCTCCAACAGCACGGCATCAATGTGGATTTCACCAGTTTCCTCATTTCCTCACCTGATCCCAGTTCCAACCTTCCAATTTGGCACCACCCTCATGACCTGTCCTTCCCGTCCATCTTCCTTCCCACCTATCCATTCCACCCTCCTCTCTGACCTATCACCATTACCCCCACCCCCAGCTACCTATTGCACTCTCAGTGACCTTCCCCCCAGCCCCACCCTCCCTCCTATTTATCTCTCCACCCTCTTGGCTCACAGCCTCACCCCTGAGGAAGGGCTTTTGCCTGAAACGTCGATTTGTCTGCTCCTCGGCTGCTGCATGACCTGCTGTGCTTTTCCAGCACCCCATTCTCAACTGTAATAAACAGATGGACAGAGGATGACTTCGGAGTTGATGACAATCATTTGCCGCAAGACCTCAATACAGAGAACACTGTTTTCCTTCTCTAAGTTTCTCCTTGGATCTCTTCTCTCCCCTGAAGGTTCACTAGTCTTTTAAAAATTATTTTATAATGGGAAATAGGTGACACTAATGACCCCAGTCTTTCTTGCCATTTCTAATTGATCTTGAAATGCATGGCTTATTATTACGTCATCCCATATTCCTAATTCCTTCACCTCCGCCGCATCTGCTCCCGGGGGACCAATTCTTCTACTGAATAACCCAAATGGCCTCCTTCTTCAAAGACCGCAATTTCCCCTCCGACGTGGTCGACAATGCTCTCCACCGCATCTCCTCCACTTCCCGCACCTCCGTCCTTGAACCCCGTCCCTCCAATCGCCACCAGGACAGAACCCCACTGGTCCTCACCTTCCACCCCACCAACCTATCATCGTATCATCCTTCGTCATTTCCACCACCTCCAAACAAACCCCGCCACCAGGGATATATTTCCCTCCCCACCCCTATCAGCGTTCCGGAGAGACCACTCCCTCCGCGACTCCCTTGTCAGGTCCACACCCTCCCCCAACCCAACATCCACTCCCGGCAGCTTCCCCTGAAGCCGCAAGAAATGCAAAACTTGCACCCACACATCCCCCCTCACCTCTCTCTAAGGCCCCAATAGATCCTTCCATATCCATCGCAAATTCACCTGCACCTCCACACACATCATTGACTGTATCCGCTGCATCCGATGTGGTCTCCTCTACATTGGGGAGACAGGTTGCCTACTTGCGAAACGTTTCAGGGAACACCTTTGGGACACCCGCACCAACCAACCCAACCGCCCCGTGACTGAACACTTTAACTCCCCTTCCCACTCCACCAAGGACATGCAGATCCTTGGCCTCCTCTATCGCCAGACCCTGACCACATGACGCCTGGAGGAAGAGTGCCTCATCTTCCGCCTAGGAACCCTCCAACCACAAGGGATGAATGTAGATTTCTCCAGCTTCCCCATTTCCCCTCCCCCCACCTTAGCTCAGTCCCAACCCCCAGATTCAGCACCGCCCTCTTGACCTGCAATCTTCTTCCCGACCTCTCTGCCCCCACCCCCTCTCCGGCCTATCACCCTCACCTCCTTCCACCTATCTTATTGCCAGCGCCCCTCCCCCAAATTCCCTCCCTCCTGCCCTTTATCTCAGCTCGCTTGGCACACCAGCCTCATTCCTGAAGAAGGGTTTATGTCCGAAATGTTGATTCTCCTGCTCCTCGGATGCTGCCTGGCCTGCTGTGTTCTTCCAGCACGACATTTTTCAACTCTGGTACTCCAGCATCTGCAGTCCTTACTTTCTCTTTATTATTCCAGGTGGCAGTTTTGAGTTAACCAAAGAGCTATGGATCTGAAGTCAGATGCAAGCCAGACAAGGTATAAACAACAGCATTAGTGAACCAGAGATGTTCTTATGAAAATGTACAATGGTTTCATAGACACCATGGCAGCTTCAATTTCACATTTATTAATTTAACTTCACATTCCCCAGCTGCCCTGATGGGATTTGAACACACATCCCTGGATCACTAGCCCTGGTGCATCTGGGCTGGAGTGCAGTGGCAAAACAATTGCAGAACACCACATTGCTGCTTCCATCCCAACCCACCAAGACTGTTGTCATCACCTTATTATTCTTCATGTGAGAACCCTCACCAGCAAGTGTCCACTGGGCCACAGAACAGTCAAAAAAAAACCTGTCCAACTATTGGTAGGTCCTCTACCTCTAGTTAATGTCAACAGGCTGAATGGAGCCATGCTAATTCTTTTTGTGTGTAACTGGCACCTGATATTGCCAGCAGGCTACACACACACATATACTAGCGCCAGAGGTATGCCACTTGTTGTATTGGTACAGGTTGACAAAGAGATATGCAAGACCTGCATTGAAAGGCACTGAATTCTTTGCCAAAATTGGGATGTCTGGAGAAATCTCTCAGGAAGCACAGTCCAGAAGTTAATTAATCAATGATCCTTAAATCTCTTTCTAGGTTGACATACGGAAGTGCTGACTGACTCTAACCTATTGCTGCTGACAATGCTGTCTCATTTACATTGGTGTGACCAAATGCAGACTTGATGACTGCTCTGCAGAAGATCTCTACTTGCTATTTCCATTATCTCTACTACTTTCAAGTTGACGTTTCCATGACTTTCGACAGTGTTCCAACATAACTCAATTCAAGCTGGAGGACCAACATCTCATTTGCTACTTAGGCATTTTACAGCTTCTAGGACTCAATATTGAGTTCCACAACTTCAGAGTATGAACTCTGTATTCCAAGTTTATTACATCCTATGCTCTCCTCCGACCTTTATTTGTTTGTGTCTTGTTGGTTTTGTTTTCAGACCTATTTATACTTTTTCACAACTAACATTTACATGTGCGTTGCTATCTCCCCTTTACCACCATCAGCACTGCCTTTGCCTTTTGCTTTGGGCATGCTCACCATCTGTTGCTCTTGCTCCTCTTTCCATTTGTCAATAGCGAACATAAGAAAATAAGAACTCGGAACAGGCGTAGGCCATCTGGCCATCGAGTCATAGAGTCACAGAGATGTACAGCATGGAAACAGACCCTTCATTCCAACCCATCCATGCCGACCAGACATTCCAACTCAATCTAGTTCCACCTGCCAGCACCCGCCCCATATCCTTCTAAACCCATCCTATTCATATACCCATCCAGATGCCTTTTAAATGTTGCAATTGTACCAGCCTTCACCACTTCCTCTGACAGCTCATTCCACACACATACCGCTCTCTCCATGAAAACGTTGCCCCTTAGGTCTCTTTTATATCTTTCCCCTCTCACCCTAAACCTATGCCCTCTAGTTCTGGACTCGCCCACCCCAGGGAAAATACTTTGTCCATTTATCATATCCATGCCCCTCATGATTTTATAAACTTCTTTAAGGTCACCCTCACCTTCAACACTCCAGAGAAAACAGCCCCAGCTGTTCAGACTCTCCCTATAGCTCAAATCCTCCAACCCTGGCAACATCCTTGTAAATCTTTTCTGAGCCCTTTCAAGTTTCACAACATCTTTCCGATAGGAAGGAGACCAAAATTGCATGCAATATTCCAACAGTGGCCTAACCAATGTCCTGTACAGCCACAACATGACCTCCCAACTTCTGTACTCAATACTCTGACCAATAAAGGAAAGCATACCAAACGCCTTCTTCACTATCCTATCCACCTGCGACTCTACTGTCAAGGAGCTATGAACCTGCACTTCAAGGTCTCTTTATTCAGCAACACTCCCTAGGACCTGTGTATAATTCCTGCTAAGATTTGCTTTCCCAAAATGCAGCACCTCACATTTATCTGAATTAAACTCCATCTGCCACTTCTCAGCCCATTGGCCCATCTGATCAAGATCCCGTTGTAATCTGAGGTAACCTTCTTTGCTGTCCACTACACCTCCAATTTTGGTGTCATCTGCAAACTTACTAACCATATCTCTTATGTTCACATCCAAATCATTTATATAAGTGATGAAAAGTAGTTGACCCATCACCGATCTTTGTGGCACTCCACTGGTCACAGGCCTCCAGTCTGAAAAACAACCCTCCACCACCACCCTCTGTCTTCTACCTTTGAGCCAGTTTTGTATCCAAATGGCTAGTTCTCCATGTATTCCACGAGATCTAACCTTGTTAACCAGTCTCCCATGTGGAAATTTGTCAAATGCCTTACTGAAGTCCATATAGATCACATCTAGTGTTCTGCCCTCAACAATCCTCTTTGTTACTTCAAAAACCTCAATCAAGTTTGTGAGACATGATTTCCCACGCACAAAGCCATGTTGACTATCCCTAATCAGTCCTTGCCTTTCCAAATACATGTACATCCTGTCCCTCAGGATTCCCTCCAACAACTTGCCCACCACCGACGTCAAGCTCACTGGTCTATAGTTCCCTGGCTTGTCCTTACCACCCTTCTTAAACAGTGGCACCACGTTAGCCAACCTCCTGTCTTCCGGCACTATCGATGATACAAATGTCTCAATAAGAGCCCCAGCAATCACTTCTCTAGCTTCCCACAGAGTTCTAGGATACACCTGATCAATTGCGGGGGATTTATCCACTTTTATGCATTTCAAGACATCCAGCACTTCCTCCTCTGTAATAGGGATACAGATGTCGCCATTTATTTCTCTACAGTCTATATCTTCCATGTCCTTATCCACAGTCAATACTGATGCAAAATACCTACTTAGTATCTCCCACATCTGTGGCTCCACACAAAGGCCATCTTGCTTATCTTTAACAGGTCCTATTCTCTCCCTAGTTACACTTTTGTCCTTAATGTATAATATAAAAACCCTTTGGATTCTCCTTAACTCGATTTGCCTATTCTCAGCTACCTATATGAATATGTCTATATGACATATTCCTGTTCCTATTTCTTATCGTCCTATGGTTAATATTTGATTTTTGCCCAATGATGTGTGCAATGTGGCTTTGACAAGCCATTTTCCAGCTGTCCCTTTACCTGCGAACATCTGCGTCCAATCAGCTTTTGAAACTTCTTGCCTAATACCGTCAAAATTGGCCTTCCTCCAATTTAGAACTTCAACTTTTAGATCTGGTCTATCCTTTTCCATCACTATTTAAAAGCTAATAGAATTATGGCTGCTGGCCCCCAAGTGATCCCCCAGTGACACCTCAGTCACCTGCCCTGCCTTATTTCCCAAGAGTAGGTCAAGTTTTGCACCTTCTCTAGTAGATATATCCACATCATTGGGCAAAAATCAAATATTAACCATAGGACGATAAGAAATAGGAACAGGAATATGTCATTAAAACCCTCAAGCCTGCTCCTCCATGGCTGATCTGACGTCCATTTTCCTGCTGTTTCCTCAACCATCCTTAATTTTCCTACTGTTCAAAAATCTATCTCAGCCTTAAATGTACATGATAACTTAACCTTCACAGTTCCCTATAGCTACAAGTTCCAAACACTCACAACCCTCTGAGAGAGGAAATTCCTCCTTATCTCAGTCTCAAATTATTCTGAGACTATGCCCTCTGGTCAGAGAAAGTGAGGACTGCAGATGCTGGAGATCAGAGTTGAGAGAGTGGTGCTGGAAAAGCACAGCAGGTCAGGCAGCATCTGAAGAGCAGGAGAATCGACGTTTCGGGCATAAGCCCTTCATCAGGAATGAGGCTTGTGTGCTGGGGGGAGGGGAGGGGGGAGCTGAGAGATAATTGGGAGGGGGGTGTGGGGTTGGGGGAAAGGTAGCTGAGAATGCAATAGGTAAATGAAGGTGGGGGAGAAGGTGATAGGTCAGAGAGGAGGGTGGTTGGAGAAGGAGAAGGTATGCCCTCTGGTCCCAGACTCTCCCATGAGGGGAAGCATCCTGTCAGCATTGACCCTGTCAAGCCCCTTAAGAATCTGACATGTTTCAATGAGATCACCTCTCATTCTTCTGAATCCCAGTGAGAATCCCAATCTGTTTAGCCTTTGTTCATAAGACAATCCCTCTGCGTTGAGAATCATCCCAGTTAACCTTCTCTGGATTGCCTGCAAAACATCTTTTCTTAGATAAGGGGATCAGAACTGTTCATAGTACTCCAGATGTGGTCTCACCAGCACCTTGGACAATTGCAGGGAAACTTCCCTACTCTTATGCTCCAATCCCCTTAAAATAAGGGCCAAAATTCTGTGTGGAGTTTCCTCCAGATGCTCCAATTTCCTCCCACAATCCAAAGATGTGCTGTTAGGTGAATTGGCTGTGCTAAATTGCCCACAGTGTTCAGTGATGTGTCGGTTATGTTAGGTGCATTAGTTAGGGGTAAATGTAGAGGAATGGGTCTGGGAAGGTTACCCTTTGGAGGGTCAGTGTAGACTTGTTGGGCCAAATGATTTGTTTCCACACGCAGAGTATATTTCACCAAGGCTCCTTCAACTGCACCTTCCAGACCCATGACCTCTCCCATCTAGAGGGACAAGGTCAGGAGACATTTAGGAACACCATCATCTGCAAGTTCCCATACAAATCACTCACCATCTCAATACGTTATTGTTTCTTCAGTGTTGCTGTGTCAAAATCCTGGAACTCCCTTCCTAATAGCACAGTGGGCTATTCTATTAGCCTTCCTGATTACCTGCTGCATCTGTGTGCTAGCTCTGTGTTCCACACACAAATCCCTCCCAAGTCACTTTGTGTTCCAGATTTCTGCAGTTTTTCCCCACTTAAGTAATGCTGTTTTCCTTTGTTCTCCCTTCCAAAATGAACCAATTCACACTTTTCCACATTAAGTTCCATTTCCCAATGTTTTGTCAACTTACTTAACCTATCAATATCTCAATGTAGTGGTTTCCTTATTCCCTGTGTGTGCAAATGTTTGCCATACAGAAGATAATATTCCTTTCCAACTTTTAGACTCTTACATTTTCTTTCTGAAATACTCCACCCCCAATCCTCATTTAAGATTCCCTTTCTCGAAAACCCCTTCAGCTCAATATTTGGTCACCTCTCCACACTTCTGCTTCCCAGTGTGGTAGGCCATTTTCCTCATGCCATTTTCAAACAATTTAGGTCATGTTTCCCTGTGAAAAATTTTGCATAAAAGACAGATTGTCACAGCTCAGTTCCCGACCCTCAGGAACAATGTTGCTTGTGGCATTGGAGGCAGATAACATTCGCAACTAAGAAAGATAAGACACACACCTATATATTTTTTAATTTGTTCATAGGATGTGGGAGTCCCTGTCTAGGACAGCATTTGTGGCTCATCCCTAATTATCCTGGAGGACATGATGGTGAGCTGCCTTCCTGAACCACTGCAGTCCTTGAGATGCAAAGATACGCACTGTGCTATTAGGGAGTTCCAGGATTTTGACTCAGCATCACTGAAGAAACAACAATATGTTGAGATGGTGAGTGACTTGGAGGGGAACTTGCAGACAGTGGTGCTCCCAAATGTGTCCTGGTCTTGTCTTTCTAGATGGGAGAGGTCATGGGTTTGGAAGGTGCATTTGAAGGAACCTTGGTAAAATGTTGGATAGCACCTTTCACAATGCCAGTATGTCTGAAAGTACTTCAGAGCCAATGACATACTTTTAATGTGCAGTCGCTATTGTAATGCAGGAAACTCCGCAGAAAATTTATACACAGCAACCTCTATCAAAAAGCCATAGTATAAACTCAGATCATTCGTTGTGTGGAGTTAATGAAGGGAAACTAATCCTCCACTGAAATAACTCCCCAGAGGCCGGTATCCAATCACCAAGTCATCCTCTATTTACACATGGAGAATCCTTGACATTGATCCAGCTCCCTCAGAGCCAGCTCTCAGACTGAACAGAACCCCTGACACTCCTGTTTATATCTGTCAGCCAGGGCTCCCTGATTTGACCAGACTAACAGCACCAATCAGGGAACTCAGATTGTGAGATCCCATCTGCCTGATTCTTGGTACAATCACTACATCAAGCACGTCATGAATTAGTTGCATGAAATCTTTTGCATTCATCCAATGGACAATGAACATCAGCACTGGGGAAGTGCAGGGGGTTGGGAGTGTGGGCAAGTAGTAGTGATGGGGGTGTTGGGGTATCTCTGCTGTACATCTTGGAAATAAGGCCACACTTCCAAGTTCTTCCAAATGAAAAGAAAGAATTTTGGTTTAAATGACCCCTTCCCCCAGAAGACTGATTCACTTCCACAGAGAAGCACTCTCCCCATTCCCCTCTGAGCCACACACCTTTCTGATTTTGAACCATATTATTCCTTTAGGGTCACTGGGTAAGAATCCTGGAATCCCTTTCCCAGCAGCACTGTGGGCATCTCAATGGATTGTGATGGTTCAAGAAAGTGACTCACTGCACCACCTTGCACAGAGCAATTAAGGGTGGACCACATATATTGACCTGGCTGATGATGCCCATATGCCAGGAATGAATTGAGGAAGTACTACACTGAAATGCTGACTTAGGTTATGGATCCCTGTCCCTCAAACATATCTTGAAATTATAAATTTAGAAATAAGAGAAAAAAACATGATTTGATTTATTATTGTCACTGTAGTATTGTACAGTTTTGCATGTGTACAGGCAGATCATACCGTACAAAATGCATTGGGGGTAATAAAACAATATAATGCTTTATATAAGAGGAATATAATGTTACAGCTGCAGCGAAGGTGCACACAGACCGAGATCAACATTAAATTTAAAATTTGAGAGCTCCATTCAGAAGTCTAATAACAGCGGGGACAAAACTGTTCTTGAATCTGTTGGTGCGTCTGTTTAAGCTTTTACATCATTTGCCTGGCAGAAGAGGTTGGAAGAGATTATAACTCAATGTGGGAGGGCTCTTTGACGATGTTGGCTGCCTTTCTGAAGCAGCAAGAAGTATAGATGGAGTCAATGGATGGAAGGTTATCTTATATGATGGTCCGGGCTATATTCATAACTCTCTGTAGTTCCTTATGATCCTGGGTAGAGCAGTTGCTGTCCCAAGCCATGATGCACCCAGATAGAATGCTTTCTATGGTGTATCTTTAAAAGTTGGTAAGAGTCATCATCTGTTACCAAAAACTGGTCTATTTTAGGTATGGCTGACAACTAAAAGATAAAAAATATAAATATACTCATACAATATGTGATATAATGTGTTACAATGTTCATAATATATTATTTTAACTATGGCATTAATTTGTTTATTTAAAATGTATGATAGCATTGCTATAAAGTCAATAGGCAAAACAATGCTATATTGGTTAAGCAATCACTCATTACTTCTTATGTCTTGGTTTATGCTGCTACAGATTTGGGCAAGCAGAAATTTGAACTCAAAGTCAATCCTCCAGGTTGAGTTTTTTTCCTATGATAGCACATTGTTTGAGAGCGACAAGCAGGAACTGAAATTAACACACAATTTGGATCCTGTTTTCAATGAAGTGCAAGGGGACATAACTCGACTGGGAGGAATTATTGAGTCTGACAGCGTGATGGAGCTGAATTAACATCAGCACAGATACAGTCATTAACCCAGCAGTAACTCAGCTTCCAACTGTGTTTGTTAATTCAACTCCCTCAGATTGTCAGACTCGGCCACACCAGCTCTTGCAGATGGATTTAACCACTAAAAAAAGCTTGTTCAGCCTGATATGTTCACTCATGATTTGGGAGCTCATCGAGGATCCTGTCAGACTCTCTGCCCTATCCTGTAGAATTTTCAGGCTTGGGGACCATGTTATTGCCCAATGTGCAATCCACTTTCAGGAACACTAGACAATTTAGCTGTTCATTTTAATTAGCTTGCAATGAAGTAAACCAGTCATCCTGTTGGAACAGAGAGATCAAAAAATTTCAGTAAGATGTGGTCAAAATTATTGAATGAGATAGCTGAAGTAATCTCAACAGATTTAAAGTTTAAAGGAATTGAAAGGCTTTTATTGTTGCATCTGATTTAATGAGATGAAGTATGACTTTTGATTGCTTTGCCCTAACTCTTCTATTTTGCTGTAACTGTTTACTGCTTCACTAGATCTGCTGTTTGTCTCTTTAAATGCTCCTTTGTCAGTCGTTTTTGCCTTGTGCCATCAACCCTTTTAATCATATCCACCCTAACACAAGTTTTACCCTTCCCCTCATCCTTTCCCTGGCCCTGACATCACATAAAAACTGATCAAACCCTAACATTAACATATTGTATTCACTGCTCACAATGTGGCCTCTTCTACATTTCTGTGATTTCCAATTTGAAATGTTTTGCCCTTGGGTTCTATGATGCAGCAGATAATTTTAAATGTTAAGACTATTACAATCATACTGAGACAATCATGTTGTATGGGAACGTATTGAGGTTTACTGCAATTTCTCTAATAATCTAGTCAAAATGTATTGTAACATTTTTACAAATTTCATAAATGAAGCATATCTTTGGAGAAAACAAATTTGGGGAGATCAAATGCAAATTGCTTTGCTGAAGGGTTACACCTGAAATGTCCACCTCCTGATGCTGCCTGGCTTGCTGTGTTCTTCCAGCCTCTTGTCGATTTTGGATTCCAGCATCTGCAGTATCTTTGTCTCTCTCCCTGAGCACGAGTCTGCAAGCACCTTCTCCTAGCACTGCTTCCCTGCCTTAGACATTTGCTTAAAAAATATTTCATCTCTAAACTGTCTCTGATGTAAGGTTGAGTTCTTTCTCTGTCTCTCTCTCCCTCTCTCTCTGTCTCTCTCTGTCTGTCTGTCTGTCTCTCTCTCTATGTCTCTCTCTCTCTCTCTCTCCCCCCTTTCTCTCTCTCTTTGTCTCTCTCTGTCTCTCTCTCTCTCTCTCTCTCTCCCCCTCCCTCTCTCCACCAAGGGCACCTAATCTGGGAGGTAGTGTTTTCTGCTTCTCATTTGGTCTTTCAGTTTGGTTCAATGAAGATATTTCTCTAAAGGTTCATAAGATTGGAAAGGTGAATTCTCAAAATGACTGCACCTCAGATATAGAAGAAAAAGAAGAAAGAAAAACACCCAATTAAATCTCAGCCTCAGGTTTTAGAATGGATAAACATATGGATGAAAATGGAATAGTGTAGAATAAATAGATGGGCTTCATAGAACATAGAATATAGAACAATAGAGCGCAGAACAGGCCTTTTGGCCCTCAATGTTTCATCGACCTGTGAACTATTCTCAGTTCGTCCCCCTACACTATCCCATCATCATCCATGTACTTATCCAAAGATTGTTTAAATTTCCCTAATGTGACTGAGTTAACTACATTGGCAGGTAGGGCATTCCACACCCTTACCACTCTCTGAGTAAAGACCCTGCCTCTGACATCTGTCTTAAATCTATCACCCCTCAATTTGTAGTTATTCCCCTCGTACAAGCTGACGTTATCATCCTAGGAAAATGACTGTCACTGTCTACCCTATCTAATCCTTTGATCATCTTGTATGTCTCTATCAAATCCCCTCTTAGCCTTCTTCTTTTCAATGAGAACAGACCCAAGTCTCTCAGCCTTTCCTCATAAGACCTTCCCTCCAGACCAGGCAACATCCTGGTAAATCTCCTCTGCACCTTTTCCAATGCTTCCACCTCCTTCCCAAAATATGGGGACTAGAACTGTACACAATATTCCAAGTGTGGCCGCACTAGCATTTTGTATAGTTGCAGCATGATATTGCGGTTCTGGAACTCAATCCCTCTACCAATGAAACCTAACACACCATATGCCTTCAGATTGGTTCTACAGGTTGGCGCAGCATCGAGGGCTGAAGGGCCTGAACGACGCTGTAATGTTCCATGTTCTATGGAGAGCTGTCAAAAGCACCACCTCTCATACAGATAAAATAGGAGCAGGAGTAGGCCATTCAGCCCTTCAAGCCCATTCTGCCATTCAACATGATCATGGCTGATTATCCAACTCAGTATCTTGTTCCAATTTTTTCCCCATATCCTTTGATCCCTTTATCCCTAAGAACTATACCTATCTCTTCCTTGAGAGCATTTCATTTTTTGGCCTCAACCACTTTCTTTGGCAGATAATGTCACAGGCTCACCACTCTCTGGGCAGATACATTTCTCCTGATTTCAGTCCAAAGCTATTCTTAAACTGTGACCTTGGTTCTAGATTCCCCAGTCATCAGGAACATCCTTCCTATGTTTACCCTGTCGAGCCCTGTTAGGGCTTCTCCCTCATTTTTCTAAACTGCAGTGAACATAGTTCTAACCGATCCAGTCTCTCTTGATATGTTAGTCCTGCCATCCCAGAAATCAGTCTGTTAAACCTTCATTGCACTCCCTTCACAGCCAGCATATCCTTCCTCAAATAAGGAAGGAGACCAAAACTGCACACAATACTCCAGGGGTCACATCACTCAGGTAATAAATGCCCAGTGGTGGGTCTTCACTTGGGAATCAAGGACCCCAATAGTGAAATTGTTGTTCATCAAGAACTGCTGGCAAATCAGGACCTGTCAGTTCCACTGAACAGCACCACCATCAGAGAGCGTTGACTGCCATTAGTACAACATCCACAGGAGAGCCTGGGGGTTGGGGTAGGGCCCGGTGTCACTGGTTCCTCTGCCATCAGTGAACGATGGTGTGCATCATAGAGTCCTAGAGATGAACAGCACAGAAACAGATTTTTCAGTATAACTTGTCCATACTCACCAGATATCCTAACCTAATCTAGTGCCATTTGCAAACACTTGGCCCATAACCCCCTAAACCCTTCCTACTCATATACCCATCCAGATGCCTTTTAAATTCTGTAATTGTACCAGCCTCCACCACTTCCTCTGGCAGCTCGTTCTATACACACACCTCCCATTGCATGAAAACATTGCCCCTTAGGTCCCTTTTAAATATTTCCCCTCTCACCCTAAACCTTTGCCTTCCAGTTCTAGATTCACCCACCTCAGAGAAAAGACCTTGTCTATTTACCCTATCTATGTCCCTCATGATTTTATAAACTTCGATAAGATCACTTTCAGCCTCCGGCACTCCAGGGAAAGCAGTCCCAGCCTATTCAGCCTCTCCATTTAGCCCAACAAGTCTACACCGACCCGCCGAAGCGCAACCCACTCATACCCCCACATTTACTCTTTACTTAACACAACGGGCAATTTAGCATGGCCAATTCACCTGACCTGCACATCTTTGGACTGTGGGAGGAAACCGGAGCACCCGGGGGAAACCCACGCAGACACGGGGAGAACGTGCAAACTCCACACAGTCAGTCACCTGAGGCAGGAATTGAACCCGGTCTCTGGCGCTGTGAGGCAACAGTGCTAACCGTGCTGCCCACTGTGCCACCGTGCCACCCACATCTTTCGTACATTAGGACAATGTACCCTCTCCCATGGCCTGGTGGGTATATGGATGGCAGAGTGGCAGAATGAGACCATGCCGGCTCTACAGCACAAAGACATCTGTCTCAACCTGCACATTAGTTGGGAACCTTAAGTGGGTAATTAATGCCTGCTGTGCCATCCTGCCACCCCTGATATGAACCAAATTGTGAGAGGAGGGGTTTGCCACATTGTGGGCATGACAAACAAGCATATGGGCAGAGAAGATTTACCAGGATGTTGCCTGGAATGGAGAGTAGGTCGTACGAGGATAGGTTGAGAGTTCTCGGCCTTTTCTCGTTGGAACGGCGAAGGATGAGGGGTGACTTGATAGAGGTTTATAAGATGATCAGAGGAATAGATAGAGTAGACAGTCAGAAACTTTTTCCCCGGGTACAACAGAGTGTTACAAGGGGACATAAATTTAAGGTGAAGGGTGGAAGGTATAGGGGAGATGTCAGGGGTGGGTTCTTTACCCAGAGAGTGGTGGGGGCATGGAATGCGCTGCCCGAGGGAGTGGTAGAGTCAGATTCATTGGCGACCTTTAAGTGGCATTTGGATAGGTACATGGATGGGTGCTTAATCTAGGATAGAAGTTCGGCACAACATCGTGGGCCGAAGGGCCTGTTCTGTGCTGTATTGTTCTATGTTCTATGATGTGTTGTCCCCGTCAACGTCGTCTCCTTCCTCATCTCTATGTAAGGATACTAATGAGAGAGGGTCATGTCGTTTTGTAGCCAGTTCATGTTCATGTAGCCTAGTGGCTAGTTTTCTGACTGTGTATCCAATGTAGTGTTTATTACAGCCCTTGCACAGTATTTTGTAAATGGCATCAGCTTTGCTTGTTGTCTGTATCGGGTCTTTCAAGTTCATTAGCTGCTGTGTTGTTGTGTTAGTGGGTTTGCCGGCTACCATGATGCCAAGAGGCCTGAGTAGTCTGGCAGTCATTTCTGAGATGTCTTTGATGTAGGGAAGAGTGGCTAGGGTTTCTGGACGTGTTTTGTCTGCTTGTTTGGGTTTGTTGCTGAAAAATCTATGGACTGTGTTCATTGGGTACTCGTTCCCTGTTACACCACAACATCATCCTGATTTTTCCTTTGTGCATGAGTCACCTTGGCTGCAATGTTGAACTCCCACAGATGTCATAACCTGCGACTGGCCCCGTTGTCAGGGGTCCATTTCTCTCATGCTGCTGGTCTACAAGCCTGCAACTACATCTCGCAGTGAAAGTCATTTCAAAGTGACTGCAGTCTAAATTGCTTCTTACCTTTTTCCATCATGGAACATCAGCATGGATATGTTGGACCAAATGAACTTTTTATATTCTGTAAAAAGGAGGGGGCAATAGTGACATGTGGTAAGGCCACTGAATTAACAATCCACAGGCCGAAGCCGATCATGGCATGGGTTCAGATACCACCATTGCTAGCCCCAGTAATATTGATGATAAAACTACTGTCCGCTGTTGCAAGAACCCATCTGGTTCACTAGTGTCCTTGAGAGAAGGAAAATCTGCTGTGGTTAAATGGTCTGGTCTACATGTGACTTGAGATACATAGAAATGTGATTGACTCTTACCTGCCCTTTGAAATGCCCTTCAGTTCACTCAGTTCAATGTCAATCAAGGATAGCCAACAAATGCTAATGATGGAATTGTCACCCACACCCCAATAAATATTTTGTTGTAATCCTAAAATGTTAGAATGTAACAGGAGTAAAGCAGAAAATCTTGAAAATATTCAGCAGGCCAGATCAAATCTGTGAAGAGAAAAATATTGATTAGGGGAAGAAGGCAGAAGAATGGGGTTGATAAACGTGTCAGCCATGATCAGACTCAATGGACCGAATGGCCAAATTCTGCCTCTATGGCTTATGGCCTTATGGTCTTATGGTTAGTACATCAGGTGGCTGACCCATTGTCAGGTGTTAATAGTGTGTGGCATCTACAAAATACATGGCAGTCTCTTCAGACAGCTGTTGAACCTCTGACGACCATTACCTAGAAGGACAAGGAGCACATGGATGGGAGCAAGTTGATTCCATAGCAACTGAACTAATTCTGATGCATGGACTGGGAAGTTGGGAGGGGACATGATGGATTTCCACAAAATACAAACCGATGAAACTCGTGGATCACCATCTTGACAGACGTATCGTTAACTACAAAAAAGCAAAGGCCACACTCACAGTGGTGGCTGTGACCAGTGGTTTGGTTTCTATAGACAGCAATAATTCCTTTGATAAATTAAATTTTAGCCAGCACAGGGAGACTTTTAGTCCGTCATCTTTTAATTTGGGACTGGGTTGTGTCATTGCAAAATTATATTCAGTACATGTGACAGATTTTCTTTGTGTTTGAACTCATTAAAGATATTCCCTTTTCCAGAAGAGGTCAATACTGGGTTTCAGTTCCACAGGTGGTGACCAAACTTGCCCAAGTGCCCATTCTTCATGTGTGAGTTGACTATTCCATCATGAAATCATTACAGCTGAACTCAATCCTGTCTTCTATTCTTCACCACACAAGCACACTTTATAATCAGGTAGTGATCTAGAGCAGACTTTCTGGCCCAGTGGTAGGGACACTACCACTGTTGCACAAGTCCCCTAAGCTATCCAATTCTTAGCAGTGACAGTTGTTGAATTATCTACAATTGTTCTCAATCCCATTGGGTTAACTAAGGATTGAGACCAGTTTTAGGTTATTTTCGAACTGTCACTGCTAATAGGAAACTTTGGAGCCATAAAGTCACAGTTCGAGTTCAACCTTGGGATGAATTGACAACGGAGATATGACATAGTATGTCCAAATATGTTAGTAAAAAAACATAAAGAAAAGGAAACTGGGTTGACAATGGGGATTAGTCCTTGTCAAGAACAAAGAACATCGAAAATTTACAGCCCAGGAAGAGGCCATTCAGCCCTCCAAGCCTGGGCCAATCCAAATCCACTGTCTAAACCTGTCGGTCAATTCCGAAGCATCTGTATCCCTCTGCTCCCCACCTACTCATGCATCTGTCCAGACGCATCTTAAAATGAATCTACTGTCTCTGCCTATACTACCTCTGCTGGCAACGCGTTCCAGAAACCCACCACCCTCTGTGTAAAGTACTTGTCATGTGTATCCCCCTTAAACGTTTCACTCTCACCTTCAACGCGTGACCTTCATTATTGAATCCTTCACCCTGGGAAAAAGCTTATCTCTATCTACCCAGTCTATACCTTTCATGATTTTGTAGACCTCAATCTCCTTTTTTCTAATGAAAACAAACCTAACCTACTCAACCTCTCTTCATAGCTAGCACCTTCCATACTGGGCAGCATCCTTGTAAACCTTCTTTGCACCCTCTCCAAAGCATCCACATCCTTTTGGTAATGTGGCGACCAGAACTGTACACAGTATTCTAAATGTGGTCGAACCAATGTCGTGTACAATTTTAACATGACCTGCCAGCTCCTATACTCAATACCCCTTCCAATGAAGGCAAGCAATGCCATATGCCTTCTTGACTACCCTATCCGCCTGTGCAGCAACCTTCAGGGTACAATGGACCTGAACTCCCAGATCTCTCTGCTCATCTTGTCCCTACCAGATCTGTAGGACTCAGTTTTGTTTTTGGACAGTGTATTCGACAACTAAGATGAATGATTTTAGATCATTTTGAGTGAGAAAGGGAGCTGTGCAAAGGTTACAATATACAAACCGTGTTAAAATGGACATTAGAAAGGGTCTTTTATATGGTTCTGTATTAGTAAGGAAGTCTGATACAGTGTGTGACAGTTCATGGTATGTTAACTGCTATAATAAGGACTGTACATACAAAGAGCACTTTAGAGATGGAGAGTGTAATGTGCATGAGGCCATGGTGTATCAGAGGGAATCAGCAGCTAGGGACTGGCTGTTCCACCTCACAGCTGTGAGCTCCAGACACTATTCTGAAAATCTGCAAGTCATTAAGGCTGCCATGCACTGGGCTGCACCTTGGGAACGTGCAAGATTTGCATTTTTATTGAGAACATAAGTTTCGCTTTATTACCAAGGGCTGTTCAGTCACAGGCTGGCAAAGGCAGTGTCACCTGCTCAATGATCTGCTCGAGCAAATGTTGCATCTGCGCTGGGATAAACAGTGTGAGGAGAGATTGAGCCTGAGGACAACACTGGGCGCATACAAAAACACACACCTACACTCACGCACACTCCTCCTACTAATTTCCACATTACACCTCAAAACCATACGGATTTTTCATTTGTAAATGAGTCACATTGGCTGCAGTGTTTAACTGCTACAGAAGTCATAACCTCTGACTGGCCCCAATGTCACGGGTGCATTTCTCTCAGGCTGGTGATCTGCAAGCCTGGTGGCCTTGAAATGCAACTGCTTCTTGTCGTGAAAGTCATTTCAAAGTGACTGCAGTTTAAATTGTTTCTTATCTTTCTCCACCACTGAATGCCAAGAAATGAGGAAATGGCTGTCTCCCTTTATGTTATGTGCTATCATAACACACTTAAGCAGGTTACTCAATAAATGGATTAATAATTACATTGCAAAGGTGCGCAGAGGAATTTCATGTGAGGGATTTTACTAATTTATTATAAGTTCTTCTGTGAGTACTTTGATCCTCATAATGTGTAGTGTTCATGTCCTGGTTCATTTCACATTAGCTGATGGACCCGATCCGCTGTAGTTCCCTCAGTAGCACTCTCAGCTACAAGTCACACAGTTGTAAATTCATGTCCCACTCCAAAACTCAAACACAATTATGAAAGTTGACTCTCTGATGTTGTACTGAGGGAGTGCTGCACTGCTGAAGACACTGTCCTTCTGCTGAGATGCTAAAACAAGGTTCTATCAAATCTCTTGGGTGGATTTAATTCTTAATTCTCTTCTGGGATTTGAGTATGCCTGGCTGGGCCAGCATTTATTGCCCATCCCTACTTGCCCTTAAGAAGGTTTCTAAAGAAAGCAATAATTGCCTTGATAAATTAAATTTTAGCAGAGACAGGGAGACTTTTAGTCAGTCATCTTTTAATTTGGGACTGGATTGTATCATTGTAAGGTTATATTCAGTACCTGTGACAGATTTTCTTAGTGTCTGAACCTATTAAAAATATTCCCTCTTCCAGAAGAGGTGTAAAAGATCTCATTCTATTACTTTGAAGAAGATAGGGGTGCTAACCCCAGTAATGAAGGTTTTTCCTGATGAAGGGATTTTGCCCGAAACATCGATTTTCCTGCTCCTTGGATGCTGCCTGACCTGCTGTGCTTTTCCAGCACCACTCTAATCTTGACTCTAATCTCCAGCAACTGCAGTACCCACCTCCGCTGTGTTAACCTCAGTGTCTGGTGCAATGTCTATCCCTCATTCCATGCCTAAAAAACAGATTATTTGGTCATTATCACGCTGCTTTTTAAAATTTATTCACCAGATGTAGACAGCACTGGCTGGCCAGCATTTATTGTCCATCCGTAATTGTCTCGAGGGCAGGGTTAGAGTCAATCATTTTGCCATGAGTCCAGAGGCCAGACCAGGTAAGGATGGCATATCCTTCCCTAAAGGACATTAGTGAACTCGGTGAGATTTATCTGAATATCAGTAATGGTTTCATAGTCATTGTTAGCCTCCTGGCTCCAGATTTGAATTCAAACTCCACAAGAGGCCATAAAAAGATTTAAACCCTGGAGATTACCTGGGTCCCTGGATGAACAGCCCAGTGATAATACCACTAGACTATCACCTCCCCATCACCCTTTGTGTGGAGCTTGCTGCGTACAAATTGACAGCTGTGTTTCCTACAGTATAACAGTGACTAATGTATTTTGTTGTCTGTAAAATAGTCAGGAAAAGTGCGACATACATGAGACTTTCTATAGTTCACATATCATAAGGTGACAAAATTCTAAGAGTTTTAGTTCTAATGGGCCATGGGAATCATAAAAAGGACCAGAAGAGGATATTGCTGCTGTCAGCTTTATCCAACTGGTAGGGTTTTACAGTTCACCGAGTCAGTAACAGATCACTAAATTTATCATCCTAACTTGAAGCGGGTCTGCTGAGTGGCATTGTTAATGTTGGTGATGAACACGATGTAAAATCAGACTCAGATTGATGCATTCCTGTGGATTTGAGTGAAGTAGTAGCCTTATGTAGTGGAAAAGCAAAATGGGGAAAGTGACTGTAAAATTTCAAAACAAGGAGGAAGAATTGGAGGACCCACCTTGAACACGTGCACATCCTTAAAGATGAATATAAGAGTTTACACAGGTCTGGGAAAGGGCTTGCTGGAAATAGACTTGAAAGCAGTTCATGATAGAGTGGATATTTGGATTTGGTTTTATTATTTTTGAGGATCTGTCAATAATATTTTGACAAGGGACTGTTATTTTTGCCCTTGTCTGAATTATAAATGCAGGAGTGTGGTGTGATTACCTGGTTTTACCTGGTGTCTTGACATTAAACTGTAACTCTGAGAAAAGCAACATTGCACATAACTTCCGGTATATTGGCATTGTTACAATTTTCTAGTTGAAACGTAAGCTACACTTTCACAACAGGTGAAAACTCCAAGATGTTTCAATATTTGGAAATATATATTAATAGTGTTGGAAACAATTCTGAAAATTGTTATTTGTGAGATTTCACATTTACATCAAAGATATCCAGCTCAAATTTTCCTCTCACTGTTCAATCCAACAACTACCTCTTTGTTGTCAAACCCTCTATTCAAACTTCAGGCAGTCAAATTTGAAGACTAGGAAGAGCACAGCCATCATTTTTGGTCTTCACCATCAACTTGATTCCCTTGACAGTGATTCAATCTTCACTTAGAGTGAACTAGTCTATGCTTGCCATCTCATATAAATGACATTAGTACAGTTTGGTGTTTGTTGGTTGGCACAGATATAGTGGGCTGAAGGGCCTGTTTCTGAGCTGTATGACATTATGGCTCTGATTCATCCCAAAACTAAGCTTTAAAAACCAACTGTGCACCATCACTAACAATGTTTATTTCCATCCCTACGGCATTGCCTATCTTCTTCTGATCTCGACCCTTACATTGCTGAAACCACTACGCATACATTTGTCTTTTCCAAGTTCAGTTGTTCTAATATCTTCCTGACCAAGCTCCATGAACTTCAATTTGCCCAATCTCAGCTGCCCTCTATTAGCCATGTTCACCCATATCTTTTATTCTAACTGGCCAGCAGTAATGCTAAATTCTCATTGCTGAGTACCATTACTTGTCTGCTTGCTTTTCTAGCCCATGTCCACCCACAGTCTACATCCTCCAGTCATGCTATTTTGTGTACCTTGCACTGGTTGAACAGCTTCACAGAATCACAGAACTGTTACAGCACAGGAGGCCATTCAGCCCATTGTCCCTACACGAGGTCACTGAATAACCAATTAACTTATGCTATTCCCCAGTCTTCTCCCTGTAAACCTGCATATTCTTCCTTTTTAGATGGTAATTCAGTTCCCACTAGAAGGCCTCAATGGAACCTGCCTCCACCATATTCTCAGGCAGCACATTCCAGATCTTAACCCCTTGCTGCACAAGAAAGTTCAACTTCCAGGCACCTTTGTTACATTCCCTGCAACCACACCATAACCCCTTCTATCTCTCTAAACTTTATTCACTTTTGAAAGCTTTCTGCTTCAGATTAATGCTTGGGCCTCTCTCTTGACCTTTCCCACAATATCTTGGATAATATTTTCTGAATGCACCTTTGACATCTTTCCTACACTAAAGTTCCCATATAATTGTAAACTAATGTCATTTGTTATTATTATAACATACAAAAGAGTAGAAACAAGCACAGAAAGTGCTGGAGAAACTCAGTAGGTGTGGCAGCATCAATGGAGAGAAAATGAAAGTTAATGTTTTGAGTCCAGCGACTGTTCTTCAGAACTGGACGCAAAAAGTTAATTCTGTGTTTGTCTTGACAGACACTGCCACAGCTGATAAGTGTTTCCAGCACTTACTGGCTTTAGGTCAGATCTCCAGAATGTGCAGTTCTTTTTTTTATATAAAAGAACAGTATGGGCCCATGTCGCACATTGGTAGTATCCCTACTTTTGGCACAGAAGGTCCAGGTTCAGGTCCCAACTGCTCTAGAAGTGTGCAATAATGTTTCTGAACCAGTTGATCTGGAAAATAGCTACAAAAGAATAGTGCAGTCTACCCCAGGTGAACAAACCCTCCTCTGTTAACTGCACTATCAAAGCATTTGGACAGTCTGGGAAGGTAATTATAGACAAAATATGCTGCAGGAAAGAAGTTGTTAAATTTGAAATGATTTAGACAAGATTTACAAGGATGTTGCTAGGGTCTACAAGGATGTTGCCAGGATTTAAACATATCTGATTGGCATGAACAAGTTGGACTAAAGGGTCCATTTCTGTGCTGTAACTCTGACCCCATGAGGTCTACAACTCTGTCGCTGGATTAAAGTAAACGGGGTAAGTCAATCTCGCACCTTTGCAATTTGAGTCGTTATATAGCCCAAAGCAGCACAGAGAGTTATACCCAGAGGCAGAGACAGATCTTAGGCTGAGCCAGTTAAAGGTAGTGCAATGATAATCAGGGATGCACAAGAGGCCAGAATTGGAGGAGCTTTGAGATCTCAAGGAGTTTTAGGGTTGGAGATGATTATAGAGATTGTAAGAACGAGACCATGGAACAAAACAGCAGGAAGTGTAAAGAATGAGTCTAAGTGGGTTTCAGGAAAATAATAGAGACCAGTCTGTGTTAGTTACCACTGTGATAATTCCTGCAACTACAAAGCACAGTCTTTGAAGGGGTTAAAGAAAGGGTTTGGAAGCTGGGGTTGAACATACAGAATCAAAGACAGATCACACAATTACAAATGACTTTATTGAAGTCTGTTCTTTATCTATTAATGTGCGTGAAATTAACGTGCCTCACTCACAGTTGTGTGGGGCTCTGTTATCAGCACAGCACCTGCTCCTCGTCTGATGTTACTAACAGTTTGAGGCCTGTATCATCAAAAAAAGATGTTTAAGAGAGCAGCTCCTGGTTTGATAATGAAAAATTAATTCCAAATAGCTTAAATAAATGGCAATCGATCAGCCCCCCTCCTGTGCGGAGTGACAGATCAGTGTAGACCTGGGCCTGTGGTCACATGTGGAATTCAGTCTCTGTGCAGTTATGTTTAATGGTCAATCCTAAGGCCCAGATGAGCAAGATGCCACTGCTATGGGTGATAAATTGTAGCCGTCTCCCTTTGCTGTAGAGGGGGGGAAGCTCAGTGAATCTCAGTCTTTCCTACTAATTGAGCACCTTCTTTGTGGTGCTCAACACATCGACAGTGATATCGTGTTGGGTTTAATGCTGCACCTGTATTCAAGGGACCTTGGAGCATGCTTCACAAACAGACCCATTAGAGGATGCATCAGCATATGCTGTGCTAATGTCCAGGGTAACAAAATAGGCTATTCACATAAAGTATTCCTCATAATATCGTGATGATATACAATACTTGAAACATTTCTGCACAGGGTCAAAATTTTATAACTTGAAACTTTGAAAAAGATAAATTCTCGTCAGAATTCTCAACCTGTTCTATTTAAATTTCAGGTTCCTATTTGGAATGTTTGGTCTCAGGAAAAGGTTTAATACCTATGGCAATTGATTCCCATGAAAGGCTGAACTTTGTGATACTGTTAACAGCAAAACAAATCCTTTCCCATTTTCAGTATTATTTTATATTTGCAAATGATAAAATAATTTTATTGAAAGGAGGAAATGTCTAGTTAGAAAAGAATTAAAGCTGAATTTACACCCTCTATAAAATATCCTGTTATTGTTTACTACTGGAGTGGAAATAGTCCCCAGTCTCTAAAATCAGTCTTCACAATAAAAGTTCCTGATCCCTGACAGCACCTTGGTGAATCTACATTGTATATTGTCAATGGCTTTAATGCCCTTTTTGCATTGGAGAACAAAACGTGTGTATACTATTTGAAACTGTGACCTCACAAACATGGCCATGAGCTGCTTTCTTGAACTATTGCAATTCATTTGCTGCAAGGAGACCGATAATGTTGCTTGGTTGGAAGAGTAGAGGCGAAGACTATTTTCTAAATGGGAAAGGCTTTGGAAATCTGAAGAACAGAGGGGCTAGGGAGCTCTAGTTCAGGATTCTTTTAAGGTTAACATACAGGTTCAGTTGGCGGTTAGGAAGGCAAAGGCAATGTTAACATTTACTTCAAGGTGACTAGAATACAAGAGTAGAGATGTACTGCTGAGGCTGCATAAAGCTCTGGTCAGACCACATTTGGAATATTTTGTGCAGTTTTGAGCCCCAGTATCTAAGGAAGAGTGTGCTGCCATTGGAGGGGGTCCAGAGGAGGTTTATAAGAATGATCCCAGAATGAAGGACTTGTCATATGAGGAGCAGTTGAGGACACTGGGTCTATACTCGGCCGAGTTTAGAAGGATGATGGGGGGGATCTGATTGAAACTTACAGAATATTGAGAACCCAGGATACAGTGGTCTTTGAGAAGATGCATCCATTAGTAGGCGAGACTAGTACCTGAGGGCACAGCCTCAGAATGAAGGGACGACCCTTTAGAGCCTCAATAAGGAGGAATTTCTTCAGCTGGAGGGTGGTGAATCTATGGAACTCATTGCCACACAGGGCTGTGGAGGCCAAGTCATTGAGTGTATTTAAGGTAGAGATAGATAGGTTCTTGATTAATAAGGGGATAAAGGGTAATGGGAGAGGGCAGGAGAATGATTTTGAGAAACATATCATCGAATGATGGAGCTGACTCAATGGGCTGAATGGCCTAATTCTGCTCCCACGGCTTATGGTCAGGGAGGGAGTTCTAGGATTTTGACCGAGTGACATTGAAGAAATGGCAACAATATATTTCTAAACCAGGAAGATAAATGGCTTAGGGGAAAATTTCAGTGAGTGGTGTTTCTATGTAGCACATGGAATATTGTGTGCAGTTTTGGTCTCCTTATCTGCTGAAGGATGTTCTGGCTATGGAGGGAATGCTACGAAAGTTTACCAGACTGATTCCAGGGATGTTAAAACTGACGCATGAAGAGAGACTGTATTGGTTAGGACTATATTCACTGAAGTTTGGAAGAATGAGAGGGGGATCTCATAGAAGCCTACAAAATTCTAACAGGACTAGATAAGGTAAATACAGGAAGGATGTTCCTGATGACAGGGCAGTCCAGAATGAGGGGTCACAGTCTAAGGATACGGAGTAGGTCAATTAGGACTGAGATGAGGAGAACTGACTTCACCCAGAGAGTGATGAATCTGTAAAATTGTCTGTCATTGAGGTCAAAACCTTCAATGCTTTCAGGAAGACGTTAGAAGTAGTTCTCAGGGTTAAACGGATCAAAGGATTTGGGGAGAAAGAAGCAACAGGGGACTGAATAGGATGATCAGGAATGATCATATTGAATGGTGGAGCAAGTTTAAAATGCCAACTAGCCTACTCCACTCCCACTTAGTGGGCGGCATGGTGGCACAGTGGTTAGCACTGCTGCCTCACAGCGCCTGAGACCCGGGTTCAATTCCCGCCTCAGGCGACCGACTGTGTGGAGTTTGCACGTTCTCCCCGTGTCTGCGTGGGTTTCCTCCGGGTGCTCCGGTTTCCTCCCACAGTCCAAAGACGTGCAGGTCAGGTGAATTGGCCATGCTAAATTGCCCGTAGTTTTAGGTAAGGGGTAGATGTAGGGGTATGGGTGGGTTGCGCTTCGGCGGGGCGGTGTGGACTTGTTGGGCCGAAGGGCCTGTTTCCACACTGTAAGTAATCTAATCTATCTGCCTCCCTTGTCCTTCTAGATGGTAGTCATCATAGGTTTGCAAGTTGCTGTCTAAGGAGCTTGGGTGGAATTCTTCAGTGCATTATACAGATGATACACACTGCCACCACTGAGCATCAGTGATGGAGGGAGTGAATGCTTGTGGGCGTGTTGCCAACCAAGTGGGCTGCTTTGCCCGACATGGTTTTTGACTTCTTGAATATTATTGGAGTTGCACCCATCCAGGCAATTGGGGAAGAAATCATCACAGTCCTGACTTACATCTTGATGGTGGGCAGGCTATGGGAAGTCAGGACGTGAATGACTTGCTATAGGATTCTTAGCCACTGATCTACTCTTGTAGCTACAGTATTTATATGGTCAGTCAAGTTCAGCTTCTGGTCAATGGTAACGCCCAGGATAATAACTGTGAGAGAGGGAAGTACACAGTGAACATTACCACGGAATGAACATGGATTGATTAAAATAGACAGATTTCAAACCTGAATTGTTTAGGTATCATCAGACCTTGTGATTTTATTGTGAAATATATATTTTCTAATTTATTTCTCATGCTACAACTTTTATTTCAATGCTTTGTACTTCAAGCATTAAGGGACAAGATCATGAAAGAAGATTTTGCATTCTTTTGAACCTGCCATGACTCAAGACATCCTTTACAGCCAATACATTACTTTTCAATTGTTAAAATGTCATCAAGATTAAAAAGATTAAAGAAAAATAATGTTAAGTAATTTAATTCATTGTTGTTCTCTTTTATATCAACCCTTATATTGGGAGCTGTTTACTGAATGTCTTATGAACATGAGTTAACATAGAAACATAGAAACCAGGAGCAGGAGTAGGCCATTCGGTCCTTCAAACCTGCTCTGCCATTCAATATGATCTTCTATCTCAATGCTGTATTCCCATTTTCTCCCCAAACCTCTTGATGACTTTAAAGTCTATAACTTTAACTATTTCCCAACATGTAAGAACTGCTCCACAATCTATAGAGTTTTGGAGGATAACCACAAATGCATCCAATATTTTCAGGGTCTTTCAGGGAGATAGATTCTCAGGCCCTGGTGAATTTTCTACCTTTAACCACATTAACTTTCCCAGCACCATTTTCTTGCTAATGCTAATTCCCTTCAATTCCACCCTCTCACTAAAGCCATGATGGTTACCTAGTATTTCTGAGATGTTATTTATGGTTTTCATTTGTGAAAACAGAATCAAAGTGTGTGTTCAAATCTTCTGCCATTTCTTTGCTCGCCATGATAATTTATCTGGCTTCTGACTGTAAGAGGCCTACATTTGTCATTACTAGCCTTCGTTTTTTCGCATATTTATAAAGGTTTTTATGGCCAGTTTCTGATTTATCTCTCAGATTTTATTTTCTCCCTGCCTGATCAATCTTTCGGTCCTCTTTCGCTGAATTCTAACATGCTTCCATTCATGTTTCCTTTTGTAAACTGTGTTTGAGCACCTTTCCCTCTTTATATTTTGCATGAGATAGAAATGAATTCATGCACATGTCCTTTAAATCATGAGTCATTGCCTATCCATTGGCAACACCTTTCTTAAGGTTCACTAATCCATTCTTGCCAATTTGTACTTCATACACTTATTGCTCCCTTTATTCAAAATCAGGATCCCAGACTTGAATCCAACTACTTCATTCTCCATCTGAATGAGGAATTCTATCATCTTATGTTCACGCTTCCTCAAGGGATCCCACATAGCACGGCTGTTAATTCATCAATTTTTATTGTACAGTACCTCATCTGGTTTCTGCTTTATTCCACAACATTTTGATCCAAGAAATAATTGCATACACACTTCAGGAAATCTTTCTCTGCAATATCATTGTGAGCTTGGTTTGTCCTATCTCTTTGCAAATTAAAGTCACCCATGATTACAGTTGTATTTTTATTGTATGTCTCTCCGATTTCTTGTTTAATATTTTCCCTGGCATCGCCATGACTGTTTAGGTGGCCTTTAGACAATTTCAACAATATGATCTGCTCCTTGATGTTTATCTCCGCCTATACAGATTCATACATTGTTATTTTCTGAACCAATACTCGGTATTCAATTTTCATTATTACATTGAATTGTCCTTCACTAACAATGCTACTTCACCTTCTTTCCTTTCTCGTCTAACCTTTCTAAATAATAAATACCCCTGGATGTTCAATTCTCTTCCCGGTAAGCCTGAAGCTGTGTCTCTGTAATTGTAACTATATCGCGACTGTTTAGATCTATTTACTCAATTCATCTACCTTATTGGTGATGCTCCACGCATTAAGATGTACAACCTTTAAACTTGTCTTTTTAATGATGTCATCATAGTTTAATTTCTTACTATGAGCCCATTTGTTTTTCTCCTTTGTATTTTTCTGTCTGCCACTTTTGATTCTAACCTTTCTGTCATTTGTTCCTACCCTTGTTTCTCCTTCATCTGTCTTCCTGCTCAGGTTCCCGTTCCCCTGCCATTAAGTTGCCAAACCCTTCCTTTGAAATTTCTGCTTCATTTTTCTCATGTCTAGTAGATGCATGCCTTCCATTCACTTGTGACATGTTTCTGTTCTATTTAAATGAAATATGAACAAATCAGGTGCAAGTGTTCCACAAAAGAATTGCTTATGTGATAGTGTGACATCTGAGGCAGACACAAATGTGTATAAAAACCATAGATGTAATAGGCAAAACGTGCATGTCTAACTGGCGATTTCTATATTGTTTAAAGGATTGTGAGCAATCCTAGGATGAGCAGTTTGGAGTCAGTCCCCTTTAGTGATCTTCAGACAACACCTGATAAGTTCCAGTGACAAAGAAAGCAGCGTGTGGTGCAGGATGATAAGGTTAAGTCCATTACTAACAAGAGACAAGAATAAGCCTCGTAAGCTGGTATACAAAGCTGTATGCACACAATTACAAAATGATTCAATTGTCAAATAAAATCCACTGCATGTTCTTCCTCAGCGGAGCCTCACCAGAATCGCAATTATCTTCTGAGAGGAATTTGCTTTCCCTTTGCTAAACATATCCATTCTTGACTCTCTTTTCTCAATTAAATAACTCTTTTTAGATGTACTTCCACCTGATTTTGCATCATGAACGCTGGAATTTGACTTTCATGACCTCAAGCAGTCTAAAAGATTTTAGAGCCAATGAAACACCTTTGCCTCAGAATCAGAGGTTGTGGCTTAACATCCCACGCCAGGAATCTCAGGACAAACCCTCGAGGCTGGTGCTGCAATGGTAGCACCCAAGGAGTGTGGCTCTGTCAGATGTTCACTTTTCAAATCAGATATTAAACTGTGGTTTTATCTGTCTCCTCAGGCAGAGAAAAAAAATATGACATTTTTGTATATTGCACTGAGTAAAGCTAACACATGCTGAACAACTTTATTGACACCAACCCCAACAGAGATGGAAGCAAAGAGAACAGTATTTCAAAATACGTGGCTACACCCACTGGAAAAAAAAACAAATTTAAACTCTAAAATATTAAATGACACGTGTCAATACTTTCCTAGAATACAATGTGAGTTTGAGTTTGAGTTCAATTTTCTTGTTGTCACATGTACCTAGATACAATGAAAAGTGTTGTTTTGCATGCTGTCTAGGCAGATTGAATGATACAAAGTACATCAGGATAGCAGAACAGAGTGCAGAAAACAATGTAACAGCCACAAAGAGAGAGATCAGCATTAACATTTGAGAGGTCCATTCAAAAGCCTGATAACAAAAGGAAAAAGCATGATAAATCAATATCAATAGTGCCTGAATATATGACAGGTTATATTTGTTGTTACTGTAATCACACTTAAACCTAGGTCTTTCAATGCCATTACCATCACTAAATTGCCAAACATCAACGTTCTCGGGGTTATCATTGACCAAATATTGAGCAGGACTATCCTATAAACACCAGATTAGAGTGGCACTGGAAAAGCACAGCAGGTCAGGCAGCATCCAAGGAGCAGGAAAATCGACGTTTCGGGCAAAAGCCCTTCATCAGGAATGAGGCTGGGAGCCTGTGGGATGGAGAGGTAAATGGGTGGGGGTGGGGTGGGGCTGGAGAGAAGATAGCCAAGAGTACAATAGGTGGATGGAGGTGGGGGTGAAGGTGATAGGTCGGAGAGGAGGGTGGAGCGAAACACAACAGCTATAAGAGAATGTCAGAGGCCAGGAATTCTGTGGCCAGTGACCACATTCTAGCTCAAAAAAACCTATTAGTGTACGTCAGGACTGTATTGGAAAAATTGTAAGATTGAGTGCATCTCCAAAAATACTCAAGAAGCTTGATATCATCTTGGACAATGCAACATGCATGATTGGCAACTCATCCACCACCTTTAACACTGACTCTAACCACTACCAAAGCACTGTAATTAGAACAATATGCACCATACAAGATCAACCCACAACCAGGACTCTCTTGAAGGACAAGACAACAGATACATTGGAACAGCACCACCTTCAAGCTTCCCTCCAAATCAGTCACCATTCTGACTTGGAAATATATTACTATTTCTTCAGTGTCACATGGTCAAATTCCTGGAACTCACATGGACTATGGCAGATCAGATGGCAAGACACCAACACTTCTCAAGGGAAGTTAAAGGGGACTTTGTCAGTGACACCCACATAAATGTAAGCATGACCAATACTTCCAGAGTGATCTACATGCAAGTAAAAATTGTATTTCCTTCACATGAAGACATATTTAACAAAATATCATTGTTTGAGAAGAAATAATGAAAATAATAACTTCTATCTTTTTCCTTACTACGTATTTTCAATTAAACTATCTGGCTTCTTTCTCTTTCTGCTTGGATAACTTCTAATGTTCATTTTTGATGTGGGAGCTATAATTTTACCTTCCGTTCTAATACTCCTATGCTTACGAGTGGTCCTTCCAGCTCCCTAACTGCGTACAATTCTCGACTGTCCCGCTTGATAACATCATCTTCTGCCTCTGCAGTCATCGTGTGCACATTCAAGGATTTGCAGAGTCTGGAACAAGCTTCACATCGTCCACAACCTTGGCCAAGTGGATGGCTGGCTTCTTACTGTGACATACAGCATTACTGATGCCCCCCCAATCATGCATTCCATCTAGATACGAACAACCTTCCCAAAGATGGAATACTTTGACTGGGAATGGGAGCATTTCTTTGGTTAGTGGCTATAATGGCAATGGCTGCACCTAAATGACTGACTCTAAGACTATAGTCTTGATCCCAGTGAAATCCGTTCATCTTTTGCTGGCTCAGGGAATGGAATTTGCAATTATCTCCTTCTGCCATTTCATTGCTGTAGCCTCATCGCAGGTCTCCTTCAATAACAGCTATTACCTTCACTGTAAAAGCTTGGCCTGGATTTTATTGGATTTTTTCTCGGCTTCTTAAGAAGGTGTTATTAATTTTTGCTTCCTAAGTCCACGAAATACTGGCAATGATGAGAATTCTTCTTAACCTTCAGGATGTAGTTTGCAACAGTGTCAGTTGGCAACTGTTTCCTTTCACAGAACTGCAACTCTTCATCCTTAGTCCTCTAACAAAACAAGCCCAGAATTTCATGGGGTTCAGTGTATTCCATCAAATTCTGGTCTTTCAGGAAACATTGTTGAGAGACAACCTCAAAAACATCAGCTCCAACATGGTGAGGAAAACATTTCCTTTATTCCACCCTCTAAATCATTCACTTTCAACCAAATATGTAACTATCACTTATGGTTACAACCATCACTTATAGTTACAACCATCACATATAGTTACAACCATCACATATAGTTACATCTGTCCCTCTTTGTTCGGGTTGAATTCCACTATTCTTCTCAAATAAATCCTTTAGTGTCATTGAACTACTGGATATTTGCCCCTCAAGTCAATATCATTAAGAAATGAGACTATCGGATCATTAACATGTTGCTGCTTGTAGAACTTTGTGCCCTCAATTTGCCCATCATGTTTACTACATTGCAAATGCAACCAATACTTTGTTATTCTTTGTGAAGCACTTTGGGACTTCCTGAGGTTGTCAACTCAAAGCTTTCTTTAAATCATTGACCTTAATATATTTCCACTTAAGTTACCACTATTAAATATAATAGGTGGCATAACAGTATGAATGCTCAATGCATGTAGCAGTGACAAGTGAAAGGTCAAAATCTTCTCTACTCAGCTCCCAGTTTAAGTGACAGCTTGATTCAATAAGAACACTCTTGGCCCCCTGTGTCAGAAGGTCATTATGAATCTAGATCATAATCAAGGCTGGCATTTCAATGCACAACTATTCTGCCGAAAGTGCTGTCTTTCAGATAAAACGTAAGGTTGTGAAAGATCATGTGGCACCACTTTCAGCTTTCTGATCCCACTAACTATGAGTGAAAAAGTTTCCCATCTCTACTCTGGATCTTTTGCCAATGATTTTAAGTCTCTGACTTCTGGTTACTGACTTATTTGACACACAGTAGGTTTATCAAATTCTCCCTTTTCCCTCATTTTATTATTTCTAAACTTTGTCAGCCCTCACATTGCTGCTCTAGTCATCATTAACTTGTAAAGCCATGGCGGCTCAACGAAAGGGTTTATAATGACTTTTTAAATATATCTTCTTTGAGTCTGTAGTCTTCTTTATCTAATCCTGACTGCATTGAATGTGCTTCGCATAGTCCAAAAGGAAGATGAGGGCTTTCTCTACAGTTTGCAGAGAATAAATTTGGTGGGATATTTTCTCCTGAATTATACAATCATACAGCACAGAAGGAGGCCATTAAACCCATTGCATTCCTGCCAATACCTTTCCAAAGCCATTCAATTTTTTTCTCTTTCAATTAATTAGCCAATTCCTTTTCAATAGCTAAGTTTGGACTGGCCTTCAGACAGTATATTGTTACAACACAGGGTAAATCCTCCTGCTTAATTTAAACCAGCAACACAGAAAAGACACATACCCTGCAGTAATCTGTGAAAATTCGGGAGGTCAAGAACTATTTAAAGTTAAAATCAACAACTTTATTTCTTAAAGTATAACAGAGAATAATTAACTGACAACTATTCACAACTCCTTCCTCCAACCTATCTTTTACTTTCCCCTAGACAATACCGGTCTGATAAAAATCCCGATTAAGATTTACAAAATAAAACTTCTTATCTCACAGCTAGACAGCTTTTGGTTCTTCTCTGTATTCCTGTCTTCTTTTTCGTCTTCGATTCTGCTTTACAGGTTACTGATCAATAAAGGTACCTTTAAGAGAGCTATTTTTTGGGCAGTCTTTACATGCTAGTGACTTGGCAGTTCTCCGCCCAACTGTTCATTTTTCCCTGGTCTCATACCCCCAAAGAATCAGATTGTGTCATTGTCTTTTAAGATTGTCAATATACTCAATTTAAACTTGATTGGAGGTTGGTATTTCGTGGTATATTTTAAACTGATTGGCCAAATTAAAATTTGTTTTTGTCTCCAGACAACCAGCTAATGAAGTTGTTTAACCAAGTGTTATATAATTTTTTTTCAGAACAGTTGGTGCTGTCAGGTAGTTCTAGTAGCTTGTAACTTTCTTAAATGTACACCCACATCTTCATAACACCTCTCCCCTGAAGTAAAAATGAATCATCACAATGAAAAGGTGGCTTCAATTTTTTCTCTTCTGTTTTAAACACCTTACCTTAACATACAGATAACTAACATCAGTTCATCATAACTTCGTCTCACATATATATATATATATACACACATATATATTTGCATATTTCTATACATAACATTAAATAAATATAAATCTCATCCAAACTTCGTCAGTTAAATCCACGATAACATATCTGTGATTACATCCTTACGACCTGCGACATGTATAATTTTTGAGTTAAAAGTCTGTAATGTAAGACTCCAATGAAATAGTCTCATCTTTAAAGCATTCTAAGAATGTAAGTGGATTGTGATCCGTGTACACTATCGTCTCCAACACACTGTTTGTGACAGACACATTAAACTGCTGTAAGGCTGGTACCAAACTGAATAATTCTTTTTCAATCATTGCGTATTTCCTTTGGTGGATGTTGATCTTCTTCGAAAAGTAACCAACTGGCAGTTCAATCCCATCCTCATTTTCCTGTATGAGTACAACTCCAACTCCAATGTCACTAGCATCGATGGTGACTTTAAAAGGTTTTGTAAAGTTTGGTGTAGCTAAAACTGGTTTGGTGGTTAATATTGATTTCAAATGGTTGAATGCCTCCTGGCATGGTTCTGTCCACCAAAACTTTGTGTTCTTCTTTAACAAATCGGTTAACAGTGCCACCACATTGCTGAGGTTTGGAACAAACTTCCAATAGAATCTGCTGAATCCTAAGAATCGAAGCACCTCTTTCTTAGAGGTTGGTCATGGAAAATCCTCGATGGCCTTCCTCTTTGCATTCTGTGGGATCAACCTTCCATGACCGATGTTCTGTCCCAAGAACGTCACCTCTGCTTTCGTGAATTCAGTTTTATTTAAGTTTATCACCAGTTTTGTTTCTCATAGTCATTCAAAGAGTTCTGCCAACTGTAGCATGTGATCTTTCCAGGACTTACTAAAGATCACTACATCATCTAAATAGACCACACAGTTTGTTAACCCAGTTTGTTCATGAGTCTTCAGAATGTGGCAGGTGTGTTCTTCATCCAAAAGGCATCACTTTAAACTGATATCGCCTATTTGGGGTTACAAACGCAGAAACTTCTTTCACCGACTCTGATAAAGGTACCTGCCTGTAACCATGCATTAAGTCGAACTTGGTGATGTAATTGGTTTGTCCAACTTTCTCGATACTGTCCTCCAATCTAGGAATTGGATATGAGTCCGATTTTGTTACGGCATTGACCTTCCGCTAATCCAAACAGAAACGTTGAGTCCCGTCCAGTTGGGAACTAAGGCAATCAGAGATCTTCACTCACTGTGGCTCGGTTTGATGATATCCTCGTTGAGCATGGCCTCCACCTCCATCTGAACCTGTCTGGCTTTGAAAGGCTTAAGCTAATAGGGGTGTTGTTTTATCGGAGCAGTATTCCCTATGTCTCCTTCATGCACAATAGAATTAGTCCTCCCCATCTGATTCTTACATATGTCCTTATACTGCTGTAACAACCTTTCAACCGTGTTCCATGCTCCTGAGACAGATCGCTTACTAACCTATCCCACTCCTCAAGGACTTCTTCATTTCTTAATCTATTTTGAGGCACCTCAAAATCCACATCATCTGGATTTGATTCCTCACCCTACGGGGCAGTAACTTACACCTGTTTCTCCAGTTCTTTCTCTCTGCTATAATACAATTTCAACATGTTCACATGACATACTTGATACCCTTTTTTTCTGTCTGGCATCTTTACTAAACAATTCACCTGACTCAACTTTTTCTCAATTTGATTGGGACCACTAAACCTGGCTTTGAAGGGATCTTCTATCACTGGTAACAGTCCTAACATGTCATCCCCTCAGGAAAACCTTCAAGTCTCAGAGTGTTTATCTGCCCCTGCTTCATTCTACATTGTGCCCTCTTTAGGTGCTGTTTAGCTAACTTATCTACTCAATTTAATCTCTTCCCTCAGATACATAACCTAAGTGTGAGATCTCCAACTTTGGTCCTGTCAATTTTTCTTTAATTAATTTCAAAGGGCCTCTCACTTCATGACTGAGTATTAACTCAAATGGAGTGAACTGAGTAGATTCATTTGGGGCATCTCTAATGACAAACAATACAAATGAGATACCCTTATCCCAATCATTCAGGTAACCCTGACAGTATGCTCTCAACATGGTCTTCAAGGTCTGATGCCACCTTTCTAAAACTCCCTGGGATTCAGGATGATACACATTAGATTTAAAGTGCTGTATACATAAGCTATCCATAAGGTAAAAACAATGACTGCAGATGCTGGAAACCAGATTCTGGATTAGTGGTGCTGGAAGAGCACAGCAGTTCAGGCAGCATCCAAGCTCCTTTGATGCTGCCTGAACTGCTGTGCTCTTCCAGCACCACTAATCCAGAATCTAATCCAGAATAAGCTATCCATAACCTCCTTAAAACACCCTAGCAGTAAAATTTGACCCTTGGTCTGACTGAATCTCTCTGGGTAGCCCATACCGTGTGAAGAAAGCTACTAACTCCTTCATCTTTCTCTTTACTTTTTGCTTCATGCTGTGACTCATGATAGTGGGACCTGGTTACCACACAGTCTGGGAAAATACCACGATATTTCTGTTTTATTTTCCCAGTTTCTTGGTCTTCCTTGGGCTTCTCCACAAGGGGTGACACTCTCACTTGAATCCTGCCAAATCATTCCCAAGAACAAACTGAATTCTTGGAACTGACACTCAGTCAATCACTCCTACTGTTATTTCCCCAGTCTTGAGTTGGCACTCCAACCTGATCTTACATAGAGGAATGCTAAATTTCTGTCCATCTAACCCACAAATTACCACACTTTCTGAACCACTACTTATATGCTTCTGATACCAATTCATAAGCACTTAAAATAGCCTGTTTAACCACTTCATAATCTCTTGACCCTTCATCTGACAGTGCGGCAAATACCTCACTAGCTCTGCCAACCAGTTTAGTCTGAACTAGCATTACCCATAAATCTTTGGACCACTCCATCTGCCTCGCCAATTTTTCAAATGAAATAAAGAAGGCTTCAACATCTTTGTCATCAAAATGTGGCAGAGTTTTGACACATTTGTATATATCACTACCTTCTCTTTTAATCTCCATCCTGTTAACTTGACTTTGCTGACTAAGTCACAAATTCTCAAGTTCAAATACTCTCTCTTTTTGTCTCTCCCTTTCTTCTCTCTCTCTTTGCTTAGCAAAGAGCCTTCTATCTCTCTCTCTTTCCTCTCTCTCTGTTCTCTCTCACTTTCTCAGTCATAGAGATGTACAGCATGGAAACAGACCCTTCGATCCAACCCGTCCATGCCAACCAGATATCCCAACCCAATCTAATCCCACCTGCCAGCACGTGGCTCATGTCCCTCCAAACCCTTCCTATTCATATACCCATCCAAATGCCTTTTAAATGTTGCAATTGTACCAGCCTCCACCACTTTCTCTGGCAGCTCATTCCATACACGTACTACCGTCTGCGTGAAAATGTTGCCCCTTAGGTTTCTTTTATATCTTTCCACTCTCACCCTAAACCTATGCCCTCTAGTTCTGGACTCCCCGACCCCTGGCTACTGTGGGTTTTCACTCCCCAAATATGTCTGCAATTTGAGACATCATTCACGTTTTGCTTGGTGTGGGCATCTGTTGATTTCTGGTCTCTCTGGTGTTTTTCTAACACTCTCTACAAGTGTAACATATCAATAATTCCATACAGGGGTTTGTCAGTCAGCCACTGAATTTACATCCACAGTCACCTTTTGCCTATACACTTCTACACTCATCAGGACAACTGGAAGAATGCATATGTCTTGGAGGTTAAATAGGAAAGTAGAGGACACAATCAGGTCTGCGATAAACCTATCAGATGGGGGAACATGCTGAAGACATCAAATGGCCTAGTCACCAATCCTAGTATAAGGAGGCAATGGCCAAGTAGTATTATTGCTGAACTTACAATCCAGAGATAATGTTCTGGGGACCTAGATTTGAATCCTGCCACAGCAGATGCAGGAATTTGAATTCAATTTTTAAAAATCTGGAATCAAGAGTCTAATGATGACCATGAATCCATTGCCAATTGTCTAAAAAGCCATCAGGTTCCGTAATGTCCTTTAGGGAAGGAAACTGCCATCCCTACCTAATCTGCCTACATGTGACTCCAGACCCATAACAATATGGTTGACTCACAAATTGGTCTCTGGGCAATTAGGGATGGGCAACAAATGCAGGCCTAGACAGTAACGCCCACATCCTGTGAACGAATAATTTTAAAAATCCGCATTTATATGTAATTGCACTTTTGTCTGTGAGTCCTGATGAGTTCAAGATGAATACCTTTAGAGACAAGTATCTTTCTGGGTGATATTCAATTTTGGTTACTATCAAACAATTTTCTTTTAAATTGAGGTATTCCTGAACTGGGTGCCAATGTAGATCAGTGAGTACAGCAGGAATGGGTGAAAGAGTTTCATGTTAATTTTACAGTACAGAAACAGGCCATTTCTCGCAACTCAAGATTTCCCCCATCTCTACTGCCTTCTGCCTATCTTGTGCGAGTTGGGATCCCGCTCATTTAATGTTTGCCATTTGCCTCGGTCCTGGTTAATTTTCTGAGTACAAAGTCACGGGTATATTGAAGAATTAAAAATAAAGTGAGAAATTATTGTTCTGATTTGGCATTTTCTGGTTAATGCATTTTTATTAAGATGCATTTCCACATAGTGGGTTGGCAAAAATATTAGCAGTGAAAGGTGCTCGAGGTGGACTGTTCGACTATGGACAGTTAAATTACATTCTATCCTGTTTTGCCTCATGATAGATAAAAGGCACAAACTGTCATCTATTTTTTTTTCACTTTAACCCATCATCAATCAAAACCGTCTGTCCACATTGCTGTAACACAGCTTTAGGCTTTTCTGTCAGAATCTCTGGGGAGGTCTGGATCCCAGAGATCAGCTGCTTACACAATCAACTACAAAACCACTCCAAATAATAATTGGACCTGGAGATTGGAGACTATCAATTAAGTGACTTTTAAGTGAATCTCTCAGTTAAACCTGTTCCAAGTCTGTGAAAAGCAATAGAGACCCTTGTCAAATCCAGAGTGTTCAAAAGTTTAAGTAGAGTCATAGAGAGATACAGCACGGAAACAGACCCTTTGGTCCAACTTGTCCATGCCGAACAGATATCCTAAATTGATTTAGTCCCATTTGCCAGCGTTTGGCCCATATCACACCAAACCCTTCCTGTTCATATACACAACCAGGTGCCTTTTAAAAGTTGCAATTGTACCAGCCTCCTCCACTCCCTCTGGCAGCTCATTCCATACATAAATGTTCTCAATGTGGGTTGTATGTTTTTGATTTGGTCAAAGTTGTGACATATTCGCAGCTCCCCACTATCAGCTCAATCAGCAGAAGCCTCAGTGATGCCTTTAGATGAACAGCAGATTGTCAATGGTAGTGTTTCTCAGGTCGAGAGGTTTCAGAATAATTTTGTCTCCTTGTGCATGTACACAGGCAGACGGTCTGATTAGGGACGACTGAGGTGTAGGGACAGCACCATCCCCACATGGTTATGCGAAAGGAGGAACATATGCTGGGTTGTGGGGAGAAGTTGAGAGAATGACACATGACTCATTTGGACAGCTGGAGCAGATCTGTTGGGCTGAATGGTCTCCCCTGTGCCCATTCTGTATCATTACGCCTCAAGGCTGATCAGAAGCCCCTTAGAAACTTGGGGAGAAACAAGAACCATTGTACAATGTGAAGGCTGGAAATCTAAAATAAAACCCCAAAATAGTGAAAACCTGCAGCAGTACAAGTAAGCTCTGAGGAGAGAGTAACAGAATTAGCCTTTCTAGTCTTTGACCTTTCAATGGAAGCATGGTGTTGCAGCTATTTACAAATGCTCTGGATTCACCTTTTGTCTGTTTACTTGTCCAGTTATCACTTGCTTTTGACTTATATCATGACATCTTTTTGGCATTTCTGCCTTCCACCCAGCACATATTTCCTCCTTTGCTTTTCCTTTTCTCCAGAGTAAAATAAACTCAAGTCCTCCGGTGTTTAAATGTACGAGACAGGCCATCTATTGAAGTGCACAGTGGGTTTGATGGGGTAAATGTTGAGAGGCTGCTCTCCATGGCTGGAGAGTCCAGAATTAAAGGTCATCATTTCTGAGTAAGGTTTTGGCTGTTTGGGACTCAGCTGTGGAGATATTTGTTCACTTACAGGGTTACGAGTCCTTGAAACTCCCTGACCATGAAAGGTTTAGACACAAGTATATTCAAGTCTCACTGTAATAAATTTTTGGACACTAAGGGATTTAAAGGATATGGGGAAAAGGGCAAGGAAGTGTTGATATAGAAGATAAGTTTACAGAATATTGGAGCAGGCTTCAGACACGTTATGGTCTATATTCGATAGGTTCCCATGTTATGTTCTTACCCTTTTTCTTTGTCCTGTACTTGCTTTGATCTGTAAGTTTTCCAGTTTTGAAGAAAAGCCTTTGACCTGAAACGTTTGACTTTTCTTACATATTAGAGGCAGACGCAGGCATCAGGAAGACTCCTGATTCAGCATATTCATCTTTGAAGAGAATGTGACTTTAAAATATACATCCTGTTTCACTGGGTCTGTGCCCCAGTTGTTTTATTCAATATTGAGCCCACTAACCCTTACTCCACATGCCAACACAGCCACTCTCCATGTCCCACCTATGGCAACCCAATGACTCTTCATAGACCCTATCCTTTGCTTTGGAGGTAGTCCAGAGGAAGTTGATAAGAATGATCCAGGGAATAAAGGACTTGTCATATGTGAAGCAGTTGAGGATTCTGGGTCTGCACTTGATGGAATTTAGAAAAATGAGGGGGGCCTGATCCAAACTTACAGAATACTGAGAGGCCTGGATAGAGTAGATGAGGAGAAGATGTTTCCACTCGTAGGAGAGATTAGGACCCAAGGACGTAGCCTCTGAGTGGACCCTTTAGAATTGAGATGAGGAAGAATTTCTTTTGACAGAGGGTGGAACTCATTGCTGCAGAAGGCTGTGGGGGCCAAGTCATTCAGTGATTTAAGGCAGAGATAGATAGCTTCTTGATTGGTAAAGGTTCAAAAGTTACAGGGTGAAGACAGGAGAATGGAATTGAGAAACATGTCAGCCATGATCTGAATGACTTAATTCTGGTCCTTTATCTTATGGTGGTAATTCATTGTGCTTCCAGTGCTTATTCACTCCATATATAATCTGTACAAAATCAATGAACCTAATAGTAATAATGGCATGTGTGGAAAAGCTTAAACGACAGTCATTCATAACTTTCTTTTGAAACCTCATGTTAATATTACTCCATAAAATGACCAATCAACCAGATCTTTGAAGTATCAATAGCAGACATCATAAGCACTTGAGACCTGTTTAACTAATATAAATTAACTTCAAGCAATTGACAAAATAGATCTCAGTAAAAAGAACTGTCAATCAAACAATGCTTTCCTTTGTGCACACCTGTTTCAACAGTTTTGTGGATGTCTGGGCTCTCAGCCAGGCCTCATTATGCCTGTGATGAAACCCCTGCATTGTACCCAAAACAGTGTCAACTCTACGGTGGGCAAAATAATCTCCACAGACATCACCTTTGACACTGCATCAAAAAGTCCTCTAGCTTTCCTAACCCACTCTACTCAGCAGAAAATGTAAACCTCTAAAAACCTTCTCAATTCCTCCCCCTTCCCCCCCCACTCTATATTTAGCAGTGAAACCATCTCAGTTAGTGGTTTAAAACAAGCAGTTGGATTGATTGCTTCAGCCCACTGCGCTCGGCTGCCTGTCCTCTACACCTCCTTTATCACATAACTAAACTAATCCTTTGACTGAGATTGCCATTGTCTTCCCTCACACTTCCTCCTCTAACCCTGTCTTTCTCTTTTTCTCTTTCTTTCCTCCATCTTCTCTCTCGGTTTCCTATCCTTTCATCCTCACTGACCCGGGTCTATCTAAACCCTCCTACCTCCCTTGCTTAAACTAAATATTGCCTGGCATTCAATAACCCATATACAGTTCTTTGTTATAAAAATCAATTCCAAAATAGCAAGTGTTGTTCCACAAGGCTTATGTGAGAAGCAGAAAATGTTACAATTGGGAGATGTTCTTTGGAGGCAGGATGGTAATGAGTAAACGAGTAATTCTCAGGTTGACAGGATATGACTAGAAGGTAACAAAACTTTTTTGGGCCCCAACCGTTCATGGTCTATGTCAATGATTTGGACGTGGGTCCAAATATAGCATTTCAAAGTGCCTGGATGGCACAAAAGAGGAAGAAATTCGAGTATGAGAGAAAGTTGGGTAATAATATAAAACCGGTTGGTAAGAGGCTTCCAAACATATGCAAAAATGAAAAGAATAAGTAACATATTGGTCCTCTAGAGAGTGAGTCAGGCAGCTAATATTGGAAAGTGAGGAAATGGCAGATGTATGAAGCCAATATTTTGTGTCCATCTTCACTGTGGAGAAGTAAAGGGGAAGGATGAATTGAAACAGTTATATTTTTCTGGGAAAAGATACTGAAACAATTAGCCCTCAGGTACAAATGGACGTCATCCTCAGATGTTAAATGGATTGGCTTCTGAAATAATAGATTCATGGACTATGACAGTAAAGAAGGTTATCTGAGGGATCTTGATCAATGGGGCCCATGGGCTGAGGAGTGGCAGATGGAGTTTGATTTGGATAAATGTGAGATATTGCATTTTAGTAAACTAACAAGGTCAGGACTTATACATCTAAGAAAGGGCCCTGGGGAATGTTGTTGAACAGAGAGACCTAGGGATTCAGGAAAATAGTTCTTTGAAAGTAGCATGACAGGTAGACAGGATGGTTAAGAAGGTATGCAGCATGTTTGCCTTCATTGCTCAGATTATTGAGGATAAGAGTTGGGACGTCATGTTGACATTGTACAGCACATTGGTGAGGCCACCGTTGGAGTACTGTGTACAGGTCTGGTCACCCTATTATAAGAAGGATATTATTAAATTGGAGGGGGTTCAGAAATGATTTATCAGGATGTTGATGGGAATAGAGGGTTTGAGTTATAAAGATGGGCAGGATGGGCTGGGACTTTTTTTTTGACTGTAGGAGGTTGAAGGATGACCTTATACAGATTTAGAAAATCATGAGGGGCATAGATGAGGTGTGTAGCAATGGCATTTTCCTTAGGATATGGGAGTTCAAAGCTAAGGGGCATTTTTTTAAGGTATGAGGAGATAGATTTTAAAGGGACCGGAGAGGTAACTTTTTCGCACAGAGGGTGGTTCATGTGTGAATTAAACTGCCACAGGAAATGATAGATGCAGGTACAGTTACAGCATTTAAAATAGATTTTGACAGGTACATGACTAAGAAAGGTTTGGAAGGATATGGGCCAAGTGCAGACAAGTGGGACTACTTTAGTTTGGGAAACATGGTCAGCATGGATGAGTTGGACTGAAGGGTCTGTTACCTTGCTGTAATAATCAATGATTCTATGGCGAGGTCCTATTAGATTGTGAAATAGTGAATGTAATTCCTCTGTTCGAAAAGGGGGAGGCTGTTTTCCATGGAACATTGGAGACTGAGGGATGCCGCCCTTACAGAGGTTTATAAAATCATGAGGGGCATGGATAGGGTAAGTATACAAGGTCTTTTCCCCGGGGTAGGGGAGTCCAAAATTAGAGGGCACAGGTTTAGGGTGAGAGAGAAAAATTTAAAAGAACCTAAGGGGCAACTTTTTCACGCAGAGGGTGGTGCATGTATGGATTGAGCTGCCAGAGGAAGTGATGGAGGCTGGTACAATGACAACATTTAAAAGGCATCTGGATAGTTACATGAATAGGGGGATATGGGCCAAGTGCTGGTAGGTGGGACTAGATTAGCTTAGAATATCTGCTTGGCATGGATGAGTTGGACTGAAGGGTCTGTTTCCGGGCTGTACATCTCTATAATTCTATGAATCTATGAAAGGGAAATTATGCTTCACAAGCATATTGCAGCATTTTGAGAAAGTAACAAGCAATGTGGAACGTCTGGATCTGCTGTATTTAGAACTCTTGAAGATATCTGAATGGTTATCTCAAAGATTACTGTGCAAAATAAGATCTCTCAGTGCAAGGGGTAACATATCAGCATGGATTGAGGATTAGTAGCTACATGAAAGAAAGAGTAGCCATAAATTGATCATTTTTGGTTTGACATGCGTGACATGTGAGTGCCACGGGGAGAACATAGAACACAGAACAATACAGCACAGAACAGGCCCTTCGGCCCACGATGTTGTGCCGAACATTTGTCCTAGCTTAAGCACCTATATACCTATCCAATTGCCGCTTAAAGGTCACCAATGATTCTGACTCTGCCACTCCCACAGGCAGCGCATTCCATGCCCCCACCACTCTCTGGGTAAAGAATCTACCCCTGACATTCCCCCTATACCTTCCACCCTTCACCTTAAATTTATGTCCCTTTGTAACATTCTGTTGTACCCGGGGAAAAAGTCTCTGACTGTCTACTCTATCTATTCCCCTGATCATCTTATAAACCTCTATCAAGTCACCCCTCATCCTTCGCCATTCCAATGAGAAAAGGCCTAGCACTCTCAACCTATCCTCGTACGACGATTCCTGATGAAGGGCTTTTGCCCGAAACGTCGATTTCGAAGCTACTTGGATGCTGCCTGAACTGCTGAGCTCTTCCAGCACCACTAATCCAGAATCTATCCTCGTACGACCTATTCTCCATTCCAGGCAACATCCTGGTAAATCTCCTCTGCACCCTTTCCAAAGCTTCCATATCTTTCCTAAAATGAGGCGACCAGAACTGCACACAGTACTCCAAATGTGGCCTAACCAAAGTCCTGTACAGCTGCAACATCACCTCACGACTCTTGAATCCAATCCCTCTGCTAATGAACGCTAACACACCATAGGCCTTCTTACAAGCTCTATCCACCTGAGTGGCAACTTTCAAAGATCTATGAACATAGACCGCAAGATCCCTCTGCTCCTCCACCTTACTAAGAACCATACCGTTAACCCTGTATTCCGCATTCTTATTTGTCCTTCCAAAATGGACAACCTCACACTTGACAGAGTTGAACTCCATCTGACACTCCTCAGTCCAGCTCTGCATCATATCTAAGTCCCTTTGCAGCCGACAACAGCCCTCCTCACTATCCACAACTCCACCAATCTCCGTATCGTCTGCAAATTTACTGACCTACCCTTTGACTCCCTCTTCCAAGTCATTAATAAACATTACAAACAGCAGAGGACCCAGAACTGATCCCTGTGGAACTCCACTTGTAACTGGGCTCCAGGCTGAATATTTACCATCTACCACCACTCTCTGACTTCGACTGGTTAGCCAGTTCTCTATCCAACTGGCCAAACGTCCCACTATCCCATGCCTCCTGACTTTCTGTATAAGCCTACCATGGGGAACCTTATCAACTGCCTTACTAAAATCCATGTACACTACATCCACTGCTCTACTCTCATCCAAATGCTTGGTCACCTCCTCAAAGAATTCAATAAGACTTGTAAGGCAAGACCTACCCCTCACAAATCCGTGCTGGCTGTCCCTAATCAAGCAGTGTCTTTCCAGATACTCATAAATCCTATCCCTCAGTACCCTTTCCATTACTTTGCCTACCACCGAAGTAAGACTAACTGGCCTGTAATTCCCAGGGTCATCCCTATTCCCTTTTTTGAACAGGGGCACAACATTCGCCACTCTCCAGTTCCCTGGCACCACCCCCATTGACAGTGAAGACGAAAAGATCATTGCCAACGGTTCTGCAATTTCCTCTCTTGCTTCCCACATAATCCTAGGATATATCCCATCAGGCCTGGGGGATTTGTCTATCCTCAAGTTTTTCAAAATGCCCAACACATCTTCCTTCCTAACAAGTATCTCCTCTAGTTTACCAGTCCATTTCATACTCTCCTCTTCAACAATATGGTCCCTCTCATTTGTAAATACTGAAGAAAAGTACTCATTCAAGACCTCTCCTATCTCTTCTGACTCAATACACAGTCTCCCACTACTGTCCTTGATCGGACCTACCCTCGTTCTCATCATTCTCATGTTTCTCACATACGCATAAAAGGCCTTGGGGTTATCCTTGATCCTAACCGCCAAAGAATTTTCATGCCCTCTCTTAGCTCTCCTAATCCCTTTCTTCAGCTCCCTCCTGGCTATCCTGTATCCCTCCAATGCTCTGTCTGAACCTTGTTTCCTCAACCTTATGTAAGCCTCCTTCTTCCTTCTTACAAGACATTCAACCTCCCTCGTCAACCAAGGTTCCCTCACACGACCATTTCTTTCCTGCCTGACAGGTACATACATATCAAGGACACGTCGTATCTGTTCCTTGAAAAAGTTCCACATTTCAATGACATCCTTCCCTGACAGCCTGTGCTTCCAATTTATGCTCCTCAGATCCTGTCTTGCAGCATCGTATTTACCCTTCCCCCAATTGTAAAACCTGCCTGTTGCATGCACCTATCTCTCTCCATAACCAAGGTGAAAGTCACAGAATTGTGGTCACCATCTCCAAAATGCTCACCCACTAACAAGCCCATCACTTGTCCCGTTTCGTTACCAAGTACCAAATCCAATATGGCCTCCCCTCTGGTCGGACAATCTACATACTGAGTTAGAAACGCTTCCTGGACACACTGCACAAACACCGCCCCGTCCAATCTACTTGATCTACAGAGCTTCCAATCAATATTTGGGAAATTGAAATCACCCATGACTACTACCCTGTGGCTTCTGCACCTTTCCAAAATCTGTTTCCCAATCTGTTTCTCCACATCTCTGCTGCTATTGGGGGGCCTATAGTAAACACCCAACAAGGTGACTGCTCCTTTCCTATTTCTGACTTCAGCCCATACTACCTCCAAAGGCAGATCCCCCTCGAACTGCCTTTCTGCAGCCGTTATACCATTTCTAATTAGCAATGCCACACCCCCCTCCTTTTTTACCAACCCCCCCTAATCTTACTGAAACACCTATAACCAGGAACCTCCAACAACCATTCCTGTCCCTCTTCTATCCACAGTTCCGTGATGGCCACATCATCGTAGTCCCAAGTACTGATCCACGCCTTAAGTTCACCCACCTTATTTCTGATACTCCTTGCGTTGAAGTATACACACTTGAGCCCATCTCTGTGTCCGCAAGTATTCCCTGTCAGTGCTACCTTCTCCACAGCCTCCCTACATTCTCGGACATCCTGAAAAACAGCTAGCCTACTTGCTGGACTACAAGTCCGGATCCCATCCCCCTGCCAAATTAGCTTAACCCCCCCCGAAGAGTGCTAGCAAACCTACCTCCCAGGATATTGGTGCCCTTCTGGTTCAGGTGCAACTCATCCTGCTTGTACAGGTCCCACCTTCCCCAGGATGCAGTCCAATTGTCCAAATACCTGAAGCCCTCCCTCCTACACCATCCTTGCAGCCACGTGTTCAACTGCAGTCTCTCCCTATTCCTTGCCTCACTGTCACGTGGCACCGGCACCAACCCAGAGATGATGACTCTGTCTGTCCTAGCTTTTAGCTTCCAGCCTAACTCCCTGAGCTCCTGAATGACCTCCCCACCCCTCTTCCTACCTATGTCATTGGTGCCAATGTGCACCACGACTTCTGGCTGCACACCTCTCCCTTAAGGATTCTGAAGACACGGTCCGAGACGTCTCAGACCCTGGCACCCAGGAGGCAACAAACCATCCGAGAGTCTCGCCCTGTCTGTCCCTCTAACTATAGAGTCTCCTATAACTAGCGCTCTCCACCTCTCCCCCTTTCCCTTCTGGGCCTCAGAGTCGGACCTCGTGCCAGAGACACGGTCACTGCAGCTTACCCCTGCTAGGCCGTCCCCCCCAACAGTATCTAAAGTGGTATACTTATTGTTGAGGGGAACGACCACAGGGGATCCCTGTACTGCCTGCTTCCTCCCCTTCCCACCTCTAACTGTTACCCAGCTACCTCTGTTCTCTGGCTTAACTATGTCCCTGTAGCTTCTATCGATCACCTTCTCAGCCTCTCAAATAATCCTCAGTTCATCCAACCCCAGCTCCAGTTCCCTAACGCATTCTGTGAGGAGCAGGAGCTGGCTGCACTTCCTGCAGGTGAAGTCGGCAGGAGCATCAGTGGACCCCCCTACCTCAAACATCCTGCAGGAGGAACATTCCACTGCCTGCGCTGCCATAACTCTACACTTAGTCTCCAAAACAAGAACTAAGTAGCTTACCTGTTCAGCCGACTGAGTCCTTTTTTTTAGGTTAGAGAAGGAGGGAGGGTGGGAGACACTACATGTGTAGTGTCTCGGGCTCCTTCTCCACTCAAACTTCTTACCTTCCCAGAAGCCTCTGTTGACGACTTCCAGGTTCCCGCTCCTAGTTGAAAAAAAAACACAGACTGCGAAGAGAAAACGTTAATTTAAACTGGTCTCCGCTTACCTTCCGGCTCCCCTCTCTGTGCGCCCGCTGTAGCACTGCAAAGTACTACAATTTCAACTATGTACAATCAATATTAATGAGTTAGATGAGGGGACCATAAGAATAGTTGCTAAACTTGATGACACAAAAATAGGTAGAAAAGTAAGTTGTGGAGAACACATACGGAGTTTGCAAATAATAATAACATCTGTGATTCGATGAGTGGGCAAAAGATTGGTCATAGCATCATGCAGGAAAATGTGAACTTGTCCAATTTGTCATGTAGAATAGGAAAGCAGCATATCATTAAAACTGAGTGAGATTGCTGAGCGCTGAGCTACAGGGGGAGTTGGATGGGCTGGTACATGAATCATGTAAAGTTGTTATGCAGGGACAGCAAGTGATTAGGGAGGCAAATGAAATGTTGGCATTATTGCAAATGGAATGGAATATAAAAGTAAGGAAGTGGGTCGCTGCAATTATATGGAGTATTGGTAAGATCAAACAGAGTCATAAAGTCATACAGAATGGAAACAGACCTTTCGGTCCAACCAGTCCACGTCAACCACAATCCCAAGCTAGCCCCACCTGCTTGCAATTGGCCCATATCCTTCCAAAAGTTTCTTTATTCATGTACTTATCCAAATGTCTTTTAAATATTGTAACTGTACCCACATACATCACTTCCTCTGGAAGTTCACTTCACATATGAACCATGATCTGTGTAAAAATATTGTCTCTCATGTCTTTTTAAAATCTTTCTCCTGTCACCTTAAAAAGTATGCCCCCAGCCTTGAAATTCCCAATCCTACGGAAAATACACCAGCCTTTCACTTTATCTATGGCCCTCATCATTTTATAAACCTCTATAATGTCACCTGACAACCTCCTATGCTCCAGTGAAAAAGGGCCTTTTCCTGAAACATCACTTCTCCTCGATGCTGCCTGACTGGCTGTGCTTTTCCAGTACCGCATTCTCAATTCAAATCTCCAGTATCTAAAGTCCTCACTTTTGTCCATTGAAAAAGGTCCCAGCCTATCCAATCTCTCCTTATAACTCAAACCCTCATTCCCTGATAGGTCTTTTCTGAACACTCTCCAACTCAATAATATCCTTCCTATAACAGGGAGACCAGAACTGCACACAGTATGCCAGAAGAGGCCTCACCACTGTCCTGTACAACCTCAATATGACTTCCCAACTCCTTTACTCAAAGGTCTGAAGGCAAGCATGCTAAATGCCTTCTTAATCACCCTGTGCACATGTGACACTAACTTCAAAACAAAAGTGCACAAACCCCTAGGTCCATCGCACAAAGTACTTATTACTTTAATGGGTGAAAAGAAAGGACTACAGATATGGCTTGTAGGTCAAATTGTCACATCAGCAACAAATCATCTTCCTTGCTATTCTTTTCCGATGAGCTTTTGAATAAAAAGGTCTGTTGGTTCTTCCTAGAACATGGTCATTATCTGTTCATCCCTGCCAAGAGAGTACTGTTAACACCAAAGTGGTTTTTAATGCCAATTACGAGTAATTAAAGGTCGAGAGGTGCTTTGGAGCTGAATAGAGTTGGAGAAAAAAAGTAGAGAAAAGGGATTTTAATGGGCCTTTTCAAGATGTGCAGTTTGAAGAACCTCGATTGTACCCAGGGTTACGTTAACTCAAAGAGAATCTCACAGCAATGTGGTTGACTCTTAACAGTCCTTTGAAATGGCCAACTGGGTACTCAGCTCAAGGGTAATTAAAGAAGGTTAGTGAAACTCAGATCACATAAAAGAATCAAAAAAAGAACTGGATTAGGATGATCCAAATTCTTCAGGCTAGCAAGCAGAAATAACCTCCAATATCTTAGAGTTAGATCCGAATGGAAGTATCCACCTAAAATTCCCATTAAGATATTAAAATATATTTTTCAATGTTATTTGTCTCTTCTGTAATTGCTTGAATATCAAAAAATAACATTTTCTTTGAGATTATCTTTGAGTTAACTTATCACTGAGCACAATCCAAGCTCTTCCAACTGCACATCCTGATAAGGACCATTAAAATCCCTTTTCTCTACTTTCTTTCTCCTACTCTATTCAGCTGCAAAGCACCACTCCACCTTCAATTACTAGTAATCAGCATTAAAAACCACTTTGGTGTTAACAGTACTCTCTTGGCAGGGTTGAACAGATAATGACCATGTGCTAAAAAGCACAACCAGACACTTTTATTCAAAAGCTCACAGGAAAAGAATAGCAGGTAATATGATTTGTCGCTGATGTGACAAGGTTGACCTACAAGACATATATTTAATCTTTTTGTTCATCCATTAATGTATTAAATACCTTGTGCGTCGATGCATTTCTTAGTTTATAATTAAGGACTGAACAGTATCCTAAATGTGAATAGTGAATAGATGGGTTAAACAAGAAAAAAAACATTTGATGTACACTTATTCCCTGAATGCACAGTTGTTTCCTTGGTGATGGGTTGATGACAAGATGGCTGATGGAATATGCACAGCCCTTGGGTAGTATGTTCTTTGTTGTTTTCATTGATTAACTTGTGTAAATAGTTGTGTAAAGCATTGTTTCAGTTGTCAGAGAATTGAATATAGCTCACGTGGACATAGAAGAGAGTGTGTAGTGAGGTAATGGCCCGGGCATGACATGCAGGGAGACAGTCAATGTCTGACAATTCCACTTGCACTTTGATAGCTAAATCATATGAACATATATACATGCATACACATTAGAAGCAAGAGAAGGCCATTCAGCCCCTCGAACCTGTTATTTCATTCAACAAGACCATGGCCAATCAAACTGCAGCTTCGACTTTACATTTCAATCTACGTCTTATAACCTTTGGCTTCTTGCTAGATCCCTAACCAGCTACGTCTGCCTTAAAAATGTTCAATGACCCTGCACTCTGGTGAGGGGAGACACTCCTCTCTGGGAAGAGAGTTACAAAGGATTGCAACCCGCTGAAAGAAAAAAAAAACTTCTCATCTTTGTTTTAAATGGAAGACTCCTTATTTTTAAACTGTGTCCTTTAAATCTACATTCTCCAACAAGGGGAAACACCCTTTAAACATCTATCCTGTCGAGTCCGCTCAGGATCTTATCTGCTTCTCTAAGATCACTTCTTAGTCTGCTAAATATAAATGGTTACATGTCTGAGAAGGAACTGAACTCTAAAAAAACATTTGAATTACAAAATCAAAATTGCATGTATAGTTGAAGAAGGAGAGACAATCCTGTTTAAAAATGCAAGATAAGAAATGTAAAAAAATAATTGGCAATTGTTAAACTTTTACAACCTGAGGACGTTCCAAAGTAAGGCACAGTACTTTAGCAGTGTTGTCCCTGGGGTCATGTTGAAGTTGATGGGAGCCAACAAGATCTCACAAACAGCAGTGAGATAACTCAGAGAATCGATTTTTGTGATCTTATTTGAAGAATAATTGTCTGTGTACTGAGAAAGCTTTCCTTTCTCTGTTTCAAATAGTGTCATGAGATCTTTTATGTCCACCTAAGAAGTCAGAAGGTTGAATGTTTTTTAATTCACTTGTGGGACATGGGTGTTGCTGGCTTGTTGCCCATCCCTAGTTGCCCTCAGAAGGTGATGGTGAGCTGCCTTTTTGGACCACTACAGTTCACATGTCATGTCTCTTTTACAAATGTCTCCTTTGAAGATCTGCATATCCAATTATACAACAGTCCTTCAGTGACACAGCTAAGTGCCTGCTCAGAGTTCTGGTGTGGAGTTTTGTTCCTTTTGCCTCTTAACTCTGAGTGAAGTGTCTTCATATGCTAGATTAAAGAGTGCCTTAGGTAAAGTGAATTATTGAAGCGTATTGACTGTTTCTGTTAAGACCAATGTTGTCTAGAGCAAGGTCCACAAAAGCAATGAGATTCATCTCTGATTAACTTAAGTTTGAGACGGCAGAAAGTGAATTCTTTACTTGCCTTTGAGATCTTTAACAAACATTTGAACTATCAGATCTCAGCCAAGAAGCTTGATACCATCCAGGACAAAATGCTTTGATTGGCATTGCACCAAACATATTAAGTACAATCACTTTCTTTACCACTGGTGGACAGCGCAGCAATGTGTACTATTTACAACATCCACTGTAGCTACACTCCAAGGCTTGTTTGTTCATGTTACGTGGTTGTTGCTGGCTAGACCGACATTTATTACCCATCCCTAATTGCCCAGAAGACACTTACGAGTAACCAAATTGCTGCAGGTCTGGAATCATATTTAGGATAGACCAAGTCAGGATACTTTTATGGTAATAAACAGTGACTGTATGGTTGCAATTACGGCAGCTTAGTATTCCCAGATTTTAAAATCTTCTTCAGCAGTACCTTCTAAACCTGTGATCTCTGTGGCACACAAAAACAAGTGATAGAATAGGTTGGGAACACCATCACCTAAAGTTCTTTCCAGGTCATGCACCATCCTGGTGGATATTTATCTCCATTCCTTCGTCACTGAGTCAAAATCTTGAGACTTCCAGTGTATCTACTCCAGTTGGACTGCAACATTTCAAGGACAGTCACCATGACTATCTCCACAAGTAGTCACGGTGGCACAGTGGTTAGCACTGCAGCCTCACAGCACCAGAGACCCGGGTTCATTTCCCGCCTCAGGCGACTGACTGTGTGGAGTTTACACGTTCTCCCCTTGTCTGCGTGGGTTTCCTCCGGGTGCTCCGGTTTCCTCCCACACTCCAAAGATGTGCAGGTTAGGTGAATTGGCCATGCTAAATTGCCCGTAGTGTGGGGTAAATGTAGGGGAATGGGTGGGTTGCGCGTCGGTGTGGACTTGTTGGGCGGAAGGGCCTGTTTCCACACTGTAAGTAATCTAATCTAGTGTCCATTTACAAGAGTTCTTATATTGTTGGTGACACTCTGGCAAATTTCCCAAATGCATTTTTAAAACACAAATATTTCCTGATTCTTTCATCTGATCATTTCATTATTTTATCACTGTTTCCTCGAGAGTTACGTTTTGTTGCATAATTTCTTGATTTGAGCAAGACACAAGACTTTTCAAGTTCAGTTTTTGTTGGGTTGATGACTTCGACAGTGTGTCAAACTGTTATTTCTTGTTGAATCTGGAAGATTTCACATTCTGCCTTAGCATTCTTAACTTTAGTCATGGGGAGTGTTGCTCTTGGCAGCATGTCAGCTATCTACAGTTGTTTCCCTTGCTTGCATCATGTCCACATCATGATCTCTCTGCCAATGCAGTAACGTGCCTTGCAGGCAAATAAAAGCTACAGAAGCTGAAGATCTTAAATAAAAACTGAAAGTGCTGGAGAAACTCAGCAAGTCTGGCAGCATCTGTGGAGCGAGAAACAACGTGAATGTTTTGAGACTTCTTCAGAATTCACTGAATGCTACATTTCATTCAATACTATAAATGGATTAATACTCACCCTGGATTTAAATGCTACTGGTTGACTTTGCTGCGTAAGGGTTATTTCAATTCTTGTCATGTTGGCATTACATTGCAAGGTGACTTCCTTATTGATGTTTTTCTACCTTAAAGGTCATCGCCAATAACGTGCAGCTTGTGAAAACTGCTTTTTGATCTGTGCCCCATAATAAGTGAACATCCTCAGCAATGAGCTTGCATAGACATTCATAGTCTGATAACAATTTAAGCAAAAACGTGGCTAGATAGTTCACAAATCCAAAAAAAGTGTTTATCTGCTTTCACATCTGTTGGTTGTTACATCTCGACTGCAGCTCTCAGCTTGTGATCATCCAGCAAATTCCTTTCACCATCTCTACATGATGGTGTACATGACTTCAGTATCTTCAATTGTATCCTTTTCCTTGTTTAGATTCAGGGTTTCTCTAGTAATTATAGTAGATTCTGATTGTGGTCAGCAATGGCTATTTCCATAGCATATTTTCATCCATAAAATAACAAATCATCCTCAATAGCTTCCTCAGGAAGACCATTGACTGTCTCATACTGTCTGAGTTGCTACTTCTAAGGAACAGAGGAAATGCCAAATAGCGTGTACAGCAAGCTGTACCTCCTTAATGACATCCAAACTGTGATTAGAAAAATGTGGTTCTCATCCAGTTTCACTTGCCAGTAACCATCCTTTGCACAAGTCATGGCAAAATTTCTTCCAGGGTGAACATGGGGTAGTGAAATCTTCAAAGCTTTAGATCCTTTGTATCTACACTTTCTTACAGCTTTACAGATTTTATTTCCCAACTACCATGCTGCTAATCTGGTCTGTCAGAGTTTAATTCATTGCCACAGAAGCCTGAGGAGGTCAGGTCATTGAATATATTTAAGATGGAGATAGATAGGTCCTTGACTATCAAAGGGACCAAGGGTTACAGGGAGAAAGTGGGAGAATGGGATTGAGAAACGTATCAGCCATGATTGAATGGCAGAACAGACCCGATGGGCTGAATGGCCTAATTTCTGCTCCTATGTCTTATGGTCTTAAGATCTTCACCTTGATTTCCAGCTCCTTTATCTTGTATTTAGGTTGGTCTGGACAGAAGCTGGAACTCCCCCAGCAGATGCTGAATTGGACTCATTCTCTCATCTGACTCAAGATATTAGGCACAAGAAAGAAATCCAAGATCTGGAAAAATTTGTAATAATTTAATATCTGTTTGATGGTGAATGGCTTAGTGGCCTGCGAAACACTGTGAATCTTTTTTGGCACGTTTAGGGTTATCAATGCAAGCTTTAGATAAGCCTCACTTGAAGTGAATGGATTTTGCTTAATGTCTACTAACTGGAACTCCAGAACTTCACTTCTCCTATGCATTACACTCTGAGCTTCATTTATCCTTTTTGACTGAGTGTCATTCCCTTATTCAGTCTAAACCATACCTTCCATGGTTTTGTTTTTGTATCACTGCCCTGAGTGAGTTCACACAGATCTACAAAGCTCAATCTGTTGCAGGGAGCTCCGCAGTTTATCTGATGCCTAACATTCACTTGATGATCTCTTTCTGCAGCCATCATTCTTATTATTACAAACCATTTATCGCCTTAGGACATGATGATGCCATGTGTATGGTGTAAAATGTTTTGTTGCAATTAATTGCTGGCATCTCTTCAGCTCGGATGTTTCCTTTTAGCAAGGCACTTGCATGCAAAGTTAGTTAGCTTCTTGAATTTGAAACACCGTTTCCCCCATCTCTATCTCACACACACACACACACACACACACATTATCTCACACACACACACACACATATACACACACACACACACACAACATTCTTCCGTGTGATGTTCTCCACAATACTTACATCCTGAATCTAACCTTAACCTTTCTGCTGGCTTTGCTGCAAACATTTCCTCCTTTTCTTTCCCAGTGTGTTGTTCTACTTGATTTGGCAGGTAACTCAGCAAAGCTTTGTCTGTTTCTCCATTAACACACTTAGCTGTTGGTTGACAACCTCAGAACTTTCGTGCATGTCGATAGCTTTCTTGAGAGTTGGTTTCTCATCTCTCAAGAGATGTGCTCTCATAATAGCGTTTTTAGGCCTAAGTCAACCATTTTTCATATGAGGTCGTCTTTCTGTTGTCCATTTTTACAGATTTCAGGTGGATGTATCAATGTTTGATACATTATACTAATATATATTTTGATTAATAGTTTCCCTCTCCCCAGCACTCTGACTTGAACACACACTGTTCATGAGTAGCATTATTCACCTGATTAGGGAAGGAAGTCTACCTTCCTTACCTGATCTACCTTACATGTGACTGACCCACTGCAATGTGGTTGACTCTTAACTGCCCTCTGAAATGATCTAGCAAGGTATTCAGTTCAAGGGGAATTAGAGATGGGAAATAAATGTTGGTCTTGCTGGTAACGTCCATGTCTCACACAACAATTAACATAAACAAAACTAATATGGGGTTCAAATTGCATCATCATAGACTTCAAAATCTCTGCAGTCTCATTTTTCTGCTCCTCAGAGAGATCAAGTCTGCAACACAACTTGTCACATTCTTCCCCACCCACGCCACCCCAGTACTCATCGCAGAGTTGTACTTTTATTCCTTCCGTCATTTTAATTAATTATTTTGCTATTTCATAGCTTTGCCATTGAGAGTGGAAACAACCCAATTTTGTCTCATATCTCCTTTAATTTCCATAGCAGGTGGGAGTAGGGATGGCATAGTGGCTCAATGGTTAGCACTGCTGCCTCATAGCACCAAGATCGCAGGTTCAATTCTCAGCCTTGGGTGACTATCTGTGTGGAGTTTGCACATTCTCCCTTGTCTGTGTGGGTTTCCTCTGGGTGCTCTGGTTTCCTCCCACAATCTAAAGGTGTACAGGTTAGGTGAGTTGGCTGTGCTAAATTGCCCATGGTGTTCAGGGGTGGTTAGATGCATTAGTCAGGGGTAAATATAGGGGAATGGGTCTGGTGGGTTACTCTTTGGAGGATCGATGTGAGCTGAATGGCCTGTTTCCACACTGTAGGGAATCTAAAAAAAAATGTATGGCTGCATTGACTCTCCCTTTAACTCAATGTTGCAGACTACTGCCTTTTAAAAATGTTTTCCTTGCTGTTTCTTTCATTGGCTGTCTCTCTGAAAATCCACATGTTTTCAGCTGCAGGAATCCTGACGTTGTGTTTCTAAATGATATAGCCACAGACTACACACAAAGGCACTTAGAACAGAGTTGTCAGTCCACCAAGCGTACAAATGTATTTCTCCAAACATTTTATAAATAATCACAAACTAATGGAAGATCCCCAATCCACATCAGTGACTTATGAGATGATGTTAAGCATTTGGACTTATTTATGGTACTGTAGACTGTGCCAAGAAAACTAATTTGCCCTTAGAACAGCAGTCTATGTTCCAAAAACAATTCATTGTGCAAAATCTCTTTCAGTGATAGTGCTCAACCCGGCACAATACAGGGAAATTACTCTTAGTTTCATTCAATTATATTTGCCTGAATTCAGGGACCTCAATGGGAGAATGGCATAAAATGCTCATCTTTGCTTTCAGGTAAAACAATCAGAAAATGACAGCAGAAATAATTGGGAATAAAGAATACGGAAGTATATTCACTCTGCTTACCTATTTGTTCACATTTACTCTATGCCACTGCAGTTATTGCAACTGATAAATCTTTTTCAACTATAGTACTCCAACATTGTACAAATGCAAACCTTCCTAAGGTTCACTGTGGCAACAGTAAATTGCATTCATGCTGTACCTTTACCAGAGTAAGATGTCTAAAGATGCTTCACAGGAGTCTTATCAAGATACAGAAGGACACATTAAGATAGTTGAACAAAAGCCTGTCCAAAGAGGTAGGTTTTAATCAATGTCTTAAATTAGAACTGCGAGTGTTGGTACTTCAGAGAATTTTAAGGTAGAAATTTTAGAATATAAAGTGAAGGAAGAAAATAAAGAGGATTCACACTTAATTGGTGCTTTCTATGACCCAAAATGACATCTCAAAGTGCTTTATATCCAAAGCGGTAGTTTTGAAGTGTAGTCACTACGGTACTGTAGAAAATGTGGCAGTTAATTTGCACATGGCAAGATGCCAGTGAAGGTGATGGAATAATGACCAAGGGATCTGAAAACACAGCCACCAATGGTGAAATTATTAAAACATGGGACGCACAAGAGGCACAAGAATTGGAGGGCAGTGATCCTGACGTGAGTGCTTATTGTAAAGGAGAACAAAATTGAGTAAGTAAAATTCTGCCAACATGCATTGGGACCACCATGGTGGCCAGATGGGTAAGGCATCTCTCAGGGTTCTTACAGGAGGCACATAATCTCCCTATTGAACTGTGCTTGCCATGAGTTAGCTGAGTGGGATGAGGTTGGTAGTTGGAATGTGATATTTGGCTGCACTGCTTCTGTGCTTTTACACAATTGTAAAGGATATCGGGGGCAGGTCCACTTGTGTGGAAGTCAGTGGGAATTTAAATGGTGAGGGATTTAAAACTGACCTGCTGATGCCCAATGTCATGATCTAAGCCCCTGCCCTCCCACAGTTAAACATCCAAGCTATCTTTGTACAGACTTCCAGGGGAAACATGATTATTAGAGCAGGAGAACATAGAACTGCTGGTGTCCATGGATCTGTAACTCAGTGAGAGTCAAAACCTCTCTGTGAGAGGAAATTGCAAAATAAAATTCCTTTACCCATTGCTTTAGTTCAGTAAATGGTACTGGCTTGAGTGGGAACAAATGGATAAAAGACAAGAGTGGTTGCCACATGGGCTGCCCATTAACGAGATCCCCACAGTACTTAAGATATTCATTATAATGCAGCTTCAACCCATTTTACTCTCAGCGCTGTCAATTTTACTGTGTGTTTGATGATGGAGCTTTTCTCAGTCTCTTAAGGAATTGAAGAGTCCTCAACACAAAAAAAACTATACCTCAGGCTTGCTGTCGAGAATTTCAATAGGCACTGTGCAAAGATCTTAGTCGTTCCAGTGCATATGCTGGCTGCTTGATATAAATAAGACATATTTAAAAAGAAAACAGCAGGAGGAAGGACACTGCAGGTACACATAAAATCAGAGCTCCCTTCTTAATGGAGTAGAATGCTTTTATTAGCTTGCTAAACTAAACGTTATTATACGACCATGACCAATATTGAGTCAATGAACAAATTAACTTTTGTGCAGTTGATCACTGACCAACAAGGCATGGCAGGCTTCACACATAAAGGGCTGTTCTTTCACAGAGCCATATGTCTGCTAGCAGTATAATTAATCTCAAATGCTTGCAGCAAGGGAGAGGTGGGGAAGTGGGGGGTGGAAATGATGAAAAGGAAAATTTGTATTGATGTACACTGAAAAGAGATTTCATTTGACTATGAGAGTTGGTAGATGGAATTGTAATAGGCAGTAGGTGCCTGTACGTACTGATAAGGACAGCCTGTCTGCTAACACCAGCAAATACTGTAAGAAGGAGTGTAGATTACTGCCTGGCCCAGTGATGATATCTGGACACAACAGGTTCTCCCTTTGTCTGGAAGCATCTGTCAAATCAACTTCGAAAAACCCTAGGGAGTGTAGTGTGGGGGAGTGGGAGCCCTTCAGAGAATTGGCAGCACAAATCACAGACTTATATACTTAAGCCTTTATTCAGTTTTTGTTTCTGAGTCCCACTCAGGTTGCAATGATACTTATCAGCATGAACCCATTCTCGGTTAATTAAATAAGGAGTGTGCCAATCAACCATGAGTTCATGAAAACCGCGCTCAGTTGATTTAAAGGTGGAGACCAAAATAAATGTGCCATATTCTTCAATAAAACAGACATGCAATTGGCATACAGGATACAAAACATAGAGGTTGAGACCAATGTGTGTCTAGTGCACTGATTAGGAACATGGATTCAATTTGGACAGTTGGACCAGAAGCAAATTAGACAAACAAATGCAACCCTCACTCATCCCCAACACAGCTGACGCTGCTTTCATTAGAGATATATGCAGTTTTTTTGCCTTCTCATGTTGAAATGACATAGACCTCGAAAGGACAAAGATCAACAAATGATCAGTTTTTCATCTGTGTCCCTCAGTGATGGTCTGTTACACGCAATCATTTGAGACAGACAAAAATATGTTCTCCGTAACAAGAACCAAATGTAGTAAAGCTCTCCATTTTATCACTGATAAAATGAGATGACAGTTCTTAAACATGGTATCAAATTGTCTCTGTCACACTGGTGTCACACAAATAACTTTAATAGCGTTGTGTGGTTCGTATTGTTTTAAGAAAAATTTCCCACAACTATCAGACTTCCAAACCTAAGTCTAACACCACCAAGGTACTCCTCCTGATATTAAGACTCTTGCTTCGAAGGTAGGTAAATGGAGTTGAGATACAGATCAGCCATGATCTAATCCAACAGTGGAGCAAGCTAGAGAGGCTAAATGGCTTTCTCCTCAGTGGAAATCAGACAGCTTGAAAAGCTTCTGTGTAAGTGAAAGAACCTGAATTTATATGTTTCTATAAAGGCTTCAGAACTAGCTTCTCAGTGAGTTGGAGAGGTTTGGAGTGTGGAGCAGTGGAAATGGAGGGCTTCCAGAAATTGGGGTCTGGTCAGCTAAAGGCACAGCCTCCAATGGTGAAGCAATGGCATTAGAGATGCACTTGAGGCTAGAATCAAAGATCTCAGAGTTTTGTGATACTGGAGGAAGTTACCGGAACAGGGAGGGGCAAAATCATGGAAGGAATTGAAAAGAACAATGAGAATTTTAACATCAAGGCATAGCCAATATCAGTCAAAGAGCGAAGGTCGGTGGATAAGTGAATATGGCATGAGTTAGGGCACAGGTAGCAAAGACTATCTCAAGACACAACAAACCTGTGAATGTCCTCGATTCACATTTGCTCATTGCACTTGCTGTTACTTACTGCTGCCAGTTTGTTTTGCAATTATGGCATTGTTTAGCCAATGGAAAATGACATTTATCAATGATATTTGGTCACAATATGAAAGCATGTAAAAGAGAACATTGACATTGCGAAACTCAAATACAGAACAATGGATACCTGGGAGGAATTGCAGAGTATAACCTAACTCAAGGGACTGAATTGAATACATGCAACAGAATGGACAACAAGAAGTGGTTACAATCAAGAGGCACACAGAAGATTTATTCCTATGAAAGGTTTAGTATGATTACACACTGGAATCTAGTCAAACTTTATTTTGTTCATTTACTGAATACAGGACATTGGCTCCAATGTGGATGGGAATGAATTTGAGGCACTGTGGGAATTGCACTTTGAATTTACTCATAACCAAAGTCATGGCAAACAAAATTTCTCAAGCAGCAACATGCAGTGAGTGTGGGCAAGTGAAATGCTACAAATTACATTTCCTGTGTTAATTCAGGAAACATTTATCTGACAAAGGAAGAAGCAGGGGCTGTTTTGCCTTCCACAGATGTTTATTTGCAAAACCCAGGCAATATAACCTTTCAGACCAGTCACCACCCCAGGTACAGACTATTTTTATATTGTTAGTTAACTTGATTGGATATGTTATAACATATCTCACATCCTGATGTGGGATTTGAACCCAGGCTTGGCTCAGACATTACCACTACCGATATATGTGCCAACCTTTATCAGCAACTCTTAATCACAAATACAGCTTGCACACATATACACTCAATTGACACAGTAGTTGGAATATTCGCATCCTACATTACACATCTGTAGGCCTCTTGTGGTACTGTGGTAGTGTCCCTAACTCTGAGCCAAGAATCCTGGGTTCACGACCCATCTATTCCATTGGTGTGTCATAATATCTCTGAACAGGTTGATTAGAAAATATCTCTCACAATCTCTCCAGAAGTGACTAATGCTGAATGACCCAATGCAGGCCAGAATATGAAGAGTGAAATTTTAATCTATTGAAAATCCGCTCACTTGCACAGAGTTAACATTGGAGCAGGAAAATCGAAGTTTTGGGCAAAAGCCCTTCATCAAGATCATCAACACATCCATCCTAGGACAGGCCAAACAGAGACACACACGAGAATTCCTAGAAGCATGGCATTACAACCGGAACTCTAACAATAAACACATCGAATTAGAACCCATCTACCACCCCCTGAGAAAAAGAACAGCAAATTACATCATCACAGGAAATGACATCATCACAGGAGATGACATCACCAACCCAAAGAAACCCAAACATATAAGTAGAAAGCAGGAATTATTAGTAGTGCTTCACCTGGAGGCTCACTGAAGATGTTACCTAGTAGGGTGACGAAACGTCTGGAAATGAATCTTCCAGCAAACCTACATCCAGAACCTTAACCTGAGCTATGAATCTTCTCAAGCCTTGCCAACAGAAAACAATGGATGGATATTCAAGATTGATTCCAGCAGTAGATAGGCTTTTCTGTTGAACTGTCAGAAACTAATGAGATAAAAGATGGGCCCTGTATATACCTAACATGTATATACAAAGACCATCTCAGTGTTTCCACAATGCAGAAGGATTTATAGGGAGAAGTCTTGAAGGCACCAGCCATTACAAGGTTGGTTTTATATCCGTCTCTGTCTGACATAACCTCTTTGCAGGGATGCTTTTGAGAAATCATTTACATAACATCTTAAACTCTCAGAGCCAAATCCTTAACAACAGAAGCAGCACAGTCTATCAATTACAGCTGCACTCAACTTCAAGGCACCAAGAAAAGTGTTAAGTAACCAAGGTCATAAATTTCAGATGAAGCAATGATTAATTCTGTTTCTCCAGTTGCCTGTCCAACTACTGATACCTTCTTCATTTCCCCATCCTGGAATTCTCCACTCTTGTCATTCTCAGCCTTGACCAAATACCTCTTACGTGGAATGTCAGTATCTTTGCCCTATGTGTCATATACTCTTTCCTTTTCCAATATCTCCCCTCCACCCATTCTGCCACCACATGAAGCATGGAGCTTCAAGTTTCTATTTTCAGTTTGCAAAGCCAGATTGACAGAATTATGATCCTAATGAAATTTAATGAGATTTAATACCCAATAGTGTCAGGAGGGCAGAGTTGCTGAGAATTCCGTGGGATCTGTCTTGATTATGTTTAGAATCCTAACAGTGTGGAAGCAGGCCATTCAGCCCATTGAAAAGCATCCCACCCAGACCCATCTTCCCTACCCCTATAACCCTGCATTTCCCATGGCTAATCCACCTGGCCTGCGTATACCTCGACACTATGGGCAATTTAGCATGACCAACCACCTAACCTGCACATTTTTGGACTGTGGGAAGAAACCAGAGCACCGAGAGGATATTCATGCAGACACAGAGAGAATGTGCAAACTCCATGCAGATCATCAGCCAAGGGTGGAATCGTGTCCGGGTCCCTAGTGCTGCAAGGCAGCAGTGCTATGCACTGAGCTACCCTGCTGCCAATGATGATTTACTATTTGATGTGTTCTGTCAGGACTTCGACCACAGTATGTTGCTCTTATTTACCAAACATTATATCTGGGTGCTTTAAATAAGATGTACATGTATTATAGATTGTATTACTGTTCTAACGTTGCATGGTGAAGTTTATTGTCCATGTTCAAAACTGTGAAGTGGTGTGGTTTAATCCCTTAGTAAGTTTCCGGTTCTCACAATTTATCCACATTAAAAATAAAGCTTTCGAGTTCCTAGCCAGATTATAACATCAATTTTGGTGGTCTGTTCCAGGATCGTAACACACTGTAAGTTTTTCTCTTTACCTGAAAGAGAAAAATCTATATAATGATAGATTATTTTCAGATTTTGAGACTTGTGAAGGACACTATGTAAATGCAATTTCTTCCTTTTTAAACTAATTCCTTAAATGCAATTAAAGACCACATACTCCGAAAAACCATATCCGTCACTATACTACTCTCAAATGTGTCATACAAAGTATTATAATCATTTCTGAGGACAGGTTGGACTAAAGGGTCTGTTTCTGTGCTAAGCATCTCTATGACTCTATGTATTTGAAATAATAAGGATTCTATACAGAGTCGATAGTGAGATACAGTTCCCATTCATGAGGCAATTGAGAACTAGAGGGCACAGTTTTAAAGCAACTAGCAAAAGAAGCAAAGGTGGCAATCAAGGGAGAGACTGGTATTGTTATGGGCTGAAAATGTGTTGCTGGAAAAGTGCAGCAAGTCAGGCAGCATCCAAGGAGCAGGAGAATCGACGTTTCGGGCATGAGCCCTTCTTCAGGAAGCATCTGCAGTCCTCACTTACTCCTGGTTGCTTTTAACCTACTGTGAATCCTCTACAAGGATGCCTTCCTTGAAGAAGCTCTCTTCCTCCTCTCCTGCTCCTTGGATGCTGCCTGACCTGCTGCGCTTTTCCAGCAACACATTTTCAGCTCTGATCTCCAGCATCTGCAGTCCTCACTTTCTCCTGGTATTGTTATGGACCAGGCCAGACATCCCTCAAAATATTTTAAGAAGGTATCGCAAACCTTCTTATTTTAAAGGCAGATGTGAAGTGGGTATTTTAGGTGTGATGCATCTGCTCAAGTCACTCTGCTTTAAGCAAAACAGAATTTATTTAAACACTACAATTAGACCATGAACAAAGGAAAGCAGAATTTAGAATAAGAACTATTGAAAAAAACTTAACCGAATACTCGATGCAGTAACTTAACTAATTAACTGTTCCAATACAGTATCATCCCATAAACACACCTCTTGGCAAAAAGGTAAATTCAAATACAGATTCTTTTGGGCAGGAGGAAACAACATCCAAAGAGAGATTTCAGGGAACGTGAGTCAGGAATTCTTTACCGAAGCTTGCAACACTTTGAGACTCCAACATCTTGTGACTGCTACAGCTAAAAATAAAACTAGAAAAAAACTTGAACTAGGAGAACTGGTCAATCCCCTTCCATTGTTAAACTGTTACTCCATGGATGCATGGGCACCTCTGCCTTTACGACTGTCTTCATAAAACCAAGGACAGAATAACCTTTTTAAAGTGACAGCATCATCACAGTACAAACGAAGGTTTCAAAAGGGAATTAGAGTGCTATTTGAAAAGGAACTACGTGCAGAGCTTTGGGAAGCAGGCAGGAAAATGTCACTAAATGAGTTGCTCATTTGGACTGCCAGCACAGACCCGCTAGCCTCAGCAGCTTCCTTCTACACTGTAACACTGCTGTGATTGTATGATAGCAAAACAGACTATCTAGTTATGATCACATTGCTGTTCGCAAGAGCTGACTGTGGGCAAACTGGTTGTATGTGTCCTACTCTTCAGCAGAGACTCTGATGGGAGGAGTGTACAGCTAATGAAGCTCCACTATTCCTCACGGTGCCCCCAAAGTGAAAATGTCCATTGGAATCACCATGCTGATTAAATTGATTTTACTTTTATTGCTATCCAGCATAAAAAGGAGACTCCACTGCATTTCATCAATAAGACTGAAACTTATTCATTATGAGCAAATTTAGTCTTTAATGTACAACAAAATGCGCTATTAATTACTATGATGCAAACTTAACTAATAACCTCTTTAAACTCAAATACACACACATTGATAAACAAACAGGGTGAGTTGGAGTATACAGCTCTGCACTGATCATGAGTGGGAAAAATAGATAGAAAAGGAAATCCTGAGCCCAAACCACAAGATTGGAATGGGGTAAGGTCTTCACAATTCTTTGAGTTTTCATCAATGCGATCATGTCAGATCCTCTCTTCAGGCAGTCGGTCAGTTAAACCCAGGTCTTTTATTGAGTTAGAAGTTCCATTTTTTTGTCTTTGACCTTTTTTTTATTCACAGAAAGCAAGGAAATAGGAGAGAGGGAGAAAGAAAGAGAGAGCACCACTTCCTTTTTCTTTATTCATTCATGAGATGTAAATGTCACTATCAAGACCAGCATTTATTGTCCATCTCTAATTGCCCCAAGGGCAATTAAGAGTCAATCTCCACATTGCTGTGGGTCTGGAATCGCATTTCAGCCAGACCAGGTAAGGTCAGCCATTTCCTCCCCTAAATGACATTAAAAGGGCTCTTCTCTTTCCAGAGAACATAGATTTGTCTTTTCTGAAGGCTTCTTTGAGGTGTTTTTTCAACTGCCACGGCTGCCCAGTCCATAGCGAAACAGAGACTGATAATCCAAATGTTGTTTGGCATCCTGTAGCCCAAGTCCCATCCACTGGTTTGTCAAACAAGAGTAACAAATCCATCCTATCTCGCTGCACTTTGAAAACTCAATTAAGCTTTTGTAGGTGATAAGTGAAGCACAGCAGAGTCTACTTTTGACTTTTACATTCCAAACTACAAGACACATGGTAAACCCACTGTAAGCCAGACATTTTCCATAACTTCAAATTTTCCAGTTTTGCCTTCTAAAAAGTAATGCAGTTCTTATACTCCACTTCGAAGGTATCAATCGCCATAAAGCAGTGCGGTATGAACTGAGATTGTGAAAGATACTGTCTAAATGCAAAGTCCAAAGATGTATGGGTTAGGTGGATTGGCCATGGGAAATGCAGAATTACAGAATAGAGTATGGGGGGGGTAGTAGGTCTGGGTGGGATGCTCTTCGGACAGTTGGTGTTATCTCGATGGGCCGACTGGCCTGGGTCCACACTGTAGGCATTCTATGGTCCTATGAGATCCAAGATCTTTCTTTTCATAATACCACTTGCCTTTTCTGCGTAACTATGCAGAGTATCAAATTGTATTGTTATATTTCCGTACTCAATTGAGCAAAACCTATTCCTGCAAACATTCTGACAGAAAACCCTGGGGAATATTTCTGGAGAGTTACAGAACATGTTCAGATTCTTTTTCATCCTGTGGTTATGTGATCTAATTAGGTGAATAATCATTGGCTAGAAATAAAGTGGGAATAAACAAACAACCATTTTATTCTAAGCAGTCTGCAGCTATAGATGCACACCAGGGAGTGCTCATAAGAGGCATTCTTGTGAAATGTGAGCTGAAAAGTATATAAGACCAGTCCACTGGGAGAAGAGAATATTGTCACAATAGAAGTTCATTTTAACGCAACACTGGATTAGAGAAAGCAGATCACAGATCCTGCCTCATCCTGGGAGACTGTAGGCGCTTTTGAAATGAACAAAGTTAGACTCTCAAGGTCAGAGAGGATTGCAGTGCAATGGACAGCACTTCCAGTGGTCATAAAGTAGCTAAAATAAGTGCTCATTTCAAGGTTACAATTCACAGCACAGTTATTGCTGTATTGAGCTCAACAAGTGCCTAGCTTCACCCACGTGTGCCATGTCCCTCTTTTCTTTTAACCCCATCATAATACTCTATTCCTTTCTATCTCATATGTGTATCAAGATTCCCCTCAAAATTGCCTGCTGTGTTATTTAGCAGTGGCTCTGTAACACTCAATAATCGTATATTTGTGCATGATGCCCTATTTAACAGTGATACAAGCTAAATGCCTGTGCGCTGTTATCTTCCATATTCTCTTTTAGTAATAAGGCTCACTCTCAGGGTAATGACATTTCTTCTGAGTTCTCTGTCAGATCTATTTAAGGTTTTCAAAATTCCCAATTATACTTTCTGCCCTTCTGTGCAGAAGCTGCTGTCTCTTACTCTTGCTGTCAATTCCATCAATGCTGGCTATCCTCTGGCATTTCACCAAAGTGGCTATTTTTCTCATGTTCGAACCTCACCTATGAGTGTTTGCAAACTATTCCAAGACAGCAGTCATCAGCCAAGTCAGGCATTTCTTTCAGTCCAGTTCAGTAATGAGTATTAATTGCTACCTAACCTGGAATCAACTAACTCCATGTAAACTTGTCACACTGTAATTAGGCTCTCCATCAGCATTGCTGCTGCAGCATGTTATAGAAGAAGAAGAATCCCTACAGTGTGGAAACAGGCCATTTGGCCCAACAGGTCCACACTGACCCTCCAAAGAGTAACCCACCCAGACCCATTCCCCTACCCTATTACGCTACATTCCTCCTGACTAATGCACCTAGCCTACACATCCCTGGACACTATGGACAGTTTTGCATGGTCAATTCACCTAACCTGCACATCTTTGGATTGCAGGAGGATACCAGGGCACCCGGAGGAAATCCATGCAGACACTGGGAGAATGTGCAAACTCCACACAATCACCCCAGGCTGGAATCAAACCCTGGCACTATAAGGCAGCAGTGCTAAGCACTAGCCACCTTGCCTTTCTATTGATGTGATTTTCCTATTGTGGACCAGCTTGTTTATTGTTGCACCATAAATGGTGGGTTTGCAACACAGTATGATGTCACAGGTTCAGTTCCCCCACCATCCAAGTTTACCATAAAAAACCTCCTCCTCAAACTCTCCCCCCACCTAAGGCGTAGTGACCCTTTGGTCATCTCTCTCTTTTGGAGATCAACCTATAGCCCTCATGGACTATGGCAACTTTATCTTCCCTTATCTGTTGTACCATGTCTCTGAAAAGGGACTGCCACAAATTAATTGGATTTATATAGCTTATTGTTCAATATTGTCTGGATAGTACCATGAGTATGCTTTACTATGTAAAATTACACAATGTCAACACTCTGTGTTGTTACAGTCAACTAAACTCTGGAAGTAAACTTCTGTTCGGTCTTTGATGTAGCATTAGTGAAAATGAAGGAGGTGGAGATACAGTAGTGCTAAGCACATGAATAATCGTCACTTCTAGGAATAACCTAACCTTGGCTCAGATGTGAACATCATGAACTGACCACCATTAGAGATGGCAGCATGAGCTGGAAGATTGTGAATTTGTATGACAGCCAGATATCAGCTCAAGGAAATACATCAAAACATTCTTAAACATTCTAGATCGTGAAAAGGGCAGGAATGAAGCAAATCATCATCATCGGCTGTCCCTTGCAGAGGATGACTCTTGTCCATCTCAGGGTGAGTCTGTAGATGGCTTTACAGACCGATACAGCTACCACAGGCTCTGTTACACTTGAGGCAAGTGGAAGACATGGGAAGGGGTGGTTGGATTAAAGGTGTGGCAGCGTGCTCCTTCGCTGTTAACACTTGGCTTCCATTTTCCCCTGATCACAAGTTTCAAGGTGCTCAACATCTTCCCAGGTGTTGACCGTCCACTTGAGGTTGTCTTGGGCCAGTGAAGCTAAGTCACAAGATGAGCAGTAGCACTGCTGGTAAATAGGGTCATAGCTGGTAAACGGAGTCATAGCTAGTAAACAGGGCCAATATTCTTGGACTCTTTGGCATCTGAAGTTCTATAGCTTTCCTTCTGGAATTTTGAATTTGTCCAGATTTGAGGGCAGCATTTCTTGTGTCCGATCCCTTTATTGTATCATGGTGGAGATCTTGTGGGAAGTGCCCTTGCCTCTTCCAGAGATTCTGGGTTCAGGTCCTATGCCAGGACTTGTTGGAAAAGTTCAATTCCTTACTATTCAGTAAAAGGAAAAAGTAGTGTATACGAAGATATTCATACATTCAAACAAGGAACAAGAGGAGGCCACTCAACTCTTTGAGTTTGGTTTGCCATTCAATAAGATCATGACTGATCTGATTTTAACCTCAACTCATTTTGGTCGGCGTAGACCAGTTTGGGCCAAAGGGTCTGTCTTCTTGCTGTAGGACGCTATGACTCTAAGATTCTATGACTCTACATTCCTCCACATCTGCCAAATCTTTCATCCCCTTGGTATTCAAGAATCTGTCTATGTCTATCTTAATGACATTGGAAGATTCTGCATGCACTATCGTTTGAGGAAGAAATTCCAAAGAGTCACAACCCTGAGAGAAAAAGATGTTTCATCGTCTCTGTCTTAAATGGTGACCCCTTATTTTTAAACTCTGACCCTTAGTTCTGGGTTCTCCTGAAGAGAAAACATCTTTTCGACATCCATCCTGTCAAGTCCCTTAAAGAAAGTTTTGCTGAAAAAATTGGCTTTGCAGATAGAGGCAGGACTGGCAACAAAATAACATTTAAAAACTAAAAGACTTACATTTACTCTATATAGTTTTACTCAAATGCTCCCAAAGCTGTTTCCAACCAACAAAGGCAATTTTCCAGTGCTTGTAATGTCAGAAGCATCACTGGACTATTAATCCAGAGACCCAGTTAAAATTCTGGGGCCGAAGTTCAAATCCTGCCACAGCAGATGGTGGAATTTGAATTCAATAAAAATCTGGAATTAAGAGCGGTTCAGTGGTTCGCACTGCTGCCTCACAGCACCACGGTCCCCGGTTTGAATACAGCCTCGGGCAACTATCTGTGTCGAGTTTGCACATTCTCCCTGTGTCTGCGTGAGTTTTCTCCGGGTGCTGCGGTTTCCTCACATAATCCAAAAGATGTGTAGATTAGGTGAATTGGCCATGTTAAATTGCCCATAGTGTTCAGGGATGTGTAGGTCAGGTGCATTATTCAGGGGTGAATGTAGAGTAATAGGGTAGAGGAATGGGTCTAGGTAGGTTATTCTTTGGTGGGTCAGTGCGGACTTGTTGGGCCAAATGCCTTTTTCCACACTGTGGGTATTCTATGATGATCATGAAAGCATTGCCAATTGTTTATGAAAAACCCATCTGGTTTACTGCCATCTTGACCTGGTCTGGCCTACATGTGACTCCAGACCCACAGCACTGTGATCTAACTGCCCTCTGGGATGGGTAATAAATACTGCCTAGCTCATGACACCCTTATTCAGTAAACGAATTTAATATTTTTTAAAATTTGGGAGCCAATTTGTACACAGCAAGCTCCCACATAATGCAACGAGATCATGACCAGATTATCTGTTGTAGTAATGTAAATTAAGGATCGGCATTAGCCAAGACACCAGGGAGAACTGCTCTGCTTCACTGAATTGGAGCCACGGGATCTTTTCAGACTACTTGCAAGGGCAGACAGAGGCTTTGGTTTAACATTGCATCCAAAAGACAGCAGTTCACTAATGGACTCAAGTGGCAGCTGGGGTGTTTATGCTTGAGTGCACAGCCTTCTGACTCAGAGGTGAGTGCGCTACCTACTGAGCCACTACTGACATGTATTGGAATTCCTGCCAGTTTGCCCACCAATCCCCCATTGCCAGTGTAATGTACACGACCATGAAACAGGTATACATGCTTGCCAACACTGATCCTGCCAGAAGGGAAGCCATTTACATTTACAAAGGTCAGAATCTGAATGCAGATGGTCTCATATAATTATGTTGGGACAGTGGGAAATTCAGAATTAGAAGCTTTATAAAAATAACATCACGATTTTCTCGCAGTTTGGCAGTCCTATTTGCATCTCTGCTGACAGAGTTGGAGTTAAATGGTACAGTGTTATCGGTTAGTTTATTCCTATGCTAGTATGATATTTATGTCAGTGGCGAATGTAGTAAAACCTTCAGTTGAGGGAAGGGAGTGGTCTAACAGAAAAATGAAACCAAGACTCCTTAAAGTAAAAATGCTAAAAATGCAAAAGGCAACATAGATGAAGCACATGGTAGAAAGCAAATGTGTGCTATACACCTAAACCATGTATACTATTGGTATACTATGAGGGCCGGTTAGCTCAGTTGGTTGGACAGCTGGCTTGCAATTCAGATGGATGCCAACAGCATGGGTTTAATTCCTGCACCAGCTGAGGTCACCATGAAGGTCTTGCCTTCTCAACCTCACTCCTCACCTAAGGTGCGGTGAACCTTGGGTTGAAGTCAACACCAGTCTCTCTCTCTATTGAAGGAGCAACTCTATGGGATTACGGTGAGTTTACCATGAGCAGTAGACTGCACTAATACTAGGGGCCAGTACTGCTCATCTACTGTGGAGAGAACATGCAATGTATCTACTTAGGCGATATTGGCAAAGATGACACAAAACTTGAGCAAACAGTTTAAGGAGCACCTTACAAAGGAAGAGAATGAAGTAGGGAGGCTGAGAAGTTTAGCAGGAATTCAAAAAATTAAGACTGAATGAGTTGAGGGCACAGCCACTGATGGGGGAAGCAAAGAGAATCCTAAGAGTCAGAATTGGTGGAGCGCAGAGATCTCAGAAGCTGCAGATCCAGAGATAAGAGAGACCACAGAGGGATTTGAACAAAAAGACTAAGTTTTTTCTAAATTGAAGTGTTGTCCAATTAAGACTCCGAAGATTTTAGACCTTGGGCCTTAGGACTCATTTACAGGACAGGGAACTGGTGATTTTAGGTCTCCATTGGCTTTCAGTCCAGCTGATATTCATCTATACATTCATATTCATTCATGGTCTCACCCCAGTCTTTCTCTGCAATCGCCTCCAGCTGTGCAACTCACCAAAAGACCTGTGCTCCTCCAGTTCTGGCCTTTTGCTCATTCCCAATTTTAATTGCAGCACCATTATCTTCAGCTTCCCTTCAAAATAAGAGGTTTTGAAATGATCAGTTGATCAGATTACTGTGTCTCAGGAAGTAGATCAGTTTAAACGTTCAGAAACTTTAGTTGGACTGTGATCCACCCTCTGTGATCTCTGCATTCCTCCAATTTAGAGTTCTTGCTTAGCCTGAATTTTAATCACTTCACCAATTCTACCTTGGGGCATGCCCAGTTTTTGTGCCTCCATTATTGGCAGCTGTACCTTTATTTGCTTGGATCTAGTTTCTGAATTTATTTATACCTAAACTTCTGTCTTCTCCTTTAGGATGCTTCTGAAAACTTATCTTTTAATTATGTTTGCAATTACTTGTCCATTATTTTTTTAACTCTTTATCTCTTTAGATGACTTGGTATCAAATTTTGCTCTCTAACACTCCGGTGAAATGTTTTCGGATGTCTTGCTACTTCAAAAGGTGCTATATGAATACAATTTGTTGTTGTTTAGTTGGAAGTTAGTGTAGGTTCAGCACAGAAACAGAAGGTCATCTATTATCTGCATTTAGCAATCAATCCAGGGTATTGTAATCATTCCATTTGTTAAGTTGCTTAAGCCTTTTTTCAATAATGTATTACATAACTGGAGTTAATAATTATATCAGGTCAAAATGCGTGTGAGGTTAATGTTATTGAGACAATGTAAAGTGTGTTTATTATCTAATTACCTTGACTGCAATTCTGCAGATCATTTAAAGTTGGTTGATGCTTAAGTGCATTTATTCAAAGGCATGTAGCAATCTGATTAATTTAGCTTAGTATTTCCAAAGAATTGTTTGCAACAGAGAATTGTATTGAATGCCTTTTTACGGCAAAGTGAGCACGTGCAGACAGAATACCGCTTCACTGATAATCTAAGGCACATTCCTTCTCATAAAATTTCTCTCTTTTAGGGAACTGAGAGAAAAGATTGTGCCGCGCAATTACTTCACAGGTGTGTGACCAGTCAGGAGTTACAAATGCCAAAGATGATTTCGCCTGCCCCAGGGAATCTGTTTAGCTCAGTTGGCTTGACTGTTGGTTTATAGCACAGTATAAGGCCAACAGTGTGAGTTCACTTCCCATCTCTGGTTTGAGCTTACCCTGAAGGCCTCTCCTCTTCCCTTGCCTGAGGTCCTGTGGCCCTCAGGTTAAATCTAATAAGAGAGCAGCCCCTCTGGTCTGGTAAGACTATGGCAACAGAGCAATAACAGATTGCCCCAGGGCTCCAGCACATTCGATGGACTGGGATCTGTTAACTGTATACTATTGTCCCAAGAAGCATTGCAATGTGCCTGCACTGGTGGAAGACTGCAGGCAATTTATGTCAAAGAATAAGACTGTGACAGTGGTTTATTCCTCTGAGACAGAAATTTGTGCCCCCCTCAAACACAAAATCCAGACTAGCACCCTATTTCAATATAGAGTTTGCTATGCACATGTTGGCTGTGAGCTTTCCTACTGTACAATACTGACTTTAAGATAAGGAGCAGGAGGTGTAGAGGGGATTTGAAGAATATCTCTTTTGCTCAGAAAGTGGTGGGTTTCTGGAACTCACTGCTTAAAAGGTGGTACAAAGTCAGAAAGCACATGACTCTAGGTTATAGTCCAAGTTTATTTGAAGGACCTGACGAAGGAGCAGCATTCTGAAAGCTTGTGATTTCAAACAAATCTGTTAGACTATAACCTGGCTTAGGGGGTAGGTTTGCTCGCTGAGCTGTAGGCTTGATATCCAGACGTTTCATTACCTGGCGAGGTAACATCATCAGTGGCGACCTCCAAGTGAAGCGAAGCTGTAGTCTCCTGCTTTCTATTTATATCTTTCTCCTGGATGGGGTTCCTGGGATTTGTAGTGATGTCATTTCCTGTTCGTTTTCTGAGGGGTTGATAGATGGCATCTAGGTCTATGTGTTTGTTTATGGCGTTGTGATTGGAGTGCCAGGCCTCTAGGAATTCTCTGGCATGTCTTTGCTTAGCCTGTCCCAGGATAGATGTGTTGTCCCAGTCGAAATGGTGTTTTTTTTATCCGTGTGTAGGGCTACGAGGGAGAGAGGGTCGTGCCTTTTTGTGGCTAGCTAGTGTTCATGTATCCTGGTGGCTGACTTTCTTCCTGTTTGTCCTACGTAGTGTTTGTGGCAGTCCTTGCATGGAACTTTGTAGATGACATTGGTTTTGTCCATGGGTTGTACTGGGTCTTTTAAGTTTGTTAGTTTTTGTTTGAGAGTGTTGGTGTGTTTGTGTGCTACTAGGATTCCAGGAACCCCATCCAGGAGAAAGATATAAATAGAAAGCAGGAGACAACAGCTTCATTTCACTTGGAGGTCGCCACTGATGATGTTACCTAGCCAGGTAATGAAACATCTGGATATCAAACCCTACAGCTCAGCGAGCAAACCTACACCCTAAACCTCAACCTGAGCTACAAACCTTCACAAACCTTGTGACTATAACCTGGTGTCATGTGGCTTCTGACACTGTCCACCTCACTCCAACATCGGCACCACCGCATCATACAAGGGTAGCAAGGTGGGAACATTTAAGATATTTAAGAAGTGTTTAGCTGAGCACTTGAAATGCTGTAATATACACTTAGAGTCACGGAGTCATAGTGATGTACAGCATAGAAACAGACCCTTTGGTCCAACTCGTCAATGTCACTTGTGAAATGCAAGAAAATGGGATTGGAATAAACGTTTGATGACTGCTGGGCCAAAGGGTATTTTTCTACACTGTAAAAACTCTATGACTAGATGACTTCTCAGGTATTGGGTAGAAAGCACCACAGAACATCTTGAGGTTGTGAGAGGCTCTTTTAAAGATCTTTTTTTTTAAGGTGAATGAGAGAAGCTTGACCCTGAGCGTGAGCTCAAGTTTAAATGACAAGCTATCACCAGGTTGCAACGATAACGCAGTTCAGAGAAAACAACAGCAGCTGTGCTAGTTAAAAGAAGCACTGCATAACTATAAATAGATGCAAGGTGATAGCTGCACGTCGAAGGTTTAGCAACAAACTGCGAAAGAGGATTGCAGATAACTCTGTAAAAAAGCATAACCCAGATAACGGAGATTTAAGAAGGAAGTTAGCAACACATCACAGTGAAAGAATGGAACCTGCTCACTGTGGAGAGAAACAAAATAGTTGAGGTATTTTTGAGTGTGAAGATTTTTTTTAAAAAGCGCCTCTCGCAATCTCTAGATGTTCTGCAGTGCTTCATACCCAATACTTGTGAAGTCATCAAGTTTTCACAGCCTAGACAAAGACCCTTTAGCCCATCAGTCATTTCCATCAATTTTCCATGAATTAAATCCCGTTTCTCCATTACAAATTGGAGGTGCAAAGGGAAAGATTACTGTGGTCCACTGTGGACGAAAGGTAGGAAATTGGACACTGTAAATTGGACTCAAAAAAGGCCAGACTTTGAGTCATTTTTCAGCCATTCCTGTCTGTTGCCCGATACAGATGGTATGCAGCCTTGGTACAGAAATGAGGGGCCTAGCCCTTGCTTTGAGTATACTGACAGAGACATTCTTCAGTCATATTTATGGGCAGCATCATCGTAGCCATGTAGGTTCCACTTATAGAATCGCCACTTTGTCTGCTGATTGGTGCTAAATGCAGCATTTCCTCAGATAACTGAACAAAAAAGATGGAATCCCTTCCCTAACCTTATATCACATAATCTCAAACTTGCTGTTAGAAATTATAGCAACTCTTTACTTCTTCCCTTCTACTGACAAGTTCCACAACTTGTTCATTCTTCTTCAGAGGTCTTTCCTCTTGCCAAGGACTGGGTGAAATGTAGAATCAGTTGTTTGCTCTGTTGGAAAGAGCAAATTTTGAATTGTAAGTTTCATTGCTAACTATGGGCAATGTGATAGAAACTGTTATATCTTTGGAGTTTGATTTCAGTTCTGAAATGGTTCTTTAAAAACAAAAGGTCAGAAGGTTAATTTTGAATAGTGACCTAAAATGTCAATTCCAAGAAAGCATGTGATTGTAGTCAAGGGCCTAGGACAATGCTGGTGGGGTTTATGGATTAAATGTTTATACTGTTGGGTTTGTGGCAGGTAGAATGAATACATTAAGGCAATTAGTTTAGTTTTAAGTTGCGAACAGAAGGTTAGAGTTTCTAGTTGTGAAGAATTCAAGAGTTTAGGAGGGAACTGATTTTTCATAGCAGGAGAACTGAGATTTTTTCTCTCTTCAGGGGAACGGGTCACCTTCAAGGATATTGTTTAATATTAGATTACTTACAGCATGGAAACAGGCCCTTCGGCCCAACAAGTCCACACCGACCCGCCAAAGCGCACCCACCCACACCCATTCCCCCATTTACCCTGCAGCTAACACTATGGGCAATTTAGCATAGCCAATTCACCTAACCTGCACATTTTTGGACTGTGGGAGGAAAAGATACGTGTCTCCACGCAGACACGGGGAGAATGTGCAAACTCCACACACTCAGTCGTCCGAGGTGGGAATTGAACCCAGGTCTCTGGCGCTGTGAGGCAGCAGTGCTAACCACTGTGCCACCATGCCACCTATAATGTCTGTAGAGTTTCTAAGGTAGGAGAGTTTGGATAGAGATCTTCAAGTTGTTAGTATTTTGGAATATTGTGTGCAATTCTGGTCTCCCTGCTATAGGAAGGAATTTGTGAAACTTGAAAGGGTTCAGAAAAAAATTACAAGTATGTTGTCAGGGTTGGTGGAGTTGAACTATAGGGAGAGGCTGAATAGGCTGGGGCTGTTTTCCCTGGAGCATCAGAAGCTGAGTGGTGACTTTATAGAGGTTTATAAAATCAGGTGGGGCATGGATAGCGCAAATAGACAAGGTCTTTTCCCTGGGGTGGGGGGAGTCCAGAACGAGAGGGCATAGGTTTAAGGTGAGAGGGGAAAAATTTAAAAGGCACTTAACGGCAACTTTTTCATGTAGTGAATGGAATGAGCTGCCAGGTGAAGTGATGCAGGCTGGTACAGTTATAACATTTAAAAGGCAGCTGAATGGGTAAATGAATAGGAAGGGTGTGGAGGGATATAGGCCACATGCTGGCAAACGGAACTAAATTAATTTAGGATATCCAGTCGGCCTGGATGAGTTGGACCGAAGGGTCTGTTTCCGTGCTGTACATCTCTATGACTTTAAAATGAGCAGGCTATCAGAATTGTGAGAGCTCCATGCTATCAGATGCAAAAAGAAATTGTAAAACTAAAGGTTTCAGCAGTTCAAAGGAAAGAAACTGCAAAGCGCCAATTAAGTTAGTACTTAAAGAGTGGAGATAGGAGTGACATTCTCTGGGACTCTTTTTCTGTTATGGATGGTTTTTGGAAACAGGTTGAAACTTTGTTTTGATGTCATTGTGTGTGCAAAGATCTTTCTAACTGTCCTCTATAAATATATTGCTTTATTTGTTTATGTCACAATACGAATCTCTCCCCTTTGAATATTCCAGTTCTCCAAAGGCATTTCAAACCGACACAGATGATACTTACCTCTCTGTCTGCTCCAGACGAGTCAGTACCTCAGTCTAAGAATGTGTGGACATCTCACTTCTCCAATAGCAGATTAGAAGCTTATGATCATATAAACTTCAATTAAATTACCTCTCACTCTTCGAAACACCAGTGAAAACAAGCCCAACCTGTTCAATCTTTCCTCTAAACATAATCATTCCAAATATCAATCCTCTGAACCGCCACAACACATCTACATCCTTCCTTAAATGAGGAGACCCAATCTGCACGCAGTATTCAAGAAACAAACAATAGAGAATGGAGAAACTCAACAGGTCTGGCAGCATCTATGGAGAGAGATTCCAAAGAAGAGACAGTAGTCCTGAACAAGAATCACATCAGATTCAAAGTCTTATTTCTATTTCTCTCCCCACAAGCGCTGCCAGATCTGCTGAGTTTTGCCAGCCATCTTTATATTTGCTTCAGATTTCCAACATCCACAGTATTTTGTTTCTATTATAGTATTCAAGATATTCACTATATGACTGAAGCATATATTTTTATTGATGAACTTTTGCGTTAGATTCCTCTATTAAAAAAAAGAATGACATTCAACTTCTCAGTCACTTGCTGTACGAATGCGCTAACCTTGCATGACTCATGCATTAGAATACCTAGCCCACTCTGCCTTTCAGAATTCTGTTATTGTTCTCCCTTTAAATGATAGTCATAGAGTCATAAAGATGTACAGCAAGGAAACAGACCCTTCGGTCCAATCCGTCCATGCCGACCAGACAACAGCCCCAGCCTGTTCAGCCTCTCCCTGTAGCTCAAATCCTCCAGCCCTGGCAATATCCTTGTAAATCTTTTCTGAACCCTTTCAAGTTTCACAAAATCTTTCAGATAGAAAGGAGTCCAGAATTGCTCACAATATTCCAACAGTGGCCTAACCAATGTCCTGTACAGCCACAACATGACCTCCCAACTCCTGGACTCAATACACTGTCCAATAAAGGAAAGCATACCAAACACCTTCTTCACTATCCTATTTACCTGCGACTCCACTTTCAAGGAGCTATGAACCTGCACTCCAAGGTCTCTTTGTTTAGCAACACTCTCTAGGACCTTACCATTAAGTGTATAAGTCCTGCTAAGATTTGCTTTCCCAAAATGCAGCACCTCGCATTGATCTGAATTAAACTCCATCTGCCACTTCTCAGCCCATTGGCCCATCTGGTCAAGATCCTGTTGTAATCTGAGGTAACCCTCTTCGCTGTCCACTGCACCTCCAATTTTGGTGTCATTTGCAAACTTACTAACTGTATCTCTTATGCTCGCATCCAAATCATTTATGTAAATGACAAAAAGTAGAGGACCCAGCACCGATCCTTGTGGCACTCCACTGGTCACAGGCCTTCGATCTGAAAAAACCCTCCACCACCACCCTCTGTCTTCTACCTTTGAGCCAGTTCTGTATCCAAATGACTAGTTCTTCCTGTATTCCATGAGATCTAACCTTACTAATCAGTCTCCCATGGGGAACCTTGTCAAACACCTTATTGAAGTCCATATAGATCACATCTACCGCTCTGCCCTCATCAATCCTCTTTGTTACTTCCTCAAAAAACTCAATCAAGTTTGTGAGACATGATTTCCCACGTACAAAGCCATGTTGACTATCCCTAACCAGGCCTTGCCTTTCCAAATACATGTACATCCTGTCACTCAGGATTCCCTCCAACACCTTGCCCACCACTGACATCAGGCTCATCGGTCTATAGTTCCCTGGCTTGTCCTTACTGCCCTTCTTAAACAGTGGCACCACGTTTGCCAACCTCCAATCTTCCAGCACCTCACCTGTGACTATTGATGATATAAATATCTCAGCAAGAGGACCAGCAGTTACTTCTCTAGCTTCCCACAGAGTTCTTGGGTACACCTGATCAAGTCCTGGGGATTTATCCACCTTTATCCGTTTCAAGACATCCAGCACTTCATCCTCTGTAATCTGAACATTTTGTAAGATGTCACCATCTATTTCCCTACACTCTATATCTTCCATATCCTTTTCCATAGCAAATACTATGCAAAATACTCATTTAGTATCTCTCCCATTTTCTGCAGCTCCACACAAAGTCTGCCTTGCTGATCTTTGAGGGGCCCTATTCTCTCCCTAGTTACCCTTTTGTCCTTGATGTATTTGTAAAAGCCCTTTGGATTCTACTTAGTTCTATTTGCCAAAGCTATCTCATGTCCCCTTTTTGCCCTCCTGATTTCCCTTTTATGTATACTCCTATTTCCTTTACACACTTCTAAGGATTCACTTGATCTATCCTGTCTACACCTTACATATGCTTCCTTCTTTTTCTTAACCAAACCCTCAATTTCTTTAGTCATTCAACATTCCTTACACCTACCAGCCTTTCCTTTCCCCCTGACAGGAATATACTTTTTCTGGATTCCAGTTATCTCATTTCTGAAGGCTTCCCATTTTCCAGCCATCCCTTTACCTGCAAACATCTGCCCTGAATCAGCTTTTGACAGTTCTTAGCCTAATACTGTCAAAATTGGCCTTTCTCCAATTTAGAACTTCAACTTTTAGATCTGGCCTAACCTTTTCCATCTCTATTTTAAATCTAATAGAATTATGGTCGCTGGCTCCAAAGTGCTCCCCCACTGACACCTCAGTCACCTGCCCTGCCTTATTTCCCAAAAGTAAGTCAAGTTTTGCACCTTCTCTAGAAGGTACATCCACATACTGAATCATAAAATTGTCTTGTACGCATATAACAAATTTCTCTCCATCTAAACCCTTAACACTATGGCAGTCCCAGTCTATGTTTCGAAAGTTAAAATCCCCTACCATAACTACCCTATTATTCTTAGAGATAGCTGAGATCTCCTTATAAGTTTGTTTCTCAACTTCCCTCTGACTATTAGAGGGTCTATAATACAACCCCAATAAGGTGATCATCCCTTTCTTATTTCTCAGTTCCACCCAAATAACATCCCTGGATGTATTTCCAGGAATATCCTCCCTCAGCACAGCTGTAATGCTATCCCTTATCAAAAATGCCACTCCCCTCCTCTTTTGCCTCCCTTTCTATCCTTCCTGTAGCATTTGTATCCTGGAACATTAAGCTGCCTGTCCTGCCCATCCCTGAGCCATGTTTCTGTAATTGCTATGATATCTCAGTCCCATGTTCCTCACCATGCCTTGAGTTCATCTGCCTTCCCTTGCATTGAAGTAATTGCAGTTTAATTTATTAGTCCTACCTTGTCCCTGCCTGGCCTGACTGTTTGACTCGCTTCTGTTCTCAACTGTACCAGTCTCAGATTGATCTCTTTCCTCACTATCTCCCTGGGTCCCCCACCCCCAATCATGAGCAGCTCCAGCAAATATCCCTGCCAGTATATTAGTCTCTTTCCAATTTAGGTGCAATCCGTCCTTCTTGAACAGGTCACATCTACCCCAAAAGAGATTCCAATGATCCAAAAATGTGACTCCTTCTCCCATACACCAGCTCCTCAGCCATGCACTTATCTGCTCTATCCTCCTATCCTGCCCTCCTATTAGCTCGTAGTACTGGGAGCCATCCAGATATCACTACTCTCGAGGACCTCCTTTTTAAATTTCTGCCTAACTCTCTGTAATCTCCCTTCAGAATCTCAACCTTTTCCCTTCCTATGTCATTGGTTCCAATGTGGACAATGACCTCTTGCTGGCCCCTCTCCCCCGTGAGCATATTCTGAACCCTCCCTGAGACATCCTTGATCCTGGCACCAGGGAAGCAACACACCATTCTGCTTTTTCGCTGCTGGCCACAGAAACATCTGTCTGTATCTCGGACTACAGAATCCCCTAACACAATTGATCTCTTTGATTGGAAGCCGATAAACCCCTCGTTGTGTTAGAGCCAGTCTCAATACCAGTAACTTGGCTGTACGTGCTACATTCCCCTGAGAATCCATCAGCCCCTACATTTTCCAAAACAGCATACTTGTTTGAAATGGGTCTATCCACAAAAGACTCCTGCACTAGCTACCTACCTCTCTTACCCTTCCTGGAGTTAACCCATCTATGTGACTGTATCTGAGACTTTCCCCCCTTCCTAAAACTGCCATCTATCACGTGGTTGCTGTTGCAAATTCCTCATCGCTTCTAACTGTCTCTCCAACTAATCCATTCATTCTGATAAGATTCGTATCCAACAGCATTTATGACAGATATAATCCGCAGTAACCCTTAAACTCTCTTTAAACTCCCACATCTGACAACTTTGTATTTTTTTTATCTTACTTGTCCAAGTGAATAACTTCACTCTTTCCAATGTTATACCGCATTTGGCAAATTCTTGCCCAATCACTTAGCTGGTCTAAATCCATCTGCATCCTTGTTATGCGATTTTCACAACATACTTTCCTATCTGAAGAAGAGACACTGGACCCAAAACATTCACTCTGCTTTCTCACCACAGTTGCTGCCAGACCTATGGAGATTTGCCAGCAATTTTTGTTTGCATGTCTGATTCCAGCATCAGCAGTTCTTTGTTTCTTTTTACCTCTCTAACTTTGTGTCCTCTACTAATTTAACCACTATCCCTTTCATCATCTCGTCTAAGTCATTGATATAATTGTAAAAAACTGATGGTCAGCATAGACCCCCTGCACAACCCCACTTGTCACATCCTGTCAATCTGAAAAAGACCATTTATGCATATTCTCAGCCAGCCAATCTTATGTCCACACGAATGTCTAACCACTTTCACCGTGAGCTCCTACAATTGAATAATTTTTTATTACCACCTTGTCAAATGCCTTTTGGAAATCCAATAACAGTACATTAATGGGCTCTCCTTTATCCACAGTGCATGTTACTCATAGAGTTATAGAGTCATAGAGATGTACAGCACGAAATAGACCCTTCAGTCCACCTCATCCATACCAACCAGATATCCTAAATTAATCTAGTACCATTTGATAACATTTGGCCCATATCCCTTTAAATCCTTCCCATTTATATACCCATCCAGATGCCTTTTAAATGTTGTAATTATACCACCTTCACCACTTCCTCTGGCAGCTCATTCCGTACACGCACCACCTTCTACATGTAAACGTTGCCCCTTAGGTTCCTTTTAAATTTTTCCCGCTTCACCCTAAACCTATGCCCTCCAATTCTGGACTCCCCAACCCCAGGGAAAAGATCTTGTCTGTTTACCCTATCCATACCCCTCATGATTTTATAAACCTCTACAAGGTCACCCCGCAGTCTCTGATGCTCTCGGGAAAATAGTCCCAGCCTAGTCAACCTCTCCCTATAGCTCAAACCCTCCAACCCTAGCATCATCTTTGTAAATCTTTTCTGAACCCTTTCAAGTTTCACAACATCCTTCCTACAGCAGGGAGACCAAAATTAAATGCAATATTCCAAAAGTGGCTTAACCAATGTCTTGTACAGCTGCAACATGACCTCCCAACTCCTATACTCAATGCATTGACCAAGAATGCAAGCATACTAAATGCCTGCTTCACTATCCTGTCTACCTGGGACTCCACTTTCAAGGAACTATGAACCTGCACTCCAAGATCTCTTTGTTCAGCAACACTCCCCAGGATGTTACCATTTAGTGTATATGTCCTCCCTGATTTGCCTTTCCAAAATGCAGCACCTCACATTTATCTAAATTAAACTCCCACTGTTCAAGAACTCTTTGTAATCTTAGATAACCTTCTTCACTGTCCACAGTACCACCAATTTTGTGTCATCCACAAATTTACTAACTATGTCTCCTCAATCTCATCCAAATTGCTTATATAAATGAAAACAAAAGTGGACCAAGTACCAATCCCTGTGGAACATTGCTGATCACAGGCCTCCTCTTCGAGAAACAACCCTGCACCACCCTCTGCCACTTGGCATCGAGCTAATTTTGTATCCAATTGGTAAGCTCCCCCTGAATCCCATGTGATCTAACTTTATCAATTACCACATGTAACCTCGTCAAGAGCTTTACTAAGGTCCATACCAACAACATCTACTGCTCTGCCCTCATCAATCTTTTTGGTTGCTTCCTCAAAAAACTGAATCAATGTTGTGAGACACGATTTCCTCTGTAAAAGATCCCATTGTATTATTCTGAAGAGAAGCAGAGGGATTCCCCCAATGCGCTGGCCAGTTATCTGCTTAATATCACATTGCTCTTTGTGGGACCTGGCTTAAATAGGAGGAGGAGAAAGTGAGGACTGCAGATGCTGGAGATCAGAGCTGAAAATGTGTTGCTGGAAAAGCGCAGCAGGTCAGGCAGCATCCAAGGAACAGGAGAATCGACATTTCTGGCATCAGCCCTTCTTCAGGGTTTCTTCCTGAAGATTCTCCTGTTCCTTGGATGCTGCCTGACCTGCTGCGCTTTTCCAGCAATACATTTTCAGCTTAAATAGGAGGAGGCCATTCAGCCCCTCGAACCTGTTCCACCATTCAATGAGATCATGGCTAATCTGTGGCCTAATTCTATATACCTGCCTTTGGCCCATATCCCTTAATACCTTTGCTTAACAAAAGATGATCTATCTCAGATTTAAAATGAACAACTGTTCTAATATCAATTTCCTTTAGTAGAAGAGAGACTTCCAAACATCTACCACCCTTTGTGTGTAGAACTGCTTCCTAACATCTCTCTCGAACAATCTGGCCCTAATTCTCAGAGTCTGTCCCCTAGTTCTAGAATCCCCAACCAGTGAAAATAGTTTGTTTTAATGTACCCTGTCTTTTCATGACAATATTTTGAAATGTCGATCAGGTCACTCCTTAACCTTCTAAATGCTCAAGAAAATGGATCTTATTTTCATAACGTCTCTTCCAAAAGTACTGAAGTAGCTGTGAGTATGAATGGTGCTATCTAAATGTAAATCTTTATTTGCAGTCATTTTGCACGTTATTTCCACAAGAGATGCTGGGTCCTGGCACTGAGAGAGTTTCTGAAAGAATAAGTATTGTAAATAGGATTCTGGGGTGAATATAAAAGGAAAAGAAAGATAACAGGAGAGTTCAAGCTGGAGACATGTGACTCACAGCCTTCAATCTTTTCTTAGACACATTTGTTCACCTTTAAGGTGAATACTGGAGATGATCTTGGTCGCAGCACACGCGATGCCGGATATCTATAAAATTTTCATGCTGCTTTTTTAACTCAAAATGTTCCGACCTGCTCCATTTGTTGTGTTGAAAGGACACAATGTGGGAGAGTCTCATTTGAATGATCACAGCCAGGGGCCATAGAAGCTGGTCTCTGCCTGCTCTGTGTGGCATTTCTTTCTGATTCACCTTCGGAGAGTGCAGGAGGGCTGCCTCCAATTAAACAGCAAGTTCGCCTCTGACTGTTGGACCAGACACTCTGAGCAGAGATGTTGGTTGTTCAGGTGCGGACAGATCAGAGTACAGACTATGACAATATCATTAATCAATGTCATGGCTTCCTCGTCTGAGCTTGTCATTGTCATTTCTCATTGTCATTTCACCCTCTTGTCATCCTCATTCCTGCTGCAGTGACCAGGTTTCTGTCATTCCATCTTCCTCTCCCCTCCTTGCTTCCTGGTAAATTTCTCTAACAGTCTATTATCTGCAATTTTTTTTAATATTGTCGTCTATTTTTAACGTGCCTTAGTCTGGACATTGTGTCACAATAGCTTTCTTATCCTTCTTACAGACTGAAGGAGGGGAAACATAGAAAATAGGTGGAGGAGTAGGCCATTTAGCCCTTCAGGCCTGCACCACCATTCAATTCGATCATGGCTGATCATGCAATCTCAGTCTCCCACTCCCGCTTTCTCTCTGTACTCCTCAATCCCTTTGGCTGCTAAGGCCACGTCCAGTTCCCTCTTGAATATATCTGATAAACAGGCCCTAACAGCTTTTTGTAGGAAAGAATTCCACAGGTTCACAAATCTGAGTGAAGCAATTCTTCCTCTTGTCAATCCTAAATGGCTTACCCCTTATTCTTAGACTGTGATCCCTAGTTCTGAACTTTCCCACCATCAGGAACATTCTTCCTGCATCTAGCCTGTCCAGTCCCATCAGGATTTCATGTGCTTCTATAAGATTCCCCAATGGTGGTGATACAAGTGGGGGTGTCACTGTACGATTAATCCAGAGTGCCAGGCTAATGTTCCAGGGTTAAAGAATCGAATCCCACCGCAGCAAGTAGTAGAATTTGATTACTTTTAATTTCAAACATAAAAAGCAAACCTAATGGTGGCCATAGAGTCTTAGAGTCATAGAGATGTACAGCCCTTTGGTCCAACCCTCCCATGCAGACCAGATATCCCAACCCAATCTAGTCCCGCCTGCCAGCACCCAGCCCATATCCCTCCAAATCCTTCCTATTCATATACCCATCCAAATGCCTCTTAAATGTGGCAAATATATCAGCCTCCACCACTTCCTCTGGCAGCTCATTCCATATACATACCACCCTCTATGTGAAAAAGTTGCCCCTTAGGTCTCTTTTATATCTTTCCCCTCTCACCCTAAACCTATGCCCTCTAGTTCTAGACTCCCCCACCCCAGAGAAAAGACTTTGTCTATTTATCCTATCCATGCCCCTCATAATTTTGCAAATCTCTATAAGGTCACCCCTCAGCCTCTGACACTCCAGGGAAAACAGTCCCATCCTGTTCAGCTTCTCCCTATAGCTCAAATCCTCCAACCCTGGCAACATCATTGTAGGTCTTTTCTGAATCCTTTCAAGTTTCACAACATCCTTCTGATAGGAAGGAGACCAGAATTACACGCAATATTCCAACAGTGACCTAACCAATGTCCTGTACAGCCGCAACATGACCTCCCAACTCCTGTACTCAATACTCTGACCAATAAAGGAAAGCATACCAAATGTCTTCTGCACTATCCTATCTACCTACAACTCCACTTTCAAGGAGCTATGAGCCTGCACTCCAAGGTCTCTTTGTTCAACAACACTCCATAGGACCTTACCATTAAGTGTATAAGTCCTGCTATGATTTGCTTTCTCAAAATGCAGCACTTCACATTTATCTGAATTAAACTCCACCTGCCACTTCTCAGCCTATTGGCCCATCTAATCAAGATCCTATTGTAATCTGAGGTAACCCTCTCCGCTGTCCACTACATCTCCAATTTTGGTGTCACCTAACTATACCTCTTATGCTCGCATCCAAATCATTTATGTTAATGACAAAAAGTAGAGAACCCAGCACTGATCCTTGTGGCACTCCACTGGTCACAGGCCTCCGGTCTGAAAAACAATCCTCCACTACCACCCTCTGTCTTCTACCTTTGAGCCATTTCTGTATCCAAATGGCTAGTTCTCCCTGTATTCCGTGAGATCTAACCTTGCTCACCAGTCTCGCATGGGGAACCTTGTTGAATGCCTTACTGAAGTCCATATAGATCACATCTACTGCTCAGCCCTCATCAATCCTCTTTGTTACTTCTTCAAAAAACTCAGTCAAGTTTGTGAGACATGATTTCCCACGCACAAAGCCATGTTGACTATCCCTAATCAGTCCTTGCCTTTCCAAATACATGTACATCCTGTCCCTCAGGATTCCCTCCAACAACTTTCCCACCACTGACATCAGGCTCACTGGTCTATAGTTCCCTGGCTTGTCCTTACCACCCTTTTTAAACAGTGGCACCACACTAGCCAACCTCCAGTCTTCTGGCACCACATCTGTGACTATTGATGATACAAATATCTCAGCAAGAGGCCTCGCAATCACTTCCCTAGCTTCCCACAGAGTTCTAGGGTACACCTGATCAGGGCCTGGGGATTTATCCACATTTATCCGTTTCAAGACATCCAGCACTTCCTCCTCTGTAACTTGAACATTTTTCAAGGTGTCACCATCTATTTCCCTATATTCTATATCTTCCATATCCTTTTCCACAGTAAATACTAATACAAAGTATTCATTTAGTATCTCCCCCACTTTCTGCGGCTCCACACAAAGGCCACCATGCTGATCTTTGAGGGGCCCTATTCTCTCCCTAGTTACCTTTTTGTTCTTCATGCATTTTCAAAAACCCTTTGGATTCTCCTTAATTCTATTTGCCAAAGCTATCTCATGTTCCCTTTTTTCCCTCCTGATTTCTCTCTTAAGTATACTCCTACTTCCTTTATACTCTTCTAAGGATTCAGTCGATCTATCCTGTTTATATGTGCTGAACATACGATGAACGGCTGAAGATCCAGAGATTGTATTCATTAGAGTTTTGAAGGTTGAGGGGAGATCGAATGGAAACTTACAAGATAATGCAAGGCTTAGAAAGGGTGGATGCTGGGAAGTTGTTTCCATTAGGTTGGGAGACTAGGACCTGTGGGCACAGCCTTAAAATTAGAGCTGATCAATTTAGAATGGAAATGAGGAGACATACCTTCAGCCAGAGAGTGGTGGGTCTGTGGAACTCTTTACTGCGGAGCACAGTGGAGGCCGGGACGTTAAATGTCTTCAAGGCAGAGATTGATAAATTCTTGATCTTGCAAGGAATTAAGGGTTACGGGGAGAGTGCAGGTAAGTGGAGTTGAAATGCCTACCAGCCATGACTAAATGGCAGAGTGGACTCAATGGGCCAAGTGGCTTTACTTCCACTCCTATGTCTAATGGTCTTATATGCGACTCCAGACCCACAGCAATGTGATTGATTGTGTGCTGTTTTCGTCTCCCTACCTTGCCATAGAGGGAGGGTCACTAGGCTGACACCGGGAGGGTGGGTGGTGGGGGGTGGTCAGTACTCCCCTGGTGAGGAGAGAACGGATTAACTGGGCCTGTATTTGCTGGAGTTCAGAGGATGAGAGGAAATTTGAAGTGTATCATATTCTAATAGGACTGGACAGACTGGATGCAGGGAGGATGGTTTCCCTGTTTGGGGAGTCTAGGAACAGGGGACAGAGTCTCAGGATGTAGGGTAGGATTGATATTAGGGAAAAAAAATCCCTCAAAGGATAGTGAATCTGTGGAATTCTCAATCATAGAAGGCTGTGGAGGCTGAGTCATTGTATATTTTCAAGAAAGAGATAGGTATTCTTAGACTGATCATACCGGTGCATGAACATCAGCTCACTACTGCCAGACACAACCAGCACTCTCTCATTATTATGTACAAAATAATACATGGCTTGGAAAAGGTGGATGCTAGGAAATTGTTTCTGTTAGACGAGGAGACTAGGACCCGTGGACACAGCCTTAGAATTAGAGGAGGTCATTTCAGAACGGAAATGCGGAGACATTTCTTCAGCCAGAGAGTGGTGGGCCTGTGGAATTCATTGCCACGGAGTGCAGTGGAAGCCGGGACGCTAAATGTCTTCAAGGCCGAGATTGATAGGTTCTTGTTGTCTAGAGGAATTAAGGGCTATGGGGAGAACGCTGGTAAGTGGAGCTGAAATGCGCATCAGCCATGATTGAATGGTGGAGTGGACTCGATGGGCCGAATGGCCTTACTTCCACTCCTATGTCTTATGGTCTTATGGTCTTATTTCTAGTCACACAGACAACGCAGGACGCAAATTCAACTGGGACAATGTAACCATCCTAGCACAGGCAAAACAGAGACACGCCAGAGAATTCCTTGAAGCCTGGCCCTCCAACCAGCACTCAGTCAGTAAGCACATTGAACTGGGCCCCACGTACAAACCACTCAGATACAGAACCAGAAATACCAACAATTCTGAGACAGAAATATCCAGCAGGTTTGATCACCAACACCTTATCGAAGACGCACTGATGATGTATTCTATCGAGGTGACAAAACATCTGCAGAAAAACACACCAGCTCACCGAACAAATCTATAAACTCATAGATATTCTTCCTCTGATATTAAAGGCATCAAGGGGTTTGGGTGAAAGTGGAAATATGGCTCTGAGGTAGAGGTTGATATTTCCTCTCTCCAGCCTAAGAACATTGAAGTCTATTATAGAGGCTCCAAGCAGTTGGATGCATGTACATTTTTCAACCCTTGATACAGTGAGGTCCCTGTCTTGATTGTACCATTGAAAGGCGAAGGTGAGGACTGCAGATGCTGGGGATCAGAGTCAAGATTAGACTGGTACTGGAAAAGCACAGCAGGTCAGGCAGCATCTGAGGAGCAGGAAAATCGACATTTCGGACTAAAGCCCTTCATCAAACCCTATCCAATGTACAGTAGTGGAAAGTTTAGGGAGCTTTTTTTTCTGGTTTTCTCTGCTGTGTCATTAATGAAAGATGTACATGCCCATTTCATTTTCTTTATCTTTCATGGGATGATGGGGTCATTTTGTGCCCACTGGAACCGTGTTAATAGCAGTGTAATTGCTCTTAACCACCCTCTGGGTCATATTAATGGGCAGTAAAGGGTCAACTACACTGCCTTGAATCTGGAGTCACATGTAGGCTAGACCAAGTCAAGGTGGCAGTGTCCTTCCCTAAAGGGCAATCGTGAACCAGATAGAATTTTGGGATCATTGATGATAGTTAACCTGGTCACCAATGAAACTAAAAGCAAAATATTGCAGATGCTAGAAATCTGAAACAGACACAGAGAATGCTGGAGGATCTCTGTAGGTCTGACGGCATCTGTGGAGAGAGAAGCAGAGTTAACATTTCAAGTCTGCTGTGACTTCTTCAGAATTCAAGAATAATCATAATGGACTCAAGACATTAACCATTGAAACGAACGTTTTATTTTAAATGATGTGGTGGGATTCAATGCCATGACCCCTGACCATTGGGAATTGGAATTACCAATCTAGGGACAATCCTACTATGTCGCCATTTTCTCAAATGAAGAAACAGAGTTTCACAAAGAATAAGACATAAGAGATTCCACAATTTTAAACACAGTAACAACTTGCAACAACCTCTCTGTATGTGGGCTGAATAAGTAGACAAGAAAGAGCTGATGTAATTCTTCCAATCTCAATCAGCAGTTGAGTGCAAAACCTTTCAGATCAAATAATTGGCTTGGCTACAATGCCATGACTAAAAATGTATTGCTGGAAAAGCGCAGGAGGTCAGGCAGCATCCAAGGAGTAGGAGAATCGACATTTCGGGCATGAGCCCTTCTTCAGGAATCTTGAAGAAGGTCTCATGCCCGAAACGTCGATTCTCCTGCTCCTTGGATGCTACCTGACCTGCTGCGCTTTTCCAGCAACACATTTACAGCTCTGATCTCCAGCATCTGCAGTCCTCACTTTCTCCTACAACACCATGACTTCCAAGTAATGCATTTTTAATCAGCCTGGACCAGATCAGTTTCCTCTTCTTTATAGATTTAATCAAGCCCAAAAGATGGCATCTCACGAAGCCCACTGGTGAGTGCATGTTGGTGTGAGAGAGGCAGGCAGAGAAGGAATACCCACTTCAGATTTGTCAGTGACAACAAAGTGTGCCTGATTAAGTCGGGGCGAGAAGAATCTGATACTCAGACCCCTTCCTGGTAGTTGATCGGAGAATCAGGGCGAATGTAGAGGACTTACTGCTTGGGCTCTCTACCTCTTAAGTTACTCCTTCAATCCCATCACCCAGTTGTCTTACATAATGCAATGTCAAATTGAGCCTGACTGAACTCTGGTGATGCGCATTCCTGGTTTGGGTATTAAGTTAAAGGCATTATATGAATGTATACTATTGTTGTGCTATTAACTTAAGAGAGATAGATCGATTGCCAATGAGATCTCCCATGCTGAGCGGGACTATGTGCTCTTGCTAACACATAGCTGTTGGATCACCAGTTAGCAACCCCATCACCCTATGCCCACCTGAGATCATTGCTGAGGAACTATTTGGGCACCATTGGCGCACACTGCTTAATGGAAGCCATATTGTCTGAAACTACTTAAAAGAAATATGTGGGTTTCCCATTTGAATCTTTTTACAGGTATTCGCTGCTGAGTTCAAAGCTATTGATAGTGACAAGTGACAAGTGGTAAGGGTTACATTATTCCAGGTTTCGTGGCAAAGCATTTAGACAGCTCCCTAGACTTTATGAATGGGAACTTTTATTCAATTCCTGAGGGATTGATTGAGGGACAAAAGAACGAGAGTTAGCAACACAATTGTTAATCCTGAATGAATCAGCTCAATAAAGAATAAGGAGGAGTGTTTGGTTCACAGCTTCAACAGTCAGTAAGGACCCACGAGAGTCACACATCAAAAGTGCAAACTTGGGGTGCTCGCGAATCGATTGTCATTCTCTTTTTTTTTGTTACAACACAGCAAGCAGATGAGCAGCCTGCAAGCTGCTAACTCGGATCACATCAAGCAGAGAGTGAAATAAGCTGACAGCACTGCACTTGCTCACATGGTTGAGTGCTCCACCCCTCAGAACAACAAAGAGCATTATCTCATTATTCTGATTTGGGTCAACTTTTACCTTAATTGAATTATGCTTTACAAGGCGGAAATAGGGAGGTGGAGAGGGTACAGGAACGTGGAGGAAATATGTCAGGCCAGTAGAATTCTTGACTGCTGATGGCAATCCAAGTGAACTTGCTCCTCGTTAAACTAATTATCTGATTTATCCAGCGTAGGCCATCAAAAGCTGACAAACTCCAATTAACCTGTGACATTTACTTATGTTGCACACACAGTTGGACCCTGACGTATGAATACTTTGATCCCTAACTCTGAGTCAGGATGTCCAGGGTTCAAGTCCCCCCTGCTCCAGAGGTGTGTTATAACATCGCTGAGCAGGTGGATTAAAAACTATTTGTCGGGGCATCACATGGAAAGTAAAGATTGTTCATCATAACGAACGTCTATGAAGGGAATCTATGTTCATTTGCTGCGAAGGTACAATGTAACTTCTCTTCACTCACCTTCTAAAGGTGCTGCAGTATTGATTCACCAGTTCAGGAAGCCCCCAGTAGCCTTCTCAAGTGAACACTATGGCACGGTGCCTCTGTGGTTAGCACTGCTGCCTCACAGCACTAGGAATCTGGGTTTGATTCCAAACATGTGTGACTGTCTGTGTGGAGTTTGCACATTCTTCCTGTGTCTGCATGGGTTTTCTCCAAGTGCTCTGGTTACCTCCTGCATCCAAACATGTGCAGGTTAGAGTGGATTGGCCATGCCAAATTGCCTGTAGTGTCCAGGGATGTGCAGGCTAGGTGGGTTATCCATAGGAAATGGAGGAATGCAGGGGTAGAGGTTGAGAGATGCTCTTTGGAGGGGTAGTGTGACTCGATGGGCTGAGTGGTCTACTTCCACACTGTAGGTATTCTATGACCTTCCAAGAGAACCAAATATTGGACCTTGGCTGCTGTGTAACTACCTGAACACAGGATGACCTTGTTTTTGCCTGCTTTCTAGCATAGATGAGCTGGGTGACTGGGAAGGGCTAGGAGATGGTAAACATTGTTCATTATCTCGACCTTGGCCCAGAGCACTGAAAGTGAGCTGGTGGCATAGTAGTAAGGTTAGTAATATAGTGGTCCCTGTTAATGCCCTAGGAATGACATGAGCTCAAATCCCTCCTCTGGCATTCTATGAAATTTGGATTTTATAAAGATCAGGAATTCATACATGGTGACTGTGTAACCACTGTCAATTGCTGGGAAAACCACTTAGGGAAGGAAATCTGCTCTCATTACCAGATTTGGCCTCCATATAACTCCAGATCTGCATGAATGTAAAAGAAAATTTAAAAATGCTGGAAAAACTCAGCAAAAACTCCATACTGAAGAAGGATCACTGGACTAGAAATATTAACAACGTTTTCTCTCCACAGATGCTGCCTGATCTGCTGAGTTTTTCAAGCAATTCCTGTAATTATTTCTGGTTTCCAGCATGCATAGTTCTTTGGATGCTGTTTCATCTTTTTTTTTGTCTACTTTTTTTTGTCTGTGTTAACGTAGTTGACTTTTGACTGCCCACTGAAATGGATGAGCAAGCCATTCAGTTCAAGGAGAGTTAGAATTGGACAACAAATGCTGATCTTGCCAGCAACATGATTTTTATTTTTAAATTGCAGAGCCCCCAACTGATATTAATCAATTCAACACAAAGCAGTATTTACAACTGGGATGTATTGCTTATCATTTAACTCATTGATGGTACCAGTGTAACAGAATCAATAATGGCTTTGAGGTAGGGTTTGCATTCTTACAGCGATGACACTAGCAAAACGTGTAACTTATTACCAAGTTGGGACTTCAGTGAAACATAAATGCGAATTCTTTCACCATGGAATCTCATGGCGAATGGGATTCAGGATGACATCAGGAACACTTTGGCGCAGCTTTGTAAATCTGTACAAGGCATGGGATAATGAATTTATCACAATAAACCTAGACCAACTGTAGCAGCATTGTTCTGGAATGACACCATTGCTGTTGTCCAGTTTAAGGCCTGCAATGAAACTGCTATGCTCTGTGGATAATTAGAATGGAAAGGAAGAAGCAGTTCATGTTACCCTGATTTTGAGGAATAACTATACCCTGTCCAGTCAGTCAGTCAGTCCCTCGTCATGCATTTGCATGAGTTATATTTCAATTTGGGAATGAAAATCAGGAGCAATGTATAATGAGAGGATTATCCATTTCACTTCATTTCATCAGTTACAAGAAATGAGGTCAACTTGTTTCCTCACTAAGTGGAAAGGTTTCTACTTGAGTTTGAGTTCAAGGCAGCTGGTCAAGGAGAAGACAAGAACTGCCGACTGTCTTGGATTTATTGCACCATTTATTAAGTATTAAGACGAAACATTATAATATATGGTAGTCAAAGATATACCAGGCTGTAATCTTACTGTTACGTTATTGAATTGAATTAGCTTTATTGTCACATGCACTCACGTGTGTACAGTGAAAAGCTTACAATTCACCACTTATGGGGCCAACTTAGGTACAAAGGTACCTAGGCACAGATTCTTGAGTACAAATTCTTAGGGGAAAAACTATTCCATAAAAAGACTAGCCTGATGCCAGTCGTTTATTGCACATGATTCTCTGCATGTGTTTTGAACAGATTGTTAGAATCTGCCAACAGAATCTTGGCTACATTCAGGCCTCCATCCAGTTCTCTATATGTTCTCTCCTCCTTTGACTTGTAACCTCACCCACAGCATTCAATATATAACCAGTGAGGAGCAGCTCCATGACATCATTGTAAGGTTGCTCCATGGTCCTAAAGCCTTCACTCGATATGGGCCAGTGAAATGGCGGAGGGTGGGGGCGGGATTCTAATCCAGGATATGCAGGCAAAAATGACATCACAAAACACCCAGGACTTCCTCTGTAGCTTCCTAATTCCAATCAGACATCTCCAAACAACAAGGAAACTATACACATCACTAACAACAGCTTGCAGCAATGATTTCCATTTGTATAGAAGCTTTGCTTTGATAAAATACTGCTTCACAAGAACCATATCAAACAAGGATTCAGAAAAGATTTACAAGGATGTTGCTAGGGTTGCAGGATTTGAGCTATCGGGAAAGGTTGAATGGGCTGGGGCTGTTTTCCCTGGAGCATCGGAGGCTGAGGGGTGACCTTATAAAGATTTATAAAATCATGAGGAGCACAGATAGGGTAAATAGACAAGGTCTTTTCCCTAAGGAAGGGGAGGCCAGAACTAGAGGGCATAGATTTAGGATGAGAGGGGCAAGATTTAAAGGGGACTTAAGGGGCAACTTTTTCACACAGAGGGTGGTGTGTGTATGGAATGAGCTGCCAGAGGAAGTGGTGGAGGCTGGTACAATTACCTCATTTAAAAGGCATCTGAGTGGATACATGAATAGGAAGGGTTTAGAGGGATAAGGGCTAAATGCTGAAAAATGGGACTAGATTAATTTAGGATATCTGGTAAGCATGGACGAGTTAGACCAAATGGTCTGTTTCTGCCCTGCACACCTCAATGACCACCCAACAGTACAGCATGTGAAAAGATACTTGGGCACAAAACAAAAGTTTAGGGCAGAGAAGCTGTTTTAGGGAACATCTTACAGGAGGAGAGAGAGGTAGAGAGGTGAAGAGGTATAGAGAAGGAAAACCAGAGCTTAAGGCTGGATGGCTAAAACGTAGGTTCAATCAAAATTCGGGAGACAGAACAATCAGGATTGGAAGATTGCAGAGGGTGGTGGGGCTGGACATAATAGAGAAAGGGAAGCACTGCTGAGGGATTTGAAAAACAATGAGAATTTTAAAATTGCAACCCCATCTTCAGTGCTTTTCTAACAGTAAGCTACAAAATGGTGAATACCTCACTTACAGTCGGTTGCAAATATAAATGGTACAGAAAGCTATAATGCATGCTGAGTTTTCAGGGCAGTAATGAAGGCCTCTATAATCTGTTAGACAATAGACAATAGGTGCAGGAGTAGGCCAATCTGCCCTTCGAGCCTGCACCACCATTCAATATGATCATGGCTGATGTATCCTGTTCCTGCCTTATCTCCACAACCCTTGATTCCACAATCCTTGAGAGCTCTATCCAACTCTTTCTTAAATGAATCCAGAGACTGGGCCTCCACTGCCATCTGGGGCAGAGCATTCCACACAGTCACCACTCTCTGGGTGAAGAAGTTTCTCCTCATCTCTGTCCTAAATGGTCTACCCCGTATTTTTAAGCTGTGTCCTCTGGTTCGGCACTCACCCATCAGTGGAAACATGTTTCCTGCCTCCAGAGTGACCAATCCTTTAATAATCTTATTTGTCTCAATCAGATCTCCTCTCAGTCTTCTAAACTCAAGGGTATACAAGTCCAGTCGCTCCAGTCTTTCAGTGTAAGGTAGTCCCATCATTCCAGGAATTCACGTCATGAACCTACGCTGCACTCCCTCAATACCCAGAATGTCTTTCCTCAAATTTGGAGACCAGAACTGCACACAGTACTCCAGGTGTGGTCTCACCAGGGCCCTGTACAGCTGCAGAAGAACCTCTTTGCTTCTATACTCAATCCCTCTTGTTATGAAGGCTAGCATGCTATTAACCTTCTTCACTACCTGCTGTACCTGCATGCTTACCTTCATTGACTGGTGTACAAGAACACCCAGATCTCTTTGTACTGCCCCTTTACCTAAATTGATTTCATTTAGGTAGTAATCTACCTTCTTGTTCTTGCCACCAAAGTGGATAACCATACATTTATCCACATTAAACTGCATCTGCCATGCATCTGACCACTCACCTAACTTGTCCAGGTCACCCTGTAGTCTCCTAACCTCCTCCTCACATTTCACCCTGCCACCCAGCTTAGTATCACCAGCAAATTTGCTAATGTTATTACTGATACCATCTTCTATATCATTAACATATATTGTAAAATAGTTGCTGTCCCAGTATTGATTCCTGCGGTACCCCACTGGTCACTGCCTGCCATTCCGAAATGGAGCCATTTATCACTACTCTTTGTTTCCTATCAGCCAACCAACTTTCAATCCAAGTTAGTACTTTGCCCCCAATACCAAGCGCCCTAGTTTTGCTCACTAACCTCCTATGTCGGACTTTATCAAAAGCTTTCTGAAAGTCCAGGTACACTACATCTACTGGATCTCCCTCATCCATCTTCAGAGTTACATCCTCAAAAAATTCCAGAAGATTAGTCAAGCATGATTTCCCCTTCATAAATCCATGCTGACTCTGACCTATCCTGTTACTACTATCCAGATATGTCGCAATTTCATCCTTTATAATAGACTCAAGCATCTTTCCCACCACTGAGGTTAGACTAACTGGTCTATAATTTCCTGCTTTCTCTCTCTCCCACCTTTCTTAAAAAGTGGAATAACATTAGCCACCCTCCAATCCGCAGGAACTGATCCCGAATCTATCGAACTCTGGAAAATAATCACCAAAGCATCCACGATTTCTCGTACCACCTCCTTCAGTACCCTGAGATGTAGACCATCAGGCCCTGGGGACTTATCAACCTTCAGACCTAACAGTCTCTCCAACACCAATTCCTGGCAAATATGAATTCCATTCAGTTCAGGTCCTTCAGCCACTGTTACCTCAGGGAGATTGCTTGTGTCTTCCCCAGTGAACACAGATCTGAAGTACCAATTCAATTCTTCTACCATTTCTTTGTACCCCGTAATATATTCCCCTACTTCTGTCTTCAAGGGCCCAATTTTATTCTTAACCATTTTTTTGCCTTTCACATACCTAAAAAAACTTTTACTATCCTTTATATTATTGGCCAGTTTACCTTTGTACCTCATTTTTTCTCTGTGTATTTCCTTCTTAATCCTCTGTTGTTCTTTAAAAGCTTCCCAGTCCTCCATTTTCCCACTTATCTTTGCTATGTAATACTTTTTCTCTTTTAACTTTATATGTTTCTTAACTTCCCTCATCAGCCACGGCCACCTCCTCCTAGGATCCTCCTCCTAGGATCTTTCTTCCTTTTTGGAATGAACTGATCCTGCAACTTCTGCATTATACACAGAAATATCTGCCATTGTTCCTCCACTGTCATCCCTGCTAAGGTATTGCACCATTGAACTTTGGCCAGCTCCTCCCTCATAGCTCCATAGTTCCCTTTATTCAACTGAAAAATTGTCACTTCCGATTGTACCCTCTCCCTCTCAAGTTGTAGATTGAAGCTTATTTATTATGGTCACTACTTCCCAATGGCTCCTTCATTTTGAGGTCCCTGACCAATTCTGGTTCGTTGCACAATACCAGATCCAGAATTGCCTTCTCCCTGGTTGGCTCCAGTACCAGCTGTTCTAAGAATCCATCTCGGAGGCACTCCACAAAGTCTCTTTCTTGAGGTCCAATACCATCATGATTCTCCCAGTCTACCTGCATGTTGAAATCCCCCATAACAACTGTAGTAACATCTTTGCGACAGGCCAATTTCAACTCCTGATTTAACTTACATCCAACATCCAGACTACTGTTTGGGGGCCTGTAGATAACTCCCAAAATGGTCTTTTTACCCTTAGTATTTCTCAGGTCTATCCATACTGACTCTACATCCCCTGATTCTAGGTCCCCCGCGCAAAGGACTGAATATCATCCCTTACCAACATGGCCACCCCACCCCCTCTGCCCGTCAGTCTGTCCTTACGATAGCACATGTAGCCTTGAATATTCATTTCCCAGGCCCTGTCAACTTGAAGCCATGTCTCAGTTATCCCCACAATATCGTATCTGCCAATTTCCAAAAGAGCCTCAAGCTCATCCATCTTATTTCTAATGCTTCGTGCATTCATGTATCGTATTTTTAATTTGTTACTGCCCTCACCCTTCCCATCAACTCCTATTTCACTCAACCTTACAGCATGATCTCTTTCTGAGTTTTCTGCCTCATTGATACAGTTGTCTTTCTTGACTTCCCTTGTTCTAACTTTCCCTCCAATTTCCTTATTAAACATCCAGTTTGTCCCCTCCTCTCCGCTACTTAGTTTAAACGTAGTGGTGTTGCAGTAGCAAACCTGCCTGCCAGAATGCTGGTCCCTAACCTATTAAGGTGCAAACCGTCTCTCTTGTAGAATTTATGCTTACCACAAAACATACCCCAGTGATCCAAGAATTTAAATCCTTGCTTCCTGCACCAGTTCCCCAGTCACACATTCAAGTCCATTATCTCCCTGTTTCTGGCCTCACCAGCCCGAGTAACTGGAAGCAAACCAGAGATAACCACCTTGGACATCCTGCTTTTCAGCCTGCTTCCTAGTTCTCCGAAGTCACGCTGTAGCATGTTCCTCCTCTTCTTCCCGACATCATTTGTGCCGACATGTACCACCACCTCTGGCTCTTCACCTTTGTCCTTGAGGATTTCCTGCACTCTGTCTGTGATGTCTAAAACCCTGGCACCAGGAAGGCAACACACCATCCTTAAGTCCCGTCTGCTGCCACAAAAACCCCGGTCAGTTCCTCTCACTATGGAGTCCCCTATTACCATGGCTCTGTGTGATGTCCGACTCTTCCACTCTGTCTCCACGCCAACCTTTGATTGACAGACCTGGCCGCCTCGTGGACTGGCAGTGTCATCTGTCTCTACTGTTTCCAAAAGATTCAACTTGTTCCTGACAGATACTTCCCCCGGGGTCTCTTGCACCTGTCTCCTCTTTGCTTTCCTCATCACCTGCTCTCTTCTGCTCTCTTCTGGTACGATTGGTGTAATAACCTCGCTGAAGGTCTTGTCCAGAAAGATCTCGTTCTCTCGGATGAGCCTAAGGTCCTCGAGTTCTTTCATCAGTGCTGCAATATGCTCTGTCAGTAGCTGAACGTACACACACTTTCCACACTTATATGAGCCAGACACACCAGAGTCGTTGACCTCCCACATCAAGCACGTAGCGCACTGAACCAGCTTGGCAGTCATGTCTTCACCCTCTTCAACTGTGGTGTAATCACTTCACTCAACCTCCTTGTCAAAGACTCCTGAGCTAAAGCCTCACACTACAATCCACAGGAACTTCCTTGGACCCTCTTTCTGGGGCAAGTCTGTGGACTTTTAATTTAGATTAGAGGAGGAGGGAGGGAGGGAGGCCCTACTTTGTAGGACCTGGGGTCTAGAACACACCCACTCAAATAACAATCACTTACCTTCCCGACCGGCTTTGCGCTCTGCCTTCACTTCTGCCCAGCTCCCGCCGTACTCTGATGTTCTAAAGAAGTGTCACTGGATCCAAAATATTAATTCTGCTTTCGCTCCACTGATGATGGATGTCTTGCTGAATTTTTCAGCAAATTTTGATTTTGCTTCTGATTTCCAGCATCAGCAGTTTTTTTTTGCAATAATGAAGAGGTGTTTTCTGAATCTTTTATCGTGTACGATAATGGTTTGCACTAAATTGTTCTCTGTGTTGGATTTGCCTGCCTCTTCCAATGCTCCTCGAACAGCTAGCCTCCAGAGGTCACACTGCTGACCACTGGCTCCCACTTGGCATCATGTCATTGAAGTGTCTGAATTACCATTCTTCAGAAGAAACATAAACCAACACCTGCCTGCCAGTTCAGGTTTCGAGAAACTGGTAAAATTGGTAACTGAGGGAAGTTGAATTAAATGGTCAAAGCTCCTGATTCGTAAGAATTATTCTGGCTATCGATCTGCTGACACTTACTGCAATTGTAGCTGATGCCACCAAAAGCCAAAGGGAATTTAATACAGGTTGTAGCTCCTTCAACCAGCATTCCTGGGATTGCGCATTTGTCAAACCAGAGAGGTTGCCAGACCACACACGCAAAACAAAAGTTTTTAGCCGTACCTAGGTACACGTGACAATAATAAATCAAATCAAATCATTGCTGATTGTTGTAAAAACCCATCTGGTTCATTAATTCGCTCCTATCCTTACGTGGCCTGGCCTACAGGTGGCTCCAGACCTACAGCAATGTGGTTGACTCTTAGCTGCCATTTGAAATGGTCCAGCAAGCTGTTCAATTCAAGGGGCAATTAGGACAATAACTGCTTGTGCAATGATTCCCACTTTCCTGCACTTACTTTAAAAAGAATATTGGACATAAAGAACAGGATTTAGGATATCAAAAATGAATTAAATTTGATGCAGAACCACTAGATCACACAACTGGGAAAGCTGGAATGTTTACGGGGGCAGACCAGAGAATGCTGCGAGGTACAACTGTGCATTATATCTGGAAACACACAATGGGAAAATTGGAATGGCCAATTTTCCCAGCTTTATAAATCCAGCTTGCCTTACAACACCGAGAATCCTGAGGATTGGACCAAAGAACAGAGATACAAATTGCATCCTTTTTCTTATTATTCTGGATGTCAGTCAAATTGGGGGGGGGGGGTGGGGGGAAACAATGGGGAGGCAATGGCCTAGTGGTATTATCAGTGGACTGTTAATCCAGACATCCAGGGAATGTTCTGGGGTTTGAATCACGCCACGGCAGGTGGTGGAATTTGAATTCAATAAACATCTAGAATTAAGATTCTAATGATGACTGTGAAACTATTGCCAATCCAATGGAAAAATCCATCTGATTCATTTTAGGGAAGAAAATTGTCATCCTTACCTGGTCTGGCCGGCATGTGACTCCAAACCCTACATGTTGATTCTTAACTGCCCTCTGGGCAATAAATGCTGACCTAGCCAGCAATGCTCTTATCCCATGAATGAATTTAAAAAAAAGAAACTTTCCAATGCAATGCCAGATAACTCCTGTGTCATTGTAGTAAAAACTCATCTGGTTCACTAATATCCCCGGGGAGGGAAATCTGCCATTTTTACCTGGTCTGGCCTACACTTGACTACGGATCCACAGCAATGTGATTCCCTCTGAATTGACTTAGTACGTCATTCAGATCAAGAAATTAGAAATGGGAAACAAATGATAGTCTTGTCATTGATGTCATCTCCCATAAAAGAACAAAGTAAATATTTAACATAGTGCAATGATATAATTTGAATGGTCTGGTACTACTCCTGAATAATTGTGTCACTTGTGTGTGCGACACATGCAGCTCCACCAGTCAAATGGGTCTGGGTGGGTTACTCTTCGAAGGGTCGGTGTGGACTTGTTGGGCCAAAGGGCCTGTTTCCGCAGGAATCTAATCTAATCTAATCACTGCTACATGATAGCACCACATTGTTGACTGTGGAGCTCAATGTGAAGCTTTAAGCTGGGGGAAATGTAAACCTCACTGCCCCCTAAATATTCAGATGGGATCACATGCACCGGGCCTGATTCTAACTCTTTATTGAAGTAAAACTTTTCAGGATATAAAACAAGCATTCCTTTGTCATCCCATGTGTCCTGCAAATCCCAGAAATTCAACCGTGCTGCTAAAACCGAGCTTACTGTAGTCCAACTCTTTGTAACAACTTTTTAAATCTGTACCAGTGGATGTGAAAAGGATTCAGTGATATAACAAAAACAGAAACTGCTGGAGAAGCTCAGCTGGTCTGGCAGCATCTGAGGAAGGGTCTCCCGACCCGAAACATTAACTCTGATTTCTCACAGCCAATGCTGTAGATTCTGAAAATCAGACACAAAACAGAGATCGCTGGAAAGCTTAGCAGGTCTGGCAGCATTTGCAGAGAGAATTCAGAGTTAATGTTTCAGGTCTGGTGGCCCTTCCTCAGATGCTGCCAGACCTGCCGAGCTTTCCAGCAATTTCTGTTTATGTGTCTGATTTCCAGCATCTACAGTTCACTTGGTTTTTATTCAGAGACATTGTGAGTTTATCAATTGATCATTGTGTCCACTGCAATGATGAAAAGGAAAGGTAAGTGATCTCCAAATGTTTTAATTGGATCCAAAGTTCTTCAACTTGAAGAGTGCATTGCACCATCCAAATGTAGGTTAATCAAATTGAACTCATAAGCTTTCTCCTGTGACCTCCTTGTGTGCTTAAAATAACTTGTCCTACCTCCATAGTCAGACTATTAATCAATGCTGACAAAACAAAAGGTATTGTTTGTATTTTTATCTCTCTTTCTCCACAAAATTAGGCATAGCTTGCTAAATCTATGGAACTACATCTAGAATACTGGTGAGGAATTTTGGTCCTTTTAACTAAGGTATTAACATTGGAGGTAGTCCAAAGTAGGTTCACTGGGTTGATGCGGAGTTTGGAATAATATATTATGAGGAGAAGTTGAGTAGATTGGGCCTGGACTCATTGGAATTTAAAAGAATGAGAGACAACCTTATTGAAATATACAAGATTCTTAAGGCATTTGACAGGGTGTATGTGGAAAGGTCCTTTTGGGACAGTCTGGGACCAGAGTGCATAATCTCAGAATAAAGATCGCAGATTTAAGACAGAGATGAGGAGGAATTTCTCAGAGGTTTATGAATCTATGGAAATCGTTACCTCAGAGGGCTGCTGAAGTAGGGTTATTAAGTACATTCAAAGCTGATTTTTTTTAATTAAGGAGGGAATCAAGGGTTATGGGGTAAAGGCAGGAAAGAGGAGTGTGGATTATCAGATCAGTCATAATCATATTGAATGACAGAGCATTGTCAATGGGCTGAATGGCCACATCTTCTGGTCTTCTTGAATATTGTTGAAGCTGCACTCATCCAGTCTGGTGCAGAGTAGTCCCTCACAATGCTGACTCATAGATGATGAACAAGCTTTATGGATTTAGGAGGTGAGTTACTCACTGCAGCAGTCCCAGCCATGATTCCGTGGATGGTTCTACTCAGTGTTTGGTCAGTGGTAACCTCAGGATGTTGATAGCCGTGGAAAGAAAGACAGCATTAAGATTTCAGTCCTGTGACCTTTCCTCAGAGCTGGGAAGGGTGTGTAATGGAATAGCTATTGAACAAGTGAAGGGTAAGAGTGTGGAGAAACAAAGAAAGGAAGTATCTGGTGAGCAGGAGAGAATGTTTGCCGTGAAAATTCAAATAGTAATTAGGTAAGTATAGAAGCATGAGCCATGTCTCGAGGAGCGTGAATGGATAATTGCTCTCCTGGAAAAGCAAGGTATGGAAATAAGAGAGAAATGAGAGTAAACAGCAAATAAACATGAAACAAAGTGAGGACAGTGATTATGGTTTAAAGTTGTTGAATTCAGTGTTGAGTGCAGAAGGCTGTGGAGTGCCGAGTTGAAAGATGAGGTGCTGTTGATTGAGTTTGCCTGGAGTCTCATTGGAACACTGCACCAAGCCAAGGACAGAACGAACAGGAGTTGGAGCAAGGTACAGAATTTAAATGATAGCACAGTGAAGTCACATTTAGAGATTAAACGGAGGCACTCCGCAAACCCAATCTGCATTTGGCATCCCCCGTGTACAGGAAACCCTATTATCAGCACTAACACTGGTGGGAGGCTGTCATTACAAATTTATAAAGATCATTTCTATTATAAATGTGAACATGTGAATTTATGACAGGAAAGTACAAAATGATGTCAAATCAAATAGTGTTGGAAAATTTTACAGAAAATAGGCTATTTTAAAATGGGGACTGCATCTTATCTACACAATCTAATTACAGTCCAGAATTTGAAAATTCTGCTTCAGGGAAGAGGAACATGTGAGCATACAATCAAAGAACATTAGCAGGCCACTCGGCCCTTTGATCCTGTTCCACCAATCAATAAGATCACTTATGATCTGATTTTAACTACATTCTTGCGTACCCTGAATACAATTATACTTCCAAATCTTAGAATCCCTACAGCATGGAAGCAGATCATTTGGTCCATCGAGTCCACACTGAACCTCCCAAGAGCATCCCTCTCAGGTGGCACGGTGGCACAGTGGTTAGCACTGCTGCCTCACACCGCCAGAGACCCGGGTTCAATTCCCGCCTCAGCCGACTAACTGTGTGGAGTTTGCACATTCTCCCCGTGTCTGTGTGGGTTTCCTCCGGGTGCTCCGGTCTCCTCCCACAGTCCAAAGATGTGCAGGCCAGGTGAATTGGCCATGCTAAATTGCCCATAGTGTTAGGTAAGGGGTAGATGTATGGGTGGGTTGCGCTTCGGTGGGGCGGTGTGGACTTGGACCGAAGGGCCTGTTTCCACACTGTAAGTAATCTATTCAGGCCCACTCTGCATTTCCCACAGTTAATCCATTTAAACTGCAAATGTTTGGACTGTGGGAGGAAACCCACACAGGCATGGGGCCAATGTGCACAGTCACCTGAGCATGGAATCAAACCTGGGTCCATTGTGCTGTGAGGTAGCATTGCTAACCACTGAGCCACAATGGAAAACAAGGAGCAAGAGTAAGGATTTATTCTCATTTCTTAATTGTTGAAAGAGAAACTTTTTGATCTACTTGCCACATCAGAGAAGTAAAAAAGCTGCACTGGGTTAGCAACTTTCACATCCTCAGGATGTTTTCCTACCAATGGAATATTTTTGAGGTGTTTTATCACAATTGCAATCTAGGAATAGCAGTCACCTGTTTGTCTACAGTAAGGCTTCCCAGGCACTTTGTGAGTAATGAGCAGATAATTTGCAATGCTAATGTTGGTCAATCATTGGCTGAGACACTGGGAAAACCTGACAGAACTCCTCTTTGGTAAAAACAATGACTGCAGATGCTGGAAACCAGATTCTGGATTAGTGGTGCTGGAAGAACACAGCAGTTCAGGCAGCATCCAAGGAGCAGTAAAATTGACGTTTCGGGCAAAAGCCCTTCATCAGGAAACTGATGACTGACTTAGCATCATGGAATTTTTGCCCCTTGTTTAAAACTGCACCGGAAAGACAGCACCCTTGACATTACAACATCACTTGAATAGTGGACTGTCAGATTGCATGTATACATTGAGGTTTCTAGGATGGAACTTTAGATTAGATTCCTTAGAATGTGGAAACAGGCCATTCGGCTCAACCAGTCCACACCAAACCTCTGAAGAGTAACTGACCCAGACCCATTTCCCTCTGACTAATACACCTAACACTATGGGCAATTTAACATGGCTAATTCACCTGACCTGCACATCTTTGGACTGTGGGAGGAAACCAGAGCACCCCGAGGAAACCCACACAGACACAGGGAGAATGTGCAAACTCCTCACAGACATTCGCCAGAAGCTGGAATCGAACCTGGGACCCTGGCGCTGTGAGGCAGCAGTGCTAACCACTGTTCAGCTTGATGACCTTCTAACTGAGAAGCTACCAGTGAACCAAGGTTGACATCTTAATCACTACATCCTGATTTTCTTACATCCTTTTGTAATTCCTGATGTTGTTCCACACCTGGCGAGACCACAGCTCACAAAAATAAGGCAGGCTGAAAGATTTCAGCTCACAATGTGTAGCAGCTGAGACCACCGCAAAAGGAGGCAGAAATCAGGAGTAGCACTGAGTGTTTGAGTGAGGGAATGAACCAGTACTGTGTTCACAGGCTAGCACTGTTTATGTGGTATCTGTGATTAAAACCACAACGGAGATGTCCCCAGTAGCCTTGGAGGTGTGTCAGAAACCAAACTATTTGACCAGTGCCTCCCCTCAATGTAACAGCTACAAGACAGAGTCATAAAAGTTAAACAAATGCTCACCTTATCACACTACGAGTCCTTTTCCTCCTCCATTGTCATTGGAAACCAGGACAGATTTCATAGATTTATAGAATAACCATTCAGCCAATCATGTCTTTGCTGACTCTCTATACACCTCATGGCTAGTCCCACTCCATCACCCCACAACATAGAACATAGAACATAGAACATAGAACAGTACAGCACAGAACAGGCCCTTCAGCCCACGATGTTGTGCCAACCACTGATCCTCATGTTTGCACCCTCAAATTTCTGTGACCATATGCATGCCCAGTAGTCTCTTAAATGTCCCCAATGACCTTGCTTCCACAACTGCTGCTGGCAACACATTCCATGCTCTCACAACTCTCTGTGTAAAGAACCACCTCTGACATCCCCTCTATACTTTCCTCCAACCAGCTTAAAACTATGACCCCTCGTGTTAGTCATTTCTGCCCTGGGAAATAGTCTCCGGCTATTGACTCTATCTATGCCTCTCATTATCTTATATACCTCAATTAGGTCCCCTCTCCACCTCCTTTTCTCCAATGAAAAAAGTCCGAGCTCAGTCAACCTCTCTTCATAAGATAAGCCCTCCAGTCCAGGCAGCATCCTGGTAAACCTCCTCTGAACCCTCTCCAAAGCATCCACATCTTTCCTATAATAGGGTGACCAGAACTGGATGCAGTATTCCAAGTGCGGTCTAACCAAAGTTTTATAGAGCTGCAACAAGATCTCACGACTCTTAAACTCAATCCCCCTGTTAATGAAAGCCAAAACACCATATGCTTTCTTAACAGCCCTGTCCACTTGGGTGGCCATTTTAAGGGATCTACGTACCTGCACCCCAAGATCCCTGTGTTCCTCCACACTGCCAAGAATCCTATCCTTAATCCTGTACTCAGCTTTCAAATTCGACCTTCCAAAATGCATCACCTCGCATTTATCCAGGTTGAACTCCATCTGCCACCTCTCAGCCCATCTCTGCATCCTGTCAATGTCCCGCTGCAGCCTACAACAGCCCGCTATACTGTCAACGACACCTCCAACCTTTGTGTCGTCTGCAAACTTGCTGACCCATCCTTCAATCCCCTCATCCAAGTCATTAATAAAAATTACAAACAGTAGAGGCCTAAGGACAGAGTCCTGTGGAACACCACTCACCACAGACTTCCAGGCAGAATATTTTCCTTCTATTACCACTCGCTGTCTTCTGTTGGCCAGCCAATTCTGTATCCAGACAGCTAAGTTCCCCTGTATCCCATTCCTCCTGACCTTCTGAATGAGCCTACCATGGGGAACCTTATCAAATGCCTTGCTGAAGTCCATATACAGCACATCCACAGCTCGACCCTCATCAACCTTTCTAGTCACATCCTCAAAGAACTCGATAAGGTTTGTGAGGCATGACCTGCCCTTCACAAAGCCGTGTTGACTGCATTCAATCAAGCCATGCTCTTCCAGATGGTCATAAATCCTATCCCTCCGAATCCTTTCTAACACCTTGCAGACGACAGACATGAGACTTACTGGTCTGTAATTGCCGGGGATTTCCCTATTTTCTTTCTTGAAGAGAGGAATTACATTTGCCTCTCTCCAGTCCTCAGGTATGACTCCAGTGGAGAGCGAGGATGCAAAAATCTTCGCAAGTGGCGAAGCAATTGCATTTCTCGTTTCCCAAAGCAGCCGAGGACAAATCTGGTCTGGGCCTGGCGACTTGTTAATCTTAATGTTTGACAAAATTTTCAGCACATCGGCTTCCTCTATCTCTATCCATTACAGCATGCACACCTGCTCTTCAAAGGTTTCATTCACTATAAAGTTCATTTCTTTCATAAAGACAGAAGCAAAAAACTCACTTAGGGCTTCCCCTAAATGTGTGGTGCTGGAAAAGGTCAGGCAGCATCCGAAGAGCAGGAGAGTCGATGTTTCAGGCATAAGCCCTTCGTCAACCCCTTCATTCCTCATTCCTGATGAAGGGTTTATGCCCGAAATCTCAATTCTCCTGCTCCTCGATGCTACCTGACCTGCTGTGCTTTTCCAGCACCACACTGTTGATGAGGTTAATGATCCAGCTCATATTTGTACAGCAAGTAAGACCACAAAGAGTGGGGGCAGATAGAGGCCATTTGGCCACCAGGGAGGGGACAGGGTGACAAGCTTTGAGGGCCACTGTAGTCAAGTCAGGAGTTGGGAGCCTAAGTTACAAGCAGTGCAGGGCCCTTGATTTCTGTCCCTGTCCTGGCTTCAGCTTTCTAGTCCTTAATGAGCTCTGCAATTCCCTTGCCATCTTCTTCAGATGTTACTTAAAACCTCCTTGTCCATTCAGTCACCTCTTCTAATGTTTACTTACATAACCTGAGAAGTGCATTGGGAGGTTTTACCATGTTAAGGTTGCTATGTGAATGCAAGTTGTTGTAAAACAAATTCCTAATATTTGAAACAAAGGACAGATGCCAAAGCATTTAAAAGCACATACGTTTAGACAATTAAGCATATGAAGGCATATTATTTTACTTTGCTGACGTACTGCAGAAATGGGTAATTATAATTACACTCAGGAGATTCACATTGCACCACATTCCCTTCGTGCAAAAGGAAACAGTTCTACTGTTACTTATTCTTCATGCAAATTGGCCAACAGTTCAATAGAGAAATACAGCTATTTACTCATCAGCGGGGCTGTGATATACTGTTCACTAACCAATGAGTCGACTGCAACAACAGGAAGAAGCCTTTGGTAACAGCTCATTTTGTTTGAGTTCAGTGGTGTTAGGCAACTTGAAATGTTAAGTAGTTATTAACGAAGGCTGTCAGTTCCAGATCAATAAATTCACATCATGGATAAAAACCTTGAAATCCCAGTGAGTTAGATCTCATCCCAGTTTAGCCTCTTCTGCTTTGCTCCAACGTTACATCCTTAAATTTATTTCTAATTTCTTCTCTCCTTCCTGAATTCATCTTTATATTAAATCCTAACATCGATAAACAGTCACTGCTGAAATCTTGGTTAAACTCATCTGAAACAGTGAGCATCTCTGATCATAATTGGCAGCATGTGCAACTCTCTGGCTGAGGGAATTGTTGAGTTAATGATCATGGTCTAATGTTCAATCACTTATCAGAGATTGATTATCTCTGCGGATTAGTTGATTTAAAATGGTTAAACATGTTATAAGTTATGAAGCAGACATCACAGCAAAACAACTCATTCCTGTGTGTGCAGCTTGCAAACCCAGAGCAGATTAACAGACAGGAGGAGTTGCAATATTGTCTACACACGCACGCACACACAAGCACACACGCACACATCGTAATTAAAAATAAACTCTCTATAAGGTAAGGTACACAACAAGAATCACTGGGTAACAATGACCCAATAGCTCATTGGTCATTCATCAATGATTGCCAGCTTAGCTACACTCTCCAGTCTAACTAAGGAGTTCAGATGATTCCCAGTTTAAGCAATGAATGTATCAGAGTCACTGCAGGTAATTACGTAATTCATGTTGTAAAACTAGAGGTGTCTATCTCCTTTGCATCCCTAAAATATTGGCTGTACACAGAACAAAATTGAACATACAGCAATGAAGTTGGCTATTCAACTCTGGAGTTTCAGGGATGGTGGAGGAGGCTGTATAGTTGGAAGAGATTTGAAGGTATAAGAAATAATAATGGTCATTATCTCATCACTGTTTGTGGGAACTTGCTGTGTACAAAATGGCTACTGCATTACTACAGCGATTACCCATCAAAAGCACTTCATTGCTTTTTTAAGAATGTATTCCTTCACGGGAGGTGAGCTGCGCTGAAAAGTCCAGCATTTCGTGCCCACCCATAATTACCTTCAAGTAGGTGATGGTAAGCTGTTTCCTGAACCACTCTGTCTATTGTGTGAGAATTTCTAAAGTGCTGTTAGGGTGGGGATTTCCAGGGTTTGACTCAGCACCACTGATATAGTTGCGATCAGGATGGTGCGTGGCTTGGAGGGGAACTTGCAGGTGGTGGTATTCCCACGTTTGTTCTGCCCTTGTCATTCTGGATTGTAGTGGTTATGGATTTGGAAGGTGCTGCCGAATGAGTCTTGGAGAATTTCGACAGTGGATGGTATACACTGCCAATATAGGCTGTTGGTAATGGAGCAAATAAACATTTGTAGACAGAGTTATTACAGTGCAGAAAGAAGCTAACTGTTGTCTGTTCTGATTCTCCAAATAATTTCTCACCAGGTGCCATTCTCCCATCTTCTCCCCATAACACTTCACATTGTTTCTTTTCAAATAACTGTCTAATTCCCTTTTAAATGCATAAGTTGAATCTAACTCCAACAAATTCCCTGGCAATTCAATCCAGACCTGAACGGAGAACCAGTGAACCAACGGTGACACCTAAAATTGTCATTTTATGAAAATGGTTTCATTCATAAGTCACTTCTTTTTCTATTTAAATCTGTCTCACCCCATTCTAAATCCCTTCATGAGTGGGGACATTTTCGACCTATTTACTCTGGAAGGTTCATTTTCAGAAGTTTCGTCACCACACTAGGTAACATCATCAGTGAGCCTCTGGACGAAGCACTGGCAATTTGACCAGCTTTCTATTTATGTGTTTAGATTTCCTTGGATTGGAGATGTCACTCCCTGTGGTGACGTCATTTCCTATTCTTTTTCTCAAGGAGAGGTAAATGGGATCCAAGTCAATGTATTTGTTGATAGAGTTCTGATTGGAATGCCATGCTTTTAGGAATTCTCGTGCATGTCTCTGTTTGGCTTGTCCTTGGATGGATATGCTGTCCCAGTCGAAGTGGTGTCCTTCCTTATCTGTATGTAAGGATATTAGTGAGAGTGGCTCATGCCTTTTTGTGGCTAGTTAATGTTCACGCATCCTGGTGGCTAGTTTTCTGCCTGTTTGTCCAATGTAGTGTTTGTTACAATCCTGGCAAGGTATTTTGTAAATTACATTAGTTTTGCTTGTTGTCTGTATAGGGTCTTTCAAGTTCATAGCTGCTGTTTTAGTGTGTTAGTGGGTTTGTGGGTTACCATGATGCCAAGAGGTCTGAGTAGTCTGGCAGTCATTTCCAAGATGTCTTTGATGTAGGGGAGAGTGGCTAGGGTTTCTGGACGTTTTGTCTGCTTGTTTGGTTTTGTCGCTGAGAAATCGGTGGACTGTGTTCATTGGGTACCCGTTATTTTTGAATACACTGTATAGGTAATTTTCCTCTGCTGTTTGCAGTTCCTCTGTGCTGCAGTGTGTGGTGGCTCGTTGAAATAATGTTCTAATGCAGCTTAATTTGTGGGTGTTGGGATGATTGCTTCTGTATTTCCGTATTTGGTCTGTATGTGTTGTTTTCCTGTAGATGCTGGTTTGACGTTCCCCATTGGCTGCCAGACTACTTTGACCTCTTGGCATCATGAAAGCCCACAAACCCACCAACACACTAAAACATCAGCTAATGAACTTGAACTATACAGACAACAAGCAAAACTAATATCATTTCCAAAATACCATGCAAGAACTGTAACAAACACCGCATTGGACAAACAGGCAAAAACCTAGCCTCCAAGATACATGAATGTCAATTAGCCACAAAATGACATGACCCACTCTTACTAGTATCTTTATATACAGATGAGGAAGGACATCACTTCGAATGGGACAACACATCCATCGTAGGTCAAGCCAAACAGACACACATACGAGAATTCCTAGAAGCATGGCATTCCAATCGGAACTCTATCAACAAACGCATTGACTTGTATCCCATTTACCACCCCTTGAGAAAAAGAACAGGAAATGACATCACCACAAGGCATGACATCTCCAACCTAAGGAAACCTAAACACATAAATAGAAAGCGGACCATACCACCAGTGCTTCATGTTAGGTAACATGATGATGTTTCTTAGTATGGTGACGAAACTTCTGAAAAATGAACCTTCCAGCTCAGCGAGCAAATTACATCCAGAATCTCAACCTGAGCTACAAATCTTCTCAAAACTCACTTCTCATTTCCTGTTATGATTATAACAAGGTAAGCCAAGTGGTCCTTCTAGAATATGAGTTCCCTGATCAGGGCTATTAATCTGCCCCAATCAGGGAGTCCTGGCTGACAGTTATAAACAGGCATGCCAAAGGTTCTGTTCCCTCAGCTGGCTCTGAGGGAACTGGATCAGTGTCACATGTAAATAAAGGGTGACTTTGTGATGGGATACTGGCTTCTGTGGAGTTATTTCAATCTCTTTAACCATTCTTATTAAGCTCTTCTGCACTCACTTCGACACATTCAAATCAAAGTATAGTGCCCAGAAATGGATATAATGCTCAAGCTGATACCAATTTAGTTCCTTATATTACTTCAACATAACATTATTGCTTTTGGTCTCTATGCCTCTATTAAAAATAAATTACTGTCAGCTTTATTGTCAGTGGCAAGCTGGAATTGCCAGGAACCCCTCAGTGTGTCACATCGGAAATTGTTGACATCTAGTTTCCTCATGGTGGTTGGTAGGATAGAAAGCTGCATACTGACGAGTCGAGATTCAGTGTTAATGAAACTGTTAAGAAGCAATAATCTCACTTAATAAGCACCTTGTCACTGCCTAGTCAGAATCTACACATGACACCCGATCTCAATTGGAAAGTGCAGCCAGTTCCTCTCAATGTCATGATAGGCCTTGCTAAACTTCTCATGTAATTCCCCCAGATTTCCTGCCACAGTTCAGATTATTCAGGCCCCTAAACGATTCCACACACCATGTCTAATATAGACAATGGAGGTTGTGGGTTTGGAAGGTACTATCAAGGAATGCTATAATGAGTTGTTTATGAGATTCTGAAATATGCTATCAATTTTTTTCTTTCATTTAGGGAGAGAAAGCTTACATTCAAGAACATTGCTTTAACTTGAAAGCATTAGAGTCCCAAGAGTCAAAATAGGTCAGTAGAGATGAGTAACTGGGAATTACAAATTGGCAATGCAGCTTTAGATGAACTGAGCTTCATGGACACTGGGGGATAGAAGACTGGTCAAGAGAGTGTTGGAGCAATTAAGTCTAGTATGGTCTAAATAAAAAAGGACGTCAGCAGTTAATATAATGTTGGAGGAAATGAATGTTAGCAAGATAAAATAATGCAGCCATTTTGATGGAGAACACATGGGCTGTAAGCAAGGAAGCTAAGAAGGAAAACTATCAAAGTGATTAACTTGTGCAAATGTATCAAATGCCATCACTTCATTAAATTTATCTCTTTAATAGGGAAAGATGTAAGTGTTAAAAAGGCACAACATTATTTTAGTGGCTTTCCTGAACAAGTCTTCAGCTTAGAGTCAAAGGGGACATTTGCTTTGGTTCAGCTGCCAATCCAAGCCATTGGGTGTTGCCTCAAATATCAGGCAAGTCCTCTGGTGGATATTGAATGTCATCCTCTCAGTTGTTGCGTTTTAATGAACCCCTTGATTCTGCAGCTCAGACCAGCTGTTTGCTGGCCATTTTCAATTTGTATCTGGTCTCCAATCCTCACAGCTCATTTACCCATCAACCCTTTGTAGACTGCAGGCTGCATAAGAAAGAAGCAAAGTCCTGCCCCTAGCACCCTAACCCCCACCCCTGTAAGCCCCCATTTTCCCCTTCCCATTGCTGAAGTAGAGACATAACTAAATCTGAATTCCTCAGTCAGAATCAGTCAGGTGTTGATCAATGCTACATTGGCAAATCAGTTCTCATTCCTACATTTATTCTAATTAACTAGGCAAGGGTTTATTTCAGATTTTTGACAACTGACAGTGGGTCCTACTTGTGTCAGCCGTTTGTCTTTAGATTTCTTGGCTCCACAAACTGCACCAGATGTCAGGAAATACAGAGATTCGGAGATTTGCTAAAATTAGCTCTCTCACAAAACTTTCCAACTGTACGTCGACTTCATGTAAACAACTAAAATTAGCTTTGGGACTATCCAACCATCTCTGTCAATTAATTTTTTTTGCTTCATCAACCACTTTTCAAAACTGGTTTCGAGTTTTTTTTTGCAGACTGCCTTAGCTGCCACTTTCAGTGTAGGCTGATTGTGTGGACAGGTCAGCAGTTAAGTAATAGAGGGAAGAAGCAATCTGGACTCTTGAGCATCTTCTCTCATTCACTGGTGACCTTGTTGATAGGTGGCAAGGTTCCAAACGCTACAACTCTCCACCTCTCGCCTTCCTTTTCCTCCTATAAGCTGCTTCTTAAAACCTTCAGTCATCTTCAGTCTAGTCACCTTCAGTCACATTCAGTTGAGTCATCTGCAGTCTTAAAATCTCCTCATGTAAGCTCAGTGTCAAATTTTGTCAGATTATGCTGGTAATGATGATGGAACAATAATAGCAAGCATCAAGTCAAAGCCAATGGCTGTGCTTGTTTGACATTATATTGCAAGCTGCGTCATAACTTGTCAATTGTTTGTCTAATTCAAGGATTAGATTGTCTGCTTTTCGATGATATTCCCCCCATCAAGTGCTTGATACCCCTGTCCTACACCTCCAACACCCCCACCCTACTCCCATCCACTCTTATCTGTTAATGACTTTAAGAATGTCAATGGTCAAGACATCATGAATATGGGGCAATTTTTGTAGTCCAACTTGTCCTTTCCTACCTGTTATTTTTGCACATTGATGCTCCTTATCATGTAACTCACAAGTTATTGGAATGTGTGCGCATTAGGATATCGGAACAGAAGGAGGCCATTCAGCCTCTCCAGAAATTGCTACCATTAATTAGATTTTAGCCGGTCTCTATCATGACCCCATTTAGCAGGTCTCTATCACTACCCCATTTAACCATCCCAATTCCATATCCCGAGATGAATAAATCCAGCAGTCTCAATGTTAAAACCATGTGTGACAGTGTCCACTTACCTTTTGGAGAATACACTAGATTTTGGCTACCCTTTGTGTGAGAAACGACTTCCTGATTTCTCTCTCAAATGGCTTATCTCTTACTATCTGCCAAGGTGGGGCTGTATCTCTTCAACAACGCAAAGTTTGATTATTGTAAAGGCACAAAGTTCAAGTTAGAATTCAATTGTTTCATAATCAGAATAGATTGTGCAAGTCAACTACTGACTGCACATAAAAAACTGTATATGAAGTGTTGTGGATTTATCAGCATTTGTTGTTCCTAAGTGGATCTGATATCTGTAATGCTAGACAGGATCATTTTCACTGTCTCAAATGTATCCTAGGTAAAAATTGCCACTACTACCACACTCACTCCAGTTACAGCCTCCGCCCCCACTCCCAGCTCCACACCTACACCAGGTCCTAGCTCCCAGCCCTGCAGAGTTTTCACCATCCCCCAGACCTCTCCCTCACTGAGGACGAACGATCAGTCCTCAGCAAAGGCCTCACCTTTATTCCCCCTCCATCCACACATCAATGAATTTAACACACGTCATGACGTCGATCACTTCTTCTGCCGCCTCCACCTCCGAGCTTACTTTTACAATCAAGACTCCTGCCCACCTTCCGAGGACCCCTATGCACGCCTCCAGCACACTCCATCCACCTGGACACCCCGTGCTGGCCTATTACCCACCCTCGATCTCTTCATTTCCAACTGCAGCCGGGACATTAATCGCCTCAACCTATCTACCCCACTCCCTCAATCCAAACTCCCAACCTCAAACACGCAGCCGTCCACTCCCTCTGCTCCAATCCCAACCTCACCATCAAACCAGCAGATAAAGGGGGTGCGGTGGTAGTTTGGCACACTGACCTCTACGCTGCTGAAGCCAGATGCCAACTCGAACACACCTCCTCCTACTGCCCCCTCGACCATGACCCCACCCCCCCATTCACCAAACCATCATCTCTCAGACCATATAGAACCTCATCACCTCAGGAGATCTCCCACCCACAGCTTCCAACCTCATAATCCAGGAACCCTGCACTGCCTGGTTCTACCTCCTTCCCAAGATTCTCAAGCCTGACCCATTGGCCGACCCATTGTCTCAGCATGATCCTGCCCCACTGAACTCATCTCTACCTACCTTGACACTGTCCTATACCCCCCTAGTCCAGGAACTCCCCACATACGTTCGAGACACCACCCATGCCCTCCACCTCCTCCAAGACATCCATTTCTCCGGCCCCCAATGCCTCACCTTCACTATGGATATCCAATCTCTCTACACCTCCATCCACCATGACCAGGACCTCCAAGCACTCCCTTTCTTCCTCTCCCGACGTCCCCAACAGTACCCTTCCACCGACACTCTCATTCATTTGGCTGAACTGGTCCTCACCCTTAACAATTTCTCCTTCGAATCCTCCCACTTCCTCCAGACCAAAGGGGTAGCCATGGGCACCCATATGGGCCCCAGCTATGCCTCTCTCTTTGTTGGCTACGTAGAACAGTCCATCTACTGTAGTTACACCTGCACCTCTCCCCACCTCTTCCTCCGCTACATTGATGACTGCATTGGCGCCACCTTGTGCTTCCGCGAGGACGTTGAACAGTTCATCAACTTCACCAACACATTCCACCCTGACCTTAAATTCACCTGGACCATCTCTGACACCTCCCTCCCCTTCCTGGATGTCTCCATCTCCATTAATGATGACCGACTTAACACTGGCATTTTCTACAAACACACTGACTCCCACAGCTACCTGGATTACGCCTCAGCCCACCTACCTCCTGCAAAAATGCCATCCCGTATTCCCAATTCCTCCGCCTCTGCCGGATCTGTTCCCAGGAGGACCAGTTCCACCACAGAACACACCAGATGGCCTCCTTCTTTAGAGACCGCAATTTCCCTTCCCACGTGGTTAAAGATGCCCTCCAACGCATCTCGTCCACATCCCGCACCTCTGCCCTCAGACCCCATCCCTCCAACCGTAACAAGGACAGAACCCCCCCGGTAATCACCCTCCACCCTACCAACCTTCGCATAAACCAAATCATCCGCCGACATTTCCGCCACCTCCAAACAGACCCCACCACAAGGGATATATTTCCCTCCCCACCCATTTCCGCCTTCCACAAAGACCGTTCCCTCCGTGACTACCTGGTCAGGTCCATGCCTCCCAACAACCCACCCTCCCATCCTGGCACCCTCCCATGCCACTGCAGGAATTGCAAAACCTGCGCCCACACCTCCTCCCTCACCTCCATCCAAGGCCCCAAAGGAGCCTTCCACATCCATCAAAGTTTTACCGGCACATCCACCAATATCATTTATTGTATCCGTTGCTCCCAATGCGGTCTCCTCTACAATGGGGAGACTGGACACCTCCTAGCAGAGTGCTTTAGGGAACATCTCCGAGACACCCACACCAATCAACCTCACCACCCAAAATTTCAACTCCCCCTGCCATTCTGTCGAGGACATGCATGTCCTGGGCCTCCTCCATCACCACTCCCTCACCATACGACGCCTGGTGGAAGAACGCCTCATCTTCCACCTCAGAACTCTTCAACCCCAGGGCATCAATACAGACTTCACCAGTTTCCTCATTTCCCCTTTCCTCCACCTCACCCCAGTTCCAAACTTCCAGCTCAGCACTGTCCCCATGACCTGTCCTACCTGCCCATCTTTCTTTCCACCTATCCAATCCACCCTCCTCTCTGACCTATCACCTTCATCCTCACCCCCATTCATCTATTGTACACTATGCTACTTTCTCCCCACCCCCATCCCCCTCTCATTTATCTCTCCACTCTGAGATAGCGCTTTTGCCTGAAACGTCGATTTTCCTGCTTCTCGCTTGCTGTCTGACCAGCTGTGCTTTTCCAGCACTTCTCTAATATAGACTCAAATGTATCCTAGTCATCTTTGGTGTGACAGTGGTTCTGCTAATTCCATAAGCATACACTCATTACTTGAAAGAAGGAAGTGAATGTACTCTAACCAAATCTGCAGACAACAGAAATATTGGTGGAAAGTTGTGAAGGGGCTCCAATAATTTTACACAGAGATATTGTTGGGCTAAGTAAGTGGGCAAAGTGTTGGCAAATGGAATATAATGTGAGAAATGTGAAGGGAAAACTTAAGAACAGATTATTATTTAAATAGAGAAAAACTGCAAAAAGCTGCAATACAAAGGGACGAGGGGAGACTTGTGCATGAAACACAGAAAGTTAGTACACAGGTTCAGCAGGTAATTGGGAAGGCTAATGGAATGTTGAATTTTATTTCAAGAGAATTGGAGTCAAAGTGTAAGGGAAGTGTGACTGCAACTGTACGAGATGCTGGTGAGATCGCACCTGGAGTAGTGTGAGCGGTTTTGGTTCCCTTATCCATGGCAAGATGTTATTTCTTTGAAAGAAGGTTTACTAGGATGATCCTCATCACGGAGGGATTGTCTTCTGAGGAAAGGTTAAGCAGATTGAGACTTTATTCCTTGAAGTTTAGAAGAATGAGAGGTGACCTCATTCAAAAATATAAGATACTTAAGCGGCTTGACTGGGTAAATACGGAGAGGATATTTCCCCTCATGGGAGAGGCTGCAAGCAGAAGACTCAGAATCAAGGGACACCAATTTAAGACAGAGATGAGGAGGAATTTCTTCTCTCAGAGGTTGACAGTCTTGGGAAATCCTTGCCACAGAGAGCTGTGAGGGCAACGTCCTTGTGTATATTTAAGGCTGAAATACCTTCTTGATCAGTGGAGGCGTCAAAGAATATAGGGAAAAGGCAGGAAATTGGACATGAGGAATGTTGGATCAGCCATGATCCCACTGACTGGTAGAGCAGGTCTGACGGGCTGAACAACCCTATTCCTGTTCCTAATTTTTATGGTCTTTTTTCAAACTTATTACTCACTCATACTCAACCAATTATATCTGTTCTGACTCAGCGATGTTCACTAGGTAGATGACAGGTGTATTTGCACTGGGTCATGACCACCTGGACTAACATCTGGCCACTTCAAGGACACTTACAAGCTAGATATGAATATGGTTGACATCTGCACATGTCCCTGACAGCCTCGACCTCTGGAGATGGACTGTTTGGAGGGTCATCAAGAGAAGGAAGGAGAAAAGTAAACGCCAGCTGGCAGAGATGAAGACACAGAGCAAACTAACACCAATGACCGTTCAGAGCACTGTCTTCAGCTGCAGCTAGGGCAGCATAGACTCCCACACTAGACTGTGTGTAACACAGACTCCCATACCAGAGTGTGTGCAGCAGAGACTCCCATACCAAAGTATGTGTCGTACAGACTCCCATATCAGAGTGTACAAAGTTAAAAATCACACAACACCAGGTTATAGTCCAACAGGTTTAATTGGAAGCACACTAGCTTTCGGAGCGCCGCTCCTACATCAGATGATAGTGGAGGGCTCGATCGTAACACAGAATTTATAGCAAAAATTTACAGTGTGATGTAACTGAAATTATACATTGAAAAATTGATTGTCTGTTAAGGCTTTCATCTGTTAGAATACAGTGATAGTTTCACTTCTTTCATGTGTAAATCACAAAACCTTTTTTTTAAAAGTTGCGTTCTCGGGTTAGCTGTTAACAATGGTGATAGCTAGACAATATGTTGAAAGTTCTGGATTAGTGGTGCTGGAAGAGCACAGCAGTTCAGGCAGCATCCAAGTAGCTTCGAAGCTCCTTGGATGCTGCATGAACTGCTGTGCTCTTCCAGCACCACCAATCCAGAATCTGGTTTCCAGCCTCTGTAGTCATTGTTTTTACCTCGTTGATTTTAACCCTACTGCGAATCCTCTTGCAAGGATGTCTGCCTTGAAGAAGTTTTCCTCCTCTCTCTACAACAATATGTTGAAGGAGTTAGCCCCCTGTGTTCATTGTCAATGATCTGATGTTTAGATTGATTCTAATCTAAAAAATGAGGTAACAGTTTTACATAAATTCATGCAGTTTTTGAGCATAGAGTTCTACGTGAATGTATGCAGTTTTTGAGCAAAGTACACTGTAACTCTGCAAGTACAAATTCACCCCACAAAATATATGTGTGCATGTAGGTCTTTGTCTGTGTGTGTGTGTGTGTGTGTGTGTCTGTCTGGGGTGGGGGTTGTGAGTGTGAGAAAGTGTGTGTGTGTGTGTAGTGAGTGCAGAGTGTCTTAAGTCTGTGAGGGAGTGCATGTGTGAGTGCGGGAGTGTGTGTGTCTATAAGGGTGTGTGTGGGTGTCTGTGTGCGCGTCTGTGTGTACTTGTATCCATGTGTAGAGAGCAAGAGTGAGGGTGTGTGTGTGTAGGAATATCTGTGAGTGTGTGTGTAGTGCAATGGTGATCACCTGTAATTTGACATGAACCCAAGGTCCCGGGTTGAGGCCCTCCCTATGGGTACCAAACTTAGCTATCGGCCTCTGCTCGGCCACTTTTCTCTGCTGCCTGTCCCAAAGTCCACCTTGGAGGATGGTCACCCGAAGGTCCAAGGCTGAATGTCCCGGACCACTGAAGTATTCCCCAACTGGGAGGGAACCCTCCTATCTGTTGACAACAATCAACACACAAGAGGGTTCCCTTCCAGTTGGGGAACACCTCAGTGGTCCAGGACATTCAGCCTCAGACCTTCGGGTAACAACAATCAACAGACAGGGAGGTTCCCGTATCAGAGTGTGTGCAGCAGGGACTCCAATATCAGAATGTGTGCAGCACAGACTCCCATATCAAAGTTTGTGAAGCAGGGGCTCCCATATCAAAATGTTTGCAGCACAGACTCCCATATCAGAGTGCGTGCACATAGACTCCCATGTCAGAGTGTGTGCAGCAAAGACTCCCATACCAGAGTGTTTGTAGCACAGACTCCCATACCAGAGTATGTGTCGTACAGACTCCCATATCAGAGTGTGTGCAGCATAGATTCCCATTCCAGAGTGTGTGTAGCACAGACTCTCATACCAGAGTGTGTGTCGTACAGACTCCCATACCAGAGTGTGTGTCGTACAGACTCCCATATCAGAGTGTGTGCAGCTGTGACTCCCATACCAGAGTGTGTGCAGCAGGGACTCCCATATCAGAGTGTGTGCAGCACAGACTCCCATTCCAGAGTGTGTGTAGCACAGACTCCCATATCAGAGTGCGTGCAGCATAGATTCCCATACCAGAGTGTGTGTAATACAGACTCCCATACAAGAGTGTGTGTAGCACAGACTCTCATATCAGAGTGTGTGCAGCATAGATTCCCATTCCAGAGTGTGTGCAGCACAGACTCTCATACCAGAGTGTGTGTCGTACAGACTCCCATATCAGAGTGTGTGCAGCTGTGACTCCCATATCAGAGTGTGTGCAGCACAGACTCCCATAACAGAGTGTGTGTAGCACAGACTCCCATACCAGAGTGTGTGTCGTACAGACTCCCATATCAGAGTGTGTGTAGCACAGACTCCCATATCAGAGTGTGTGCAGCATAGATTCTCATTCCAGAGTGTGTGCAGCACAGACTCCCACACTAGACTGTGTGTAACACAGACTCCCATACCAGAGTGTGTGCAGCATAGACTCCCATATCAGAGTGTGTGCAGCACAGACTCCCATATCAGAGTGTGTGCAGCAGGGACTTCCATACCAGAGTATGTGTCGTACAGACTCCCATATCAGAGTGCACAAAGTTAAAAATCACACAACACCAGGTTATAGTCCAACAGGTTTAATTGGAAGCACGCTAGCTTTCGGAGCTCCGCTCCTACATCAGGTGATAGTGGAGGGCTCGATCGTAACACAGAATTTATAGCAAAAATTTACAGTGTGATGTAACTGAAATTATACATTGAAAAATTGACTGTCTGTTAAGCCTTTCATCTGTTAGAATACAGTGATAGTTTCACTTCTTTAATGTGTAAATCACAAAACCTTTTTTTTAAAAGTTGCATTCTTGGGTTAGCTGTTAACAATGGTGATAGCTAGACAATATGTTGAAGGTGTTAGCCCCCTGTGTTCTCTGTCTATGACCTGATGTTTAGATTGATTCTAATCTAAAAAGTGAGGTAACAGAGTTTTACATAAATTTATGCAGTTTTTGAGCTCAGAGTTCTACATGAATGTATGCAGTTTTTGAGCAAAGTACAATGTAACTCTGCAAGTACAAATTCACCCCACAAAATGTATGTGTGCATATGGGTCTTTGTCTGTCTGTGTGTGTCTGTCTGTCTGGGGTGGGGGTTGTGAGTGTGTGAAAGTGTGTGTGTGTGTGTGTGTAGTGAGTGCAGAGTGTCTTAAGTCTGTGAGGGGGTGCATGTGTGAGTGTGGGAGTGTGTGTGTCTATAAGGGTGTGTGTGGGTGTCTGTGTGCGCGTCTGTGTGTACCTGTGTCCATGTGTAGAGAGCGAGAGTGAGAGTGTGTGTGTAGGAATATCTGTGTGTGTGTGTGTGTGTAGTGCAATGGTGATCACCTGTAATGTGACATGAACTCAAAGTCCCGGTTGAGGCCCTCTCTGAAGTCCACCTTGGAGGATGGTCACCCGAAGGTCCGAGGCTGAATGTCCCGGACCACTGAAGTATTCCCCAACTGGAAGGGATCCCTCCTGTCTGTTGACAACAATCAACACACAAGAAGGTTCCCTTCCAGTTGGGGAAAGCTTCAGTGGTCCAGGACATTCAGCCTCAGACCTTCGGGTAACAACAATCAACAGACAGGAGGGTTCCCATATCAGAGTGTGTGCAGCAGGGACTCCAATATCAGAGTGTGTGCAGCAGGGACTCCAATATCAGAGTGTGTGCAGCATAGTCTCCCATATCAAAGTGTGTGCAGCACAGACTCCCATATCAAAGTGTGTGCAGCAGGGACTCCAATATCAGAGTGTGTGCAGCACAGACTCCCATATCAGAGTGTGTGTGGCACAGACTCCCATATCAGAGTACGTGCACATAGACTCCCATATCAGAGTGTGTGCAGCATAGGCTCCCATACCAGAGCGTGTGTAGCATAGACTCCCATATCAGAGTGTGTGCAGCATAGACTCCCATATCAGAGTGTGTGCAGCACAGACTCCCATATCAGAGTGTGTGCAGCAGGGACTTCCATACCAGAGTATGTGTCGTACAGACTCCCATATCAGAGTGCACAAAGTTAAAAATCACACAACACCAGGTTATAGTCCAACAGGTTTAATTGGAAGCACGCTAGCTTTCGGAGCTCCGCTCCTACATCAGGTGATAGTGGAGGGCTCGATCGTAACACAGAATTTATAGCAAAAATTTACAGTGTGATGTAACTGAAATTATACATTGAAAAATTGACTGTCTGTTAAGCCTTTCATCTGTTAGAATACAGTGATAGTTTCACTTCTTTAATGTGTAAATCACAAAACCTTTTTTTTAAAAGTTGCATTCTTGGGTTAGCTGTTAACAATGGTGATAGCTAGACAATATGTTGAAGGTGTTAGCCCCCTGTGTTCTCTGTCTATGACCTGATGTTTAGATTGATTCTAATCTAAAAAGTGAGGTAACAGAGTTTTACATAAATTTATGCAGTTTTTGAGCTCAGAGTTCTACATGAATGTATGCAGTTTTTGAGCAAAGTACAATGTAACTCTGCAAGTACAAATTCACCCCACAAAATGTATGTGTGCATATGGGTCTTTGTCTGTCTGTGTGTGTCTGTCTGTCTGGGGTGGGGGTTGTGAGTGTGTGAAAGTGTGTGTGTGTGTGTGTGTGTGTAGTGAGCGCAGAGTGTCTTAAGTCTGTGAGGGGGTGCATGTGTGAGTGTGGGAGTGTGTGTGTCTATAAGGGTGTGTGTGGGTGTCTGTGTGCGCGTCTGTGTGTACCTGTGTCCATGTGTAGAGAGCGAGAGTGAGAGTGTGTGTGTAGGAATATCTGTGTGTGTGTGTGTGTGTGTAGTGCAATGGTGATCACCTGTAATGTGACATGAACTCAAAGTCCCGGTTGAGGCCCTCTCTGAAGTCCACCTTGGAGGATGGTCACCCGAAGGTCCGAGGCTGAATGTCCCGGACCACTGAAGTATTCCCCAACTGGAAGGGATCCCTCCTGTCTGTTGACAACAATCAACACACAAGAAGGTTCCCTTCCAGTTGGGGAAAGCTTCAGTGGTCCAGGACATTCAGCCTCAGACCTTCGGGTAACAACAATCAACAGACAGGAGGGTTCCCATATCAGAGTGTGTGCAGCAGGGACTCCAATATCAGAGTGTGTGCAGCAGGGACTCCAATATCAGAGTGTGTGCAGCATAGTCTCCCATATCAAAGTGTGTGCAGCACAGACTCCCATATCAAAGTGTGTGCAGCAGGGACTCCAATATCAGAGTGTGTGCAGCACAGACTCCCATATCAGAGTGTGTGTGGCACAGACTCCCATATCAGAGTACGTGCACATAGACTCCCATATCAGAGTGTGTGCAGCATAGGCTCCCATACCAGAGCGTGTGTAGCATAGACTCCCATATCAGAGTGTGTGCAGCATAGACTCCCATACCAGAGCGTGTGTAGCATAGACTCCCATATCAGAGTGGGTGCAGCATAGACTCCCATATCAGAGTGTGTGCAGCACAGACTCCCATATCAGAGTGTGTGCAGCACAGACTCCCATATCAAAGTGTGTGCAGCATAGACTCCCATATCAGAGTGTGTGTGACACAGACTCCCATATCAGAGTACGTGCACATAGACTCCCATATCAGAGTGTGTGCAGCATAGACTCCCATATCAGAGTGTGTGCAGCATAGACTCCCATATCAGAGTGTGTGTAGCATAGACTCCCATATCAGAGTGTGTGCAGCATAGACTCCCGTATCAGAGTGTGTGCAGCATAGACTCCCATATCAGAGTGTGTGTAGCATAGACTCCCATATCAGAGTGTGTGCAGCATAGACTCCCATATCAGAGTGTGTGCAGCATAGACTCCCATATCAGAGTGTGTGCAGCACAGACTCCCACACTAGACTGTGTGTAACACAGACTCCCATATCAGAGTGTGTGTAGCATAGACTCCCATATCAGAGTGTGTGCAGCACAGACTCCCATATCAGAGTGTGTGCAGCAGAGACTCCCATATCAGAGTGTGTGCAGCACGGACTCCCATATCAGAGTGTGTGCAGCACAGACTCCCATATCAGAGTGTGTGTGGCACAGACTCCCACACTAGACTGTGTGTAACACAGACTCCCATATCAGAGTGTGTGTAACATAGACTCCCATATCAGAGTGTGTGCAGCACAGACTCCCATATCAGAGTGTGTGCAGCAGAGACTCCCATATCAGAGTGTGTGTAGCATAGACTCCCATATCAGAGTGTGTGCAGCACAGACTCCCATACCACAGTGTGTGCAGCACAGACTCCCATATCAGAGTGTGTGCAGCAGGGACTCCCATATCAGAGTGTGTGCAGCACAGACTCCCATATCAGAGTGTGTGCAGCATAGTCTCCCATATCAGAGTGCGTGCACATTGACTCCCATAACAGAGTGTGTGCAGCACAGACTCCCATACCAGAGTGTGTGTAGCATAGACTCCCATAGCAGAGTGTGTGCAGCACAGATTCCCGTACCAGAATGTGTGCAGCAGGGACTCCCATACCAGAGTGTGTGCAGCATAGACTCCCATACCAGAGTGTGTGCAGCATAGACTCCCATACCAGAGTGTATGTTACTGGGGTTACTATACCTCACCCTGAGCCACATCAAGAGACAGAGACTCATTGAGTTCTAGAGATGTATAGTACAGAATCAAACCCTTCAGTCCAACACATTCACACTGACCCAGGTATCCTAAATTAATCTAGTCCCATTTGTCAACACTTGGCCTATATCCCTATAATCTTTTCCTATTCATATTCCCATCCAAGTACCTTCTAAATGTTGTCATTGTGCCAGCCTCCACAACTTTTTCTGGAAGCTCATTTAGAACACACATCATCCTCTGCGTGAAAATCTTGTCCTTAGGTCCCTTTTAAATCTTTCACCTCTCATCCTAAACCTTTTCTCTATAGTTCTGTACTCCCCCACCCCAGGGAAAAGACCTTGTCTATTTACTCTATCCATGCCCCTCATGATTTTATAAACCTCTGTAACCTCATTCTCCGATGCTTCAAGGGAACAGTTTATTCAGCCTCTCCCTGTAGCTCAAATCCTCCAACCCTGGCAACATCCTTGTAACCTTTTCTGAACCTTTTCACATTTTACAACATCCTGCCTCTCCAATGTCCTATACAGTTGCAACATGACCTCCCAACTCCTATACTCAGTGCTCTGACCAATAAAGGAAAGCATGCCAAACACCTACTTGACTATCCTACCTACGTGAAACTCTACTTTCAAGGAACTATAAACCTGCACTCCAAGGTCTCTTTGTTCAGCAACACTCCCCAGGACGTTGCCAATAAGTGTATAAGTCCTGTCCTGATTTGCCTTTGAAAATGCAGCACCTCACTTGAACTACATTAAGCTCCATCTGCCACTCCTCAACCCATTGACCCATCTGATCAAGATCCCGTTGTACTCTGAGGTAACCTTCTTCACTGAGTATTACACCTCCAAATTTGATATCATTTGCAAACCTACTAACTATACCTCTTATGTTCACATTCAAATTATTTAGATAAATGACAAAAGCAGAGGACCCCACCACTGATTCTTGTGGCACACCACTGATCACAGGCCTCCAGTCTGAAAAGCAACCCTCCACCACCACCCTCTATATTCTACCTTCGAGCCAGTTCTGTGTCCAAAAGAATGGGTTCTCCATGAGATCTAACCTTGCTAACCTGTCTCCCATGGGGAACCCTGTTGAACCCCTTACTGAAATCCATATAGATCACATCCACTGCCCTGCTCTCATCAACCCTCTTCATTACTTCTTCAAAAAAACTGAATCAAGTTAGTGAGATATGATTTCCCAAGCACATGTTCATCACCAAGTTGGGCACCATGGTGCAAACCATTAACTCATGGGATGGAAGGCAGCCAGGATTATTATGGGTTGATTGTAACAATAATTCATCTTTACAGTCTGGTGCTCATCTACTTTGCATTTGCCTTTTTATTGGCTCTCCTTTGAAGGTCAATTAACAGTCTAACTGGTTACAGGTTTGCTTTATTACAAGGCAGTGGAGAGTAGATAACAAATCAAAAACAGAAACTGCTGGAGAAATTCAGAAGGTCCAGCAGAATCTGTGATGGAAGAAAAACAGATTTAATGGTTTGAGTCCAGTGACCCTTCCTCGGAATTCCATACCTACCAAATCCGACGGGTTTCTCCCTCATTTTCTGTTTCTTCTTCAGATCTCCAGCATTTCGCTTTTATTTTGGTGGAGTAGATGTTTGCTTTTCAGCCACTTGGAGAATTTCAGAATGTATCAATACTGGGGAAGAGGACAAAGACACCTGACAGTATTAAGGTTTATTATTGAGCCTCCTGTCACTGAATTGTAGGATTAAACGGATAACTGATAGATGTTAAATTTGGTGTTTTCGATTGGTTTGCCAATAAATAAACAGTGCGGAAGTAAATATGATGTTGCATTCTTCCAGTCCTTATCTGTCAGCACATTTCTTTTACCTTTCTTCATTTCAACATGCACATTCTATCTGCCCTTGTCAGAGGGAGGCAGATCCCCACTGCCCCTCGTGATTGGTCACTCTGGCAGTCAATCAAATATATTTGCAGAATTCATCATAGAAAACATTTTTTTTTGGTTCGGGTGAGAGCCCTGAACAATTTTAATTTTGGAAATAAAAATTCAGTAACAAAAGTTGTTTGAAATTTTACATCTTAGAATTTGACTACCTCAAATGCGAGAGCTTTGATTTGGTTCCATCCAATAAACCAAGCATCCTATAATCCACATTTTTTATTGATAAGAAATTCTTCAGTTTTGTCATGAGAGAAACAAAGTTAATCTTTTCTATTTAATTGCTTTAACTCTTTACTTATTTCAAGGCTCCTTGAAGTATTGGCTTGACGTGACTGCTTTGAGTAGTGGCTGTTCTGTTTGGTTTTTATTTTAAATAGTTCATTCCTCTCCTGTGACTATGCTGCATGTTGTTATTTTCTAATTTAAGGTGTGGAGCTGTGGATATTATTGGGGTCAGAGGATCACGTTGTAAGATGGCACCAGACGCCCCCTTCTCTCTCGGGAACAACCCCTCCCAGGCCTATGTGTCTCTCTCAATGATACAGTCACCAGTGACACAGAAGCCAATAGACTCTCGAGCACCTGAGCTCTTCACTATTCTACAGCAAGCGAAGTGTGTTTGAGTATAATTAAACAGCTATAGTTGCCAATGATTCAACCCCTTTAGCGTGCAAACAGATTGTCTGAAAACAACAACAGAAGTCTAATATACCATGTGTGTCACCTCCAGGTATCAACTCTCTTGCTGTCCTAATTACTTTACATTTTCTAGAGGCAGTAGGTCTTTCTCAGCTGAAACAGACCCCACCACAGGTATTAAAATACACAGCCAATGTCAAATGCCCCGTTCTCTTGCCATAGTCTGCAGTTAGAAATAGAAGCCAGTTCGACCTTGCTCTTGTATCACAGAGATGTGTGCCTTCATGGTTCTGTCAAGCTGTTACAGGATCTATTGGCTCCTTTCCTGTCTGGCAATTGATGAAGAAGAGCAGCAGGTGAAAATGTAAAATTTTGGAGACCAATATAGTGTTAATCATTTCGATAATAAAGAAAGACTTGCCTTCAGCTAGCACCCAGCAGAACCTCAGGGCATCCCAGAGTGCTTTGCCACCAATGGAGTACTTTTGGCAAGAAGGGACAGTTGTGATGTCGGAAACAGAGCAGCCAATTTGCACACAGCAAGCTCCTGCAAACTGTGGTGTGATAATGAGCAGATCAGATGTTCTCCGTGTGGTGTTGTTTGAGGGGTACTGCGGAGACATCCCTCACCCATTTTTAAAAATAGTTGCATGGTACCATTTATTTCTAGCTAGATGGGGCTGCAGTTTAATGACTTGTCCAAAAGACAGTACTCTGACAGTGAGGCTGTAGAAGTGTTGCTCAAGTATATGAGGTTAATTCTGCAGTGTAGGGTTTGAACCCACAACCACAGACTCAGAGGCCCAAGTTACTTAATGGGTCTCAACTGCCAGTGCAAAGTAAAATTTCCGACTGAAATGACAATGACGGTTATGTTTCATTTTCCTTTTTTCTCTTAATCCACATCATTTCGAAGGCTGATGGACATCCGGTACCACACTGACTGAGCATCAATAGGAGAGACGGCCATCATAATAATGTCAATGGATGAGATTGGAGACGCAGGTTCAAATCCCAGCAATGGCAGCTGGTGGAAATTAAATACAATTCATCAACTTTTGGAATTGAAAGCTCATCTCAGTAATATTGATCATGAAAGAATTAAAATGCCTCAATTTAGTTGATTCATTGATTAAAGTCCAATTAATGAATGTCAATGATGGTTCATTAATGTATTTCCTGATCCACTCTGACCTGCATGTGACCCCAGACCCACAAATGCTGGCCTTGCCAGTAACATCCACATCTGAGAAAGAATCAATAAAAAAATCAAAAACCTGAGATTAGGAGCTAAGGCCAAATATTTCCATTGTTGCATTTAATTATTTGCATTCATTTCAATGAAATGGAAGGTTCTTGGCTCAAAAGCAGGAAACCACATCCTGAGCATCATCAGTGCAGGCCATCATAGCAGGATAAGGTTTGTGTTAGATCGACATCCAGCCAGATACCATGACCATCAGGAATGCTGTGACTTGTGTTAGGCCCAGTCATAACATCTCTTCCTCTGTTGGTAGTTGAGCTTGTGCCCAGTCTGGGAATTGAGCACGTAATGGGTGGGAAAGGAAGCAAGGGATGATGTTTTGCACTATAAATGAAAAAAAAGTGTAATGAGCAGCAGTTTGAAATTGCCCCAAGTCGAATCAGTCTTGAGCAGCACTTTAATGTGGCACTGAGGGACAAGATGTTGTGTTATGTTTCTCTGTTAGGACATAATGTACAAACTGAGAGACATCACCACCGTATCATTCATTCCTAATGAAGAGATTATGCTTGAAATGTCAACTCTCCTGCTCCTCGGATGCTGCCTGACCTGCTGTGCTTTTCCAGCAACACACACTCAACTCTGATCTCCAGCATCTGCAGTCTTCATTTTCTCCGACCACCATGTCATAGCATGGAAACTGAGAGTGCAAGGGTCTGAGATTCCAGCTTCACTGAGACCACTTGAAGCATGACACATCAGTGAAGGCACGCTACCTTTTTAAATGCCGTGGATTAATATTAGCCCAGCCAATGAAATATATCAGAAACTCTAATAAATGTCTGTTGAACCTTTCAATGCCACATTACCCACGTGTAGTTCTTATGTTGAGGGAGCTAACATACACATTGCTGCATCAGGTACAAATACCCTGCTGGAGGGTGAAACTCATATCACAGAGGCAGACCAGTGTTGTGCCTTTGGTGCTACTGCCTTTGGATGAGATGTTATGCTATGGTTCTGCCTGCCCTTTCTAGATCCTGGGGTAATATTTGAAGAAGAGTAGGGTGAGCGCCTTTTTCCTCAATCAGTTTTGATATCCAGCCATTTATTTCAATGCTGCTGATGGAAGCTTGTAATTAGTAATTTGTCGGCCATATTTTCATTCATATTGAAGATATGTCAGTGGACTTTCGAGGCTGAGATCAAGAAAGATCCTGTATGAATGCAGATTCTAACACCAAGGTCAAAGATTGAACATGCTAAAACTCTCTAATACTAGGGGGCATTCATTTAAGGTGAGTGAGGGCAAGTCAAAGGAGACATGAGGGGCAAGTATTTTACACAGAGTGTATAAGAGTCTGGAGCCCACAGCCGGGTGGTGGTGGAGGCAGATATGATAAGGGCAGTTAAGGGTATTTTGGATAAGCACATAAATATGAAAGGAATGGAAGGACCAAGACAGGCAGAAAGGATTAGTTTCATTTGGTTTCATGTTCACCACAACATTGTGGGCTGTGGGGACCGTTCCTGTGCTATACTGGTCTATGTTCTATTTCTCCTCACTCAGTCTATCCCTCTCCCTTAGTGTCAAACATTCATCAAAGGGTCACTATAATTTCCTTAAAGTTATTCCCTCAAGAAATATTGCCATTTGATTTTAAGACTCTCACTCCTATTTGTAAAGGCCTCATCCTTTCTATCCCTGTAAGCATCCCCAGATTTACAATTCTCCAAGGCGTCTGTATTCCTCCAATCCTGCTCCCCTCCACTGTTTGAGTTTTAAGTGCTCTACTATTGGCTGTCATACATTACAAAACAGGCCCTTCAGCCCATCGAGTCTGCACTGACCTATTTACACTAATCCCACTGACCAGTTCTTGGCCCATAGTCTTGAATGTTATGACTTTGTAAACCTTCAGTTACCTGGGTATTAAGTCTGCAGTTTCTTCCCTAAACTCTCCAAGTTGCTAACTCTTTCTCCTTTGTATGATACTGCTTAAAACCTGACTCTGACCAAATATTTGCATTTTGCCTATATCGCTCAGTAGCAAATTTATTTTGATGATCGCTCCTGTGAAGCAGCTTGGGAAATTTCCTTCCTTTAGAGGTTCTATGTAAATGCAAGCTATTGTTGTTTTTGTCATAAAAAGGCTTTTAGGCTATTCTACAGGCTCTGTGATGCAGTAAAAAATGTGTTTGCCTCTCAGTGTAGTAAATTCTTTTGCAAATATATTTCAAAATGAACATAGGTATGCATTGCAATGATTCCAGAATCAGGGCAATAATTAGATGCCCATCCTTAAACTTTCAAAGAAACTTCTTTCAGGATTACTGTGTAATTACTGTGAGCTAATGTAAGTATCTGGGTGAACGAAATATTTTACTCCCACTGGTAGTAGATTCATTTAAAAATTCTGTGGAACGTTTTCGATTAATGGAAACATGATTACAATTGTCTCATTCTAGGGATAAAATATTAAATCCAAGCTGTAATTTGGATTGTCTGATTCTTAGCATTTCTCTCCTAGTTGAAGAGCCAACAAAAAATATCTTGAGTTGAATCTTAACTCTCAAGTTTTTGTTTTGCAATTCCATGACTTCCCATTAGAAACTGTAAATGTGAAAATAATTAGAGTTGAATTTTATCAGAAATCAGCTAAGTGATGGTTTTGGTGAGTATCATGGAGGGTTTTATTGAGTGGACTTCCTCCCACTATCTTCCCAAACTGTTGCGGTTAAATCCACATCAGACACGTGGGAGTTTTTCAATTGGTAGTTGATAAGCGTTCAGGAGTGACACGTTCATGCAAGAATGAAGGGATGGGAATGGCAAGTTTCATGGGCCTTGGATGACCAGAGATATTGTGACCTTGGTCAAAATGAAAAAGGAAGCACTTGTAAGGTCTAGGAGGATGGGAACTGACAAAGTCCTTAACGTATATAAGAAAGTAGGAAAGAACTTAAGCAAGGACTTAGAAGGGCTAAAAGAGGTCATGAAAAGTCATGAGCAAACAGGATTAAGGAGAATCCCAAGCCATTTTATACATACATAAAATGCAAGAGGGTGGCCGGGGAAAGGGTTAGACCACTCAGAGACAAAGGAGGAATGCATATGTGGATCCAGAAAAGTTAGGTGAGGCCTTAAATGAATACTTTGTATCGGTATTCACCAAAGAGGAAGAATTGGTGGAGGATGATCTCAGGGAAGGGAGTGTCGAATTTCTAAGCCAAGTTGCTATTAAAAAGGACGAGGTGTTGTGCGTTATAAAAACATTAAGATAGATAAGTCCCTGGGTCCTGGTGGGCGGAAGGCAAGTGAACAAAGTATTGGAGCATTCACAGAGATCTTGGGATCCTCTTTGACCACAGATGAGATCCCAGAGGACTGGAATGGGATTGTTGTCCCATTGTTTAAGAAGGGTAGCAGGAATAATCCAGAAAATTACAGACCTGTGAGTCTCACATCAGTGATAGGGAAATCATTGGTAAAGGTTTTTAGGGACAGGATTGAGAGGTATTTAGAAACAAATGGACTTATTAGCAATAGACAGCATGGTTTTGTGTAGGGGAGGTTGTGCCTCACTAACTTATTGAGTTTTTGAGAAAGTGACAAAGATGATTGATGAGGGAAAAGTGGTTGATGTAGTCTACATGGACTTCAGTAAAGCCTTTGACAAGGTGCCTCATGACAGACTGGATAGAAAAGGTAAAGTCAGGAGTGGGCTGGCAAGATGGACACAGAACTGGCTCAGTCATAGGAGACAGAGGGTAGTAGGGGAAGGAAGCTTTTCAGAATGGAGGGCTGTGACTACTGGTGTTCCGTGAGGATCAATGCTGGGACCTCTGCTGTTCATGATCTACCTAAATGATTTGGAGGAAAACTTGGCTAGTCCAATTACTAAGTTTGCAAACGATACAAAGATTGATGGAGTTGCTGATAATGTTGACGCTTATCAGAGGATACAGCAGGATATAGATCAGTTGAAGGCATGGGCAAAAAAAAAGCAGATAGAGGTTGATCGAGACAACTGTGAGGTTATGAATTTTGGAAGGTCAAATACAGGTGGAAATAATACAGCGAATGGCAGAACTATTAGGAGCATTGAAATGCAGAGGGATCTGAGTGTGCAGGTCCACAGATCACTGAAGGTGGCAGCACAGGTAGATATGGTAGTAAAAAAGGCTTATGGCACAATGACATTCATTGGAAGGGGCTTTGAGTATAAGGATAAGCAAATTATGCTGCAGCTTTATCAAATTTTAGTTAGGCCACCCCTGGAATATTGAGTACAGTTCTGGTCACCACACTACCAGGAGAATGTGGTTGCATTGGAGAAGGTACAGCAAAGGTTTACCAGGATGTTGCTTGGTATGAGAGATTTTAGCTATGAAGAAAGGTTGGATAGACTAGGTTAGTTTTCACTGAAACGCAGGAGGTTGGTGGGTGCGACCTGATAGAACTTTATGAGATTGTGAATGGCATGGATAGAGTGGAAAGTATCAGGCTTTTTTTTCCCAGGGTGGAGGGATCACTTACAAGGGACACAGGTTCAAGGTGCTGTGGGGAGGGGACGAATGTTACAAAGAGATGTGCGAGGCACGTTTTTCACACAAAGGATGGTGAGTGCCAGAGGAGGTGGGAGAAGCAGACACAATAGCAGCATTCAAGAAACACCTGGACAAATACATAAATAGGAAGGGAATAGAGGGATACGGATCCTGTAAGTGAAGACAGTTTTAGTATGGAAAGGTAAAATGTGTCGGTGCAGGCTTGGAGGACTGAAGGGCCTGTGCCTGTGCGGTATTGTTCTTTGCTCTTTAACTCATTTAATTACCAATACACCCGCTAAACTGCACGGTTGCCCCAAGAATCTGTGCCCAGCAATCAGCAAGCTGACAGCGGTCACTTCCACTTCTGAAAGTCACTACAACACATGTACCTTGGAGGCTGTGTTGTATGACTCTATGAGTTCTCAGGGCACATGAACAGCACAGCTGACACTTCATTGCACATGCAACTGTCCATTCTTACAGCTGTTCTACTTAAAAACAAAGCCACACAGCTTCAATATCCTTGCATTATCCCATCCTATAACTCTGTCTGCTAGTCTTTCCCCGAAGCCCAGTGCATCCCAACATCTTCTCATTGTTTAGTGTGAGACCATCTCATCTTGGAAAACCTTCATACAATTCAAAGCATTCACTTTTATGTCGCAATAGCAAAACTGAACAAAAAGCAAAGAGATAGAAGCAACTTTTGCCTCTGGGAATAGAAAGAAACTATTATAATTACAATTTTATAATTCACTGCACCCCATTCACATCAATTAGAATTGAGTTTCCCATCTGGTTCATTGCACTGGCTGCTGCAGCAGTCCATCATACAGGATGTAATGTTCTTCCTGCCTCATCTTTCTCCTCAGAAAGAGCGGCATGGTGGCTCAGTGGTTAGCACTGCTGTCTCACAGCACCAGAGACCCGGATTCAATTCCCCCCTCAGGCAATTGTCTGCGTGGGTTTGCTCCGGCTTCCTCTCACAATCCAAAGATGTACAGGTCAGGTGCATTGGCCGTGCTAAATTGTCCATAATGTTAGGTGCATTAGTCAGGGGTGAATGTAGGGGAATGGGTCAGTGTGGACTTGTTGGACTGAAGGGCCTGTTTCCACACTGTGGGGAATCTAATCTAATCTAATTTGCTCTCTCAACTCTTCAGAATCCATCGGATCCCATCTTTGCTTTCTACAATTGTGTAGAGGATGCCATGTTAAGATTATGCAGCAGACTCTATCTGGAGTATACTGAAAAGATTCCCAGACAGATTGATCCAAGCAGTGGCACATTACTCAGCAGAGTAATGATCTCCTCCAGAATACCCTCAATGAAGAATGGGCTGCATTAAATCTACACTCTGCCTCAATCTGGGAGTTGTACAACTGAGTCATGAGCCATGGTTGCAGAGTGTCATCCTTGTCCTCTAGTAACTTGAAGTTTCATGCAATGGCTGCTCATAGAGTCTGCCCTGCCATGTTGGTGACTGGTGTCCAAGAAAGAGCAAGATGACCATTGGAGCAAGCAGTAAACTGGGGTCGCCAGGTAACCATGCTGACTTTCATGTCAGGTGTTGTCAGCACCTAGTTTCTATCCGAAGGGAGGGAAAACGCACAAGAACACATTAGCGAAGCAGGATTAACTAACAATGTATGGAAAGGCTGAAAAATTCAATCTATTCATACTGGGGTTCAGAAGAATAAGAGGCAATCTTATAAAAACATATCAAATTAGAATTGAGTTTCCCGTCTGGTTCATTGCACTGGCTGCTGCAGCAGTCCATCATACAGGATGTAATGTTCTTCCTGCCTCATCTTTCTCCTCAGAAAGAGCGGCATGGTGGCTCAGTGGTTAGCACTGCTGTCTCACAGCACCAGAGACCCGGGTTCAATTCCCGCCTCAGGCGACTGACTGTGTGGAGTTTGCACGTTCTCCCCGTGTCTGCGTGGGTTTCCTCCGGGTGCTCCGGTTTCCTCCCACAGTCCAAAGATGTGCAGGTCAGGTGAGTTGGCCATGCTAAATTGCCCGTAGTGTTAGGTAAGAGGTAGATGTAGATGTAGGGGTATGGGTGGGTTGCGCTTCGGCGGGGCGGTGTGGACTTGTTGGGCCGAAGGGCCTGTTTCCACACTGTAAATAATCTAATCAAATGTCAGGGTAGATTCTTTGCCCCAAGCCAGGATCTAGGGGTTTTTCTTTAATGAGAGTTCATACAGTCAAAAAGTTGTTACATTTTGGAATTGTGGCAGAACTTAGATCTATAAACAGTAAACAGTGAAGTATTTTGATATGCCCTAAGGAACTACAAAGTTGTTAATACGAATAAGTGCCATGTCATATGTATTACTAGCAAAGAGACTCACGCAACAGGTACCTTTAACTTTTGCAATCCAATTCTCCAACTGATAGATACTGTACCTGAAGACCATAGTGTCCATGTACACAGATCTCTGAAAGTTGCCACCCAGGTAAATAGTGCAGTGAAGAAGGCATATGGCGTACTGGCTTTTATTGGTAGAGGAATTGAGTTCCGGAGTCCTGAGGTCATGCTGCAGTTGTATAAGACTCTGGTGCGGCCGCTTCTGGAATATTGTGTGCAGTTTTGGTCGCCATACTATAGGAAGGATGTGGAGGCACTGGAACGGGTGCAGAGGAAGTTTACCAGGATGTTGCCTGGTATGGTAGGAAGATCCTATGAGGAAAGGCTGAGGCACTTGGGGTTGTTTTCTTTGGAGAAAAGAAGGTTTAGGGGTGATTTGATAGAGGTGTACAAGATGATTAGGGGGTTAGATAGGGTTGACAGTGAGAACCTTTTTCCGCGTATGGAGTCAGCTATTACAAGGGGGCATAGCTTTAAATTAAGGGGGGGTAGATATAGGACTGATGTTAGGGGTAGGTTCTTCACTCAGCGAGTCGTAAGATCATGGAATGCCCTGCCAGTAGCAGTAGTGGACTCTCCCTCTTTATGGGTATTTAAGCGGGCATTGGATAGGTATATGGAGGATAGTGGGTTAGTGTAGGTTAGGTGGGCTTTGATCGGCGCAACATCGAGGGCCGAAGGGCCTGTACTGCGCTGTATTGTTCTATGTTCTATGTTCTATGTTCTATAAAATGATCTTCAATGGCACTACATATTCAGCAGATACATTGTTCAGATTTCTGAGGAGAAATCTTTGGCATTGCAGAAGATAACTCAGAGTAACAGCTTACCAAACATTTGTTCATGCAGTCTTGGTGCATGGGACCCTTATATTGAATTGAATTGAACTGAATCTATTGTCACGTGTACCGAGGCACAGTGAAAAGCTTTGTCTTGCGAGCAATACAGGCAGATCACAGAGTTAAGTAGCACAGATAGTAAATAATAGGTAAGCAGCAAAAACAAAAACACAGGTACAGCCGATGTTAAGTTTTTGTGGGTCCATTCAGTATTCTAACAACAGTAGGGTAGAAACCGTTTTGAAACCAGCTGGCGCGTGTGTTCAGCTTCTGTACCTTCTCCGCGAAGGTAGAGGTTGTAGAAAAACATTGCCAGGGTGGGATGGATCTTTGAGAATGCTGGTGGTCTTTCCTTGACAGTGGGCCTGGTAGATGAATTCTATAGATGGGAGGTTGGCCTTTGTGATTGTCCAGACCGAGTTCACCAGTCTCTGTAACCAACTCCGATCTTGAATGGTACAGTTGCCATACCAGGTAGTGATACATCCAGACAGAATGTTCTCCATGGCACACCTATAAAAGTTGGCAAGGGTATTTGCCATCATACTGAATTTCCTCAGCTGCTTGAGGAAGAAGAGACATTGTTGGGCCTTTGTAATCGGTGTGTTCACATGAAGAGTCCAAGAAAACTTATTGTGGGTGACCACTCCCAGGAGCTTGACACTCTCCACTCGTTGCACCTCTGTGCTGTTAATGTGTAGGGGAGCATGAGTAACATCCCACCAAAAGTCAATAACGCCACTGGGCAGTGGGCATTGAGACATGCTGCATGAGCCTTCTTAGACACAGGGATGATGTTGGCCTCCTGAAACAGGCAGGGACAGTGGCCTGCTGCAGGGAGAGGTTAAAGATATCTGAGAAGACCTCTACCAATTGATCTGCGCATGCTCTGAGTGCACTGTCTGGTGCTTCATCTGGTCCCATTGCTTTCCTTGGATTCACATGAAAGAAAACTGACCTGACCTCTGATGCAGTGACTGTTGGGATAGGTTTGTCAGGACTTGTTGGAATAGGTGTTACTTCTCCGCCAAAATTCTGCTCAAAGTGAGCATAGAAGGCATTGAGACGATCTGGGAGGGATGTGTCATCCTCTGCTATCTTGCACTGTCTCTTTTTAGAACCTGTAATGTCATTCAGTCCTTGCCATAGTCACCGGTGTCTGTCTGGGTCTCTAGTTTAGATCAGTATTGGTCCTTGGTTGTCTTAATGGTTCTGCAAAGGTCATACTTGGATTCTTTATATTTAATTGGGTCTCCTGATCTGAAGGCCTCACACCTGGTTTTTAGCAGGTTCTGAATGTCCTGATTCATCCAGGGTTTCCTGTTGGGGAACACCCGGATTGACTTCCTCGGTATGTAGTCCTCCACACACTTGCTGATAAAGTCTGTGACGGTGGTGGCGTACTCATCCAAGGTACCTGCAGGTTGTTTGAACATGGCCCAATCAGCCGATTCCAAACAGCGCCGAAGTTGATCCTCTGCCTCCTCCAACCAGCATTGGACCTGTATCCATGAGGGGGGGTCTCCTGCTTAAGCTTAAGCTTTTGCCTGTAAGCCGGGAGTAGAAACATGGCATTGTGGTCAGAGTTCCCGAAATGAGGGTGGGGGATGGAGTGATAGGCAGTGGTGTAGCAGTGGTCTAAAATGTTCGGGCTCCTAGTGGGCCCCTTAAAAGATGAGACAACTAACTATGATTGAAATGAGCAAAAGACATGTTGCTCAATTCTGCATTGACCAGTCTGTCAAATCTATCAGTGTCCATTCCTTGAACAAAGATTTGGAATTGGAGGCACTGGAGGGACAGAGGGAGAAAAAAGAATGGAGCATGTTTGATAAAATATAGAATGGACTGATGGGAATTGCCAAAAATAAGTACATAGTGCCCTCCGGCAATGACAAAACACAAGGTAGCCATTGAACTACAAAGGCAATTTGTTTCCAAGACAATGTATTAACAATATTTACAATGGAACAAACTGCCAACAAAATAGTCACTGACTCACCATTTGAAATCTTCAAGACTCATCTCTCGATTATTTCCATTTATCAGCCTTTCATTATCAGGACTACAATCTCAGCAGGTTATGTCTGTTTTAACTACCTATATTTATTTTGTAAGAGTATGAATATTAATCTGTGATGCCCACACAACCAGAGCAGAAACATAAGCAGAAGTTGGGAAAGGTACGATATAAATGCAAGGCTTAATTTCTTTTTATGTTCAGAGTGTAATTGTATCAGGTAGTGTTGGTGTGATTTAGTCTCTCTTTGAAGTTGCAGTTATTTTTTCATTACACTTTGATTTTATGAAATTCAAGATGTCGAGTTAAAAAGCAAAATTTATAGTAATTTGAAAAAGCAATGAAGTGGAGGTGGTTGGATCATTGGGCTTTCAGAATACTATCGGCTGACGCTTAGGGACAGAATATTGCAGTACATTCTGTAACACAGAATGACCACAGAAAGAAGGATGCGCTTACAGTGTGATAATTTATAGAAATAATTTAGAATTTATGTAGATATTTTTCATCCTAAATACGATATGGGAATATCTTACTGGTTGGTTTTACCAGTTTTGAATTATGTTATACAAATAGATTTGTATCCATTCTTATTGTTGTAAAATTGGTAACTATGTCAGTGTCACAGATTCAGGGAGGCAGTCACATGAATATTATAAATAGAAGTAAGCCATTTAGCCCCTCAGTCTAAGAACAGAAGCAGTATTCCTCCCATAGGCCAAACATGTGCAGGTTAGGTGAATTGCTAAATTGCCCATAGAGTCCAGGGGTGTGCAGACGAGGTGGATTAGCCATGGGATATGCAGAGTTACAGGGATAGGGGAGGAGAGAGAGTCTGGGTAGGATGCTCTTCAGAGAGTCAGTGTGGACTCGATGGACAAAATGGCCTGCATCCACACTAAAGCTATGATTCTATAGCATATGGCTTCTTTAACATCAAAGAGTTTAATTTCTTCAGGCAGCATAATTTAACAGATTTTGGTAAAATTCTAATGTGCGGTATTTCAATATAGTTACAAATCCATTTCTTTTGAAAACATTGACAACTGTTCAAATACTGCATGGAAGATGTGGGCAGCTACATTAGGAACTGAGCTACCAAAGAAAAGAAACTCCTCATGACTATCGTGAAGTTGATTGCCAAATTCCACTTTGGGAATGCAGCATTCCTTCATTTCTTTCTCCAGTGTTTTCACCCAATTTATGTTACCAATGCACTTTTTAAAAATTCTTTCATTGGATGCAGGTGTTCTGGATAGACCAGTAATTGCTCTTGAGCTGATTGGATTGCCAGGCCATTAGGAATCAGCCACATTACCGTGTACGTGGGGTCACATTAGGCCAAACCAGGTGACATTCCTAGATTCCTTACCCTAAAGCAAAACAGTGAACCACTTGAGTTTTCAATGACAGTCAACAATGGTTACATAGTCAACATTAAGCTTGTTTGTAATTCAAGATTTTTCTACACTGAATTCAAATTTCACTATCTGCTATGGTGGGATTCAAAAACATGTCCACTAAAGCATTAGACCGGGGCTCTGGATTATTAGGCCAGTTCAACACCACCTCTGCCTGAGGGAAGGCAGCAGGGTGCAGATTGGCAGATCACTGTGGTTGACTCTATCTACATCTCTTCCTGAGGCAGGTGTTAAAGTTTGCTGAGTAGAGTAACTGAGAGGGTATTGGGGCTTGAGTGTATTGCAGTCCCTGTGGAAACTGGGACTGGCATGTAACCATGCAGCAGTGGGTTTGTTTAAACCTGATGGAGACTCACCATGGCATTGGGAACACATTGCTCACTTACTTTCTAATAATAAGACAACAGTGCAGAGTCTCCTAGAAATGTGTTGTATTAGAGTATGTTATCCAGGCCACAAGCCAATCATTAATAAACCATTAACAGTAAGAGTGAAAGCTGTGTCCCAGTGGCTAATACTTAGCCCTGTAAATCAGATGTGGGTTCATCTCTTCACTCCTGACAGAAGTCTAGGCTGGTGCTTCAATGTAGAACTTAGGGAGTGTTGCACCAGAGATGCTATCTTTTGGATGACACAAAATTGAGACCCTTCTGTTCTCTTGTGTCCAAAACATCCTTGCTGCTTGTGTGAAGAACAGCAAAAGTGTTATCTCTGGAGCTCTGACAAATATTTATCCTTCACTCAAAACTAAATCTGATGAGCTGAATCATTATCTCATTGATATTTGTGGGCCCCCGCTACTCTCGGTTTGATTGTCACGTTTCCCACCTTCCAATAATATACAATGTACAAAACATCTTGAACTGTAACACACTCTGAGATGTCCTAAGCTCAGGAAAGGCATTTTATAAACACAAACCTTCTTTCTTCAAAGTTTTTTCCATTTCAAAAATTTCCACCCTGTTTTGCACTCCCACCACAGACTCCATTTTTTCTATCTCTGTAATATTTTTCAGTCCCACAACCCTTTAATATCTGAGCGTCTCTGATTTTAATTGCTCCATCAGTAATGGCCATGCCTTCATGTGCTTGGGCCCCAAGTTCTGGAATTCCTTCTTTTATAATTTCAGAACCCACTCCCTCTCTTTCTAACTTAAGATGCTTTTTATTTGGACAAAACCTCCATTTTTTTAATTGAACTATCTCTGTACATGGCTCAATATTAATATTCCTGTAAAATGCCTTGGGGCAATTATGCATTAAAGTTACTATACATTTATAGAGTCTAGCATTGAGGAAAAGATGTCAACTATTTCAGAACAAAGTCAGCAAATTTATAACTTCAGTAATATACAGAGAAGATGGTGGTTTTCATTCCATCTCAATTATCATTCAAAGTTCTTTGATCTCCAAATAAAGGAGGTTCCATGGGAATGAAATCGTTATTAATTACCAGCACAATTGGCAGTCTGTTTTACAGCTCAATATCCATTTCTGTTGATTTCATTCAGGTAGGCTGTAGGATAAGTTCGATGATTTGTAATCATCCATTGATGAGCTCCCAATCTCACAGGCCCTATTACTTCAGCTAGCAGTTCTGTCACAGTCCTGAGAGATTCTCTTCAGTCTCAACATGAATTAGGGGCTGTAGCCAGAGAGCTGAGTGCTGAGACATATCCTGCTACTATTCACTATTTAAGTACAATCATATCAGCATAGTTTAAAATTTGGACCCAAACGTCCAAATAGATAGATCAGGGAACAAAAAGATAACAGGAGTATAAACTGTACCTCAATGAATGTTGTCATGGAAGTGGTCATTTTCCATTAATTTTGACAGTACTTCACTTTGATTTCTGACATTTAATAGCTTGCAACCTCTTCTTGAAGTAGTTAGTAAAAGGAAAAGAAAAGTGTATTGACGAATCTTGATGTGGTAATGAAGCTAAAGGGATTTAACTGAATGAGAATCTTTGCTTCTTTCATTCTTTGTGATTTCCTTCATTTTAATACATACAGAATTAAACAGCACAGAATGAGAACATTAAGCCTGTTACGACTGCTTCAACTTGATCCTTTGTAAGAAGGTAATGATGTACCGTAATAGACATCTTTAAAAATTACAAAGGTGTTTGATGCACAGACATAGAGAACATGTCAACCCCAGGGCTTCAATGTGGACTTCAACAGTTTCCTCATTTCCCCTTCCCCACCTCACCCTAATTCCAAACTTCCAGCTCAGCACTGTCCCCATGACTTGTCCTACCTGCCTATCTTCTTTTCTACCTATCCACTCCACCCTCCTCCCTGACCTATCACCATCATCCCCTCCCCCACTCACCCATTGTACTCTATGCTACTTTCTCCCCACCCCCACCCTCCTCTAGCTTATCTCTCCACGCTTCAGGCTCTCTGCCTTTATTCCTGATGAAGGGCTTTTGCCCGAAACGTCGATTTTACTGCTCCCCGGATGCTGCCTGAATTACAGTGCTCTTCCAGCACCACTAATCCAGAATCTGGTTTCCAGCATCTGCAGTCATTGTTTTTACCATAGAGAAGATGCTGCTGAATATAAATATTAGATAATCACCTAAATTTCCCTTGGCTGATGGAGGTTCCTCTGAGGTTCTGTGCACATTGTCGCATTGACTTCAGGTTCCAGGAATCACCACCACACGTGGACCTCGGAGGTCTGCGTACCAACAAAACTTAGACAGGGTATTAGCAGTCACCAATAAATCCAGTTAGAGATTCAGTTGTAAAGTCTTTACCTAAAGAGTCATTGGAATAGGGAAAACCATATGCAAAATTTGAGGCAAATAGCGTGGCTGCATTTAAGGGTAAACTAGATGAATAAAAAAGGGATAAAAATAGATTGACCATGCAATATAAAATATGGGAATTGACAAAAACGACTCTGCAGTGTCCTCCTCCAATGACAAAACACAAGGTAATCATCCACACAAACTGCAGTGACCACTTGGTTCCCAGACAATGGATCAGCAATTTTTCTTTCCAATGACAATGCCACAATAAGGAAGGGATCATATCATTTCTCCTTTTGAATTATAAACTAGAATATGGGATTTGTACGCTGCTACACAGGTGAGCTTTTGCAATTTGGAGATCAAGTTAGATTGTGCATCACACATTTTAGTTGCAAAAGATTATTTTACTTTAAAGACAGTGAGGTGGATACCTTATAGAGAGTGGCACCAGGTGTCTTTGAGATTAGGAACTACTGCCTCAGATTGTTCCAGCTGCAGTTTATTACAGACATGTGAGGCACTGCTCCCAGAGATATTCAGAAGCCCACGAACAAGAAATATCTCTCCCCCTTCTGAGTGACAAAGACAAAAAAGTCTTTGAGAATCTGAAGAAATAATTACAATACAAGAAAAAAAGACAATGTGTTGGTTCCAAATTGGTTACTGAATTGAAAACCAATTATTACTCCATGGACAGCATCATAACATGATTGCTGAAAATCAAAAGGAAAATAAAAAAAATCAAAAGGAGAATGAAATCAGCTCATCTTTGTAATCTGGACTTTGATCTACAGAAATTGTAGACCCCTGTCGATACTTTTCTATCCATAGTTGTGTCAGACCATGCTTTGTCTGCTTTATTTGTGAATTAATGTATGTGCTTTGAGGATTTTTGAGGTTTATAGTTTAAGTCACATAATTATAAGTTAGGAATTCACTCTTTGCCAGTAAATATGATTTGGATGTGAGCATAAGAGGTACAGTTAGTAAGTTTGCAGATGACACCAAAATTGTAGGTGTAGTGGACAGCGAAGAAGGTTACCTTGGATTACAATAGGATCTTGATCAGATGGGCCAGTGGGCTGAGAAGTGGCAGATGGAGTTTAATTCAGATAAATGAGAGGTGCTGCATTTTAGGAAAGCAAATCTTAGCAGGCATTATACACTTAATGGTAAGGTCCGAGAGAGTGTTGCTGAACAAAGAGACCTTGGAGTGCAGGTTCATACCTCCTTGAAAGTGGAATCGCAGGTAGATAGGATAGTGAAGAAGGCGTTTGGTATGCTTTCCTTTATTGGTCAGAGTATTGAGTACAGGAGTTGGGAGGTCATGTTACGGCTGTACAGGACATTGGTTAGGCCACTGTTGGAATATTGTGTGCAATTCTGGTCTCCTTCCTATCAGAAAGATGTTGCGAAACTTGAAAGGGTTCAGAAAAGATTTACAAGGATGTTGCCAGGGTTGGAGGATCTGAGCTACAGGGAGAGGCTGAACAGGCTGTGACTGTTTTCCCTGGGGCGTCAGAGGCTGAGGGGTGACCTTATAGAGGTTTACAAAATTATGAGGGGCATGGATAGGATAAATAGACAAAGTCTTTTCCCTGGGGTCGGGGAGTCCAGAACTAGAGGGCATAGGTTTAGGGTGAGAGGAGAAAAATATAAAAGAGACCTAAGGGGCAACTTTTTCACGCAGAGGGTGGTACATGTATGGAATGAGCTGCCAGAGGATGTGGTGGGGGCTGGTATAATTGCAACATTTAAGAGGCATTTGGATGGGTATATGAACAGGAAGGGTTTGGAGGGATATGGGCCGGGTGCTGGCAGGTGGGACTAGGTTGGGTTGGGATATCTGGTCGGCATGGACGGGTTGGACCGAAGGTTTTGTTTCTGTGCTGTACATCTCTATGACTCTAATAAAGATAAGTTTGTTTATAACAAGTGAAGTTATTTTTCATGTTGATAATGAAACCTGGTCTGAATTACTTTTGGCCTGAAAAGCAGTCAGTCATGCAAATTGACCAGCTTGGTGGTTGAATTGAGTAGTTCCACTTTTGTGGGATAATGCAACTTGATTATCACTGAACTCTTCTCAATTGAGTCATGATAGTCTAACAAGCTATCAAAGGAAATTATCACAGGCCCATCAATTAAAAGCTTCCAGATACATCTCTGGGCAATTTCTATTTATAAGTTATTCAGTTTCAAGAGCACCACCTCAACAGGTGATGTCTACTAGCATCAGTCACATAGATGTTGGTAGAGCTGAATTTCAGACTGTAGAGCTGACAAAACCTAAGCTTAAGCCAAAATGCATAAGAGGGAAAGGAATTGAGGATCCATTGATACAGTAGGGATGGAGAAGTTATGTGGGGTATATTCACTGCCAATGGAGAAAGCGAGGACTGCAGATGCTGGAGAGTCCAAGTCGAAAAATGTGTTGCTGGAAAAGCACAGCAGGTCAGGCAGCATCTGAAGAGCAGGAAAATCAATGTTTCAGGTATAAGCCAATGTCGACTCTCCTGCTCCTCAGATGCTGCCTGACCTGCTATGCTTTTCCAGCACCACACTTTTCGACTCATATTCACTGGCATAAGTCTAGTTGGACTGAATGGTCTGCTTCAGTCAGTAAATTCTAATGAATACTTCCAATTCTCTTGCTCATTTCCCAGGTCACATTTTAGGTTTTGCTTTCTCACTTGTTAATTTCCTCCAATATTAAAACAATAATGAATTCTTCTTTTTGCCACTTTTTCCAGTCAGGCACCTACCTACATTTTCTAACAGAGCTGAAAATGTGTTGCTGGAAAAGCACAGCAGGTCAGGCAGCATCCAAGGAACAGGAGAATCGACGTTTCGGGCATAAGCCCTTCTTCAGGAATGAGGAAAGTGTGTCCAGCAGGCTAAGATAAAAGGTAGGGAGGAGGGACTTGGGGGAGGGGCGTTGGAGATGCGATAGGTGGAAGGAGGTCAAGGTGATAGGCTGGAGTGGGGTGGGGGCGGAGAGGTCAGGAAGAAGATTGCAGGTTAGGAAGGCGGTGCTGAGTTTGAGGGATTTGACTGAGACAAGGTGGGGGGGAGGGGAAATGAGGAAACTGGAGAAATCTGAGTTCATCCCTTGTGGTTGGAGGGTTCCTAGGCGGAAGATGAGGCGCTCTTCCTCCAACCGTCGTGTTGCTATGGTCTGGCGATGGAGGAGTCCAAGGACCTGCATGTCCTTGGTGGACCGGGAGGGGGAGTTGAAGTGTTGAGCTACGGGGTGGTTGGGTTGGTTGGTCCAGGTGTCCCAGAGGTGTTCTCTGAAACGTTCCGCAAGTAGGCGGCCTGTCTCCCCAATATAGAGGAGGCCACATCGGGTGCAGCGGATACAATAGATGATGTGTGTGGAGGTGCAGGTGAATTTGTGGCAGATATGGAAGTATCCCTTGGGGCCTTGGAGGGAAGTAAGGGGGGAGGTGTGGGCGCAAGTTTTGCATTTCTCGCAGTTGCAGGGGAAGGTGCCGGGAGTGGAGGTTGGGTTGGTGGGGGTGTGGACCTGACGAGGGAGTCACGGAGGGAGTGGTCTTTTCGGAACGCTGATAGGGGAGGGAAGGGAAATATATCCCTGGTGGTGAGGTCCATTTGGAGGTGGCGGAAATGACAGCGGATGATACAATGTATATGGAGGTTGGTGGGGTGGTAGGTGAGGACCAGTGGGGTTCTGTCCTGGTGGTGATTGGAGGGGCGGGGCTCAAGGGCGGAGGAGCAGGAGGTGGAAGAGATGCAGTGGAGGGCATCATCGACCACGTCTGGGGGGAAATTGCAGTCTTTGAAGAAGGAGGCCATCTGGGTTGTACGGTTTTGGAACTGGTCCTCCTGGGAGCAGAGGCAGCGGAGACGAAGGAATTGGGAATATGGGATGGCGTTTTAACAGGGGGCAGGGTGGGAGGAGGTGTAGTCTAGGTAGCTGTGGGAGTCAGTCGGTTTATAATAAATGTCCGTGTTGATTCAGTCGCCAGAGATAGAAATGGAAAGGTCTAGGAAGGGGAGGGAGGAACCTGGTAAGGGGGATGATAGATTTAAGCTGTTCCTTTTGGTACCATGGCTTTCTCATTGCCAACCTGGCTGATTTCAGAAAGAAGTCGGGAGTGTGATGCTGGAAAAGTACAGCAGGTCAGGCATCATCTGAGGAGCAGGAGAATCTGATCTCCAGTATCTGCAGTCCTCACTTTCTCCTTATTTCAGAAAGAACTCTTACTGGATACTCAGTTCACTGGAGAGATTCATACAAAGCTGAAAGGTTATCTCCTGTCTCACAGATGTGCCACTCTGAAGGGTCTGGCCTACTCAGTTTTAGGGGAACCCATCAAATGGTTCCCTCCTTAATTCCTTGTATCATGAATTCCTTGTATCATGAATAGCACAATTACCTGCACCAACTTATTGCTGAAAATGCTTTTGTGCCTTAATGCCAATTTACAGCACAAGTGTTGCATTATACACTGAGGTGCTTGTCACAATCCCAATCTTTGCGTGGAGATTTCTTCACTGAGCAAACAGTCAACAACAACAACTTGCATTATATAGCATCTTGAATGGAGGAAAGCATTTCACAGGAATCTCACTAAACAAAATGTGATGCTGAACCACATGAAGTGGTATTAAACCAGATGGCTGAATGGTCAGTCAAAAAGGAAGAGTCTGAGGAGCGTCAGAAAAGGAAAAGCGAGATAGGCTGAGAGTCAGGGTCCAGAACTCGGAGCCGAATTAGCTGAGCAAACGGCTGCCGATGACCAGCTGATGAGAATCAGAAAAGAGCAAGAGTTGAGATCAGAGGACTATGATGATCTCAGAGATGTGAGGCTGGAGAGAGTACTGGGATAGGGAGGGGTGAGACCACAGAAGAATATGAAAACAGGTGTGACAATTTTTAAATCCAGGCATTGCTGGAAGAGGGATCAACCTCAAGAGTGAGGGGAGAATCGAGACTTGGTGAGCGTTGGTACATGAACAGCAGAGTTTTGGATGAGTCTAAGTTAATGGAGGGTGGAAAGGGGCAAGGTTTATCAGGGCAACATTGAAATAATAAAATTATTCCCACAACCATTACAGTTTACTATTGAACATACATGTCATTGTGTCCATGTTAACATTGGGTCAATGCGTGACAAGGCATGTTAACAACTAGAGCAATTAACCCCCTTACTGTTGCAGGAGAAGACAGCCCTCATCTGGAAAAAAATAGGCTTAAATAAATTATCTTAAAGGAAAACAGAAGGTGCAAAAATATCAGAAGAGCAAGTCATCAGAGTTACCCAACACTTTAACCTCCCTTTTGTTCTCACAGTCTGACTAATCTGCCGGGTTTTCCCAGATTTTCTCAATGTTCACATTTTCAGCATTTTGACAGCTTCTTTTCTTCCTCCAATCTGTCAAATATGGGAATATTTCTTGTTAGGAAATGAGCTTTTACAGAGGTGACCACAAGTGTGAGCAGTTTTAAAAGACCAAATTGTGAAATATCATTTCCACTGGCAGAAGAGTTACTAAGCTAAAGGATAGAGAATTACCAGTTAAATATAACAGGGACGGATGGGGAGTTTTTCGACATGAAGCGAGTTGTGCTCTGAAATGCACAACTTGAAAGAGCAGAGGATGCTGACTGAACAGTAATTTTCAAAGAGTTTGGGCAAACACAGGGAAATAAAAAGTTGTTCATACCTTCCTCCCAGACCCAAATATACTTATATTTTAAAAGGACGGAAGTTAACCATGATTTGGAGAGGCCGGTGTTGGACTGGGGTGTACAAAGTTAAAAATTGCACAACACCAGGTTATAGTCCAACAGGTCTAATTGGAAGCACTAGCTTTTGAAGCACTTCTCCTTCATCAGGTGGTTATGAAGGTGCACCTGATGAAGGAGCAGTGCTCCGAAAGCTAGTGCTTCCAATTAAAACTGTTGGACTATAACCTGGTGTTGTGTGATGTTTAATGAGGTTAACCAGTCTTTCCTGAGATAGCAAAAAGTAAATTTATGAATTGCTGAATGCAAGATGGAATCATAACACAACGTATGTACATTCAATGTAGAAATAAGAGGTGACTCTTAAACGATAACATTTTTTGAAATGGAGGACGCCAAGCAAGTGTTAAGAGGAAAATTAAAGATTGGAATTCAAGACATAAAGACTGACATTTACATAGTGCCTTTTATAACCTCAGGACAACTCCAAGTACTTTACAGCAAATTAAGTACTTTTAAAGTCCTGTCACTGCTGTAACATAGGATACATTGAAGCCAATTTATATACTGCGAAGTGATAATGGCTAGATACTCCATTTGGAAATGTTAATTGAGGAATATATTTTGGCCTAGACACCAAGGATGACATCTGCTCTTCTTTGAAATAGTTCCATGGGATATTTTACATCCACTTGAGAGAACAAAAAGAAAGTTGCATTTTAATGTCTCATCTGAAAGAGGTATCTCTGACAGCACAGCACTCCCCCAGTATTTCCTTGGAGTATCAATCTAAAACTCTGTACTCATGCCTTTGGAGTGCAACTGTGCAGCTACAAGCTCATGACTCAGATTTGGGAATACCACCCACAGTACCACAGCTGACACCCAGTTCCGAGGTCAGTTGACCCTTGAAAAGCCTATTGCTTATACCTTAAAATCCCAGTGTGGAAGCAGGCCATTCAGCCAACACTGACCCTCCAAAAGCAGCCCACCCAATAACCTTACATTTCCCATGGCTAATCCACTTAGCCTTCAAATCTTTGGAGGAAATTGGAGCACCCGGAGGAAACCCACACAGACACGGGGAGAATGTGCAAACTCCACACAGACAGTCACCTGAGGCTGGAATTGAACCCGAATCCCTGGCGCTGTGAGGGACAACTCAGCCACCGTGCCACCCTTGTCTGGGTTGGTTCAGGAAGTTTGTGTAATACTTTTGCACTCTCAGTTTCACTGCTGGTACCCTGGTAAAGCAGGGATAACAAATACAATATCTAATGTCTCAGTATCAAGAGATGTTTTATGTTGTACAACCTCTGCAAAATGGTAAGAATTGTGTGGCAAAGCATTTCATCTTTGTGAGCCATCAGAAGACTTCAACCATCATAAATTCACACTGTCACACCCAGATGCTGAGTCGGCCAGTCTGCAAGCTATAATACACAATAAAACCAAATCAGATTGGGAATGTGTGTCTGGAAAACCCCAATGGCATAAATCATACAAATGAGCTTCCTTGAAATGACACCCAAGTTAACACAAAGCTTTTCTTTCAATTTAGGAGCAGAAGCGTCAAGTGAGTCTGTTCATAAAATGATGAGCTGCTGTAAAGTGGTCCACATTGGACCAGTTGTATTTAACTGTGTTCAGTCAGGTTGAGCGATCCCTTCATGTTTAAAAGCTACTGACTCTGCAACTGGTCCTTTGGGATGTGCAGTGTTAGCTATATGGCCAATTCATGATGTGTCATGAAAGGTATTACGGCAATATCACAATATCAGGGCCCTGGCACTGTCATGACAATTATGCCTCTGTGTCCTGCATAGATCTTTAAAGTACAGAGGGGTTGTTATGTCTCTTGAACTGTGGCCCAATGGAGAAGAATAAACGTGCATATCCTTAGGCTCCTACGGGATGCAAACAGTTACAAACATAACATTTGCAAGATTATTCTGTCTTGGAGCTGTGTCCTTTAACTTAGAGTAAAATGGAAGGAGTTAAGTGACCTGTTTTGAATTCTGACAACAAGCATGGGTGGCTTTGTTACATAAAGTTATTAAAGATTAAAGTGTGAATGGGGGTGAGTAGTAGGCAGGTTGTCTCATTGATAAGAAGGTACAAGCTTTTCATAACCAAAACTAATGATCAGGCCAGTTATGCTGATAGTGACTGGATTGTTAATGACCATGTAGGTGTTAGAATTATGAAGATATTGTAATCAGTTATATTTTAATTGTTTAATGGTTTTAAGGTAGACTTGAGTTATATGTTCAAAGACTACTTAATTATCATTTCTATCTGAATGCAGAGTCCATGTTATTTATTTCACTATGAGAATAGAAAGTGAGAGAAGAAGAGTCCATTGAAAACGATTGGACTATGAGATTACAGGGTTTGTCTTAAGATATCCCTGGACATCAGAAACAGGTCAGCCTGAGAGAGAATGGACAGAGAGATTGTGGCATCCAGTCCCTGTTGCACACTATGCAGAACACTGGTGGATGCTCACACTTAGATTGGAGGGAATAAGAATTCAAACAAACTGAGAAGATTTGCCTAGCTTTGGCTAGATAGAGAAATGTGCAGGTTAACCCTTACTACAAAATGTCAGTTTGGGATTTGAGATATTCTGCGCATCGAATGAGGAAGGGACAAGCAATCAGCAGCAGAGAATAACTTTAGACTGGTTCTTGGAGAATGAAGTGCCCACTTCAGGGACAGCACACAGTAAAACTACAGAGGGCACTAATGGATATTTTTAATGATAACTGAGGATTGTTTAGAAAATAGAACATAGAAAAATACAGTGCAGTACAGGCCCTTCGGCCCTCGATGTTGTGCCGATCCAAGCCCACCTAACCTACACTAGCCCACTATCCTCCATATGCCTATCCAATGCCCGTTTAAATGTTTCTGTGGTTTAGAGTATAAATTGCCGACTGAATGATTTTTACTGTTTCTTTTAGTTCATTACATTAAAAATTTTGGAACTTTAAATCATGTTGCTTGATCTTTTCCAAATTGATCTTTTTACAAGTTATTGGTTGCTAAGAGATTGTAACAACACACTTCAATGAATTGTTGAGGTCAGTCTTCATTTTAGGTCATTAATGCATTTCCAAAGTTGAAAGCTAAAAATTGTAAATATTTGATTCTAAAGTTAAGAGTATCCAGATCCAGACTTTGAATTCAATTTCCAAATATCTTTAAATAGAATATTTAGATCTACTCACTATCTTAAACATTCTGCAATTCCTCATTGTTTCTGAGCCACTACAAATAAGGGAGCCCTGGTGCAGAATTGAAATCATCTGTGATTTTAAAAATTCAAAGAGTGAACTTGGAAATATTTGAGTGAATTTGAATAGGTCTGCTTTTGAGTTGCTCTAATTCAAAGGAACGGTCCATGATAAAAGCTTACCTCCCAGCTCAGCATAAAGAAGCCACAAAAAGATAGGAAAGGTGAGAGAGGTTCAAGCAACATTCTAGCAACAAGCTATACTTTCTGGTAATTATAAATAAAAGAGTGCCAGAAATAAAGTCTGGCAGCAACCCAGAAGCAGAGTAACCCAGTTAACATTTCACATCATGTGTTGAAAACTTTGGAAATTGAAATCTTGTTGCTTGACCTTTTCCAAGTTGATCACTGGACTCAAACTTCTTTTTAAAAGTTATCAGTCTCTAAGATTGTAACAACACACTTGTATGAATTGTTGAGGTTGGTCTTCATTTTAGGTCATTAATACATTTCCAAAGTTGGAACCTGAAAATTGTAAATGTTTGATTCTAGGGTTAAGAGTATCCAGTTCTGGCCAGAAGTGAAAATGCTGACTAGACAGAATCCAATCACAATTTTTTAAAATTCCTGTATGGGGCATGGGCTTTACTGATAAGGCCAGCGTTTATTGCCCATCTCCAACTGCCCTTGAACTACAAATGGCATGCTAGAGCCAATTCAGAGGCAGTTAGGAGTAAATCACATCGCTGAGGGTTTGGAGTCGCATGTACCCCAGGGCAGATAAGGATAACAAATTTGCCTCTTTAAGGGACACTAGTGAACCAAACGGGTTTTTAATAATAATCAGTAATAGCTATATGATCACCATTATTAGGCTAGCTTTTAAGTCCAGATTTTTGATATAATTTAAATTTCACCATCTCTTGTGAGGTTTGAATCCCTGTCCCGACAGTATTAGTTTGGGTTCCTGATGAAGGGCTTTTGCCCGAAACGTTGATTTCGCTGCTTGTTGGATGCTGCCTGAACTGCTGTGCTCTTCCAGCACCACTAATCCAGTTCTGGATTAGTAGTTTAGTGATTTTGTTATTGTGCTGCTGCTTGAACGTTCTAGTCAATATTAAATTTCTAGTTCACATGCCACAAGCTCCAACACCACTTTTTCCCCATTTCCTATATATATATGTATCACACCCAGTCAACTGCTCACCCAATTATCCCTTATTTAATGTCTAATAATTACTAGTGCCTAAATTCCATTTGGTCTCAGGCATCCCTGCCAGACCTAGATTGGGACATCAAGGACCTTTCTTCAGAATACTGAAGAAAAGTCTTTAATCTGAAAGGTTATTTGTGTTCCTCTCTCTACTAGATGCTGCCAGACCCACTGTTTATTCCAAGAAACATGCTGCTGTGGGGAAATTATTTTAATCTATAATCAATGAAAAAGTGAATGAGTCCTGAGCAACATAGTCAACATCACTGAATTGAGGGTTTGAGCATGGAATTGTATTGGATAGGTGATGTCTAATGAAACTAATTTAATATTTCAAGGAAGTAACGAAGGGAGAATCAATGGGTGTAGTTGATATGGATTTTCCAAAGAAAAGTATTCAATTACCGTTTTCTGTTAAATTTAAACTCTATGGAATCAAAAGGAAATGATTCACCTTGTTAGGAAATAGGTGAGGTAGGAGAAGACAGAGAGTATAATTAAATGGTAGTGACTAGTGTTGTCCCACAGTGATCTGTGTTAGAGGTTTGATTATTCACTATATTTGTCAATGACTTAAATCTATAATAAAGAGCAATGCATGCAATTTTACTGATGACACAACGATAGGTGCCATAACAAGTACTGGAAATGAGAGCATAAAAGTACAAAGTGGCATTAAGAGATGAAGTGAGACGGCACATTTGGTAATTAAAATCTAAGCTAATACTTCCATGCAGTACTATTGGAATGCTGCACTCTCAGTGGAGCTGTCTTTCCAATGAGTTGTCATACGAGGCCCTATTGCCTCCCTTAGATATTGCAAACGATCCAATTGCACGATATTGAAGATAAGCAGGAGATTATCCCTGGATGTGCTGACCAATTTTTATCCCTCAATCAACATTACCAGAACAGGATATCTGGTCATTTTTACTTGCTTTACTAGCAGTTTGTTGCATTCTGAAACTGTAACACAAGGCTCCTTTTTAATTGGTATTGGCTCTGGAAGTAATTTAGAAATAACCTCGACTGGGCCAAACCTCCTCTGTTGCATTGTGTTTATACTTCAAATGGAAGAGACTGAACCTAATTCTAAATGTCATGCATACTCTTCCTGAAGGGAGGTTGTTAGCACTGTCTGCCCAGGTCTCCCGGATGATGGCAGAGTGGGGCACCTGAGTGAGAGCTCGTCTGCTCTGACCCCGTTTCTTTCTTCTGTACTGGGTTCTCTTCCTTTTTTTTTAGTTTACTTTTAGTTTTTTATTCTGTTAGCATCCGGAGGGAGCTCAGTCGCGGAGGCAGCAATGGCAGTGGCTGGGCGATCAGAGCAGGGACGTTAGTGATCAGCCACAAGGCAGTTGGTGTGTCCGGGCAGAACGCAGGTGGTTGGCAGCATAGTGGAAGCTGGGAGCCCAGAACGGCTGGGGGGAACGGAGCAGATGGGGGGGAATGAGTGGCTTGGGGAACAAAGCGAATGGGTGGAATGGAGCGACTGGGGGGGAGTGGAGCGACTGGGGTTAAGTGGAGCGACTGTGGAGGAATGGAGCGACTGTGGGGGAATGGAGCAACTGTGGGGGAATGGAGTGACTGGGGGGGAGTGGAGCGACTGGGGTTAAGTGGAGCGACTGGGTGGGAGTGGAGCGACTGTGGGGGAGTGGAGCGACTGGGGGGGAATGGAGCGACTGGGGGGGGAGTGGAGCGACTTGGGGGGAGTGGATCGACTGGGGGGGAATGGAGCAACTGGGGGGGAGTGGAGCGACTGGAAGGGAATGGAGCAACTGGGGGGAAGTGGAGCGAATGGGGGGGAGTGGAGTGACTGGGGGGAGTGGAGCGACTGGGGGGGGATTGGAGTGACTGGGGGGGGAATGGAGCGACTGTGGGCGAATGGAGCAACTTGGGGTGTAGTGGAGCGAATGGGGGCGAATGGAGCAATTTGGGGAAGAGTGAAGTGACTGGGGGGGATGGGAGCAACGTGGGGGCGAATGGAGCGACTTGGGGGGGAGTGGAGCGACTGAGGGGGGGGAATGGAGCAACTTTAGGGGGAGTGGAGCGAATGGGGTGGAATGGAGCGACTGTGGGGGGAATGGAGCGACTGGGGGGGAGTGGAGCAACTGGGGGGGGAGTGGAGTGACTGGGGGGGTGGAGCGACGGGGGGGAATGGAGCGACCTGGGGGTGGGGGGAGGGGGGGGAGTGGAACGACTGGGGAGGCAGGTGGAGCGACTGGGGGGGAATGTAGAAACTGGGGGGGTGAATGGAGCGACTGGTGAGAATGGAGCAACTGGGGGGGGTGAATGGAGCGAGTGGGGGTAATGGAGTGACTGGGAGGGGTGAATGGAGCGACTGGGGGGTGGAGTGACTGGGGAGCGAATGGAGGGACTGGGGGGAATGGAGCAACTGGGGGGGGGCGAATGGAGCGAGTGGGGGGGATTGGAGTGACTGGGGGGCGAATGGAGTGACTGGGGGGGAGTGGAGCGACTGGGGGGAATGGAGCAACTGGGGGTGGGAATGGAGCGACTGGGAGTGGGAATGGAGCGACTGTGGGCGAATGGAGCAACTTTGGGGGGAGTGGAGCGACTGAGGGGCGAATGGACCGAACTGGGGGGGAGTGGAGTGACTGGGGTCAAGTGGAGCGACTTTGGGGGGGAGTGAAGCGACTGGGAGGTGTGGAGGGACTGGGGGGGGAGTGGAGCGACTGGGGGGAATGAAGCGACTGGGGGGTGAATGGAGAGACTGGGGGGGGGCGAATGGAGCGACTGAGGGGGGAGTGGAGCGACTGGTGGGGAATGGAGCAATTGGGGGGGGGAGTGGAGCGACTGGGAGGGCAGTGGAGCGACTGGGGGGCATGGAGCGACTGGAGGGGAATGGTGCGACTTGGGGGGGGAATGGAGCGACTGGGGGCGAATGGAGCGATTGGGGGGCTAATGGAGTGTCGGGAGGGGAGTGGAACAACTGGGGGGTGAATGGAGTGTCTGTGGGGGGGAGTGGAGCAACTGGGGGGGCCAATGGAGTGACTGGGGGGGAGTGGAGCGACTGGGGGGCGAATGGAGTGACTGGGGGGGAGTGGAGCGACTGGGGGGAATGGAGCAACTGGGGGTGGGAATGGAGCGACTGGGAGTGGGAATGGAGCGACTGTGGGCGAATGGAGCAACTTTGGGGGGAGTGGAGCGACTGAGGGGCGAATGGACCGAACTGGGGGGGAGTGGAGTGACTGGGGTCAAGTGGAGCGACTTTGGGGGGGAGTGGAGCGACTGGGAGCTGTGGAGCGACTGGGGGGGGAGTGGAGCGACTGGTGGGGAATGGAGCAATTGGGGGGGGAGTGGAGCGACTGGGAGGGCAGTGGAGCGACTGGGGGGCATGGAGCGACTGGAGGGGAATGGTGCGACTTGGGGGGGGAATGGTGCGACTGGGGGCGAATGGAGCGATTGGGCGGCTAATGGAGTGTCGGGAGGGGAGTGGAACAACTGGGGGGTGAATGGAGTGTCTGTGGGGGGGAGTGGAGCAACTGGGGGGGGCGAATGGAGCGAGTGGGGGGGATTGGAGTGACTGGGGGGCGAATGGAGTGACTGGGGGGGAGTGGAGCGACTGGGGGGAATGGAGCAACTGGGGGTGGGAATGGAGCGACTGGGAGTGGGAATGGAGCGACTGTGGGCGAATGGAGCAACTTTGGGGGGAGTGGAGCGACTGAGGGGCGAATGGACCGAACTGGGGGGGAGTGGAGTGACTGGAGTCAAGTGGAGCGACTTTGGGGGGGAGTGGAGCGACTGGGAGGTGTGGAGCGACTGGGGGGGGAGTGGAGCGACGGGGGGAATGAAGCGACTGGGGGGTGAATGGAGAGACTGGGGGGGGGCGAATGGAGCGACTGAGGGGGGAGTGGAGCGACTGGTGGGGAATGGAGCAATTGGGGGGGGGAGTGGAGCGACTGGGAGGGCAGTGGAGCGACTGGGGGGCATGGAGCGACTGGAGGGGAATGGTGCGACTTGGGGGGGGAATGGAGCGACTGGGGGCGAATGGAGCGATTGGGGGGCTAATGGAGTGTCGGGAGGGGAGTGGAACAACTGGGGGGTGAATGGAGTGTCTGTGGGGGGGAGTGGAGCAACTGGGGGGGCCAATGGAGTGACTGGGGGGGAGTGGAGCGACTGGGGCGGAGTGGAGCGACTGTGGGGCGAATGGAGCAACGGGGGGAATGGAGTGTCTTGTGGGGGAGTGGAGCGACTGGGATGAGAATGGAGCAACTGAGGAGGGAGTGAAGCGACTTGAGGGGAATGGAGCAATTGGGGGGGGCGAATGGAGCGTCTGGGAGGGATGTGGAGCGACTGGGGGGCTAATGGAGCGACTGGGGGGGAGTGGAGCGACTGGGGGGGGCAATGGAGGGACTGGGGGGGGAATGGAGTGACTGGGGGGAGGACTGGAGCGACTGGGGGTGGGGTGGAGCGACTGGGGGGGCAGTGGAGCGACTGGGAGGGGAATGGAGCGACGAGGGGGGGAGTGGAGTGACTGGGGGGGAATGGAGTGACTGGGGGGAGTGGAGCGACTTGGGGGGGAATGGAGCGACTGGAGGGGGAACAGAGTGACTGGGGGGGAGTGGAGCGACTGGGGGGCAGTGGAGCGACTGGGGGGGGAATGGAGTGACTGGGGGCTGAATGGAGTGACTGGGGGGAGGACTGGAGCGACTGGGGGGGTGGAGCGACTGGGGGGGCAGTGGAGCGACTGGGGGGGGAATGGAGTGAAGGGGGGGGAATGGAGCAACTCGTGGGGGAGTGGAGCGACTTGGGGAATGGAGTGACTGGGAGGAGTGGAGCGACTGGGGGTGGAAATGGAGCGACTGGAGGGGGAACAGTGTGACTGGGGGTTAGTAGAGCGACTGGGCAGGGGAATAGAACGACTGGGGGGCAAATGGAGCGACTGATGGGGGAGTGGAGCGACTGGGGGGGGGAATAGAGCGACTGGAGGGCGAATGGAGCGACTGAGGGGGGAGTGGAGCGACTGGGGGGGAATGGAGCGATCGGGGGGGGCAAATGGAGTGTCGGGGTGGGGGGGAGTGGAGCAACTGGAGGGCGAATGGAGTGACCGAAGGGAATGGAGCAACTGGGGGGGGCGAATGGAGCGAGTGTGGGGGAATAGAGTGAATGGGGGGCGAATGGAGTGACTGGGGGAGGGGGTGGAGTAACTGGGGGGCGAATGGAGTGACTGGGGGTGAGTGGAGCAACTTGGGGGGGGAGTAGAGTGACTGGGGGCGAATGGAGCAACTTGGGGGGGGGAGTAGAGCGACGGGGGGCGAATGGAGCAACTTGGGGATAGGTGAAGCGACTGGGGGGGATGGGAGCGACTTGGGGGCTAATGGAGCGAGTTGTGGGGGGGAGTGGAGCGACTGAGCAGGGGCAAATGGAACAACTTTGGGGGGAGTGGAGCGACTGAGGGGCGAATGGAGTGAACTGGGGGGGGAGTGGAGTGACTGGGGTCAAGTGGAGCGACTTTGGGGGGGAGTGGAGCGACTGGAGGGGTGTGGAGCGACTGGGGGGGTGTGTGGAGCGACTGGGGTGAATTGAGCGACTGGGGGGTGAATGGAGCAACTGGGGGGGGTGAATGGAGCGACTGATGGGGGAGTGGAGTCTCTGGGGGGGATTGGAGCAACTGGGGGGGCGAATGGATTGTCTGGGGGGGCGAGTGGAGCGACTGGGGGGGCCAATGGAGTGACTGGGGGGAGAAGTGGAGCGAGTGGGGGGAGTGGAGCGACTGGGGGGGAGTGGAGCAACTGAGAGGGGAATGGAGCAAGGGGGGGATTGGAGCGACTGATGGGGGAGTGGAGCAACTGGGGGAGAATGGTGTGACTGGGGGGGAGTGGAGCAACTGGGGGGGATTGGTGTGACTGGGGGGGGGAGTGGAGCAACTGGGGTGAATGGAGCGACTGGGGGGTGAATGGAGCAACTGGGGGGTGAATGCAGCAACTAGGGGGGTGAGTGGAGCGACTGAGGGGGCAGTCGAGCGACTGCGGGACATGGAGCGACTGGAGGGGAATGGTGCAAGTGGGCGTGGATTGGAGTGACTGGGGGGGAGTAGAGTGACTGGGGGGGGAATGGAGTGTCTGGGGGGGGAGTGGAGTGACTGGGGGGGAATGGAGTGTCTGGGGGGGGAGTGGAGTGACTGGGGGGGAATGCATCGACTGGGGGGCGAATGGAGTGTCTGGGGTGGGATGTGGAGCGACTGGGGGGGCCAATGGAGTGACTGGGGGTAGAAGTGGAGCGAGTGGGGGGGGAGTGGAGTGACTGGGGGAGAGTGGAGCGACTGGGAGGGGAATGGAGCAACTGAGGGGGGAGTGGAGCGACTGGAGGGGAAAGAAGCGACTGGGGGGGGCGAATGGAGTGTCTGGGAGGGAGGTGGAGCGACTGGGGGTGTGAATGGAGCGAAGGGGGGTGGAGTGGAGCGACTCAGTGGGGGGAGGTGGAGTGACTTGGGGGGAGTGGAGCGACTGGGGGGGAATGGAGCAAGGGGGGGATTGGAGCGACTTGTGGGGGAGTGGAGCAACTGGGGGGAATGGTGTGACTGGGGGGGGGAGTGGAGTAACTGGGGGGGGAATGGAGCGACTGGAGGGGGAACAGAGCGACTGGAGGGGGAACAGAGTGACTGGGGGGGAGTGGAGCGACTGGGGTTAAGTGGAGCGACTGGGGGGGGAATGGAGCGACTGGGTGGGAATAGAATTACTGGGGGGGAATGGAACGACTGGGAGTGTGGAGCGACTGGGGGCAAATGGTGTGACTGGGGGGAGTGGAGCGACTTGGGGGGGGTTGTGGAGCGACTTGGGGGCGAATGGAGCGACTTGGGGGGTTTGGAGTGACTGAGGGGGGGAATGGAGTGACTGAGGCAAATGGAGCAACTTGGGGGGGAGTGGAGCGACTCGGGGCGAATGGAGCAACTGAAGGGGGAGTGGAGCGACTGGGGTCGAGTGGAGCGACTTTGGGAGGAAGTGGAGTGACTGGGGGGGTGGAGCAACTGGGGGGGAAATGGAGCGACTGGGGGGCGAATGAAGTGACGGGGGGGCAAATGAAGCGACTGGGGGTGAATGGAGCGACTGAGGGGCGAATGGAGTGACTGGGGGGTGTGGAGCGACTTGGGGGCGAATGGAGCGACTTGGGGGGATTGGAGCGACTGGGGGGGAATGGGGTGACTGGGGGCGAATGGAGCAACTTGGGGGGGAGTGGAGCAACTGGGGGCGAATGGAGCAACTTGGAGGGGGAGTGGAGCGACTTTGGGAGGGAGTGGAGCGACTGGGGGGGTGGAGCAACTGGGGGGGAAATGGAGCACCTGGGGGGGGGCAATGGAGCGACTGGGGGGGGCGAATGAAGCGACTGGGGGTGAATGGAGTGACTGAGGGGTATGGAGCGACCGGGGGGGGAATGGAGTGACTGGGGGTGGGGGGGGACGGGACGAATGGAGTGACCTGGTGGGGGGGGCGAGGGGGGAGTGGAGCGACTGGAGAGGCAGGTGGAGTGACTGGGGGGGAATGGAGCGACTTGGGGGTGAATGGAGCGACTGGGGGGAATGGAGTAACGGGGGGGCGAATGGAGTGAGTGGGGGGAATGGAGTGACTGGGGGGGTGAATGTAGCGTCTGGGGGGGGGTGGAGTGACTGGGGGGGTGAATGGAGTGACTGGGGGAGAGTGGAGTGACTGGAGAGCACGTGAAGCAAATTGGGGGCGAATGGAGCGACTGGGGGGGAGTGGAGCTACTGGCGGGGGTGGAGTGACTGGGGAGCGAATGGAGCGACTCGGGGGGAGGGGAGTGACTGGGGAGCGCATGAAGCAAATAGGGGGTGAATGGAGCGACGGGGGGCAAATGGAGCGAGTGGGGGGGAATGGAGTGACTGGGGGGGTGGAGTGACTGGGGAGCGAATGGAGTGACTGGGGGGTGCGTGACGCAAATGGGGGGCGAATGGAACGACTGGGGGGTGAGTGGAGTGACTGGGGGGGGGAGTGGAGCGACTGGGGGGGAGTGGAGCGACTTGTGGGTGGGAGTGGAGCGGCTGGGGGGCATGGAGCGACTGGAGGGGAATGGTGCGACTGGCGATAAAATGGAGTGTCGGGGGGGTGAGTGGAGCGACTGGGGGGTGAATGGAGCGACCGAGGGGAATGGAGCAACTGGGGGGGGGTGGGCGAATGGAGTGAGTGGGGGGGAATAGAGTGAATGGGGGGCAAATGGAGTGACTGGGGGGAGGGGGTGGAGTGACTGGGGGGCGAATGGAGCGACTGGGGGTGAGTGGAGCGACTGGGGGGGAATGGAGTGACTGTGGGCGAATGGAGCAACTTGAGGGGGGAGTGGAGCGACTGAGGAGGGGCGAATGGAACAACTTTGGAGGGAGTGGAGCGACTGAGGGGTGAATGGAGCAAACTTGGGGGGAGTGAAGCGACTGGGGTCAAATGGAGCGACTTTGGGGGGGAGTGGAGCGACTGGAGGGGTGTGGAGCAACTGGGGGGGGAGTGGAGCTACTGGGGAGGAGTGGAGCGACTTGTTGGGGGGAGTGGAGTGTCTGGGGGGGGAATGGAGCGACTGGGGGGGCAAATGGAGCGAGTGGGGGGGAAAGGAGTGACTGGGGGGCGAATGGAGTGACTGGGGGGGTGGAGTGACTAGGGAGCGAATGGAGCGACTGGGGGGGGGCGCGTGAAGCAAATGGGGGGCGAATGGAGCGACTGTGGGGGGAGTGGAGCGACTGGGGGGCAGTGGTGCGACTGGGGGGTGGAATGGAGCGACTGGGGGTGAATGGAGCGACTGGGGGGAAGTGGAGCGAATGGGGGGGAGTGGAGCGAGTGGGGGGGAATGGAGCGACTGGGGGGAAGTGGAGCGACTGGGGTGGCGAATGGAGCAGCTTTGGGGGGAATGGAGCGACTGAGGGGCGAATGGAGCGACTGGGGGGAATGGAGCAACTGGGGGGGCGAATGGAGCGACTGGGGGGAATGGAGCAACTGGGGGGGCGAATGGAGCGACTGGGGGAATGGAGTGACTGGGGGGGGTGTGGAGTGACTGGAGGGCGAATGGAGCGACTGGGGGGGAGTGGTGCGACTGGGGGGAGTGGAGCGACTGGGGGGGGAATGGAGCAAGTGGGGGGGAATGGAGCAACTGGGGGGAAGTGGAGCGAATGGGGGGGAGTGGAGTGACTGTGGGCGAACGGAGCAACTTGGGGGGAGTGGAGTGACTGGGGGGGCGAACGGAGCAACTTTGGGGGTATTGGAGTGACTGAGGGGCGAATGGAGTGAACTGGGGGGGAGTGGAGCAACTGGGGTCGAGTGGACCAACCTTGTGGGGGAGTGGAGCGACTGGGGGGCAGTGGAGCGACTGGAGGGGAATGGAGCGACTGGGGGGGTGAATGGAGCGACTGGGGGGGCAGTGGAGCGATTGGTGGGAATGGAGCGACTGGAGGGGAATGGAGCGACTGGGGGGGAATGGAGCAACTGGGAGGGGACTGGAGCGACTGAGGGGGAATGGAGTGACTGGGGGGGAGTGGAGTGACTGAGGGGGAATGGAGTGACTGGGGGGGAGTAGAGTGACTGGGGCGGAGTGGAGCGACTGGGGGGGGACTGGAGCGACTGAGGGGGAATGGAGTGACTGGGGGGGAGTGGAGCGACTGGGGCGGAGTGGAGCGACTGGGGGGCGAATGGAGCAACGGGAGGAATGAAGCGTCTTGTGGGGGAGTGGAGCGACTGTGATGAGAATGGAGCAACTGAGGAGGGAGTGGAGCGGAGTGACTTGAGGGGAATGGAGCAATTGGGGGGGCGTATAGAGCGTCTGGGAGGGAAGTGGAGCGACTGGGGGGCTAATGGAGCGACTGGGGGGAGTGGAGCGACTGGGGGGGCCAATGGAGCGACTGGGGGGGCGAATGGAGTGACTGGGGGGGCGAATGGAGTGACTGGGGGGAGGACTGGAGCGACTGGGGGGGGTGGAGCGACTGGGGGGGCAGTGGAGCGACTGGGAGGGGAATGGAGCGACGGGGGGGGAGTGGAGCGACTGGGGGGGAATGGAGTGACTGGGGGGAGTGGAGCGACTGGGGGGGGAAATGGAACGACTGGAGGGGGAACAGAGTGACTGGGGGGGAGTGGAGTGACTGAGGGGGAATGGAGTGACTGGGGGGGAGTAGAGTGACTGGGGCGGAGTGGAGCGACTGGGGGGGGACTGGAGCGACTGAGGGGGAATGGAGTGACTGGGGCGGAGTGGAGCGACTGGGGCGGAGTGGAGCGACTGGGGGGCGAATGGAGCAACGGGAGGAATGAAGCGTCTTGTGGGGGAGTGGAGCAACTGGGATGAGAATGGAGCAACTGAGGAGGGAGTGGAGCGGAGTGACTTGAGGGGAATGGAGCAATTGGGGGGGCGTATAGAGCGTCTGGGAGGGAAGTGGAGCGACTGGGGGGCTAATGGAGCGACTGTGGGGAGTGGAGCGACTGGGGGGGCCAATGGAGCGACTGGGGGGGCGAATGGAGTGACTGGGGGGGGCGAATGGAGTGACTGGGGGGGAATAGAGTGAATGGGAGCGAATGGAGTGACTGGGGGAGGGGGTGGAGTGACTGGGGGGCGAATGGAGCGACTGGGGGTGAATGGAGCAACTTGGGGGGGAAGTAGAGTGACTGGGGGCGAATGGAGCAACTTGGGGGGGGAGTAGAGCGACTGGGGGGGAATGGAGCAACTTGGGGATAGGTGAAGCGACTGGGGGGGATGGGAGCGACTTGGGGGTGAATGGAGCGACTTGTGGGGGGGAGTGGAGCGACTGAGGAGTGGCGAATGGAACAACTTTGGGGGGAGTGGAGCGACTGAGGGGCGAATGGAGCGAACTGGGGGGAAGTGGAGTGACTGGGGTCAATTGGAGCAACTTTGGGAGGGAGTGGAGCAACTGGTGGGGTGTGGAGCGACTGGGGGGGGTGTGGAGCGACTGGGGTGAATTGAGCGACTGGGGGGTGAATGGAGCAACTGGGGGGGGTGAATGGAGCGACTGATGGGGGAGTGGAGTGTCTGGGGGGGTTGGAGCAACTGGGGGGCGAATGGAGTGTCTGGGGGGGGGGGTGTGGAGCGACTGGGGGGGCCAATGGAGTGACTGGGGGGAGACGTGGAGCGAGTGGGGGGAGTGGAGCGACTGGGAGGAGAATGGAGCAACTGAGGGGGGAGTGGAGCGACTGGAGGGGAAAGAAGCGACTGGGGGGGGGCGAATGGAGCGTCTGGGAGGGAGGTGGAGCGACTGGGGGTGCGAACGGAGCGACGGGTGGTGGACTGGAGCAATTGGGGGGGGAAGTGGAGCGACTGGGGGGGGAATGGAGTGTCTGGGGGGGGAATGGAGTGTCTGGGGGGGCGTGGAGTGACTGGGGGGGAATGCATCGACTGGGGGCGCCAATGGAGTGACTGGGGGTAGAAGTGGAGCGAGTGGGGGAGAGTGGAGCGACTGGGGGAGAGTGGAGCGACTGGGAGGGGAATGGAGCAACTGAGGGGGGAGTGGAGCGACTGGAGGGGAAAGAAGCGACTGGGGGGGGGCGAATGGAGTGTCTGGGAGGGAGGTGGAGCGACTGGGGGTGTGAATGGAGCGAAGGGAGGTGGACTGGAGCAATTGGGGGGGGAAGTGGAGCGACTGGGGGGGGAATGGAGCGACTGGGGGGGGAATGGAGTGTCTGGGGGGGCGTGGAGTGACTGGGGGGGAATGCATCGACTGGGGGCGCCAATGGAGTGACTGGGGGTAGAAGTGGAGCGAGTGGGGGAGAGTGGAGCGACTGGGGGAGAGTGGAGCGACTGGGAGGGGAATGGAGCAACTGAGGGGGGAGTGGAGCGACTGGAGGGGAAAGAAGCGACTGGGGGGGGGCGAATGGAGTGTCTGGGAGGGAGGTGGAGCGACTGGGGGTGTGAATGGAGCGAAGGGGGGTGGAGTGGAGCGACTCGGGGGGGGAGGTGGAGCAACTTGTGGGGGAGTGGAGCAACTGGGGGGGAATGGTGTGACTGGGGGGGGGTGGAGCAACTGGGGGGGAATGGAGCGACTGGAGGGGGAACAGAGCGACTGGAGGGGGAACAGAGTGACTGGGGGGGAGTGGAGCGACTGGGGTTAAGTGGAGCGACTGGGAAGGGAATGGAGCGACTGGGGGGGAATAGAATGACTGGGGGGGAATGGAACGACTGGGAGTGTGGAGCGACTAGGGGCAAATGGAGTGACTGGGGGGAGTGGAGCGACTTGGGGGGGGTTGTGGAGCGACTTGGGGGCGAATGGAGCGACTTGGGAGGATTGGAGTGACTGGGGGGGGGGAATGGAGTGACTGAGGCGAATGGAGCAACTTGGGGGGGAGTGGAGCAACTTGGGGGGGAGTGGAGCGACTGGGGGCGAATGGAGCAACTTGAAGGGGGAGTGGAGCGACTGGGGTCGAGTGGACCGACTTTGGGAGGGAGTGGAGCGACTGGGGGGTGGAGCAACTGGGGGGGAAATGGAGCGACTGGGGGGGGGGGCGAATGAAGTGACTGGGGGGGGGCAAATGAAGTGACTGGGGGTGAATGGAGCGACTGAGGGGCAAATGGAGTGACTGGGGGTGTGGAGCGACTTGGGGGCGAATGGAGCGACTTGGGGGGATTGGAGCGACTGGAGGGGAATGGGGCGACTGGGGGCAAATGGAGCAACTTGGGGGGAGTGGAGCAACTGGGGGTGAATGAAGCAACTTGGAGGGGGAGTGGAGCGACTGGGGTCGAGTGGAGCGACTTTGGGAGGGAGTGGAGCGACTGGGGAGGTGGAGCAACTGGGGGGGAAATGGAGCGACGGGGGGGCGAATGAAGCGACTGGGGGTGAATGGAGTGACTGAGGGGTATGGAGCGACCGGGGGGGGAATGGAGCGACTGGGGGGGGGGCGAATGGAGTGACCTGGTGGGGGGGGGGGCGGGCGAGGGGGGAGTGGAGCGACTGGAGAGGCAGGTGGAGTGACTGGGGGGGAATGGAGCGACTTGGGGGTGAATGGAGCGACTGGGGGGAATGGAGCAACGGTGGGGGCGAATGGAGTGAGTGGGGGGAATGGAGTGACTGGGGGGGTGAATGTAGCGACTGGGGGGGGTAGAGTGACTGGGGGGAGCGAATGGAGCGACTGGGGGGGAGTGGAGTGACTGGGGAGCACGTGAAGCAAATTGGGGGCGAATGGAGCGACTGGGGGGGAGTGGAGCTACTGGCGGGGAGTGGAGTGACTGGGGAGCGAATGAAGCAAATAGGGGGTGAATGGAGCGACTGGGGGGGAATGGAGTGACTGGGGGGGGCGAATGGAGCGAGTGGGGGGGAATGGAGTGACTGGGGGGGTGGAGTGACTGGGGAGCGAATGGAGCGACTGGGGGGCGCGTGAAGCAAATGGGAGGCGAATGGAGTGACTGGGGGGGGGAGTGGAGCGACTTGGGGTGAGTGGAGCGACTGGGGGTGGGAATGGAGCGAGTGGGGGGGAATGGAGCGACTGGGGGGAAGTGGAGCAACTTGGGGGTGGAGTGGAGCGACTGGGGGGGAATGGAGCGACTAGGGGTGGAGTGGAGTGACTCGGGGGTAATTGAAGTGACTGGATGGGGAGTGGGGTGACTGCGGGGGGGTGTGGGGTGACTGTGGGGGGAATGGAGCGACTGAGGGGGGAATGAAGCGACTGGGGGGGAATGGAGCGACTGAGGGGAGAATGGAGTGATTGGGGGGGAGTGGAGTGACTGTAGGGGGGAATGGAGCGACTGGGGGGAAATGAAGCGACTGAGGGGGGAATGGAACGTCTGGGGGCCAATGGAGCGACTGTGGGGGAGTGGAGCGACGGGTGGGTGGGGGAATGGAGCGACTGGAGGGGGGACAGTAGAGCGACTGGGGAGTAATGCTGCGACTGGGGGTGAATGGACCGACTGGGCTGGGAGTGGAGCGACTGGGGCGTGAGTGGAGCAACTGCGGGGTTGTGGTGGTGGTGGGGGTGGGGGGGGAGTGGAGCGACTGGGCAGGGGCGGAGCAGCACCAGGGCTGGACTGGGGCTGTCTGTGGCGAGGTGGTGGGTGAGTCCAGATGACAGTCGGTGACGAGGTGATAGTGTGGAGGTGCGGTGGTCGAGAGATCAAACACACAGTTTGGGGGGACGGGGGGCCGGGGGGTGGGGACCGAAGAACAATTGAGTCCTCGTGGGGAAAGCCCAGTGTGGAGCAACTGAGGACCCATGACTTAAGAAGCTCAGTAATTTGGAACATGCAACCTTGATTTCTTATTTACAACCTTATATCGACACAAACTGTAATGTTGAACTTTTAACTTATTCTTTTATTTTTATCTTTTTACCTAAGATTTCATACCTAGGTACCTAAGGTGGTGCTGGGAATAATGACATTGTAAACATTTCACTTTACTCCTGTACTTGAGTACACATAAGATCTAATAAAAACCTAATTCTATTCTAAATTCCAGAACCCCATCCATTCTAAATTCTATTCAGTGCTTCACCATGAGGTATTTCCCATGTCAGATTTTATTCAGCAGAGTTTTGCTGTTGCCTTCTACACCCAGGGACAAGATATGCAGGCAGGTCCCAAATCCACTTCAGTCAGAACAGCGATCAAATTCACACTGTTGGCATTCTTATGACCCACACAATAGCCCCTCTAGCTAACTGGTCCCACAGGTTCATGGATAACCTTGAAACTTAATATGTTGTTCAGAAGGTGCTATTCATGGATAGAGGGTGAAAGCTCAGTCATACTACTGGAGCTATCCACAGCTTTGCAAGTACTCAAATGTACAGCATTTAAAATGCAACTATTTTCATTTCTTGATATTTGGGGTTTCTGTGATTGGACTTATTACAAGTGTACACTCCATTATAGATGTTGCTGCTAAAACCCTGAAGGATTGGGAACTTGCTATCAATCTGAACTAATGTTCCTCCTGCTGATGTCATCAACTAAGTCTATCTGCACCAGTTGAATATTTAAAACTAAACTGAATGCACTGCTTTCATTTAGAAAAAATAGCACAGATCCTCAACATGCAGATTTGTGCTGAAAACTCTGTTCTTTCAGTGGTGAGATTAATGGATTGATCGTAGTGTGACAACAATAGATTCTGCTAACACCTTTGTTAACACAATACCCAAAGGGATTTGATAGGAGCGCATTAACACATCAGTTATTAATATTGCAAAACTACAAGTCTTATCATATTGGCTCATAGCATCCCAGTTTCTCAATACTAAAGTACTCTAACCCCAACTCAAGGTTACCAGTCAGTTATAGAACCCTGAACGTGCCTCATTTGAAATAAGCTGTCACGGAACAAGTGATTGATCAGCCCATATTTTCAATATGTCTAGCGCAGTACCATCCTGGTCACTGGGCTGTCAAGGAAACATAGCAAAATCTTTTTAAATATGATCTATAAACTGCAACCACCAGAATCATCTGAATATCAGGAGAAATCCTGGCACATTTAGGTGGAATGTTCTCTGAGATACAGCTGCAGTGTTTATTGTTGCAAAACTGCTGTGGGTCAGAACTTTTTTTCCCTTGTATTCTTTCATGGGATGTGACATCACTGGTAGGTCCTGCATCGGTTGCCCATCCCTAATTGCCCTTGAGCTGATAAGCTCTCTGGGCCATAATGGTCAGTCCAACCTTTAGTGCCCAGCAGGCAGTTAAGAGTCAACCACATTGCTGTTACTTGCAGGTCAGATCAGATAAGAATGGCAAACCTTCCTACACGACATTGATGGACCCGATGAAGTTGTACAAGATTCAACAAGTGGTAATATGCATTAAGAAAGCTTCTCAATCCAGATCTTTACTGAAGGTATTGAATTCAGATTTCACCATCTGCCATGGTGGGCTTTGGACATTTGTCCAGACAGCATAAGCCTGGTGTTCAGGATTATTAGAGTCATAGAGATGTACAGCACAGAAACAGACCCTTCAGTCCAACTCGTCCATGCTGACCAAATATCTTAAATTAATCTAGTCCCATTTGCTAGCACTTGGCCTATATCCCTCTAAACCCTTCCTATTCATATACCCATCCAGGTGCCTTTGAAATGCTGTAATTGTACCAGCCTCCACAACTTCCTCTGGCAGCTCATTCCATACATGCTCTATCCCCCCCTTAGGCCCCTTTTTAAATTTTGCCCTCTCACCTTAAACCTATGTCCTCTAGATCTGGGATTCCACCCCAGGGAAAAGACATTGTCTATTTATCCTATCCATGCCCCTCATGATTTTATAAACTTCTATATGGTCACCCCTCAGACTCCGACGCTCCAGGGAAAACAGCCACAACCTAATTAAGCCTCTTCCTATGGATCAAACCCACCAGCCCTGGCAACATCCTTGGAAATCTTCTCTGAACCCTTTTGAGCATCACAACATTAGTCTAGTGACAATTTCACCGGGCACTGTCTCCCTTGAAGCTGCTGAAAAGAGATGAGAAATAGGGCCAGGAAAAGGTTATTCAGCCCTTCTAGGCCACTTTACTATTTTATAAGATTGTAACCAATCTTCTACAGTACAGGTTGTAAAGCAAGATCACATTCAACTTAAAAGAAGCTCACATTTAAAAACAGAAGCTGCTTGTGATAAGCAATGTTCAGAAACTGGCCAAAATTTATCGTCTTGCTTTCCTCAGGACATCAAAAATCTGACATACAAGCATCATGACTTCAATGCACACACCACACAATAAATATACATCTATAAACTGTACAACTGTAAATATACCAACAGCTCTGGAGCCTATGGGCTGAACTTTACCTCCTTTTGGCCAACTGCCAGTTGTGTCATGTTTTTTGGAGGGTTCTCTGCCTTGAGATTTCTCAATGTGTCTTACCAAACTCATCTCATTAGCTGCCTACCTCACCCCTCTGGTCTTCCTCTCATCCATTTCTATCCCCATCTCACCATGCATACTTGCCCCACTCACATATCTCGTACAACACGCCACTCACTGGGCAACCAACTGTCACTTGTGCCATCTTTAAAATGTTGTTGTGCACCCAGTCAAGCATTGACAATTTGACATTACCTCTCAGCAGCAGCATAGTAGCACAGCAGCCACAAAGCCACAACATTCAGGTCTGGAATTGTCCAATTGCTGGACTGTCTGTGATGTTGTCCAGCTGTTCAGTGAAAAGATGTAGATCTCCAGTGGGCACTGAGGTAATTTAACGAGCAGTGTTTAGACGGGATGTAGCCGAGGACAGGCAAATTTTGAGGTTACATACGACCAGAGTGAGAGAATAGAGTTGTATGTGCGAGGGAGTGTCAGCCATTCTCTCACTCTCGTCGCTGTGTAATCACCACACTTCACAGTTTACCTGTCCTCAGTTACATCCATTCCAAATACTCCTCTCTAAATTACCATCACTCTGTCCTCAATGCCCAATAAAGATCCACATCACAGACAGTCAGCAATTGAACAATTCCAGACATGAGCTTTTATTTACAGTCACAAATGTAACATCACCCTCAGGATGCAAACCAAATTCTAGTATGATGGCCAACAGCTGTCCGGGGAGGGGAGGTTTAATCAGGTCCTGCCTGGCTTCCAGCACCACTGCAGCTGAGCTCCCTGACATGTAAGGAGAGCTTTTTCTTCCTCATTACCTTGATCCTCCTCCTCACATGACTGCTCCCACGGCCTCAGGTCCTCAGCATCCAGCACACAGCTTCTTTGTCTGCTCTGAATGTCCACAGTACAACAGGATGTTGTGGAAAATGGGATCATTTCCCAGATGGGTCCAAGCAGTGGATCCACATCTTCAGCAGTCCCATCATCTGCTCCTTCACGATCCTTGTCAAGTGCTCTATCTGCACTCTACAAGGGTTTGAGTTTACCTGCATATGCTATCTCAGTTACAGTCCCAGCCTCGATCCCCAAATTGCTTCATATCCAACAATCCGTTAGTCTCTCTATCTTGAAAATACTCAATGGCTGAACATTGGCTGCTTCTGGGGTAAAGAATTCCAAAGCTTCATGACCACTCGGTGAAGAAATGTCACCTTCTTTCAGCCTTCAATGGCCTTATCCTGAAACTGTGACATTTAGTTCTAGGTCATACAGTCAGAAGAAATATCATCCCATAATCTGGGAGGATGTTTCTGAAAAAAAACTTCTTAACAACATTTCAATTTCAATGAGAACACTTCACATTGCACTACATTCTAACAAATACAGACCAACTTTACTTAGTCCTATAGCTTATGAGGCACTGTTCTCATTATTGCTCCCATTATTCACTCATGTCTCATTCACCCTGTTATCAGTTTGCACAGCCACCAATTTCGGGCACCAACATTTTAAACTGAAGACAAAATCGAATAGACAGGGCATACCGAGAGATGCCAAACAACTGCAGCAAATCTCTGATCCAATGTTTCTCTCCAAAACTTCTTGCCAGTTAACTATGCCATCATTTAATTAGGTGACAGTAAACAGGAAGGGGCATTTTTTTTTAATGAACACTTTTGCGATATGCCAATTGTGCAGATTATTTTGATGCACTAGAGTTGAAGTGGAAGGTGCTTTCTCAAAATTAGTCTGAAAATGAAAACATACCTCCTACTTCAGTGTTACCATTAAATTATAGGCCTCCTTTTTTTATCTTTCACCGGGTTAAATGTTGGATTTATTTTCAGCTCTTGTCTCTTATTCTCCTGGCTTCGCAGCCAGAGCTATGAGTCAGAACAATGAAACGGTGCTGGGACTGAATTTAATATCGAGAGGGTTACAATGCCTCTAATTATCCAAAAATGAGTCTGACTGTTACACATTAGGCTGCCAACCCTCTAGGATTGCCCTGGCGTTTCCAGGAATTAAAGATTTATCTCCTGGGCTCTGCAGTGAACAACATACAGAAATATATTTTTAAAATTGGAATAGTGAAAGGAAACAATTTACTTTTAACAATTTAATTTCTTTTGTAAATGTCAGAGATTTGTGGCAAAGGGAAAATTTGACCGAGAGGATTGGCTGTTGATGAAAGGCCAGTGTGATGAAGCTTTCAGGATTATGTCCAACCAGAGTTGGCAACCAAGAGATATAATATTGCCCACTCTTGAATTCTGAATTACCAAATTGCATTCACTGTCCTGGAAGTACGTACTGAAGTGCAGTTATGCTGTCAGTCTTGGTTGTGCCCTGATGATAAACAAAGATGGAGAGACTCTCCTATTAAGCTCAATGTAAACACTACAGAAGACATGTGGTCTAAGACCATGCCCTGCTACACAAGTTGACTTGCCTTTGCCCAATCTTGTTATCTCAGCTATCTAGCCGCTACTATATTGTCAGCCAATCAGTGCAGAGATTTTAAATACTTTGAGGGCAACATTTTAAAGTTAGGGGAGAATTCTCACCCCATCCCCATTTGACACACCCTCCAAACTCTCATGCTCATATCTGCTTGAGTTCTGAGGAAGGGTCACTGAACCTAAAACGTTAACTCTGAGTTCTTTCTGTAGATGCTGCCAGACCTGCAGAGCTTTTCCAGAAATTTCTATTTTTGAACCTGCTCATAAACCACAATTTCAGTCAGCACTTGTTGGCAATTCCTTTTCACCTGGTCTGGACTCATCGTTTATTACTCATATTGTCCCATTACCAATTCCTCTTACTTTGCACCAACGCTCCTTCTGTCATCTCTCCTGCCATTTCAGACCTTCCCTGTCATTCTTTCCTCTTCCCTCCTATTGCACCTCCATTTCCCTTGCTCTGTCTCTGTGTGGAAGCTGTTACTTCTCTAAGCTTTTCCAGTTCTGGTTGGAGGTTATTGACTTAAAGCATTAGCTCTGCTTCCCTCTCCACAGACGTTCGCCTGGTTTGCTGAACAATAGTGACACTTTCAGTTTTCTACTGGCTTTTATTTTGACCCATTCACTCTCCTCGGCTGTGCTCTCTGATCTACACTGGCTTCTGCAGTAGTAGCATAAAATGATATCTTCAAACCAGATCATTTAAGGTTAAATGGATATGACAGCAAGCAATTGAAATTAAGTGGAAAAGTACATGGAAAACAGGCTGTTTTGACTGAGAGGGGATCACGTGATATTAAACTTTCTGTGAGAATTGTCCACTTGGAACGTCACATGTAGCCATTTGGAGATGTTTTTCTGTGTAACGGAATGTCTAGAAAAGTACTGAAAGTACCGTGACATTGTGATACAGCAAGTAATTTTAGTTGGGGTATTGTACCAGTATCAGGGACTTCTCCTGTTTCAATGGACTTCACTCAGGTTGGGATTTGCGACGATACAAAGACAGTGAGACTTGTTGCCAACTTAATGCATGTGTTACTTGCTGTCCGACTTCATCTTGGATCCGGAGCATGAACGGTGCCAGGAACTCCAAGTCATCCAGTCCAGCCATCATACAGCAGGCTCCTCAATGGGCAGAAGGGCATGAGACTTGTTGTCAACCAATACTTACTGCTGTATACATTTACTGCTTATATATTGACTGCTTTACATGCATTTTCTGCTTTCTATATATTTATCACAGATTATATTCATCACCACTAATATTTTTGATTTTAAAAGGACAGGAGTACAATGAGAAGTGTACAGTGTTGCATTCACAGCACTATCTTAAGGTATGCAGGTATCTCGGTACAAACCTTAAATGCAGGTAGTATAGAGAAACATTACCACTGCTAATAAACATGTTAATCTGGATCACTTAACCCATAGAGCTTCCTGTCCACTATTGGATCAAATTTTAAAATTCTCATCCTCATGTTCAAAGCTCTCTGCTGTTTTACCTATGCCCCTGTCTATCTGGCTTTACAACAAAGACAGAGACCTCTGAATTCCTCCCATTTGGCCAATTCTTTCTACAACAGTGACTACTATTCAAGAGGATGTCACTGGCTGGAAAGCACTTTGGGTTGTCAAACATTATGACCGGTGCTTTAGAAATGCAAACGTTTCTTTCCTGGCCCACTCCAGATTTAATCGCTCTGTGATTGGCATGTGAGCCTAGGCTCTAAACTCCAGAACTTCCTCCCTAAACCCTCCCCCCAACTTTCTACCTCCATCCCTTCCATAGGAACTAAGAGCAAGAGTAGACCATTCATCCCCTCAAGTTTACGATACCCCACAACTTACTGCCTGTCACTTGGAAAAAACCTGTTTATTTCTAGTCTTTAGTTTTGATCTGTTGTGTATTCATGTCAATACAGCACACTCAATCCCATGCAGTTTAATTCTACAAGCTAATCTCGTTTGTCAAACCTTAACAAAAGCCTTTTGAAAGTCCAAGTAAACCATATCCACTGGCTACCCCTTATCAATTCGACTAGTTATATCTTCAACAGATGCAGTAGATGGGATGGGTGGATGTGCAGGAAAATCTCTGCTGAATGTGAAAAGATCCTTTGTGGTCTTGGACGGAGGTGAGGGGGAGTTGTAGAGGCAGGTTTTACACCTCGTGCGGCAACAAGGGAAGGTACCAGGTGTGGAGGGTGGGTTGGTGGGGGGTGTAGACCTAACAAGAGGACATCTGGGATGTCCTCCTGTTTCAGGGGCCAAAATTTTCCCTCCCACATGATCAACAATGCCCTCCCCTCCAGTGCATCTCCTCCACTTCCTGCACCTCTGGCCTTGAACCCCACCCCTCCAACCACAACAAGGATAGAACCACCATCCCGCCTCCCCAGTCCTTATCTTCCACCCCACTAATCTCTGGATATAGCACATTATCCTCTGCCATTTCTGCCAGTTTCAGTCAGACCCCACCACCAAAGATATATTTACCCTCCACCCCACCTGTGTTCTGCAGAGACCATTCCCTCCGTAACCCCTTTGAAGGGTTTGTACCCAAAACATTGACTCTTCTGCTCCTTCAATGCTGCCTGACCTGCTGAGCTTTTCCTGCACCACCCTTTTCAATTCTTAGACTGTGTTTGAAGACAGTCAGTCCCAATATTTCTTTGAGTCTGAGCTTCTGTGAAGAGCCTTGGGGTATTTTGACTATGTACCTTGGGGGGAGAGGGATTGTATCATGAGGAAAGGTTAGGCTGGTTGGTCCGATGGACTTCAGAAGAATGAGGGGAGATCTTACTGAGATATATAAAATCTTCAGAGGAGTTGGGAGGGTGGGTGCTAAAAGGTTGTGGGAGAAATTGGCGCTAGGGAGACACAGTTTAAAAGTAATGGGTCTCCCATTTAAGAAGAGATGAGGAGGCTTTTTTTTTCTTAGAAAGGGTCGGAAATGTGTGGAATCTTCTTCCCCAGAGAAGCTGAGATATTTGACATTTTTAAGGCAAAGGTACAGCCACAAGTTTCATCAAATAGTGGAGCAGATGTGAGGGGCTGAGTGACTTCAGAATTTGTATGTTCATACAGGAAGGCACTGTATAATGCAGGTTGTTAACATCAGTGAGGCAGCAGTGGTTAGCACTGCTGCCTCACAGCGCCTGAGACCCGGGTTCAATTCCCGCCTCAGGCGACTGACTGTGTGGAGTTTGCACGTTCTCCCCGTGTCTGCGTGGGTTTCCTCCGGGTGCTCCGGTTTCCTCCCACAGTCCAAAGATGTGCAGGCCAGGTGAATTGGCCATGCTAAATTGCCCATAGTGTTAGGTAAGGGGTAAATGTAGATGTAGGGGTATGGGTGGGTTACGCTTCGGCGGGGCGGTGTGGACTTGTTGGGCCGAAGGGCCTGTTTCCACACTGTAAGTAATCTAATCTAATCTAATCACTGCAGTGCAGTGCCAATGCGTTGGATCTGAGGTAATGCCCACTCCTATTAAACAAAGGTGGCAGCTGGCAGAAAATTGATAGCCTGAGGTCTCATTTGCAGTGATCATGTTTAGATTTCTGTGACTGCCTGAGACTACCAGAGAACCTCCTCAAACTATGAGCAAATGCATGTCAGGTCCTCCAGTAGAGATCAGAACAGAAACAGATATGAAAAAGGTCAAAATCAGACCTTCTGCATGGTTATCCTAGAAGTTGGGCAAGGTCGTGTTGGCCACTTACACAGTTCAATTTCACGTGTAATCTTGTAATAATCCTGCACTGATAAACTCAGAGGCAGATCCAGTGCCATACAGCACAGAAACAGACCCTTCGATCCAACTCGTCCATGCTGACCAGGTAGATATCCTATCCTAATCTAGTCACATTTGCCAACACTTGGCCCATCTCCCTCTAAACCTTTCCTATTCATATATCCATCTGCCTTTTAAATGTCGTAATTATAACTGCCTCCACCACTTCCTTTGGCAGCTCATTCCATACACACACCACCCACTACATGAAAAAGCTGCGCCTTAACCCCCCTTTAAATCTTGCCTCTCTCACCTTAAGCTTTGCCATCTAGTTTTGGACTCCCCTATCTTGAGAAAAAGACCTTGACTACTCATCCTATCCATGCCCCTCATGATTTTATAAACCTCTATAAGATCACCCCTCAGCCTCCAACACTCCATGGAAAACAGCCCCGGCCTATTCTGCCTCTCGCCATAGGTGCAAACCCTCCATCTCTGGCAACATCCTGTCGTGCAAACCCTTAAAGAATGTGAGTGGGTAAATAAAAGGAAATATGTCCATTTCCCTTTGTTGATTATGATTTGTTCTTCCTGCCTTTTATATGGTGACCCTAGGCCCCACGTTCAGCCAACTTTGCTAATCATACCCCATTCTCAATTCCCCATCCCCCTTCCCAGATATCAACCCCCCCCCCCCCCCACTTAATACACGCACACACTCAGCTGTTGAGGACTGCAATCCATTGTCCGTGCTGCAGTGAAGTGTAAAATTGGCGTATTGAGTGAATTCACTCCAGAGACCTGTCATCCTTTACCAAGAACAGATAGGTCCTGACAGCCCCAGTGTTAAAATTAACTGCTGAGATAGGACATGACTATTATGCTGTTCATCAAAAATATATTTTAAAAAATTGCAATGAGCACCATGCCAAGCGTGTCAGGAAACCACTGTTTGTCATTTATTAGGAGGTGGTAGAATAGGCTGATAGACAGAACCTACCCGGGTCACAAAGAGATAAAAGCTTTAGGATGCTTCCGTCCAATGTCAGCGGAATTGTGACGCGCTCTGTATCCAGCTGCTGCCTTCGCCTTTTTATCTCCACAGAGAGAAAGGGAAAAAAAATCAACAAATGCCTCTTTCCTACTGATGCTGTACAGGGATTCAAACGGGAAGCTATACATTTCCATTGCTGAATGCAGCATCTAAGGTAAAACAAAGAACTTCAGATGTTAGAGATCTGGAACAAGCAAAAACAGAAATTGCTGGAGGAACTCAGCAGGTCTGGCAGTGACTGTGGAGAGAGAAACAGAGCTAACATTTCGAGTCCTGTGGCCCTTCTTCAGAACCTATTGAACTGTGCCATTTCACATTATACAGAAATGACTGCTTTATCCTTCTTGTAGCAAGGGGCGAGCAGGAAGAATTTCTTATGAATAGGTTTGGCAGGGAAAGGTACCTCAGGGATGTGCATTAGGAGCCCAGGGGCAGGAAAGACTAGCTGCCCTATTGCGGGAACAGCTCAGAGGAAATTTCTAGTCATTGATCTCAATCCATTCCAGGAAAAAGCAAAAAAAAACTGCAATTGTCCCAGAATTTGTTGTGGCAGCATAACCTGGTGAATCAGCTTTCCGATTGCCACAGGAGACTGGAAATCTATAAACTTCTAACAGGTATGACAAGGTAAACACAGGAAGGATGTTCCTGATGACGAGGGAGTACAGAACCAGGGGTCACAGTCTTAGGATTCAGGGCAGGCCTTTTAGGATTGAGATGAGGAAAGATTTCTTCACCCAGAGAGTGGTAAGCTTCAGGAATTCTCTGCCACGGAAAGCAATTGAGGCCCAAGCACTCAATGTTTTCAAGAAGGAGTTGGACATAGTTCTTGGGGCGAGAGGATTCAAAGAGTATAAGGGGAAAGCAGAAACAAAGTACTAGGTTGGATGATCAGCTGTGACCATATTAAATGGTGGAGCAGGCTCAATGGGCTGAATGGCCTCCTCCTTTTTTCTATGTTTATATGTTTCTAATGTGATCTGAAAGGGGCAAAGGTGAATTTGCTGAAAAACTGAGCCAATAGTTTACTTGCTTGACCAATGAGCTTATATGATTAAGAGCCAGCAGAACAATGGAATCTAAAAGAGGGTGAAAATATTTACTTTTGTTTGAAAAATAAATAAGAGAGGGTGAATTAGTGACAATAGAGAACCTGAACAAAAGATGCCATTAGGAGAGAAGAACAAAATGACTGAAAGGAAAGGGATAACATACCATGAGACTCCATAGTTTTCAGTTTGCCTTTTCTGGGCCAGAGAGGTTGAGTGTTGTTGTAGAAAGTTATATTTCACCATTGACAGCTTTTATATGCTGCTAAATGACATCAGTAAATTTCTGTAGAAAATTGAATTAGTAATGAAGTTATAAATACTGTCTTTTCCTGCAACATAGAGAGGCAAGCCCATGATTTGACAAAGTTAACGATACAGGGACAGGAAATACTCAGCAGTTGTGATCCCACCTTGGAGTTGAAGGGGGTCTTCCTTCCTCATCAAAAAAAAATGCCACAAAGTGTAATTGGTGTGCCCAGTCTGGATAAGTTAGAGATCCAGTGGGTTTCTTTTAATTGTGATTCCTTAAGTAAATTACAAAGTGTGAGCATGAGAACCAGAGTTTAAAACTCCTGGTACCTCCAAGAGTTGATGGAATCAGACTGTTTGAGACCTTGACATTCTATTTTATCCCCAGATGAGGGCCCAATTCCACATTATCTCTATTCTAGCTGGACCCTGCAGGAGCTTTGAATGATGGTGGATTTACCACTATTCAGTCTTGTAGTGCTTTGGAGCAAGGCAGCTGTCCTTCAGGACTGGGCTTGAATCTCGATCGAATGTGGTGTGTTTCTGACTAATATCGGGAGTGTTAGCAAGCTGTGTTAGGGTTGAAATGCTGAGCAGAGTTTTGGGGGTGTTGAAAGTGCGGGGAGGTTGTGCTAGGCCTGAGTCTCACTGTTCAGTCAGAGAAGAGGAGTTTAGAGAGAGGGTGAGATTTATACATGATGGCTGGATTAGGAATGGAACACAATGGGTGTAGTTGTCAGATTTTCATTTGGAGACTCCAGTTCTACAAAACTTGCATCATTCAACCTTCAACTACATCTGAATCAATCTCCTAAAATGATGTTGATGAAATACATTATTGGAACTCCCTGACAACAGTGGCGTACATAATGAAGAAAGGTCCCGAGAACACGTGTGATATGGGTAAAATGAATCAGAATTAATGTTCCTTTGGTCCATCCAATCTATGATCCACTAAAGTGCAGATGATCATCCAGAGAGTAGTCTTAGACTGGAGAGGCCACTGAAATGTGAAAGACAAACCCCAATAAATGCTGGAGAGTACTAACTGCTTACATTAAATTTTTAAAATTTTTAATTTGTTTAGGGTAGGTGATGGCCTCGTGGTAATGACACAAGACCATTAACCCTGCAATCCAGGTAATGTTCTGTTGGCCCAGATTTGAGTCCCACCATGGCAGGTGGTGGAATTTGAACTTTAAAAATCTGGAATTAAGAGTTTAATGAAGACCATGAAGCGATTGTCAGAAAAACCCATCGGATTCACTGATGTCCTTCAGGGAGGGAAACTACCATCCCCTCCTGGCCTAACCTACATGTGACTCCAGACCCACAGCAATGTGATTGACTCCTCATGTGACTCCAGACCCACAGCCAATGTGATTGGCTGGTTCGATTCCAGCCTCGGGTGACTGTCTGTATGGAGTTTGTACATTCTCCCAGTGTCTGCGTGGTTTCCTCCAGGTGCTCCGGTTTCCTCCCACAGTCCAAAGATGTGCAGGTCAGGTAAATCGGCATTAGTCAGAGGGAAATGGGACTGGATGGGTTACTCTTTGGAGGGTCGGTGTGGACTTGTTGGGCCAAAGGGCCTGTTTCCACACTGTAGGGAATCTAATCTAATCAAATCTAACCACCCTCTGGGTAATTAGGGATTGGCAATAAATTCTGGCCCAACCAATGATTCATCCGATGAATGAATTTTTAAAAAGTGGTTGATTCTTAACACCCTCTGCCAAATAGGGATGGGGAATAAATATTGGCTTAGCCAGCAAAACACATCCTATGAACAAATAAAAAATGGTATTACAGATATGAGATTCCTTTCCAATAAGCTATCTTGTGCCTAATAGTTAGAATGTTAATTTTGGAAACATAATATGGTGATGTATTCATAACATATTAACAAAAACATTTTATTTATAGGTTTCAAGATAAAAGACTTAATAATACCTATGTCATTGGTAATTGTTCTACCTTACCTATTTTGAAGAGAGAAAATAAAATAGAAATTCAACACAAATTATAGAAGGTAACATTCCTGCATGACTCCATCACAGAATAAAGGAGTTAGTGACAATGACAAAAAAAAGCTCCAGAAAAATAAAACATAGCCACCCCTTAAAAGTAAAAAGTAACTCTTGAAACAAATCTTTGGAAAAAGCCCTTTAAGAAAGAATGTAATTTTGAACCCTGATCAAGAATTAGAATATTGAGCTAACACATCCCTAATGGTGGAAAGTAGGTGTGTCTGAAGAAACATTATACCAGACTCAAAATGTTAATTCTGTATCTCTCTCCACAGAGGCTGCCAGACCTGCTGGGTTTTTTTCCAGCATTCTCTATGTTTGTTTCAGATTTCTAGCAACCGCGAGATTCTGCTTTTATTGTAAGCGTGCCCAGATATTGGATAAAAACAGAATTGGCTTGGCTCGGCTTGACTTAGTTTGTTCATAATACCCTGTCCGTGTGGTAGCCCGTTCACTGATTCTTGCTGCCTAACCTCAGGTTGCGTCACCCAGGGAAATTAAGGAAAAAGAGAACTGTCAACGCCCATTGGTTACCTCGTGAGAACCAGTTTCTTTCGGAGTCAGTGGAGGGGGGGGACGAAATAAGCAAAAAAGACCATGCCACTTTCAACTGAATTGCACTTAATGCTTAATCTCGTGAATATTATTTCTAACTAACAATCATCGACTTGAAGCATTAGTTCCGTTTCTTTCTCTAAAAGTGTTGCCTAGCCTGCGGAGCCTGTCTGGCAGTTTCTGTTTTGACAATTTTTGAAATTTGGTTTAGCGTATACGTATACAACGTATATGTCTGTATATGTTGGCATCCAGGTTGAGCAGACACCTGTGAACATGCTGTGACTCGCACTGAGTCATCTCTCAGTTGGACTGATTGCATTTCACCTCTCTATCAGGCGAAGAATTTCAAACATATGCAGAATGTCATTCAGTGAAGAGCTGGGCAATGTCGATGAGAATTTATAGGCCAGAACCGTCCAGCAGGCATTTATGCTGAAATCTAAATGGAAGGTTTGAAGCCTGTGAAAGGGCTGAAGTTGTAACCTTGGAGTAAATTACCCCAGAAGCTTAATTTTGATGCATGCCCTTTATTGCAGAGCACACTCCAAATGTGTAAGCGAGGTTAGGGGCCACCATCAACCTCTTCTCATTGCCAAAAGGTGGCTGCAGTGATGTCACCAGATGCTTGAATAATGCATTTGAGGAATCTTGAAATTCAGGTCAGATTTAATTTGAATGAAGATTTCTGCTCGGCAGCCTCTGCGGGAAAATAAGAAATATCATTTATAATTTGTGCATTTACTGTCAGATATTAGCAAGGAAAGGTCATCCTACTGACCCAAAAATATTTTTCTTTCCTGTTTCCCTGAATTTTAAAAAGGATGCATTTGAATTCAATGGGCATTTAATTCCGAATATTCTAAATATAGATATCAGTATAGTTTTTGAATAGAGGCTTGTATGAGAAAACAAAAAATTCAGGTGGGATGTAGATTAGGTTGTCACCTCACATAGAGAAACGGAGATGGAAATACAGTCATGTAAATACTTCTGTAGTCATATTTTTAACCAACACGTTAGCCTTTCTTTAAACAAAAATCCAACAACAATTTTAAAATATTATACAACAGAATTTAAAGGAAAAATAATGAAAGGCTTCTATTTATATCAGCACCTTTCCTGCCCGCAGGATTAGATTAGATTACTTACAGTGTGGAAACAGGCCCTTCGGCCCAACAAGTCCACACCGCCCCGCCGAAGCGCAACCCACCCATACCCCTACATCCAAAGGTCCAAAGGTCCTTACAGTCACTGAAGTACTTTTTCAATTGTACTGGTGTTATACTATAGGAAGCACAGTAGACAATTTGTACATAACAAGCTCCCACATTCAGCAATGTGACAATCTATTTACGTGGCATACACTGAAGCAGCTCAAATGATCACTGTAAGAGGTCGCTATTATTAAAATACCATCCACTGAAGTGCTCTTCGATTAATGCAAGCAGCCAACTTAATTTTCAAGCAGCTCCCTGAAATATCCTCCAGGTGGCCATTCCAAGATGGCCTCCTGCCTTAAACACAGGCTGAACTCATATTGCAGTTTAAAACCCCTTGGAGCTAAAGTGCACCTCAGGCAGAGTTTCCAAAATGAATGGTCTGGACCTGAGGTGGGGTCACAGGTTGAAATTTCCAAGGAAGAAATAGCCACCACAAACCCCTCCCCTCACTCTCAAAGATCTATACTCTCTCACCCCATGCTCCCATAGGTCATTGTTTTCCCTCTCCCCCTGCCCCACCTTAGATTTCATTGCAGGTTCGCAACAATTTTGAATTCACAGTGGGGTCACAGGGGGAGGAAGTTTGGGAAGCACTGGTTACTGGGAAGAATTGGCTGTTATGATACTAATAGCTCACGATGCCACCTTAGAGAAAGTGTGGTTGAGTGGACATCACATTTGTTCCTTTAGAAGGAGGTCATGAGTCCAAGTCTACTCCACAAAACTCTAGGCTGAAGCGCCACTGTAGTCCTGAGGTAGCACTGCACTGTCAGAGGCACCACATTTCAGAGGAGTGCTAACTGAGGTCCTATCTTCCTCATCAGATGAACAAGAGGATCCCACCTGTAGAGATTGTAATGAAGCCAGCCAGGTGGACATCATAGAATATGAGTTACCTGATTGAGGCTGTTCATCTGGTCCAATCAGTGAGCCCTGGCTGACAGATATGAACAGGAGTGTCAGAGGTTCTGTTCATTCTGAGAGCTGGCTCCGAGGGAGCTGGATCATGCGTAAATAAAGGGGGACTTAGTGGCAGGATATTGTGGAGATATTTCATTGGAAACAAGAGTGGGATTAATGATGTAACCATGTAAAAGCACTTATTATCTTTAACCCAAGTGGACTTTAAACAGGCACTACACCTGGCTTTGGAAAATGCAGAAAATGGAGCATATGATTTGCAGGGTATCTTGATGGAAATGGACACCCTTGCCAGTTCAACTGAGTCTGGAGAACAGCACTTGAGTGAAGGCAAATGTAGCATCTCGCTCAGGACATACCCCGAACAGAGGGAGTCTAGGTCAACCCATAGCAAAACCCCAAAACAAAAGTCATGCCTTAGCCAAACATTTAAAATTTTCTTCAGGATCCAGACCAGCAAGTCATTGTAGTTGCTACTGGTATGGGGACCCAAGACAGAATTGTCTCATTGACCGAAACTGAGTAAGAAAACTCAGGCTGGTATTCAGGAGAGTGCACACCCTAAAAGGTCTACCTATATGTGGCTTGGAACAGTTAAATTGCTTAGCAACATCCAAATCAGAACCAATCAAAATAAACATCTGGTTATAAGGTCACATGGTTCTCGTGGAGGTTGATACTGATATGGCCGGTTCAGTGATTGCAGAACCAGTCTTTAACAAAGTTTTCTCTGCTTCCCAACCTTTATAATTTGCACAAGACCTTGGCTAGGCTGAGAGGTTACGTACCAGGGAACCTCTACAGATTAAAGGTACAACTTGGGTTCCATTCTCTTATGAGCTGGTTCCGAGATGCCACAGCCACACGATTCGAGCTACAATGCATTGCACGCTACTCGTATCAGAGGGGGAAGGAACCTGACCAGGTGTTAAAATGTCACTGGAGGAGCTACAAAAAAAAGCACCAGCCTATATCGTTGGACTCAGAGGGAGAGGGATGTAGTGATTATAACAAGGTCAGCCAAGTTGACTTCTTACAATATGAGTTCCCTGATTGAAGCTGTTAATTTGGTCTAATCAGGGAGCCCTGGCTGACAGATATAATATGCAATATCAGACATCCTGTTCACTCAGAGAGAGCTGTATCAGTGTCAAGTACATGTAATACAGGGTGATTTGGTGATGAGATACTGGCCTCTGTGGAGTTGTGGCACCATTTTCTGATGATACTGTGCCTTTCTGAGAATAGTCCTGTGCCTGTTCTGTCCTGTTTCTCTTGCAGAGGGGTGGTGCCACAGTGGCACCAAAATGTGTCCCTGGGTGTTAAAAAAATCATGAGTGGGTGGGGTCAGGCCCATACAGACCCAGGAAGACGTTAGTTTTGCTTTCAGTGAGTTGGTGAGCTTTGCTATCTGATGGAGCTGAAAGCATGCGTTCTCTGCTGCTAGGCTGAAGTCTTAGACAGAGAGGCTTCCTCTTAAAAATCAAAAGGAGCAGATTGTTTCTTTCAGTGTTTTTCTCGACTGGACTGGAGAGACTCAGCACATGAGAATAATAACTGTGTTGCTGAATTGCCTTTGCCAAGGACGTGGTTATGGGATGCTGCCTAAATTTGGAACAATTGATGATTAGTGATTAAATAATACACTACCTTGTTAAGTATTTCAATTGAGTAAAGTTTTGCCAATTCTTCTTATTGTTGTACTTTAACTCTGTTGCAAGAATAAAGTGTGCTTTGATTAAAGCTTAGTGATAGACCAATCAAATCATGTCTGGAACACTGCACCTTACACTTGGTCTTTTCAAACAAATATAAGACTTAAGGTCTAGGCTACTTCTATAGTATAACTTGGGGTGGTCTGGTCTGGTCCATAACAATCTTGAAGAGCTGTCCCAGGTACTATAGTGACTATCAATGTTTTTAAAACAACACATTGTCTGCTATTATCACACTGCTATTTATGGAACTTGCTATGCTTAGCTGACTGCCATATTTCCAAAATCACAACAGCGACTAATCATTTAAAAATGCCATAAAGTCCTTTGGGACTTCCATCAGTCATGAAAGGTGCTACACAAATGCAGGTCTTTCTTCTCTTCATGGCAATGATTCACTTCCGTATCTCAATCTGTTTTCCAGGGACTCAATGACTGTGAAATGATCCATTCTGTTTCTGCAAGCTGCCCATGTCGGGTAGGAGCTGAAAGTGTCGGGCCACAGTGAGTTAAATCTGTGAGCAGATGGAGGAGCTGCCCTTCTCCCAGAGTGTTCCTCGTGGCAGGGACAGAACTTGTACAAAGCAGTAAGATTGCCAGCTGGTGCTCGCACCTCCCAGCCAGCTGTATGGGACTGGCCATCTGACAGCACAGGACCGGACAAAACTGACTTTCTGCCTGCAATATTCTGCATGACAATGAATCCCAGGCCAAACCGGACTGTTCATTAACACCATCGCTCTTATATATCCTTCATCAACAGTGAGTCTTCAAGTCACACCCACTTGTGACAGGGAAGATACAGGTTTGAGTGGGAAGCTATGAAACAAGAGAGAGGGGGAAATAGAACAAGCAGGACCAGAGGAGGTGAGAGATCTTGGTCATTGAGATGACGTGAGACACACAGTAGACGATGATGCATTCACAACTCAGTGACTTGCATCAACACAACAAAGAACAATGAAGTACTTGGACATGTAAACAGCTTTGAGAGAGAGAGACTGGGGTTCCCTTTCTGTACTAATCAGTGGAGCATTTGTAGAAGTTTTACCTCAGAGCTGAGTAAGAATATTAACAGCAACGTTTCCATAAAATAGCATCAAGAATTGTTCATGTCAAACGCTAAGGAAGAGTTTGCATTTAGGTAACACCTTTCAGCACTTAAGAAGGCCTCAAAATGCTTCACAGCTACAATGAAGTCATCTTGAAGGGTAGTCACAGTCACATTTCTGCCATGCAGAAATGCAGCAGTCACTTTGATCACAGCAAGATCCCATAAACCACCTCTTTTTTTGCCATAGGCAAATAATCTGTTTTAATTTATATTTATTGTTGGTCAAATGGCCAGAATACTAGGAAATTCCTCTTACTCCAAATTAAAATATCATGGATGCTGGAAACTTGAAAGAAGAACAGAATGTGCAAGTAATACTCAGTAGGTCAGCCTTCATCTGTGGAGAAAGGTTTGGAAATGCTGACAAACTTCCTTGTTGAAGAATAAACTTGGGATATGTTATGAGCGTGATACTGGAAAAGCATAGCAGGTCAGACAGCATCCGAGGAGCAGTAGAATGGACATTTCAAGTACAAGCCCTTCATCAGGAATGAATCAGGTTTCGGGCTTATGCCTGAAACGTCGACTCTCCTGCTCCTCGGATGCTGCCTGACCTGCTGTGCTTTTCCAGCACCACACTCTCGACTCTGAGCTCCAGCATCTGCAGTCCTCACTATCTTGTTGGATAGTTTACGTCCATTTAGAAAGTGAATGCGATCTCAGTCTAATATCCCATCCGAAAGTCAGGGTTGCAGCATTCCCCTGGTACTGTGATGGTATCACAAGGAAAGTTTCATTGGCTTCTCATGCTTAATAACCTCAGCAGAAGGTCCAGGAAAATTCCCTGGAATTTTCAGGAAGCAGGTGAGGCTTGACTCTGAGGTGAGTGTGCTATCACTGAGTCACAGCTAATATTCACAGCCACTGTCTCCGTTTGTTTATTTGAAGTTTTTTTAGATTGGATTCCCTACAGTGTGGAAACAGGCCCTTCGGCCCAACAAATCCACACCGACCCTCCGGACAGCAACCCACCCAGACCCATTCCCCTACATTTACCCCTGACTAATGCACCTAACACTACGGGCAATCTAGCGTGGCCAATTCACCTGGCCTGCACATCTTTGAACTGTGGGAGGAAACCCACGCAGACACGGGGAGAATGTGCAAACTCCACACAGACAGTAGCCCGAGGTGGGAATTGAAGCCAGGTCCCTGGCACTGTGCAGTAGCAGTGCTAACCACTGGGCCATCAGGCCGCCCCTAAGTTACTGGAATCAAAGTTGACTGTTGCACAGAACAAAAACTAAAATCACTCAAAGAATTGTGGATGCTGGACATCGGAAACAATACCAAAAAAATGCCAGAAAAGCACAGCAGGCCTGGCAGCCTCTCTGGAGAGAAAGCAGAGTTAACATTTTGGGTTGAGTGACCCTACTTCAAAACTGGAGAACTGTTCTGGACCAGAAACGTTATCTCTGTTTTATCTTCACTGATGCTGCCAGATGTACTGAGTTTTTCCAGCATTTTCTGTTGAATGCAGCATAGCCCCATTCATGTAACTGTGTAAGGGTCTTGATACACCAATCCTGTCAGGTATTCATGGGCAACCATGCTCATTGCTTGATTTAAAAACTCCCAAGCCACAATAAAATGCTCATGTGCTTCAACTTGTTGTCAGTAACAAGACATATAGCAGTTCTGCTTTTTGTCTAATCTTTTCTCTCAGGAATGTCACAGACAGAAGCAGGCTCCCCAGAACACACCACTAAACTTTAACATCCATGCATAGAGAAGCTTTATTCAATTGGGAGGTGTGTCAAGTTGCCCAATGGCATATCAGACTGACACCAGGAGTAAGAATGCTGGATCGTGTTGCATGTACACAACCTACCTGACCTTTAATCTCCCCAGTCTAGCTCTGACACGCAACCCACCACATTCTACTCACTGCTGAGCCAAGAATCTATCCAATTGCCTTCTCATTATGCCAATGTTTACTGAGCTATGTAGCATCCTGCTCCATAAATTAGCAACGTTAATAATGAAGAGCTTAGTCTTCTCACCCGTACAACTAGTGGAAGGAAAAAAAATACATTTCCGTAAATTTCATAACAGTATTGGTAAGGATGTGAGCCAAGAGCACTTGGAATGTACAAAACTAACTTCCTGTCCCATCTGCTAATTCAGCATCTGAGCTATCAATGCCTTGACGTTTAAGTCTGTTGGAAACAGAGCAGAGGATAAGCTGGGGTTGGAAGGGAAACCAATTTACTCATATTTATGAGTCTTGTTCCATTCACCCCAATAATTGATTCAAGGTTTCATAAATGTCAGCTATTCTCCAGCCCCATCCAATTGGGTTGGCACATTGGCTCAGTGGTTAGCACTGCTGCCTCCCAGAGACCTGGGTTCAATTCCAGCCTCGGGCGACTGTCTGTGTGGAGTTTGTACATTCTGCCTGTGTTTGTGGGAACTTGCTCTGGTTTCTCCCACAGTCCAAACATGTGTAGCTGCGGTAGATCATCCATGGGAAATGCAGGGGTGGGGTGGGGTAGGGTAGGAGATGGGATGCTTTTTTGAAGGTCAGTATGGGTTGAATGGCCTGCTTCCACACTGTACGTCTCCCTCCCAACTCTGTATATTTGAGTATAAGCAGAGTGGGGGTTAAGGGAAAGGGATGGAATGGGGACAGGTAGGGAATGGCGTAAGAAAAGGAAGCATAGGAAGGGAAATGTAATGGAGTGACAGGTAAGAATTGGATTGTATGGGGATAATGAAATAAGTGATGAGCTGTTAATGGAAGAAGGGATGAGATGGGAAATAGGATGCAGATGTTATGAAGGAGAATGCCTTGAATTGGGGTTTTAAAGAAGTACTGATGCAATTATGATTACTGATGTCATAGAGTCATACATCATGGAAACGGGCCCTTTGGTCCAACTCGCCCATGCCAACCAAGTTTCCTAAACTAAACTAGTCCCATTTCCCTGTGTTTGGCCCATGTTCCACTAGTTTTTCCTATTTGTGTACCTGTCTAAATGTCTTTTCAATGGCACTGTACCTGCATCTATCACTTCCTCCGGCAGTTCATTCCACACACAAATCACTATCTTTGTGAAAAGGTTTCCCCTCAGATCCCTTTTAAATCTTTCTCCTCTCATCTTAAAACTTTACCCTGTAGTTTTGAACTCCCCTACTTTGGGGAAAAGACCTTTGCTATTCACCTTATCTATGGACCTCATGATTTTATAAACCTGTATAAAGTCACCCCTCAGCCACCTACGGTCCTGTGAAAAAAAGTCCCAGCTTGTCCTGCCTCTCCTTATAACTCAAATCCTCCAGCCCTAGCAACATCCTTGTAAATCTTTTCTAAGCCTTCTTCAATTAAGTAACACCCTTCCTATAACAGGGCAACCAAAACTGGACACAGTATGACAAAAGTGGCCTCACCAATGTCCTATATAACCTCAATATGACATCTCAACTCCTATACTCAACGGTCTGACCAATGAAGACAAGCATGCTAAACGCCTTCTTAACCACCCTGCATATCTACGATGCAACTTTCAAAGAACTATGTACCTCATTGCAAATATTTTGTACATGTCTAACCCCTATAAGATACTGTTCCTACATAACCTAAACCAACTATAATATGTAACACACTAATTTACACTTGTTAACATTTTTAATGGCATCGTAACTGTATTATTATGGATGAGCACATACAGATAAAGGACAATTCATGAAGTACAGGTACACAATCCTTTATCCGAAACCCTCGCGGCTAGCTGGTTTTTAGAATTCCAGAATAAGTGACAGTTTAACGGTGAAATTAAAAAATCTTACCGAACAGCAGACGAACCTGTGAGTACTACAACGCTGAGACAGAATTGACACCTGCCATCAGAGTGACATGGGTCAAGTGGGTGTGGAGTTGGGTTAATCGTTTGCATGCCAAACAACTTTGTTATGGAGAAACAAACTTCAAGAGAAAACCTTCGGATTTCGGAGCTTTTCGGATTTGGGGGTTTCGGATAAAGGATTGCATACCTGTCCCTTGAGCACAAATAACATGAGACCGCTGGAAAACTGGGATCATTTAGGGAGGAGGCTGCATTCTGTACATATATCTGATATTATATAAAAGATGGGTGCCTGGGTTCCTAGATCTGGCTTTGGAATGTGTTCACACCAGGTTCACCAGATCGCAATCTTGTCTTGGCTTATTATGGGGAGAAAGTGAGGACTGCAGATGCTGGAGATCAGAGCTGAAAATGTGTTGCTGGAAAAGCGCAGCAGGTCAGGCAGCATCCAAGGAACAGGAGAATCGACGTTTCGGGCATCAGCCCTGAAGAAGGGCTGATGCCCGAAACGTCGATTCTCCTGTTCCTTGGATGCTGCCTGACCTGCTGCGCTTTTCCAGCAACACATTTTCAGCTTGGTTTATTATGGAACAAGGATTGAGATCGAAACTTTTTACCTAATGTTAAAATGAGTTGTATAACAACTGAATGATTAAGTTATTGAGAGGGGAAAAATGTAATGGGGAGCATGTTTTTTAAGGACATTTTTCTACTGGTACCTAGAGGCTGAAGACTTTTTCAGCATTAACAAAACTGTTATCTTCAGCATTTTACAGGAAGGTGGATAGCAAAGATGTTGGTAGTGGTTGACAGAGATAGGGAAAGAGTGACCTTGGCAATGGGTCAAATATGCTTAGCTTATATATGATCAGAATGCCAAGTCTTCAAGCCTCTGGGCTACTTAGTTAATTGGTAGTTAATTATAAGACCATAAGACATAAGACCATAAGACATAGGAGTGGAAGTAAGGCCATTCGGCCCATCGAGTCCACTCCGCCATTCAATCATGGCTGATGCGCATTTCAGCTCCACTTACCAGCGTTCTCCCCGTAGCCCTTAATTCCTCTAGACAACAAGAATCTATCAATCCCGGCCTCCACTGCACTCCGTGGCAATGAATTCCACAGACCCACCACTCTCTGGCTGAAGAAATGTCTCCGCATTTCTGTTCTGAAATGACCCCCTCTAATTCTAAGGCTGTGTCCACGGGTCCTAGTCTCTTCGTCTAACGGAAACAATTTCCTAGCATCCACCTTTTCCAAGCCATGTATTATTTTGTACGTCTCTATTAAGTCTCCCCTTAATCTTCTAAACTACAACGAATACAATCCCAGTATCTTCAGCCGTTCCTCATATGCTAGACCTGTCATTCCAGGGATCATCCGTGTGAATCTCCGCTGGACACGTTCCAGTGCCAGTATGTCCTTCCTGAGGTGTGGGGACCAAAACTGGACACAGTACTCCAAATGGGGCCTAACCAGAGCTTTATAAAGCTTTATGATAACTGGGCAGCTTGATGAGAACCAACACTAATGAAGTTGAAGTCATGTCTAAGGTGAAGATGCACAGTTATAAGTTTGTATTAATCTGAAGAAGCATGTCCAATTTGATACTGCAACAAAAAGAAACACAAGATTTATAGTAGAGAAGGTTCATCAGGATGTTGCCTGGGCTGGAGACTTTTAGTTATGAAGCGAATTTGGATAGACTGGGGTTGTTTTCCTTGAAGAGGAGACTGAGGAGGAACATGATTGAGATATATAAAATTATGAGTGGCATAGACAGGGTAGACGGTGAAAAAACCATTTTCCCATAGTGGAGGGGGTGAGGAAAACATTTTTTATGCAGAGGGTGGTGGAAATCTGAAAGTCACTGTCTGGAAGGATGGTAGAGGCAGAAATGTGCACTTGTGATGCCCAGGTATACCAGGCTCTAGGCCAAGTGCTGGAAAATAGGATTAGAATAATTAGGTGGTTATTTTTGGCTAGCAAACACTTGATCAGCCAAAGGGCCTTTTTCAATGTTGTACATATCTATGGCTCTATGACTCTTACCAAATACGTTCACCTAAGCCTGAAGCATAGAATTTGTGTGTGGGCTCCTTATATAATGAGAGATATGAAAAGGGTTGAATTGATTCAAAGTTTCTCGATTCTACACTGATCAGTCTAGGCAATCCACCAATGTCACATCTTTGATCAAAGATTTGGAATTCAAATCACTGCAGCAGCCGAGGGAGAAAAACATACGGACCATGTCCTGTTAAAGACGAGGATTGTTTTCACTGGAAAGATGGCGGCAGAGAGGAGACCTGTTGGAGGCCTACAACATTATCAGAGGCATAGATAGGGTGCATGGTCTGAGGCTTTCTCGCAGGGTTGAAGCCTCAATGACGAGGGAACATAGGCTCAAGGTGAGAGGGGAAAAGTTTCACACAGAGAGTGGTAGGAGCCTAAAACGCATTGCCAGAAGAGGTGGTGGAAGCAGGCACATTGGTGACATTTAAGAGGCACCTGGATGGTTAAGTGAATTGGGAGGGAATAGAGGGATATGGACTGAATAAGGGCAGAAGGTTGCTTTTTTCAGTTTAGTTAAGGCATGATGATCGACACAAGCTTGGAGGGGCTGAAGGGCCTGTACCTGTGCTGTACTCCTCTTTTGTTGCTAAATTTGGAACGGACAGATGGGAATTGGTACAAACAGGTACCTGCTGCTCCCAGCAATGACAAAACACAAGACGGCCATCCACACACACTACAATGAGCATTTGTCTCCTGGACAAAGTATTCACAATCTTTCTTCCCAAGGACAATCTCCAGGGGAACAAACGGCCAAAGGAAATGAGCACAGGCCCCACGCGTGAAATCTTCAAGCCCTATCTTTGGATTACATTCAGTGGGATGTTTCCATGGTCACAATGGTCACCTCTGCATCAAATCTGGCTTAGCCAATGCTATCCATTTAAGATCTCTTGGGTCACAGGGAGCCTGAACCAGGAGGTCTGGGTTCAAATCCCACCTTCTCCAAGAGATGTGTCATAACATTTCAATTGAGTAAAATAAATATCCATATAAATCTTGGTAGAACATGGAAATTTGTCTGTGATGCTGATGCAGCTAAACTAGGAGCCAATGAAACTATCTCTGCAGCCTCCTCCAGCCCATAAAACATCCATGGAGCCTCACATCAGTCTGACTCGTGCTCTCTCAGTTCTGTCATTGGTAGGAGACAGTAAAGACTGCAGATGCTGGAAGCCAAAGTCAATAGATGTAGAGCTGGATAAGCACAACAGGTCAGACAGCATTCAAGGAGCAGGAAAATCAGAGATGCGGGCTGAAACCCTTCATCAGTCTGAAACAGTGACTTTCCTGCTCCTCAGATACTGTCTGACCTGCTGTGCTTTTCCAGCCCCACATCTATGGACTCCGTCATAGATAGTTGGCTCTGCCCCAAGATAATGGAATTCCCTCTTGAGGCACCCCTACCTCTCCACTCCCTTCGTCCCTCTCAGATTCTCGACAGAGTCCAAAATCACACAACACCAGGCTATAGTCCAACAGGTTTATTTAGAAGTATTAGCTTTTGGAGCGCTGCACCTTCATCACCCAATGAAAAAGCAGCGTTCTAAAAGCAAGTACTTCCAAAAAGATCTGTTGTTCTATAACCTGGTGTTGTGTGATTTTTAACTTTGTACACCCCAGTCCAACACCGGCACCTCCACATCAAAGATTCCCAATAGAACACTTATCATCATCTGTCCTAATAGTTCTTGCTTTCACTCAGTATTCAGTTTACTCCCTTCAGTCACTGAAGCACTTTATTTTGCTGTTTTACTGTGTTAAATTCTCAGTATAACTCTATGTTACTGTTATTGTTGAACCCATAAAATTAACATTTTAATTCAGAGGATGGAGTACCAACAACTGAATTCAGTTGACTCTGTCGAAAAACCATGTGAGAAGATAGTATGCTAAATTGAAAATATATTCCTGTCACTGTTCTCCTTTAGCCGATTCATAATATGAAGGATGTCAATGAATAAGGGAAAAAGTCATATTTACACCAAATAATCTCAATGATTTATTAGCCACATTCCACCACATTAATCTTTTTTTTCCTCTTGAATTCGATTTCCAATACCCAGGAGTTGCAGTTAAATGAGTCATCTGTTTGGAAAGTCTTAAAGGACTGGCATTTTCTTTTGGCTGTAACAGATTCCATGCTAATTTTACCCAGTGCCAAAAGTCCATTTCAGGAAGTAATTACCGTTCCATGCCTTGGTTTTGCACATTCTGTTGGTGTTGCAATGTATTTTTATCTTAATGCAATCACCTTGATGTGTAGGCTATTTGTCATTATGTTTCACAACCTCCACCTTCATCCTTAACCAGCTGAAGGACATAACAACCCCCTCCCCCTCCCCCACCCCAAACTGGTTACACATTTATCCAGGCATGTAGCTAACAATTCGGAGAAAGTTACGACTGCAGATGCTGGAGGTCAGAGTTGAGAGTGTGGTGCTGGAAAAGCACAGCCGGTCAGACAGAATCCGAGCAGCAGGAGAATCAACGTTTCGGGCATAAGCCCTTCATCAAGATCATATTCCTGATCAAGGGCTTATGCCCGAAACATTGATTCTCCTGCTCCTTGGATGCTGCCTGAGCTGCTGTGCTTTTCTAGTACCACATTCTCAACAACGTAGCTAACAATTAGCTTACTCTAGCTGCTGAGTAACATGGCCTCACTCAGCACTGCCAGTAGCTCAGTTAGCAACAAGTGTCATAAGGTTCTGAGTTCAAGACCCCCTCCCACACTTGGGCTGAAACAAAATGTCCATTGTCATTCCAGCTGCAGTGTTAGAGGTGGTGGTTTTCACGTTAGATCAGGGTTTGCCTACGTAAGGGGGTATGGTCCCCCAGTTGGGGTGGGCTCCTGACATTTTGGCTCCAATACTCCCCCAGGTTCTCGCAACCCCATAATCCCATTCCCTCTGAGGGATCATGGGAAATGGGGCTGCGGTGGGAGAAAGTTTGGGTAGCACTGGATTGGCCATCAAACTGAAGCCTCAAACAACTGTTCAGGAGGTTGTAAAAGATTCCATGGCTGCTATTTTGAAAAGGAGCCCTGGCCAATATTTATCCATTTCCCAACATCCTCTGAGCAGATTATGACATCTGGTTGTGGGATCTTGCTGTGCGCCATTTGGCAGCTACGGTTCCTCCATCACAGCAGTGTCCCCACTCCATTGGCTGTAAAGTACTCCCATAAACAGTCAAGAACAGAGCAAAAGTAAGTCTTTCTTTCTCCCATCTCCACTTCCTTACATTGAGGCACCTACCTTGCTCCCTATCCATGCCCCACCACTCAGTATCAGTCCCATCAACTCTCCTCCAGTGCAGAGGCAGACCCTAGCTGAGGTACGCAGAAAGTCAGCATTGCCTCTTTAAACTCCAAGGAGCAGCATTATTGACTTTCGAAACGTGAAGGAACTCTAGTCTGAGCAAATTAAAGCTGGACTCGGCAATAACTGCGTATTGATTTATCAAGCCGTTTACAATCCTCCCTGGACCAGAAGAGTATTCCTGGCCCCTCATCAATAACCATAACAAGGTTACTGTTTTCCAGTTTATTCACTGGATACTAGTCCATCTGTTGCATTCACAGTCCCTTCTCAAGATACCTGGATTGATGTCCTGTGAGAAGCTCACTAGAAAGAAAAACCTCAGCATCTTTCCTACAGTTTATCAAATTGAGGAGGATGAATGAAACACGATGGGCTTTTCTGCACTGTCAGCTCTACACTCCTCCCTTCAGCTATTGGGCAAGTCAAGTATAAAGGTGAGCACACTCTATTATTTCTTTACACAAGTTACTTCCAGGAGGTTACAACCACTGACCCTAATTACACAAAGTCACTCAAACCAAACAATCTGAAAATAATCAACAAAAAAAGAATAATTTCTGAATCATATCGTTTCTGTGCATTTTATTTCCGACTTTACACTAATGCATGGATCTAATCGGAATATTTACCAGCTCCATCACATTTTGATTTGTTTTTCATGCTTGAAATGAAGATTAAAGGATATGAGCTCTAAGGAGAGGCTGGACAGTTTAGGGTTGTTTTCTCTCGTGTGGCGGAAGCTGAGGGGAGACTTAACTGAAGTCTATAAAATTATGAGATGCATAGATAGGGCTAACGGTCAGAATCTATTTCTCAGAGTTGAAAAGTCTAAAACAAGAGGGTATACATTTAAGGTGAGGAGGAAAGTTCAAAGGAGATGAGAGATTAGATTCCCAACAGTATGGAAACAAATCCTTCAGCCCAACCATTCCACACTAACCCTCCGAAGAGTAACCCACCCAGGCCCATTCCCCTGCCCTATGTTTACCCCTGACTAATGCATCTAACACCATGAGTAATTTAGCATGGCCAATTCACCTCACCTGCACATCTTTGGACTGGGGGAGGAAACCAATGCAGACACTGGGAGAATGTGCAAACTCCACACAAACAGTTACCTAAGGCTGGAATCAAACCCAGGTCCCTGGCGCTATGAGGCAGCAGTGCTAACCACTGAGCCACTGTGCCACCCAGGGGCTGGCTTTGTACACAGAGTGGTAGGAGTCTGGAACATGCTTCTGGATTAGTGGTGCTGGAAGAGCACAGCAGTTCAGGCAGCATCCAACGAGCAGCGAAATCGACGTTTCGGGTAAAAGCCCTACATCAGGAATAAAGGCAGTGAGCCTGAAGCGTGGAGAGATAAGCTAGAGGAGGGTGGGGGTGGGGAGAGAGTAGCATAGAGTACAATGGGTGAGTGGGGGAGGGGATGAAGGTGATAAGTCAGGGAGGGGAGGGTGGAGTGGATAGGTGGAAAAGGAGCTAGGCAGGTCGGACAAGTCCGGACAAGTCAAGGGGACAGTGCTGAACTGGAAGTTTGAAACTAGGATGAGGTGGGGGAAGGGGAAATGAGGAAAATGTTGAAGTCCACATTGATGCCCTGGGGTTGAAGTGTTCCGAAGCAGAAGATGAGGCGTTCTTCCTCCAGGCGTCTGGTGGTGAGGGAGCGGCGGTGAAGGAGGCCCAGGACCTCCATGTCCTCAGCAGAGTGGGAGGGGGAGTTGAAATGTTGGGCCACGGGGCGGTTTGGTTGATTGGTGCGGGTATCTCGGAGATGTTCCCTAAAGCGCTCTGCTAGGAGGCGCCCAGTCTCCCCAATGTAGAGGAGACCACATCGGGAGCAACGGATACAATAAATGATATTAGTGGATGTGCAGGTAAAACTTTGCTGGATGTGGAAGGCTCCTTTAGGGCCTTGGATAGAGGTGAGGGAGGAGGTGTGGGCACAGGTTTTACAGTTCCTGCGGTGGCAGGGGAAAGTGCCAGAATGAGAGGGTGGGTCGTAAGGGGGTGTGGACCTGACCAGGTAGTCACGGAGGGAGCGGTCTTTGCAGAAGGCGGAAAGGGGTGGGGAGGGAAATATATCTCTGGTGGTGGGGTCTTTTTGGAGGTGGCGGAAATGTCGGCGGATGATTTGGTTTATGCGAAGGTTTGTAGGGTGGAAGGTGAGCACCAGGGGCGTTCTGTCCTTGTTACGGTTGGAGGGGTGGGGTCTGGGGGTGGAGGTGCGGGATGTGGACGAGATGTGTTGGAGGGCATCTTTAACCACGTGGGAAAGGAAATTGCGGTCTCTAAAGAAGGAGGCCATATGGTGTGTTCTATGGTGGAACTGTTCCTCCTGGGAGCAGATCCGGCAGAGGCGGAGAAATTGGGAATATGGGATGGCATTTTTGCAAGAGGTAGGATGGGAAGAGGTGTAGTCCAGGTAGCTGTGGGAGTCGGTGGGTTTGTAAAACATGTCAGTGTCAAGTCGGTTGTCACTAATGGTGATGGAGAGGTCCAGGAAGGGGAGGGAGGTGTCAGAGATGGTCCAGGTAAATTTAAGGTCAGGGTGGAATGTGTTGGTGAAGTTGATGAATTTCTCAACCTCCTCGCGGGAGCACGAGGTGGCGCCAATGCAGTCATCAATGTAGCGGAGGAAGAGGTGGGGAGTGGTGCCGGTGTAATTACGGAAGATCAACTGTTCTACGTAGCCAACAAAGAGACAGGCATAGCTGGGGCCCATACTTGTGCCCATGGCTACCCCTTTGGTCTGGAGGAAGTGGGAGGATTCAAAGGAGAAATTGTTAAGGGTGAGGACCAGTTCTGCCAAACGAATGAGAGTGTCAGTGGAAGGGTACTGTTGGGGACGTCTGGAGAGGAAAAAACGGAGGGCTTAGAAGCCCTGGTCATGGCGGATGGAGGTGTAGAGGAATTGGATATCCATGGTAAAGATGAGGCATTGGGGGCCGGGGAAACGGAAGTCTTGGAGGAGGTGGAGGGCGTGGGTGGTGTCTCGAACGTATGTGGGGAGTTCCTGGACTGGGGGGAAAGGACAGTGTCGAGGTAGGTAGAGATGAGTTCAGTGGGGCAGGAGCATGCTGAGACATTGGGTCAGCCAGGGTGGTCAGGCTTGTGGATCTTGGGAAGGAGGTAGAACTGGTCAGTGCGGGGTTCCCGGGCTATGAGGTTGGAAGCTGTGGGTGGGAGATCTCCTGAGGTGATGAAGTTCTGTATGGTCTGGGAGATGATGGTTTGGTGATGGGGGTGGGGTCATGGTCAAGGGGGCAGTAGGAAGAGGTGTCCTCAAGTTGGCGTTTGGCTTCAGCGGTGTAGAGGTCAGTGCGCCAGACTACCACTGCGCCCCCTTTATCCGCTGGCTTAATGGTGAGGTTGGGATTAGAGCAGAGGGATTGGAGGGTGAGAGGTTGGAGTGGGGGAGCCAAGGGTGGCGGTCGTGAAGATATGATTGCGGTATTTAAGGGACTTTTAGATAACCACTTGAATATGCAAGGAATGGAAGAATATGGACCAAGGGCAGGAAGAAGGGATTGATTTAATTTGGCATCATGTTTGGCACAACATTGTGGGCCAAAGGGCCCGTTCCTCTGCTGTACTGTTCAATGTTCTACGTTCCAGGAAACGGGATTTTAACAACCAGGACCTATCCTCAAAACAGCCCACTATCAGTTTACCAGCTGGTTGCTACAATACTGTTGCACCCGCCAAACAGAGGCAGCCATTTTGTAATTCTGAACAATGAGCTTCCAGAATTTTAGTTTGACCAAATTAAATACACTCCATAAGGAGGAATACTAGCTTTTACAGCTACCCTACTGACACGGCGTTGATGGGATGATGAAAGTGTTGGTGCTGGGAGGTGATACGTGTTAACAATGAGGTTTTAAGGCAGTCCTAAGGCTGGGCACTTCAGCTTCATAACAAAATTACTTGTCAGCTCGTCCCTCACTGGAGGAAGCCTCCCATTATGTGGACAGCACTGTCAATTTATTCTTTGACTTTAAGCTCTGGATGTCTGGTCCATGGAGTTATATTTGTGATGACTGATGAAGATTTTTCTCTAACCACTGTTCAGCATCTGAATAACTGGAACTGCTGCACTCGTATCTAATTTAAAGCATGTGTGTCCACTTAGATCGGAACTCTCCAATTAACTTGACCCAATCTTCTGATATTGCCCAGAAATGGCATCTATATGTCATTAACATTTTTTTTATTTCTTAGGGTCTTACATTTTGGGGGGCTTTATCTTTTTGCTTATGCAATATAGGCATATTCTTATCAATCTGTTTGGAGATATTTCTATACATCTGTGAAGCGGGGGAACCTGAGCTTGGGCCTCCTGGCTCAGAGGTAGGGACACCACAAGCTTCTTGCTGCAACATCTTACTTTAAAGTGACTCATCTTCACAAAAGAAAAGGCATTTGGTAGGACAATTTAGTAGAAAGTCAGAATGGTTGATCAACACGCTCTATGCCTCCTCTCTTCCTGCCACAACCAGGCTTTCATTCTTAGGTTTAAAAAATTGCTCAGTCAGCTTTTGTGTCTGCAATTGATTCTGCCTATCACCCCGAATGACTGAATTATTCTCTTCCTAACCTCAGCCTGCCTGCTCCAATGAACGGCTTTTGTTAATACCAAGTCATCCCTCACCTCTAAGACATTCAACAATATTTGATCTAAGACTTTGATTACAATTCGGTCCTTGATTAATTCTTCTTTTAAGCTGCTACATTCCAATTTTCCGACAGCATGCGTGGATTGTTGATAAATAAATGGGTGTTTTCTCCCAGTCACTTGGTGTACTTATTAAATTTCACCTGCTCGGCGATGGTATTTTTCTGGAGACTCAAGCAGGCATTCAACGCTTTTACCTGTTTGTCATATGCAGTCTTTTCCTGGTCAGCACACCCACTGGTTGTGAGCAGATGTGTCCTGTTCAGTTCAGTGAGACTCATTCCATTTCTGATTAGATCCTGCTCTCTGCACAACGTTTCAGATAACAGCAATGGTATTTCCATTCTGATCTGTTCCTTCAATATGTTGTTTGTTCACCCGTTTTCCTTTCACCTGCTGCCACTGTCAGGTTTTCCTTTTTTTTCAGTCACAGGATGTCGGCATCACTGGTTTGGCCCAGTTTTTATTGCCCATCCCTAGTTACCCTTGAGAAGGTGGTGGTGAGCTGCCTTCTTGAACCACTGCAGCCCATGTGCTGTAGGTAAACCCATAATACCCTTAGGGAGGAAATTCCAGGATTTTGACCCAGTGATATTGAAGGAACGGTGATATATTTCTAAGTCAGGATGGCGAGTGTCTTGGAGGGGGACCAGCAGCTATAGGACAATTCTTCGTCTTATTGTGTTGCCAAGGATTAACAACGGAGTCTGCTGAGATAGGCGTAAAAATAATGAACCAAAACAGAAATAGCTGGAGAAACTCAGCAGGTTTGGGAGCATCTATAGAGAGCAAGCAGAGTCAAAGTTTCAAGTTCAGTGACACTTCTTCGGAAGAAGGATCACTGCATCCGAAACGTTGATGTTGCTCTCTCTCCACAGGTGCTGCCAGACCTGCTGAGTTTCTCCAGCAATTTCTGTTTCTGTTTCAGATTTCCAGCAGTTCTTTGCACTTTATTTTTGAATCATGAATTTTTATTTACAAACATCACTAACTGAAACAACATCAAATGAGGAACTCAACTTGTCATAAAGCTGATGGACACTGTGAATATAATTGTGGTGATCATATTGAGGTCAGCTAGGTGGACCTCCTAGAATATGAGTCCCCTGCTTGGGGATGTTAGCTTGGTCCCATCAGGGAGTCCTAGCTGATAGATATTAGCAGGAGTGTCAGGGGTTCTGTTCACTCTGAGAGCTGGCACCATCCTCTTCACCTTCGCCCTCACTTCCATCCATCTATCACTTTCCCAGGTACCTACCCCCCCAACCCCACCCCCTTCCATTTATCTCTCAGCCCCGACCCACTAGCCTCATTCTTGGTGAAGGCCTTATGCCTGAAACATCGATTCTCCTGCTCATTGGATGCTGTCTGACCAGCTATGCTTTTACAGCACTGCACTCTCGACTCTGAGCTAGTTGGGTCAGTGTCATGTACAATACAGGTATAAATAAGGGGTGACTTGGTGACAGGACTCTGTTGAGTTGTCCCAATAATCGTGTCAGGTGTCTTGACACTTATACACTTAATGGTAAGGTCCTAGGGAGTGTTGCTGAACAAAGAGACCTTGGAGTGCAGGATCATAGTTCCTTGAAAGTGGATTCGCAGGTAGATAGGATAGTGAAGAAGGTGTTTGGTATGCTTTCCTTTATTGGTCAGAGTATTGAGTACACGGGTTGGGAGGCCATGTTGCGGCTGTACAGGACATTAGTTAGGCCACTGTTGGAATATTGAGTGCAATTCTGGTCTCCTTCCTATCAGAAAGATGTTGTGAAACTTGAAAGGGTTCAGAAAAGATTTACAAGGATGTTGCCAGGGTTGGAGGATCTGAGCTACAGGGAGAGGCTGAACAGTCTGGGACTGTTTTCTCTGGAGCGTCGGAGGCTGAGGGGTGACCTTATAGAGGTTTACAAAATTATGAGAGGCATGGATAGGATAAATAGACAAAGTCTTTTCCCTGGGGTTGGGGAGTCCAGAACTAAGGGCATAGGTTTAGGGTGAGAGGGGAAAGATATAAAAGAGACCAAAGGGGCAACTTTTTCATGCAGAGGGTGGTACGTGTATGGAATGAACTGCCAGAGGAAGTGGTGGAGGCTGGTGCAATTGCAACATTTAAGAGGCATTTGGATGCGTATATGAATAGGAAGAGTTTGGAGGGATATGGGCCGGGTGCTGGCAGTGGGACTAGATTGGGTTGGGATATCTGGTCGGCATAGACAGGTTGGACCGAAGGGTCTGTTCCCTTGCTGTACATCTCTATGACTCTATGACATACAAGTCTCATTGGGTATATCACACAGAAATTATTTGTACGATAGTATCGCAGAAGAATGAACCCGACTGTATTCATCTCTTCACTTTGACTTTTTCCTGCTACAATTAAACTGCTTCAACAATTACTGCCTGTGGCTCAACTTTAATTTCCACGAATTTCAGACCAACCCGAACAGACCATGTTCAAAGGGTGAAAGAATAAGGTCACACTGAGTTGGGGGCTCCGGAAAGAGAGGTGGGAACATGGGCTGTTGTGAAGACATGATATGGTAACCTTCCCGGGTTATTACATGGTGTTTGTGTGAGCCAGACTATTGGTGGCATTTCCTCATCCCCTCGAGATGGCAAGAGAGGTGGAGAGAAGGAGAATCACTGGATGAGTGTAGAGACAGAGAGTAAATTTTATTTGTCATTTCTGCCATCTACAGCTGACAGAGTAAAAAACAAGACAGCGTTCAACCAGGACCAAGGTCCTACACGGACAGCACAATTAACACAATCATACACAGGGCGACACAAGGGGCATAAGAAGTGCAAAATACACAAATTACTGCGTAACAAAGGAATAATAATTAAAAGACATTGTTCTAGCAGAATTCAAAGTTGTGCAAAGAACTTCAGAGGGGAAAGAGTCCAATCATACAGTGCTAAGGAGCCTGATGTCTTGGGGAAAGAACTGTTGCATAGTCTGGTCATGAGAGACTGAATGCCTTGGCATCTTCCACCGGATGGCAGGTGGGCGAAGAGTTTGAGTGAGGGGTGTGTGGGGTCTTCCACAATGCACTTAGCCTTTCAGATGCTGCATGTGGTGTAAATATCTGTAATGGAGGGAGGAGAGACCCCAATGACCTTCTCAGCTGTCCTCACTATCCATTATAGGATCTTACGATCCGAGACAGTGCAATTCCCAAACCAGGCAGTGATGCAGGATACTCTCAATGAATCCTCTTTAGAATGCAGTGAGGATGAGGAGGTGGGGAGGTGGGCTTTCTTCAGTCTGCCTAGAAGGTAGAGACGCTGCTGGGCTTTTTTGGTTATGGAGCTGGTGTTGAGGGACCAAATGGATGCCAAGAAACCTCCAATTACAGCCCCAAAGTGTCCAGTAGTGGCCCATTAAAAGCCAAGTAACTGCATGCCATTGGCTAATTTCCTGACTGGGAAGCCAATGTGATCTTCCTGCCAGGGTGAAGTTAGGGCATCCAATTGGTCCCAGTCCGGATGCATTTGGAATTATATATAAGGGAGCAAGGAGTGGCCTCTGACCTAGCCCCTGACACACTCTCCCTGCGACCTCTACCCTTCAGATGTACATTCTCGCTGCTGGATTCTCCAAGGAATAGGCCTCAACCTGATGTCTATAGGGTGACCCAGGACGTCAGTGTCAAGTCCTGTCATATTCTTGATTTTCTATGTTTACTACACACCTCAGGTCATTTTATTTCACGAACACCCAATCACCATGTTCCTAATTAAATGAACGATTGTCAAGCATTGCCCACCAGGAGCACTATAACTGTAGTAAATACAAGGACGAGTAGGGATAGAGGGAGAGGGTTAGATCGAAATGGTGAGGGAAATAATGTACCCAGACTCTGAGGCACCTACATCTCTCTAAAGGCTTCAAGGGTGTTGTACGCCCCCATGTGCTCCCTCTAAGGACTCCCAGATGTGAACATAACCTGGAAGAGAGGCTCCTAGTCCTGTAATAAGCTGAGAAACTCACTCACATGCACATGCCAGCTCTTAATAAGCTGATTGGTTTGCGATAGGTGTTATGACCCCAGCAGTTTATGATAATACTGGAAACGTCAGATCTCAAGGTCTCCACTTTAAATTTCCTTGTTCTGTTGACAAGACTATAATTGATTTCTGGAACTTTCTTCTTACTAACTTGTAAACAGTTTCAGAGCAAATACGTTGGGTTTTCATACCTTCAGATTCAAGTAGCATCTGCTTCTATAGTTCTCTTCTCAGGACAACTTACCCAGCTCTGACTTTTTGTAGACTGATATTTCACATCACCTTTTCACTCTGACTGAACCTGAACACTTTGTCTGACCTTCAGATGGCTCTTGCCTTTCTATAATAGTTTCTGGGATCTCTTTGGGAGAACTGCCAATATAGGTAACAGCAGTTTTTCTCCTCTTTTACTCATTTCTTTTCCTAATGCACTGAACTGTTCACCTCAAGTTCTACTCCAAGGCTGTTAACTCTCAGTAAAAATGCACATATCCAAACACTGGAGGCACCCCAGTACCACTCACGGAATAAATCTAAAATGAATCTAGAACTGTGGCTCTCCTTCTTAACACATACAATGTAGAAATACAAGCCAAGCTTTGAACTATACAAGAAGAAAAAATAAAAAAAAACCTAATCTCTTCCTGGTATGCCCACCTTAAAGAAATATTGCTCATCTCTCCCATAATTTCATTCTCTGGGTTATAACTGTGGGGTATCTGGACCTGGAAGGGTTAAAACTGAGTAATTCCTAAAGTCCAATCAACAACAATGAAATCACAGTGGGCAGAAAAGGTTAGAAGCCCTGAGGAAAAAGATCTAACATCCAGGTACTCCTGACACTCTCTATAATGATATCCATTACGTGTATCATAGGAAAATAGGAACAGGAGTATACTATTCAGCTTCTTGGACACTTGTAACTGATTACTGACAGGCAATAAACTACTTCTAGTTCAATACAAGAACCTCTCCTAGTTAGACGATATGATATGGGATCAGGAGTAGGCCATTCAGCCCATCTTGTTCAATGAGATCATGGCTGATCTGATAATCCTCAATTCTACTTTCCTGCCTTTTCCCCAAAACCCTTGATCTCCTTATTGATTAAAATTCAGCCTTGAGTATACTTAATGATCAAGAGTCAACAGCCCTCTGCAATAAATCATTTATTTACCTCAACAAACCTGCCTCCACCCTTTATCCAGACAGCACATTCCATACCTTAAATACTCGCTGTGTGAAAAAGATTTTCCTCTCATTATACTTGCTCCTTTTTCAAATCACTTTAAAGCTGTGTCCTCTGGTTCTTAATTTATTTATGCAAAGGCATAGTTCCCTTCTTAGCCACAGTCTTTCCAAAAGGAACAGTTGTAACGTCTTCACACTATCCTCAGCGCTGAAGTTTCTCATCTCTGGAACTATTCCTGCAAATGCTTCTGAACTCTCTCCAATGTCTTCACATCCTTCCTAAAATGTGGCGCCCAGAACTGTACACAGGTCTGATCATGAGCTTAATGAATGGCAAAGCAGTCTCAAAGAGCTACATGTTCCTTTTCCATCTGTTCACTGTCCAGGCTTACTCATGAATAGTGGTTCTTGGGCAAAGTTCCAGTGGAAGAGGTGGGAGAGGAGAGAAACATTGGGAAGAAAAGAGAAACAGGCACTGAAATTGGTTCTTCACCAGGTTTTGAGTTGGTTTTAATAAGCAACACTGGCCCACGTTGAAATCTATCTTCCAGCAGCGTGTGGGCGCCCTCTTTTGGTTATCCATTCAACTGCAATGCCAGGTCACTGAGTGCAATTTTAGGCCAAGCCAGAGAGGAACAGTATAGTGGGGTGAGAGTAAGTGGTCTTGAATCAGTGCTTAAATCCTCACTCCCTCCACGCCATTGACATATACAATCTACAAGATGCACTTCAGCAAAACTACCTCAGTAGTGCCTTCCAACCTGCAGCCCCTACCACACCAGAACAAAAGGGAACATCACCACTTCCAACCATTTAGTTCTTTAGGTGGAGTTTCATAGAATCATATAATCATACAGTACAGAGAGGCCCTTTGACCCATCAAGTCTGCACTGTTAAAGCTACATGAGATCTATAGTAAGCCCAACTTCCATCACTAGGCCCATAGACTTGAATGTTGCGACATTTCAAGTGTATATCCAAGTATTATTTTAAATGTTGTGAAGTCTCTGGCCTCAACAACCCTCTCCAGCAGTGCATTCCAGACTCCCAGCATTCTCTTGGTGATAAAACCTTTCCTCAAATCTCCTTTAACTCTTTTGCCTTTCCCCTTAAAATTATGCCACCTTGTTATTGGCCATTTAACTAAGAGGAACAGCTCCTGTCCATGCCCCTCATAATCATACACACCTCTATCAGGTCCTTTCCTCAACCTTTTCTGTTCCAAAGAAAACAACCTGAGCTTATCCAGCCTCTCTTCGTCACTAAAGTGCTCCATCCAACAGTTTCTTCCCAATGTACTTTCCAGCTGTATATTTCAATAATTTCTACATTTGTTCTCACCTTTAATTTGAAGAAGTGCATTGATTGGATTCTAAAATATTTCCCCCATAAAAGCCTGAATATTTTGTATCTGGAAGTTTACTCCCCACTGCTGTAAGCCACCAACCCTCCAGGATTGCCTTGGACTCTCCAGTAAGTCAAGCGTCCTGCCCAGAGCACGTGGTGTAAGATCAATGTTGGCCAGAAATGTGTTGCACAAGTGAAGACTGAAGGGATTCAAAAACAGACAGCCTTTGGCAGACATGGAGATTTATGATGTTATGAGGGACAGAGTACTCAGTCATGTTGTGGAGAGAGTCATAGAGCCATTCCACATGGAAACAGACTCTTTGGTCCAGGTCATCCACGTGGACCATGTTTTCAAAACTAAACTAGTCTCGCTTGACTGTGTTTGGCCCATATCCCTCTAAACCTTTCCTATTCACACACATCTGTTCTATAGAAATTCATAGAATCCTTACAGTGTTGAAGCAGCCTATCATGTCCACACTGATCCTCCAAAGAGCATCCCACCCAATCCCTGTAACCCACATTCCCCATGGTTAATCCACATAGCCCGCACATCCATGGACTCTATGGACAATTTAGCATGGCCCGTCCATCTAACCTGCACATCTTTAGACTGTGTTTGAATTTTGATTTAGGAAATGGAATATGAGAGATTTATTCATAATAAATTAACAAAAACATTTTATTCATAGATTTCAAGATAAAAGATTTAATAATATGCACGATTGGTAATTTTTCTACCTTACCTACTTAGAAAAGAAAAACAAATAAAACTTCAACACAAGTATTGAAGGCCTGACTGCGTCACCAAATAAAGGAATTAGTGAGAATGAAAAATAAGCCCTGAAAACCAAAAAGTAGCCACCAAAGTTAAAAGTCAAAAATAAAAGCCCTTCGAAAAGAAATCTCAGAATAAACCCTGTAAAAAACAACTTTATCTTGAATAAAAACCAAAATGAAAATTAGAAACAGAGACAGAAATTGCTGGAAAAGCTCAGCAAGTCTGGCGGCATCTGTTGAGGGAAATCGGAGTTTACATTTCAGGTCCAGTGACCCTTCCTCACAACCTCATTCTGAATCTTGATCAAGTGTCAGAATAGTCAGCTGACATATCCCAAATGATGAAAAGCAAGTGTGTCTGAAGAAGTTATACCAGACCCAAAATCTGTTTCTCTGATGGGGACCATGACACTATTATTATTTTTCATAAAAACCCATCTGCTTCATGAATGTCCTTCAGGGAAGGAAATCCTCTGTCCTTACCTGGTCTAGCCTACATGTGACTCCACAGTAACATGGTTGATGATAAATTGCTCTCTGAGATGGCTGAGTTATGCCAATCAGTTCAAGGGCAATTAGGAATGGGGTGAAAATCATAGAATCCCCACAGAGTGAAAAAAGGACATTTGGTCCAGTAAGTGCACACTAACTCTCCCAAAGAGTATCCCACCTAGATCCACCTAACTCCCCAAACCTACATAACTCTGGACAAGCCACCTAACCTGCATAGCTTTGGATAGGAAGCAAAAACACCAACTCTCCCAAAGAGCATCCCACCGCTAACCTACATATCTCTGGACTGTGGGAGGAAACCAGAGCACCTCCACACAGATAGTCACCCAAGGATGGGATTGAACCCAGGTCCCTGGTAGTGTGAATCAGCAGTGCTAACCAATGAGCCACTATACCACCCTATACTAGCTTTGCCACTAATTCTCAAATCCCATGAAAAAAGTTTTAAAAAGTGGAAGAAAAATAATCATTCTCACTATTTAATGGTCAAGTAAATGTTAATGCTTGTTCCGTTTAATTGTCATTTTACTGTTTGTGTCAAAGTAACTGACAGATGTGTTATCCTGGGCTCACTCCCTCATTCACAGGAAATTTGTTCACAACAGATATTCCCAGAACCAAAGACACAGACAAAATATCCAAATAAATTCTTAAGTTCTTAACAGAATTGTAGGGCTGAATAAGTGAAAGATCTTGCAGGCTTTTCTAATATTAAACAGTCAGTTCTATGGTTGAGTTATAATTGTTTTTAATGTGTTACATTACATTATGTTATAAATGTTATCTTTGTGTGCAAATATCTAACCAACCCCGTAGCACTTCCTAATTTCAATCAATCACCTCTTTCATCTATTTCTTTTTTCTCTTAAATGTCAACATGATCTCAATGTCTATCAGTATCTTTGGGAGTGCAGTAACACCGTCACAACTGTCTGTAGGAAAATATATCTGCTGGTCTCAAGCCTAAATCGCTTGCATTTAATCTTATCTTTATTTACATATACCAGATCAGTGTCAAGTCATAGAGTCATTGAGAGGTATACTGGAAACAGCCTATTTCTAGGCAGAACTCAGCAAATTGTATGCATTAAACAGGGAAATACACTTAAAAGGGGGAAACCCTCAAGACTTAATCCAAAATGTTAAAAAGTTACAGATTTAAATCTACGTTTTTGTGATCAGAATTAACATGTGAATTGATGCTTGGAAACTGTGCAATGATACAGTAAGGATGAGATTGGTCATTCAGTATAAAGTGTGGTATTACTTTGCTTCCTTGTTGCCTTTTTTTAAATTCCCATCTTAATTTCTTTTGGGGAGGGTTTAGAGGGGGCAATTCATGTTACAGCTGTCCCCTGCAGTGAAAATGTCATACACGTTTACAAGTGGGAACATACTCAATGCTCCAATCATTGATCCTAGTTGCACTGCTGCTCCACACCACACCAAGGCGCTGTGACTCTCATCACGAAAAATGACTCCAATCATCACCTTGACATATGACAAGGTGCCAGAAAACAAAATCCACGAAAGAACCTGCATGATTAGGAAAGAAACAAGTTGTCAAATAAAGGCACAATAGTTCAAACAGCTTAATAAGATGATGGCCATATTTATTCATTCAACAACATGACGTTGACTTGGTACCCAAAACAGGAATTGTATTTATGTAGCACCTTTCACAACGATGGAATTTCCCAAAGTGCTTTGCAACCACTGAAACAGAGGTGGAGGTGCCACAATCACAGTCTCTCAGGGAGACAGCCATAGGATCATTAGACGTAGGAGCAGAATTAGACCATTTAGAGTCATAGAGTCATAGAGATGTACAGCACGGAAACAGATCCTTTGGTCCAACTTGTCTATGCCAACCAAGTATCCTAAACTAATCTAGTCCCATTTGCCAGCACTTGGCCCATGTCCCTCTAAACCATTCCTCATCATACACCCATCCAAATGCCTTTTAAATATTGTAATTGTACCAGCCTCCACCACTTCCTCTGGCTGCTCATTCCGTACACGTACCACTCTCTGCATGAAAGAGTTGCTCCCTAGGTCCCTTTTAAATTTTTCCCCTCTCACACTGAACCTATGGCCTCTAGTTCTGGACAACCCCACCCCAGGGAAAAGACCTTGTCTATTTATCCTATCCATGCCCCCCATGATTTTATAAACCTCTATAAGGTCACCCTTCAGCCTCCGACACTCCAGGGAAAACAGTCCCAGCCTATTCAGCCTCTCCCTGTAGATCAAACTCTCCAACTCTGGCAACATCCTTGTAAATCTTTTCTGAACCCTTTCAAGTTTCACAACATCCTTCCTATAACAGGGAGACCAGAATTGCACACAGTATTTCAAAAGTGTCCTAACCATAGAGTCTGCTCCAACATTCAATCTTGGCTGATATATTTCTCAATCCCATTCTCCTGCTTTCTTCCCATAACCCTTGATCTGCTTACCAATCAAGAACTGCAATATTCACTTTCTCCAAGACCCTATCTATAGCTGTCTTAAAATACCTCAATGAGTTGGCCTCCCCAGCCCTCTGCAGTAATGAGTTCCCCAAATTTCTCACTCTCTGGCTGAAGAAATTCCTCCTCATCTCAGTTTGAAAGGGTTGTCCCTTCACTCTGAGGCTGAGTTCACATGGGTTCTCATCTCTCCTAATAATGGAGACATCTTCTCCATGTCCAGGCCTCTCAGTATTCTATAAGTTTCAATCAGATTCCCCCAAATCTTTCTAAACTCCATTGAGTACAGACCCAGAGTCTTCAACTACTCCTCATAGGACAAGCCTTTTATTCCCGGGATCATTCTTGTAAACTTCCTTTGGACCCCCTTCAATGCCAGCACTTCTTTCTGTAGATGTGGGTCCCAAAGCTGCTCACAATCCTCTATCCATGCCATTATCTTGCCCCTAACGCCATGGGCTCTTATGCCTTTCTTAGAGCTTTGTTTTATGATTTTTTTTAATTGTCATGTTTGACAGAGCATAGCCATAAATTCTGATGGTGCAGCAGCACTCCCTCACTGTTATATTGGAGTGTCAGCCTGGATTTGGCACTCAGATCTCTGGAATGGGACATGAACCTGTGACGTTCTGCCTCTAACAGCTCATTGTGTTGGGGCATTTCCCACTTTGATCTTTACAGCAGTTGTTGGAGTGAGCAAGGTATAAATGATGATTCAGGAGCTGATTTCGGTGGGTGGGTTGAGCCTGCGGCAAGGGGCAAAGTTGAGAACCTTCATGGTGACCTTAGCAAGTGCCGGAACCGAGGCTGTACTCTTGGTGTCACAGGGCATTGCAAACCAGCTATCCAGCCAACTGAGCTAACTGACCTCCAGTTCCTTGAGTACCGTTGAAGTTAGGGATTGCTGAAAAACAGGAAATGCAGTGGGCAATTTCCACATAGCAGGCTCCCAAAGACAGTAACATGATAGCGATCAGGTGATCTGTTATGAGTAATGTTAGCATAACCAAAGTTGTATTTCACTGATATCAATGAAATTTTCTGAAATTGCTCAACTCTCATCTGGGTGGCACAGTGGCACAGTGCACTGCTGCCTCGCAGCGCCAGAGACCCGGGTTCAAGTCCCGCCTCAGGCGACTGACTGTGTGGAGTTTGCACATTCTCCCTGTGTCTGCGTGGGTTTCCTCCCACAGTCCAAAAATGTGCAGGTCGGGCGAATTGGCCATGCTAAATTGCCCATAGTGTTAGGAGAAGCGATAAATGTAGGGGAATGGGTCTGGGTGGGTTGCGCTTCGGAGGGTCAGTGTGGACTTGTTGGGCCGAAGGGCCTGTTTCCACACTGTAAGTAATCTAATCTGGTCACCTCGTCTCTTCCATATATAGATCCCCTCCAAAGGGGCCAAATCCAATATGTTGGCAGCCAGAGTTGGAGGCCCATACGTTGCTCCATTCCACCAGTTTATGTGATGCCCTTTGACATGCATCATTATTATACTTTGCTCACTCCATCAACAGCTCCAAGTATCAAGGTGAGAAGTGCCCCAACCCAGTGCGCTGTTTATTGTAGGTTCATCTCCCATTCAAGATCCAGGCTGACACTCCAGTATATCAGTGAGGGAGTGCTGCACTGTCAGAACTGATGGCTAGGAGGCCAGCTGCCCTGTCAATCATTGCAATGAAACAAAAAATTCATAAAACAAAGCTCTAAGAAAGCCATAAGAGAATTTTTGCATCAAATGGGAAAATTAGAAGACAGTGGCTGGCTTGAAGAAATTTAACTCATATTAAAAAATGAATATTAAAAAATTAACCTGTACACAACATAGACTCATGAAAATTATGATTATATAATTAGTATTTTATGGCCAGAAGTAATAACTCTTCAAACCACAAAAGTGCTGATGTATAAATGCATTAAGTGAAGACTAATTGGAATAACGTTTTTAAATTGAACAATTGTGGCCACAGGGGACCAGGCTAGTTCTCAACTTCAGAGTGTGTTGATTTAAAAGCTTATTAATCTTGGAAGGCTTGTAACATGGCATCAGGCAATTTTTTTTTATATATAAAAAGGGAGTGAGAATAGTATTCTCCCAGCACCTCCACTTAAAGAAGCATTAACTGATTAAGCACAAAAGCATTTCAACTCACTGTATCTATGTTGGCCATTTGCAAGATCCACCAGCTAGTTCCATTTGTTTCACCTCTCCCATCAGGCCTACAATTTTCCTGTTTTTAAATATTTATCAAATTCCCTTTTGAAAGTTAAGATTGAATCTGCTGCTCGGATCCTTTTAGGCGGCTCATTCCAGATCGTCACAACTTGCTGTGTCTAAACTTTCTCCCATTCCACCCTCCCCCCAAACCCACAACTCTATTCTTTAGGAAGTAACCTTAAACCTCTCTCACCTTCCACATCTTTTCAGATATTCGACCAAAGCTTCATGATTGTGAACGACTTTGTTAAATCTTACGTTCATCTTCTCTGCTCTAGGAAGATTTGTGCACATCAAAGTCTCCTTCCACCTTCAGGAACACAGGACCAGGAGTATCTAAGTACGAAAGTGAAGACTCCAGATGCTGGAGATCAGATTCAAGATTAGAGTGGTGCTGGAAAGGCACAGCAGGTCAGGCAGCATCCGAGGAGCAGGAGAATCAACATTTCAGGCAGGAGCTCTTCATCAGGAATCATCCTGATGAAGGACACCTGCTCAAAACATTGATTTTCCTGCTCCTTGGATGCTGCCTGACCTGCTGTACTTTTCCAGCACCACTCTAATCTTGACCCAGGAGTATCTAAGTCAGCTCCCAAGTCTGTTCTGCCATTTAATAAGAAATTAGATGATGTGCAACTTGCCTAACCTTCTCCATCCCATTAATATCCTTGACACTCAAAATTTTTCTTAACAGTGCTTCTCCTGCTTCTTACAGGACAACATGCCAATCGTCAATCTTTGCTTGAAGAAGTGGTTCCTCACTGACTCCTCCATGGCCTGGCTCTACATTAAGGTTATGTCTCCTTGTCCTTGTCATCTCCACTAGACAGAAACATTTCTTTCTGTCTGTCCTGTCAATTCCTTCCATAAAAAACACAAAAGAAATTTCAGAGAACCTTGCCTGAAACATTAGTGAACCAGACGGATTTTTGTGATAACAACTGGTGGTTATATAGCCATCACGAGACCAACTTTTTAATAAAAGTCAAGTATGCCTCAGTGGGATTTGAACCCAAGTCCTCAAAACATCCATGTTGGGTTTACTGGATTGCGAGATACCACTTTTGCTACAGCATCCCCAGTTCCACTTAATCACTCCTCTAAACTCTAGAGTCTATAGACTCAGTCCCCTCAATCTACCTCATACATCAATCCTGTCATCCCAAGGATCAGTCCACTGTGCCTTCATTGCACTCCATCGCTAGCAAATATTTTCTTCCTTCAGTAAGGAGATCAAAACTGTACCCAGTACTCCAGATGCTGTCTAACCAAGGTGTCTTATAATTGCAGCAAGATGTCCTTATGCCTGTTTTCAAATCGTCTTTTGGTAAAAGCCAACATGTTGTTTGCCATAACTGTACACAATGCTCCAGGTGCTTTTAAGCAAGACATCTTTTACTCCATTTGAGATAAAGGCCAATGTACCACTTGCCTCCCAAATGACTTGCCACACCTGATGTTAGCCTTTAGTGACTCATAAACAAGAACACTCAGATCCTTTTGGAGAGCATCAGTTCCTCACATCTCATCATTTAGAGTATGTCCTGCATTTCTGTACTTCTGACCAATTGACATTTCCATGAGCTTTAATTTTCACCGACAGTCATTTATCTGGAACCATATCTGAAAGTCCACATAAACTGCATCCATAAACAATCCTTGGTCCACCACTTTAGTTACATGGTCAAAAGAATCAAGCCTTGAATCTATTTGCCTGGATTGTCAGGGATATTCTGCCTCGACGTCAAGTATTTGTTCAATGCTGCCATTTCTTTACTTCCATATGAGCCAGATCTATCTCAAAGGTCCCTTTAAATTCTATTTATTAACACTGTAATGGTAGAACTTTGTGTACGTCTTGACACCCCACAAACATTTCTTTCCATCTTCCCTTTTATAAAATCTATGCCTCCAAGGGATGTGGACATTGCTGGCTGGGTCAATAACTGTTACCAATCCCGAACCCTAAATAGATTCAAAGCTTGATTCTTTTGAGAGTGTAACTAAAGTTTATGGATGCAGTTTATGTGGACTTTCAGATATGGTTCCAGATAAATGACTACCAGCGAAAAACCACCTCAACCTTGAACATATACAATTATCCGGCCTGCACTACTCTCTGTGGGAGAGAATTCAAAATGGAGAGAAGAAATTCCTCCTCATTTCTGTCTTAAATGGGAGATTCCTTATTTTGGCCCTGCATCCATAGTGTTAGATTCCCCCACAAGAGGTGACATCCTCTGCCCTGTCCAAAAACCCTCAGAATCTTATATGCTTCATTACAATCTCCTATTATTCTAAATACTTAACCTACTTAACCCACTTTTCTCATAAGATGAGCCCCTTCATCCTCGGGTTCATGTTGGTGAATCTTTTCTGAACTGCTTCCAATGCACTTAAGTCCCTCATCTTCATGTGGCCAATATTAATACTTCACCTTTTGCAAAAAAAGGCTGCCTCATTTCCTGTATTGAAACAATAACACATCAAGGAATCCTTCATTGATTGTATAGTACTTTGGACTGTCCTGAGATCTTGGGGGAGGCTTTATGAATGCAAATTAGTTACTTTTGTTCTTCTGCAGCTGGACCTACATTTGACCACAGTCCTGAAAGAAATGAATGCATTACAGTATTTGAACAGTAAATAAATAGTTAGCTGTGCTGACTAGGCTCATTATGCTGATGCACATATTTGCCAGTAATGCTCAGAGAGATTCCAAAACAATTAATTCACAATGTAAATACAGGTCAAATCTCTCAACCTACAGCCCACAGGAATTTAGCAAACAGTGGGAGCTTTTAGGTTTCTCGTAGTCACCTGACAATGCACAGGAATTATGAGTGAGTAGGAGAGAACAGAAACAGAGCAGGGATTTAATGGGAAGGAAGGACTCTGAAAAATTGTTAGCATGCGGCAGCAATTAAAAATATTTGTTAGATTTGGATCCCCCACAGGGATTAATTCATACACGTATTGGGTTGAAGCTCCACCCAGTGATTAGGAAACCAGTGAGAAGCCCATATCATTTCCATTGGATCAAATAGTCTTTATTAATCCCCCAAAAACATAACAAATGTAACATTTTGGAAAGTTAAACCAAGGTAGGAGTTTCATGGTGAATGGTAGGGCCATAAGGAGTGTAGTGGAACAGAGGGACCTTGGAGTTCAGGTGCACGGTTCTCTGAAAGTGGAGTCCCACGTAGACAGGGCAGTGACGAAGGCTTTTGGCACACTGGCCTTCATCAGTCAGGGCACTGAGTGTAGAAGTTGGAAAGATATGTTGCAAAGATATATCTTTGGGGCGGCACGGTGGCACAGTGGTTAGCACTTCTGCCTCACAGCGCCAGAGACCGGGGTTCAATTCCCACCTCAGGTGACTGACTGTGTGGAGTTTGCACATTCTCCCTGTGTCTGCGTGGGTTTCCTCCGGGTGCTCCGGTTTCCTCCCACAGTCCAAAGATGTGCCGGTCAGGTGAATTGGCCATGCTAAATTGCCCATAGTGTTAGGTAAGGGGTAAATGTAGAGGTATGGGTGGGTTGCACCTCGGCAGGGCGGTGTGGACTTGTTGGGCCGAAGGGCCTGTTTCCACACTGTAAGTAATCTAATCTAGTAGTATAGGACATTGGTGAGGCCGCACATGGAGTATTGTGTTTAGATTTGGTCATCTTGTTGCAGGAGGATGCTATTAAACTGGAAAGAGTGCATGAGAAATTTACAAGAATGTTGCCAGGACTTAACAGTCTGACTTATAGGGAGAGGTTGGACAAGCTAGGACTTTTTTCTTTAGAGTGTAGGAGACTGAGGGGAGTTCTTGTGGAAGTGTATCAGATCATGAGAAGCATGGAGAGGGTGAATGTGCTCAGTCCTTTTCCCAGGGTTGGGGAATCAAGGAATAGAGGGCATCAATATAAGGTTAGAGGGGAAAGAATAAACAGGAACCTGAGGGGCAACATTTTTACACAGATGGTGGTACGCATATGGAATGAGCTGCCAGCGGAAGTGGTTGAGGCGAGTACATTAACAACATTTAAAAGGCATTTGGACAAATACATGAATAGGAAACATTTAGAAGGATATGGGCGAAGTGCAGGGAAGTGGGGTTAATGTTGATGGATATTTTGGTTGGCATGGACCAGTTTGGGCCAAAGGGCCTGTCTCTGTGCTTTAACACTCTGACTCTATGCAGCTAAAACATTCGACACTCAGTCACAAAATTCCACTGTAAACGTTTTTACGTAGTCAGCAGGAAAGCGGCTCTACAAAGAGAGGGTTAAATGAAATAGTTGCCTTAGCTCCGTATTTTAAAACTGAATGAGGACAAGACCATTGTACAAGTTAAAGGAAATGGAACTAGGAGGAAAATGCTAAGGTGAGTGATTAAGTTGGGGTTAGTTTAGATGGCTGGGTTGTAATGCAAAGTGACACCAATGGAACAGATTCAATTCCTAACCTGGCTGAGGTCACCATGAAGATCCTGCCTTCTCAGCGTTGTCCCTCACTAGAGGCACAGTGACCCTGAGGTTCAACTCATCACCAGTCATCGCTCTCTCATGAGCAAGCCATTTTCTGGGGCTATGACATCCCTACCTCAGAACTCTTTCTTGCCTTGACTAGTATTATTTTGAAATAAGATTATAGGCTCCTTTGAGAAAACCCTTAAGTTCACAACGTTATTTCCAAATGCCTCCAAGTTGCCTGAGGGGGAATACAGAAATCCAATTGAGATATTCCTGAGAGTCAACACTTGGAAGTTTTCCATTTGCCAACAATGACATCTTTTGCTCTGATAAAGAAAAATTTGCTAAACAATCTATTGAATTAAGGAGACATGCATGGTAACATAGTTATGCTGCCATTGGGAATTGTGAAGGTAACTCTAACGATGAGAATCACATGACCTAATATTCCATTTTCTGACAGCACGTATTCTGTACTCACAATCAAGATGGCTCCAACCTCAGAGTGTTGTAACAGAGGACATGGGCTCAGAGCAGCCATTGCCATGTTATAGGCACCAAACACTGTGCCGACCAGAGACAGGAATCCCAGCAGCAGCAAGGATCTGAAACATTATTGGGAGGAAAAAAATTTAATCAGCTTGAAGTTTATCCACTTTTCATTCCCCAACCAAATGCTGCTTCAAATCTAATAATTGCACACGGCAGACTACTTTGGAAAATTATTGCTCAAGGTGTCACTGGCAAAGCCAGAACATTTTACTCATCATTAATTGCCCTGAGATGAAGAGAAATCCTTTTGAGGTACTGCAGTCTATCTGCTGGGGATGCACATGTTGCCGTTGAGTTGAAAATTCCAGAATTTTGACCCATCCATAAGTCATGTTCTGACTTATAGTTCTGATTGGATATGAATCTCGAACTTTCTTAGGTATCTGGACCACATGGACTGCAGCAGTTCACAAAGGCATCTCACCACCATCCCTTGCTATGCCAGGAACACCCACATCCCATGAATGAACTTTTTTAAAGAATGACTCAACCTTTGGATGTACAAGTTACATTTGATGAATGAAACATGTTTATTTTGTATGTATGTTACAGAGTTGTAGAGTCATATAGCATGGAAACAGACCATTCAGTCCAACTCATCCATGCCGATCAGGTATCTTAAAGTGAACTGGTCCCATTCGCCTGCATTTGGCTCATATCCCTCCAAACCTTTCCTATTCATATACCTGTCCAAATGTCTTTTAAATGTTGTAATTGTGCCTGCCTCCTCTGGCAGCTCATTCCGCACCCACACCACCCTCTTTATTTTGTCATTTCAATATTATCTGACCATGGAATTTAATGGTCATCCCCAGGGTCAAGCTGGGCGATGATGTGCATATGCCAACATTGGGGCATGGGGGCAGCCTGCCCAACTTTGAGCCACTTAAGACATGGTGGACAATTAGTGGCTGCGTGATAAATTCAGCAGATGAAACCTGTGGATGGGATTCCTTCTTGTCTGGGCATCCAATAGAGATCCTCCCCATGGTTCACTATTCCCTTCCCCAAGTTCCTCTGTATCTTTTCCCAATCAGGGTCATGATCACTCCTGTTGTAATTTACAACAAAAAGATTGAATATACAACTAGGAATGTCTTGCTACAGTCGTATACAGCATTAGTGAGATGGCATCTAGATGCTGGGTACAGTTTTGGGCAGTTTATTTGAGAACAGATATTATTTTAGAAAAGTTCAGTGAAGGTTCATTCAGCTGAAATCTGAGTGGACAGAGCATTGTCTTAAGAGGAAATATTGGGCAGGTTGAACCTGTGTCAAATGGAGGTTAGAAGAATGAGAGGTGACCTTATTGAAACTGATAAGACCCTGAGGGGACTTGACAGAGTGGATGCTTAAAGGATGTTTCCTCTTGGAGAAGATACAAGAACTAGAGGACATAAATTTAAGGTGAAGGGTGGAAGGTATAGGGGAGATGTCAGGGGTGGGTTCTTTACCCAGAGAGTGGTGGGGGCATGGAATGCGCTGCCCATGGGAGTGGTAGAGTCAGAATCATTGGCGACCTTTAAGCGGCATTTGGATAGGTACATGGATGGGTGCTTAATCTAGGTTAGAAGTTCGGCACAACATCATGGGCCGAAGGGCCTGTTCTGTGCTGTATTGTTCTATGTTCTATGTTCTATGTTCTAGAGGACACAGTTTAAAAACAACGGGTGTCTCTTTGAAGATGGAGATGAGGAACGCTCTCAGGGTGGAACTCCCTTCCCACAACAGCAATGGAGTCAGTGTTATTGAATATTTCTAATACAGACGTAGACAGGTTCATGACTAACAAGGGAATTAAAGGGCATCGGGTCTCGAGAAAAGTGGAGTTGAGGTCACAATCAGATCAGCAACGATCCTGTCAAATAGAGCAACAGGCTTGAGCAACCAATTGGCTCACTCTTGTTCCTACTTCATGTTTGCACATTCAAAAGTAAACCATTGCCCAATGATCTGGATGTCCAATATTTTGTCAAACATTAGCGTGAGGCATTAATCATACCCAAGATGAAGAACTGAAAAACAACTCGTAAGACAAGTTGTAAACCTCCCAGCAATTTTTCACATAGAATATTTGAATCAATACAATATTGTTTCATTGTAAGGTCTATTTTTTTTTTCCTTGCCTTTCTCATACAATGAGAATGAGAGATAACTTTTCCAGCTAGAACCCATATAAAAACCAACTGTCCCTGGTCTATTTTGACTGATTATTACATTTTGTTAAATAAATTCAGCTTCACTCCCCTAGTCTCAGAGTTCCCTAGGAGAAAGGGAGACGGAGATCAAAAAGAAAGGAAGAGAGAAAGAATAAAAAGGCAGATGGGGAAAGAGAGACAGAGAAAGAGAGAAAAAATGAAGGTTCTGATGCTCCCTTCTCTCTATGTACTGAGATTTGGTCGACTGAGCTTTGAATCAAAGTTAATATCCTGAATGTAAAAAAAAAGTCCCTTGGCATGAAAGCCTAAGGCACCTATTTCTGCTTCTGTGTGCATAGAAGGCTTGGGGTATGATGACCTTCCATAATAAACACTCCTTCTGCCAAGCTCAACATGTTGTTTATCACACATTTCTCATTAGGATTGTTTGTTGGCACACCAGCCAAGAAAGTTCTATAGAGAGTATCGATTGCAAATTCTTTTGGTACAGTAGCCATTGTAGATAGACATGTATATGCCCAGCAGACAATCTATTCACTAAACTTGATTCAGCTCCCTTAGTAGTATCACCAATTGGCTCAGTCTCTGGCTTGATCACTTGAGAGGTTCAGAGAGAAATTTTGCAGAGTTCCAGTTTCCCTTCTAGCCTCTAGTTTTTCTTTTCTCTCTTTTTTTCTTTTGCTCTTCCGCAAAGCAGTGCATTGGGTGGAGGGAGCATGAAGTAATTAAGAATTTAGATGTAACACAGAAGGGTGGCCTATTAAGGTATTTACAAATGTGAAAAGATATAATAGGACAGATGCAAAGAAGATATTTCCACTCGTCTATCTAGTGGCATGTAATTTTGTGGTTGCGTAACAGTGAGGTCACTGGCCAAGAAGCCCAGAACCTCAGGTTAATGTTAGAGACATGGTTTCACCGCAGCAAATGGTGAAATTACAATTAAGCAAAACATTGAAATTACAAACCAGTCTAAAGGCATCCATGTAACTACTATCCGTTCTTGTCTAAACTCATCTGGTTAACTAATGCTCTTAAGGGAAGTAAATCTGCCATCCTTACCCAGTCCGGCCTACATGTGATTTTTTTTAATATAAATTGGTTCAGAGAGTGTAGGCAGCACTGGCCAGCATTTATTACCCATTCCTAAATTCCCAAAAGGCAACCACATTGTCATGGGTGTGGAGACCTAACCAGGTAAGGATGGCAGATTCCTTCCCTAAAGGACATTAGTGAACCAAATGAGTTTTTGCAACAATCAATAATGATTACATGGTCTTCAGTATTCAAATTCACCACCTGCTATATTGGGATTCAGAAACACATCCACAGAATATTAACCTGGAATTACTTGCCCAGTGATATTAGCACTAACATCCACTGAAGTCAGACTCTCTGGGCAATTAGAAATGGAAAGTTAAAAAAAGGGCCTAACCAGCAATGCCTACATCCCATAAATATATAGAGGAAAAAAAACTACCAGGCTTGCTGCCCATCAGTGTCATTTGTACCTAAGATGACTGGGACATTCCAGATCCTTCTATGAAAGCATTCCTGCCATTGACCAGCCTAATAGTTAACAAGCTAGAGGAGGGTGGGGGTGGGGATTCTCCCCACCCCCACCCTCCTCTAGCTTATCTCTCCTCACTTCAGGCTCACTGCCTTTTGCCCGAAACGTCGATTTCGCTGCTCGTTGGATGCTGCCTGAACTACTGTGCTCTTCCAGCACCACTAATCCAGTATTTGGTTTCCAGCATCTGCAGTCATTGTTTTTACCTAATAGTTAACAACCCTGCTCATTCAGAGTGGACAATTTACTTTTACAACTTTTATCTGCTGCATTCATGCAGCCACCTTTCTGACTTTATTTGACTCCTCCACACAACCTGCAACCACCACAAGAGGTAAGCCACTATGCTGGTAGAGAGCACCATGAATGGGTGTCAGCAGATGCATCCCTTATTCAGATGTTTGTACGGACAGGGTGAAGATAATTGAATTAGGGATGCCGAACTAAGAAGAAGCAGTATATCATTTGCCCCTTCAAAGCTGCTCCACCATTCAATAAGTTCATAACTGATCAGGTTGTGGTCTCAGCTCAATTTTAACTGGGAAATAGTTTTAAGGGAGCATGGGAAACGTGAGGCTTCTGACATAGAAACACCCCCATGTCCAGTAATCAGTCAAAGCAGTAGTTCATCGAGGTGGACTCCATCTTAATGTAATTCAACCAGGAACTGCCTCAAGATCTTTTAATATGTTAAATGTGCTACATAAATACAAGTTGTTGTTGCTTGTTCTGAAGAAAGGTCACTGGACCTGAAACATTAATTCTGCTTTCTCTCCATAGATACTGCCAGACCTGCTGAGTTTCTCAAGCAATTTTTGTTGGGGTTTTTTTCTCTCTCATTGCTAGTGGTTGTTAATTGAACTTTTTAAACCTCTTTCACCCTGTGATAACGGATTTTCCCACCAGGGTTAGGGCCTGGCTCTAGGATGTATGTATTCAAAAGAGTAAAAGCAAATGAAAAGTGGAATTGACACCGAGAAGGCAATGGAAAAGCAAGCAAGAGAGATTAAACTAATAGACCGAAGGTGACACAAGGAAATTCTTTCAACAAACTTGTATTAACTGTTTGCATGATTCCTGATTTCATGCAGACTTGGACACTGAATGTTCTGGGGACATGGTTGTGAATCCTGATGTAGCAGATAGTGAAAGTTGAATTCAATAAAAAGCTAACCTAATGGTGAACATGAAATCATTATATCACACTATGTACCAGTCAATCGCCACAATCTTCCACAAGTTCTGAACTGCTGGTTATGCATTGCTATTTTCAAATAATATCAATAAGCAGAAATGTATTTAGTTCTCTGCTTGATTTTAATTTGAGTTTTCATTCTTAAATTTAAACTGGCATTTGTGTTGGAAAAATGAAACTCTGGTCTCAGAGTTGCTACACTGTCCATGCTGCTGACTTGACACTAGTTTCTGATTCCCAACAGGATAAGGGAAGCAGATGGCCATTACCCAGTAATGTTCAGTAATAGAAGGGTTGTATCTTTCAAAAGTTCTTGCTATGCTTCATTTTCTTTGTGCCTTTTCCAATCTAGGAATGCACAGATGTAATGTGCAGCAGGTGTACAAGCTTATGCCAACACAGTAAAAAGTATGCAAACTGTGCCATGATTTCAGAAGATATTTCTGCCTCTCTGTTAAACACTATGACATCCACATTGACATTGATAAGAGCTTCACAAGTAGCAATTCTCATCCATTACTCATAAGTGCACAGTTCTCTCAGTCATAAATCAAAGAATAAGATGAATATATCATTGGCAGGATTCCACAAGCCTAATGTCCTTTGTTGCTACCAAGGTTACCATGATATAGATTTGGCAACTTGTGTAAATTATATCAGGCGGAATAATCTCGTTTTTAAAATCCATTTCTAGAATGTGAGTGTCACTGGCAAGACCAAGGTTTGTAGCCCAACCCTAATTATTTTTGAGAAGATGTGGAGGTGCAGGTGTTGGACTGGGGTGAACAAAGTTAAAAATCACACAACACCAGGTGAATAGTGACCTGATGAAGGAGCAGCACTCTGAAAGCTGGTCCTTCCAAAAAACCCTGTTGGACTATAACCTGGTGTTGTGTGATTTTTAACTTTGAGATGAGCCACCTTTTCGAACGGCTGCAATCAGTGGGGTGGCCTATCTCCCATCTTCACTTTCACCTCAACTCATTGCTAATGAAGGCCTTACCCGTGGTTTTGTTACCTCTAGCCTCAGCTATTCCACTGCACTGTTGGTTAACCTCCCAGTTTCCATGGTGAATAAGCGGCAACTCTAGGGCACTCTACCAAAACTCTGACCCACAAACCTGAACTCGTGCCAAGTGCTGTTCATCTATTGACCATACCTTTACTGACCTACATTTGTACTTGGTCTAAACATGCATCCATTTTAAAATTCTCAAGTCATTCTGTGGTCTCACCCAACCTTCTCCAGGCCTGCAGGACTCCAGGATTTCAGCATTCCTCCAATTCTGTTAACACTGTGACCTAACATTTGCAGACTACCTTCAGTAATCCAAACCCTCAGTTGCCCCAAAATCTATTGTTATGATCTTTTACCTCTTCTTTACACTGTTCTTAAAGCTTTCTCTTCCATGCAACTCCAATTACTTGTTCCAGTATCACTGTACTTGGCTTGATTTCAGTTCTTGCCTGATCTTGCCTCTTTGAAATGCATTGGAATATTCTTCCATTTTAAAAGTTCTATCAATTGCAAGTTTTTGGAGAAACAGTCCATTTGACCACAATTTAAATTAGATTTCAGTTTCTACACAATGCATTATGTCTTATCTCTTCTCTGCACTTTTAACATTTCAATGCTGAAGAGGAAACAAAATTCTTTTGTTGCTTATTTTGAAAATCAATAAACAAATAAAGAGCAAACTTGTGACCTTTATTTGTCTCGAAGCCAAAGCATAAATTCCAACTATTTTGAGTCTGGCTCAATTTATAGAACATAGAACATTACAGCACAGTACAGGCCCTTTGGCCCTCGATGTTGCGCCGCCCTGTCATACTAATCTGAAGCCCATCCCACCTACACTATTCCATGTACGTCCATATGCCTGTCCAACTTAAACTTGGCGAATCTACTACCATTGCAGGCATTACCCTTACTACTCTCTGAGTAAAGAAACTACCTCTGACATCTGTCTTATACTTATCTCCCCTCCTTTAAAGTTGTGTCCCCTTGTGTTTGCCGTTCCCGTACTTGGAAAAGGGCTGTCCCTTTCCACCCTATCTAACCCTCTGATTATCTTGTATGTCTCTATTAAGTCACCTCTCAACCTTCTTCTCTCTAACGAGAACAGCCTCAAGGCCCTCAGCCTTTTCTCATAAGACATTCTTTTCATACCAGGCAACATCCTAGTAAGTCTCCCCTGCACCCTTTCCAAAGCTTCCACATCCTTCTTATAATGCGGTGACCAGAACTGTACACAATACTCCAAGTGTGGCCGTACCAGAGCTTTGTACAGCTGCAGCATAACCTCCTGGTTCCGGAACTCAATCCCTCTATTAATAAAGGCCAAAACACTGTATGCCTTCTTAACAATCCTGTCAATCTGGGTGGCAATTTTCAGGGATCTGTGTACATGGACACCGAGATCTCTCTGCTCATCTGCACTCCCAAGAATCTTACCATTAGCCCAGTACTTTGCATTCCGATTACTCCGTCCGAAGTGTATCACCTCACACTTGTCCACATTAAACTCCATTTGCCACATCTCAGCCCAGCTCTGCATCCTATCTATGTCTCTCTGCAACCTACTACATCCTTCGTCACTACCCACAACTCCACAACTCCACCGACCTTAGTGTTATCCGCAAATTTACTAACCCACCCTTCTAAGCCATTATCCAGGTCATTTATAAAAATGACGAACAGCAGTGGATCCAGCACCGACCCTTGTGGTACGCCGCTAGTAACTGGACACCAAGATGAACATGATCCATCAACTACAACCCTCTGTTTTCTTTCAGCAAGCCACTTACTGATCCAAACTGCTATGTCTCCCACAATCCTATTCCTCCACATTTTGTATAATAGCCTACTGTGGGGAACCTTATTGAACACCTTGCTGAAATCCATATACACCACATCAACTGGTTTACTCTCATCTACCTGTTTGGTCACTTTGTCAAAAAACTCAGTAAAATTCGTTAGGCACAACCTACCCTTCACAAAACCGTGCTGACTGTCCGTGATCAGATTATTCTTTTCTAGATGGTTATAAACCCCATTTCTTATAACCTTTTCCAACACTTTTCCAACAACTGAAGTGAGACTCACTGGTCTGTAATTACCAGGGTTGTCTCTACTACCCTTTTTGAACAAGGGAACCACATTTGCCATCCTCCAGTCCTCAGGCACTATTCCTGTAGACAATGATGATTTGAAGATCAATGCCAAAGGCTCGGCAATCTCTTCCCTTGCTTCCCAGAGGATCCTAGGATAGATCCCATCTGGCCCAGGGGACTTGTCTATTTTCACACTCTGCAGTATTTCTTCCTTGTGAACCTCAATCTCTTCCAGTCTTGGTGCAAGTATCTCAGTATCTTCCTTGCCAACATTTTAATTTTCTATAGTGAACACTGTTGAAAAATATTTATTTAGTGCTTCCCTTATCTCCTCTGACTCCACACACAACCTCCCACTATTATCCTTGATTGACCCTAATTTAACTCTCGTCATTCTTTCATTCCTGACATACCTATGGAAAGCCTTAGGGTTAACCCTGATCCTATCCGCCAACAACTTCTCATGTCTCCTCCTGGCTCTCCTGAGCTCTCTTTTTAGGTCTTTCCTGACTTCCTTGTAACCCTCAAGCGCCCTAACTGAGTTTTCACATTTTGTCCTAACATAAGCCTTCTTCTTCTTCTTGACCAGGGATTCCACTCCCTTAGTAAACCACAGCTCATGCGTTGTATATCTTCCTCCCTGCCTGACAGGTACATACTTATCTAGGACACACAGGAGCTTTCCCAGGGAAAGCCACAAATGTAATATTTGAGTGAAACCAGGAGTGTGATGGAATATTATCCACTAGCTTGTTACTCTAGATTCTTGTGTATAGTTTGGTGCTGGCTCAGTGATGGAGAGAGAGCAAATGTTTAACATGCTTGGATGGGTGCAGTTCCATCAACAATGAGAAGCTTGACACTATCTTGGACAAAGCAGCACATTTGATCAGTGTCCTAACCATCACCTTCAGCATTCACTCCCTCCACCATAATCACACAATCGCAGCAGTATGCACTATTCACAGCATGCACTATCCAACTGAGGGGTACCCTCCAAGCCATACAACATGCTGATTTGAAACTATGTTACCATCCATTCATCATTGTTGGGTCATAGTCCATGGAGTCTCTTCCTAATCACACTGAGTGCACCCTTGCACCAATACAACTAGCAGGAACACATCTCGCACACAGAGAAGCACCCAGCTCACAAATTGGGCCAAACCGATCATGAGGGCTTAAGATTAGAGTGGTGCTGGAAATGCACAGCAGGTCAGGCAGCATCCGACGAGCAGGAAAATCGACGTTTTGGGCAGGAGCCCTTCATCAGGATTCCTTCACCATTCCTGATGAAGTGCTCCTGCCCGAAACATCGATTTTCCTGCTCCTCAGATGCTGCCTGACCTGCTGTGCATTTCCAGCACCACTCTAATCTTGACTCTAATCTCCAGCATCTGCAGTCCTCACTTTCACCTGATCATGAGGTGTCGGCAGATGTCAGATGTCAGAATGTCCATGGACATGGTGTCCGTGAATCATGCACTGGGCTTGAGTTTGGTCGCACACAACATGGATGTCTTTCAGAAGAAGTGGCGAACAGAATCAGCCAGTACCCACTCTGGGCATGCCTACACCAGAAGGACTGCAGAGGGTCAAGATGGCTACTCACCAGTATCTTCTCAAGGGCAATTAGGGACAAGCAACAAATGCTGGCCCACCCAGTGATGGCCTTATCTCAAGAACAAATTATAAAAACAGTTGGATCTGACATTTCAAATGGTTCAGCAGTACGAACCCATCAAATTATATGGAATATTTGATTAGATTTGTCTATTATTACTAATAAAGCCTCCAATTATATTCCCAAGCAGATATGCATTGATCCATAAACTACACTGCATGGTACCCTAAGGATTCAACAAAGGCAAGTCAGCACTTCTCTTTCAGAATAACGGGTCAATTATTAAACTTCCTGCAAAGCAGAACAATTTATTCTGATTAAAAATGTGCATTTTGCTAGCAGGCAAATTCCATTGCTTGATATTTCTGGCTGACCTAATAGATTATCAAATAAAATTTAAATGTCTGTGTTCAGTGGATATGTTCCACCACATTGTGTTCAACTGTTCAGAATAGAAATGAAGAATGTAGGAACAGGTGGAGGCCATTCAGCCCTTCGAAACTGCTCTGATCAGTTAGGCCATGAGTTAGTTCTATATTCCTTGATACACATATCTGACAAAACTCTGTCTTGAAAACTACAAACATCCCACTAACCATTCATTGATCTTTGACAAAAGAATTACACCTTCTATGGAAAAGGTGCTTCCTGTGTCATGGGCGGCACGGTGGCACAGTGGTTAGCACTGCTGCCTCACAGCGCCAGAGACCCGGGTTCAATTCCCGCCTCAGGCGACTGACTGCATGGAGTTTGCACGTTCGCCCCGTGTCTGCGTGGGTTTCCTCCGGGTGCTCTGGTTTCCTCCCACAGTCCAAAGATGTGCAGGTCAGGTGAATTGGCCATGCTAAATTGCCCGTAGTGTTAGGTAAGGGGTAAATGTCGGGGTATGGGTGGGTTGCGCTTCGGCGGGGTGGTGTGGACTTGTTGGGCTGAAGGGCCTGTTTCCACACTGTAAGTAATCTAATCCCAACAGTATGGAAGCAGGTCATTCAGCCCATCGAATCCACATGAACCCTCTGAAGAGCATCCCACCCAGACTCACCCTCTATTTCCCATGGCTAATCCACCTATCCTGCATATCCCTGGACACTATGGGCAATTTAGCATGGCCAATTCAGCTAACCAGCATATCTTTGGAAACCTGGGCAGACATGGAGTGAATGTGCAAACTCCACACAGACAATCACCCAAGGGTGGAATCGAGTCTGGGTCCCTGCCGCTGTGAGGCAGCAGTGCTAACCACTGAGTCACCTGCTGCCCAAGCTGTATGGTTCAGCTCTACTTTTACGGTAGTGTCTCCTCACTAATTCTTCCACTGATTCTCTGAGTTCTTGCAAGGCAAAACTGTCCTCAACCAAAAGAGTGAATGCTGCAAGGCATTATCAGGAGCCACATGATCATCTGATGAAGGTTGAATTTCCTGCGTTGATTGGCAAAGCATTTCCAAGATGTTTTTTCCCAACTCATTCTAGAATGTTGTCATTTTCTTGTCTTTTCGGCAGATCACATCCTTGGGGAAAGGCTGAGGATCATGCACATTGTAAGCCTCCAGGCTGTCCCATTGTGTGGGACATGCTCATTCGAGTAGAGAGTTTTTATTTGTCTGTCATTGTTTGTAGGATTGTATGGAACTTGTCCATGTAACGTAAACCTTTAAACCTCTATAGCCAGGGTGAGAAGACAGAAAATAAACATGGAGAAATAGATAATACTAAAGTCAGAGAGTCATAGAGATGTACAGCACAGAAACAGACCCTTTGATCTGACTCGTCCATGCTGACCAGATATCCTAAATAAATCTAGTCTCACTTGCCAACATTTGGCCCGTATCCCTTGAAACCGTTCCTATTCATATACCCATCCCAATACCTGTTAAATGTTGTAATTTGCACTGGCCTCCAACACTTCATCAGGCAGTTCATTCCATAGAGGCACCACCATCTGCATGAAAACATTGCCCCTTAGATCCCTTTTAAATCTTTCCCCTCTCACCCTTAACCTATGCTCTCTAGCTTTAGATTCCCCACCCTGAGGAAAAGACCTTGTCTATTTACCCTATCCATGCTCCTCATAATTTTATAAACCACTATAACGTCACCCTTCAGTCTCCGACGCCCCAGGGAGAACAGCCCCGGCCTGTTCAACCTCTCCTTATAGCGCAAACCCTCCAACCCTGGCAACATCTCTGTAAATCTTTTCTGAACCCTTTCCTGTTTCACAACATCCTTCCTATAGGAGGGGGACCAGAATTGTACGCAGTATTCCAAGTCAGATCTGTTCCATGAACTCCACACACATTCTGTACTCAGGGGTGAAATATTGTTTTGGTTTTGTTGCAAGTGAGTAAGACATGCATTTTTTACTGCCATGGAATTACTTGCACTAATTCTAATGCACAGAAAACAGACCTGGTTCATATCCTCATTGTGCTCCTCTCAAGCCTTCTCCTCACTTCACCATGTGATCTTAACAGCACATCTCTCAAAGGGAAGGCTGGTAGGTATTGGGAATGCTGGATGACTAAAGTAATTGAGGTAAAAACAATAACTGCAGATGCTGAAAACCAAATACTGGATTAGTGGTGCTGGAAGAGCACAGCAGCTCAGGCAGCATCCAAGGAGCAGCGAAATCGACGTTTCGGGCGGGCTTTTGCCCGAAACGTTGATTTCGCTGCTCGTTGGATGCAGCCTGAACTGCTGTGCTCTTCCAGCACCACTAATCCAGTATTTGATTTTCAGCATCTGCAGTCATTGTTTTTACCCTAAAGTAATTGAGGGTTTGGTTGAGAAAAAGAAGGAAGCATATGTCAGGTATAGACAGGATAGATCGAGTGAATCCTTAGAAGAGTATAAAGGAAGTAGGAATATACTTAAGAGGGAAATCAGGGGGGCAAAAAGGGGACATGAAATAGCTTTGGCAAATAGAATTAAGGAGAATTAACATGCAAATATATTAAGGACAAAAGGGTAACTAGGGAGAGAATAGGGCCCCTCAAAGATCAGCAAGGTGGCCTGTGTGTGGAGCCACAGAAAATGGGGGAGATACTAAATGAATATTTTGCTTCAGTATTTACTGTGGAAAAGCTTATGGAGGATATAGACTGTAGGGAAATAGATGGTGACATCTTGCAAAGTGTCCAGATTACAGAGGAGGAAGTGCTGGATGTCTTGGAATGGGTAAAGGTGGATAAATCCCCAGGACCTGATCAGGTGTACCCAAGAACTCTGTGGGAAGCTAGAGAAGTGATTGCTGGGCCTCTTACTGAGATATTTGTATCATCAACAGTCACAGGTGAGGTGCCGGAAGACTGGAGGTTGCAAACGTGGTGCCACTGTTTAAGAAGGGGGTAAAGACAAGCCAGGGAACTATAGACCAGTGAGCTTGACCTCGGTGGTGGGCAAGTTGTTGGAGGGAATCCTGAGGAACAGGATGTACATGTATTTGGAAAGACAAGGACTGATTAGGGATAGTCAACATGGCTTTGTGCGTGGGAAATCATGTCTCATAAACTTGATTGAGTTTTTTGAAGAAGCAACAAAGAAGATTGATGAGGGCAGAATGGTAGATGTGATCTATATGGACTTCAATAAGGCGTTTGACAAGGTTCCCTTGGGAGACTGATGAGCAAGGTTAGATCTCATGCAATACAGGGAGAACTAGCCATTTAGATACAGAACTGGCTCAAAGGTAGAAGACAGAGGGTGGTGGTGGAGGGCTGTTTTTCAGACTGGAGGCCCGTGACCAGTGGAGTGCCACAAGGATCGGTGCTGGGCCCTCTACTTTTTGTCATTTACATAAATGATTTGGATGCGAGCATAAGAGGTACAGTTAGTAAGTTTGCAGATGACACCAAAATTGGAGGTGTAGTGGACAGCAAAGAGGGTTACCTCAGATTACAACAGGATCTGGATCAGTTGGGCCAATGGGCTGAGAAGTGGCAGATGGAGTTTAATTCAGATAAATGCAAGGTGCTGCATTTTGGGAAAGCAAATCTTAGCAGGATTTATACACTTAATGGTAAGTTCCTAGGGATTGTTGCTGAACAAAGAGACCTTGGAGTGCAGATTCATAGCTCCTTGAAAGTGGAGTCACAGGTAGATAGGACAGTGAAGAAGGCGTTTTGTATGTTTTCATTTATTGGTCAGAGTATTGAGTACAGGAGTTGGGAGGTCATGTTGCGGCTTGTACAGGACATTGGTTAGGCCACTGTTGGAATATTGCATGCAATTCTGGAGTCCTTCCTATCGGAAAGATGTTGTGAAACTTGAAAGGGTTCAGAAAAGATTTACAAGGATGTTGCCAGGGTTGGAGGATTTGAGCTATAGGGAGAGGCTGAATAGGCTGGAGTTGTTTTCCCTGGAGTGCCAGAGACTGAGGACCATATAGAGATTTACAAAATTATGATGTGCATGGATAGGATAAATAGACAAAGTCTTTTCCCTGGGTTCGGGGAGTCCAGAACTAGAGGGCATAGGTTTAGGGTGAGAGGGGAAAGATATAAAAGAGACCAAAGGGGCAACTTTTTCACGCAGAGGGTGGTACGTGTATGGAATGAGCTGCCAGAGGAAGTGGTGGAGGCTGGTACAATTGCAACATTTAAGAGGCATTTGGATGGGTATATGAATAGGAAGGGTTTGGAGGGATACGGGCCGGGTGCTGGCAGGTGGCACTAGATTAGGTTGGGATATCTGGTCAGCATGGATGGGTTGGACCGAAGGGTCTGTTTCCATGCTGTACATCTCTATGACTCTATGACTCTCTATCCTTTTGTCCCTAACTAGCTGCTCCATAAGTATATCTTCCATACTCACCTCAATGATTCCTTATGGTCACGAGGTTCATTGCGTTACACCTCACAGCAGATGGTTGGTATACCATTAAGGAACACGCTCATGATGGCATGTGATCAGTAAGCTGTGCACAGTCAGGAAGGAGAGATCCCATCCATTGTGAGACATAGCCCAAGTGAATCTGTAGTTTACGGACTTTGGGGGCAGTGTGGGAGTTCAGTGCTGAGGGGCAGAAGAGCTTTGTGCTTACTTTTGTTTTTCTCATAGTTTGTAAGGTCTTTTTTTTTTAACAGGGTAAATTAAAGCCCAGAACGCAGCGTCCAGCACAAAACACTGACACCACAGGTAAACCATAAGATCACTGGTTGGTAATAGCTACTAATTGTAGGTTACTTTCAGATTGAACGTTAATGGGGAAATATTTACAGGCAACAAACTAAAAGTCCAGTATGAAATTTGTAAAAATCAAATTAACAAATAGGTAATTAAAATAGAGATGCCAGCCCAAATGATGTGTCATAATGACATCGTGGGAGCTGGTGGACCCCATTGTGGTTCATAGTGTTTCATATCTGTAGCAAGTGTTGGTTGCTTGAGGAACTCTGGTTCTGAGTTGAGAAGGAATAGAGGCAGAAGACAGGAAATAATAGGCCAATTAGCTTAACCTTGGTCATTGGTAAGATTTTAGCATCTGAATAGGCTGGGGCTATTTCCCTGGAGCATTGGAAGGGTGACCTTATAGAGGTTTATAAAATCATGAGGGGCATGGATAGGATAAATAGTCAAAGTCTTTTTCCTGGGTTGGGGGAGTCCAGAACGAGAGAACATAAATTTAGGGTGAGAGGCGAAGATTTAAAAAGGACCTAAGGGGCAACTTTTTCACGCAAAGGATAATGTGTGTATGGAATGAGCTGTCAGAGGAAGTGGTGGAGGCTGGTACAATGACAACATTTAAAAGATATCTGGATGAATACATGAATAGGAAGAGCTTTGAGGGATATGGGCCAAGTGCTGGCAAATGGCATAAGATTAATTTAGGATATCTGGTCAGCATGGAAAAGTTGGACCGAAGGGTCTGTTTCCATGCTGTACATCTCTATGACTGTATTATTAAGGATGAGATTGTGGAGTACTTGAAAGTGCATGGTAAAATAGGGCTGAGTCAGCATCGTCAACAAGGGCATCGTGCCTGACAAATCTGTTAGATTCCTTTGAGGAAGTAACAATCAAGTTAGAAAAAGGAGAGCCAGGCATGATTAATTTGGATTTCCAGACAGCCTTTGACAAGGTGCCACACAGGAGGCACAAAATTAGATAAGAGCCCATGGTGTCAGGGGCAGGGTAGTTGAATGGATAAAGGATTGACTGACTGGCAGAAGGCAGAGAGCAGGAATAAAGGGATCTTTCTCAGGAAGGCAATGGTGAGTAGTAGAGTTCTGCAGGGGCCACTGTTGGAACCACAACAACTTATGTAATACATTAATGCTCTGGATGAAGAAACTGAGGGCAGACTATTTTCTACATGGGGAAAGGCTTCAGAAATCTGAAGCATAAAGAGATTTGGGAGCCCTAGTTCAGGATTCTCTTCAGGCTAACATGCAGGTTCACTTAGAAGTCAGGAAGGCAAATGCAATGTTGGCAGTCATTTCAAGAGGGCTTGAATACAAGCATAGGGATGTACTGGCAAGGCTGCATAAGGCCCTAAGCAGACTGTATTTGGAACATGGTGAGCAGTTTTGGGCCCTAAGGAAGGATGTGCTATCAATGGAGGAACTAGACAAGAATTACCCCAGGAATGATGGGCTTGTCATATATGGAACAGTTGAGGACTCTGGGTCTGTTCTCAATGGAGTTTAAAAAGCTGAAGGGATTATCTGTGAACCTTACAGAATACTGATGGGCCTGCATTGAGCAGACATTTCCATTAGTATGGAGAGACTAGGACCTGAGGGCACAGCCTCAGAGTGAAGGGATGACCTTTTAGGAATGAGGTGAGGGAGTTTCTTCAGACAGAGGGTGGTGGATACGTGGAACTCATTACCACAGAAGGCTGTGAAGGCCAAGTCATTAAGTGTATTTGAGACAGAGGTAGATAGGTTCATAATTGGTTAGATTGGATTAGATTCTCTACAGTATGGAAACAGGCCATTTGGCCCAACACATCCACACTGACCCTCTGAAGAGTAGCCCATCCAGACCCATTCCCCTACCCTATATTTCCCTCTGACTAATGCACCTAAACACTTTGGGCAATTTAGCATGACCAATTCACCTGACCTGCATATTTCTGGACTGTGGGAGGAAACCAGAGCACTTGGAGGAAACCCACACAGTCACAGGGAGAATGTGTGAACTCCACACAGAGAGTGGCTCGAGGCTGGAATCAAACTCGGGTCCCTGGCACTGTAAGGCAGCAGTGCTAACCACTGAGCCTCTGTGCTGCATCATGCTGATTGGTAGGTGGATCAAGGGTTACAGGGAGAATGCAGGAGAATGAGGTTGAGAAATATATCAGCCATGATCAAATAGAGGAGAAGAAATGATGGACTGAATGGCCTAAGTTTGCTCCTATCTTCTTATGTTATAAAGCACCTGTCTCCATCTTACTGAGTTTTGTCCCCTTGGAGCATGGCATGCCACAGGAAGCTTGCTGCAATATATCCAAGCTGCTCAGCTTCATCTGAGACTCACAAGTACCATTGATTGTGGAGTAACGTGGAGGTACCAAGAGCTGGAATAAGATTCATTGAATTCTTGTGTATTAGGTACCTATGTCTCATCCGCATGTTACAGTTGCTAACAGAAGTATTCACAGCATGATGGTGGTTGGTCATTAGCATATGCCACCTCACATCACCATGGTTTTTATATCAAGATCTACACCCACAATGATGCAGCACTCTATAGAGGTTTGTCATGTTTTTATTTTTAAAAATGTACTTTTTCAATGACAGCTTGTCAGGACCTTGGTGACAACTCCAGGTAACAATTTAAGGTACACTTACAATTGCTTCTCAGTCATTGCTGACCCAACTGACCACGTGGAACTCAATCTCCTGTTTTCCTGGTTCACTACTTGATTCCTGATGCAGTGCTTGCTTCTTCTAACTGGGCTTGAATGCAGGTTCACCATCTCAATTAACGATGCTCTGCCTGCCTACACCTGACTGCATACCCACCCAATTACCAAACCCCCTTCTGTGAAAATCAATATGCGTTGCATCCATTTGTCAGGCAAGAAATGGACACAAATCCCATCAATTTAGTACTGGGACAGTCTGAGCTAATCTTTATAGATGTCAGAAGAATCTGAATCTGTGGGGAACATTAACAATGCTGCAAACAAGAACAGTGATAATGGCTTTGGTTTAACATAGCAACCAGCAATGACCAATATAACGGGCTGAATGCTTCCCTTACATGCTACAAAGTTTTCTAGTTCTATAGCTGCCATTGAGTTGCTTTTTGTGATGATACTGTGACTTTAAGTGGTTATTTTGCCCTGTTTTGTTTCTAAAAGAGATGTTGAACAAAAAGGATAGAGCTGTCTGTAAGAAACTGCTCATATCTTTGATTTGTTAAAGCACCAAAATTTACACTTATGTGGAGTTTTTTACTTCCCCAGGAATGCTAGGTATTGGCTCCTACACAAAGTCATTTCCCAGCAAGTTTTTGCCAATTACACCAAGTGGGCATCACATCACAATTCATGGTTTGATCAAGCTCATTCTGTTATATTTAAGAAGACATTAGAATGGACCCACTAGGACAGTCTGACCACATCCAAATTCCACAACGTTTGGCATTGCCTACCTTTTGGGTACAAACAGAGCAATAATGCAGGCACCAGGATTGGCCATGGAACCCAGAGCAGCAGACAAGTGGTAAGCAAGGTTTCCATAGGGTAGGCATGAATACGTCTGCACTGATGGTAGGAAACCGTTTGTCAATGAATTCACCCAGACAACAAGAAGATAAATGAAGAGAAGCTGCTGCTTGGAATACTTAGAGAATGTACTGACCAACACACTTTGTGTTTCGGCCGCAAGCTTAGCTTTGTCCATTGCCTTCCTCGGATCGTGAAGACTGAAGCTCTGTGTATCTGTTGGTTGCTCAGGGATGTATTTATTCAGTTCTAGTTCAGTGGTTGAGACATGCAGCACTTCATTAGACACTTGCACTTCATGAAGCATCTTGTGAGGAACCCGTGTGAGGAAAATGAAGGCCAGCAAGCAGAAAATCATCATAACTGTGAGGAAAGCCAGGAATGTCTCTGTGGAGAAGTTGGCAGACAAGTAATGAGTTTCAATCTGGTGAACAATTGCCCCCTCTGTGAAGTTACCAGTGGTCACGTTGACTGGCTTTGAAGCGTTCACACACTTGATCATCCCAGAACCTTGACCCAGTGCCACAAGGCCAGGAATGAAGCCACTCAGACCCTCTCCAATGAAGTAGGTGGTCATGTACTTGGTTGGGAGTCTCATCATGAAGGGAAGGAAGGTCACGGAGGATGTGCAGTCCACTAGTGACAAGAAGAAGGTGAGTGTCAGAAAGGCTGTACTGTGAGGTGTGCCCACCAGCAACGTAGTTCCCTTCCAGAAGAACACCATCAGCAAGCTGGCCAAGATCCCGATGCTGATAATAACATAGATAGCAACAATCTCCTTCATCTTCCCTGGAGCAAACTTGTGCATGAGAGTGACAAACAGGGGTCCTACGTTAGCTAGTTGAATGATGACAGTGAGATAAGAGGGCAAGTCCCATCCTTCAGGCAAAACATTCACAATAAGCGGAAGCTCCACCCAAAGACCATTGATGGCAACCCATGAGCCTGTGCCGAATACACAAGCCAGTATGTGGATGGCAAGGGACATGGTGCTATGGTACAGGCCCGTCTATGTTACGTTGCTCATTTGTTCATAGGCAGTAGAACACTGGTAGGCATTAGCGTCGAGTCCTGAAATACAAAGCAACAATCAAATAATCTTGTGTTTAATCAAATACCATGCTCCCAAATCAGTGTGTATCCGGTACAATTTGGGTAAAAGCATATCCTATTCCCAGAATGCAGAATTTAGGTTTACAAAAGAAATCAATCGTTCAGTTGATCTGTGTTTGATTATGCGACACTATTTATTATTGGTGTTCGCTTGGGTTGATTGGTTAGGCCTGACTAAAGATTCAAAGGAAAGTCATTGGGCTCACATCTTTAATAATTGAACAATACACTCTCGCCTGATGAAAATAGGACAGTGGTATTTAAATCAATTCCTGAACTGGTTCTCGTCATGATCTGACTGAGTTTGTGGCTCAGTGTTTAGCCCTCTGCCTCACAGCCTCGGGCGACAATCTATGTGGAGTTTGTACATTCTCCCCATGACTGCGTGGGTTTCCTCCAAGTGCTCTGGTTTCCTCCCACAGTCCAAAGGTGTGCAGGTCAGGTGAATTGTCCATAGTGTTAGATGCATTAGTCAGAGGGAAATGGGTCTGGGCGGATTACTCTTTGGAGGGTTGGTGTGGACTTGTTGGGCCAAAGGGCCTGTTTCCACTCTGTAGGGGAATCTAATCTGAACAAACTGCAGGTGGTACTCACAGCCCCTGCAATTGGACAAGGTACAAATTACAAATTGAAGGCCTCATTTAATTCAGGAGGGATCCTGAGAGGTCCCTGTGAACCTCACAAAGAGACTCCACTGCCTCTGGCTTCTCTCCTTCTCTCAGCCACAGTCACAGTCACTGCTGGACTTCCATCCCACTTTAGTCCATTCAACAGGGTCCATTCTATCCACCCAAAATGCAACTCCCATTGGTCAGCCACAAATTGGGTCCAAGCAGGAGTATGAGCCTTCTCAATATGATGATGCCAAGGAGGTAGAGTTCTGCTAAAATATATGCAACATTGCCACTCTTTGTTAATGTGTTTCACCTTCCCTCCTCCACACATTAATCCAGCTTTTTCTTAAAATCCACCCCTTATTCCAATCAGCTCTTTCTTCTCCTCCCACCTTCTGCTTTGTAACCCATCCCTTTCTGACAATGTGCTACACTAAAGGATCCATATTATCCAAGTTGTTCATACATTTTACTGGCTCCAACTTTCACTCATAGAAACATTCTAACTTCAATGCCAAATGAGAGTAGCTTTTCCATTATTACGCTGAGTTGATGAATGATTTACAAGGGCTCTCTCGGAGTGTGTTAAGTGTGTTTGTTTTTATACTGTTTGAGAAAGAGGAGAAATCACAAAGGATTTGCCCCAAGATCCAAACTTAACATTTACAGGAACTATCTGCAAAGTTTCTTTCTCCTATAATGACTCATTTCTAGGAAAAAAAATCCTTTCTGATTACTTTTACTGAAGCAATGAAGTTCTTTACAAGAATAGGTCATTAACCTGTTCCACTATTCCATGAGATTTATACTTGACAGATTGTGCTGTGTCTCCATGGCAACAGAGCCTTGCCAAGGGGCCAGTAGTCACGTCAGTGGAATATTTGATGGAGGGGGCAGGACCATTACAGTTAAATCCAATCCTGTTTTTGTGCATCATCCATACACTTACACTTTCTAACAGGTCATTGTATAGGGGTGGCTCAGTGGTTAGCACTGCTTCGTCACAGTGCCAAGGAGCCAGGTTTGATTCCAGCCTCAGGTGACTGTGTTTGCATGTCTGTGCGGGTTTCCTCCAGGTGCTCTGATTTCTTCCACAGTCCAAAGATGTGCAGGTTAGGTGAATTGGCCATGCTAAATTGCTCATACTGTTCAGGGATATGTAGGTTAGGTGCACTAGTCAGGGGTGGTGTAGGGGAATGGGTCTGAGTGGGATACTCTTTGGAGGGGTTGGTGTGGACCTGTTGGGCCAAATGGCCTGTTTCCACACTGTGTAGGGATTCTATAGCAATTGAAAACAAGGAACCTGGTTGGCATTTTGCCCTTTGTTTTTCTGGGGTTGCGGCGTGGAGTGCAACAAAGTCCTGTAGAGGTACTGCCATCCTGACTGGGCCCTCAACATGAGGAGCTGAATGAAGACAGGCTTCTGCTTTTAGATATAACAGGGACCAGGACTTCAATGGAGCCGCCGGGGTTGGGGGTGGGGGGTGCGGTGGGGGGTGGGGGGAGTTAAACATGGGTGGGAAGATGGTGGCAGTGATTCCTCCCAGCAGAAGAGAAGATGATGGGGTGTGGGGGAAGAGTTGGTGAGGAGCTCACCACCCCCCTCAGCCCATTAAGTCCCGTAACTGACCAATTAGAACCGTAAAATCTCAGCCCAGTGGTGAGACCTTCATTGAACATAGGAAGAGGAGGAGGCCATTCAGCCCCAGAAGCCTGTTCCATTCCACCATTTCATTCCTTCATAACTGACCTGCATCTCTGCTCCTTCTATTCACTTTGATTCCACATCAGAGTTTTGAACATTTTAGTTGACCCCATATGCAGCTTTTTGAGGGACAGCATTCCAGAATTCCACATCCCTTTGTGTGAAGTGAGGGAGGAATGGCCTAACTCTAATTTTAATGTTATCACAACATCATAGAATTGCAGGAAGAGGCCATTCAGCCCATCATGCCTGCCCTGGCTCTCTGAATGAGCATTATGAGCATTCGATTGTCTTCTCCCCCTAACCCAGCAGAATGTCTCCATTCAAATAAACATCCAATGTCTTGACTGAACGTGGCTCCACCACATTTCCAGCCAACATATTCCAGACCCTAACTACTTACTGAGTGACAAAGGTTTCTTTTTAAACATCGTATTCACTTCTTTTGTAAGTTACTTTAAATATATGCCTTTTCATTCTTGATCTTTTTACACATGGGAGCAGCTTCTCCTTACCTAATCTGTCCTGTCCCTTCATGATTTCTACCAAATCTCTTTCTCCTTTATAAGGGAAACAGCTCAATATTCTCCAATGTATCTTCACAATTGAAGTATATCATCCCAGAACCATTCTCATAGAGTGGCATGGTGGCTCAGTGGTTAGCACTGCTGCCTCACAGCACCAGGGATCTGGGTTCAATTCTCAGCCTTGGGCAGAACTCTGTTTGCACATTCTCCCTGTGGGTTTCCTCCCACAGTCCAAAGTTGTGCAGGTGAGGTGAATTGGCTGTGCTAAATTGTCCGCAGTGTTCGGTGATGAATAGGTTAGGTGCATCAGTCTGGGGAAATGTAGGGTAATGAGTTTGGGTGGGATACTCTTTGGAGAGGTGGTGTGAGCTTGTTGGGCTGAAGGGCCTGTTTCCACATTTGGAATTCTAATTCAAAAACGCTTTCTCTAATGCAGTTGCATCTTTTCTAATGTATTGTTGAAAATATGCCAGACACTATTAGACTAACTAATGTCTTATACAAGTTCAGTATAACCTCCTTTCTCCTGTAATCCATGTCTTTATGAATTAAGCTGAGGATACTGAATACTTTATTGACTGCTCTCTCTACCTATCCTATCACCTTTAATAACATATGCGCTGTGCATCCAGGTCTCCTAGCTCTTGCACTCCTGTTAGAGTGTCAGTATCCTTGACGTTATCGGCTCAAAATTTCTACCAAAATGTATCACCTCATACTTCTCCACATTGAATTTAATCTGCTGCCTGTCTTGCCTGCTCCACCAGCTTGTCACTGTCCTTTTTATAGTCCTCACTGTTTGCAATATTTCCAAGTTTTATACCATTTGAAACTGTCTCCTGCACACCAAATCAAGATCATTACTATACATCAGGAAATGCACCTCTTAACTGCCCTCTGGGCAAGTAACGATGGGTAAAAAATGTGGGCCTAGCCAGAAATACCCACATTTCATGAGCTAATAAAATAAAACTCCCTCATCAGAGCAAATATCTTTCTCTCTCTGTACCTAACTCCATCCACTGAATAATTTCAAACCACCTCATTGGTTAAACTAGCTGCTGTGGAACCAACCACTCTGTACCCATTTTCCTCTAGTTTTCATGTGCATATTTATCCCATTTCCTTGCCGTGTTTCCCAATTTACTCTCAAATATTTAGATTTTTTTTCCCTAATTCACTGAAGGGAGGTGAGGGTTGCTGCCTGGCCAGCATTTATTGCCCTTCCCTAGCTGCCCTGCAGATGAGCTAGGCTTTTTCAGAGGGCAGTTGAGAGACTGGAGAGTTGGGTCTGGAGTCACATGTAGACCAGACCAGGTAAGGATGGCAGATTTCCTTCCCTAATGAACAGGTGGACTTTTCCAACAATTGACAATGGGTTCGCAATCATCATTCGATTTTTAATTCTAGATTTTTTAAAAGTCAAATTCAAATTCTGCCATCTTTCATGGCAAGATTCAAACCCTGGTCTCCTGAACATTAGCTGAGTTTCTGGATTAATAGTCTAGCAATAATACTATTAGGCTGTCACCTTCCCCCTAAATATCTCTTTACTGAGGTACAGTGCCCTGAACTGATCCATTTTCAGAAAAAGGTTAGTCTTTAAATAAAGAGACAGTGAATGACATTGTTCTGATAGGACAATCCTGTAATTGCACCTCCCTTTTTCAAGGAGTTAAATACCCTTCGAGCACCTTTTCACTCATGACCTGATTTCCTAAGTGCAAACATAGGTTGTGATTTTAAACCCTCCATTATTGCTAACTTTACTTTCAGGTTCTTAGATCTCTGGAATGTGCTTCTAGAACATTTCTATCTCCCTAACCCTCTGTCCACTTCAAACACATTCCTTAAAGCCATCTTTTTGGCCAGGTTAAAAACTGAAAGAACTGCAGATGCTGTAAATCAGAAACAAAAATAGAAGTTGCCAGAAAAGCCCGGCAGGTCTGGCAGCATCTGTGAAGAGAAATCAGAGTTAACAGTGACCCGTCTGGTGACCCTTCCTCAGAAATGTTAATAGAATCCATGCGGTGTGAAAACAGGCCTTGCAGACATGCGAGGCTTCAACCCAACAAGTCCACACTGACCCTCCGAAGAGTAATTCACCCAGACCTAGTTGTCTACTTTTACCCCTGACTAATGCGCCTAACCTACTCATCCCTGAACACTGCGGGCAAATTAGCAAGGCCAGTTCACCTAACCTGCTCATCTTTGGATCAGGGGTGGAAACCCACACAGACACGAGGAGAATGTGCAAACTCCACATAGACAGTCACCCATGGCAGGGGTCAAACCCAGGTCCCTGGCACTGTGAGGCAGCAGTGCTAATCACTGAGCCACCATGTTCCCCAAACTCTTGATTTCTCTTTACAGATGCTGTCAGACCTTCTGAGCTTTTCCAGCAACTTGTTTTCATTTTTGGTCATTTGCTGTAACACCTCCTTATGTGGTTCTATGAGCAATTTGTTTTACAGCACTCTTGCAAGATTCTTTGGGATGTTTAACCACATTAAAGGTGCCATAGAAATGAAAGTTCTTTTGCCACTGAAAGGCTTTGCTACTCGTCATGCAGTTGCAACGGTTTAACCAATGTGAAGCAGTATCCCGAAAATATAAAAGTAGAGAGAGAACCCAAACATTCAGAGCTCTTTTCCTAAGAAAGAAAAATTCTGAGAGAGCTTCTTACCTGCAGAAAGAATAGGGCAAGTTCCTGTAATCTTAGTTTGAAGGATAACGCCAATGGGACTGTACACTGTTTAGAAATCAGCTCGCAAGGGCACAGTTCCAAAATACAGCTCCCACAATTGCTTTGGCCAATAGCACTACCCTCCAACATTACTTTGTACCTTGGCTACATTCCAACAGATATCTGTATCTGGTATGATTAAGGTGTGTTTTATGAGTTGGACACAATAGAATGAATCATTTTAATCTCCGTGTCTCATTTGCCTAGGTTAAAAAACTTCCATAAAGTTAACATTTTTTTCTTTTTTTTGTGAAAGCAGTTGTGACAAAATGTAGACCAGCCTAATCCACAGACAAATCAATCCACATAAACTACTGCTTTGGAGATGCTGGTATTGGACTGGGGTGTACAAAGTTAAAAATCACACAACACCAGGTTATAGTCCAATAGGTTTAATTGGAAGCACTAGCTTTTGAACCACCGAATGAAGGAACAGCGCTCCGAAAGCTAGTGCTTCCAATTAAACCTGTTGGACTATAACCTGGTGTTGTGTGATTTTTAACTTTGCATAAACTAAAATGCTTCTTAGTTCAAAATTCCTGTTCGAAAGGAATGGGGGAGGGGATCATCTAATAACTTGAATGAGATAGTGCAAAAAATAGCTGTAATTTAAGTTCAACGCATTTGCATTATGAGATCATTGGAAATAAGTAGCTTTAAGTGAGAGTTTGAATGGATTCTGCAGATTTTTCTTCAGTTTCAATTGAAAGCAGCACTGCCCTCCTGTGATCATAGACAGTCACTACAATATAATTCACAAGGTCAGGTCAATCAGGAGTTTATTCGCAAATGAAAGATGTACTTTTATGATATTTCACGACCTTACAATGCCTCACAACCGAATGAGTTGCAGGCATTGTTGTAATGCAACAAATACGGCTGCCAACTTGCACATTGCGCGTTCCCAGAAGCAGCAATATTATATGTTTTTTCTTTGTGATGATTAACAGTCAATTTTGGCCAAGGCATGGAGATTAACTTGTCTGCTTTCATTCAAAACAGCACCATGGCAGATTTTATGCCCCCCCCCCCCCCCCCCACCTCAGAGGGCCTCAAGTAAATGGCTCACCTGAAAGGTGCATCATTAACAATAAAGCAGTCACACAGACCCCCAATGGATGGATGGCCCAGATTTTGAGATAAAAATTTGAGGCAGGAGATGAACCCACACACTTTGACCTGAAAACTTACGGTGCTGCAAACTGAACTACGGCTGTGCTATTTGTAACATATTACCAATGTATTGCATATCATTACATTTTGTTCATTAAAGGTTGCCTACGGGAGACTGGTTAGCAAAGGTTAGATCTCACGGAATAAAGGTAGAACTAGCCATTTGGATACAGAACTGGCTCAAAGGTAGAAGACAGAGGGTGGTGGTGGAGGGCTGTTTTTCAGACTGGAGGCCTGTGACCAGTGGAGTGCCACAAGGATCAGTGCTGGGTCCTCGACTGTTTGTCATTTACATAAATGATTTGGATGCGAGCATAAAAGGTACACTTAGTAAGTTTGCAGATGACACCAAATTTGGAGGTGTAGTAGACAGCGAAGAAGGTTACCTTAGATTACAACAGGATCTTGACCAGATGGGCCAATAGGCCAAGAGGTGGCAGATGGAGTTTAATTCAGATAAATGCGAGGTGCTGCATTTTGGGAAAGCAAATCTTAGCAGGACTTATACACTTAATGGTAAGGTCCTCGGGAGTGTTGCTGAACAAAGAGACCTTGGAGTGCAGGTTCATAGCTCCTTGAAAGTGGAGTCGCAGATAGATAGGATAGTGAAGAAGGCATTTGGTATGTTTTCCTTTATTGTTCAGAGTATTGAGTACAGGAGTTGGGAGGTCATGTTGTGGTTGTACAGGACATTGGTTAGGCCACTGTTGGAATATTGCGTACAATTCTGGTCTCCTTCCTATCAGAAAGATGTTGTGAAACTTGAGAGGGTTCACAAAAGATTTACAAGGATGTTGCCAGGGTTGGAGGACTTGAGCTATAGGGAGAAGCTGAACAGGCTGGGGCTGTTTTCCCTGGAGCGTCAGAGGCTGAGGAGTAACCTTATTGAGGTTTATAAAATCATGAGGTGCATGATTAGGATAAATAGACAAAGTCTTTTCCCTGCGGTGGGGGAGGCCAGAACTAGAGGGCATAGGTTTAGGGTGAGAGGGGAAGATATAAAAGGAACCTAAGGGGCAATGTTTTCACGCCCAGGGTGGTACGTGTATGAAATGAGCTGTCAGAGGATGTGGTGGACGCTGATACCATTGCAACATTTAAAAGTCATCTGGATGGTAAATGAATAGGAAGGGTTTGGAGGGACATAGGCCTGGTGCTGGCAGGTGGGACTAGATCAGGTTGGGATATCTGGTTGGCATGGACGGTTTGGAAGTCTGTTTCCATGCTGTACATCTCTATGACTCTATAATTTTTACGCAAGTTCAGATAAATTTCATTATTTGAATGAATTAATGAATGAGCTGAATTAGCTTTATTGTACACAAGTACTCAAATGATAACAGTGAAAGGTTTACAGTTGCTGCATTGTAATGCCACCTTAGTTACAAAGGTACAGATACTTCAGATCAAATTCTTAGGAAACAAAAAAATGTTAGAAAAATAGAGAAATAAGTAGTCCTGCATTACAGGTCATCGGAATATATAATAAAAATAAAGAAGTAAAAAGTTCAGAATATCACTCCGACCCAGTGCATGCCAGCACTTATCCTCAAAGGAGACGTCCAGGTCCTCACCCTCACCTATACCAGACCCACCAACATAGGAGTCACCCCACTTTAGGCACCATCTTTTCACCGCTGGGCCCCTTGCACTGATGCCGCTGAACCCCTATTCACCCCACAACTAAGAGTCCCTGGTTCTTCTGCCCAGCCACCACTGAGTCACGAGTCATGCTTAACCTGCAGATGTCGCCTTACCAGTGCCGCCATCTTGAAGAGTTCACTGCTGCCGGCGCAGCTATCCCCGATTGTCGGAGTTGCTTTGCGGCTGCTGCCACCAGCCCCAATGCTGGGAGAACACACTCACTGCTAAAGGCCCAGTGTAGAGGGAGAACGACCTTGCTGGCGCTGGTCTCTGATCACCCGGAGAAGCCGTGTCCCTTGTGGCCCACTCTCGCTTCTGCATTGGTGCTGATGACCAACCCACTACAAAAAAGAAGGAAAAAAGACAACAAGGAAGGAAAATAAAGCAAAAGAAAAGAGCAGAAGCAAGAGGCAAACAAACGAGGAAAACAAATAGGAGCAAATACAGCCTGGGCAACAGCCTGCATACAGCCTTGTACTCTGCCACCATCTTGCACTGGATGCTCAGCCTCATCATTAACTCACCCTCACTTTAATTATGCTCAAACTGGGTGGGGGAACAGGGTCAGTTAGCTCAATTGGCTGGACAGCTGGTTTGTAATGTGCAGTGATGCCAACAGTATGGGATCATATCCTATACCTATTGAGGTTACCATAAATGTCCCACTTCCTCAACCTTGCCCCTGCCTGAGGCATGACGAAACCACCACCAGTTATTTCTCTCTAGTGAGAGAGCATCCAATGGTCTGCTAAGACTCAATTTACCTTCATGTGCAAACTCTGGTGCTATCAAAATGATCTTTCAAGCAATTAGAGATGCAATGTTGCCTGATAAAGCACTTCTCCCAAGATCAGATATGAATCAAGGGAGTATGGAAGAAGTCAAACCAAACCAAGATGGTTCTTTGTAATGACATAGGAAAAAGGAACAAAAGTAAGTTATTCAAGTCTACCCTGCCATTCAACTAGATTATGACTGATCTTCTATCTCAATGTCATTTTCCAGCACTATCCCCACATCCCTTGCTTTAAATATCTAGAAATCCATTAATCTCCATGTACAACATGCTCTCTTGTTAAATTTTAAATTGAATTTACTGGATTAAAATGCTTGCTACAGCTCAGGTGATGTGCAAGTTTGCTCTGGAGCCATGTAGCTATGAAAAGAGATTGGATATGCTCATGCTGTTTTCTTTGGAGCAGAGAGTTCTAAGAGGGAGTGGATAGGTTCCCCGTATTCACAGTTACAATCGAGAATAATCTGTCTGAGTATTGATGGTAGAGGACACATTTTGTGGAAGCATTTCATTTTGCATTCATCAGGACAATTTGCAAGAATAACAATGCAAAGGGGGGAGAAATGGCAATGCCTGTTCCAAACAGAGTCTACTTACCAACCAATCAGCACTCTTCTTATACAGCTTTAATTGCTTTCCCCCAATGTTGGTCATTCTTGCAAAGTGTTCTGTTGAGTGCAAGAATGAAAAGCCACACAAAATTTGTCTCTTTCCAGCAAATTGTTGTGTGGTGGCAGTGTTACAGGACTAGTGATCCAAAGAATATTCACTGCCACAAGGTAGTCTCATAACTTGAACCCAACCTCCATGAAACATAAAAATTGGTATCACCAAAAGTAAACATGAAACTGTCAGATTTTCACAAAGTTCAAACTATTCACTCCTTTCCTTGACTGTCACTCTTAATCAGTCTGGAACGAGGGGTGACTCCAATCCAATATTTACTTTTAACTGAAGTTCCAGAGCAATAGTTGTGTCAAAGCTGTCAGTACAGCAACTCAAGTTGCTTCTCATGGGAGTTGGTGATTGGCAATACAATGTTCGTCTGGCCAGCAATGGACACTCCCCAGAAATGTAAAAAGAAAGTTAAAGGGAATCAGAGATGAATTAGAGAGTGCGCAATGTGGAAGAAAGGAGTGAAGAGAGGATATGAAATGAGAATGAGGGGTGTTACCTTTACACCACACAGAATACGTTGTCAATCATTCCCTTGGCCAGCTGCTACCTGTAACTCACTGTGGAAATTAACATGACAATGATGAATAAGGACATTTTTGTCTTTATTTCATACAGTTTTTAAAAATGGCTTAGGCATCAATATTCAAATGGAGGAATTCAAATAATAACCTTAACTTAGTGTCAAAATTGCTGATCTGGCAATTAGCTCATTAAATTGTACTAGTTTAAGTGATTATCCCCCAATACCTTCTGAAGTGGAGGGAGGTTTTTTATTTAATTCATTTGGCCCGTCAACAGTGATGGAATGACAATATAGCTCTAATTCAGGATGGAACAAAGGACAACTAAGAACAAAGAAAACTCCAGTACAGTAACAGGCCTTCGGCCCATCAAGCCTATTCTGATTCCAAATCTTTCTTGAAAGCCACTACTCATTGCCCATATGCTGTTTCTAGCTTTATGTTCACCTTCCATTCATGCATCTATGAAGATATACTTTAACCGTTGTCAACATGCCTGCTTCTACCACCTCCACTGGCAAAATGTTCCAGGCACCTACCACCCTGAAACCGTTTTTCCTATACTCCGCCCTAAGCATTCCCCTTTTCACCTTGAACCTGTGCCCTCTTGCAGATGACCTTTCCACCTTGTGAAAAAAGCAACTGACTTTCCAACTTATCTATGAAGACCTCTATCAGGTCACCCATCAGCTTCCAGCCTTCCAGTGAAAACAATCTGAGTTTATCCAACCTCTCCTCATATCTAAAACCTCCAGATCAGGCAACATCCTGGTAAACCTTCTCTGCACCCTCTCCAAAGCAACCACATCCTTCTAGTAGTGTGGTGACCAGAACTGCATGCAATATTCCAAATTTGGCCAAACTAATGTTTTAACAGCTGTAACTGCCAACTTTGATATTTGTTACCCAAGCCAATGTAGGCAAGCATGCTGTACGCCTTCTTGACCACATTATCTACCCGTGTTGGCATTTTCAGGGATCTGTGGACCTAAATACCCAGCTCCCTCTAAGGGGTTCTGACATTTATTATATAGTTCACCCCTGAATTCAATATTCCAAAATGCATCTTAGTGCATTCACCTGGAGTAAATTCCATTTCTAAACTAATCTCCATGCTCCGAGATCTAGGTCTTGGCTCCACACTGTGCAAATCAGCTTCCTGTCTCACAATTAGTGAAGATAGACAACAGCTTCTCCACAATAATCCTCAACAACAGCGCCCCACAAGGATGTGCACTCAGCCCTCAACTGTACTCCCTGTCCACTCATGACTGTGTGGCCAAATGTTGTCCAAACATCATCTACAAGTTTGCTGATGACACCACCCTGTAGGCCGGATATTGAACAATGATGAGTCAGAATACAGGAAGGAGATAGAATGCTTGGTGTCATGGTGCAAAGATAACAATTTCTTCCTTAATGTCCTTAAAGAGCTGATCATCAACTTCAGGAGGAAAGGAGGGGGACATGCCTCTATCTACATCAACGGAGCTGAGGTGGACAGAGTTGAGAATTTCAAATTCCTAGGAGTGGCAATATCCAACAACCTGTCCTGACTCTCCCACGTAGATGTGATGATCAAGAAGGCACAACAATGCCTCTTCTTCCTCAGAAAGCTAAGGAAATTCAGCATGTCCATAAGGACTCTCACCAACTTCTACAGATGTGCCATAGAAAGCATTCTATTTGGGTGCATTACGGCCTGCTAAGGCAACTGATCTGTCCAGGGCCGTGAGAAACTACAGAGTTATGAACACAGCCCAGACCATTACACAAACCAACCTCCCATCCATGGACTCCATCTACACTTCCCGTTGCTGCAGAAAGGCAGCCAACATCATCAAAGATCCCTTCCACCCTGGTATTACTTTCTTCCAACCTCTTCTGTAAGATAGAAGACACAAAAACATAAACACATGTGCCAACAGGTTCAAGAACAGCTTCTTCCCTGCTGCTACCAGACTGCTGAATGCACCTCTCTAATTTCAAATCTAATCTTGCTTTTGTGCACCTTCTCTGTAGCTGTAACCTTATATGCCTCACTGTTTGAATACCCTATGGTCTGTATGTCCTTGTATGTTATGAGCTGCCTGTACTGTTTGCAAAACAAAACTTTTCACTGTGGTACATGTGGTAACAATAAATTAAATCAAATCAACTCTGTCATTTCACTGCCCAAACCTATAATTATCAATATACCGTTGTATCCTTTGACAGTCCACCACACTATCTGAAACTCCACCAATGTTGGTGTCATCCACAAACTTACTAATCACACCACCAATATTTTCCTCCATATTATTTATATATACACACAAACAACAAAGGTCCCTGTGGAATACCACTAGTTAGTGATCTCCAATCTGAAAAACATCTTTCAAATGCTATGCGGTGAGAGGAACTTGCAGGAGTGGTGTACCTGAGCAGTAGCTGTCTTTTCTCATCTAGGTGGGTTTGGAAGCTGCTGCTGACAGAGGCTTAGTGAGTTTCTGAAATGTATTTTGTGGTACATATCATATGAGCATTCAATGCCAAACACTGCCAGTTTATGGTTGGATAGACAGCTTCCTGCCACCAGCTTCATTTTCAGGGTGGGTCTACTTGGTTTAAAGTGGCAGTGAAAAACTACTAGGTAGTCAAATGAGAAGAGGCTATTGCCCTGAATAAGATGTGGTTTATTGCATGATGCAATCAGATACAAGTTATATTCGTAAAGATAGCCATAGTAACAATGTCAATTTGGAGATGTAGGAAAGTAATTTTGAGATCTCAAAGTGGTCTGTCTTTGCCCCACCCAAGTTCTTATAGCATGATCAGATTAGGAAGACCTTATTTTACACATTAACATTTCAGAGGGCCCTATGTGGTGCAGTAGTAGTGTCCCTACCACTGACTTCACAGATCATAGGTTTTTGGATTGAGATCTGCTGACCTGGATTCTATTCTTGACCACAGGTGATCTGTAAATTATTGTCCACATCATCCTCATTGGGGTCATCCAAGTAATTATTGGTGGATGGTTGATTGGTAAGGAGACAAGGTTCCTGTGGTTCCTTTGTTCAATTCCCTCAGCTATGAACAACATAAAATTGCTGATGATCTATCACTTCTTGAACTATCATACCTTTCTTCTTAAGGTCGCAAATCCATACCTGTCCAAATGTTTTAACCACTGTTCATAATATATCTACTCTCTTTCATTTTATGTATCAATTGACATTTTTTTATTTCTTGCCAATTTAGTTTCATAAGCAATTTCTTTCTCATAAGCTTTTTAGTCATCTGCTCCTGGTTCCCCCAAAATTCAGAGTCTTCTTGCCTATAACTAGTTTTCACCACATCGTATGGCTTAGTGTTTGATTGGAAAGTCCCCTTGACTGTGTTTGTTAACTGTGAGTTTTTGATTGGATACTCTTCTTGATTGTGTTTGTTAGCAGTGAATGGCTCGATCTTCCTATTGAATTCTTCTTTTTGACTGGAATAAGGTTTTGCTGAATGTCATGAAGTATCTTCTCCATTGTCTGCCACTGCTTATCTACTGACTTCCCAGGCTACTCTGGACAACTCTTTCTCCATACTTCTGTAATTGCCCTTACGTTTGAGGACACTGGTTTGAGACCTAAGCTGCTCCCCCTCAAGTTGAATTTGAAAATCTACCCTAATATGATGCTAACTGCTAAAGGATCCTTAAATATGAGATCTCTCAGTAAGAAAGTGGTATTACACAGTACTGGATCAAAAGAGGAGACAATGGCCAAGTAGTATTATTGATAATCTAGAGACTGAGGTAATGTCCGACCATGTATAGCATCGAGGAGCTCTTGTAAAACAGGAATCAAATGGGGGACAAACTCTGAAACAGTTGCTGAAAAGTTTTTCAAATATTTATTCATGGGATATGGATGTCACTGGGTAGACCATCACTTATTGCCTATCCCAAACTCCAACAAAATAATAATGAGATAGGCAGAAAATGCCTCAATAATTTTGAGAGAGGGGTATGGATGTGCATTGCCACAATAAAAGTCAATGAAAATGGTCAAGTGACATTCCTTTGAACTTTCCCTCTTTCTGTCTTAACTGTCGAAAACAGAAGGCCAAGCAATAAGCACAGGTGAAGATCATTTAGTTTACTGTATCACATCCATTTATAATGAACCATAAGATTCATCATTACATTATTCAACAATTTTTAAATGATAATTTGCTGTTCCTCCCTACAATGCCTTACCCTGGAACTTGAGTCAGTCTCAACTTAAAGGCTAAGGAATTGCAGGTTACAGAAGATGAAGACATGCATACATTTTCCACAGTCCCAATTTTGATAAGCTGCCCTGAAACATTATCACATCACTCGCTGCACAATATTTCTTCCCTAAAGGCTGTGGATGCAATTACAAAGATTAATAAAAGCTGGATGTAGGTTTGCTCACTGAGCTGGAAGGTTCATTTCCAGACATTTTGTCACCCTACTAGATAACATCTTCAGTGGGCCTCCGGGCGAAGCACTGTTAATAATTCCTGCTTTACATTTATATGTTTTGGTTTCTTTGGTTTGGTGATGTCATTTCCTGTGGTGGTGTAACTTCCTGTTCTTTTACTCAGGGTGTGGTAGGTTACTTAGACCCCTTGACATCATGATGGCCCACAAACCCATCAACACACTAAAACAGCAGCTAATGAACTTGAAAGACTCTATACAGACCACAAACAAAACTAATTTTATTTACAAAATACCATGCAAGGACTGTAACAAACTCTACATTGGACAAACAGGCAGAAAACTAGCCACCAGGGTACATGAACATCAACTAGCCACGAAACGACATGACCCTCTCTCACTAGTATCCTTACATATGGATAAGGAAGGACACCACTTTGACTGGGACAACACATCCATCGTAGGACAAGCCAAACAGAGACACGCACAAGGATTCCTAGAAGCATGTCATTCCAACCGGAACTCCATCAACAAATACATCGAGTTAGACCCCATCTACCACACCCTGAGAAAAACAACATGGACAACAGCACGTGGACAACAGCAATTCAAGAAGGTACCTTACCACCACCTTCTCATGGGAAACTAGGAACAGGCAATAAATGTTGGCCCAGCCAACGCTGCCCACGTCCCACAAGTGAAAGAAATAAAATAATAGATCCAACATTATCAATAACAGAATCAGAGTCAACATTCAACAACGACCTACCAGCAATGTTTTGGGCAGCCATTGGGCAGGTCTGCACACGTTAATCACTAGCTGGAGGTCCACATAGCTGTGAAAATAAATACAGTGATAGGAGCCAAACAGTCAAAGGGTTCAATTACAGGAGCAGGAATGTCTTGTTGCAATTATACAGGGCCTTACTGAGACTATACCTGGAATATTTGTGTGCAATTTTGGTCTCCTTATCTAAGGAAGTTAAAAATCACACAATACCAGGTTATAGTCCAACAGGTTCATCTGGAAGAACTAGCTTTCGGAATGTTGCTCCATCGTCAGCGCTTTGGAAGCTAGTGCATCCAAATAAACCTGTTGGACTATAACCTGGTGTTGTGTGATTTTTACGTTTGTACACTCCAGTCCAACACTAGCACCTCCAAATCATATCGAAGGAAGGATGTTCTCACAATAGAGGGCTTTGTAGTGAAGGTTTTCTAAACTGATTCCTGAAATGGTGAGACTGACAGATGAGAAGAGATTGAATCCATTAGGATTATATTCACTAGAGTTCCAAAGAATGAGGGGAATCTCATTGAAACTTCTAAACTTCTAACAGGACTAAACAGGGTGGATGCTGCAAAGGTATTCCTGATGGTGGGATTGTTCAGAACCCGGGATAACAGTCTATTGGTATGGGGTAAACTATTTAGGGCTAAGATGAGGAGAAATTTCTTCACACAGTGACTACTGAGATTGTGGAATTTACTATCACAAAAAGCAATCAAGGCCGAAACATTATATGATTTCAAGGAGGAGTTGGATTTAGCACTTGGTGCTGAATGAATCAAAGCGTATGTAGAAAAGCAAGAATCGGCTATTGAATTAGATAATCAGCCATGATCCTATTGAATGGTGGAGCAGGGTCAAAGGGCTGAATGGCCTACTCCTGCTCCTGTTTTCTATGATTCTGTGGTTCCATGTCTTCCAAGTCTGAAAGGAAAGTCTGGGAGAGTCATTAATACCCTCGATCTCCTAAATTTGTGAAAGCAGACTCTTGGGGAGATGGGGTCCTGATAAATGTAAATCTATACACTAATGTATACTATTATTCACAGTAAGAAATAGCTTCTTGAGAGATGTTCCACAAGGGTTTGAATGGGTTAATGCTGAGGGGTGTATTAAGAAGTATCCAACAGAACGACATCGCCTGAACTGGGAGTAAGACTCAGGGAACAGTTTTAAATCTCAACGATGTAAGACCTGTCTTCAAGCTCTCTCAATCGCCTCAGAAACGATGTCTATTTTGATCATGCAATAACCCAATAAAGCTTATCTTATTGAGACAACAGCTTTTTGGTTATTCTCACCACTCAATGTGATAAGCCCAGAGTATACAACATGCTGAGCAACAGTAGTAGCTGAAGGTTTAGCTTATCTACAGCTTACAACAGTTATCATTTTCTTTTCTTTCATTTCTTGAAATTCTCTTTTAAGGCTTCCATTTAGTTAATTGGTACTATTTTCATTTGGTTTCACTAGTGATCGAGAGGTTGTTCCTTTTGCATTTTGCTTTTCAATTTATTCCCAAGCTGCTCATACATGTTTTCCTCAGTTGTTCATTTCTTTAAGCATGTAAGTTTTACTATTCAGAATTAAAGTTAGGGGTTGGCAACAAATTCTGGTCTTCGTTATAACTCCCAGATGTCAGGAAAATTTTAAAGAAAAGGATCTTTGAAGTGACAGATGAGGATGGGTCACTGATGATGTAGTGGAATTAAGTGAACAGGATTTATGGTGAATTTTGTGATGTGCATTGAGAAAGAAAACAGCATTGACAGTTTCAGTTACAGTTTGACATCCTGAAAATTAGCAATTTATCTTGGCTTTCTATTTTCTGTTAGTCAGTCAGTCCTCTATCGTTGCTAATACATCATTCCTAACATCTTATCTTGTAGTAGTATTATGAAGTTGAAGACGTGTACTGTACCTTGAAGAGAGAGGGAATGCTGTTCTGAACTGATATCTTGAAAGCACCTGCGCATTTGACTAGATGGCAGTCCCAGAGTGTACTGGAAATTTGAAAATATGTGACATTTAGCTGTGAAATGGATACCTGAGGTTTAGTTGCTGTTTTAACAACAATTCAAATTTAACCAATCATCTTAAATTATACCCCAGGATGGTAAAACCTAATCAAGTTTGAATTTAATGTTTTGGCAACATCAAACCAATGAGACAATCCAATGTTGAGGTGGGTATAAAATGGAGACCTTTTGAAAATGGTCAGAGAGAGCAAGTACCATCAAGATAGAAATACCTAGAGATATAATATCTTGCTTGCCCAGAAATTAGGAAACAGTCTATCAAAGGTTCATTTTTAATGTGAAACATATTCACAGTAAAAAGAAAAAAGATAACCCAGGGAGATCTTCAGCCAGAAGAGGACAGACATGGAAGACGACAGCAGCTGTGTGGTTTTGAAATTAAATTGGTATAATTTTAATAAGTGTCTTGCTGGAACAGTATATTGTTATAGAGTTGGAGGCAGATAATGAGCAGTTAAGAGAAAGGAGAGCTTAGAGCTGTGAATAATTGTTTAATGTTCACTTTTAGAGTTAAAAAATAAATTGATGTTATTTTCTTTAAATGTGAGATTTGTGAGTTCGCTGTCACCCATATGTTAATACATTACAAGGCGTGGTGAGCTTTTCTGGGTGTTTGGTTTAATTAGCAGAGGGGTTCCCCTCTGTGACATAACAGTAGTAATCTTTTATTTAATATTTGATTCAATAACTCTTGAAAATCCAATGAATTAAATCTACTGGTTGCCCTTTATCTACTCTGTGTGCTGAATCCTCAAGAACTCTAATAAATTTGTAAAATATAACAATTACCTTTCCTAAAACCACATTAACTCTTTACAGTGCCTGACTGTATTATGATTTTCTAATGCCCTAAAATTATCCCTTTAATAACAAATTCTAGCATTTTCCCAAAAATGGATCTTAGCTAAGTAGCATATAGTTTCTTGTTTTCTGCCTTCCTCCTTTCTTAAATAGTGGAGTTAAGTTTGCAATTTTGCAATTCAGGAGAAAGTGAGGACTGCAGATGCTGGAGATCAGAGCTGAAAAATGTGTTGCTGGAAAAGCGCAGCAGGTCAGGCAGCATCAAAGGTACAGGAGAATCGACGTTTCGAGAATTAAACACACTGATCAGAACTTTGGATCCAGTCCTTCAGAGCTCCCTACGCGCCCTCATCCCATGTACTTCTCATGTAGGTGACTTCTACTGCCTTCCAAAGGTACACAACGCCAACACACCGGGACATCCCACCGTGTGGGGCAATGGGACCCTATGTGAGAATCTCTCTGGCTATGTGGAAGGCATCTTGAAACCTATTGTACAGGGGATCTCCAGCTTCTGTCGCGACACTACAGATTTCTTACAGAAACTCAGCACCCATGGACCAGTCGAACCGGCAACATTCCTCATCACAATGGACGTTTCCGCACTCTACACCAGCATCCCCCACAAGGATGGCCTCGCGGCAACAGCCTCAGTACTCAACACCAACAGCTGCCAGTCTCCAAACACCATCCTACAACTCATCCGCTTTATCCTCGATCATAACGTCTCCACCTTTGACAACCAGTTCTTCATCCAGACACACGGAACAGCCATGGGGACCAAATTTTCACCCCAATATGCCAACATTTTTATGTACAGGTTCAAACAAGACTTCTTCTCTATGCAGGATCTCCAACCAACATTGTACACCAGGTACATTGATGACATTTTCTTCCTCTGGACCCATGGCGAGGAGTCACTGATAAAACTACACAGTGACATCAACAAATTTCATCCCACCATCAAACTCACCATGGACTACTCTCGACTGTCTGTCTCATTCTTGGACATGTGCGTCTCCATCAAGGATGGACACCTCAGCACCACACTCTACCGCAAACCCACAGACAACCTCACAATGCTACACTTCTCCAGTTTCCACCCAAAACATATTAAAATAGCCATTCCCTATGGTCAAGCCCTTCGCATACACCGGATCTGCTCAGATGAGGAGGAACGTGACGGACACCTGGAAGGATGCCCTCACAAGAATGAGGTACGATGCTCAACTCATCGACCGCCAGTTCCGACGTGTCACAGCAAAGAACCGTAATGACCTCCTCAGGAGACAGGCACATGCTGCAACTGACAGGGTACCCTTCGTTATCCAGTACTTCCCAGGAGCTGAAAGACTACATTATGTTCTTCATGACCTGCAACACATTATCAATGAGGATGAGCACCTCACCAAAACCTTCCCCACACCTCCACCTTTAAACAACCACCAAACCTCAAACAGATCATTGTTTGTAGCAAACTGCCTGGCTCTCAGGACAACTCCATACAATCCTGTCACGGTGGACGCTGCAAGACGTGTCAGATTGTGGACATAGATACCACTATTACGCGTGGGAACACCTCCCACCTTGTACATGACAGGTACTCATGTGACTCAGCCAACGTTGTCTATCTAATACGTTGCAGGCAAGGATGCCCAGAGGCATGGTACATTGGGGAAACCGAGCAAAGGCTACGACAACGGATGAATGGGTACCACACAACAATCAACAGACAGGAGGGTTCCCTCCCATTTGGGGAACACTTCAGTGGTCCAGGACATTCAGCCTCGGACCTTCGGGTGACCATCCTCCAAGGTGGACTTCGGGACAGACAGCAGAGGAAAGTGGCCGAGCAGAGGCTGATAGCTAAGTTCGGTTCCCATAGGGAGGGCCTCAACCGGGACCTTGGGTTCATGTCACATTACAGGTGATCACCATTGCACTACACATACACAGACATTCCTACACATATACACTCTCACATACACATGGACACAGGTACACACATACGCGCACACAGACACCCACACACACCCTTATAGACACACACATTCCCACACTCACAGATGCACCCCCTCACAGACTTAAGACACTCTGCACTCACTACACACACACACACACACACACACACACACATACACACACACACATTTTCTCCTACTTACAACCCCCACCCCAGACAGACACACACACACACAGACAAAGACCCACATACACACATATATTTTGTGGGGTGAATTTGTACTTGCAGAGTTACATTGTACTTTGCTCAAAAACTGCATACATTCATGTAGAACTCTGAGCTCAAAAACTGCATGAATTTATGTAAAACTCTGTTATCTCACATTTTAGATTAGAATCAATCTAAACATCATGGCATAGACAGAGAACACAGGGGGCTAACACCTTCAACATATTGTCTAGCTATCACCATTGTTAACAGCTAACCCGAGAATGAAACTTTTAAAAAAAGGTTTTGTGATTTACACATGAAAGAAGTGAAACTATCACTGTATTCTAACAGACGAAAGGTTTAACAGACAATCAATTTTTCAATGTATAATTTCAGTTACATCACACTGTAAATTTTTGCTATAAATTCTGTGTTACGATTGAGCCCTCCACTATCACCTGATGAAGGAGCGTTTCTCCGAAAGCTAGTGTGCTTCCAATTAAACCTGTTGGACTATAACCTGGTGTTGTGTGATTTTTACCTTGAAGAAGTTCGCCTCCTCTTTCCATAAGACCTTTTGCTACCTTCTCCCCAGCCCCATTTATCTCTCCACCCTGGAGGCTTCCTGCCTCTATTCCTGATCCCGAAACTTCGATTTTCCTGTTCCTCGGATGCTGCCTGATCTGCTATATTTTTCCAGCACCACTCTGATCTAAAGTCTGGGAAAAAGACCTTGGCTATTCACCTTATCCATGCCCCTCATAATTTTATAAACCACTATAAGGTTATCCCTCAGCCTCCAACACTCCAGAGAAAATTGCCCCAGCCTATTCAATGTCTGCGTATAGTTCAAACCCTCCAAATCTGGCAACAGCTTTGTAAATCTTTTCTGCACTCCATCAAGTTTAACAACATCTTTCCTATAGCAGGGAGACCAGAATTGAACATATTACTCCAAAAGTGGGGAAACGAATGTCCTGTACAGCGAGGATATGATATCTCAATTCTTATGCTCAATGTACTGATCAATAAAGGAAAGTGTACCAAATGCCTTTTTATTACCCTATCTACTTGTGACTCCACCTTCAAGGAACTATGAACCTGTACTCAAAGTTTGGGAGAAGATTTGTAGCTCGGGTGCTCGTTGTTGTGGTTCTGTTCGCCGAGCTGGGAATTTGTCTTGCAAACGTTTCGTCCCCTGTCTAGGTGACATCCTCAGTGCTTGGGAGCCTCCTGTGTAGCGCTTCTGTGCTGTTTCCTCCGGCATTTATAGTGGCCTGTCTCTGCCGCTTCCGGTTGTCAGTTCCAGCTGTCCGCTGTAGTGGCCGGTATATTGGGTCCAGGTCGATGTGTTTGTTGATAGAGTCTGTGGATGAGTGCCATGCCTCTAGGAATTCCCTGGCTGTTCTCTGTTTGGCTTGTTCTATAATAGTAGTGTTGTCCCATGACAAGCAACATGAATTCGACTGGGACAACACTACCATTATAGGGTAAGCCAAACAGAGAACAGCCAGGGAATTCCTAGAGGCATGGCACTCATCCACAGACTCTATCAACAAACACATCGACCTGGACCCAATATATCGGCCACTACAGCGGACAGCTCGAACTGACAACCGGAAGCGGCAAAGACAGGCCACTATAAATGCCGGAGGAAACAGCACAGAAGCGCTTCACAGGAGGCTCCCAAGCACTGAGGATGTCACCTAGACAGGGGACGAAACGTTTGCAAGACAAATTCCCAGCTCGGCGAACAGAACCACAACAATGAACCTGTACCTCAAGGTCTCTTTGTTTGGCCACACTTCCTATGACCCTACCATTAAATGCATAAATCCTGCCCTGATTTGCCTTATCAAAATGCAGCATCTCACGTTTATCTAAATTCAACTCAATCTGCCAGTCCTTGGACTATCTGATCAAGGTCTTATTGTACTATGAGATAACCTTCTTCGCTAATCACTACACTATCAACTTTGTTGTTTTTTGTAAACTTACTAACCATTTCTTCTATACTCATTTCCAAATCATTTATAAAAATGAGAAAAAGCAGTGGTCCCAGCACTGATCCTTGAGGCATTCCACCATTACCCTCTGTCTTCTCCCTTCCAGCCAATTTTGTATTCAGACTGATAGCTCTCCTTGGATTCCATGTGATCTAACCTTGCTAAGTAGTCTTACCAGGGGAATCTTGTCAAATGCCTTGCTGAACGTGTTGTCCATATAGACAACATCCACCACTCTGCCTTCATCAATCTTTTTTTGTCATTTCTTCAAAGAACTCAAGCAAGTTAGTGAGGTATGATTTCCCATCCAGAAAGCCATGTTGACAATCCCTAATCAGTACTTGCCTTTCCAAATATGGGTATATTTCGTAATATGTCCCTCAGAATCTCCTCCATCAACTTACCCATCATGACATCTGGCTCACTGGTTTATAGTTCCCTGGCTTTCTCTTACCACCTTTTTTTAAATAATGGCATCACATTAGCCACCTTCCAGTCTTCTGGCACCTCCCCCATGGCTGTCAATTATACAAATAAAACCATAAGACCATAAGACATAGGAATGGAAGTAAGGCCATTCAGCCCATTGAGTCCACTCTGCCATTTAATCATGGCTGATGGGCATTTCAACTCCACTTTCCCACATTCTCCCCGAAAACCTTAATTCCTTGTGACATCAAGAATCTATCAATCTCTGCCTTGAAGACATTTAGCGTCCCGACCTCCACTGCACTCCACGGCAATGAATTCCACAGGCCCACCACTCTCTGGTTAAAGAAATGTCTCCGCATTTCTGTTCTGAATTTACCCCCTCTAATTCTAAGGCTGTGTCCACGGGTCCTAGTCTCCTCGCGTAACGGAAACAATTTATTTGCCTCCACCCTTTCCAAGCCATGTATCATCTTGTAAGTTTCTATTAGATCTCCCCTTAATCTTGTAAACTCCAATGAATACAATCCCAAAATCCTCAGCCGTTCCTCGTATGTTAGACCTGCCATTCCAGGGATCATCCATGTAAATCTCTGCTGGACATGCTCCAGTGCCAGTATATCCCTCCTGAGGTATGGGGCCCAAAACTGGACACAGTACTCCAAATGGGGCCTAACCAGAGCTTAAAGGCTCAGTAGCACATCGCTGCTTTTATATTCCAACCCTCTTGAGATAAATGACAACATTGCATTCGCTTTTTTAATCATGGATTCAACCTGTATGTTTACCTTTAGAGAATCCTCAACTAGCACTCCCAGATCCCTTTGTACTTTGGCTTTATGAATTTTCTCACTGTTTAGAAAGTAATCCATGCTTGTATTCTTTTTTCCAAAGTGCAAGACCCTCACATTTGCTCACGTTGAATTCCATCAGCCATTTCCTGGACCATTCTCCCAAACTGTCTAGATCCTTCTGCAGCCTCCCCACTTCCTCAGTACTACCTGCCTGTCCACCTAACTTTGTATCATCAGCAATCTTCGCTAGAATGCCCCCAGTCCCTTCATCCAGATCATTAATATATAACGTGAACAGCTGTGGCCCCAACACTGAACCCTGCGGGACACTGCTTGTCACCGGCTGCCATTCCAAAAAAGAACCTTTTATCTCTGCCTCCTGTCAGACAGCCAATCCTCAATCCATGCCAGTAGCTCACCTCGAACACAATGGGCCCTCACCTTACTCAGCAGCCTCCTGTGTGGCATCTTATCAAAGGCCTTTTGGAAGTCTAGATAGACCACATCCACTGGGTTTCCCTGGTCTAACCTACTTGTCACCTCTTCAAAGAATTGTAACAGGTTTGTCAGACATGACCTCCCCTTGCTAAATCCATGTTGACTTGTTCTAATCTGACCCTGCTCTTCCAAGAATTTAGAAACCTCATCCTTAATGATGGATTCTAGAATTTTACCGACAACCGAGGTTAGGCTAATTGGCCTATAATTTTCCATCTTTTGTCTTGATCCTTTCTTGAACAAGGGGGTTACAACAGTGACCTTCCAATCATCCAGGACTTTCCCTGACTCCAGTGACTTTTGAAAGATCTCAACCAATGCCTCCGCTATTTCCTCAGCCACGTCCCTCAGAACTCTAGGATGTAGCCATCGGGGCCAGGAGATTGTCAATTTTAAGACATTTTAGCTTTTCTAGCACTATCTCTTTTGTAATGGCAACCATACTCAACTCAGCCCCCTGATTTCCTTTAATTGTTGGGATATTACTCATGTCTTCCACTGTGAAGACTGACGCAAAGTACTTATTAAGTTTTCCAGCTATTTCCTTATCTCCCATCACTAGCCTTCCAGCATCAGTTTGAAGTGGCCCAATGTCTACTTTTGCCTGTCGTTTGTTTCTTATGTATTGAAAGAAACTTTTACTATCATTTCTAATATTACTGGCTAGCCTACCTTCATATTTGATCCTCTCCTTCCTTATTTCTCTCTTTGAATAATTCAAAGTTAAAAATCACACAACACCAGATTATAGTCCAACAGGTTTATTTGGAATACTAGCTTTTGGAGCGCTGGTCCTTCGTCAGTTAGTTAGTGGAGTAGGATCGTAAGACACAGAATTTATAGCACAGGATCTAGTGTCATGCAACTGATACGATATATTGAACAAAACTAGATTGCTGTTAATCTGCAAATACAATTCTGCAAATGAAAATTCACCCCATAGACTTATATGTGTGTGTGTGTATGCATGTGAGGCAGAGAGAGAGAGAGAGACAGTATGTGTGGGTGGGAGAGAGTGCGAGCATGAGTGTGTGTGTGCATGTGTGTGCGTGCGCATGTGTGTGTGCATGGTAGAGTGTGTGAGTGAATGTGACGGAGTGTGAGAATTGCATTTGCAGATACATTCTATTTTGCTCAGTAAGCACACAATCTGCAGTCAATCCATGTGACATTTTATAAATTCCCTCTTTGGAAATAGAACCAGTCAGACTCAAAATTGGAATACAGACAGACTCTAACCTCACATTTTAATGCATTGTCTGAGCTGAGATGTCACTTTTTTTTTATAAAACCTTAAGTTATCTCGGGAACAAGACTTGAAAGATGTTCTGAGATTTATATATTAATGAATCAAAACCCGCAACACATTCCAAAAGATGAAAGACTTAACAGCAACCTAGGTTTGTTCAATATATCATATCAGATGCATGACACTATGATCTTGTGCTATAAATTCTTTGTCTCATGATCCTGCCCCACTACCTATCTGACGAAGGAGCAGCTTATAGTTCTAAATACAGAAAACCTGTTTGACAAGAACCTGGTGTTGTGTGACTTTTAACTTTGATGCACCCCAGTCCAACATCGGCACCTCCACATTATAAATATTTCAACTAGGGGCCTAACAATCACTTCCCTAGCTTCCCACAAAATTCTAGGATACACCTGATCAGGTGAATCTTGTCAAATTGTTCATCCAATCTATAAATTATTGCAATACCTCTCTTCCAAGGTCTGATTTCTTCTTGATTTACATACAGCCCAACAGCATAGCTGCTGTCATAGAACTTTTAAAATACATCAATTACTTCTTTCTTTCATTTTCTCCAACCCAAACTAGTTTTATATCTGAATCAAGATTATCTCTCCCTACTATACTCATCCCATCTTTCATGAACAGATCTACCCCACATGAACTTCCCACCCCATTATTTTATGTACAGACTTCTGTGTGATCTCAGTTAGACAACTTCTTGGTTGAAGCATGATACATGTGAATGATCGACTGAACAGTCACAGAGTCATTAGAGTCATACAGCATGAAAACACAGATTAGCTCCCATCTTAGCCCAGAATAGACAGATCCGGTCACCAGAGCTGCAGCTGCCAACTTGGATAAAATTTGATCCCGAATCAAGTGACAAATGTGCCAACATCAGGGCAGCAAACATTTACGGAAGAGCTTTAAGAGGAAATTCAACAAACTGGGGTGACCTTATAGAGGAGAAAGTGAGGACTGCAAATGCTGGAGATCAGAGTTGAGAGTGTGGTGCTGGAAAAGCATGGCAGGTGAGGCAGCATCCGAGGAGCAGAAGAATCGACGTTTCAGGCATAAGCCCTTCAACAGGAATGAGGCTTGTGGGTCGGGGCTGAGAGATAAATTGGAGGGGGGTGGGGTTCGGGGGAGGTAGCTGGGAAAGCGATAGGTGGATGAAGGTAAGGGAGAAGGTGATAGGTCAGAGGGGGCAGTGATGGACGGGTCTGGAGGATGGTGCCAAGTTGGAGGCTTGGCACTGCGATAATGTGGGGAGAGGGGAAAGGAGGAAACTGGAAATCCGCATTTATCCCGTGTGGTTGCAGGGTCCCTAGGTGGAATATGAGGTGTTCCTCCTCCAGGCAAATGGTGATAATGGTTTGGCGGTGGATGAGGTCCAAGATCTGCATGTCGGAGGGGGAGTTGAAGTGTTCAGCCATGGGGCGGTGGGGTTGGTGGATATGGGTGTCCCAGAGATGTTCTCTGAAACGATCTGCAAGTAGGCATCCTGTCTCCCCGATGTAGAGGAGACCACACCGGGTGCAACAGATGCAGTAGATAACATTGGGAGAGGTGCAGGTGAATTTCTGACGGATGTGGAAGGATCCCTTGGGGCCTTGGACAGAGGTGAGGGGAGTGGCGTGGGCACAGGTTTTGCCTTATAGAGGTTTATAAAATCATGAGGGGCATGGATAGGGTAAATAGACAAAGTCTTTTCCCTGGGGTGAGGGAGCCCAAAACTAGAGGGCATAGGGTTAAGGTGAGAGGGGAAAAGTTTGGAAGGGACCTAAGGGGCAACTTTTTCACTCAGAGGGTGATGAGTGTATGGAATGAGCTGCTGGAGGAAGTGGTGGAGGCTGGTACAAATGCAACATTTAAAAGGCATCTGGATGAATATAAGAATATTTGGGTTCAGAGGGATATGGGACAAATGCTGGCAAATGGGACTAGATTTATTTGGGATGTCTGGTCGCCATGAATGAGTTGGATGGAAGGGTCTGTTTCTGTGCTGTACAGCCCTATGACTATGATACATCAACAAAATGACAGCGGCGTTGGCAGAATGGCAAAGAGGGTTGGGGTGGAGACATGGTGTGCATTCTGGACTAGTGGTGCTGGAAGAGCACAGCAGGTCTGGCAGCATCCAAGCAGCTTCGAGGGCAGGGCTGGGCTGGGCTGAGGATTTGATTGGTCAGCTGGACCTGAACAATCAGCGGAGAGGGCGGACCGAAACCGGGAGTACTGTGTTTTGGCAACCTGAGAGTTGTGAGGGCTCAGACAGCGGGCGAGAGAGAGTGAGAAGAATAACTTCACCGCCTTCATAGCGAGAGAGAGAGAGCCGCGTCCCCGCACTCGGAGATGGCCAGCAATCCGAGAGACTCCAGATCAACAAGATACCACAGGGGTACGTCCGATTTCTCTGACTGGGGAAGGAACAGAAGTCGCCGGGAAAAACAAAATACTCAGCAGGTCTGTCAGCATCTGTGGAGAGAAGTCAAGAGTTAACGTTTCGGGTCCTTGCTCAGAACTCGCTCCGAAACGTTAACTCTTGGTCTCTCTGCACAGATGCTATCAGACCTGCTGAGCTTTCCCAGGGATTTCTGTCCTTGTTGCTGACTTTCGGGGTTTATTTTTTACCCGAACTGGAATCTCGATGAGGTGTATCTTCCGTGCAGTTATAGAGAATGGAATCAGCAACTAAAGGATATATAGAAAGAGCCCTCTCGGTTGTCCCCCATCCCACTTTCATTTTGGCCGGAACATGGTTTGAATATTTTGTAAATCTTCTGAAGGGACCTTGTAAAGTGTTGGGAGATACCCCTGGATCACTGGCAAGAACTGATTCCAGTCTGACCAGTTGTGGGCTTGGTTTAACATGAGAATCTTTCAGGCAGGCTTCAGGCCTTGGGCATTATTCTGTGACATATGGGGGATTTGTGACAGAATTAAAGTGATGCAGATGGGAGTACAGTCAGGAACTTAGAGTAGGATAAAAGGCTGGCACAACATCTAGGGCCGAAGGGCCTGTACTGTACGATGTTCTATGTAATTTCACCCTCAAAGTCATAGCTGCAGCTGGATGTTTGAGGAAAGTGGCCCTCCCAAATTTTTGACAGCGCTGATTGAACCTTGAGTAGGCAGTACTTCCCAAACACTTGACCCCATTTCGAGCTTGAAGACCGTTGTGATTCATCAGTGAGTGAAGGGGCTGGGAGAAGATGAAGACCCACCTGTTGGAGCGGGGATAAGGAGGTCAGACACTGATGCCTGGGAGGCCGGGACCCCAACATTTGTCGTTCCACTTGGGGTCCTGACGCCAGCTTTGGGAAATCCCGTGTTAAGGTCTGAGACAGAGGGGGAGAGCAGTAAATATTACTTTATGAAAAATTAAGTGTGGGGATTTTAAAGGAATGGTATCATTTGACTGCAGTAAAAAAAAGGCTGTGGTAAGTAAATAAACAAACCTAGGAAGTATGGAGCACTAAGGCCTGTTCCTATTTTCCATGTTTTGGACCTCTAGAGAGCCACCTTCATCAGTGTCACCTCTGAACCTCTTTGAGACCCTCTTTAGATCTGTCCACAGAACAGTTGACCAAAAGGTCACAATACAGCTGAGTGTCACTGTGTAAGGAGCAGCTCCTCCAATCAATGATATTTGCTTCAATGTAACATTTAGCACCACAGCAATCCCAGTTCTGTGTCTATAACAATCTGTGAGGTTGTTGAGCAACTCTGGTTACCAAATGAGGTAAGAAACAGTCTCAAGCTAATTTGCCATATTTGGATAAGAATTTTAAACTCACAAAATAATTGTTTTGGCCTCACATGGAGTACTATAAACTTTTCTGGTTCCTTTATAGTAGAAAAGACAGAGCTGCTGGACAAGTGCAAACAGTTGAGGATCATCCTGGAACTGAAGAGCTATATCTGTCAGGAAGTGTTGACCAATCTGGCGTTCATTTTCTTGTAGAGATAGAGGGGTGACCTGATCAGGTTATGGTTTAAGGTTGTGAAGAAGATATGTAGAAGACAGACCAAAGGAGACCAGAACTAAATTCATAAATATAAAATCATTACTAATAAGGAATTCAAAAGAAACCTTTTGCCCAGAAATTAGTGAAAATATCGAATTTACTATTTCGAAGCAGTGGTATACTTGAGAAAAATAGACAGACAATAGACAATAGACAATAGATGCAGGAGTAGGCCATTCAGCCCTTCGAGCCTGCACCGCCATTCAATATGATCATGGCTGATCATTCCCAATCAGTATCCTGTTCCAGCCTTATCTCCATAACCCTTGACTCCACTATCTTTAAGAGCTCTACCCAATTCTTTCTTAAATGAATCCAGAGACTGGGCCTCCACTGCCCTCTGGGGCAGAGCATTCCACACAGCCACCACTCTCTGGGTGAAGTAGTTTCTCCTCATCTCTGTCCTAAATGGTCTACCCCGTATTTTTAAGTTGTGTCCTCTGGTTCGGCACTCCCCCATCAGCGGAAATATGTTTCCTCCTTCCAGAGTGTCCAATCCTTTCATAATCCAAAAAGCTACATACCTACATGAGGGAGATAGGAATAGAAGGAAATATTGACTGGTTTTAGAAGAAGTAGAAGGTGTTCGTACAGAGCATAAATGCAAGCATGGATCTGCTGGCCCAATTGTCCTTTTGGGAAGGAAATCTGCCATCTTTACCCTAGTCTGGCTTACGTTTGACTCTCTAGACCCACTGTGATGTGGTTGACTGTCAACTGCCCTCTGGGCAATTAGGGATGGGCAATAAATGCCAGCCTAGCCAGTGACACCCTCATCCCAAGAAGGAATAAAAAAAGGATTGTTTCTGTGTTGTGAACACTCCATAACCATTGAACTCAAGGGCAAGTTAAAATAGAAACCCAGTAGTTTTGGGAGAACGATGAGGTGAGATGAAGGAAATACTGAAATATTTTTTAAAAGTAGCTTGAAAAAGACCTACAAAATTGGTAGCAATGCTTATCATCAATACCTGAAGAAAAAGATGAGTTGAAGGGAATGCAGAGACATCATGGTAACGGCACTATAGTCACACTCATCTCATTACAGAGAGATGGTTGAGTGTTTATCATGAGGGCCACTACATCTCAGAAAAGGGTCAAAGTTGAGAAGACAAGGCCTTCACAGTGACCTTAGCTGATGTAGGAATTAAATCCACACTATTAGCATTGCTCTGCATCATAGACCAGCTGTCCAGCTGACTGAGCTAACCCATTAAAGACAATTTAAAATTAGGTCATCATTATCAATAAGGGATTGACAGACTTGTTAAGTGAGTAAAAATAGAAAATATTGGGAATATTGAGCACAATTGACAACATTTATGAAGAGAGAAAAACAGAATTCAAAGTTTGAAGACTTGAAACATTTCTCACTCCACAGATGCTTCCTGACCTGCATTAATTCCACTTGGGAATACTTGCAGTATTTTTTATTTTTGTTTTGCTCTTTTCAGTATTTTGTTTTGCCATTTTTGCCTACTTCTAAAAACATTTTGCAGTGTAGAGTAACAGTGTAACAGGACATAACAAGAAGTCAAGGAAAGAATTTAATGAGCTGCTTATTTTGAAAAACAAGGAAATGTAAAGTAGCCAAATCAGCAAGACCTGATGCAATCGTGTCAGAAGATGAACATAAATAATTGAAAAGTTATAAATGCCATAGATGTAATTTTACCAAAAACATGACATCATAAGATTGACTAATTCAAAGATATTTTAATAGCTCTAGATCCAACAAAATGGGTCCTTTTTCAACTGTTTCTCTGAAATGCAGAATCTTAAATGCTGTGTGATCTTAGTCCGCTAGTCTATTCACATGGTTCAGGATTGTAGCTGAGTACCAGGAGAGGTGCCAAGCGGGTGGCTGATGGCGTTGCAAGCAGAACAGCGCAGAATTAATAATGCAAAACCAGTGGTTGTGGTTTCCCTGGATGTCCAAAAAGGTTTAATAAGGTCCCACACAGAGATTAGCATGCGTGATCGAAACATGGGATCAGGAGTTGTGGACTGACATGGATAGAGGTCTGGTTGGCAGACAGGAGACAAATGGGTCATTTTCCAAGTGACAGCCAGTTGGTCACCACAGGGTTCAGTGTTTGGACTGCAACGATTCACAAAATAAATGACTTAGATGAGGGAATTAAATGGAATACCTCCACGTTTTCAGACACACAAAAGTCAGTTGGAGGGTGAACTGTGAGGAGGAAGCAGAGATGCTTCAGTGTGATTTAGACCATGTGAGTGAGTGGATAAGTGTGGGGTTATCCATTTTGGTAGAGAAAATCAGGGAAGCACATTATTATCTAAATAGTGATAGCCTAGGAAAAGGGACGTTACAACACGTTGTGATCCTTGCATGCGGAGAAGAAGGCAAATGGTATGTGGCCCTTCATAGAGCAAGGTTTTTTTATTTACTTGTGGAACTTTGGCATTATTGGCTGGCAATATCTATTATTTGTCCCTTGTTCCATTGAGAAATTGGTGGTGAGCTTTAGGCTTTTCCAGTGCCTAGGTGAATGCCATTTTATCCATCCAGTTTCATTTCTCTATTGAGAGTTTGTAGTGATTGATACAACTGAGTGGCTTGCTAGTCCATTTCAGAGGAGTCATTTGTAGGCCAGACCAGGTAAGATTGATGTATTTATTTCCATGAAGGACATTGGGAAACTAGATGGTTTTTCTTTTCCCCCACAATCAATTGTGGATTCATAGTCATCATTGAATTATTTATTGAATTCAAATACCACCTCAGCCATGGTGGAATTCAAACCTGGGTCACTGGAACATTTGTTTCTGGATTACTAGATCTAGCAATAATATCACTGGGCCATTGCCTTGCTTTAACAGCAGGAATGTCTGCTGTCATTGTACAGGGCCTTGGTGAGGTGACACCTAGAGTGTTATGTGCAGCTGTGGTGTCCTTATCCGAGGAAGGATATTCTGGCGATGGAGGGAGTGCAACAAAAGTGTACTAGACTAATTCCTGGGATGACATGACTGATGTAAGGAGAGAGACTGAATCAGTTAGGACTACATTTACTGGAGCTTAGAAGTAAAGTGGGATATTGCATAATATCCTGTAATATTCTAACAGAATTAGACAGAGTAAATGCAGGAAGAATGGCCCTGATGACTGGGCAGTCCAGATCCAGGGGCCACAGTCTATTGATACAGAGTAGGCCATTTAACTCTGAGATGAAAAGTTTCTTCACCCATACAGTGGCAAGTTTTGAAATTCTCTACAACAGAAAGTGGTTGAAGCCAAAACATTGAATCCTTTTAAGAAGAAAATACTGCAGTTCTTTGAGCTAATGGGATCAATGGAGAAAGTGGGAACAGGATACTGAGTTAGATGATCAGCTGGGATCATATGGAGCGGTGTCGTGAGTGTGGTGCTGGAACAGTACAGCAGGTCAGACAGCATCCGAGGAGCAGGAGAATCGATGTTTCGGGCATAAGACCTTCATCAAGAATTTGGGGTGGTGGTGGGGGAAGAAGAGGAAGCGGGCTAAGAGTGAAATGGGATGGAGGGGATTTGAGGGGTTTCCTTCCCACTTATCTGCTTCACCCTCCTGTCTGAACTGCACCTTTTCCCCCACTTCCATCCACCTATCACACTCTCAGCTACATTCGTCCCAGCCCCACCCCCTCCCATTTATCTCTCCACCCCCGAGGCTCCAAAGCCTCATTCCTGATGAAGGGCTTATGCCCGAAACATTGATTCTCCTGCTCCTCTTCACACTAAATCTTTTTCAGGACCACTCTCTCAACTCTGATCTCCAGCATCTGCAGTCCTCACTTTCTACTCATACGGAATGGTGAATGGTTGAATGATTGCCTCCTGTTTGTATTTTGTATGTTTCTGTGTTTTTCACCTTTGAAACAAAGTAATATGTTTTCTGAGCATGTTGATTGTTACTAATTAAAAATCTGCGTATCTCAGCGTTGAAGTTACTCGATGACTTCACCTCAAAAGCCCTCAAATTCCAGTAAAGAATTCCACAGATTCACTACATTGTGCGAGAAAAAAATCATCCACAGGCCCAACCTACTCAACCTTTCCTCATAAGACAGTCTCTCAATACCCAGGATCGACCTCATGAACCTTCTCTTGATTGGTTCCAATCCTATTATATCTTTTCTTGGATAAGGGAATTAGAACTTTTGAGGATTTCAGATGTGAAGTAATTAGTGTCTTGCATAGTTTTAGTGAGTCCTCCCTATTTTTATACCTCACTCCCTTGGAAATAAAGGCCAACACTCTGTTTGCTTTCCCTATTAGCTGCTGAACTTGTATGCTGGATTTTTAAAATTTACCCACAAGGACTCTGAAATTCCACTGTGCGGTAGTGTTTTGCTAACCTTCTCCAATTGAATAATATTCCAGTCCTCTATTCTTCCTGCCAAAGTGCATAATCTGACATTTTCCCACGTTGTGTTCCATCTGTCACCTGTTCAATCCATCTATATCCCTTTCTGCACTCTTTCTGTCATAACCATTTAAAAACTTTTCTACCCAATTATCTTCTCTTTTTTCCAAATTGTGCTCTCACCTCCTTGGAATTTCCAAATTTCTCCAAACTCGTCTCTGTTCATAAATCTCCAGTTTGTTATTGTCTCACTCAGTATATTTTTTATTTATCAATACTGGTGGCTATAACCACTCTGAGAAGCCTGGATGTTCTTTAATGAACTTCTGCATTCCACAATAATTTGCCCTTAATATCATAGTTAGTTCTTGTCAGAGAAATTTGCCCAATAGGTTAGAGATTGCAAAATAAAGCTCAAAGTGAAGTTGACAGTTTATTGCAAGCGTTATCGCTGGTAGAGAAACTGACTCGGCTGACACAGAACTGACAGTCTGTACTGGTAGATCAGAATTTCTCTTCCCAGAGCTGAGGATGAGAACAGTTTTATAATAATGCTGCACAATAAGGCTGATTAAGAAATGGGGAAGCTCCAATGTATCTGGAAATGGAGTAATCTAGTTACAAAGGATGTTAATTGGAAAACAGTTATTGGATGAATGTCCTGTTCCTTCACACAATGAAACATCCTGACAGTATCGATGATTCCATTCCTCTTCACAGGTAGATGTTAATGTCTCCTCTGAAGTGGTGAGGTGCTTCCATTGTCTTGTTCTGGGAGCATGTCCTTGCTGGTGCCTCTCTGTCTGACCTGCTCTTTGTGTGGCTTTGGTATGGCTGGGTTGTGAAACTGCGCTTGGGGCTTTGAGATATTTGTGGTGCTTGGTCATTGTTAGCAAGCTTGAAGTGTATTCCCTTGTCTGCATGGGCTGTCTGATTTGGCTTGTGAGCCTGCTTGGGAATTCTGGGTGTCTTTTTGGTACAGTTTGGCCAATTTTGCTTTGTGAGCCTATTGTGGGTTGGCAGTATAGCAGATCTTTTCCCACAATCCCCCATTTTTTTGTTTTGCTTAGGGGGGCGATGAGAAGGGGGCAATGTAGCCAGAGCCAGAGGGTTTGTCGAGTGGGAGGGGCTCCGCATCAGACATGGAGCTCTCAGTGTCCAAGTCTGGCCCAGCAGAGACTATCCCAGAGGCAGGGATGTTCTCCCAGTGGATCTGTGCCAGCTGAGTGGTGGGGGGGGGGGGGGGGGGGGGGGGGTTGCAGCGGAGGGTAACAGGATTGCACATAGGCATGAGCAGCACAGTCAGATGGCCATAGCCAGTGCTATAAGGCTGGCATTGATAGCAATGAGGGCTATCAGTCCTTGTAATAGGTCTGTGCCCCATGACCCCAGCCAGGAGGCTGCCCAGTCTCTTTGGGAGTTCTGATCATGCAGGACAGAAGCTTCCTGCCGGATATGTTGGGTCAGGTCTGTGATATTTTCACTGGGGTCAGGAATGTAAGTGCAGCAGTCAGCACCAATAAGGGCGCATGTGCCCCCTTTCGCAGCAAGCAGGTAGTCCAGGGCCATCCTGTTCTGCAGAGCCACAGTACAGATGGTAACAGTCTCCGCATTCAGCTGGGTGAGTGCTCCTGTTGTGGAGAACTCTAGTGTTGCGGCAAGTTTGTGGGCTTCCACCTGTAACCGCAGGGTTGCAGAGTGGGGTGCCATCAGGTAGAGAGCTGCTTCAGTGGCAGCGAGGGCTCGTCTGCTGCCAGTCATGGACTTTGGGAAGGGAGGGGACTGGGAGTGATAGATGAATGGTACGGTGTACCTGACATAACAGCTCCCAGTCCAGGATTACGGCAACCAGGGGTAGGCTTTCCTGCCACAGATAAAATAGATGCCGTTGTAAGTCCGGAGATGGTGGGTCTGGGTCCCTGTCCAGATGGTGAGGAAGATGGTGTTCTGGCTGGTCCTGTTGAGGACCTGAAGGTTTAAAATGCTGGCATCTGCAGCAGATCAGCGTGCTGCAGGAGTTAGGAGGAGGGAGTCAGTGCGCCTGCTCCAGCCAGCCTCCCGTCCTGATGGCTGTGTGCGTTTCAAACAGATGGATCCCGCAGGTGGCCTGTGTGTGTCAGTGTCAGCAATGGCCAGGGTTGGGGGCTCATGGGAGAGGTTGTAGGCTGGGTAAAACCACCCTTTAAATTTGTCCAGGTGGTACCCTGCCGACCTCCAGCGGGCTGGGCTGTTGTCCCCGTGGTTGGGCATGGCCAGTGTGGTAACGTCAGGGGACCTGTCTGGGTCTAGCCACCACTCCGCCATGGCAGAGATATTTAATGGGATTGAGGCTAAGGGTATGCCCCCGTCAGAGTGGATAGGGACCCTAGTGCAGGTCCAGTAGCGGGTCTGATTAAATCTCTGGGCATACCCATGGGCCATTTTGAGGAAGTCACGGCGAGGAAGTTATGAAATGTGCTGCCCCTTGTGCCTGTTTACCAGCAAGCCACAGTGTGATGGTCAAACAGATCAGGCTGAGGGTGCTGATGGTGATGGCTGCCGTGAGCAGTTGGATCCATCCGCGGTGGTCGGAATGGTGCCTTCCTCTGTGTGGTCCCTGGTCATTGGTTGTGGAGCCCTCTTGCAGCAGGTGGCATGTGTCCATTCGAGCCGTCCTTCCAGTTTCACAGCAGACCGGGTCGTCATCAGGATCAGGTACAGGCCTTTCCACCTAGGGGAGAGAGAATCTTTTTCTAGTGATTTTATCATGACATAGTCCCCGGGTCGGAATGGATGAATAGACACTGAAATGGGGTGTGGGCCTCGTGGCCTTGACCTGGCCATGTGTAGCACTGATGCTCCTGCTAAGGGCCTGGACATACTCTAGCAGGGCCTCTTGAGTCAGGAGAAGGGCTGTGTCTGTGAAGAGTTTCAGGGGTCTGATCGCAGTGGGCATAGGCCGCCCCATAAGTACTTCAAAAGGGGTGAACCCAGTTGTACGGTTTGCCTTCGCATGTATGGTATAAAGGGCAAATGGCAAGGCATCTGGCCAGCTCAGTCCTGTTTCCTGAGTGATTTTTGTCAGTGTGGTCTTCAGGATGCCATTCATTTGCTCAACCATGCCTGATGACTGGGGTTGGTAGAGGATGTGATGTCACCATAGTATCCCTATATCCTCGTTAATGCCAGTCGTAAGCGTAGCCGTGAAGTGAGTCCCCCTGTCCGTCTCTATGCTACTAGGAACTCCAAATCTGGAGATGACATCCTTTAGGAGGCATGTACCAAAAAACACCCAGAATTCCCAAGCAGGCTCACGAGCCAAATCAGACAGCCCACGTAGACAAGGGAATACACTTCAAGCTCGCTAACAATGACAGAGACCTACAAATATCACAAAGCCCCAAGCGCAGTTTCACAACCCAGCCATACCAAAGCCACACAAAGAGCAGGTCAGACAGAGAGGCACCAGCAAGTACATGCTCCCAGAACAAGACAATGGAAGTAACTCACCACTTCAGAGGAGACATTAACATCTACCTGTGAAGAGGAATGGAACTATCGATACTGTCAGGATGTTTCATTGTGTGAAGGAACAGGACATTCATCTGATAACTGTTTTCCAATTAACATCCTTTGTAACTAGATTACTCCATTTCCAGATACATTGTAGTTCCCCCATTTCTTAATCAGCCTTATTGTGCAGCATTATTATAAAACTGTTCTCATCCTCAGCTCTGGGAAGAGAAATTCTGATCTACCAGTACAGACTGTCAGTTCTGTGTCAGCCGAGTCAGTTTCTCTCCCAGCGATAACGCTTGCAATAAACTGTCAACTTCACTTTGAGCTGTATTTTGTGATCTCTAACCTATTGGACAAATTTCTCTGACAGTTCTTGTCAACTTAATACAGCCAATAACAATTAGTAAGGACTACTAAGTGAGTAAAAATGAGTTCCACTGAATATTGGTCATGTTTCTCTTTCCTATCATCATTCTCTAGAAGACAATCAATTCGGCAGCCCTCAGGGTGATCCTGCAGATGATTTAGAAGTTCAAGAAGGGTAAGTGCAGCAAGGTTAAGTAATGGTGAATACTCCGTGGGAGCCCAAGGCATGGTCTGATCATCATTATGTGAAGATTGTTGTTTCTATCCAGTGAGCAGCAGGACGTTTCTGCAGAATCACAGGCAATGGGCAGTAGGTTGGAAGTCATCATTATATTTGTGCCCACCTGCACATTTGGAAGTAAGTTCACAATTCAGCATATATCAAAGGTCATCGTTGCTCCAACAATTGGTGATATACATTTGGTTGAGTCAGGGCTGGACTCAATGATGAAGAAAGCAACGGGATTTCATCCTTTTGTAAATAACAGGTTCGTGGATTATATTAGCAGTGCTAGACAGCATGGGTTAATCTGCTTGGTCAGTGGGAACTAGGGCCAGGGATATATAACACTTGTGGTCTTATAGCTACCCATCTCCAAGCAGAAGATGTATGGGAAGCATTTAAGGTGGAAACCATGGAGACCAAAGACGAGAGGGGCTTTTGTCATTTGCAGCTCCTCTCTCAAACTTGATAAACGAGAATCAGACTTGAAAAAACCTGAAAACTGAGTGTTGCTCAGAGAGAGGAATGTACTTGTGTTATTTTGGTGTTATGGACCAGATCAAAATCACTCAAAATATATTCAGTAGATAGTCTCGACCTTAAAAGTTATACTTTAAAGGTAAATGTAAAGTATTGTGTTCCAGATGCAATTGATTGGTCAAAGTACTTAACATTAAGCAAAGTACACTGTATTCATACTCTATAGTAAAAATACAACAAATGAAAGAAGAAATTGGAATAACTGAACAGAAAAATAGAACTACTAAACAGTAACTGTAAAATATAATACTATAATATAAACACACTCTTGACAAAGGCAATGTTAGTAAAGCAGATTGTCTCACGTGCAACTCCAGCAACAGGAAGACAACCCCTGGTTTTTAGCTGTAATTGGGAGAGGAAAAACAGCTTCCACATTCAGCTTTAATGATCCAACAGCTGCTACTGAAAACTAAAACTAAAATTAAAACTCCTGGTTCTATGGGAGCTTTCCACACACTTTCAGGCTGCTTCTATTGTTCCAAATTAAAAATAACCCAAGGTCTCACAAACTGTTTACGCTAGCGGCACTGAGTAGACTGCTCAGAATGTCTCTCTCAACCTTTCTTCACAAAACAAAACACCAAGAGAAAATACACTCTTAAAGCCATGGTATTGTCACAGTTGCTACTGGGGATATTGTGGGATGTACTTTCTCAATGATCAGATTCTTCCCTTATTCTTCCCTATAAGAGATGACATTTACATTTTCTGTTTCATTTACTTATCCTTTCCAGAATTCATGGAAAACAATCATCATGTCCTGGTGACATAAATCGGGCTCCGAAGGTAGGAGAACATGTCTGAAGAGGAAATAAATAGTTTAAAGTTATCAATTGTCCATCCTTCTGTCTGGCTTACAACAATCTTGAGGATTTGGAGTCAATTGTTATTCTGTAAAATCAATACAAGATGGAAAAGGAGGTTGGAAAGAATTAAAAGATATTTGAACTGAATCATTTTGTTACTGTACTTTGTTGCAGAGAAGAAGTTACCAATAATTTTATGATGTATATTTGCAAATTGTCTGATCTGTGTGATCTGATACACAAGTCAGGTTAAAGTTAAATCCAGTACTGGGGTTTATTTTCACAGTGATCAAAGTGAAGAACAGGGAAGGCAAGTTAGACTCGCACAGAAACTCTTACACTGTGTGTACTTCTGCAGCTCATGTTTCCATGTTACAAATGGACCAGTGAGGCATTGCTGAAGATGGGAAAGAGATTTACAAGGACAATACCCAGGTCTGTGAGGTTATACTTCTAGAAAGACTGAAGGATCCGAGGTGCTTTTCTGCAGAAGAGAGAAGCTGAAAATGTGTTGCTGGAAAAGCGCAGCAGGTCAGGCAGCATCCAAGGAGCAGGAGAATCGACGTTTCGGGCATGAGCCCTTCTTCAGGCTTATGCCCGAAACATCGATTCTCCTGTTCCTTGGATGCTGCCTGACCTGCTGCGCTTTTCCAGCAACACGTTTTCAGCTCTGATCTCCAGCATCTGCAGTCCTCACTTTTTCCCTGCAGAAGAGAGAAGCCTGGATCTCTGATAGGGATCTTTAAAAATATGAAGAGGTTGAGCAGAAAAATCTTTCGATTTGTGGGAATTCAGAAATGAAGGATGATAAATAAAATACTAGATATACCAGCTCGGTGGCTCAGTGGTTAGCACTGCTGTCCCCCATCGCCAGGCACCCAGGTTTGATTCCAGCCTTCGGCGACTGCATGGAGTTTGCACATTCTCTCTATGTCTGCATGGGTTTCCTCCTACAAGGTGTGCAGGTTAGGTAAACTGGCTATGCTAAATTGCCCATAGTGTTCAGGGATGTGTAGGTTAGATGCATTAGTCAGGGGTAAGTATAAGATAGTACGGGAATGGGTCAGGGTGGGTTGCTCATCGGAGGGTCGGTGTTGGGCCGAAGGGCCTGTTTCCACACTGTAGGGATTCTATGATTCTAAAATATTAAAGAGAAACATTGTTACTCAGAGTGGTGAGGAAAGCTGGAACTTCCAACCACATGGCATCATTAAGGCAAATAGCTTAGATGTATTGAAGAAATGAGAATATTGTGAAGAAAAGGTTCGGCTGTTCCGATAGGATGCGATATGTAAAGCGTTGACATCCAGATATGACCTGGGGGCTAGTTTTTGTCTAATAAACTGAAGGTAGCTCAATATGAGATATAATACACATGTCGTGTTTAAAATCAACGAGGTAAAAACAATAACTGCAGATGCTGGAAACCAAATTCTGGATTAGTGGTGCTGGAAGAGCACAGCAGTTCAGGCAGCGTCCAACGAGCAGCGAAATCGACGTTTCGGGCAAAAAGTTCCTGATGAAGGGCTTTTGCCCGAACCGTCGATTTCGCTGCTCGTTGGATGCTGCCTGAACTGCTGTGCTCTTCCAGCACCACTAATCCAGAATGTCGTGTTTAAAGCTCTGTCATGTAATGCAATGATTCATCTTTCCATTTTTCTGTAGATTTTCAATGACCCGATCCACGGACACATTGAGATGCATCCACTCCTCGTCCGGATCATTGACACTCCACAGATGCAGCGACTCCGGTTCATCAAGCAGCTTGGCGGGGCATACTTTGTGTTTCCGGGGGCCTCCCACAACAGATTTGAGCACTCCATCGGGTAAGGATCCGGGATAGAATTCCGAATATGGCAGCAGATTTACGTTATTTCTCCTTTATTATTTATTTTCCCAATAATTCTTTCTTCACAGTTGATAGTGAGCCATCAATTCCTTGTTCTTAGAGCAAAGAGCTAACCAGGTGATTGCGGTTACAATAAGTCCTCGTTTAAAGTTGCCTCAATTTATGTTGATTCACTTTAAAATCTAAGTTATTGTAATCGTGCTGAAAGTTGCAAGATTTGATTAGCGCCACTCGCCACTGAAGCCATTTTGAAGTGGCTTCCCCTGCTGTCTACCTCTCCAACTTGAGGCTGCTCTCTATATTGAGGCAAAAGTGAGGGCTGCAGATGCTGGAAACCAGAGTCTAGATTACAGTGGTGCTGGAAAAGCACAGCAGGTCAGGCAGCATCCGAGGAGCAGGAAAATCGACGTTTCGGGCAAAAGCCCTTCATTCAGGACTGAAAGCAGGGAGCCTCCAGGGTGGAGTGATAAAATCTCTGATCTCTATATCTAACCTTTCAATATGTGGCCACTCCTGGTGCCCAAGACTCTGCATCAACCCCTAAGAGTAGAGCCCAAAGTGTTGCTGCCTGAGGTCTGCTTGAGAAAACCTTTACTCACCAGACCCAGACGGCCTGCTTGAACCATAACCTGTTTCTGGGCCATCTCAGAGCCGCTGCCTGACAGTATCGTTCTGACAGCCACAAGAGCCCATGGTGCACCATCTTGCCGGCTGCCTCTGCCTTCAGGTAAATTTTGGGGCCTGTGATAAATGGACAGCAATAATCATGAGTGTTTTTGATTACAATTAGCTCCACTTCTCCCGAGCACTGCCTACAGGAGAACAGCATTCATTAAGAAGAACATTCCTGAAGTTTCAGACAAAATTCAGCAAACCTTAGGGTATTGCATAAGACCATCAAGAAATAAAATTTAATCCAGGGACGAGATATATTACAAATGAAAAGGGCAGAAAGAATAGAAAGTTTGGGTAAGGACCTCAGTGGTGGGAAAGATGCTGGCGTCTATTATAAAGGATGAAATTACGACACATCTGGATAGTAGTAACAGGATAGGTCAGAGTCAGCATGGATTTATGAAGGGGAAATCATGCTTGACTAATCTTCTTGAATTTTTTGAGGATGTAACTCTGAAGATGGACGAGGGAGATCCGGTAGATGTAGTGTACCTGGACTTTCAGAAAGCTTTTGATAAAGTCCCACACAGGAGGTTAGTGAGTAAAATTAGGGCGCATGGTATTGGGGGAAAAGTACTAGATTAGATTGAAAATTGGTTGGCTGATAGGAAACAAAGGGTAGTGATAAACGGCTCCATTTCGGAATGGCAGGCAGTGACCAGTGGGGTACCGCAGGAATCCGTGCTGGGACAGCAGCTTTTTACATTATATGTTAAAGATATAGAAGATGGTAAGAGCAATAACATTAGCAAATTTACTGATGATACAAAGCTGGGTGGCAGGGTGAAATGTGATGAGGATGTTAGGAGATTACAGGGTGACCTGGACAAGTTAGGTGAGTGGGCAGATGCAGTTTAATGTGGATAAATGTATGGTTATCCACTTTAGTGGCAAGAACAGGAAGGCAGATTACTACCTAAATGGAATCAATTTAGGTAAAGGGGCAGTACAGAGAGATCTGGGTGTTCTTGTACACCAGTCAATGAAAGCAAGCATGCAGGTACAGCAGGTAGTGAAGAAGGCTAATAGCATGCTGGCCTTCATAACAAGAGGAATTGAGTATACAAGCAAAGAGGTTCTTCTGCAGCTGTACAGGGCCCTGGTGAGACCACACCTGGAGTACTGTGTGCAGTTCTGGTCTCCAAATTTGAGGAAAGACACTCTGGCTATTGAGGGAGTGCAGCGTAGGTTCACGAGGTCAATTCCTGGAATGGCGGGATTACCTTACACTGAAAGACTGGAGCGACTGGACTTGTATACCCTTGAGTTTAGAAGACTGAAAGGGGATCTGATTGAGACATATAAGATTATGAAAGGATTGGACACTCTGGAAGCAGGAAACATGTTTCTGCTGATGAGTGAGTGCCGAACCAGAGGACACAGCTTAAAAATACGGGATAGACCATTTAGGACAGAGATGAGGAGAAACGTCTTCACCCAGAGAGTGGTGGCTGTGTGGAATGCTCTGCCCCAGAGGGCAGTGGAGGCCCAGTCTCTGGATTCATTTAAGAAAGAGTTGGATAGAGCTCTCAAAGATAGTGGCGTCAAGGGTTATGGAGATAAGGCAGGAAGAGGATGCTGATTAGGAATGATCAGCCATGATCATATTGAATGGCGGTGCAGGCTCGAATGGCTGAATGGCCTACTCCTGCACCTATTGTCTATTGTCTATTGTCTAAAATGGTAATTTTACACCGCAGCAACTAACCTGTTATGGTGCATTCCTCACGGTTAATTGACACTGATTACACGCCTTCAGAATCTGAACAAGTTGCGACTGTACAGGACGTTGGTTCAGTCACTTTTGGAATATTGCATGCAATTCTGGTCTCCTTCCTATCAGAAGGATGTTGTGAAACTTGAAAGGGTTCAGAAAAGATTTTCAAGGATGTTGCCAGGGTTCGAGGATTTGAGCTATAGGGAGAGGCTGAATAGGCTGGGGCTGTTTCCCTGGGGCTTTGGAGGCTGAGGGCGACCTTATAGAGGTTTGTAAAATCATGAGGGGCATTGATAAGATAAATATACAAGGTCTTTTCCCTGAGGTGGGAGAGTCCAGAACTAAAGGACATAGGTTTAAGGTGAGAGGGGAAAGATACAAAAGAGACCTAAGGGGCAACTTTTTCATGCAGAGGGTGGTACGTGTATGGAATGAGCTGCCAGAGGAAATGGTGGAGGCTGGTACAATTGCAACATTTAAAAGGCATCTGGTTGGGTATATGAATGGGAAGGGTTTGGAGGGTGCTGGCAGGTGGGACTAGATTGGTTTGGGATATCTGATCGGCATGGACATGTTGGACCGAAGGGTCTGTTTCTGTGCTGTACATCTCTACAACTCTATAAGTTAAAGGAGATAATGAGGCACCAAGCACTTGACATACGCCTTGAAAATAGAACAATACACAACAGTCCAGGCCATTTGACCCTCGATGTTATGCCGGCCTTTTATCCTACTCTAAGATCAAACTAACCTACATACCCTTCGTTGTACTATCATCCATGTGCCTACCCAACAGTCACTTAATTGCCCCTAATTTATCTGACTCTACTACCACCACTGGCAGTGCATTCCACTCATCCACCACTTTCAGTGTAAATACATTAATTAAATACAGTTTCCCTTTCACAAAGCCATGTTGGCTGTGCCAATTTCTAATTATCCTTCAAAGCCCTTTCACGACGACAGATATAACTCCAGCGATGCTGTTTCCTGCTTTCTGCCTCCCTCCTTTATTCATTAAAGGTTAAATTTATTTATTTACACCATTCGCTAGGACCCTTCCATAATCTAAGGAACTTTGGAAGATTATAACAATGCATCTACTATCTGTGCCAGACTGTAGGATGCAGGCCTTCTAGTGTAAAGAACTTGACAGCTTTTGGGTTCAGTAGTATGCTAGCAACTTTTCCCTCGTGATTGTTTTAAGTCATTCCACCCCACACTCATCTCAGTTATTTTGCAAAACATTCAACACCTTCTATCAGAAAAACACAGTCACAAGATAAACATTTGAAGATTCACGTGTTATTAATTCCGTACCTCTCACGAGCTTTAGTTACTCTTATCTGAGTCAAGATTTGGCGATTACTAGATTACTTACAGTGTGGAAGCAGGCCCTTCGGCCCAACAAGTCCACACTGACCCCGCTGAAGCGTGCCCACCCAGACCCATTCTCCTACATATACCCCTGCACCTAACACTACGGGCAATTTAGCATGGCCAATTCACCTAACCTGCACATTTTTGGACTGTGGGAGGAAACCAGAGCACCCGGAGGAAACCCACATAAACATGGGGAGAATGTGCAATCTCCACACAGTCAGTTGCCTGAGGAGGGAATTGAACCCGGTTTAGATTAGATTAGATTACTTACAGTGTGGAAACAGGCCCTTCGGCCCAACAAGTCCACACCGCCCCGCCGAAGCGTAACCCACCCATACCCCTACATCTACATGTACCCCTTACCTAACACTACGGGCAATTTAGCATGGCCAATTCACCTGACCTGCACATCTTTGGACTGTGGGAGGAAACCGGAGCACCCGGAGGAAACCCACGCAGACATGGGGAGAACGTGCAAACTCCACACAGTCAGTCGCCTGAGGCGGGAATTGAACCCGGGTCTCCAGCGCTGCGAGGCAGCAGTGCTAACCACCATGCTGCCCAACAAAGATGGCGGTGTTGGACTGGGGTGTACAAAGTTAAAAATCGGAGTGCCGCTCCTTCATCAAGTGGTAGTCACCTGATGAAGGAGCGACGCTCCAAAAGCTAGTGCTTCCAATTAAACCTGTTGGACTATAACCTGGTGTTGTGTGATTTTTAACTTTATCTGAGTCAAATACTTGTATAAAGTCACACCCTCTGTTTCTATGTTACTAGCTAGCTTTTTCTCACACTTTGCTTTCTGTCTGTTTATTATCTTTTTAAACTTTGTCCAATATTTTGACCTACAACTCAACTTTGCAGAATTGTACAGTGTTTCTTTCAGTTTAATCCTGCCCCTAACTTCCTTATTTTGGCAGCAGGTCATATTACAAACCCACCAGGAGGAAATACACATCCCAACCAGAGCAGAATGGGTAATTTGAGCTGTGCATATATTTTAAATAATAATCAGGAGTTGAACAATTCCAGAACAGTGACAGTGGGTAACTTTGAGTGTTACTGTTTTTAGATATTGTGGGAACTTTGAACAATAAACAATGGAAAAGGGCCCATTCCCAGTGACTTTCAGCATGGATCATGTCAATTCACATGAATTAAAGGGTGATATTGTGGGTCCACCATGTATGCACCAGAAGCACACAGAGTGAGCAGGTTATAATTAGTCAGTGTCTAAAGCTGAATTGATCATAACCTGCATTTTGGATTTCACTGGCACTGCTAACAAGTTTACTGAAAATCTGTTCACCTGTACAAGGATCATCGACCATAAGCACAGTTTAAAGGTACCTGAAGTACTTTTGGCTTTCATTTGCAACACTACTAGTGGAGATGCAGCATTGTTGGAGCAGGTCTTTTAATCAGGAAGAAGTGATGGGAGGAGTGATATTGTCCTGAAAGATCTCTGAGCAGGAAATCTACTCCCAGTCATGGGGCCAAGGCAGCAGCTCCTGAACTGCAGCATCATGGAGAGGTGGGCAAGGCAACAGAGAGGAGAAGCTATTTGCAGAGGGGGAGGGAGGACTTTCAATAGGAGACCTTACCCACTCCTCGCCCCTCCACCTCAGGAGCAGTGGTTGCAATGGCATCACTTCTCTGAGACGTTGGTGACTAAGATGTGCCACTATCTCAAACTGGATGAACCTGCTACCCTAGAGCAGGGCAAGAGAAGCAGACCCAGTGGCCATCAAAATCTCCATGGCTGTCAACTTCTCCGTGATGTTTCTGGTATCAAAACATTTCTCAGTTTAATGTGCAGCTCTGTATCTGGAAGGTCACTAAGGCATTGTGGTCACTGCCTCCACTCTAAGAAGACTGTGAGATTCTCAGTAATGCAGAGAACCGTTGAATGTAAGCATGTGATTCTGCAAATGCTGTATCACAAAGTGGAGCTCTAACGATACCACAGAGGGATTCTTTAACTTTGAAATGATTTCAGACATGCCAAATATGTGGAATGCTTAATTAGAAGTTCAAATTCTTCTTCCTGAAATTTCACAAATGCTTGGATACCATTTTGTGATTTTGTTTCTATAACGCAATAATAGTAAATCTAGGCCTACACTTAATGTCTTTAAAAAATCATAACCCCTTTCAGTTTAGATGTACTGTTTCACATGCAGTCTGCTTTTCCAGATGACTCTATCATAGCTAGTATTACATTCATTGTACTTTATTTGTACTTTACTTGCATTTATAGATAATTTAATCCACCTGTTCAGAGGTGTTATTACACACCTCTGAAGCTGGTGGGACTTGAACCCAGGCTTTGGAGTAGGGACACTATTGCTGCACCATAAAAGCTCATCTGCCTCCACCTCAGGATATTCCAATTTGCTCTCCACTTCAAAAATACTTATGACTTAATTCACAGCCCATTTACACATAGCCTCTCTCAAATAGAACTGGAGCAATCTGTGTTTTATGATGGTTGATGGTTAAGTATTGCCCAGGAAAAAGAGAGACCTCCTAACTCTTTGAAATACTGCTATAAAACCTGTTATATCTGGCAGATAGGTCCTTGACTGAATATGATGGCACCTCTGACAGGGCAGTGCTGCACTAAAATGCCAGCCAAGGTTTTTGCCCTTTGGTCTCTGAATTGAGATTTAAACACACAACGTCTGACTCCATTGCGAAAGTGTTGCCAATCAAATTACAGAGGAGTAATTAAAACATGCATATTGTTAATTAATTTCCTTAATTGCTCATGTGCAAATTATTGTGTGCAGGAAATTGAAACAGCTGATTTTCATAGGAAAATCAATTGGTATTTACTGATTAGAAACTCTGACAGTTAATGTTTAAAGAACTGTGTAATTTTGTTCAATTGCTCTTTTCTCATCCTTCAGTGTGGCATACCTGGCAGGCCAGTTGATTAAAGCTCTTGCTGAGCGACAACCAGATCTTGATATAAGCCAGCGAGACATTCTGTGTGTGAAGGTAGCTGGACTCTGCCATGATCTGGGTGGGTAAACAAACCTTAAGATAACTGGCTTATAGCTACTTTTTCTTGTCTCCTTTTTTTAAGTAAATCCTCTGAGACTTGTCCAGAATCGAAGGATTCTTGGAAGATTACTATTTGTGTATCCACTATCTCTGTAGCAACTCCCTTTAATATCATAGGATGTATCTCATCTGGTCCAGGGGACTTATCATCCTTTTTAGAATCCCTACAGTGTGGAAACAGGCCCTTCAGCTCAGCACATCCACACCACCCCCCGAAGAGTAACACACCTAGACCCATTCCCCTATTACTCCACATTTCCCCCGACTAATGCACCTAACGTACACATCCCTGAACACTGTGGGTAATTTAGCATGGCCAATCCACCTAACCTGCACATCTATGACCCCCATTACTTTCCCTTGTATTTTTTTTCTAGTGATAGTTATTGTGCTTATTGCCTCTTCTCCTTTCACTCCTTGGTTATTGATACTGGAATGCTGTTTGAATTGAGAAGCAACTTTTATGAACATTCTGCTTGGTTGTTAACAAAAAACACAATTTATGCTGCATTTCACAGCAGTAGCTGCTGTTCCTCCTCACAGCAGTAATTCCTTTGTTGCTCTATTCACCTGTGTCTCTAAAACAAACACTTCCTTTACGGAGTTACCGTGCCAAGGCATGAATTTTCAGTGGGTTTCTATTTTGTTTCCTTTCCTATGTGACAGATTACATAGACCTGTAGGATGTCTCTCTTTAAAGTTAAATGACTTACCCCAAGTAAACTACACCTGTTGATGTGTACAGTAGGTATAACACATCGTCTTTGTTTCCCCAGGTCATGGTCCATTTTCACATCTGTTTGATCGAAAATTTATCCCTAAAGCTCGAGGAAATGATGTTGGCTGGAAGGTAATAACTGCAGTGTCTGAGTAATGCTGAGTGATACTAGAAACAATGAAGTCAACTGGAAGTTATTATCAAATTAACAGGAGAGTACCTTCAAGCATGTATTGTGAGAACTAAATTACCTAACCCTAACAGAAACAGAAGAACCGGAGCAGGTATTCAGCATGTGGTACGGTGGCTCAGTGGTTAGCACTGCTGCCGCACAGCACCAGGGTTCCAGGTTCGATTCCAGCCTCGGGTGACTGTCTGTGTGACGTTTGCACATTCTCCCCGTGTCTGCATGGGTATTCTCCGGGTGCTCCAGTTTCCTCCCACATCCAAAAATGTGCAGATCAGGTGAATAGTGTTAGGTGCATTAGTCAGAGGGAAATAGGTCTGGGTGGGTTATTCTTCGGAGGGTCGGTGTGGACTGGTTGGACTGAAGCGCCTGTTCCCACATTGTAGAGAATCCAATCTAATCTAATGTAGAGCTTGCTCTACCATTCAACTAGATCATGGCGGATCATTCACTTTCCTGTATGATGTCCTTAGCCTTAGTCTCCAGAAATCCATTCACTTCCACCATGGACTTACACAGCTCCTTACAGCAGAAAATTCAAAGGATTTAGCATGTTCTGAGTAAAGAAATTCCTCTTCATTTCAGTCTCTAATTGCTTATGTCATATCCTGAGATGATGACTGGTTTAAGACTCACCAGCTTGGGTAACATCTACGTCTACCCTGTCAAATCCTGAAAGAAATGTGTCAGCTTCAATGATGTGACCCCAAACTCTTTGAAAGTTTAAGGAATATGGACTCAGTCCTCAAGCTCTCCAACTAAAACGGTCCCACCTTCCCAGGGATTACTCTGGTGAACCTCCAGTGCACACCTTTATGGCAAGTAAGCCCTCCATTAAGAATGAAACCAAAATTGTACATTTTAGATTATGTGTGGTGTCCTCAAAGCTCTATACAATGCAGCAAGACGTCTTTACTTCTGTATTCAAACCACCTTGAAAGAAGGCCAAGTTACCAGTTGCTTTTCTAATTACTTCCACCTTTCTGATTTTTCTACTAAAGTGAATAACTTAACACATTATTTTCCATCTGCCATATTTTAGTCTATTTACTTAGCCTGTTCAAGTCCTCTCAATGCCTCCTTGCATCTACTTCGCAACTTAAGTTCCTGCCAAGTTGGGCGCATCACCAAAATATGGAACATTACAGTTAAACCCATATCCGAACCACTAACATAGATTGTGAGCAACTGTAGGCCTAGCACTAATCACTCTAGTACTTCACTAGCAGCAGCCTGTCATCCTGAGAATGATCTGTTTATTGACGTTCTGTGCATTTATCTGTTAACCAGTTCTCAATTCATGTGAGTATATTTCCCCAATCCCATGCCCTTTATTTTGTTCACTAAGTCCTGCATGGAATCTTACCAAAAGCATTCTGAATATCTAAATACACCAGACCAGTTGTTGTCCTTTATCAATGCAGCAATCAATAGCCTCAAAACAACTCCGAACAATTTTACCAAACAACATTTCCATTTCATTAACGGGTCTGCACTCTAACCAATTTTACAATTATTTTCTAAGGGTCTAGTGAGCAAAGCCATTATAATAGATTCCAATATTTTCCCTATTGATATCAATTTGATAGTTTGTGATTCATCATTCTCCCTATACCTCCTTTCTTAAATTCTCATCAAATATTGGCTGTCTTTCAATCAACCAAAACTTTTCTAGAATCTATAGAATTTTGAACGATAACCATCAATGAGTCAATGCATCCATCACTTGTCTAACCTCCTCCTTCAACGCTTTGGGCTGATGCTCATCTGGACCAGAGAATTTGTCAAGCTTCAATTTGGTTAACTTTTCAAGTACTACTTTTTTACTATTACTCATCATTCATAGTTTCACAAAACCCTTTGTCAGCTGATGTTTCTGGGAGATATTTGCATCTTCTTCTGTGAAGGTAGATGCAAAGCGATTATTTAATTTCCCCACCATTTCCTTGTTCTCTGCTATACATTGTTCTGCCCCAACTGCAACAGGCCTACATTTGTCCTAGGTGATTATTTTCCTTTTTACATATTCAAAAAAGCTTTTACACTTCGATGTTTGTGGCTAGTTTGCATTTATATATTCTCTTTTCTCTTTCCTAATGAGTTTCTTGGACCTCCTTTCCTCTGTTTTTTAATTGTTTCCAATCCTTAGGCTTACCAGTTTTTTGGCATTCTAGCATCCTTACAAGCTACTGATCTAATGCAGTATTAAATTCTTTCATTCATCATTGTTGATTTGACCTTTCCCTTCTGATTGAGGTTGTGCCTCAGAGGAATGTTCACCTATAACATAGGAACCTCGATTATCCGAATATCAATTATTCGAATTTTGGATTACTTGAAGAAGATCTCAAGGTCCTGATAGAAACATTACATCAAAGAGGTGTTACCAACATTGATTGAGTCTTTTGTTTACAGTGATTAAAAGTGAATTCAGTTTATTGAAATGCTGCCGAGAGCAATCCTGGACATCAATGGGAGCCCAGGCACCATCTCCAAATGCTGAAAATGTGTTGCTGGAAAAGCGCAGCAGGTCAGGCAGCATCCAAGGAACAGGAGAATCAACGTTTCGGGCATAAGCCCTTCTTCAGGAATGAGGAAAGTATGTCCAGCAGGCTAAGATAAAAGGTAGGGAGGAGGGACTTGGGGGAGGGGCGTTGGAAATGTGATAGGTGGAAGGAGGTCAAGGTGATAGGCCGGAGTGGGGTGGGGGCGGAGAGGTCAGGAAGAAGATTGCAGGTTAGGAAGGCGGTGCTGAGTTCGAGAGATTTGACTGAGACAAGGTGGGGGGAGGGGAAATGAGGAAACTGGAGAAATCTGAGTTCATCCCTTGTGGTTGGAGGGTTCCTAGGCGGAAGATGAGGCGCTCTTGCTCCAACCGTCGTGTTGGAGGAAGAGTGCCTCATCTTCCGCCAGGAACCCTCCAACCACAAGGGATGAACTCAGATTTCTCCAGTTTCCTCATTTCCCCTCCCCCCACCTTGTCTTAGTCAAACCCTTCGAACTCAGCACCGCCTTCCTAACCTGCAATCTTCTTCCTGACCTCTCCGCCCCTATCCCACTCCGGCCTATTACCCACACCTTGACCTCCTTCCACCTATTGCATTTCCAACGCCCCTCCCCCAACCTTTTATCTTAGCCTGCTGGACACACTTTCCTCACTTTTTTGAAGTGAAGCAGCAGCAGTGAGAGACATCAGCAATGTGTGTCTGCTCAGAAATACATCCTGATACAGAGAAAGGGAGCAAGGCAGGATGAGCAAGGAAAAAGGAATCTTCAGAAGACTCTGAGTCCCAAAGGAGAGGCATTGAATCAATTATCCAAATAATCAATTATCCAGGCACAATACTGCCCGCCCATCTCATTCGGATAATCGAGGTTCCTCTGTATGGACTATGTAGTATTTATTTAAATACGAGCCATTGTCTGTGTATCATTAAATTCTCGAGTGCATTTTCTTAAAGGCTCCACTACAGCAAGGTTAATAAATAGGCCTTTCTCATCTTACAGCTCTTAATCCTCAAAATTGCCTGAGCCTTAGTTGACTCTTGATGTCCTGCTCCAGAAACCTGACTTGTAAGCACTCCAGAAATTCATCGTCCATGACATTCATGCTAATCAACTCACTCTGTGTGCAAATTGAAATTGCTCATTATTAATGTATTGCCTTTATTATATACATCCCTTACTGTCCTGATCTATATCTTGCCTAACAATGCCACTATAGTTTGATCACCTAGGCACAACTCCTGTTAAAGTCTGCTGCCTCTTGTTGTTTCTTAGTTCCATCGTGACAATAAAACCTGAATCTAAATGTAAATTGAGACTAACTCTACATCTTAAACCTTCAGTCCAAGATCTTCTGTTACTAATCAGAGTCCATGGAGTCCATGGATGGGATGGCATGCTTGCATGATTGTCCAGGCCGTGTTCACAACCTTCTGTAGTTTCTTACAGCCCTGGGCAGAGCAGTTGCCATACCAAGCCGTGATGCACCCAAATAGAATGGTTTCTTCGATGCAACCGCAAAAGGAGGTGAGATTTCTTATGGACATGGCAAATTTCCTAAGTCTCCTGAGGAAGAAGAGGCATTGTTTTGCCTTCTTGACCAATGCATCTTTATTGGAGGATGAAGACAGATTGCTGATTATTATCACTCCAAGAAACGTGGTGCTCTCAAATTCTCCACCTGAGTTCCATTGATGTAGATAGGGACATGTCCTCCTCCTTCTTCCTGAAGTTAATGATCAGTTCTTTTGTTCTGCTGACATTAAGGGAGAAGATATCGAAGATCCCATGCTTCTATTTTGAAGATCAAGGAATTCATCCCTGGTTTCCAGCCAATATTTATTCTCATTCAACTTCACAAAACAACAATTGGATTGATCTGGTTCTTATCACATGGCTGATTGTGGGACTTGCTGTGCACACATTGGCTGCCACATTTCCTGAATTACATGTGTGACTGCACTTCAAAAGTAACCATTGGCTACAAAGTATTTGTAACACCCTGAGGTTATGAAAGGTTATAAATGTGATTCTGATTTTCTTTTTTTTAATTTTATTGTCACATGTACTCAAGTACACATTCCTGATGAAGGGCTTATGCCCGAAATGTCGACTCTTCTGCTCCTCAGATGCTGCCTGACCTTCTGTGCTGTTCCAGCACCACACTTTTCAACTCTGATCTGCAGTCCTCTCTTTCTCAAGGACAGAGATGCAAGACTACAATGAAAAGTGTATAATATTGCCACACGTGGCACCATCCTGGGTACCAAGGCACCCAGGCACAAAAAGCTTAGGTACAAAGTAGTAAGAGAAGCAAGAATTAAAAATTTAAGCATTACTTCATAGAATATTAGAAAGGTAAAGAAATAAGGTAATAGTTAATATTGAAATCTTTTGTAGTTTAAACTAAGAATAAGTTAAAAGTTCAATAGTCTTTGAGTCCTCCTGTTATCTTGCTCTCCGGGAGACCTCAGCTGTCTGTTCTCGACACCACCACCAGAGATACCGTCGCTTCAGCTGGAACTGCTGTCTCTCCAAACTCCCTAGTGCCTCGGGAACATGCTCGGGCAGAATCCACTCACCTGCTGAGCCGCGACACTGTCACAAGCTGCCGAGGGACCATGCCAGGATTCACCATGAGCTGCTGAGGGACCAGGCTGAGACACCAACATGAGCCACCGAGGGACCAGGCTGGGATTCACCACGAACCGCCGAGGGACTGGGTTGAGACATGACCACAAGCCACCGAGGACCATGCCAGGATTCACCATGAGCTGCCGAGGGACCAGGCTGAGATACCGCCATGAGGGAAGTGAGCAACAAGAGGGGAGAAACACAAAAAAAGGGGAGAAAAGAGAGAAGGAAACAGAAAATAAACTGAAGGAGCAAAAGAGCTCTGATTGGAATGTCCTACTCTGCAGCCATCTTGACCGGAAGGCTTTCCTTCCTGAAGTATATTTTTTGTTTGTCCAGTTCTCCTCTCCCATTTATTTTGCAAATTCTGTCCTTTTTCTGCTGGTTTTCTCCCCTCCCTCCTGGTTAAGCTTCCTGAGACAGATCCATTGCCTGAGGAATGATGATGATGGTCCAATATTCCTTTGTGCCTGCAAGTTTCACTAATAGGAAACCAAATCCTAAACGTTGCCACAAAGATTTGGAAAAGCCCAGGGAGCTGGGGATCCCCAAATTGTTAACCTGGAATAGGGTTTTCACTCTAAGTCTCTGCATCTTAAAATGCTTGAGTGTGATACTATATATTTCATTTGTTCTTCATCTGCATTGAATGATGACTCAATCTTTATTCTTGTACAAAGCACGAAGAAGGTTCAAGGGCCATGTTTGACCACATGATCAAGACCAATAAGCTGGAGGGTATTTTCCAGGACTATGGCCTTGTGTTACCAAAAGACCTTGACTTCATCAAAGAACAGATCGCGGGACCTGAAGAGTCCAATAATGATCCAGTAAGTGTTGATGCTCAGCTACTGGGAAGGAAGCTGCTTTAAAAATAATAATGCACACTTTTTTTGTTTTTATACACTGACTATACTGCAGACATTCTATTAACAAATTAGTGGAAAGGCCCAATGATAAAATTCAATTGATGGAACTGGGGTACATGGGACTGGAAGGCAATGGGTTCAGTTTGTGTTCTGTGCTGAATTGGATGATCAGTAACGGGGAGTGAAATGACCAATAATTTAGAACTGAGAGTTCAAATTCCACTATGAGAGTTTACTAACATTTTTTGAAAAGTCTATAAATTAGAAAAAAAACAGAAAATGAGACTGGGAAGTCATTGAAATGTTTTACAAACTTAACTGTCCTTTAAGAAAGTGAAACTTTTGTTCCTTGGTGGGTCTAAACCTACATGTGACTTTAGTCCCACAGTAACTCAAATGGCTTTGAGCTGTCCTTTGAAATGTCTTAGCAGGTTAATTGTTTGGATGAAATCTGCATTCACAGCAAAGAATTTGGGGAACTCGGAACCACTTTGCCATAATTTGCACTTTCCAGGAATTCATGTAAAAATGTTTTTGGTTGGGGCAATAGACTTCTGCTGCTGTGGGAATGAAAGGATTTAAAAGGAACCTAAGGGGCAACCTTTTCATGCAGAGGGTGGTGCGTATATGGAATGAGCTGCCAGAGGATGTAGTGGAGGCTGGTACATCTTCTTGGGTATATGAATAGGAAGGATCTAGCGGGATATAGGCCAAATTTGTCAAATTCAAGTTGCACTTTGCTGTCAATGATTCTTGATTGAAAGAATTCATGTGTGACATCGGCAAAAACATGAGATTTTGTCTGAAGCCATCCACAGTTCATTAGTAAAATATGTATTAGTAAAACATTACTAAAACTGGAAGACCAAGGTATTGCAATAGAATTTTACAGATGAGTGTCCGTGTCACCAGTACATCATCACCCCATTAGTCGGAAGAAAACTCAGTGCTGCAACAACTGATATTCAATCATAATGATCTCCAGGTGACCCTGAGGGGAGAGTTGGATTTTTGCCCTTTATTGGGCATTAATAGAGTCACAGAGATGAATAACACAGAACCAGATCTTTCAGTCCAAATCATCCATGCCAAACTGACATCTCAAACTGATCTAGTCCCATTTGCCAGCATTTGGCCCATATCCCTCTAGACCCATCCTATTCATATACCCAAGAAGATGTACCAGCCTCCACTGCATCCTCTGGCAGCTCATTCTGTACATGCACCACCCTCTGCATCATAAGTTTGCCCCTTAGGTCCCTTTTAAATCTTTCCCTTCTCATCTTAAAACTATGCCCTCTAATTTTGGACTGCCCTACCCAGGTGAAAATACCTTGGCTCTAACACCCTGTCCATGATTTTATAAAACCTCTATAAAATTCTCCCTCAGCTTCTAATGCTCCAGGGAAAATAGTCCAGGCCTATTCAGCCTCACCTTATAGCTCAAACCCTCCAACCCTGGCTACATCTTTTCTGAACCTTTTCCAGTTTCACAACATCCTTCCTATAGCTGGAGACCAGAATTGAATGCAGTATTCAAAAAGTGGACTGACCAATGTCCTGTACAGCTGCAACATGACCTCCCAACTCCTATACTCAATGCACTGACCATTAAAAGAAAGCATACCAAATGCTTTCTTCACTACCCTACCTGCGACTCTGCTTTCAAGGAACTATGAACCCTAGGTCTCTTTGTTGGTCAACACTCCCCAGGATCTTACCGTTAAGTGTATAAAACCTGCCCTGATTTGACTTACCAAAATGTAACACCTCTCACTTCTCTAAATTAAACTCCCATCTGCCACTCCCTGGCCCATTTCCCCATGTGATCACGATTCCACTGGACTCTGAGGTAACCTTCTTCACTGTTCACTGCAGCACCAATTTTGGTGTCATCTGCAAACTTACTAACCATACTATATGCGAATCCAAGTAATTTATATAAATGACAAAAAGCAGTGGACCCAGCACTGATTCTTGTAGCACACCACTAGTCACAGACCTCAAGCCCAATAAGCAACCTTCCACCACCACCCTCTGTCTTCTACCTTCAAGCTAATTATATATCCAAATGGTAGTTTTCCCTGTATTCCATGTGATCTAAGTTTGCTAACCAGTTTGCCATGCAGAACCTTGTTGAATGCTTTACTGAAGTCCACATAGAAAACATTCACCACTCTGTCTTCATCGATCTTCTTTGTCACATCTTCAAAAACTCAATCAAGTTAGTAATTTCCTACTCACAAGGCCATGTTGACTATCCCTAATCAGTCCTTGCCTCTTAAAATACATGTAAATCCTGTCCTCAGAATCCCCTACAACAATGTACCAACACTGAGGTCAGGCTCATCAGTCTATTGTTCCCTGGCTTTTTAATACCAACTTCATTAAATAATGGCACCACATTAGCCAACCTTTATCAATCTTCTTCATCACTTCTTCAAAAAATGCATTCAAGTTAGTGAGACGAGTTGGACACTAACAAGGCACTTAACAAGCTATAATCCCCCTTCGTTGGTTGTTGCTTAGTGATCATCTCGCATTGTGCTCAAGTAAAGCATAAAAGATAGAGCGAGTTGCTCTCAATGTCAAGGTAGATCCCACCAGACTTTTTTCTGGATTAGTGGTGCTGGAAGAGCACAGCAGTTCAGGCAGCATCCAAGGAGCTTCGAAATCGACGTTTCGGGCAAAAGCCCTGGCTCCTTGGATGCTGCCTGAACTGCTGTGCTCTTCCAGCACCACTAATTCAGAATCTGGTTTCCAGCATCTGCAGTCATTGTTTTTACCCCACCAGACTTTTTGTCTGATCTTGCCACAAATATCGCTCCAGTCCATGTCACTCAATACTTTTCAGGTTCTGCCCAATGAATTCAGACACAGAAATACATAAACCCATCTGTATTTCAAGGCACTGTTTATGGCAGAAAGATAGAAAGAGAGAAGAATCTCAAGAATCAGACATGATTTGGCTGGGAACTCTCTCTCTCCCTATCTGTCTAGATGGAAAAAGCATGTGGAGATAATAGGGATCAAAATAAAACAAAGTCGAGAGTGTGATGCTGGAAAAGCACAGCAGGTCAGGCAGCATCCGAGGAGCAGGAAAATCAATGTTTTAGGCATAAACCCTTCATCAGTAAAGCTTATGCCTGAAACGTCGACTCTCCTGCTCCTCGGATGCTGCCGGACCTGCTGTGCTTTTCTAGCACCCCACTCTCGACTGTGATCTCTCGTGTCTGCAGTCCTCACTTTCTCCTCTCAAAATAAAACATCAGAACATCAAAAATGCAAAGGGTAATAGAAAATAATCTCTACTGCTGATGAACCAAGAGACCAACCAAAAAACCGCTGCCTCAGATTAAAACCTTACACCTGAAGGACACCAGAAGAAATTTAAACTCTTTACTCCCTTCATTTTCCATTTGTACTGAACACTATCCCTTTCTAACTCTGTACTTGTGAAGTTGTATGCTTGACATCATATCTTTATGATTTGTCTTGGGGTTAGCAGATAATAAAATCCCTTTTCCTTTCACTCAAGCAAACCTCTAATTGGTTCCTTATTTGTTCAGTGGAATTTAATTCACCACATTTTAGTTGGAGAGTGGTATAGTTTTATCCTATAAAGAATGTAAATCTTTGTTGTGGTCAGGTTAAAAAGAGAGATGGCCATTTGCCCTCTCGCCTCGTTGTAATGCTCACCTGGAGTGCATTCTGTGACCTTGCTGCTCTCAGTATTTCTACCAAGTCGTATATAATGAGCTGATTCATCAGCTGAGGAAGGGTAGGTCATAGGAGCTAGTCAGCAGTATCTTTGCTTTGGTGCCATGAAACTTCACGGAGGCTGGAGCCATTGCTGAGAACTCCCAGGATGACTCCCTTGCAGCCCATTCTAACATCACCTCTATCCATGTGGGACAGCTGTGTTAGCCCAACCTCCCAGATGTTCAGAGAACTTCTTGGGTTGGTGCCAAGTGGTCCATCTGTTTTTTTTTTACTTTTCTGCAGTGGTTTGCTACAGCTGAATAGATCACTGGGCCATTTCCAAAGACATTTAAGAGTCAATCTTGCTTTTTGTGTCCAAGTCATATGTAGACCAAACTGAATAAGGATGGTAGGCTTCCTTCCCTAAAGGGTACAAGTAAACCAAATGGGATTTTACAACAATGTGTTAGTTTTCTGGCCACTATTCCCAGCATGAAAATTTAATTCCAGTATGATTAATTGTATTTATATTTCACCCATTGCTGCAGTAGTGTGAACCCATGTCCCAGACTTAGCCTGGATCTGCAGATTATTACATGAACATTACCATTATGCTACCAGTTAGCTGTTCATCAGGAAAAGTGTTGTTACCTCTGCCAACCTTTTGGCCAATTAGTTCCAGATCGTCATTGTACTCTGGGTAAAAAGAATTACTCTAATCCCTTCTAAACCTTTGACAACCATTTTCAATCAATTCCTCCATTAATGACCCAATTGCAAAGAGAAATAGGTCCTTCAATGCTTATGTCTGGGCATTTCATGTTTTTATACACCTCAATTAAATCTCCTTCTCAGCCTTGCTGTTCCAGCTAATCTACTCCATCCTCAGAAGTAAAGTAATCTAATTCTGGAGAAATCTTCATGCATTTCCTTTGTTCATTCGAACCCAATCACATCCTTCCAGTAACAGAACAGTACACAAATTTCTATGTTCAGCTCAACACACAATTTATGAAATACCAGCATAACTTTGTTGCTCTAACTTCCCTTTACTAATTGAGTTATGGGATATATTCCAAGTGCACACTAATCACCTTTATGACCTCACCCATTATCTTCGGGGATCTGTAGACACTATGCTACCAAAGTCCTTCTTTCCTCTAAACTGCAAACTATCCTATTTATTCTGTATTCCTATACCTTCCTCAAATGCATTCCATCATATGCCTTTGTATTGTATTCCCTTATCGTGTTTCTGTCTATCAGAGTGGTGCATCTTAGTGCAGTTTATAGCTTTCTTCCTCACTTTGAACCGCACAACCAATTTTTGGATCATGCACAAACTCCTTAATTATGTCTCTAACCCTGAATTTCCATTGACCTCCATCTGCACCATTACAGTTCTGTGATTCTGTGGTCCTGTGAGCTGTATCTAACTCTGGTACCATGTCTTTTCAGTGGCCATATAAAGGTCGTCCCAAAGAGAAAAGTTTTCTTTATGAAATCATTGCCAACAAAAGGAATGGGATTGACGTTGATAAATGGGATTACTTTGTCAGGTAAGCCTTGTCTTTTAATTTCTCTTGGTGATGGATATTCATTAATCTATTGTTTATCACAGTAAGAATTCACCACAAACATTATAAGTTTCATTAAAACCAAATGTGGTATTTTCTGGGTACAATTTCCCATGATCATTGGGTCCTAATAGTGATGCACACAGACATTTGCTCTAGTTTGGAGGACTGTATCAGAATCGGACATTTTAAGTTGCTGAATAAGTTAAGGCCCAGAACTTCAGGGTCATCAGAAACAGCTCTGTGGAAGCCCACTGGAACTTGTCACAAGATGTCCCGGACTTAACTAGGTTGCTACTTATTTAATGTTGCTCCTAGTCAGCTGGAAGAACCTTTTAAGTCAGGAAGAATGGCTTCACCTTCATGTTACACTCACTGCCCATCACCCACCTTCCCACATCCATGCTCAGCACCTCTTCCTTTCACCCTGGCTCACCCTTCATAAAGATAGTGAACATAAAGTCGCACCCATTTAAAACTGAGATGCGAAGTAATTTTTCTTTCGAATGATAATGAATGTTTGGAATTCTTACCACAGAGAGTCGTGGAGGCTAAATCACTGAAAGTATTTGGAGAGGAGGCAGATAGACTTTTCAGATATTAAGGAGTTGAAAGCTATGAGGAGCTGGCCTGAAAGAGGAGCTGAGGCCTGAGCAGATCATCAAAGAGCTTACTGAAGGGAGGGACATGTTTGAAGGGCTGAATAACCTACTCCTGGTCCTATTTCTTAAGTTCTTATGTTCTTTACCATTGAGCAACTTATTACAATATTACAATTCCCCCGTTGACTAATGTCTTCATTTAGGAGTCATGAGATGATTCAGCAGGAAGTGCAGGGCATATTAACTGACATGATTTCTTTAAACTAGAAAGTTGTCAGAAGGCAAAGGTAAAACTCAAAGGAGTATATCTGAAAAAAGTGAAAGGAAAGGAGAACTCAGGAGAGGTTATTAAAATCTCCACACAAAATAGGACAGAGTGTTCAGAAAAAGTTAGGAATCAAATGTCAAGCACACTGCATAAACGAATGACAATGAGAAGAGGGACGGTCGATACAGGACTGAACATGCTGGACGCAGTAGGTAAGTGAGTGTTGTGCACATCGAAACTGTAGTAAGGACATGGTGGGCATCATGGAGACACGGCTGCAAGGGAATCAGACTGGGAGCTAAATATCTAAGGATTTATACATCCTATCAAAAAGACAGGCAGGTGGATATAAGACCAGTTGTATGGTCTTATAATGTGTCAGCCAAGATTAACTGTGTTTATCATGTTTCTGAAGGGACAGTCACCATCTGGGAATCCAGAACAACTTTGACTTTGGACGCTTCCTCCGGTTTGCTCGAGTTTGTGAAGTGGCTGGAACAAAGCAGATTTGCACTCGAGATAAGGTGATGTATGTTGTCAGGTAGAATGGAAGTCTTGTTTGCTTGTGGAATATTTGCATGTCTGCTTTTCACCATCTTCACTCAGGCACACAGGAGCCAATTGAAGCACTTCTATTGTCATAAGACAAGGCTGTGCTAAACTTTTCCTCCTTTTTAGCTCTACTCCTCGGATGGCAGGACCGATCATAAACTCTAAATATAAGGAATTGTGGGGAAGAATGAGTGATCTACAGTTTCACAGCATGTTGTGCTTTCTTTATGTTTATTCTGAAGAGCTGGGTAATGCTGACAAGGTTAGCATTTATTGTCCATTCCAAATTGTCCTTGAGAAGCAATTGTGCGGAACGTTCTGGAACCGATGCAGTTTGTATGTTAAAAGGGTTGCTTCTCAAGGGTTCCAGGTTTTTGATGAAGCAGTGGTGATGGAATGGTAATAAATTTGGGCTTTCCAGCTTTGAATGGATGAGTCCAGCATGTGATTTTACACTAGCATTGAGATGGAAACGGGATGGAAAGGGTGAACGCAGAAAATTATTTTATGCTTTACGTACAGCAATAGCACAAGAGACCCCAAATTCAAATAAATAAAATGCCAATTTGATGACAAAAGGTTCACATTGATCAAATTTAAAAATTAACTGCAGGATAGCATACTGCAATACTTTGATGGAGAAAGTATAATTTACGATGTCAGGATTAGGGTGGCGGGATTTTTAAAATATTTCTGATGCCTGAATAGCTTCCATGTCAGCAATTATTTGGTTTTCCAATTTTAACTAAATTGTACATCACTAGATTTAGCTCCTATCCTACAGGGTATCTGTTACTGACAGATTGTGCTGAACAAGGATTTATTCCAGTTTTCAATATTTTCTCTGCAGGAAGCTGGTGACATGTATGACATGTTTCACACACGCTACACTTTGCATCGCAGAGCCTTTCAACATAGAGTGGTCAACAACGTCGAGAGCATGTGAGAATTGCTGCAGGGATGACATGCATCTCTGACACTTGTTTTTCTTACTTACTTACTCTTTATTGGTCTCTCTTATCTCAGCTCAAATATTCCCCTTTACCCAGCAAGTATTCCTTTCTGCTCCAGGTAGTCTTTTGGAACCCAACCCTCCACATGAACCGAAGGTAGTTATTGTCAACAGCTGGATTGACTCTCCCAAAGAGACATCTCATCTTAAAGGACTGTGCCTCTGACAGTGCAGTGCCACCTCAGTGCTGTGGTGGGGATCAGCCTGTGGATTTGGTGCTCAGGTCCTAGAGTGGGAAAGTTAGGAGCACTGACTAATTGTATTCTGAGCCTATCTCAAGGAGACTAAGTCCAACAACAGGCCATTGTTACTTTGGCTGATCACTGTGCCAGCCTGTCCAGACGAGGGACCAACTCTGGATTTCAATTCATGGCATTTTAAAAGTCCCTTTTGTTTTAAAGAAGCAGTGTGGAAAATATTCCAATAACAGTTTTGAAAATATTTAATCCTTCAGGATCACAGAGGCATTGCTGCTAGCAGATCCACACTTCATGATAACTGGTAAAAATGGGATTAAGTGTACAATGTCCAGAGCAATTGATGACATGGTGGCTTACACCCAACTCACAGGTAGGCATTATCATGTGATTCTGTTGGACCTAAAGCTGTTTTTTTCTCAAATTTTACTGCACTAAAGGAAACTCTTTGGTGCACTGTGCCTGCAGTGATTTATTTCAATTCATCATTAAGTGTAGGAGTTGGGAGGTCATGTTGCAGCTGAACAGGATCTTGGTTCGGCCACTTGTTAAATACTGCATTCAGTTCTGGTCTCCCTGCTCAAGGAAAGATGTTGTGAAATTTGAAAGGGTTCAGAAAAGATTTACAAGGATTTTGTCAGGTTTGGAGGGTTTGAGCTATAAGGAGAGACTGAATAGACTGCGGTTATTTTCTCTGGAGCATCAGAGGCTGAGGGGTGACCTTATAGATAGGGTGAACAGCCAAGATCATTTCCCCAAAGTAGGAGAACCCAAAAGTAGAGGGCATCCGTTTAAGTTGTGAGGGGAGAGATTTAAAAGGGACCTGAGGGGCGACTTTTTCATGCAGAGGGTGGTATGTGTCTGTGGAATGAGCTGGTACAATTACAACATTTAAAAGACATCTGGATGGGTATATGAATAGCAGGGTTTAGAGGGATATGAGCCAAATGCTGGCAAATGGGACTAGATTAATTTAGGATATCTGGTCGGCATGGATGAGTTGGATGGAAAGGTCTGTTTCCGTGCTGTACATCTCTATGACTCCAAATTTTTATCCAGTTCCATTTTGTGCAAGTACTGAATCTGCTTCCAACACTCTTTCAGGCTGCACATTGCGCAAGTTAAAGTGAAAAATTCTTGCTTCAGGGCATAGGTTAGAAAGTACCTGCAGTACTGTATATGTATATGCTGATGGACTGTGTAAAATAATTTCTCAATTCCATCATGTTTCATTCACCAGTTCACTAAAATCGGTCACTTCCCATTATTGCTCCTCCTGCCAGTAGAAACAGTTTTTAATCATGTATTGCCTAAAATAATAACTTCATTAATATGTATTGACAAATCGCAAAATACATTGCAGTCAATAAAGTATGTTAAAACAAAGTTACTGCTGCGTAGTGGGAATTATGGCTATCAATTTGAATTTAGCAAGCCCTCAGCAACATGAAAATGATCAGAAGGATCGATTTTTAATGATGTTGATTGAGGAATAAATATTAAACCAGATTAAAGCACAGTGGTTAGCACTGCTGCCTCACAGCGCCAGAGACCTGGGTTCAATTCCCGACTCAGGTGACTGACTGTGTGGAGTTTGCACATTCTCCCCGTGTCTGCGTGGGTTTCCTCCGGGTGCTCCGGTTTCCTCCCACAGTCCAAAGGTGTGCAGGTCAGGTGAATTGGCCATGCTAAATTGCCCGTAGTGTTAGGTAAAGGGGTAAATGTACGGGAATGGATGGGTTACGCTTCGGCGGGTCGGTGTGGACTTGTTGGGCCGAAGGGCCTGTTTCCACACTGTAAGTAGTCTAATCTAATCTAAATCCTCGGCTCTTCTTCAGAATCGTGCTATGGGATCTTTTAATTCCACCTAAAAGCACAGACAATCTGTTGGTGTGACCATTTCTCTGAAAAGTGACACATATCACTGTGCAACTCACCCTCAGTACTGCACTGAAGTATCAGCCTTTACAATCTCTCAAAATCCATTGTTGTGTTCAGCAACATAATAAATCCTTTCAATTTCATTGCTCTAAGGAGACAAATGTAAGCTTCTCTAGTGTCTCCAAATAATTGAAGTTCCTCATCCCTTGTAGCGGCCTGATAAATCTGTCTGCTCCCTCTTCATACACTGACATCTTTCCTAATATGCAGTTGCTAAATTTGTTGATGATACAAAGGTAGCTAAGAAAAGGACACGAGGACTCTGCAAAGACATAGGGATAGATAAATAAACATGCAAAGGTTTGGCGGATGAGAATGAAAATATAAACTTGTCCAATTTTGTGTGTTATTTAAATGGAGAGAGATGACAGAGCTCTGAGGTACAGAGGGATCTGGGTGCCCTGGTACATGAATCAGCATGCAGATGCAGTAAGTAATTTGGAGGGCAAAAGGAATATTTATTTAACTTTATTGAAAAGGAGGTGGCATATTAAAGTGAGAAACTCTTGCTTCAGGGCAATGGTTGCAGTGTACTTGCAGTATTGTATAAGTATTTGCTGATACCTTGGGTAAAGGGGCTCTCTTATGAAGAAAGATTTAGCAGGTTTGGTCTACACTTATTGGAGTTTGGAACAATGAAAGGTGATTGTATTGAATATATGCAAGGCTGAGTTAGAAAGAGTTTTGTTTGAGAAGGGAGTCAAGATCTATGCACAACAGGCAAAAAAAGAGAGATGAGGCCACAATTAGATCAGCCATAATCTTGTTGAGTGACAGAGAAGGCTTAATGGACAGAATGGCCTTGGTCTTGCTCCTGTTTCTTGTGTTCTCATTTATAGATAGGTCGATAGATATAGATAGATAGATAGATGGATGGATGGACGGATGGACGAACGGACGGACGGACGGACGGACGGACAAATACATACGAAAGCATGACATTAATAAGAAGATTGCAGACATTCGCCTGATATGAATAAAAGTGATTTTATGTGTGGGTGACAGAGAACCTAAGTCACAATGTTGCCATGGAAATGGAGGAGGGTTTGGATGTGGGCACGCTGGCAGTTTTGTCACACAGTGTGTCATGCTGCTTGTTTGTTGCTACTTCCGTGCTATATCTCCAGAAGTAGTATTTAAGGAGTAGGCCAAGTCAAATCGAACCAGCCTTACTATCACTGGTTTCACAACACAGTGAAATTAAAATATTAAATAACCCTCAAAATTGCCCAGTTGTTTCTTGCTGGGCTTTATGAATGACACCAAGTTTATAATTTAAACAAAGTTAACAAGTTATTATTCATACTGTAACTTTAGCAGAGCAAAGTTAAACAAGATAATTAATTAATGTCTGTGTCTTCTTTGATTACGACCTTCTCTCACAGTCATCGACAGCCACAGGATAAATTAATAGTAAATAAAGGAATTGTAACTTTCCAGTTCACTTTACCAGTTTTGAATGATAGTTGCTAAGCCTTTATGCAATCCTTCATGCAATCCTTAGAACACAAATCACAAATGAGCTCTCATCATCACCATCAATTGCTAGAGACCCGTGGACACAGCCTTAGAATTAGAGGGGGTCATTTCAGAACAGAAATGCGGAGACATTTCTTCAGCCAGAGAGTGGTGGGCCTGTGGAATTCATTGCCACGAAGTGCAGTGGAAGCCGGGACGCTAAATGTCTTCAAGGCCGAGATTGATAGGTTCTTGTTGTCTAGAGGAATTAAGGGCTACGGGGAGAACGTTGGTAAGTGGAGCTGAAATGCGCATCAGCCATGATTGAATGGCGGAGTGGACTCGATGGGCCGAATGGCCTTACTTCCACTCCTATGTCTTATGGTCTTATGGTCTTATAGTCCTCATATGTGATCAGCTGATCCGAAGAGAACAGGTCCATTTTGCACACTCCTTTTTCACAGTCACACCTGATCAGACATCAGACAGAATAGCAAATGAGATCTAATGAGTACGAGTGCACAAGTTAGGAAGCTGTGTTCCTGAGCAGACAATAGACTTTTCCTTCTCTCTCTGTTGGTCATGAATTCGACTGCCAGGAGCAGTGAAGCTACCCTGTTGAAGTCAACAGCCTTGTTTTCAATTAGTCTCAGTAATGCCATTCACTTTCAGAATGAGCCCTTCCTCGAATGTTGTCTGTTCCTTTCTCCTGCAGGATGAGGATGGTCAGTTTAATCACTGTGAAACCTTCCTGACTCTCATGTTGCACATGGTGTCATTGCCTGAGTTTACCTGACCATTCTCCAAGAGCTAAGATGATTTCACTCCCTCATGTGAAAGGTGGCAAGAGGCACATTTCTTCAAAGCAGAATTGCAGAAATGTTAAACCACAGAGGAGCCCTTTAGGCAGTCAGATCTGCACTGGCCTCCCAAGATAATAGTCCAATTTCCTCCTGAATGCTTCAATTGAATTTGCTTTCATCGCACTGTCAGGCAGCACATTTGACACCATAACCACTCACTGCATGAAAATGTTCCTCCTGGTGTCTGCATTGCTTCTTTTGCCAATTACTTTGAATGAGCCCTTTTTCCTCTTTTTCTCAATCCTTCCAATAATGAGAACAGCTTCTCCCCACCTATTCAGTCCAGTTTCCTGTGGATACGTGATTTTGGATACGTCTATCAAACCTCATTCTGACCTCTCCAAGGAAATAATCGTAACTTCTCCAATGTGTCTACTTCAAGTTCTTCATCCCTGGAACTTTTCTTGTGAATCTTTTCTGTGCCTTCTGTCATGCATTTGTATCTTTCCTAAAGTATGATGCCCAAAAGCAGACAGTATTCCAGCTGAGGCTGGATCAACTTTATAAAAGCTTAACACAACTTTGTTGTTACATTTGATTATTTTGTTAACAAAGCCTAAAGATACTGCATGATTTATTTACTGCATTTTCAATCTGTCCTGCAACCTTCATTGATTTATGCACAAATCCGTATATCCCAACACACTCTTTAGTACTGTGACATGAAGTATATATCATCTGTCCCTCTCTCTTCTTGACTGCATCATTTTAGGCTTCTGTGAAATTCTGTTGATCATTTGTACGTTCATACTGCTAGCCTATTGCAATCAATTTATTTCATTCTCACTTTGCCACACCTACAAATTGGTATCATTAGCAAATTTTGAAATTTTAATCTTTTTCCACTTTGCAAGTCTTTTACATCTATCAAAGAAATTGTGACCCATGTAATGATCCTTAGGGAACACCACTATCTACCATACTCCAAACTAAAAACAACCATTTTCCATGACTTACTGATTTTCTTTTGTCCTTTATCCAATTTTTCATCCAAACTGCCACTGACCCTCCTTTCCAGAAGCCACAATTTTGTTAACTCATCTTCTCAGTCATCAGCTTGTTACACTGAATGCTGTCAATCACAGTCAACCTGTTAACTGTCAGTCACCACTGAAGGATGCATTTTGTATGGCAACAGCTCAATCAGAGTCTACTTAGAGGTTTAGAGATGTACAGCATGGAAACAAACACTTCGGTCTCACTCATCCGTGCTGACCAGAAATTCTAAATAAATCTAGTTCCATTTGTCAGCATTTGGCCCATATCTCTACATACATTTTTCTATTCATACACCCATCTAACCAATTAATCAAAACACTCTTCCCATGCAGAATAAATGTTGATTTTTCTCTTTTAATTAGTATTCTTGCAAATTCTCCAGTTTGCAAGGCGCCAACAGTCAACAAAATGTCTGTTTTATTCAGTAAGATTCAAGTGAGTGGGCGGCACGGTGGCACAGTGGTTAGCACTGCTGCCTCACAGTGCCAGAGACCCGGGTTCAATTCCCGCCTCAGGCGACTGACTGTGTGGAGTTTGCATGTTCTCCCCGTGTCTGCGTGGGTTTCCTCCAGGTGCTCCGGTTTCCTCCCACAGTCCAAAGATGTGCAGGTCAGGTGAATTGGCCATGCTAAATTGCCCGTAGTGTTAGGTTAGGAGTATGGGTGGGTTGCGCTTCGGCGGGTCGGTGTGGACTTGTTGGGCCGAAGGGCCTGTTTCCACATTGTAAGTAATCTAATGTTTTCTCAAACAATTTCTTAAAATCCACATGGACAACATCCACTGTATTCCCTTCATCAAACCTCTCCAACAAAATAATTTGAATGAAACAAACAAATCCACATTGGCCATTCTTAATTAATACAAACAATTTCCCAAGTGACTTTTAATTTTATCCCTGATGGTTGTCTTTGAATCTTACCCACTAATGAGATTAAATTGACCTGCACTTTTTCTTGAATAGGTTTGTCACATTTGCTACTTTCCAAGCCTGTGAGTATCTCCCCATTGTCCCATTAGTTTAAATGGTGCTGTTATTATACACTTTTCTTATAACACAGGATTGCACGAGAATGGAACTAATTCATTACAGCAGAACTGACTGTATTGCATTCAGTACTGGTCGCCTCATTACAGGAGGGATATGGAGGCTTTGGAGAAGGTGCAGAAGAGGTCTGAGCTGAAAATGTGTTGCTGGAAGAGCGCAGCAGGTCAGGCAGCATCCAAGGAACAGGAGAATCGACGTTTCGGGCATCAGCCCTTCTTCAGGAAGAAGGGCTGATGCCCGAAACGTCGATTCTCCTGTTCCTTGGATGCTGCCTGACCTGCTGCGCTTTTCCAGCAACACATTTTCAGCTCTGATCTCCAGCATCTGCAGTCCTCACTTTCTCCCTGCAGAAGAGGTCTACCAGGTTGCTGCCTGGATTAGAGGGGATGAGCTATAAAGAGACGCTGGACAGACTAGGGTTGTTTTCTCTGGAGCGGAGGTCGCTGAGGGGAGACCTGTTAGAAGTTTATAAAATTATGAGAGGCATAGATAGGATTGACAGTCAGAATCTTTTTCCCAGGGTTCAAACGTCTAATACTAGAGCACTTAAGGTAAGAGAGGGAAAGTTCAAAGGAGATATGAGGGACAAGTTTTTTATAACACAGAGTGGCAGCTGTTGGAGAGCCTAGAACGCACTGCCAAGGCTAGTGGTGGAGGTATGTACAATGGTGCATTATGAATAAGCAAGGAATGGAGGAATACGGACTAAAGGCAGGCAGAAGGGATTAAATTAAATTGGCTTTTTGGGCTGAAGGGCCTGTTCCTATGCTATACTGTTCTATGTTCTATCTCCATTTCTAATATTTTGCCAATATCCCCTTCTTAAAAAAAAGCTGATACAAAGTATTCATTAAACATTCCGAATTTGTCCAGTCTGAGCGTAAGTTACCTTCTATGTATTTCATAGGCCTGACCCCACCACTTAGAAATAAGACATCCCTCCACTTCACCACCACCAGCCTGAACTCCAGGGAGGTATCGTTAAAGCATGGTAAAAACAATGACTGCAGATGCTGAAAACCAAATACTGGATTAGTGGTGCTGGAAGAGCACAGCAGTTCAGGCAGCATCCAACGAGCAGTGAAATCAACGTTTCGGGCAAAAGCCCTTCATCAGGAATAAAGGCAGTGCCACCCTCCTCTAGCTTATCTCTCCATGCTTCAGGCTCACTGCCTTTATTCCTGATGAAGGGCTTTTGCCCGAAACGTTGATTTCGCTGCTCGTTGGATGCTGCCTGAACTGCTGTGCTCTTCCAGCACCACTAATCCAGTATATCGTTAAAGCATGGTTTGGACTTTCATGACAGGATGCCATATAAATTTGACATCTAGCTGCAGTCACATTGATGACTGACTAACACTTTTAAAATGTCGACAGCCACTTCGAGATCACACCATTGATTGCACCTGCTCATACCAATTGGACAGCTATCACAAGAGCAAACCAGCTGATGTTGTGTAACCGTCTCGAATGGGGTCAGGAAGTGGAATTGGTCCCTACATTGAAGTTACAATGAACTCCGCAAGCTCCAGCCCAAAATTCATAGATAACAAATTTTGTTTTTCCAGACTGTGTCTTTGAAAACATCCTGAATTCATCTGACCCTGCATTGAGCAAAGCACAGGAAATCCTGAGAAATCTTGTGCAGCGCAAACTATTTAAATTCATCAGGGAGGCTCGATTTGCAGAGAAAACAGAACATTTAGAGGTATGTGTTGTGAACAATTATATTCAGCATCTGCATCTACAAACAGGTGACTAAAGTTCAAATAGTCAAAGCCAGGGTTGGTTCTTGGCATAAGTAGATAGTTGTGGGTGGCCCTGTGGCACCCTCAGAATGTCACTACCTCTGGCCAGGGAGATCCGAGTTCAAGTCTCACCAATATCATCGTCACTATGAGTTTCAAAGTGGCACCATTGTGTGTCAAGCAATGTAGCAACCCTCCCTCCGTGAACTGGTGAGGGGATTAAACCCAGTATTCTGCATCTGTAGTCATCCAGCCAACTGTTCTTTAAAAATCATAAGTTGATAGTTGGCATGATCAGTAAGCTTCACACAGTCTGGTAGGAGAGATCACATCTGGACTGAGACACTGCCCAAGATAAATTGAAGCCCAGGTCCAGGGACCCATCACAGGTAAACCGTAAGTTAATTGGTTGATGATAATCAAATTAGTAGCTATCTATTGTAGTTACTTTCAGATTGAAGTTAAATAAGGGGAATATTTACAGGCTACAAACTAAAAGACCAGTAGGATTTTTAAAAACATTATTTAAGGACTATGTCATTAAAATAGAAAGGTCTGGCAAGGCCACGTGTGCTCTGAGAACTGGTGGAATATATTGTGGCTCCTAGTGACCACATCTGTAGTAAGTGTTGGTTGCTTGAGGAACTCTCGCTCAGAGTTGATGAGCTGGAGTGTGAGTTTTGAACACTGCGACACATCAGGGAAGGGTAAAGAGTTACCTGGATGCTGTTTCAGGATGCAGTCACACCCCTTATATTAACTATTTTGAAGTAGTCAGCGGTCAGGGGCAGGAAGGTGTGACTATGGGCAAGGCTGGTGGAGGGGACCAGGAGGTAATGGTGAAGGAGCCTCAGTCCTTGAACTTGTCTAAGAGTGTGCTGAGTGTGGATGACAATGTGAGGTGTAGGGAAGATGAGCAAATTGACCATAGCACTATTGTACAGGGAACCATTCAGTAAGGGATAGAAAAGAGAAATGTAGTTGTAATTGGGGATAGTGTAGTTAGGGGAATAGGCACTGGTCTCAATGCCCCCTTGACCATGGCCCCACCTCCCACCACCAAACCATCATCTCCCAGACCATCTATAACCTCATCACCTCAGGGGATCTCCCATCCACCGCCTCCAACCTCATAGTCCCACAACCCCGCACCGCCTGTTTCTACCTCCTGCCCAAAATCCACAAACCCGACTGCCCCGGCCGACCCATTGTCTCAGCCTGCTCCTGCCCCACCGAACTCATCTCTGCATACCTCGACACGTTCCTGTCCCCCTTAGTCCAAGAACTCCCCACCTACGGTCGGGACACCACGCACACCCTCCACCTCCTCCATGATTTTTGCTTCCCTGGTCCCCAACCCCTTATCTTCACCATGGACATCTAGTCCCTGTACACCTCCATCCCCCATCACGAAGGACTCAAAGCCCTCTGCTTCTTCCTTTCCCGCCATACCAACCAGTATCCTTCCACTGACACCCTCCTTCGACTGACTGAACTGGTCCTCACTCTGAACAACTTCTCTTTCCAATCCTCCCACTTCCTCCAAACCAAAGGAGTAGCCATGGGCACCCGCATGGGCCCCAGCTATGCCTGCCTCTTCGTAGGATATGTGGAACAGTCCATCTTCCGCAGCTACACTGGCACCACCCCCCACCTTTTCCTCCGCTACATCGATGACTGTATCGGCGCTGCCTCATGCTCCCACGAGGAGGTTGAACAGTTCGTCCACTTTACCAACACCTTCCACCCCAACCTCAAATTCACCTGGACCGTCTCAGACTCCTCCCTCCCCTTCCTAGACCTTTCCATTTCTATCTCGGGCGACCGAATCAACACGGACATTTACTATAAACCGACCGACTCCCACAGCTACCTAGACTACACCTCCTCCCACCCTGCCCCCTGTAAAAACACCATCCCATATTCCCAATTCCTTTGTCTCTGCTGCATCTGCTACCAGGAGGACCAGTTCCAATACCGTACAACCCAGATGGCCTCCTTCTTCAAAGACCGTAATTTCCCCCCAGACGTGATCGACAATGCCCTCCACCGCATCTCCTCCACTTCCTGCTCCTCCGCCCTTGAGCCCCGCCCCTCCAACCGCCACCAGGACAGAACCCCACTGGTCCTCACCTACCACCCCACCAACCTCCATATACATCGTATCATCCGTCGTCATTTCCGCCACCTCCAAACAGACCCCACCACCAGGGCTGTATTTCCCTCCCCTCCCCTATCAGCGTTCCGAAAAGACCACTCCCTCCGTGACTCCCTCGTCAGGTCCACACCCCCCATCAACCAAACCTCCACTCCTGGCACCTTCCCCTGCAACCACAAGAAATGCAAAACTTGCGCCCACACCTCCCCCCTTACTTCCCTTCAAGGCCCCAAGGGATCCTTCCATATCTGCCACAAATTCACCTGCACCTCCACACACATCATTTACTGCTTCTGCTGCACCCACCTCTGTATTGGGGAGACAAGCCGCCTACTTGCGGAACATTTCGGACAACACCTCTGGGACACCTGGACCAACCAACTCAACCACCCCGTGGCTCAACACTTCAACTCCCCCTCCCACTCCACCAAGGACATGCAGGTCCTTGGACTCCTCCATCGCCAGACCATAGCAACACGGCGGCTGGAGGAAGAGCGCCTCATCTTCCACCTAAGAACCCTCCAATCACAAGGGATGAACTCAGATTTCTCCAGTTTCCTCATTTCCCCTCCCCCCACCTTATCTCAGTCCCACCCCTCGAACTCAGCACTGCCTTCCTAACCTGCAATCTTCTTCCTGACCTCTCTGCCCCCACCCCCACTCCGGCCCAGCACCCTCACCTTGACCTCCTTCCACCTATTGCATTTCCAACACCTCTCCCCCAAGTCCCTCCCTCCTACCTTTTATCTTAGCCTGCTGGACACACTTTCCTCATTCCTGAAGAAGGGCTCATGCCTGAAACGTCGATTCTCCTGTTCCTTGGAGGCTGCCTGACCTGCTGCGGTTTTCCAGCAGCACATTTTCAGCTCTGATCTCAATGGCCAGGATGTGGAGGTGCTGGTGTTGAACTTGGGTGAACCAAGTTAAAAATCACACGACATCAGGTTATAGTCCAATAGGTTTATTTGGAAGCACTAGCATTTGGAGTGCTCCGAAAGCTAGTGCTTCCAAATAAACCTGTTGGACTAAACCTGGTGTTGTGTGATTTTTAACTCAGTGACCAGGATCGAGAATCCAAAAACTGAGTTGCCAGTCTGGTGTCTGGGGTTCAGGATATCTTATCTGGGCTGCGGGGGAACTTGGAGTGGCAAAGAAAAGATCCAGTTATTACAGTAGATGTAGATACCAATGAGGCAGACTTGATTAGGGAGCTTAAAGTGAAGGAACCCCTCGTGGCAGTGACCATAATATGACAAATTCTCGCAGCAGTTTCAGAGGGAAAGCTGTATTTAGATATAACAGTTGTACAATTGAGTAAAAGTAACTACAAAGACATGAAGGAGGAGCTGGCCAGAGTTGGTTGAAAGGGAAGGTCAAAGGGAAGACGGTGGAGCAGCAATGGCACAGTTTCTCAGGTTAATTCAAGAGGCATAACAGAAATTCATCCCAAGGAAGAAGAAACATATGAAGGGGAAGATGAAGCAACCATGGCTGACGAGGGAGGCAGGGACAGCATAAACGCAAAAGAAAAGGCATACAATGTGGTGAAGATTAGTGGGAAATCCGAAGATTGAGAAGCTTTTAGAAACCAGCAGAAGATAATTTTAAAAGTAATAAGGGGTAGAAGATGAAATCTGACAGTAAGCTAGCAGATCATTAGAGCTTTTTTAGATATCTAACAGAGAAGCTATAGTAGATAACAGACCCCTGGAAAATGAGGCTAGAGAAATAGTAATGGAGAACAAAGACATTGTGCAGGAACTTTGCACTTTGCACCAGTTTTCACAATGGAAAGATGTCAGCATACCAGACCAAGAGAGTCAGGGGGCAGAGGTGAGTGTAGTGGCCGTCCCTAAGGAGAAGGTACTGGGGAAGCTGAATATCTGAAGGTGAATATTTCACCTGGACCAGATGGATTACACTCCCAGAGTTCTGAAGGAGACAGCTGAAGGTTTGTAGATGGATTGATGGTGATCTCTCAGGAACTACTGAAGTCAGGGAGGGTCCCAGGGGAATGGAAGATGATTATTATAACACCTTTGTTTAAGAAAGGAAGGAGATAGAAGACAGGAAATTACAGGCTCGTTAGTCTAACCTAGGCTGTTTATAGGATTTGAGAGTCCATTACTAAGGATGAGATTGCAGAGTGTTTGGAAGTACATGGTAATATAGGGCTGGTCTCCTAAAAATGATATAAAAAGGAAATAAAAAAGGGCTATCGTCAAGGGGCAGTCATGCCTGACAAATCTGTTAGAATTCTTTGAGGAGCTAATAATCAAGTTAGTGGATGTAATCCATTTGGATTTCTAGAAATCCTTTTACAAGGTGCTGCACAAGAGACTGCTAAATAAGAAAGGTCTCACAGTGCTTAGTGCAAGGTACTGACATAGATAGAGGATTGGCTGACTGGCAGAGGCATCTTAGGGATAAAAGGATTATTTCAGGATGGCAGCTGGTGACTAGAGGAATACCATTGGGTACTGTTGGGACCACAACTATTCACATTATACATTAATGAAAGAACGAATGGCATTTTTGCTCAGTTTGCAGATGACATAATGATAGGTGGAGGGCCAGATAGAGTTGAGGAAACGGGGAGGCTTCAGAGGGACTTGGACAGGCTAGAAGAGTGGACAAACAAGTGGCAGATGGAATACAATGTGGCAAAGTGTGAGGTAGAGAAACAATAGCAGTGTATACAATTTTATAAATGGGGAGTGGCTTTAGATGTCTGAAGTGCAAAGGGACTTGGGAGTCCTACTTCAAGATTTTCTTAAGGTTACAGTTAAAATGCAGGTTCGCTTAGCAGTTAGGAAGGCAAATGTAATGTTACATTCATTTCAAGAGGGCTAGAATACAAGAGCAGAGATGTACTGCTGCAACTATATAAGGCTCTGTTCAGACCGCATTTGGACATGGTCACCAATTTTGGGCCCATATCTAAGGAAGGATGTGCTGGCATTGGAGGTGTCCAGAGGAGGTTATAAGAATGATCCCTATAATGAAGGCTTTAACACAGGAGGAGCTGTGGACTCTGTGTCAGTTATTGATGGAGTATAGAAGGATATGGGAGAATCCGACTGAAGCTTACAGAATACTGAGAGGCCTGGATAGAGAGGAAATGGAGAAGCTATTTCCACCAGTAGGAGAGACTAGAGCTCAAGGGCACAGCCTCAGAGTGAAGAAACTACCCTTTAGAACCGAGGCAAGGAGGAATTTCTTCAGGCAGATGGTAGTGAATCATTGGAACTTATTGCTGCAGAGGGCTGTGGAGGTCAAGAGTGTATATATGACAGAGATAGGTTCTAGATTAGTAAGGGGATCAAGGGTCACAGGGAGAAGGCAGATGAATGGGGCTGAGAAACACATCAGAAATAATCGAATGGTGATGTAGACACAATGGGCCAAATCAACTAATTCTGAAATAACTCCAGAGACCGGTATCCCATCACCAAGTCACCCTTTATTTACACACAGAGTGTCCTTGACACTGATCCAGCTCCCTTAGACCCAGTCCTCAATCAACAGAATCTCTGACAGTCCTGTTTATAATTTTATTAAACAATTCCCAGTTTACAAAACAATTAACATTTACAGCTGTATACAGAGAAACAGCAATTTTACAAGGGAGAGGACTGGCAAAGCCAGGCCCCAAACCCTGACATTCAACCAGTTTTCAGGGAAATGAGGACAAACCTCAAAACTCCATACTCCTGTTTATTTATTTTTTTTAAATCTTATTAAGCAACTACAAAACACAGTTTACAAAAAACAATTAACATTAACAGCTGTATACAACAACAATTTTACAAGGGAGAGGAGCAGCAAAGCTAGGCCCCAAACCCTACCGTTCAACCAGTTTACAGGGAATTGAGGACAAACCACAAATCCCAGTTTCACAGTCCTGTTTATTTTTTTCTTTCTTTTTTTCTCTCTGACACTCCTGTTTATTCTTTTTATTTTTTAAAAAAATTTTTTCCTATTTCCCACACTACCGCCTAACTGCGGTAGTGCTTATTTTCCCCCCAGCACCCATGCTGTGTGTGTACAGGTGTGAGACACAGTGAGAGACACAAGTTGCACAAATCTTTATTCAGCTTCCACCACCAGGCAGAAAGGAAACACCCGAGTGGCCAGTGACACAGTCCTGTTTATTTTTTTTTCCTCTAACACTCCTGTTTATGTTTTGGATGGTGTTAGCATTTTTGTAAGACCTTGACATTGATTCAGTTCCCTCAGAGCCAGCTCTCAGAGTGAACAGAACCTCTGATACTCCTGTTTATTTATTTATTTATTTATTCAGAGTCAGCAGGATGTCTGACTCTCCTGTTTATTTGTTCTTTTTTTTCTTTTTTCTGACATTCTTGTTGTTTTTTTTCTCTTTAACCCCCACACGACCACCTAACTGCAGTAGTGCTTATTTTTTCCCCAGCACCCATGGTGTGTGTGTGCAGGTGTGAGACACAGTGAAAGACACAAAGTGCACGAATCTTTATTCAATTGCCACCACCAGGAAGATAGGAAAACACCCTAGCGGCCAGTGACAAGCACTGCCCTTCACATCAAAGGGCAATGCTGTGTGATCAAAAAGGTGAAGGGGAGGGTAGGGACTAAATCAAAATAGAGTTGGAGGGAGAAATAATGCACTCCACTCCCTGCGGCGCCCACCTCTCCCTGAACGACTCCAGGGTGTTGGTGGACACCGCGTGCTCCTTCTCCAAGGACACCCGGGCTCGAACGTAACCCTGGAAGAGGGGCAGGCAGTCGGCCCTAACGACCCCCTCCACGGCCCGCTGCCTGGACCTGTTGATGGCCAGTTTGGCCAGACCCAGGAGCAGACCCACGAGGAGGTCTTCGGACCTGCCGTCCCTCCTCCGTACAGTCCTGTTTATTTTTTCTTTTCGTGAAACACATAACACTCCTTTCTTTTTTTTCCCCACACTCCCGCCTAACTGCGGTAGTGCTTATTTTTATCCCCAGCACTCATGGTGTGTGTGTGCAGGTGTGAGACACAGTGAGAGACACAAGGTGCATGAATCTTTATTCAATTTCCACCACCAGGAAGATATGAAAAACACCCGAGTGGCCAGTGACAAGCACTGCCCTTCAAACCACAGGGCAATGCTGTGTGAGCAAAACAGTGAAGGGGAGGGTAGGGACTAAATCAAAATAGAGTTGGAGGGAGAAATGACGCACTCCGCTCCCTGCGGCGCCCACCTCTCCCTGAACGACTCCAGGGTGTCGGTGGACACCGCGTGCTCCTTCTCCAAGGACACCCGGGCTCTAACGTAACCCCGGAAGAGGGGCAGGCAGTCGGCCCTAACGACCCCCTCCACGGCCCGCTGCCTGGACCTGTTGATGGCCAGTTTGGCCAGGCCCAGGAGCAGACCCACGAGGAGGTCTTCGGACCTGCCCTCCCTCCTCTGTACAGTCCTGTTTATATCTGTCAGCTGGGACTCCCTGATTGGACCAGATTAAAAGTCTCAATCAGGGTATTCTATGATGTCCACCTGGCTGACCTCGTTACAATCACTACAAATTCTGCTCCTATATCTAATGGTTTTATGGTTTCCACCCAGCCTGACCTCCTTATTCTGAGGTACCATATCCTCCTGTTTTGTAGAATGAAGGTTTCTCTCCTGTAGATGGGTGACACTCATTATATGGATAGTTTGCACACAGTACCTTGGACAATGTGGTTCACAACTCATGTGCCTAACATTGACCCTCCATAGTTTGGACTTACTGTTTTATTCTGAAAATTCTGGAGCGAGCAACTGGGGAAGAGAGAGAGAGAAAGAGCCTCTCAACTGGGAGAGGTTGAGAAAGTGAAGAAAGTGAATCGGGGAGAAATGGGAGAGCAATATTTTCAGGGAAAGACAGAGAGAAATAAACAGGGAAGAAGAGCAAGACTAATCTATAAACTGGGAAAGGAGATGAAACACCAGCTGGAGGAGAAGAACCTGTGTGGGTGGCACGATGGCACAGTGGTTAGCACTGCTGCCTCGCAGCGCCAGAGACCCAGGTTCAATTCCCGCCTCGGGCGACTGACTGTGTGGAGTTTGCACATTCTCTGCGTGGGTTTCCTCCGGGTGCTCCGATTTCCTCCCACAGTCCAAAAAAAATGTGCAGGTTAGGTGAATTAGCCATGCTAAATTGCCCGTAGTGTTAGGTGAAGGGGTAAATGTAGGGGAATGGGTCTGGGTGGGTTGCGCTTCGGCGGCTCGGTGTGGACTTGTTGGGCCGAAGGGCCTGTTTCCACACTGTAAGTAATCTAATCTAAGACCCAAACTGGGAGAGGAAGAAAGAGAAATGTAAACTGGGAGAGCATGGAGAGAGAAACGCAAACTGAAAGGAGAGTGTGTTTGTGCACTGTTATGTCTGAACATATCAATACAGAACAGGGCATTTAGATTGCTTAGTCATTCAATCAAATCTATTGTAAACTCAAATCTGCATTCCAGCCTACTTCTGGTAACCTTTAACCCTTGCTTAACACAAATCGATCAACCTAAGCCTTCAGAATACTCAAGGACTCTGCAGCCACCACTTCTCAGGAAGACATTTCTGATTTGGTAGATTTGAAAATATCACAACCCTCTAATCAGTAACCCCTAGTTCAAGATTTTCCCGGAAGGCTATATTCTCTCTATATGTACCTTGTCAAGACCCCTCAGGATTTTAAATGCTTCAATCAAATCATCTCTTACTTTTCTAAACCCCAGCAGATACGAGCCTAGTCTGCCCAACCTTCCATCATAAGACAACTCTGCACACTCCATTCGAGGTATTAGAATTTCCTGGGCTGGAGAGCTTTACTTATGAGGATAGATTGGAGTTGTTTTCTTTGGAGAAGAGGAGACCAAGGGGGACCATGATTGAGATGTATAAGATTATAAGCATTCCACTCATAAAGGTAAAGTTACCATAGTCTTACTAGACCAAAGGGCTGCTCTCTAATTAGAGGGAAAGACAACTGGTAGTTTAACCTGAGGGTCACCACACATTAGGTGAGGGGAGAGGTTGAGTAGGACATTCCTTCATGATAACCTCAGCTGTTGCAGGAATTGAACCCATAATTTTGTCTCTCCTTTGCATCACAAACCAACTGTGCCAATGAATCTCCTATTCCATTTATAACATCTTACCACACGCAAAAACATTCAATTATTCCTAATGTGCTTCCTATTAGACAGTCAAACTTCTATGCATGCTTATATAAGACCATAAGACAGAGGAGAGGAAGTAAGGCCATTCGGCCCATCGATCCACTCCGCCATTTAGTCATGGCTGATGGGCACTTCAACTCCACTTACCCGCACTCTCCCCATAGCCCTTAATTTCTTGTGAGATCAAGAATTTATCAATCTCTGCCTTGAAGACATTTAACATCCCGGCCTCCACTGTGCTCTATGGCAAAAATTCCACAGGGTAAAAACAAGGACTGCAGATGCTGGAAACCAGAGTCTAGATTAGAGTGGTTCTGGAAAAGCACAGCACGTCAGGCAACATCCGAGGAGCAGGAAAATCGACGTTTCAGGCAAAAGCCCTTCATCAGGAAAAGAGGCAGGGAGCCTGCAGAGTGGAGAGATAAATGAGAGGAGGGTGGGGGTGGGGAGAAAGTAGCATAGAGTCTGTGGTAGCGGGGCTTTTGCCCGAAAAGTCAATTTTCCTTCTCCTCGGATGGTGCCTGACCTGCTGTGCTTTTCCAGCACCACTCTAATCGAGACTCTGGTTCCCAGCATCTGCAGTCCTTGTTTTTACCTAGTTGATTTTACTGCTTACTGCGAATCCTCTTGCAAGGATGCCTGCCTTGAAGAAGTTTTCCTCCTCTCTCTACAAGAATCTCAGTGAGTCTCTCTCTCACTGCAACCCCATGGTCATCTCTTCTGCCCTGAAGCGCTTCAACCATGTCCTGAAACAGACTTGCTACCACAGACTCTTTGCTACTTTCTCCCCACACCCACCCCCATCTCATTTATCTCTCCACTCTGCAGGCAACCTGCCTCTATTCCTGATGAAGGGCTTTTGCCCGAAACGTCGATTTTCCTGCTCCTCGGATGCTGCCTGACCTGCTGTGCTTTTCCAGCACCACTCTAATCTAGACAATGAATTCCACAGGCCCACCACTCTCTGGCTGAAGAAATGTCTCCTCATTTCCATCCTAAATTGACCCCCTCTCATTCTAAGGTTTTGCCCACAGGCCCGAGTCTCCCTGCCTAACGGAACCAAATTCCCAGCATCCACTCTTTCTAAGCCATGCATTATCTTATAAGTTTCTATTAGATCTCCCCTGAACCTTGTAAACTCTAATGAGTACAATCCCAGGATCCTCAGCCGTTCATCGTATGCTAGGCCTACTATTCCAGGGATCATCCGTGTGAATCTCCGCTGTACTCGCTCCAGTGCCAGCATGTCTTTCCTGAGGTGTGGGGCCCAAAACTGGACACAGTATTCTAAATGGGGCCTAATCAGAGCTTTATAAAGTCTCAGTAGCATGTCGCTGCTTTTATGTTCCAACCCTCTTGAGATAAATGACAACATTATATTTGCTTTCTTAATTACAGACTCAACCTGCCCATCAACCTTTAGAGAATCGTGGACTAGCACTCCCAGATCCCTTTGTATTTTGGCTTTATGAATTTTCTCACCGTTTAAAAAATAGTCCATGCCTGTATTCTATTTTTCCAAAGAGCAAGACCTCGCACTTGCTCACGTTAAATTTCATCAGCCATTTCCTGAACCACTCTCCTAAACTGTCTAAATCTTTCTGCAGCCTCCCCACCTCCTCAGTACTAACTGCCTGTCTGCCTAACTTCGTATCATTGACGAACTTCACCAGAATGCCCCCAGTCCCATCCTCCAGATCATTTATATATTAAAGTGAACAGCTGCCACCCCAACACTGAACCCTGCCTGGAGCACACTTGTCACCAGCTGTCATTCCAAAAAAGAATCTTTTATCCCAACTCTCTGTCTTCTGTCAGACAGCCAATCCCCAATCCATGCCAATAGCTCACCTCGAACAACATGGGCCTTCACCTTACTCAGCAGCCTCCCGTGAGGCACCTTATCAAAGGCCTTTTTGAAGTCTAGGTAGATAACATCCACTGGGTTTCCCTGGTCTAACTTACTTGTTACCTCTTCAAAGAATTCTAACAGGTTTGTCAGGCACAACTCCCCTTACTAAATCCATGCTGACTTGTTCTAATCTGACCTTGCACTTCCAAATCTCATCCTTAACGATGGATTCTAGAATTTTACTCACAACCAAGGTTAGGCTAATCAGCTTGTAATTTTCCATCTTTTGTCTTGATCCTTTCCTGAATAAGGAGGTTACAACAGCGACTTTCCAATCATCTGGGACTTTCCCTGATTCCAGTGATTTTTGAAAGATCATAACCAACACCTCCGCTATTTCCTCAGCCACCTCCCTCAGAACTCTAGGATGTAGCCCATCGGGGCCAGGAGATTTATCCATTTTTAGCTTATCTCGCACTTTCTCTTTTGTAATGGCTACCATATGCAACTCTGCCCCTTGACTCTCCTTAATTGTTGGGATATTACTCATATCTTCCACTGTGAAGACTGACACAAAGTACTTATTAAGTTCTTCAGCTATTTCCTTATCTCCCAGCACTGGTCTTCCAGCATCAATTTGGAGCGGCCCAATTTCTACTTTTGCCTCTTGTTTGTTTCTTATGTATTGAAAGGAACTTTTATTATCATTTCTAATATCACTGGCTAGCTTACCTTCATATTTGATCCTCTCCTTTCTTATTTCTCTCTTTGTTATCCTCTGTTTGTTTTTGTAGTCTTCCCAATCTATTTTTCTTTGACACATTTCCTGACTTCCTTTGTCAGCCGGATAATCTTTCTTTTTGGGATGAACCTGTGTACAGTGTCCTCAATTACACTCAGAAACTCCTGCTGTTGTTGCTTTACTGTCTTCCCTACGAGGCTCGGCTTCCAGTCGATTTTAGTCAGTTCCTCTCTCATGCCCCGGTAATTACCTTTATTTAACTGTAACACCATTACATCCGATTTTGCCTTCTCTCTTTCAAACTGCAGACTGAACTGTACCATATTATGATCGCTGCTTCCTAAGTGTTCCCTTACTTTAAGATCTTTTATAAAGTCTGGCTCATTGCATAGCACTAAGTCCAGAAAAGCTTGCTTCCTCGTGGGCTCCATCACAAGCTGTTCCAAAAAGCCATTCTGTAAGCATTCCTTGAATTCCCTTTCTTTGGATCCACCGGCAACTTTATTCACCCAGTTCATTTGCATATTGAAGTCCCCCATGATCACTGTGACCTTGCCTTTCTGACATGCCCTATCTATTTCCTGTTACATTTTGCACCCCTGGTCCTGACCACTGCTGGGAAGTCTGTACATAACTCCCATTATGGTTTCTTTGCCTTTGTGGTTCCCCAACTCCACCCACACAGACTCCACATCATCTGACCCTATGTCATTCAGTGCCATAGATTTAATTTCATTCTTAACTAACAAGGCATCCTGTCCCCTTTGCCACTTCCCCATTTTTTCGATAAGTTGTAAATCCAGTCCTGAACCCCCTGTAACCCTACCTCTGTGTTGCCTCCCACATCATAACCATTCACGATGATTTGAGCTGTTAATTCATCTATTTTGTTACGAATACTACGAACATTCAGTTAAAGCACCTTAATGCTGTTTTTCTTATCCTCATGATTCGTGTAATATGTCCTGAGTTATCCTTCCTTTTTGCTTCATTCCGAGTCTGCCTCGAACTTAAACATTACACACATGCTAACCTGCTGCTTATCTTTCTAATTGACTCCATACTCCCTGTTGCTTTCCCTTTCCCTTCTCCCAACTCACAAGTTTAAAGTCCAAGTGACTACCCTGTTTATCCTTTTTGCCGGAACACTGGTTCCAGATCAGTTCAGGTGGAACATAGAACATAGAAAAGTACAGCACAGAACGGGCCCTTTGGCCCACGATGTTGTGCCGAGGTTTAATCCTAATATAAAATATAATAACTTAACCTACGCACCCCTCAACTCACTACTATCCATGTGCATGTCCACCAGTCGCTTAAATGTCCCTAATGACTCTGCTTCCACCACCACAGCTGGCAATGCATTCCATGCATTTCTATGCATAAAGAACCTTCCTCTGACATCCCCTCTATAGCTTTCTCCTAATACCTTAAAACCATAGCCCCTCGTAACAGCCAATCCTGCCCTGGGGAAAAGTCTCTGGCTATTGACCCATCTATTCCTCTCATTATCTTGTGATACACTCTTGACCAGATCAGGATTGGTGAAGTTGATGTGCTGGAAATTTTGGAAAACATTAAGATTGATAAGTCCCCAGGGCTAGATACGGCGGAGGCAGAGGAATTGGGAATATGGGATGGCAGTAGATGCGGGAGGTAAGGTGGGGAAGAGGTGTAATCCAGGTAGCTGTGGGAGTCAATGGGTTTGTAAAAACTGTCAGTGTCAAGTCGGTTGTCATTAATGGAGATGGAGAGGTTCAGGAAGGGGAGGGAGGTGTCAGAGATGGTCCAGGTGAATTTAAGGTCGGGGTGGAATGTGGACCCGATGCGGTCTCCTCTACCTTGGGGAGACTGGATGCCTCCTTGCAGAGAGCTTTAGGGAACATCTCCGGGACACCCGCACCAATCAACCACACTGCCCTGTGGCCCAACATTTCAACTCCCTCTCCCACTCTGCCAAGGACATACAGGTGCTGGGCCTCCTCCACCGCCGCTCCCTCACCACCCAATGCCTGGAGGAAGAACGCCTCATCTACCACCTCAGAACACTTCAACCCCAGGGCATCAATGTGGATTTCACCAGTTTCCTCATTTCCCCTTCCCCACCTCACCCCAGCTCCAACCTTCCAGCTCAGCACCGCCCTCATGACCTGTCCTACCGGCCTATCTTCCTTTCCACCTATCTGCTCCACCCTCCTCTCTGAACTATCACCTCCACCCCTACCCCTATTCACCTATTGTACTCTATGCGACTTTCTCCCCATCCCCCTCCCCTCTCATTTATCTCTCCACTCTGCAGGCTCCCTGCCTCTATTCCTGATGATGGGCTTTTGCCTGAAACGTTGATTTTCCTGCTCCTCAGATGCTGCCTGACCTGCTGTGCTTTTCCAGCACCACTCTAATCTAGACTATGAGGAAACTGTGTCTATTCAATGGAATTTAGAAGAAGCATATTCTGACTGGTTAAATACTGAGAATCATACAGTACGGAAGAGGCTCTTCAGCCCATCAAATCTGTACCACCAAAGCTACAGTATACCTACACTAGTCCCACTTTCCAGCATTAGGCTCATAGCCTGAATGTTATGATGTTTCAAGTGCTCATCCAAGTACTTTTTAAAAATTGTGAGAGGTGTGGCCTCAAATACACTCTCAGGCAGTGGATTTCAGACCCCCGCCATCCCTTGTGTGAAATAATGTTTGCTCAAGTACCCTCTAAAACTTCTGCCTTTCACCTAAAATGTATGTCCCCTTCGTTACTGATCCTGCGTGTTGTCCCTAAAGTTTGTTTCTTCTCGTGGGGAAATCTAGAATTCAGGGAGACAGTTAAAAATGTGTTTCCCATTAAAGGCGGCGGTGAGGATAGTATTTTCCTGCAAATGGTCATTAGCGCTTTGAATTCTCTTTCCTTGTTAACACTGAACGTCATGTCATTGAGTGAGCATATTCAAGGATAACTTTGAAATGTTTTTGACTAACAGTGGAGTTAAGGGTTATGGAGGACAGGCAGAGAGGTGAAGCAAAGGCCACAATCAGATTAGGAATTTTCTTATTTAATGGCACAGCACCTTTAACAGGCTAAATGGCCTACACTTGCTCCTATTTCATATATACATTACTGTAAAATTTTGCCAAAGCCATTTTGCTCCAAGGAAAATAATCCCATCCTTTCCAACTAACTCTGTAACTGGAACGCCTAATCCCTGTAACCATTCTTGTCTGCACCATCTCAATTCTTTTTCTAGAATTAGATGCATTCTTCTGATTGCAACCTAACTAGAAATATATGCAAATAATACAGAAGAAACAAAATGGAAGAAATTGGACTACCACTAACCACAGCTTTCACATTTGGAGCATTGGCTGTCAACATTCTGAACTTCTTCCCAGTGCAGCTGAAAACCTCATGTACCCCTCCCTCACCTTCCAGTCTGATTTCTTCAAAACTGCTCGACTTGACCCTGTGAATTGTAGTTACTCTTAAATTGCTGACTGTTTTCCCGACTGTTCCCTATTCTGTGAAATATCTGTCACTCTGTGCTTCATTTTGCTCTTCACAACCACCAGCTACAAACAACAAATTCTTATTTCCTTTTCCAGTTAGCTAAATCCTGATTGCACTCAGTAATCCATCTCTCCCAGTACTGATTGACCTACATTGACTCCCAATCCTGTAACTTCTCAAGTATAGTACACAGAGTGCTTCATTCTCTGTCTGCTCCCTATTTCTATAACCTCTTCCAAGCATGCAATAACTCTGGATTCCTCCAATTCCCATCTGTTCTGCATTTCAGATTTCCTTTCCTGCTCAGTGGTGTCCTTATGGCTAAGGCCATAAGCTCCAGAATTCTCTCCCTGAATATCACCACCTCTGTTTCTCTTTCTCTTCACCTTAAATCCCTACAGTGTGGAAACAGGCTATTTGGCCCAACAAATTCACACCGACCCCCAGCAGAGTAACCCACCCAGACCCATTCCCCTACCCTATTACTCTACATTTCCCCTGACTAATGCACCTAACCTACACATCCCCAAACACTGTGGGTAATGTAGCATGGTCAATCCACCCAACCTGCACATCTTTGGACTGTGGGAGGAAACCGGAGCACCCGGAGAAAACCCACGCAGACACGGGGAGAATGTGCAACCTCCACACAGACAGTTGCCCAAGTCTGGAATGGAACTTGGGTCCCTGGCACTGTGAGGCATCGGTGCTAACAACTGATCCACCGTGCAGTCATTCTTTAAATCCAGATTGACTTAAAAGTCACTTGGCCCAAGCTTTTTTGGCTATCGTTATTTCATAGCAAAATAAATTTACTTTTCGACAAACTATTTTTAAGATAACCCTGTCATAATCTGTGTTTTCTTTCAGAATGAAACAAAAAACCTGCTTCAGAAATTGGTTGAAGCTACCAGATTGAAGGCAGAAGATTTCATAGTAGCTGTAAGTACTGAATGCATGCGAGAGTTGTACCCCAGTTACAGATCAGTGGTGGAAATCCTGGCATCAACTGAATCAGCTAATAGTAGTGCAGGCCCCAACTGAAGCATTGCCCAATCTGAACGACTGTGATTAGCTTCTGTTCATCTGAACTAAGGAGAGGGAAAGCATTTGGCAGGAGAAGTATAATGTGGGAAAACGTGAACTTGTCCACTTTGGCAGGAAGAATCCTAAAACAATGTACCGATGAAATGGAGAGAGTTTGAAGAAGTTGGTACAGAGAGATGAGTATCCCCGTACATGAATTACAAATCATATACGCAGGTACAGCAAAGGTTTAGGAATTGGTCAATGGAATGTTACTGGTAATTACAAGTGGTATGGTAAGTAAAAATAAGGAAGTATCTGTACAGGGCTTTCAGGAGACTTCATCTGTTTATGGCTTTGGTCTCTTTACTTAGAAGGGAAGGATATGATTGCTTTAGAACCAGTTCAGAAAAAGTTCACAAAACTTGCTTCTGGGATTAGAAGTAATTAGCCATTAGAGTCATACAGCATGGAAACAGGCCCTTTAGTCTAACTCATCCGTGCCCACCAGACATTCCAATCTGATGTGGTCCCATTTGCCAGCACTTGGCCCACATCCCTCTAAACCCTTCCTATTCATATACCCATCCAGTTGCCTTTAAATGTTGTCATTGTATCAGCTTCCACCACTTCCTCTGGCACCTCATTCCAGACACATACCACCCACTGCGTGACAAAGCTACCCCTCAGGTCCTTTTTAAATCTTTCCCCTCTCACCTTAAACCTATGTCCTCTAGTTTTGGACTCGCCCACCCCAGGGAAAAAGACCTTGGCAAGAGATTCTATCTCTTTTTCCCCCTTCAACTTCGGCAAGTTTAGATGCAAACTATTCTGCCAGAAAAGGCAAGGAAATCAGATTCAATACTAACTTTCAAAAGGGGAAGCAAATAAAAATCTTTAAAAATGAAAAATCTGCAATGCTGTGGGGAAAGAGCATTGGAAGGACATGGAATGAATTGGATACTCCATTCAGAAAGCTAGAATTACTCAATAGGCTGAATCACCTCCTACTGTGCTGTATGACCAATAAACACTGTCCTGCCTGGTTAGATTTCACTATTTGCTAATCAACATTCAAATTGTTTTAAAAAAACACATTTCTAGTCCTGAATGAGCTCAGAAAAATGAAGGATGATTTTATTATCCTTAATATCCTTAATAGACTGGATGCTAAGAGGATGTTGCTTCTTGTAGGGTAGGCTAAAGATTAGATTAGATTAGATTACTTACAGTGTGGAAACAGGCCCTTCGGCCCAACAAGTCCACACCGACCCGCCGAAGCGCAACCCACCCATACCCCATATCTACCCCTTACCTAACACTACGGGCAATTTAGCATGGCCAATTCACCTGACCTGCACATCTTTGGACTGTGGGAGGAAACCGGAGCACCCGGAGGAAACCCACGCAGACACGGGGATAACGTACAAACTCCACACAGTCAGTCGCCTGAGGCGGGAATTGAACCCAGGTCTCTGGTGCTGTGAGGCAGCAGTGCTAACCACTGTGCCACCGTGCCGCCCTAAATTTAGGGGACACAGTTTAAGACAGAGATGTGGAGAATTTCATAGGGTTATAAAAATGTGGAATTCTCTTCCCTAGAAATCAGTGGAATTTACTTAAGGCAGAGTAAGATTTTTGAGAGGCTTGGAAGTCAAGATTACAGAATGCAGACAGGGAGATAGAGTTAAGACCACAACCAGATCAACCATGATCTTATCAAATAGTGGAATAGGTTCAAAGAACCCAAGAAGCCTACGCCTGCTCCTAAGTCTTATGTTTCTGTGTTCCATGAATGACTGAACTATGCCAGTATTGTTCAAAATACTAGTTTACTTGGATGTCGGATTGCTCACTGAACTGGAAGGTTCGTTTTCAGACATTTCATCACCATACTGGATAACAGTTCCATTTGAAATGACATGCTTCTAGGACTTCTCATGCATGTCTCTGTTTGACTTGTCCTAGGATGGATGCATTGTCCCAGTCGAAGTGGTGTCCTTTCTCATCTGTATGTAAAGATACCAGAGAGAGAGGGTCATGTCTTTTTGTGGCTAGTTGATGTTCATATATTCTGGTGGCTAGTTTTCTGCCTGTTTGTCCAATGTAGTGTTTCTTACAGTTCTTGCAAGGCATTTTACAAGACATGACCCTCTCTCACTAGTATCCTCACATACAGATGAGGAAGAACACCACTTCAACTGGGACAACACATCCATTTTAGGACAAGCCAAACAGAGACACACATGAGAATTCCTAGAAGCATGATATTCCAACTGGAACTCTATCAACAAACACATTAACTTGGATCCCATTTATCACGCCCTGAGAAAAAGAACAGGAAATGATGTCACCACAGGAAATAACATCACCAATCCAAGGAAACCTAAACACATAAATAGAAACGGGCCATACCACCAGTGCTACATACAGAGACTCACTGATGATGTTACCTAGTGTGGTGAGAAAACATCTGAAAATGAACCTTCCAGCTCAGCAAGCTAACCTATATCCAGAACCTCAACCTGAGATACAAATTTTCTCAAAACTTGCTACTAGTTTACTTGTTTTTTTCAGAGGAGTAAGGAAATAATCACCCTTAGATATTAAACATCAATAATCTCCAGGTAACCTAACTCATTTCTTCAATATCAACGGATCTATCCCCTTGATTATCCTGAGCTATTTCTCACCATCTTTGCAATTAATTGCTAGGCAAGAAGTTCCATGGGTAACTTTCTTAAATTGCCAGAAGTTTAGACCCTTAAATGATCAGTTAATGGCCACTTAATGGCCTTGACATGCCACTTCCCTGATCACCTGCCCCTCAAAGTGGTTGAGAAAGGTGATTAGTTTGCCAACTGGAAAACCATGGCAACTGCCTAACAAGTCAGGGCTGGTCATTGACTTCAGGAAGCAGAGTAGAGGACACACCCCTGCTTGCATCAATGGTGCTGAGGTGGAGATGGTCAGGACTGTCAAGTTCCCAGGAGTAACGATCACCAACAATCTGTCCTGGTCCACCCACGTCAACACTACAGTAAAGGAAGCACAACAATGCCTGTACATCCCCAGAAGGTTGTGGAAATTTGGCATGTTCATAAAGACTCTTATCAATCTTTATAGATCCACCATAGAAAATGTCCTATCTAGATGCATCACATCTTGGTACATTAACTACTCTGCCCAAGTTTGCAAGAAAGTACAGAGAATTGTGAACACAGCCCAGCCCATCACGTAAACCAGCCTTCCATCCATTGACTCCAACTATATTTCCTGCTGCCTTGGAAAGCAGCCAACATTGTCAAAGTCCCCTCCCACCCCGTTTAGACTGTTGTCCACTGTCTTCTATCCGACAGAAGATACAAAAGTTTGAGTACACGTATCAACAGATTCAAGAATGGCTTCTGATGTTATCAGACTTCTGAATGGACCTCTCAAATTCTAATGTTGATCTCGCTCTTCACCTGCTCTGTCACTGTAACATTGTATTTGTATTCTCTTCTAATACCCTGGTGTACTTTGTATGGTATGGCATGATCTGCCTGTATAGCACGCAAACTAATATTTTTCTCTGTATCTTGGTCATATGATCATTCAAATTAAATCCTTGTTTAAGGATGGATATAAATGCAGTTGAGAGAATGGGTGAATTGTCTAATGATTGGATAGTCTCGACTCATTTCAACTGGAGTTTAGAAAGTAAGAGGTTACTTTATTGAAACACAAATTCCTGAGGGGTTTTGACAGGATGCTTGTGGAAAAGATGTTTCCTTTTGCATTAGAATCTAGGTCTTGTTGTTAAAATAAGGGTGGCCCATTTAAGATAGAGATAAGGATACATTTTATTCATAAAGAGTGATGAATTGTTGGAACTCTCTTTCTCAAAAGATGGGGGAAGCAGATTTTTGAGTCTTTGAACTACAGGGCTTAAGAAAATTGGATGATTTTATTGCTTCTCTTTTGCATTTTTTTTTTCTGTTTTAGATATTTCTTCTTCCAGTTTTATTCTCTTTCTCTGTCTTTGGTATTCCATTGCAAGCTTTTTCTACTCGACTTCCTTTTTCTCACTCCAGTTTTTCATTGCTATTTGAAGTGTAGCTGACAATTTGAGTGCTACAAGGATCCCCCTTTTTCCTATCAAGGATTAAGTGCCAATCCTGTAATAGTTTCTGGTTTTTGAACATAGAGTTTCAGGTCATGCCTCATACTGCTGCCACAAATTAGCACTTGCAAGATATCAGCATCAAGACTTCTTTTTCCACAAAATGCCTGTGCATTAAAAATAATATCTTTTCACTGAACCGAGATAAAGTAAACGTGAAATCTTTTGTTTTATTCCTTACAAAGAGATGTTCAGCACAGAAACAGAACCTTTGGTCCAACGAATCCATGCCCAGATATCCTACATTTATCTAGTCCCATTTGCCAGCACTTGGCCCATATCCCTCTAAACCCTTCCTATTTATATAGCCATTCAGATGCTCTTTTAATGTTGTTATTTTACCTGCTTCCACCACTTCCTCGGGCAGCTTGTTCCATATATGCATCATCTTCTGTGTGAAAAGGTTGCCCCACTGGTCCCTTTTAAATCTTTCTCCTCTGACCTTTAACCTATGCCCTCTAGTTTTGGACTCCCCCACCGCAGGGAAAAGACCTTGTCCATTTATCCTATCCATGCCCCTCATGATTTTATAAACCTCTATAAGGTCACCCCTCAGCCCCCGATGCTCAAGGGAAAACAACCTCAGCCTCTTCAGCCTCTCCCTAAAGCACAAACTCTTCAAACCTGGCAAACTCTTTGTAAATCTTTTCTGAATCCTTTCAAATTTAACAACATGCTTTCTATTGCAAGAAGACCAGAGTTGCACACAGTTATCCAAAAGTGCCAAATGTCCTGCACAGCCACAATATAACTTCCCAACTCCTATACTTCGTGCGATGACCAATTGACGTACCATACCAAACACCTTCTTCACTATCCTATCTATCTGCAACTCCACTTTCAAGGAACTATGAACTTGCCCTGCAAGGTCTCTTTGTTATGATATATTTCCAGCCTAGGGTAAGATCCCACCTGAGTCCCCAGTAATTAACCCTGTCAATACTTATAAAAGAGATGAGTTTCTCAACAATTAATGGAAAGAACCAAAACACACAACTTCACATTTAATAATCTTCTTGCTACGAACAAGATAAAATCAACATAAATCAAGCATTCGATAAGGACCTACCACACTAAACTCAACAAAAGCTACATTAGTTAGTGGGTTAGTTCCAAATGAAAGTTTACATGAACTATCAGAACTATTCCTTTTAAATAATTCTACAGAGCATCAAACATCTCAGAGCTATGTGGTGTTAGAGTGACAATTATAGTCACTTCAGGATCTCGAGCAGCAGTTCACCGTGCAAGCCAAAATGTCTAAAGCTTTTGATAATTATTCCACTTCACCCAGATTTTCCCAGATATTTCTGTAAAAATGTTTAATTTTAACTTAAAAATACGGGGTAGACCATTTAGGACAGAGATGAGGAGAAACTACTTCACCCAGAGAGTGGTGGCTGTGTGGAATGCTCTGCCCCAGAGGGCAGTGGAGGCCCAGTCTCTGGATTCATTTAAGGAAGAATTGGATAGAGCTCTTAAAGACAGTGGAGTCAAGGGTTATGGAGATAAGGCTGGAACAGGATACTGATTGGGAATGATCAGCCATGATCATATTGAATGGCGGTGCAGGCTCAAAGGGCTGAATGGCCTACTCCTGCATCTATTGTCTATTGTCTATTGTCTATTGATTCATATGATTTTGGATATGACATAGTGTTTGGAGATTGCATTACTAAATGTAAGACAAGTGAAAACCCTTTTTGAGGAGCTGGTAAAGAGTACTGTAAGTAATTTTCATACCAGGGATAGCCTTTATTTACTACACAAGATTGGAATTGGTATTGGAAAAACACTAAACAAAGGATAGCTGCTTTCTGAGTTTCTTGGTGGAGACAAAATATCAACTGTTGTCTTCATGAGGAGTTTAAATTATTCATTCAATTTCCTAAAACACAGGGTTGGAAAGCAACTGGCAAATAATACAACGTCTTAAAGTATCATATCATGTACTTTTCAGGTCAATGGACAGATTTGAGGGTTGAAGTTTATTTGTTGAAATTTCTAATTGGGATATATTAGATTCCCACATTGCCATGGAGAAAGGTTGCAGGTAGGTAATATGGTTTTTAGTTAGTCTGGGTTAATGTTTCCACAGAGTACAAACAGTTTTCATAGGAAGAGCTTGAAAATGCACAGAGAAAGCTACTACGGGTTGAAGATGGATTCCAGAAGCAGCTTTGAGAAAGAGAGAGAGAGAGAGGGAGAATTTGATAGAAGCTATGAACCAGAAGCAAAAGAGCCATCAAGACCAAGGGTACATTCTGATTTCAGAGTCACTGAGCAAGAAAGCAGAAAGGTCTATGCCAGACTAGGATATCCATAATAAAGGGTCACTTAGCTGGATGCTAGTAGAAGGACTCCAAAACAGCTCAAATCACAAATACTGAGGTGAATCAAAGTGAATTCCTCAGAGCTGTGGCACACATTGGTTTTCTCCCAGGAGAAGTAAAGAAACTTTAAGAGATCCCCAAGATCCCAGAATGTATAACAGAACGCTTGGTGGAAATAAAAGAGAACAAGGACTTTACTATTCATAATTAGATCATAGAACAGTTCAGCACAGTATAGACCCTTCGGCCCACAATGTTGTGCCAAGCATTTACCTTAATCTAAGATCAACCTAACCTACACATCCCTCAATTTACTGCTGTCCAAGTGCTTGTCCAGTAGTCGCTTAGATGTCCCTAATGTCTCTGAGTCTACTACCAGTGCATTCCATGCACCCACCTCTCTCTGCATAAAAAACCTACCTCTGACATCTCCCCTATACCTTCCTGCAATCACCTTAAAATTATGACCCCTCATGACAACTATTTCTGCCCTGGGGAAACATCTCTGGCTAACTACTCTATCTATGCCTCTCATTACCTTCGTTAAAAATCACACAAAACCAGATTATAGTCCAACAGGTTTATTTGGAAGCACTAGCTTTCGGAGTACTGTGCCTTCATCACATGGTTGTAGAGTATAAGATCACAAGACAAAGAATTTATAGCAAGGGGTTACAGTGTCATGGAGCTGTAATTAGATATTAAACAAATTTGGAATAAGTCTTTCACCTTTTAGATTGGAATATGCTAGTTCCAGTTCTTGACTATGTAAATCCTAGAAAGTTAGATTCTCATAATAGCTTTAGCTTTTCTAACAATAGGTGTCATCTCTGCTTAGACAATGCCTTAAAGGTGTGAGGTTGAAGTCTGTCTGTGTCCCAATGTTGAGTGAGACTGGTTCTCTTTCTAAAGTAGGACTGACAGAATCTTACATGAATTTATGCAGTTTTTGAGCAAAATAAAACTTAATTCTGAAAATACAAATTCACCTCATAAACGTAGATGCAGCATGTGGCAGAGAGACAGAGTGAATGTGTGCATGTGAGTGTGTGTGTGTATAAACTTGGTCAAATATGTGTGAGTGTGATAGGGTATAGGTCTGTGAGAGGGTGTGTGCATGGATGTGAGTGCAGGGGCGCATGTGTGTGTCTGTATGAGAGAGAGCTTACCTATGAGAGAGCATCTGCATGAGTGTGTTTGTATGAGTATTTGTGTGTGTGTGTGAGAGAGAGGGAGGGAGAGAGTGAGTATAGTGCAGTGGTGTCACTTGTACTGTGACGTGAACCCAAGGTCCCAGTTGAGGTCATCCTCATGGGTACCAAACTTAGCTATTAGCCTGTGCTTGGCCTCTCTACTTTGTTGTCTGTCCCAAAGTCTGCCTTGGAGGATGGTCACCCAAAGGTCCGAGGCCGTATGACCCAGACCACTGAAGTGACACATCTTGTTAGAAAAGCTAAAGCTATTTTGCGAAAGTAACTTAAAAGGATTTCTGGGATTTATAAATTAAAGAACTTGAAAGAGCATATCCCATTCTAAAAGATGCAAGACTTAATCTAAATTTGTTTAAATGACAGCTCCATGACACCATAACTCTGCATCCTGTCAATGTCTTGTAGCCTGCAACAGCCCTCGACACTATCTACAACATCACCGATCTTTGTGTCATCGGCACAATCAGTATCATCAGCCTTAAAATAGGTGTTTATGAAATTTATAGGCTTAAGTTTGCATACTTGCTTTAATTCTTACATATTGTCACATTTAAAAAGTTATTAACTGCGAGTTCAAATGGAAAGGCACAGTTTAGTGACTCCCCATTCTTGAAATCTTCAAGATGTGTTCTTTTGAGTGGAAACTAAATACTTAAAAATATCCAGTTTTGCCATCACCACAAATAGACTTTCTCATTTCTTTTCTGTCTGAATCAGCAACTGTCCTTCTTCTGGGAGATACTGTGAAAGGTGTTAAGTGTACCATCCACCACAGTGAGTTTGAGTCTCTCTCTCCATGGCAACCTGACCACATGAACATTTCTCCAGTTGAGGTGTTTTTCAGAATGTTCACCTCCCCACCCCACACCTCACCCTTTACAGAAGTTTTAAGGGGACATTTGATGAAACATGGTACTGTTGTACAGACTGGTGTTCATGGCAAATCGACCTGAGATGTTACCATTACAGTAACAGCCACTCAACGGTGAAATCTGTGCCAAAGGTCCCAGCTAGTTTCAGGGTCCCACTTCAGAAATATCAAGTAGTCCATTTGCAATGTATTTTTCCAGATTTTAATGTTTGAAAGATTTCAATATCTGTTTCTGTGGATTTAGATTATTCCGATGGACTATGGGAAGAAGGAGAAAGATCCCTTTCAGAATACCTTATTCTACACAAAGGAGAACCCGAATGTCACAATCAAAATCCCAAAAGATCAGGTAAATCTTGCTTGTAATGTGGCTTTAAAAAGTCAACTCTTTCCAGTCACACACCAAATGAAGACAGGACTGGGACCAACTGCCAGTGCTGTGATGGGAAGACACTGGACAGTAGCCTAGAGGTTGTTGTTAAACCTCACATGTATCTCAGTTAACTGTGCCTGATGAGGTGTTGGTAGCTCCATACATTGGCAAGTTAACAGAGCCTTCATTCACTGCAACACTGCTCACTCTATTATACCAAGTTAAAAATCACACACGACACCAGGTTACAGCCCTATAGGTTTATTGGGAAATACTAGCTTTCAGAGCATTGCTCCTTCAGCAGGTATCTAGTGGGGCAGGATTATAAGACACTCCTTCCCCACTAGTTACCTAACGAAGGAGCAGCGGTCTGAAAGGTAGTACTCCCAAATAAACCTGTTGGACTGTAACGTGGTGGTGTGTGATTTTTAACTTTGTCCACCCCAGTCCAACACCAGCATTTTTCTGTTGATCTAGATGGATATGAACTTTCTACCTCCTGTGCCTCTCCAGGTGTCTCATCTGCTGCCAGTAAGATTTGCAGAGAAGCTGGTCCAAGTGTACTGCAAGAACATGGAGATGGATGCAGATACAGTGAAAAAAGCCAAAGTCCAATATGACGTCTGGCACGAAGAGCTGAGGGTAGGAAGAGGGAGAAGCAGTCAATCAAATTGTTGTTTGGTGTGTTCTCTCTGTGCTTGTATTCAATTCTGGTTTGTTACTGTTGAGATTATGTAATTGTGAGGCTGCAAGAGATTGTCTGTTTATGCATTTATTCACTCTTTGCTCAACACAATGAAATGATTCTGCAACCAATTCAGTCAGACCTTTGCCTCAGGTATGAGTCAGGGCTCATGGGTTCAAATCCCACTCCAGTCACCTGAGTATGTGATTCAGGCTGAGGCCACATTAGGTGATGAGAAACAAGCTCACAGCAAAATGGGAGAGTTTCACTTAATGACAGCACACATTAATCCAGCATATTTTCAGCATCGCTTAAGCACATCAGGAAGAAGTGGAAGTAGCCCATTCAGCCCCTCAAGCCTGTTCCACCATTCATTACGATCATGACTAACATTGTGCTCCAACCTCATTTTGCTTCCCGTGATTTTCAGAGGCACAAGTAATCTCTCTATTCCAACTTTAAACTTGTTCACTGATGGTACATCCATAGCTTTCTGAGATAGAGAATTCACAAGTTTTCTAATCTTGTTTTCATTTCATTTGATTCAAAAGATCATGCCCCTATCCTGAGACTGTGCCCCTGCTTTCTAGATTTCTCAGGACTGGAGAAACTACCTCTGTGCCTACACTTCTGAGTCCTGTCAGCACATTGTATATCTCAATGACATCCTGTCTCATTCTTCTAAACTCCAGGGAATCTCGGCCCAATTTATACCATTTCTCACCACAGGACAATTCCTCATTCTGAGGACCAATCCTGTGAATGTTCACTGTATTGCCTCCATCACAAACAAACCCTTCTTTAAATATAGAGACCAACGCTCTGCAGAATAATCTAGCTGTTCTCTCACTGAAAGTCCTGTATAATTACAGCAAGATTTCCTTATTCCTGTACGTCAATCTTCTTGCAATAAAGGCCAACATACCATTTCAACTCCTAATCACTTTGCATACCTTCACACTAATTTTTAGTATGCCCAATTTTTTTTCTTTATTCTTTCATAGGATGCAGTTATTGCTGACTTGGTCAACATTTCTGCCATAATTTCCCTTTAACTGAGAGTCTCACTGGATCATTTCAGAGGCCAGTTAAGACTCAACCACATGGTATGGGTCTGGAGCTAAATGTACTCCAGACTGGGTAAGGATGGCAGATTTCCTTCTCTAAAGGACTTCAGAGTCATCATCTACAATGTTCTGAAGGAATGCCTAAACCTCATAGAATGAGGGAACAGATAATGGATATCTGGGGCTTTACAGTGGCTCAATGGTTAGCACTGTTGCCTCACTGCAGATTCCAGCCTTGGTCTGTGTAGAGTTTACACGTTATTCCTGTGTCTGCATCGGTTTCCTCCGGGTGCTCCGGTTTCCTCCCACGGTCAAAAGGGCAGGTTAGGTGGCTTGGCCATGCTTAATTGGCCAGTAGTGTCCAGTTTGTGCAGGCTAGGTGGACTGTCTATGGTAAATATGGGGACAGGTTGGGGGTTGGGATGCTCTTCAGACGATCATTGCAGATTCAATTGACTGAATGGCCTCTACCCTCACTGGATATTTCAAGAGTTTATTGCATGTAAATTTTGTTGCATAACTTTTGTGAACTAGTAATCAGTGAGGTGAGAGTTTTTAGGATTGTGGTGAAGGAAAGCTCTCACTAAAACATTTGGATTTGAAATACAATGAGCTTCTAGTGTATTTGTGAACCAGGTGTATCTTTACAATTGATGGTAGTTGTCATTTTACCATCGCTGTGACTGGCTGTATATTACAAATTCATTAATGAATTCAAATTCCACAGGCTGTCATTGTGAGATTTGAAACTATGGCTAACTAGGATACATTGCTGTCTCTCTCTTTGCCTTGGTCATCGATGTAGATTGCAAAAAGCTGAGGCCCTTTCACCAATCCTTGTAGCACAATCTCACAAACTACCCTATTTATCTTCACTCTCTGCTTCCTCCCCTTTGATCAATTCTTTTTCCACGTTAATGCGTTACTCCCAATGACATGAATCTTCGTCCTGAGTATTAAATGGTACCTGTGCTGAGAGGCCAATCCACAACATCTCACTCTCTTCCCCCATCCCATTCCCACTGAGGGATCAGGTCACAGTGGGAAATGGTGTGGTAAGCACTGATCTCGGGAACTTTCAATAACAATAACCCATGCAATGCTCATCTCTGCAGCCATCTCGTTAGAACATTAGGGTATAAGGTGTGTCAAGTCCTTGCAATTGGTCAAATTTTAGTCCCTGAAGCTCCTTAATTACTTTTTACTCCCTGTTAAAGTTGTTTACCTCAGTCCTTCACACACATTAGTCTGTTGATTACCCTCCACTTCTGATATGTATATTGAATCTACTACAGTGGAAAGAGATAGGAACAATCATTGAATGTCTCTGCCATTTCTTCATTCCTCATGATAACTTTTTTCTTGTTTTTGTCTCAAATGGAATGAATGCTTACTTTAGCTGTTTCCCTCCTGTCCCATTTTTTTTCTCTGTTAAATCTGTAACCTTTTCACTTATATCAACCTTTGGTACTGTTTTTTCTTTGTTTCCATTGCAATCCTGATCCTCAGCTTTACTATTATCTTTGCAACATTATAAACTTCTTCCTTCAATCTAATATTATCTTTAACTTCCATAGTAAGCCATTACAGGTTTGAAAGTTGCAACTTGTATATGGGACATATTGCCTCCACTGTGCATTGTGGGTGGTGGTGAAGTGAATGTTTCAGGTGGTGGATGGGCTACCACCAGTTGGGCTGCTTTGTCCTAGGTGTTGTCAATACTCTTGAGTGTTGTTGGAACTGGAGCCAGTCAAGCAAGTGGGTGAGTACTCCATCACATTCCCAAAATGGTCTATCAATGGCAGACAAACGTGGAGGAGTAGGGAGATGATTTACTTGCTGTGGAGTTCCCAGCCATTAACCTGTCAGTGTTGCCAGTGGAGAAGATTTCCCCATGATTCTGATACACAAATTTTGCAAGGGTTCCTTGATGCCATACTTGTTCAAATGTGACCTTCATGTCAAGGGCAATCACTCTGATGTCTTGGGTTCAGCTCTTTTGTCCACCAAGCCATCCATGCTGAGCATAAGTGTGCTAATTTTTTGCTTAGTAAATGCTATTCTGTTGTACTTTTATCACTTTGCTGATGATCAAATATAGGGTGTGGGCAGTAGTTGGCTGAATTGGATTTGTCCTACTTTCTTTGTGGACAGGGACTTACCTGGGCAATTTTCCACAATGTCTGACAGGTACCAGTGTTGTTGCTATGCTGGTATAGTTTGTCTAAGGGCACTGCCAGCTTTGGAACACAAATCCGTTTTGAGATGGGAGAACAAAAGTTTTGTCAAAGAATTGGGTTTGAGGTGTCAGAGGAGTAGGCTGTTGGGCTTAGCCAAGAAATTTCAGAGCAGAGAACAAAGTTGATCAAGTTATGACAACAATAATGTTGGAAGGCTTGGAGGTGGTGGATGTAGCCCAGAGAGGAAATGTTCCCTAACTGTCAGTGAATTCTTCAATTCCTCAATTATCATTTGTAGAGGAATTGCATGTACCTCAGGGAGAAATGTTTGATGTTTGTGGAACAGAGATACAAGGCAAGTAGTGTTTCTGAACCCCTCCATGTCACAACCATGCTCATCAGCGTGTGGAGAAAAACTAACTGATTAAGAGTCAGCAATGCAATGATAAAGTACTACAGATGCCAACAATCAGAAATACAAACAGAAAATGTTGAAATTACTCAGCGATACGACAAGAGAAACAGAATTACAACATTACATCATTGTTGTAGGAAATGCAGCAACCAATTAGCATACAGCAAGCCCCACAAAGAACAATGTGACAATGACTGATGATCCATTTTGAGTTGAGGTACAAACACTGGACAACAAATTACAGTGAACCCCTCTGCTCTTCTTCCAAATGGTGCTGGGATCTTTTACATCCACGTGAAAGGGCAGACTGGCTTTGGATTAATGTTTCATCCGGTAGGGCTATGCTGATCTGGATTTTGTGCTCAAGCTGTGTCATTGATAAAACTGTAGATTTATAAAGATATTTAATTTAGGATGTAAAGTTTAAACACAATGGTAATTATTCTCTCTTCTCAAAACGCAGTTGCCAATAACTTCACTTTCTTATCTATTTACAGAGCCGTGCTGGTCCTGCTCCTGGGCCTAATTAGAATGACAGTGACAGTGAAAGTGACAATTTGCTCCCAAAAGTGACCTCCAGTTCCATCACCATTACCACAGGCCCAAGATTAAGCTTTTCAAATAGAGAAAATGGGAATTTCCTGTGGAAGCTGGGAGTCTTGTTCTATTCAAGTAATGGAATTACTTTCATCTGGAATCACTTAGTCACCTCAGATCCTGACCTTTGGGGCTGTCACGCCTGGCGACACCTCTGATTATTTTCTCATTTTAATGACAGGTACCTCTCATGCATAGGAACTTATATATGAATGGATATGTAGCCATATATTTTATTGCTTGGTGAGGGAGTATGTCTGTTGTTATAAATCTCCTAATTGCTTCAGATGTTCTATTCAGCATACAATGTGGTATAGTACAAACTGAATATTGGTCACGGGAGCCTTGGAGAAACTGTTGAAATAGTTATAGTGTCTCTTCTGGCACAGTTATGACAAGGCTTATTGCACTCAGTTTCATAATGGAGTAGGTTTGGTGGAGTCTGACATGTGAATATTGTTGTGGAGATTAGTGGACAGTCCATGGCACAGTGATTCTTGGTCACTGTATTGAAGATAATTGGGGATTTGTGACACAAGGTTATTATATTAAGTCTTGACATTGTCCAGATTAAAGTCATGTTTGGGTATTTTAGATAATCTCAGGTAGATGAAAATTCAGTTTTAATCAAGTAATCGTTTTCATAGGTTGAATATATTTTACTGTGACTAGAATATCGTCTGGCATTTACAGGTTGAAGCACCTGATGCTTACAATGTTTCCTGCCTAGGTACACTCGGGTTTTTTTTAAAAACATAATTCTATGAGCAGCTTGTTTTGCATTGTAAATGCCATTATTTTGCACATGTGCCTTATGCAGAACACACCACTCTACATTAAAAGGCAAGCAATATAAACCAAGACTATTGCAAAATCTGTCAAGAAACTCTGCAAAGCTCTCTATTCCCAGGAACCCCACATTCTTTTATATCTCACTATTCAGCCATTCCAGAGGTGACCTCAATGTGTTGAAATTAAGCCCACGTTTCTATCCTCAGTGTAAAACAGATTCAATTTCTGAGTTGAGAAATTCGTGTGGCACTTTAGCCTTTATTTACCATTCGAGAATTGTGAACACACATTAAGCACATTAGCACCCAAAAACTTGTTTTAGAGGCCTGAATTAGAGTGCAGTGTTCTGACTGAGCATCTGGAATCCTTGAATATCCGACCCCCCAGATTGTAAGTGCTAGCCCTGAATTTTAAGGACATGTCACACGCAGAGTTTTTACATTTGCAACATGGAGATTTACCCTGTCAGAGAAATATCTTACCACAAAGAAATAGACACTACATGACTAGAAATCAAATCCTTTCAAGGATGAACAGTATTTTAATTCCGCAAAGTGTGGGCTCTTTACTGGCTCCAGGAGCAAATCAAAAGGATGTACATTAACCCGAACCCTTTGTGCTGTTGTATGTTTTTGTCCAGTGTGCATGTATCTGCACAGATTGGGGACAAACTGGAACTAACTTCAAAATTTAGTGCCTTGTCTTTGTTGCACAACTAAAGAGTGCAAGATTCTACTTTTGTATACAAGTAATGATGGGCATGTTTACAAAGTCACAAATGACATCAACAAAATTCAGTTTTGCCTCAGTCACGAATTGTAGAGTCTTTAGTTAAATTTGAGATTCGGGACAAAGGGCAAAGTTAGTGAAGACACTGACCCTCTTACCTTGAAGGGACCTGGGTGATATTTTTGCACAACTCTCATTGAGAGGCAGCTTTGTGTGAATTGGGTGCTTTTTCCTGAATTTCTCATACAATGCATGATGAACCTGATCAGATTTTGCATTTTTCATTTAACTTCCATGCAGGTGATTTTACTTTTGTATCTGTTTCTGAGTGAGAGACAAAGACAGTTGGTTGCCATTTGCCTCATTCAGCCTGAAGTGACAGACATTTAATGTTTGGTAGTGGGTGGAGATATCTGCTCTTTATAAGTAATGCATTCAGTGGATTAAATACATGAGGGAGGAGGGAATAAATGGTTATGCTGATAATGCTAGATGAAGAAGGTTGGAAGGAAGTTTACATGGAGCAATAACACTGGTTCAGTTGGGCTGAATGGCCTGTTTCTGTGCTGTAAATTCCACAAAATTTCACTCCTTTGTTTCCAAACTGAATTCATGGATCAAATTTCCAGCCAAACTGAATAGAATAATATGAAACTTAAAATTAGTGAAAAATACCAGGTGCAATTTAGGTTTATTAATGGTTTTTATCCTGATGCAAGTGCAAATTAATTTGAATACCACATTCAATAAATTGACTTCAAATACCAATCAAAATGTCAAGAGGAGTGTTATTAACTCTCTTACCTCCTTCACCTTCTCTTCCAAGGATAGAGTTGACAGACAGTTGTTTGAACATTTATAATATCTTTCTGTAATAACATGTTTGTTATACTCAAGCCATCTGAATAGTTGCGTGTTGGATGCACTTTAGTGAGGATTTTTAACTAACGGGAGAAGGTTTCAAGTTTGCACTTTCAAAGTTTTAAATTGAATATTTTTGTACATTTTTGAACATGTACATTTCTGAATAAATTTTACCACTGCTGTTCATAAAGTGTCATGCTTTCTATTCATTTGCTGTAAAAATAAACATAAAACAATTATAGGTAAGTACTAACATGCAACTGATAAGATATATTGAACGAAACCTTTGCATGCATGACACTGTGTTCTTTTGCGATAAATTCTGTGTCTTATGATCCTGCTCCACAGTTACCTGATGAATGAGCATATCCTCTGAAAGCTAGTGCTTCCAAATAAACCTGTTAGACTATAACCTGGTGTTGAGTTTTTAACTTTGTCCACCCAAGTCCAACACCAGCTCCTCCATCTAGTGGCTGTCTCCTGTGTAGGCTCAGCCCAATTCCATTCTCCGAATACGGAGGCAAACCACTGAAACTAAAGAACAAATAAAGAACTACAGATTCTTGAAATCCAAAATAAAAACAAACAGAAATTGTTGGTGAAACTCAGGTCTGGCAGTATCCGTGGAGAGAACGCAGAGTTGACATTTCTGAAGAATGGTCACTGGATCTGAAACATTCTTTAGAAATGTTAGCTCTGCTTTCTCTGCACAGATGCTGCCAGACTTGCTCTTTCTCTCCAGCAATTTCTCTTTTTGTTTCACACAATTTAACCTAATTAGCTCATCTCTCAAGATTTCTACCTTGTTAGAAATTGGAAACATGCAGGGTGCAGCAGACTGATGTGACCCCAGTCAACATTTCTCTGGGGAATACTACAGCGAGCCCCCATATCCAAGCACATGAAAACCTTGTTCTCCACTAACTTCCTTAGAGAGTCACAGTCCTCATTGTATGTCACCTTCCCTTGAATGGTGTGATTGCAATAATGGAGCAGCAGGAGATAGCAGCCGAACATCAGGTCAATAAGTTGCCTGAAAGAGTTCCTTGTGATAAAGAGCATTGTGGGTTCTACCACAATGTACATATCAACCTTGTATATGATTCACAATCAGGTATTGCACACATAAAAATAGAAGTAGGGGTCAGGCAATTCCTCAGAGGTGTTCCCCCCTTCAATGAGATCAATGCTGATTGGTAATAAAACTCTGTGTACCCTAATCCCTTGGTTTACAGGTATAGAGTCAGAGAGATGTAGAGCATGGAAACAGACCCTTCAGCTCAACTTAGATGCCAACCAGATATGCTAACCTAATCTAGTCCCATTTAGAGTCATAGGGTCATAGAGATGTACAGCACAGAAACAAACTCTTCCGTCTAACTCCTCTATGCTGACCAGATACCCCAACCCAATCTAGTCCCACTTGCCAGCACCTGGCCCATATCCCTCCAAACTCTTCCTATACATATACCCATCCAGGTGCTTTTTAAATGTTGCAATTGTACCAGCCTCCACCACTTCCTCTGGCAGCTCATTCCATAAACGTACCACCCTCTGCGTGAAAACGTTGCCCCTTAGGCCTCTTTTATATCTTTCCCCTCTCACTCTAAGCCTATGCCCTCTATAGTTCTGTACTCCCCGACCCCAGGAATAAGACCTTGTCTATTTACCTTATCCATACACCTCATGATTTTATAAACCTCTATGAGGTCTCCCCTCAGCCTTCAACCCTCCAGGGTAAACAGCTCCAGCCTATTCAGTCTCTCCCTATAGCTCAAACCCTCCAACCCTGGCAACATCCTTGTAAATCTTTTCTGAACCTTTTCAAGTTTCTAAACATTCTTCCAATAGGAGGGAGACCAGACTTTCACGCAATATTCCAAAGATGGCCTAACCAATGTCCTGCACAGCCACAACATGATCTCCCAACTCCTGTACTCAATACTCTGACCAATAAAGGAAAGCATACCAAATGCCTTTTTCACTATCCTATCTATCTGCAACTCCACTTTCAAGGAGCTATGAACCTGCACTCCAAGGTCTCTTTGTTCAGCAACACTCCCTAGGACCTTACCATTAAGTGTGTAAGTCCTGCTAAGATTTGCTTTCCCAAAATGCAGCACCTCACATTTATCTAGATTAAACTGCATCTGCCACTTCTCAGCCCATTGGCCCATCTGATCAAGATCCTGTTGTAATCTAAGGTGACCTTCTTCGCTGTCCACTACACCTCCAATTTTGGTGTCATCTGCAAACTTACTAACTGTACATCTTATGCTTACAGCCAAATCGTTTGTATAAATGATGAAAAGTAGAGGGCCCAGCACCGATCCTGTGGCACTCCACTGGTCACAGGCCTCCAGTCTGAAAAACAACCCTCTACCACCACCCTCTGTCTTCTACCTTTGAGCCAGTTCTGTATCCAAATGGCTAGTTCTCCCTGGATTCCATGAGATCTAACCTTGCTAATCAATCTCCCATGGAGAACCTTGTCGAACACCTTACTGAAGTCCAGATAGATCACATCTACTGCTCTGCCCTCATCAATCCTCTTCGTTACTTCTTCAAAAAACTCAATCAAGTTTGAGAGACATAATTTCCCACATTTGCAATGTTTCTTTTTATTGAAAAAGGGTTTTTTGACAAAATTATAAACATACAAAAAGTAGTATAATAATCTTATATTACAATAACATTGACAATAAACTATCACTACTCTACAGAATAAACCAAAACTATCACAGAGGTACAAAACAATCTTTTCACTTAAAGATTCAATAAATGACTGTACTTAGCAAATTAGTCTAAATTGACTTAAATGTGCAACACTAGCCTAACAACTTAGATTAGAACAAATTAGATAAAATCACCTTGCATTATGTTAATTTAATTTCAGTTAGATTACATCATTCGACATACCCCTACCGAGGCTCCTGTCCATGGGTGCATCGGTTATTGTACCTGTATTTATTAAGCTTCCAACCCCCAGGGCCCCAGACCACCAAACCCAGCCTTCACGGCTATATAAAGGCCTGGGTCAATATGGCTGACAGGTCCAAGTCTATATAATTCAAAAAAGGACCGCCACATCTTATGAGATGGTTTCGTGTTCTGGTGCATCACATTTGTACGATAACCTTGAGGGACTTGCAGACTAGTGATGGAGTGCCATCCCATGGGATCTAGGGATGTTTTCTGAGATCCGGTTCATTAAATTGTTCTTCCTTACACAATACGTGAGAATGTTGAATTATCTCTTCCCATGTTCATCTGGTAAAGTCAGGTTCAGCAGCCCCATAAGAAGGGGGTATTGGATCTGCCCTAATTTCAATTCCGAGAATTCCCTCCAATTCACTTGCTATGGGACCCCAGTACCTACAGATCTTATTACACATCCATAGACAATGGGTACGGGTGCCTATACTTACTTTACATTTAGAGCACTGTGGAGATGCTCCTTTCTTGAACTTTGCTAATCACTCTGGGGGCATATCAGCCCTGTGAAGAATCTTCAATTGCATAGCCTGAGCTTTATTGCATATTGAGATTTTCTTCACATTCTCCCACACATCCTCCCATGTTTCAAACAAAATTTCGACTCCTAGTTCCTGATTCCAGACTCCTTAGAGTCTTTCCATATCTTCCCAGGTGTCCCCTCTCTGTAGATGATATATGGTATTGACAGAGAGTGCCTACACAGCAGAGCAGTCTTCTCTCCACGTCAGACTTACAGGGCTGAGCAATAACTATGGTCCTTCTCTGTATATAATCTGTCCAGATTCTCAAAAAAGGATTCCATTCTCACAACCCTCCAACCCTGCATAGAATTTCCTGAATATGGCATTGATCTTTTTTCGATTTGCGAGTGATAGTGCCAGTTCTCTCCATATAGATGCGATGGACTGCAGGGTGCTTTTCTGCCCAGCCAGATAAGCCAGATACAGCTTATCTCCATATTTGAATAACCTTTGCTTTGCAAAGCAGACCTCCCTCTTTGCTGCCTGGGTAAATACTGAATTCTGAGCAGCCTGGGGCGCCGTGACCCGCTGTAACTTAACCATGGCTGGTTTATCATAATATGCCAATTCGGCTGCTTTCAGCCCAGCCTCCAGCAACGGTTACCGCTCTCCTCTCTGCCTTTTCCTGGTTGCTGAGGATGAAATAATTAAACCCCTTAAATAGGCCTTGGTAATCTCCTAAAGCACAGATGGGTTACTGGCCATACCCGAGTTAAAGTCCCAGTAGGCCCTAAACTCCCTTGTGAAGCACTCTATAAATTTGCTACCGTTCAAAAGAAATGGATCCATGTGCCAGTGGCACATATCTATCCCACTACCCGTGATCTTAACATGCAAGTACACTGCCGCATGGTCCAACCTAGCTATGCTCCCAATCCTGCAGGATAGCATCGAATTCAGACAGCTCGATGGAACAGAGAACATATCAATTCTTATGTGGCACTTGTGTGGGTTGGAGTAAAATGGAAAATCCCTCCCATTGGGGTGGAGACATCTCCACATGTATGGGGTGTTGGGACTGGTGGACAAGTCCACTAGCTGTCTGGATTGCAGAGAGTTACCCAAGAGACTCCTTGGCATCTGTCAACCTCAGGGTCCATGAGACAGTTGAAGTGTCCTCCTATAATCGTACGGCATATCCCAAGAGCCATTAATTTGGAGACTACATCAATTAAGAATTTAAGGGGGTACACTGGGGGTGCAATAGACATTTAGAATGCCATATCTTCCCTGTGTATTAAGGCCTTGAGAATGATGAACTGCCTATATTCATTCTAAATTTTTTCTATTATCTGGAATGGGAGATTCCTCTGTATTAGTATGGCCACTCCTCTGCTTTTAGAATTGAAAGAGGAGAAGAATACCTACCAAAATCCTCCCTGCTGTAACTTCAAATGTTCTTCGTCATTCAAGTGTGTTTCCTGTAACAGGGCGAAGCCAACCCTTTCCTTTCTGAGGCTTGAGAGCACCTTTTCTTTTTGATCGGGAAATGGCTCCCTTTTATATTCCGAGTGCACCATTTAAACGAACCATCTGTGACCGCCTAGAGCAGCCCATGGCTCCCTGAGTGGAAGAAGCTTACTCCTGGTGCGCTGAGTGGAGAAAACACATTTATAAAATCTAAAAACTACCAGTACAGACACTATCAAAACTAAAAAACTAACCACTACTCTTGAATTAAACAAAGAAACATATAAACAACAAAATTGTGAGAGATCCCCACTCGCTCATGGAAGGCACTCATCCCAAACGTTACAAGCTTCCTGGTTCCTCCCAGGTACGATCGCACCCCAAATCCAAGCAATACAGGAACAAAGAAAACCTATTACTTACATATGAGAGTTAAAAATGGACGCCCACTCCTTCCCCTCCATACATCAACCTCATTCGTCTTCAATAAAAGAAATAACCACCCCTCACCCAGAAGAAACAAAGAAATAACAAAAATTACTAAAAGAGAGAAAAAGAGAATTTGACATCAAAGCAATGCCAGACCTGTAGGACCAACAACTATAAAAGAAAAGGATATGCCATTGTCTATAACTTTTATTTCCCCTGACCCAGACCATTTATTTCAAAGAGTCCAAAAAATCCCTTGTTTTCTCTGCTGAATCAAAATTGTAAATAGACCCTCCATGGTTGAAGCACAGTACTGCCAGGTACCTCACTGATTATTAGATATTCAAATCTCTTCTTCCTGACTTCATCAAAAGATTTCCTCTTAATTATATCCCCAGAAGACTTGAAAAAACAATTTTCAAACCTTTGTACACCAGAGCCCGAGAGTCTTTTCCCAGCCTTCTGGAGGCTTCCATTATCAGTTGCTTCTCTTTATAACACTGGAGTCGCATTAGGAGCGGGCAGGGACATTGCATCGCAATCCAGTGGGCTAGCTCCAACCGTACCCGGCCCGAATCAACTCCCAACCCCAGAAGCTGCAGGAGCCACCGATCCAGGAAGCTGACCAGGCTCTCTCCTTCTTCACGGTCCAGGAGCTCGATTATTTGCCCTTCGCCCTCGAGAGTCGCCCTCTGAATTCTCCGCCATGGTCTCTAACGCTGCAGTCCTTTGTTCAACCGCCTCAACCCAGCATTCAGATCTCCTGGTCATCCTTCTGTAGTATGGCAGAGATCGGCTCTAGCGCCAATTCGATTTTCTCTCAGAGTTCTACAAACTCAGAGACTAGATTCTGGTGCAGGTGCATCTGACACTGTAGGGGAGTGCCCTGCTTGCTGCAGTCATTTGGCTCCCTTTCCTTTCCTTTATTTGTCTTCATCTCATTCCCAGAACATTAGAATCAGAATTTAAAAGATTCCAGTTATTTTGTATTGCTTTGCTTTATCAATTTTTCCCATGGATGACTTGCGAGGGTGGGGAGCAGGGATGAAAGCCCACCTTACTTGGGTTTTGGTGCAGAGCCCAGCACAGCAGATCTATTAGATTGCCACTATCTTGGATTCTCCCCCCCCCCCCCCCCCCCCGCCCCAGCAAAGACTTAAGTGCTATACAAATGCAGGACCATCTAATTAACTGAATTCTTAAAATTCATTAAACATAAAAGCTTCATTTGTCCTTTCAACTCCTGAGTACTGTACACTTACTTCTGAATTATCACTTCATAAATAAATGACTATATATTGTTAACCAGTAAACCCCAGTCTAGCAATTGCTTACCTTTAAACTTGTAAGAACATACTTTGTATTGTAAACACATGGTGATATAAATTGGGATGCCACATCAGCTGGTAGGGCGTGAGACAGCCACTGATGGGAGACTGACCGCTGTTCAGCAGTGCACAGGAACTTGGAAATCTGTCTTCTCCTCAACAACGTTTCTATTCTTAAGTCAAAAAGACTGGCTACACTATGTAAACAGTTTAAGTTCTAGCATCCATCTCAGAACAAAAGTTCAAATCAAGCCTCCGAGATCAGATGAATCTCAACACTCTCTGAAGTTTCAATGTAAAAGCAATCCATGTCTTTACTGAAATCCCCTGTGGAGCAGTGGGTCCATTGGTGTGAAATGTTTCGGCCATCTTGAAAAAATGAAGACTGTATTGATCCTGGGTCAGAACCTTGTACCTCGTTTTCACGTTATTTTATAATATAACGAGGAAGCTGTCACAGCCGAATATGACTCCAAGTATAAGTGGCTACGAAACCCTGTAAATGCACTCCTGAAAGTGCAGACACTGTTAAACAAGTCCCCAAGTATTATCCAAAGGAAGGGTCGAGGTGCTGACTGGAGTGGACAAAGTTAAAAGTCACACAACACCAGGTTATAGTCCAACAGGTTTATTTGCAAGTACAAACTTTCGGAGTGTTGCTCCTTTAGCAAGACTAGAAATATGGAAGGATACGGAGCCAGCCAAACTCTGCTGCTGGGTAAAGGCATGACTTTCCTACCAGACAGCACAGTGCACCTAACCTAGACATCTCTAAAGACTATGGGCAATTTAGCATGGCCAATTTACCCAACTTGTCAAGACCAGGGACCATAGGAGTCATATTTGGCTTACCTGCGGGTGGGGTCAAACTGCTGAGATAATAGCATTCCTAGTGGTCCGTAGGTCACCTATGGAGGTCAAGGAGAGAAATCAATTGTAGGAGAAAGTGCCTTGGCATTATCCTTCTTGTATGGTCACCCAGACCATGGCCATACAAACTCACCCAGTGGAAGCTCCGGCAGGACTGCAAACACTAGACCCCCCAATCTGGTTATTTGGGTGCCTAGCAAATCCCAAAGAGGCAATAAATAAGTCTTCCCGGATAGCAGCCCAACAAACTGACCCATTGTTAAACACAGTAGCTCACACTGAAACTTGGGCAGACACAGTCTCTGAAAGTTATGATATTAAAGATGAAGTTCCTGACGAGGAAATAGGGAGACCACACCTCCACACCCCACCACAGATCTGCAAACGAGGAGCGGTCAAAGATCCAACAGGGTAATAGTGCTGCCCAGTCACCGTATGGAAATATTGCAGCTAACTCACAGGATTCTGACAACTGGGAATATTAGTCTCACAAAAGCTGTGGCCACATCAGCCAGCACTTTCACTGGCCACAGCTCAACAAGGATCTAGCAAGACTTTGCAGAACTTGCCAAGATAAAGGAAAACTGAACATGAGATAAATCCTGTACCACTGATAGATACTGTGTGGCCTTAGGGGAACCATTCAGCAAAGCTTCAGTGGATGATGCGGTACCCCTGCCCAAATGAAAAAAGGGACTACAAGTGCCCCCTAACTATCATGGACATGACTATCCATCTATTAGAGAACAATAACTGCCAGGAGAATGGAGAGGGAATTGACCAAGTTCTTCACCTGTACGATCTGCACAATAAGATCCAGCCGGATCAGGGTTAAAATTTCATATCCAAAATATTCCAGAAAGTCATGGATAACCTGGCCATGATGGATCTTCATCGTTTCACCCACTGTCACAGATGGTGCTAGAATGGTAACACCAAATCCAGAAAACCAGGAGGGCTGTGACAAAGCTGCTCCTTTAACAAGGCTGTGTAGTCCTTGGGGAATTTTTCCCCCCAAGAGAGATCGTAAATGACAGAGACTGAGGTGGAGGGTTTTAGGGACAGATTGATAACAGCTAACAGAAGGTTTTCAAGTTTAAAAAACCCACATTTGTCCCATGAAAGGGGTATGGCCGGTTCTCCCAGTACAACATTTCTCTGGTTTGGTTTGGTTTTAGCAGGTAGTGTGAAGGAAAGCTGCTGGACCCACAGAAGCAGGTCCAGGCTGGTACACACACTCTCTCTGCCTTCTCTCCTCTAAGAATGTGTGTTTGAATTTACCTTTTGTACCAAGGGGAATTTATGGGGATTGCTGCAAGTATTTGGAACAGCATCATTAAGGCAAGATAGTCTGGTGGGTTTTCAGATGAGATAAATTATTCGGTATTCTGTTGTTTGTGTTTCATTCAGTAATCTAAGTAAATTCTGTTTTGTTTTAAACTAAGTGGCTTGACCAGCTGATTCTCTGCTGGAATATCTGCATTATCCCTGCTTAAAACAACTTTCCTGAAATGTTTTGAGGGGGTCTGGTCTGGTCCATAACAGGGCACATTGCCACAAGAATCCCAATTACAGCTCCAACCATTACATCAACTGTTCTCCTTCAGGAAGGCGAATTGTATCAGTGACACCAATCTGATATTTCTCCAAACAAAACTAAATAAACATGAGACTGCACTCCACATACAAAAGTCTTTCCTTGTTGCCAGTTCTCAAAAACATTTTGAGACCTACATCCGAAATGGGTGGAGAGGGACCGTAGTGCACTCTAACCATAACCCATTAACTTTTATGGAAATGAAGACAACGCAGAATGATAGGTTATTCCATTGGGGTTTATTATTTCAGCTATGCCCGCTGAAACTTGCCCACATTGCTGGGAAATTAAATGCGCAGAGGAACCTCGATTTACTGAGAGACATGGGCAGGGAGTATTTCATTCGGTTAATCGAATGCCGGATAACAGCTTAGCCAAGCATCAGGACCTTGTAATCTTGCCAAATAATCTGATACGCAGATAATTGAATTTTGGATAATTGAGGTTCATCTGTAATCGCAGATGAACTTAAAGAGGTAGGTTAGAATTAAAAAGATAATATTGAGTGTGGGGAAAAGAAAGGACAACAGCATGGTTATCTTTGTCACCCCTTGCAATAAAACGAGAATGATTCTTATTTCATTCATTATATTGGGGGGGGGGGGGGGGAAAGAGAGGGGGGTGCAGAAATGCCATGACCATGGGTCAAAACCACAGACTACAGTGGCTATTTTTAACTTCTAATTCCAAGATGTGTGATTTTTTTTTAAATAGAGGCTGTCAGAGCTGCAGATATAAGTTAAGTGGCTGCCTGGAGTGGGACTCTCAGAATGTCATACCCAGAGATACAAAGGAAACTTGAAGCAACAGACCTTCTAAGGGGTGGATTGTGATCTAATAACTACAAAGATAACAACGAGATAATGACTCCCTATTCAACAGCCAGTCACCCCATGTGGATTATATTCCAAACTTCAGACATATTTTCAAACTCACATGAGTTCTAGAAGTCAGCTTGTCAGCAGCCAGACAACAAGGATCTAAAAAGACACTTTCATACCCTGAATGCTGGAATTCAACCACAATCAAATGAAATCAGAACTACAGAATATCAACCAACCTGCAAAACTCAGGATCATGAACCTGACCAACTCCACTGCAACAGCTATAACATGCAACACTCCACTCTCCATGAATGATTCTGAGATTGTTCTGTAGACCTGTATGTTTTTCTAATGTAGATGCTTTTGGACACGATGTGTTGCATTACTAACTCTTCTCACCTTTAATAATGAATAAACTCACTGCTAACACAAGAAAGCCAAATTAATTGGTTTCTTTCATAACATTAGATCATTGGAGTCTGGATCCTTTTGAATTCAAACAGAATGTGCTGGAAAACCTCAGCAGGTCTGGCAGCATCAGTGAAGAGAACGTTTCAGGTCCAGTGACCCTTTCTCAGACCCGAAACGTTAAAGCTGATTTCTCTGCACAAATGCTGCCAGACCTGCTGAGCTTTTCCAGTAACTTCTGTTTTTGTCTCTGACTTACAGCATCCATAGCTCTTTTGGTTTTTCTTTTCGAATTAACCTTGTTATGAACAGGGAGTGAAAGGGGGAACAATTTCATCTTTCATCACCCAGGACCTTACAGTTTGGAGCATCCCATCTGGAACCATAACGAGTTGGGGAAACATTGCAGACTCTGGTTGCAACGAGGGTTATAAAGAAATGCAATACAGACAGAAGTTCCAGAGCCAGATTAAGTGTTGAATGACAGGAAATACTCAATTGTAATCTGTTTCAAAGGACTGGAGTGGGAGGAATGGAATCCTTTCTGATCATTACCCAGTGAAGTTTCCTGGACAATGGACTTTTAAAGTAATGACAGGATATGGGCAAGAGACAGGGACATCAAAGCAAAATACTCCAGATTCTGGAAATCTGAATTAAATAACAGAAAATCCTGTAAAAATATTTAGCAGGACAGGCAGAAGTGATAAACAAAGCTAATGCTTCAGGCCAATAACCAGAAGGATGATAAAGAATCCTTCCAACATGTGCCAATGGTAGGAGGTTATAGATGTAATACAACCCAACCATCTCCCAAACTACTCCTGGAGTTTCAAATTCCAAAAGGGAAAAAAGTATTCAGTCACCTCTCAAATTTCAACTGCAATAGATGTGCAGCTATATTCAAAATGCATGTTACATATTTATTTAATATACAGAAATTTAAAAAGGAATTAATCTTTATATAATTATTTTGCACTTTCCAAAATGGTAATAATCAGAGTCAATATCTCTAAGAACATTTTTTATTAACCAATTACAAACTTTCCATAAAGAAAAACATGCCAACAGCTAAAATGTTACAAAATCTGACCAAAATGTCCGAACGGCATAAAAATTTACATCATAAAAGGCACAGTGCAGGTAAATGCATAGATGGGAATCCCTGTGTGCGCAATGTATAGTATTGCCACTTTCAATTCACATCACATAGCCTACAGAAGGCCTCCTAGAAATGAATTATTAGCGTGCATTTGCAAGTGCCACCTCTCCAAGCACCTCATCATGAAATATCCATTATTCATGTTTAGTTGAATTCTAACTAAAATAAGGAAGATGAAAGCGAGGATGGATGAAGGTCCATTTCTTGAGTAGAATTAGAAATGTACGAGACTCTCCTCGCCTACATCACACAGCATCAGGGCAGCATCCCCCAGACCCGTCACGCCCGACTGTTACAGTCCCTGATAGCCATCTTATTAGACGTCGTCATTAAAAGAGGGAGACCGCAATGTGCCATTATCTTGAACAATGGACCATCAGATGATCATAAAATCAAAACACTGAGGTGCCTGTTAATATAATGATCCAATTTCGAAAGGCCACATGACCTTCAGTTGATGACCTTCCCTCAAGGTAAAGATGGTTTTAGAGAGACACAATTAGAAATTGTTATCAACCCTATCACTGTGACTAAAGAAAACAAAGGCAAATATTTTGTTAAATACGCAAAAGGTGCAAAGTATACACTTCCAAAGCATTCTAGTGGATTTACTGCAATAATTATCATTCGAGTAAAAGGTTAAGCTAATAGACTCCTTCTGCATGATAATCAATGCTCATTTGGGAATTCAGGAGAAATTTCTTATGTACAGAGAGGCGTGAATGCAGAATTCAATGCCAGTTGGAAGCATTGGGAATAACATAGTAGATAGATGCAGTGGGAGCTTGATTAACACAGGAGGTCAGGAACAGATTATGCTGGTAAAGTGAGACGGAGTAGGGTGAGAGAGGGTTTCTGCTCATCATAAATATCGACACAGGACCATGGGCTGAATGGCCTTTTCCTGCATCATACTTTGTTTGTACAATAACCTTTGCTACCTTCCCACCCCCCCACCCCCCCCCCCGAGTAGTTTCCCCACCTTTCGCCGAAAGGTCAGGGCTACCAACAGATGAAACCTCAAAGCAGGTTCTTTTCAAACAGGATACAATCTTTTCGTCAGGTTGAGAGAAGGATACCAGGTTTCTAATCAAAAAGGATTCCGCAAGGATACATTCAACAGAGTAGGGAGGCCTCCACCCATTGCAGTGCGTATAAAGTGCATGAAAGGCCTTGGGCTTGTTCCTCACAACACCTTTTCAATAAGCCCTTTGATTCAAGAGCCACCACAGTCTGAAGTTCTGCAATAGATCAACGATCATTTGGTCTTGCTCCCTATAAACCAATACATGGAAAGTTTCCTTTGTTATTTACTGCAGATTTTGTCTGCATTCTCACAGCCACTTACACAGTGCTGCTGCATAATTCCTTTGCTTCAACCCAAAGCAGGAGTTCCTGGTAGTTAACACTGTTACAATGCCACAGGCTGCTGCATTGAATGAATCTATGTCTCACATCAGTCTGCAGCGAGGAGATTATTCATATCAAAGGTAGCAAGCAACGCCATAATCTTCACAATGTTAAACGGACATATCAGACCATGGCAGCCTCTCTCACAAAAGGAGATGCGGAAGAATTCTGTGCCCAAAGTACCCAGATCTTGCCAGAAGTCCTGCACCACCACTGCAGGAGCAACATGTACAAGAAAACTAAGTCTAAAAATGAACTGTCTAGGTTGCTGAGTAAACGACGACAGATGAAACGTTATCATCTTTTTGTTGAGAACTACCAGTCGAAACACCAAGTGATCAACTTGCTGCTGTAGAGCTCACCTTATACTTCCTCCATGATTAAAGACCGCAGGAACAATCAGAGAGGACTGAGGTGAGCAAAGTACAAGGGATGAGGTTAAAAAAAAAATCACATTAACTCATGTGATATGAACATGGGCCTTGCAAATACTTATGGATCATAGCTCCTCTGTCAATTCAGAATCACAATCTGATAGGATTAAAAAGTAACATTTCAACATATGATGAATGCCAAATTATTTTATTCTATTAATCGCCCCTCTGCTAAAACATAACTCATCTTGCTTGCAGGATTAACTTAGCAAAGCATTGCACAAGCTCCTCCAATCTTCTGGCAATGCTCAATTCAATTCTGTAACATTTCCCTCTCCCAGCATTCTAACCCCGTGACACAACAATAGAAGTCTTAGTAACATTCGCTATGCCTTTTGGAGATTCTTTACAAGCAAAAATCAATAAACTCTAATAACAAGCTCAACGCTTCTGCAAAGAACAGTTTATATTTTCCCCTGATTGCTCTAAAAGTAAACAGGTCACACTGTACAAAATTGTATATTGCCTACTTTAACTCCTAGTTTATAAGATACCTGATCATAACACAATGGGTCCCAGCAAAGTACTTGAAAGCTTAGGGATTTCACCAGGTAAAAAATAGGAACAGCAAACAGATAGTTTGCCACCATAAACCTAATCAGAGTCACAAAAACAAAGTGACAAAGCAGTGTTAAAGTACACACTAAAAATAATTTAAAATTAATTACACAACACAGCTTGGTTATCTTGGTATCCAAAAAATGGAGCAACAAAAGTTAAAATTCAGGCCCTAGTACAGGGTAAACAGGCTCTCAGCCGTTCCAGAGGTCAGTCAATGACAAATGCTGTCTTCCTGGAAATGTAGTAAATTACTTATGCACTATATCCCTCCTGAGTATGTTCTGATACAACAGTAAACAGAAGTGGCCCAGGAAGAGCTCCCTCTCATACACCACCCTGCTACTCCCATTCACCCCTGGACTCAAGGGCAGCCATGCAGTGCACTCATAAACCCATCCGACTGCCTGTGGACAAAGTCACACTTCAACTATTTTTCACAATTACTCATTTATCTTGTAAGATGTCAGCTTGCATACAATAACTTGCATTTATGTAGTGCCTTTAAAGTAACCTGAGAAATATTCATGGAAGGAGATAGGAGGACCTCTACGCCAAGGCTCCAAAGTACTGTTTGATGACGTGCCAATACGAATGTCACTGACTGCATTTTGCTCTGGACAGTACACATTGCAGTTAGACCAAGTTGGTCTCAATTCTATTTCATTTGTTAGGAATAAACCACATGTCAAATTCTGAGCAGTTGGAAGGGCATGGTCTGGTTTGTCATCATTAGGCAGCACTACATGTTGTTTGGTTACTCAGTCAGGACATTGCTCCCGGCTAACAGCAAAGCAGAACAAAAAGGGAGATGCTGTGGGGAGGAGTCTGAGCCAGTTCTTGACAAATCCCCTCAAAAACAGACTATCCAGATCCACAGACAACACAGCAGCAACTCAACAAACCCATGTCCTTTGTCCTTAATCTCAAATTTAGGCCAACTGCTCACAAACTTATTTTCCTGTTGGTTGCAAAGGTACTGAATTCTAAATTTCCACCATTACATAAATATGGTAGAATGACGCTCAAAAGGAGGAGCTCAGGGAAAAGAAAAGAGGTGCCATACTCAAATAGAGTAGAGTAATGTGTGCAGACACATGTACACTGTACATAAAAACAAACCTCAAACTGAAATGCACACCTTACATTGATTCACAGGATCAGTAAATCGTCCACATGTTCGAGTATAAAAGTATTGATTATTTCTTGAAAATATTTGGGATTTGGTCACATTATCTTTTAACGCCCGTGGGATTAAGGTATTTTCTGTTGGATATATCATCGACATCAAAAAGCTCCATTTTTGGAATCACGATTTGCACGTGATGGGATTTTACGCTGCAGTGCAGGGAACGATAAACTGAGAGATGGATATTAGACCAGAGCTACATGTTCCTGTGCAGTTCTCCACAACAGCACAAATCTTGACTTGAAAATCACTTACATAACTCATATGCAAGGTTAAGAAGTATTGTAAATGACACATTCAGTTTGCTGACATCTACAGGACAAATTTTTTGTTTCATAAATCTGCATATACAGTATTCAGTCAGGAATTACTGTAAACATGAGGTGATTCAACCTGTAATATCCAGAAGCCAGTTCAATCTAAGTTAAATATTACCTCAACACCTGAAAAGAGTTACTTGATTGTCCTCTGCCCTAGCTTATCCTAGTGGTACAATATCCAAATGTACATACATGACCTTTATCTTGACAATGGAAACTATTGCCAGAATAATACAGCGCTTCCCAACCTTGGATTATCTTCAGTCCAGTGAGCGGCATCTGCTCCATGTACTGACCATCGGACCCCTACAGCAATATTCACCAATCAGATTCTAACAAAGCAATTGGGAACACCAGCCACAAAATCACCCTCCCTCTAACTGTGCAGGAAAATGTATCACAATTTATCAAATTTCTTCCAGGCTCCAGTGGCTAAAGTATAGCAGCTTTTTAAGATTAAAGTATTTTAAATTGTATACTGAAGAGGTAACATATTGAGAAGTCACAATGTCGATAACACCAGCTATATACTCGAAGCAAAGCAACAGTTACTGGATGCATGCAATATACTCTTCTGCTGATTTGTTCTATGATGGTAAGGTAAGTAAACTAATGAACAAGCTCCTAACAACATCAAATTTCAATGGCCAGGAAACATTAGACCAACATAACCCTTAAACCTGAATACTGATGAGAAACCATCAACTGCCCTGTCTTCACAATGCTATGTCCATTGCTCTCTCTCATCACTATTTTTAAAAGAAACTCAAAATATATATATATTGCAAGCAGAACAGAGCAAGTAAAATGCTTCAATTTTAGGAGTGAATCCCATTAATGGTCGTTCAGTACCATTCCCATGGGAACCTGTAGATGGCGTACTAAGCAATATAGAGAGAAAAAAACATAATTTTATTATTGATGAATGCCTGTCATCATGGGCAAATAATGGTTCAATGAGCTGTTGGTTTTATAAAACTAAACGTTCCTCCAAATCAGAACATTTTCAAAGCTGTTTAGACTGGGGTCTAATTGCACAAAGATATCTTTTCCCCTCTCTTTCTTTAAACGAGAAAATTATTGAAGAAATTAACAGTTTTAAAAACATCAAAATATTCCTGAAGGCATCCCACTTCCATGCGACTCCATTAATGGAAGTCACCCAAGGGTTCCCAGAAAGGTATCACAGACTCTACTTGAAAAGCTGTATCTTGGCTCGGTTACTATTGGGATGGGAATTAAACAGAAGCTCGTCTTTATCATCAGAGTCATCAGCTCCACTGTCACTGTCATTCCAGTCAGGTTTGAGTGGGGTCAGCTCAGGAGCAACGATATCACCATCCTGTAAATAAATATGAAAACGGGGTCAGGAACATTGGCTTTTTGGAAAGAGAGAATAACTGGCAAATGTAAGTACTGGAGAAGCTCTGTGGGGGGAGGTCATACAAGAGGAGTTATTTGGCCAATTAAAGATCTCAATAGCCCCCAGGGATGGCTGGCTTGGTGTTCCTTTTTGTCTTATTTATTAGTTGGACATGGTCGTCACTGACTGGGCCAGGATTTATTGCCCATCCCTAGTTGCCGTTAAAGTGGTGGTGAGCTGCCTTTTTGAACCGCTGCTTTCTACCTGCTGTGGGTTGATCCACAAAGCTACTGGGGGGGGAAATTCCAGGATGCTGACCCAGTGATAATAAAGGGACGGCAATGTATTTCCAAGTCAGGATGGGGAATGGCTTGGAGGGAAAGAAGCAGGTGGTGGTGTTCCCATGTATCTGTTGCCCTTGTCCTTCAAAATGGTAGAAATAATGTGTTTGGAAGGTGCTGTCTAAAGAACCTTGATGAATTTCTGCATTGCAACTTGTAGATATGGTACACACTAATGCTACTGAGCATCAGTGATGGAGGGAATGGATGCTTGTGGATGTGGTGTCAATCAAGCGAGCTGTTTTGTCCTGGATTATGTTAAGCTTCTTGAGTGTTGTTGGAGCTGCACTCATCCAGGCAAGTGGGGAGTATTCCATCACAGTCCTAAGTTGTGCCTTGTAGTTGGTGGACAAGCTCCTGGTGGTTAGGAGTCAGGTGATGAATTAATCACCACAGGATTCCTATCTCCCTAACGGCATTGTGGATCTACCTGCAGTGGTTCAAGAAGGCAGCTCACCACCACCTTCTCACGAGCAGCTAGGGATGGGCAACGAATGGTAGTCCTTGAGTGAATTCTAAGTAAATGACAAGTACAAGTGACCATCATCCAATCAACTTCCCTCATCCCAGTCAATTTTCTAATGACCTCCCCCCTCTGACCAGGAGTACGTGATTCACCCAGTCTCACAGCAAGCCCTTCAAAAGCTCATGCACGTGGAGGTTGAGCAAAGCATGCGACAGATTTTTGGACCAGTGAGGATAATCCTGTCCTCTCTCAGTATCCACATGTTTGTACTTGCCAGTTGGGGTCACCGATAACAATCTGGGAGCACCAGCCCAGAAGGGAAGATGGGAATTCTTCTGCCCTCCTCCTGGGGCTCAGGATGACATCATCCACCGCAGCACCAACTGTAGCCCAGCATGGGACTTTCAAATCACTGAGTTACTGCCAAACCCCATGTTGCTCTGATTCACTGAGGCTACACAGAAAACTCCCCACCTGTCAAACTTCCTTTACTTTGACGTGAAGGTGGACATATCGAAATTAATCGGGAAAGCATGACAGCAGACACATGAGGACTCCAACTGTTCCATGCATCACTGGACTGAACCAGACTGCAAGAAAGATTTGCATTTATATAGCACTTTCCACAAACTTAGAATATCTCAAAGTTCCTTACAGCGAGTGAAGTAGTTTTGAAGTATAGTCACCGTGGCAATGCAAGTGTAGCAGCAAATCTCTGCACAGCATGTACCCACACACACAGCAACGTGATGATATCCAGGTTATCGGCTATTATTGATATTTATTCAGGAATGAATATTGATCAAGGCATGCGAGAGGAACTCCCTGTTCATCACCATGACACAGCCTCCGATCTGTGGTACCATCCTCATAAAAGGTGTGACAATGCTGCTCCTTTAACAAGGTTATGGTGTCCTTGACTATTTTTTTCCCCAGAGAGGTCATAAAAAGACACAGACTCTGAAAAGTTCAAGTTGGATGGGTTTTAAGGCCGGTTTGATTATAAATAACAGATACTGCCTCAGCCAAAAAGGCTGTCAAGGCTTTAAAGAATAAACCCTTGCACAATGAAAGGGGAGTGGCCAGTTCTCCCAGCTCAGCTTTTCTTTGGTTTGGTTTGGTTTTTGGAAGAGTCTGGCTGTGCACGGAAAGCAGACAGGCAGTGTTGAAGCAGCTGGACCTAAAGAAGCAGGTTCATGCTGGTCCCCTTTCTCTCTCTCTCCTGCAAGACCCTGTGCTTGACTTTACCTTTTGTGCCAAGGAGTGTTTATGGGGATTGTTGCAAATATTTGGAACAGCATCATTAAGTTGGTATAATCTGTTGGGTTTGCGGATAGGTTAAGTTATTTGGTATTCTGTTCTCTTTTGTTTGTTTTTCATTTGGTAATCTTGTAAATAAATTCTGTTTTGTTTAAAACGAAGTGGTTTTACCAGCTGCATCTCTCCTGGAATATGCACTGTATACCTGCTTAAAACAACAAGCAAAGTTAGGGTCCAGGTTACTTTCTTGAAATGTTTTGAGGGGGTCTGGCCTGATCCATAACAAAGGCATTATTGTATTGCCTTGTATTTTGCACTTACATTCTATTACATTTTGTAAACTGTTTCATAGTACATGACACATGTACAATGAATTATGCCTGCAAGTTCTCAAAAACATCAAGAGTATAAAAACCGTGGGTTTTTTTGAATAGTTGTATTAGTTTGGGAAATACTGACCAAGATTTAAAAATTCACTGCCTGCCTCCCAATATTTTTGACTTTATTCATGGACTATAGACGCCATTACCTGGGCCAATATTTACTGCTCATCCCCAGAGGGCAATTGCCAAGTAACACTGCTGTGGGTCTGGAGTCACATACAGGCCAGACCAGGCGAGGGTGACAGATTTCCTTCCCTCAGGGACATTAGTGAAACAGATGGATTTTTATGACAATTAAGTGGTTACACCATTTTTACTTGAACTTTTTATTAACTCAAATTTCACCATCTGCCCTGGTGGGATTCCAACCCCTGTCCCAGAATATTAATCTGGGCCTCTGATTATTAGCCTAGTGACATTATCACTCCAGACTTTGGATAACACCAAAACACCTGGCATTGGGTGAGCAAATGGACTATGAATCAATCACAAGGTGATCTTGTTTGACTTCTATAGTGAGATAATATTGTAATATTTCAGGATGGCAACATAAAGAATACAGAAGTGACAGTACAGTCTCGAGCTCCCTACCCTGGGTTTACTGAAGTTCTTGTTGATGCACCACTGTACAAAGTGCTTCTTGGCTGCTTCCACACTTGGCTGATCAGACTTCTTGCAGTACACTTGGATCAGCTGCTCAGTAAACCTCTCTGGCAGCAGCTGAGACACCTGGATGGGTACAGGAGGAAGAAAGTTCATTTTCACACCGAGTAACCACAAATGTAGTGACGCTGAAGTTCCTGGGATAATACAGTGAGCTTCAACATCACATCAGAGTCAGCTGAGGCTCTCTCAAGTTTTTGAACTGTGGCAGTGGGCAAGTTATCGCATCCCACCATCTAAACACATAGGAACATTCAATCACAGACCCTGTGGGACTGTGTGAGTGAACGTGTGTGTGACTGACAGCGCGAGTGAGAGCGTGCGAGAGTGAGCCCGCGCGAGAGTGGGTGAGGGAGGTATGTGCACATGCCCGCGAGTCTGTGCACGTGTGAGAGTGGTCCTGACAGGTATGGGTGAAGGAGGCTACAAAATATCTGGATTGGGGAGATGGAATGTCCAAGCAACATTGCGGGAAGGGTAAAGCAAGGTGGGGTGTTGGATAGAGGAGACTACAAGAGGGGGATAGTGAGTAAAGGAATGCTGTAAGAGTGGAGGAAGAGAAAGAGGGTCCAAGAGGGAATGGGGAACAGGTCCCCAATGGGAGAGGAGGGAAAGCTGCAATGAGATGGGGAGAGTGAGCAGATGTAGGTGGCAAGGACAGTTTTAAAGCCATCAACAAAGGTAAGGGAAGGTAACTGGAAGCCTGAACGTCTAGAAATTGCTAATGTTTAGAAAAATGAGAGGTGATCTCATTGAAACGTACAGAATTTGTAAAGGGCTTGACAGGATAAATGCTGAGAGGACATTTCCCCTCATGGAAGGGTCTAGGAGCAGAGGGCATAGTCTCAGGATAAAGAGGGATACTGATTTCAGACTGAGATGAGGAAGAATTTCTTCTCTCAGAGGATTGAGAATCTTTGGAACTCCTTGCCCCCAGACAGCGGTGGGGGCAGAGTCCTTGTGTACATTTAAGGCTGAAATAGATTCTTGATCAGTCGGGGAATCAATGGTTATGGGAAGGGCAGGAAAGCAGACCTGAGGAATGTTGAGATCAGCCATGGTCCTATTGAATGGTGAAGCAGCCTCGAGGGGTCAAATGGCCGCCTCCTGTTCCTGCTTCTGGTAACAAGTTCCACAGAGAGCTGGTAGAATCCTTAGCTTAAGGCTGCATATGGGGAAAAAATAAGTGGGTGCTATTGTAACAAACATCATAATCTGAGATCAAGGTCTGAGAGGTAGTAAAATGTAACTGCCTAATTAAAGTCTTCCAGTTTGTGCTTTTACGATTAGTCATGACTTACCCCACCTACAGGAGATGTATTTTAATTGATGGTATTTAGTGCAAAGAAGTGTGCACCAGTTAATTCAAGGAAAAAATCTTTTGTTGCTAATTTATGCTTGTTGCTGTGTGCCAGGTTCAATACTTGGTGCTTGTCTTGTGTATTGTGGCTTTACTGAAAAATGTGTTGCTGGAAAAGCGCAGCAGGTCAGGCCGCATCCAAGGAACAGGAGAATCGACGTTTCAGGCATAAGCCCTTCTTCACGTTTAGTGGACAATTGATAATTATTGAGTATATTCATAAATTCTTCTAGTTCTGCTTGAGAGAGAGTGCGAATACCTCATGTGTCAACACAAATACAGAAGGCACGATGTGAATGCGTCACCCAATGTAGGAGTTACTGCGACTGGAAAAGCAGAAATGTAGCCCTCAAGAAGTGAAAAAACAAACTGATTTCGACCCTCTAAAGAACTACCCAACACCTCAAAAGGCAGCGGCTGCTGTTGGGAAAACCAGGAGCAAGCTCTAGACAGCTTTCCCAGGCTGCCCACACAACTGCCTCACTCACACCAAGCCTTCAGTCAGTGCATAACTGGAGAGGGCTCACATTGTAAAACCAGAATCGATTTCCTCTCCAAGGATTGAGGTTACCTGGTCTTTCCGAATTTTGATTGCCTGGTTGGGGTTGTGCTTGCAATAGAAACGGATCTTGTTAATGGGGTTTTGTTTTGCCATCCCATAATCCATCTGAACAACCTAAATAAGGAGAAAGAGATGATGAAGTTCTAAAACTTTTTCATCAGGAACATTTCTGCCCCTATTGCATGTCACTTTGTTGGTAAACTGACTAACATCTAGAGAGAGTGTCTTCCATGAGCTTATATCATCCTAAAGTGCTTTATGCTTGATACATGTTTTAAAAAACATTTATCGTCATAATGTAGGAACCGTATTAGTTTACTTATGCGCAGCAAGCTCTCTCAAAACAGAGTTGTACAGCACAGAAACAGACTCTTCGGTCCAACTTGTCCTTGCCAATCAGATGTCCTAAATTAACCTAGTCCCATTTGTCAGCACTTGGCCCACGTCCCTCTAAACCCTTCCTATTCATGTTACCATCCAGATGCCTTTTAGATTTTATAATTGTACCAGCCTCTTCCTTGGCAGCTCATTCCATACCACCATTGTGTGTGAAAACATTGCCCTTCAGATCCCTTTTAAATCTTTCTCCTCTTACCCTAAACCTATACCCTCTAGTTTTGGACTCCCTTACCCTGGGATACACACCTAATTCACCCTATCCATGCCCCTCATGATTGTATAAACCTCTACAAGTCTTCCTCCGACAGCCCCAGCCTATTTGCCCTCTCCCCATAACTCAAACCCTCCAACCCTGGCAACACCAGTTTCTGAACTGTTTCAAGTTTCACAACATCTTTCCTATAGCAGGGAGACCAGTGTGTTGTGATCATGACTTGATAACCCTGTTTTAATAATGTTTGCTGAGGGACAAACATTGACTCCAGCAGTCTTGTGGCGTAAAACATCTGGGTTCAAGTCCCACCTAACCCAGCGCTGAATCATAACATGTTCTGCTATAATGCACATCTTGTTAATGCAAGTTCGCTGTAATGTGATTGACAAATTTGGGACACTGCTTCTAAAGCACAAACTTCTAAAATGCATGTTAGCTATAATGTATCTCATCGCCAATACCTTAGAAACAGCACTTAAAGCACGATTTTTCTATCATGCAGGTTTGTAACAGAATGCGACCTTCGCATTATAGAAGAACTACCTGTAATTGAAAATAATTAAATACTGATAAAGGACAACAGAAGATAGGAAAAGAGTAGCAACAGATTAATGTGATTGTTACATATAAAGAAGGCAATTGGTCAAGATCAGATAATTTAGTGGCGGGAAACACTGGAAACCACAGACAAATGTGTAATACAAAAACATCTAAAAATCCATTTGGAATTTTATCCTGAAGGCAGAATATCTGGCAGTGCAGCACAACATCTCTCCACTGGGATTGTGAGCATATATTTCATGCTCCAAGCTTCTGGAGTGGGATTTGAACCTGCAAAGGTTAGCAGAGCCAAACGGAAAGTTACTTCATCTCCCCAGCAAAAGACTGACACTTTGATTTGTTGAGAAGAGGTACCCTGTCTATCAGATGAACAAATGAGCAAACCAAGGGGAAACCCATGCCACGTTATTTCCAGATGAAGAGAGATTAGGAAAGAAACTAGATTAGACAGGGAGGATCAATCAATACATAAATAAGACATAACAAGCTCTAAATTTATACTAGGCTAAATCACAAAAGATAGCATTTTAAAACAACATTATCGATGTTTCAATTTATGGAGAAGCAAACTGCCCTGTTAGGGTTTAATTCACACTGAAGAACAGGCCTTCATGAGAACGTATGTATATAGGAACAGCAGGAGGCCATTCAGCCCCAAAACCTTGTTCTGCCAATGAATCATGGCCAATCTTCATCTTAACTATATGTACTTACTTTTGTTCAACAAGGATATTAAATGTTACAGAACCAAACAAAACCTCAGGCAACCTCAGTTTGGAAATTTTCACTTTGACCTCAACCTCCACAGACCCTTTGCTACCCTTTGTGTGAAAAAGTGCTTCCTGAGGTCATCTTCAAATGACCTGGTTCTAATGTTAAGGTCGTGTCACTTTAAAAACAATGAGGAAAGAATGATCTTACCTTGAATAACAAAACACAACTGGGAATTCTACAGAGGACCATGATGGGTTTCCTTATTGGGGCCCGAATCAGTGTGACATGTCACTGGCCAATTGAAAATCAAAACATATGAAGGGGAGATTGAAAGACCACCTCTAACCCATTTGAACAATCACACTTGTTTTTTTAAGTGCCAGTCAGCAAGAAAAGTAAATTGTTCCAGAATCCGTGCATTAACTCCTTGGCCAATATACTGGACAAAGCAAAGTTCTGGTTGCACGAGATTTCAGCAAAGAACAAGCACCCCACAATCAAGAAGAGGAGGAACAGGAAATTAAAGACAAATCAATTTAGGCTGGCAAAGAGGAAATCCAAAGTTGACTCGACAATTTCGAACACATAGCATCATCACAGGGCTCCACCATTACTGATGTCACCTCCTGAGCAAAGCAGCTCAGTGAAGATAAACTACAGCCAGTCTCAGAAGATGATCTTAGATTCCCTCTGTGGTGCCACGAGAAAACTCCAAGAACGCACGGTTACCATTAGTTCCACTATTAACTAGACTCATCTCCTCACATTGAAATGCAAGCACAACAGTTTACAAACTTACACTCTGGCCAAGAGGGAATATCAAATGAGAGTTTCTAGGTTGACCTCAGTAGATTATCAACTCCGTCAGCAGTAACACTCAGTGCATAAGGTTTGGCCCCGAGCACGAATCTAGCATATTCAAGTCCCACTCCACAGATTTGGGCACATAATCCAGGCAAGCACTACATTTCTGGATTAATTGCAGCACAAATTGGTCAGTGATTTACTACTCTTGATTCATCAACAACTCCGCCATTGTTGTACTGCGACTTTTATGTGCGAGTGTGAATCAGCGTGTGTCATATGCACGTGTGCGCGCACGTGTACATTCTTGCACACTGGAAGCGACAAATTAATATTGACATTTCACTGGTATTTTCAAGATGAAGTGGAACGCAGTCAGATTAATGGGTCAAGTTAGACAAGAGACCATTTAGTTCCAGTTGAGTTGGCAGGGTAAATACTGGCAGCTGCATCTCAAACAAACTAAACAGTCCCTCACCAAAGCTCATGTAGACAAACATTACTCAGTCGACAATCCCTCAGCCAAAGCTCATGTAGACAAACATTATTCAGCAGAGATCATGAGCCAGAAGAATAAGAGTTTAATTCTCCCGAGCTCACATGTAGAGGAACTTTAATCAATGTTTCAGTTGATGTCTGTAATACAATAAGCTCATTCAGTAACGCTCACGATTTGAACCTTTGACCTTTCATTCAAGGATGAGGAGAAGAAGCAACTCAACCTCAACAATCCAAATACTTACATTTACAATGAAATCTTCTGGAGCCAGTGTTACATGGAGAGGTGTTGATGGGATAGCTGCAGCGATCTGATTGTTCAGCTCATTGATTTCTTCCTAAAAGAATTAGAAGATTGCGACAGTTTGTCCTGAAGTTCTTTTTATGCAAAAATGAAGTTACTTTACAATACAATTTCCATCAAACCTCAAAAGACAAAAGCAAAACGGTCAAATTCATGTTAAAAATGTTCAACAAATGTTCACCCAAATAACTGAGCAACAACAACTCTTTCTATTCATATAGCACCTTGAACGCAGTAAACATCCAAGGGTATTTCAAAAAGTTATCAAATTAAGTGAAACGAAACCTCAAAAACAACTATTAGGATTAAGATGGATGACCAACAAAGAAAATTGTTCAAAGTAATATGCTCAAAGATGTTTCTTAAAGCAAGCAAGACAGCAAATTAGAGAATTACAAGGAAATTTCACTCTTTAGGTCTTAAGACAACTGAAAATATGGTGGCAAAGGGAGGATCCAAAGAAAATCAGTGATGCGGAACAGACCAGAATTGGTATAAGGTTTTGGCTCAGACAGAAATTCAAACAAGGAGTTGCTGAACCAGGAGCCAATGGGGCAAAAACAGGAGAGATGGGAGAATGGGACGTAGTGCAGGTTAGACCACACACATCTGAAAAAAGGAAGGAATAGAATTTCCTGTGTGATTTAATTTGGTTTGATTTATTATTGTCACATGTACCTAAGTAGAGTGAAAAGTTTTGTTTTACGTGCAGTACAGGCAGATCACAATACACAAGGATCACAGGGTGATAGAACAAAGATCTGACTGCAAAGAAGGTGAATAAAAAATAAGATCAACTTTAGATTTGAAATTTGAGAGGTCTATTCAAAAGTCTAATAACAGTGGAGAAGAAGCTGTTCTTCAACCTGTTGGTACGTGTGCTAAAGCTTTCGTACCTTCTGCCTGACAGAGAGGTTGGAAGAGATTATAAACAAGAAGGGAGGGGTCTTTGGTGATGTTGGCTGTCTTCCCGAGGCAACAGGAAGTGTAGATAGAATCAGTGGACGGAAGGTTGGCTTGTATGATGGACTGGGCTGTGTTCACAACTCTATGCAGTTTACTATGGGCCTGGGCAGAGCAGTTGCCATACCAAGCTATGAAGTATCTGGGTAGACTGCTTTCTATGGTGCATATGAGCTAGTGAAAGTCCTTATGTTTCCAAGAGAAGAATGGTGAACAGCAAGCAAAAGGACAGAGTTGCAGACTGAGCATAGGACAGACTTAGAGCACAGCACTGCAGATATGCTCGGGAGATAATGAGGAGTAAAGTTTAAGAGGTGTGAATGAAACTTTTAGCAACACTGGGAATGAAGCCAGAACTTTAGCTGCCAAAGATCCAAAATACATGGTCAGAACGTGCAGTTTCTGGGAACAATCAGCTGTTCTCAACAGTATTTCCTCCTTATTCCAGTTTTTATAAATGACTTGGATGAGGTGGTTATGGGTTAGTAAATTTACAGATGACACAAAATTTGGAGATGTCGTCGATAATATAGAGGGCTACTGCAGGCTGCAGTGCGACATAGACAGGATGCAGAGCTGGGCTGCGAAATGGCAGATAGAGTTCAAGCTGGATAAATGCAAAGTGATGCATTTTGGAAGGTCGAACTCGAATACTGAAATTAGGATTAAAGACAGGATTCTTGGCAGTATGGAGGAACAGAGGGATTTGGGTGTGCAAGTATATCGATCCCTCAAAGTTGCCACCCAAGTGGATAGAGTTGTTAAGAAAGCATATGGTGTTTTGGCTTTCATTAACAGGGGGATCGAGTTTAACAGCCACGAGGTTTTGCTGCAGCTCCACAAGTCCCTGGTGAGACCACACTTAGAATATTGTGTCCAGTTCAGAATGCCCTACTATAAGAAAGATACACAGGCTTTGGAGAGGGTGCAAAGAAGGTTTACCAGGATGCTGCCTGAACTGGAGGGCTTGCCTGATGAAGAATGGGTGAATATGCTCGGACTTTTCTTTATAGAGAGGAGGAGGAAGAGAGGAGACCTGATCGAGGTGTACAAAATAATGAGAGGAATAGATGGAGTCAATAGCCAGAGACTTTTTCCCCAGGGCAGGGTTGACTAGTACGAGAAGTCGTAGTTTGAAGATATTAGGAGGAAGGTAGAAAGGAGACGTCAGAGGTAGGTTCTTTACACAGACAGTTGTGAATGCATGGAATGTGTTACCAGCGGTGGAGGTGGAAGCAGAGTCATTGGGGACATTTAAGCGACTGCTGGACATGCACATGGATAGCAGTGAGTTGAGGGGTGCGTAGGTTAAGTTACTATATTTTATATTAGGATTAAATCTCAGCACAACATCATAGGCCAAAGGGCCTGTTCTGTGCTGTAGTTTTCTATGTTCTATGTTCTATTCAAACTTATTCTCAACTACTTTGTTTGCCCTGGTTTGCTGATTTTTTATTCAAAAGGCTATAACCTAAAGTAGGAGTTGGACTGCTATAACTGCAATACTAGGAAAGTTGTTTGCAACTTGAAAATCAAGTTTTACACATTTTTTTGAGCTGGAAGGAAGGAGACAAACTGAAAAGCACCAAGGATCTTTTGTGTCAAGGAAATTCTACCCGGCAACAAACCCTGATCAGTTGAGTGCTAATAACAAGGGGCCAGTGCCAAGAGTGTGAAAAATACCCAGATGCTACAGACATACAGCATCCCTCTCCTTCTCCATGTGAGCAAACGGACACAAACCTAAAAGAAAGAATTCATACAACATTCGCATTCATCTGATCACCCACTCAACTGAAGGATGACCATCAGCATACAGATAAAAGAATCTTTGCAAGAGCGCGGTGGCACAGTAGCTGGCACTGCTGCCTCGCAATGGCAGAGACCTGGGTTCAATTCCCACCTCAGGTGACTCTCTGTGTGGAGTTTGCATGTTCTCCCAGTGTCTGCGTGGGTTTCCTCCAGGTGCTCCAGTTTCCTAACATGGTCCAAATATGTGCAGGTTAGGTGAATTGGCCATGTTAGGTGGAGGGGTAAACATAAGGGTCTGGGAGGGTGCACTTCGGGGGGTCGGTGTGGACTTGTTGGGCCGAAGGGCCTGTTTCCACACTGTAAGTAATCTAATTACGGCAAGAATCAAAGTCAGAATTTTGTTTACCCTGTATATATTCCCTTTCCCAATAAAGTCATGACATCTGACAAGGGATCCAGATATCAGAGTGATGGTCATGCATTAAAGCTGGAGAAGCTCAAAAGAAAGCAGAAATTAGGCCAGTTTCCACCCGTGGGTAATTCATCAAGGTCTACTACAGGGGTAACTAGGTAGCAGAGATGAACAAACTTACTTGTCTCTGTACATTACATCACATATGGCACGCAGCTGGGAGAGTTAACACAGTAAAAATAATCTCCCAAAATGACTGGAGAATGTTGCTGAACAAAGCGACCTTGGAATGCATGTTCCTAACCCTGTGAAAGTAGTTTCGGTTCAACGGGGTAAGCAAAGGTGGCGTTTGGTTGGTTGCCTTGGTCAGGAGTTGGGATGTCACACTGTTCCTCTACAGGACATTGGTTAGGCCACTGTTGGAGTACTGCATTCAGTTCTGGCCTTCTTGCTAATAGGAAGGATGCTGGTGAAACTTGAAAGGGCTCAGAACAGATTTACAAGGATGCTGTCAGGGTTGGAGGAATTGAGCTGTAAGGAGAGGCTGAATAGGCTGGGGCTTTTCTCCTGGAATGTCAGACACTGAGGAGGGGGGTACCTTCCAGAAGTTTATAAAATCTGGAGGGGCATGGATAGATTGAATAGACAAGGCCTTTTCCCAGGGTAAGGAGTCCAAAACCAGTAGCATAGGTTTAAGGTATGAGGGGAAAGATTTAAAAGGGATCCAAAGGGCAACTTTTTCATGCAGAGGGTGATTTGAATGAACTGCTAGGGAAATGCAGGAGGCTTGTACAATTACAACATTTAAAAATACATCTGACCAGGTAAATGATTCGTAAGGGTTGAGAGGGAAATCGGCTAAGTGCTGTTTAGGATATCTAGTCGGCATGGGCAAGTTGGACTGAAGGGTCTGTTTCCATGCCACACATCTCTATGACTTCACTGGAAGATGCCAAGGTTAGTAAGTTTGTGGGTGACATCAAAATTGGTGGTCTAGTAGACCGTAGTTGCAGCTAAGATTACAAAGGGATATTGATCAATTGGGCCAATGGGCTAAGAAGTGGCTGATGGAGTTTAATTTGGATAATTGCGAGGTATTGCATTTTGGTAAGACGAGCAAAGGCAGGACTTATGCAGTTAATGATAAGGCCCTGGGTAGTGTTGTCAGCCAAAGAACTAAGGGTTCAGGGATATGGTTCTTTAAAATTTGCATCACTGGGTGGTTAAGATGGCATTTAGCATGCTTGCCCTCATTGCTCAGACCACTGAGTACAGGAGTTAGGACACCATTTGGAAATTGTACATAACTCTGATGAGGCCACTTCTGGAGTACTGTGTGCAGTTCTGGTCACCCTGCTATTGGGAGGATATTGTTGAATTGGAGAGGGCTGAGAAAAGATTTACCAGGATGTTGCCAGGACTGCAGGTTTTGAGTTTATAAGGAGAGGCAGGATACGCTGGGCCATCTTTCAATGGAGTATAGTGTGATTGAAGGGTCCTTTACAGAGGTTTATAAAATCATGAGGGGCAACAGATAAGGTGAATAGTAAGAGTCTTTTCCCAAGGATGGGGGACCAGGCCTAGGTTTAAAGATGAGAGGAGAAAGATTTAAAAGGAACCTGAGGGGCAACTTTTTCACACAAGGGTAGTCTGTATGTGGAATGAACTGCCAAAGGAAGTGATAGTTGCAGGTACAGATACAACGTTTAAAATACATTTGGATAGCTACATGAAAAGGAAAGGGATAGGGATAAGAGGGATATGGGCCAAACGCAGGCAATTGGGACTAGTTTAGTTTAGGAAACCTGGTCGGCATTGATGAGTTGAAACAAAGAGTCTATTTCCCTGCTTTAGGCTCTATGACCAACACAAGGAAGAATTAGTAGAAGTCAGCAACTAGCAAATTAAGTTAAACTAGAAGACTTTCCTTATACAGAAAGCAATGAGAATGTGCAATGTGTTGTCTGATGGAATGATTGAAGCTGAAAGCATTAATACAGGGTGCATTAATACGGTAGAGAGAGGAAAGGAAACAGGATTGGAGGCAGGGTGAGGGTTGACTGGGAGGAGATTCATGAGAATTACAAGAACTGGTTTAGACTAGTTGAGCAATTTGATCAATTTTTATGTTGACCATGCTACACTGTGCAAAATACCTACTGGTTGGATGGTCGTTTCAGCTTCAGGTTGAGTTTGACCAATCCATTTGTACAACTTCCGACAAAGGACGTTGTTCAGGATTTCCCGCGCAGGTTTCAGTTCGGGTCGAGATGAATTCAGGATCTGTTGGAAGATTTCATCTGCAAAAAGTAACAATCAAAATGTCAATCAACTCAGGACACTCTTGTCTCTTCTGCACCTGATAAAACAGTGATTATCAAAACAAAATGCTCCAAGACATAATTAATATCACATTTCAGCACAGGTCAGAGAAACATTAAGCCTTTGGAGAGGGTATTCTCAAATCTTTCCTTGTATCTAAAATCCCTCATTCCTGGCATCATTCGAGTAAACTTCCTTCGCACTCTCTCCAGGACTTTAACATCTTTCCTTAAATAAGGTGCCCAGAACTGAACACAATACTCCAACAAAAACAGAAATTACTGGAAAAACTCAGCAAGTCTGGCAGCATCTGTGGAGAGAAATCAGAGTTAACATTTCGGCTCAAGTGACCTCTCCTAAGTACTCCAAATGTGGTCTGACCAATGATTTGTAGAGGTATAGCGTTATTTCCTTGCTTCTATACTCCATGTCTTATTTTATAAACCCAAGGATCCTGTGAGCCTTCTTAACTACTATTTCAACTTGCTTGGCCACCGTCAGAGAATTACGCACTTGAACCCCAAGGTCCCTCTGCTCCTGTTCTCCCTTCAAAGCTCCCACCTCCTCAAGCACCATCGAGCCTGTAGTGTCTCTCCATGTTTCTTCTACCAAAATTCATTACCTCATTTCTCTGCATTGCAATTTATCAGCCAAGTTTCTGTTTATTTGACCAACTGGTCAGAGGAGAAAGGGAGGACTGCAAATGCTGGAGATCAGAGCTGAAAATGTGTTGCTGGAAAAGCGCAGCAGGTCAGGCAGCATCCAAGGAGCAGGAGAATCAACGTTTCTGGCATGAGCCATTCCTGAAGAAGGGCTCATGCCCGAAACCTCGATTCTCCTGTTCCTTGGATGCTGCCTGACCTGCTGCGCTTTTCCAGCAACACATTTTCAACTTGGTCAGCGGGACCATTATGCTCACAATTCACTAATCTCCCCGGCTGAGTATCAGCTACAAATTTAGAGATTTTGCCCTCAACATCCATTTCAAAATCATTTATACAGATTAGAAAAAAAGCAAGAGTCCCAACATCGATCCCCGGGGAACAACAATTTCAACTCTCTTCCAACCCGAGAAATGTCCACCTCTATCTACCCTGCAGCGAACTTTGAAGCCAAGCATCCATCAATCCTGAACGTTTCTAACTTGCTAACCACCGTTCCATGTGGCAAGGTATCGAATACTTTCTGGAAGTCCAAAAATACAACATCCATAGCACTACCCTCATCCACTGTCTGTGTCACCTCAAAGAATGTGGTTTAGTTTGTCAGACATGACCTGCCCTTGACAAAGGCCATGTTATCTTGCTCTAACTGTACACCTGGAGAAAAATAAGTTACATTATCCTGTTTTATGGCCTCTGTCAGATTTCCCTCTATCAATATCAAGCTGACAGGTCTGTACTTTCCTGGGTTAACCTTTGCCCCTTCTTTTGCAACTTTATAGACCTTTAGTTTGTTGACTTACTCTTGGGATATGGGCATCACTGACAGCCAGCGCTTACTGCCCAACCTTAGGATGGTGGAACTTGGATTTCCCATGGACCTGCTGTTCTTGTCCTTCTAGCTGGTAATGGTTACAGGTCTGCTGTTGGACGGGTCTTGGAGAGTTACTGGTCCCCTGGTACTACTCCTGTGTTTAGAGAGGCCTGGGAAATTTCTGTTAATAACCCCACTATTTTCTTCCTTACCTCTCTCAGCAGTCTAGGATGAATCCCATTGGAGCCAGTGATTTCTCTACCTGGAATGCTGCTAATCCCTGCTCAAATTTCTGATATTCTTACACTTCCAGTTAGTTACCCAGGAAAAGTTAGCCTGCCCCAGCCATATTCTACCCCACCAACCTCCCTCCCATTCCAGGTGCTTCCTGAACTTCAAACACTCAATACCTCCTTCCCCTATCCTAAGCCCCATTGGCAGCCACTTCACACACAGGCTCCACTGGTATCATACTGACACTCTACATTCCCACCACTACTCGCATTCTAATCCCTTAAACTACTGCTACCCAAACCTCACAATGACTTTATATACTCACCTTTCAACACAGCCCATTAAAACATCCGGCTTGGTTGCTGGGCACGTGTATTCCAGAACAACACCCTGGACTGCTGATGAAGGGGAGCTCGGTTTGGGCTCCCATAATAATCCATAATAATAGTGGGTGGTGGTGGTGGCAGTACAGGGGTGTTGGGGAGGAGTGGTGTTGGTTTCATCTGTGTTTTCCAACCGTGATCAGTAGCCCTCACAACATTCCAATCCATAGAGCTCACCTGTGAGTTTGGTGTAAGCCACCATGTCATCGATTGCTTCAGATATTTTATAAAGCTTCCCATCCGTGCCACTTATCTCGATGTATGGATCTGCAAGCACCAGTGCCTCAGTGATCCTGAAGGGTGAAATAGTTTCAAACGTCTGTCAGCAAGAGGAATCCAATAGCTCAGTGGGTCCATTCGCTGTGTCGGAAGGGAGCAGACTGTAGCCCAGGGTTAATCACTGGTCTGTACTGAGTTTGGATAGCTGATCAGACACAACCACAACTGTATCTTATTGGTCTCAGTATCCATAAGATGGGGTGAAACAGGAGCATTAAAGGAAAATATAAACCAGCTAGGGTTCCTAATCTTGACCAAGAGAATGTGACAGAAATTACATAAATGACAGAAAATGGTTGCAAGTGATTTGGATGAGAATTTAGGAGGCATGGTTAGTATGTTTGTGGGTGACACCAAAATTGTTGGTTATAGTGGACAATGAACAAGGTTATCTAAGATTACAAACACATCTTGATCAATTGGGTCAAATGGGCTGAGGAACGGCAGATGGAGTTTAATTTGGATAAATGCAAGGTACTGCATTTTGGTAAAACAAACAAGGGCAGGATTGGAACACTTAATGTTAGGGCCCTGGGTAGTGTTGTGAAACAGAAAGACCTAGGGATTCAGGTGCATAATTCTTTGAAATTTGCATCACAGGTAGACAGGCTAGTTAAGAAAGCAGTTAGCACACTTTGCCTTCATTGCTCAGACTATCAAGTATAGGAATTGGGTCTTCATGTTGAGGTTATACAGGACATTGGTGAGGTATCTACTGGAGTACTGTGTGCCATTCTGATCATTATCGGGAGAATATTATTTAAACTGGAGAGGGTTCAGAAATGATTTATCAGCGTGTTGCTGGGAATGGAGGATTTGAGTTAGGAGGAGAGGCTTGATAGGCTGGGACTTTTCTCACTGGAGCAAAGGAAGTTGAGGGGTGACCTTATAGAAGTGTATAAAATCATGAGGGGCATAGATAGGTGAATAGTAAAGATCTTTTCCCTAGGATGAAGGGCTTCAAAACAACAGACATATTTTTAAGGTGAGAGGGAAAAGATTTAAAAAGGACACAAGGGACAACTTTTTTTTAAAAACAGAGAGGGTGGTTCATGTGTAGAATGAACTGCCAAAGGAAGTGGTAGACACAGGCACAACTAACATTTAAAAAACATGGATAGGCAGAGTTTGGAGGGATATGGGCCAAACGCAGGCTGGTGGGACTAGTTAGTTTGGGAACAAGGTGGGAACAATTTGGTGTGGACTGGTTGAACTGAAGAGTCTGTTTCCAAGCTGTATGGCTCTAGGAAATGTGAAAACATTGCCCTTAGCGAAGGGTACACAGGCTTGACTTAGAGGTTGTCTGGGAAGTGCTGATCAACTGCCAACTCTCACCAACATGCATTCACACTCAGGGTTTGAAGTGCCAGAGGACTACTGAAAGCATGGACTCATACCTTAGCAGGAGTCCCTTCAGGAGGAAAGAAAAACCTTAAGCCAGAATGAAAGGGATAAAACTGAAGCGATGTCCCAGAGAGAGACAGCTTCAGTGTAGCTATACTCACATGCTCTCAATAATATTGCACACTCTGTGCTGATAGGCTCTGCGATGCAGGGTGTTACGTGTGTGAAACATGTTATACATGTCTCCAACTTCCTGCAAGGGAAAACATAAAACTGGAATAAACTCTAGTTCATTAGAGTACAATAAAGTCCTTGGACAGATATCCTGGAGCAGAATTTGACATTGGGTAATTCAGCCAAAAATGTCAGTGGGTACTTAATTGTACCAGATTGAACTTTATTTACAGATGAAGACAAATACAGAGAAGGGAGCCATTCATCTACTGATTGTAAGGAGGGCTGGCAGTGGCATAGTGGCAATGTTCTGGATTACAAACCCAGTGACCCCAGGTCAATGCTCTGGGCACATGTTTTCAAATCCCACATAGCAGATTGTGAAATTTGAACTCAATTTTAAAAATCTGGAATTTAAAGCTAAATGCTTGAAACTTGATAAAAGCTTATGGAGTTCACTCATGTCCCTTTGGGTCATACCCTGGTCTGGCTGACATGGGACTTCATAATCTGGTTGAATTTTAAATGCCCTCCTGGCATGACACAAAGTTCAAGGAGCAAAAGGATGGTAAACAAGTGCTGGCCCAGCCAACGACACCCACATTCTCTTCGAATAAAAAAAACTGCAACTATCACAAATTCTAATTGCTTCTGTGATGAATGGAGGGTTTTCATGTTCAGTAAGCTATCTCATCGCCCTTTGAATATGTTGATTGATAAGAACCTCATCCCCATTGGTCCTTACTCGCTCAACTTTACTCACACTCCTTATCTTACTCCATTCAATCAAAGGTTTTGGGACTTATCTTTTCCATACCATTCAAAGTGAAATACACTTCATAAAAAATCTCAATTTTTTTCCCCCACACTATTACATGCCGGAACTGGGTTTACATAAACAGCAACTCCACCTGGTGCAAGGTGCACAGTGAAAACAGACAAGAAATTTAACTCTTTTAAAGAAACTATACAGAGACAAAGTACCCTCAGGCAAAAAGTGACATCATGCAACGATCTGAAAATATTAGGTCAAGTGACTATAAGTTTGGCTTTAAAAGATAGCAGCTTTTGAGAAGCATCTTAAAAAGAGAAAAGAGGCGGAGAGATTTAGGGAAGAAGTTTAAAAATTTCGGAACTAGGTGGCTGAAAACATGGGCACCAATGTTGGAACAATGAAAACAGGGCATTGCAATCGAGGCCAGAATTGAACCTTCGCTACTGATTAACTTAATTACAGAAATCAAAGCCATTTAACCCATAGTTTTTCAATCCAATTGAATGTGTGGATCTGGAGGCTGGAGAAGGCTAAAGGAATAGGGAGGGGCCACCCAATGGAGAGATCGGAAAACAAAAATGAGAACTTTAAAGTTAATTTGTTGCTGAATCAGAAGCCAGGGTAGGTTAACGAGTTTGATAATAGTGGGTGAAGCAAGCAGGATGTTAACAGTCAGAATTCCCAGGAACTAAAGAAAGCGGTTTAAAAATTGGCAAAATATACTTATCAAGTTTCAACATTTGATAACACAAAATTAAAAATGAAGCATTTTCAGACTTGCAATCATAAGATTCTCTTGTTGTCATTAGTGTACATCATGTCATACATTACAAAGTTGAGCTGCCAACCACTCCAAAAGGTTCTAAAACCATTCCCTCGAGGCACCCACACCCACTATAAATAAAATGGGGCAGATTAATCTAAAATCTCATATTGGGATTCACATGGTTCATATTCTAGTCTGTGGCATCAGTTCTCTATAATTATTTGTACATCAACCTTTTCCTAATCGGTTCTCTAAATAACACTCTGCCATTCTGTTTTCTCGACCAAGTGGACAATTTCACACTGATCGACATTAGATTGCACCTGCCATATATTTGGCAACTCACTCAACTTGTCTAAATCGCCCTAAAGCCTCTTTACATCCTTCCTACCACTCTCACTCCCAGCTAGCTTTGTTGTCAACAAACCTGGTATTGAGAAGGATGAGATGTGATTCCCTCATCAAAATATGTGAATAGATACGGGCTCAAGCATCAATCCCTGCATTACCCTATTTTCACCACCTTCCGCTCATGGTATCAATCCTTTATCGCTGTCTGCACAAATACATTCACACCCTCAACTAGATCACAGAATCCTGATGGATTCAACCCAACCTAGAAGGCCAAGGAAGTAGACATATGGGAGCACCATCGCCTCCAAGTCATTATGACTTAGACATATACAATCTAGCCAACAGCATTGAGGGAGTACCTTCAACACATGACTGCAGTGGTTCAAGGGAGGATATCACCATCTTTTTTTAAAGACATCTACAGCCCATCCTGGAAGCTGTACTCACATCAACAGAGAGAACATGAATAAAATATATGCTTTTTAGGTTGTACATCACTAATTCTGGCCCACAACTCCTTGGGCTACGAGTTTCTATGATGGGCCTTGTCTTCCAAAAGGTTCTAAGAACAGGTTTAATGAAAAGGGAAAACAAGCGAGTGAGTGTAGCTGTCATATTTATGTAGAAAATTAGAGAAGTAAGCCATTCAGCCTAATCTGCTATCGATCATGATCATGGCTGATCCTCTATTGCAATGCCATACTCTTCCTCTTTCCCCATTCCTCCCTGAGGATCTAAAATCTGGATTTAGGCTGTTGTCAGGAGCAACCATTTAATGCATGCCTTTAACTACAAAATGGCTTCTTAATGCAAGTAACATAAAATAACATAACAAAATGGCTTCTCAGAGCAAATTAACCATTTTGTTTATAATGGCATCTAACTCTGCTGAAAACTGCATTCCTGAACTAATTGAAAGAGATTAGCAAACAATGCTCTGTTCATAGTATGAATTAACAAAGTAAGATATGACATTATTAAAGTATCCTAAATTGACCTTGGAAACCAGGTGTCCCCAGAGATAAAGATGCGCGAGACAAGTCTGTTCCAAGGAAATATCATTGGCTTAATTTTATGTCTATTTGTCATTTTATTGGATTAATTTTGCAATTAAGGCTGCTCTATTTGTTAAGAGACCTATAAAAGTTGCCTGTGTTTTAAGCTAAGGCGCACAGCTTTTCCAGAGTACATAGAGGTGCTTAACCCCTGTGTTGCTGGATAACCTATGCCTGGCGTCATAATAAATCATTAAATCTTGCTGAATCAGACCAAGCTACTAGTGCTTATTTGACAGATCGCGGAACCGAGGGGACCCTCCTGTTGGGCCTAGATCTTCATCCCAAAACCTCTAATTTCTAGAGATCTATGTATTTCTTTCTTAAAAGTATTGGTGACTCTACCTTCATAGTCTTTAATGGGTAAGAATTTCACAGGTTCACCACCCTCAGTGAAGAAATTTCTCCTTGTCTCAGTTTGAAATGGCCTATAACATAACCAGATTATGATTCCTTATTTCAGAGCCCCTGGTCAGGGAAACATCATTGCTGCATCCAGTCTATTCATCCTTGTCACAATTTTACATGTTTCAAAGTCTCATCCTTCTCAATGTCAGGAAACACATGACCAGTCCATTCAATCTCTCCTTCAACAAACCTGCTATCCCAGGCATCATTTCGATGAACCTTTGTTGCACTCCTTCTATGGCAAGTATACGTTCTCTTAGGTAAAGAGACCAAGAACGTCCTCAGTACTCCAAGTCACCAAGACCCTCTACAGCTGCATAAAATCTCCTTGTTCCTGTACTCAAACCCTCTTTCAATGAAGGCAAACTTACCATTTTCCATCCTAACTTGTTGATGTACCTGCACTGCTAGTTTTCAATGAACAATGCACAAAAGATACCCAGGTCCCTTTGTACATCGACAGTTTCAATTTATCTCTCATCATTTAAATAAATTATATCCTGTCATTCTGTTTTTGCACTGAAGTGAGCATGTTATGATTTATTGGCAAGAATATTGTCTAAACCACCCCAAAATCTCTTCACATCCTCTTCATCACTTCCACTCTGACCTAGTTGTGTGTCATCAGCAGATTTAAAAACATTACATTTAACTCCCTCATCCAAATACATGAATAGCTGGGGCCCAAGTACTGATCCCTGCCGTATTCCACTTGTCAGTGCATTTATTCTCAAAATTACCCATTTATTCCTGCTCTGTTTCCTGCCTACTGACCAATTCTTAATCCATGCTAGTATATTGTCCCTAATTCCACATGTCTCTTATTTTAACCTCATACTGTTAAAGGTTTTCTAAAAATCCAAATACATTACATACACTGGTTCTCCATAATCTATTCTATTAGTTACATCCTCAGAAACCTTCAGAAGTTTTGTCAAACATGATTTCCCATGTGTAAATCCATGCTGACTTTGTTAATTTTTATTTGTCATCCTGTTAGTTATCCAGCATTTTTCCTATTAATGTTAGACTAACTAGTTTTCTCCCTCTCTATTTTTTTGAACAATGGTATTATTTTTGACCTCCTCCAAGCTATCAGGACAGAGAAGGACTGCTCTTTCACTAGAGAGCAAGACTGTTGTTGGTTTAACCTGAGGGTCACCTTGCCTCAGGTGAGGGGAGTGGTAAGGAGAGTCCTTCATGGTAACCTCAGGCAGTGTGGGGATTGAACCCACTGTTGATGTCACTCTGCATTGCAAACCAGCCTTCCAGCCAACTAGCCAATCCCTGAGTTAACTAATGTTTATCTGGTTTAGCCAAAAAAAAGAGTCAGCTGGTGATTTCAAAACAAAATCTCTATTTCATCATAAAATATGCTTTACCTTATCTCGAGTGCAAATATGCTTCATTTTGCGAATTTGACAAACTCTAGCAAACTTGAGGAAACGTGCAAAGTCGAAATTGTTCCGAATTCCTAGATGATGACAGTCCCTTCAGAAACAAATACATACAATTAGAAAAAAATATTACTAAATAGGTAGAATTCAAATATACTTACAACACTTCACTTTGGAAATAAGGACTTACAGCTTGCAGCTGTATTGAACCTTCGTTCCGTCACACTGGGAATATAATGTACACTTCTGGTCTCTACACTACCAGAAGGACGTGGAGGACTTGGGAGAGAGCACAGAAAAGGTTTACCAGGATGCTGCCTAGCTCAGAGGGTTTTAGCTATGAAGAGAGATTGGACAAACTTGGTTTATTTTTACTTGAACATCAGAAGCTGAGGGACGACCTGATAGAAGTTTGCAAAACTATGAGAGTCATGGATAGAACGGATGGTCAAAGTACCGTTACCCCAAGAGTAGAAACATCAGTCAAAAGGGGTACAGGTTTAAGGTAAAAGGGGGAAAGTTTAAAAGGAGGTGTGAGAGGCAAGTTGTTTTTTTTTAAATAGAGGATGTTAAGTACCTAGAATGAGCTGCCAGAGGTGGTGGTAGGAGCAGATACCATAGCAATGTTTAAGAGATATATTGTCAGAATAGGCAGAAGAGAGAGGGATATGGGCTGTGTAAAGACAAAAAGATTTTAGTTCAGAAAGGTGTCATGAGTCAATGCAAGTTTGGTGGGCCAAAGGACCTGTTGCTGTGTTGTACTGTTCTTTATTCTTTGTACTTAAACTTTAGGCTTAAGAAGAAACTATTCATTTTATACATAAAAAATTTGAAGCAATCTCGTTCAAAACCAAGGTTTACAAAATACCCTGTTAAATAAAAATCATTCCCAACACTTCTGTGACACTGAAATGTGTATGAAAAGAGTTCACCTTTCGGCTAAAACAGGTTTTAAAAAATTCAAGGATATCACACATTGGACAGTAACTAAATTGTATGTGGAACAGACTTGCACCTACAATCCACTGAATTAGTTCTTTTGAGGACCACTACCAGGTAAAAAAACGAGCATGCACTTGCTGAAACAGGGTCATGACCAGCAGATGTCAACAGTCCTGTCTGCAAACACAGTCAGCCATTTTGGCATTTGGACAAGGAGAAGGATCAGCTCAGCTTTGCCCTTTGTTCACTCTAATTGGTTAGAGGACCAGCGCTCACCATTAGTCCTCCAGCCCAGCTCTCTTCAATCACCCAGGCCACATCAAGAAGAGAGAGGCAAGGGTGGAGTTTATAAGTGCAGCTTCTGATAAGAATCTGAAACCGAACATCCTCCATTTTCAAACCAAAATGGATTGCCAACTCTCAAGGAAGTTGTCCACTACATTTTCGAGATTAACAAGAGACAGGCAATAAATACTGGCCCAGACAGTGGCACCCACATCACATACTGAATAAAAGTAAACTCAATCTGGGAGTGGTGGGTGAGGTTTTGCTGACATTTTGCCAGATGCTGGGGAGATGAAGCTCAGCTTCATTAGCTGTCTCCTACATACCCTCAGCCTACTGTGCCCTCATCACCCTGCCTCATGACATCAGGTCACATGTAGATACCGACCCCTCCAGCAGCTTAGTGACTGGATGAGCTTCATCTGCAAGCGTGGCAGCCATTTTGGCACAATGGGTAATTACTTAATATAAGGCACTGCTGGGAATTCATAAACGAAAATCAGTTTGATTGCTATAAAGGTGCGACTGTACAAACAGTTTGACCAGCTAAAAGTTCACAACTTCATGATAACACATTCTCAATATTTAAATAATTAATAATATTGAATGATACAATGCTTTTTGGACAACACAAAGGGGGAAAAAACAGCACAGGGTTAGTGGCCACATTTGCAAAGTATGAAAGCATTAGATGACGAACAGAACAGACAATTAGATAAGAATTTAACAATCTAATGGCTGGACATTTACATGTCTTCATCATCTTCAAACAATACTACTTACGGTGGTATTTTTGACAGAAGATATCCTACATCCCTACTCAAGAAATTTAAGGTACAATTTAATGCTTTAGATCATCATGTTTCAAAATTTTTAAAAAATATTCTGAGATTTCTGAATTGTACATTAGAAGTGAAACTTTGTTCAGCATTTTTTAAAAAAGCTTTAAGCATAATAAATTACCTGACCACGAAGTGAATTTCAGATTAATTTATTTTAGTAAGGAGTTATAAAATTGTCTCATAAAGTCTACTGTATGCAAAAGGAAGAATCACCTCACCATATACTCCATAAAATTGTAAATAAACTGCCATTAGAGGGATGTGAAATGGTTTAGAAATGGTTTAAATCTATTAATATTCCATCTGCTTGATTCTTCAATTCAGGAATTGCCATTTAGGTTGTGGAGAATTTAAACTTCTAATTTTGTAATTATATAAAGATGAGAGCAAGTCATTAGCCAGGGAAAATTTTGAGCATTTAAAGGAGCGCAAAGAAAGATGTTAATCTGGAAGGGATGATCAAAGTTTGAACGTGCCTACTTTGGAACTGGCTTCATAAAGCAAGGACAGTACACAAAGAGAAGACAGGAGCATTTTGAACTTGACATTAATAGGCAGAGACCCGCACTCAGAAGATCACCATGACTGAATAAAAACAAAATATTGCTGGAGATTTGAAATTTTAAAAAACACAGCTAGAGAAACTCAGTTGGTCTGGCAACATCTGTGAAAAGAGAATCCGAATTCATGTTCTGAATCCAATAGCACTCTTCATCTGCTCCAGGTGGAATGCATCTGAAGTTACTGAAAGAATAATTCTGGTCTCCCTGCTTTAGGAAAAATGTTGCCAAACTTGAGAGGGTGCAGAGAAGATTTACAGGGATGTTGCCGGTGTTGGAGGGTTTCAGCTACAGGGAAGAGGTTGAAAAAGTGGGACTATTTTCCCCTGGAGGAGCGGAGTCTGAGGTTTATAGAATCATGAGGGAAATGTTCTCTTTCCTAGGGTAGAGGAGTGCAAAACGAGAAGGTATAGGTTTAAGGTGAGAAGGAAAAGGACCCGAGGAGTAACTTTTCCAGAGAATGAGCTGCCGGGAAAGTGGTGAAGGTGGTTACAATTACAACCTGTAAAAAGGCATCTGGATGGGTGAATGAATAGAAAGGGTTTAAGAGGGATATGGGCCAAATGCTGGCAAATGGGACTAGGTTAAATTGGGATGTCTGGTCAGCATGGATGAGTAGAACCAAAGGGTTTGTTTCTGTGCTGTATGACTGTATAAGTGCAAAAATGTGAGAGAACAAAACAGTGAGGATTGGTCATCACAATTCAAACTGCATTAACGCCAGGTGACTGGTGATCTCCTAAACAAAGACGATTATTTGTGAAAGAGAAGAGTGATAAACGCTAGCTGGCCCTAACATCAGCAGTGGGAAAACTACAGGCTCAAAATAAACTTTTTTAAAATCAGGAAAGATGGATGGATTTATTAAAGTAGGATCATGTCTGACTCACTTGATTGACCCCTTTGATGTTTGTGGGGTTTGTGGTGATGTCATTTCCTGTTCGTTTTCTGAGGAAATCAAACAGGAAATGACATCCCACAAACCCCAGGAACCCCATCCAGGAGAAAGATACAAATAGAAAGCAGGAGACAACAGCTTCGCTTCACCTGGTGGTCACCACTGATGATGTTACCTAGCCAGGTAATGAAACGTCTGGATATCAAACCTACAGCTCAGCGAGCAAACCTACACCCTAAACCTCAACCTGAGCTACAAACCTTCACAAACCTTGCGAATAAAGACTGACTTAATTTCTGCTATTATACCTACAGGACAAAAATCATGAGGGAAAGTTTTGCCACAGACATCCAAAGACCTGGTTAGACTTCATCTGTAGCACAGCATAGAGTTCTGAGATCTGCCAACATCTACACACTTACAACTACCCACTTTTCACGTGAGGCTCCAGTGGATAACCAATTCCTGTGGTAACTGCACACCAGTAGGAACCAACAATTTCAGGAGGAGGAGGAATAAAATGAGAAGAAAAAGCTGTTAACAATGAAACCTGTTGTTTAAACAGAGCATTAGCAACAAATCTGCCTCACTCATATTCAGTCAACTTTGCGTCTTCTGTAAAACCACATGGATTAAGTGAATATTCACCATCAACTGATCAGGGAGATTGAGAGATTAGGTTTACCTGGCAAAGTAATCCCACTTATCAACATCAATCCCATTTCTCTTGTTGGCAACAATTTCATACAGAAAGCCCTTCTCCCTGGGCCGGCCTTTGTATGGCCACTGAAAAGACAAGAACACCACAATTAGATTCACAAAAAAGGCACCTCAGAGGAGACAGAAGATTGAGAATCAGTTATTTCAGAAGGGATCTGAGAACCAACAACAATCATTGAGAGACTGGAGTCACCTGTAGCCCAGACTGGGAAGGACATTGGATTTCATCCTAAAGAGGACAGTAGAGAAACAATTGTCGAATTTCTATTTTCAGTTTTTTTCTAATTTTTTTTAAAGTTTTTTTTCTAAATTGAACGAAATTCACTTTCAGCATGACATGGTGGGATTTGTCCTCTCATTCTCTGAATTATTGACACAATAACAAGAATTACACAACCAAACCTTCTCATTCTAATCACCAATCAGCTAACACACTCCACAAGACCAGAAGATGCAGGAGCAGAAGTAGTCCAATCAGTTTATTGTTTTTTACGCTACCATTCAATAAGATCATGGCTGATCTGATAACCCTCAACTCTATTTACTTGTTTTAACCCCATAATCCTTGATTTCCCTCACTGATTAAAAGCTTTGTCTAACTCAACCTTGAATATACTTAATTACTCCACTTCTACTGCACTCTATGGGAAAGATTTTAAGAGATTTACCACCCTCAGAAAAAGATTCTTCCACATCTCAGTCTTAAATGGGTAATCCTTTACTCGGAGATCATGCTCTCTGGTCCTAGACTATCCTGGGCGGCACAGTGGTTAGCACTGCTGCCTCACAGCACCAGGGTCCCAGGTTCAAATCCAGCCTCTGGCGACTGTCTACATGTAGTTTGCACATTGTCCTAGTGTCTGTGTGGGTTTTCTCCGGGTGCTCCGGTTTCCTCCCACTGTCCAAAGGTGTACAAGTCAGGTGAATTGGCTGTGCTAGATTGCCTGTAGTGTTAGGTGCATTAGTCAGAGGGAAATTGGTGGGTTGCTCTTTGGAGGGTCAGTGTGGACTGGTAGGGCCAAAGGGCCTGTTTCCATACTGTAGGGAATCTAATCTTAAAAATCCTATAGGAGGAAGCAACATTTCCACGTCTAGTTGCCCATCTTGTTAAACCTCCTGAAAATCTTATGTTTCAACAAGATCTCCACACCAGTTGAGACCAAGCCCAACCTACTCCATTTCTCCTCAGAAGAAAATCCCTCCATACCTGGAATCAACATTGTGAACCTTCTCTGTGTTGTCTCCGAAGCCTGTATTTTTCCTTAAATAATTTTTTGCAAGACTTCCTTTTTTTTTAAAATACGCCATTCTCTTTGAAATAAAGGCCAACATTCCATTTGCCTTCCTTATCATCTTGGATGCTTTTTTTGGAGTCAGGCACTAAGATCCCCAAATCCCTCTGCACTGCAGCCTTCTGCAATCTTTCCTCCATTTAAATAATATTCAACTGTTCTATTCTTTCTGCCAATATGCATAACCTTACATTTTCAGCATGAAACTGGAATTTAGCCAATAGCATCCCAATTTTACATAGTTCAATTCTATGAACTGTCTTCCAGGCTTTTTTATCTCGATTTTAAATTAGGTCAGAAGTCACACAACACCAGGTTTATCTGAAATCACAAACTTTCAGAGCTCTGCTCCTTCATCAGGTGACCTTACGAAGGAGCAGCGCTCCAAAAGCTTGTGATTTCAAATAAACCTGTTGGACGATAACTTGGTGTCATGTGACTTCTGACCTTGTCCATCCCAGTCCAACACTGGCACCTCCAAATCATTTTTTAAATAAAGTTGCTTGCACCATTATTGGGCATAAAAGAACATACACCATATTCCAATTTATAACTTTAAAACCTGTTACTTCAGAGAGACCATCCCTCCTCCCTTTCCTTTGGTTCAATGGGGTCACTTACCACTGAGGACTTTGTACTGCAACCCTCTCCATTGCTCCTCGTTTCCACTGTTGGGCCTCTGATCTGTTCTTTTATAAATACAAGGTCATTGGGTAATATCAGCCCATGATTTATCAGAAGAGTTTCCAAGCCATTCGATTTGATCAAGTGCTCAAACATGGACAACGAAGCATCCTCGTGCTAGTTTCAAGGAGAAAATTTGGTTCAGCATGCTATGCAGGTGAATAACAGATGAAAATCAAACACACCCCAAAATCAGAGCACAGATATTTACACTCAAGCCTCCCAATCCCAGAGGCAATGCCTTGTGAATTCCCAACTAGATGGTCATAAATACATGGTATTCACCAATAAATACATTAGGGCATTCAGAAGATTATTAATTCCCTGATAAGCTGTCAGAATGTAGAATTCACAACAAGTAATGGTTCAGAATACAAGAATAACTGACAGAGCTAGACAAAAAGGACTGAAGGTGGCTGTACAGAGGATAACACTAACATGAAGCAATTGGAGAGAAAAAACCCGTTTATCTAATTGCATCTAAAGTTAATCAAAGTCTTTATAGTGCTGAAGATTTGCCAATTTTACCAACAGCTGGACAGTTCAATTGACTATTTCTATACACAAAGAAAGGTGAGTATTTTTATCATTTTCGAAAGTAGGATTAAAAACTGAGGCAGATGCATTTGGGTCAATTCTGTGATTATTTTTAAAAACAATCAAAGTCCAGTTGGAACAATGACCTAAATACATTCATTACAAGAAGGCACGTGGCTTCATCTGCCTGCATAACAGATCCCTGTGGTAATAATGGGAAAAAAGGTTTATTCCATCGGGTTACGACAGGCAGATCAAACTCTTTAAAGAAATTAGTTTAGCTTTAATTTCAGAACAGTGTGGTCAAAGTAAGTTGAGAAGAATCTGGAGTTCAGCGGAAACCGTAGAATAGTTTCTGCTAGCAGGAGAACAGTTTTTTTTTAAACTAAATCAGTTCAGGGGAACTTCAGCAGATGTGGTTTGTAGTTTGTGAAGCTTCCGTGCCAAGAAAGTTTGCAGAGAAATTTGCAAGTTGTTAGAACTGAGGAAAGTTTAGGCATCAGAATTAACAAGAGGTTTGTATTAGTTGACTTAGAAAGGAACCATTTGGAAAAAAAATGGGAAAGCCTCAGCTAAGCAAGAAATTAAAAGTTGATACATGAATGGTATTTCTCCACGTTTGAGCTATTGTACCAGATAGTATAGGGAAGCTTTGATTTCGTGTTTGGGTGTTAATATCTTGTTTTTTCTTTCCTTTTGTGTTATGAACTTATATTTTATTGTTAAAGAAACACTTGCAGCCTCCTGTGAACGTATTTCACCAATTAACCATCACATTAACCAAATGCAAACAGATCTCTCAAGTCAAATTTCATTCTGGAATCTGACTGTCCAGTATTACCATCAATTGAGATCATAGGAGACAGAAGTCAGCATTAAACATTGAAACAGACTTCAACTTAAAAGATACCTATAAAGCAAGAGCTTTCTGAACTGCTTGAAATACTAGTCAGTTTAATTGATTCTCACATTGATACGGAGATAGAGTAAAAACAAAAATACTGTGGCTAATGGAGATCAGAGAGAGTAGCTGCACAGGATAAAAATGGACAGTGGAAACAGTGAAGACCATCCCAGAGAACACACTCTGACAGCTTATCACTTTTGGACTGTCCACCTCTCTATTCAATGTAGAGTGGAGAATCGTGTTGCATTTACACAAAATAGAGGCAGTTAGAGTCATAGTCATAGAAGTCTACATCATGGAAACAAGCCCAATTGTCCAACATGCCATGCCACCCAGTTTTCACAATTTAAACTAGCCCCATTTGCCTGCAGTTGGTCCATATCCCTCCACACCTATCCCATCCATGTACCCGTCCAATTGTTTCTTAAATGACAAAATTGTCCTTGCTTCCACTACCACCTCTGGCAGCCCATTCCGGATTCTCACCCTCTGTGAGAAAATATTTCCTCTCTGGACCCTTTTTTTTTCTCTCCCCTCTCACCTTAAACCTTTGCCCTCAAGTTTTTGACTCCCTTACCATGGGGAAAAGCTATTGGCTATCCACCTGATCGATGCCTCTCATAATTTTACAGACCCCTATAAAAGGTCACCCCTCAGTCTCCTACACTCCAGGGAAAAAGGTCCTGTCCTATGTAACCTCTCCTTATAACTCAGTTGTACGGCATAGGCCCAACTCTCTCGAAACGGAGTCAAAACCGCTCAGCTTACTTTGGTTGAGTAAGAACATGGAAAGCTTTCATTGCCTGAATGTCAGAGAGTTACAAAGCAAACACCAGAACGAGAAGTGACAAGGATGCCAATATAACATTCAACCAACCGGGCACCAAAATCTATTTCCCATTTATCATTGAAGTTCATGTAACAATGAGGTTGAGCTCACTGCAGAATTTCTTGCAATGTTCAATATTCCTAAAATTCTACAAATAGTCATTACCGTCCATATTAAATCTTTTCGAGTAAGAGGGATAAATTTTCCATCAAACAGGTGCGAAAATGGCCCATGACCTGGAAAAATGAAAGGTAAAATGTTAAATCTATTGTATCAATGTTATTTAACACTCTCCAAATAATGAAGTCCCTCATCTTTACAATTCTTACAGACCTCTCTAAAGGTCATATCCCATTTAAAAATAACCAGTGCCCAAAATCACGCATAGTACACCAACCAAAGCCTAAGCAGAGATCTGTTAACTTTCAACCTAACTTGATGGCTTAGTATTCAAAGCCCATTACTTACAAAACCAAGTATTCATACTCGTCAGATGTAGCTCAGTGACACAAAGGAATTACAAGGTTATGGGCTCCAATCCCACTCCAAGACATGAACACAAAGCACTATGGGCTTTTATTTTATTTAGCAGCCTCCTGTGTGGCACCTTGTCAAAGGCCTTTTGGAAATCCAAATCAATCAATTGGGGCAGCACAGTGGCTCAGTGGTTAGCACTGTTGCCTCACAGCACCAGGGACCCAGGTTCAATTCCCACCATCGGGCAACTGTCTGTGTGGAGTTTGCAATTCTCCCAGAGTCTGCATGGGTTTCCCCCACTATCCAAAGATGGGCAGGTGAGGTGAACTGGCCATGCTAATTTGCCCGTAGTGTTAGGTGCATTAGTCAGGGGTAAATGTAGGGGAATAGGTCTGGGTGGGTTGCTCTTTAGAGGGTGGGTGTGGACGTGTTGGGCGGAAGGACCTGTTTCCTCACTGTAGCGAATCTAATCTAATTTAATTCAGTGAAGGACTGAAAAAATGTTTATGTCTTAACTGCTTTATCAATTTGGTTTGTCACCAGAGATCTGTGATCACACAACCCACATCCTGCACCTCCCCAGAGTACTTGACAACCCCGTCCAAAAGGCACCATTTTAGATCAAGGCTCTCAAAGTGGGGATCTTCCTCACAGTTTCTAATACTTCCAAGTTTCCCATCAACGTTCAGATTGACTTTACTGCCCTATTATGTTTACATTTCTCTGAGATTACCAGTCAGCTTTCCCTTGCATTTCCTTCTCACTACTTTAAACCTGCTGAAAAAAAAGGTGAGTGATGAGAGAAAAGAAAAACCTTTTCTGTTCCTGAACTGAAACCAAAACAAAGCCAGCCTTTGCAGTCTGATACCTCATCCCTCTGTGGAAGTGGAATATTATCACTGGTTGTTATGCAGTTTTATTAAACCTCAAGCTTTTCTCGTCAATAAAACCCCCTTCCAACATGGACCGTGATTTTTCTGGCTGCTGCCCCCCCTAACCTTGTGGAATGTCTTGCACCCACTCGGGTCTTTTCTACGGGGCACCAAAATGGCAAGGAACCATTCAGAACGGATACCTGTGACTGCAGGAACAACAGTCTACCCTCTGGCAATCAAATATCCTTCACTGCCCATGTGTCACTTCAGGTCGAACTAGTTAGCCATACTCAAAACCACAAAACTACAGAAATAATACAGTGCACAAGGGGGCCATTTGGCCATCCTGTCCATGACAACCCCGATGCCCTTTCTAATCCAAATGTCCTGCATAACCCTGCAGCTTATCGCTCTTAAGATGTAGGTCCAGGTACTTTTAAATAGGTTAGGACCCCCATCTTCACCAACAACACAGGCACTACCCTCTGTGCTAAAAAGCTTTTTCTCACATCCCTTCTATTCCTTCTGCCACTTGGCTCGAATCCATAACCTCTGATTTTTAAACTGTCTGCCAAGGGAAAAGGCTTCTCGTCCACTTTGTCTCTACTCTCACAATTTTGTATACCTCAATCATGTCTCCCCTTAGCCTTCTCCTTTCTAGGAAAGCAACCCCAACCTTTCCAATGTCGCCTCGCAGTTACAGTTCTCCAGTCCTGGCAACATTTTAGTCAATGTTGTCTCTACCCTCTCCAGAGCAATCATATCCTTCCTGTAAAGTTGTGAACAGAACTTCCATTGTAGAAGTCATTGTTGCTACAGGTTAATTCTGAAAATAGAAGTGATATCCATGAAACATGCGCCTTTCTGTATGCTCTGCTTTGATGTCAGTGTCACCTCAAGAGTAGAAAGGCTGGTGGTACTTCCTGAAAGTGTGCACTTCCAGAGTACCAGGGTGCTCTGGAGTTTCCACATGGGGCCAGCGGTGTTAGTTAACAGCTGTATGCATGCCCTATGGCTACTTAACCGTGCTAGGCTTCGCTCAGTTGGGTGGATGGCTGGTTTGTGATACACAGTGACACTAATACTTCCCACACTGACTGAGGTTACCATAAAGGCTTCTCCTTCTCAAGCTCTCCCCTCACCTGAGGAGCACTGGACTCAGGTTAAATGACCAGTCATCTCCCCTAATGACAGAGGAGCACTATGGTAAAACTATGGTGCCTTTACCTTTAATTAACTGTTTAAACTCTAAATCTCTTAAAACACTAATCAGTACACTAAGTACTTAGTGCAAAGTCAATATCTTCTATTGCTGGGCTTTTTAAAACACAGTGGACTGAAATGAGAAAGGACTATTTTGAAAGCCAGTGATTTGTCAGATGGTTGCATGTTTTGAAAGCAAGGAATTTGATACCTATTGTGAACCCAGTTTGTGTAGCTGTGAGTTCCAGCAATATGCAGACGAACTGGCGTCAAGCGGCTGTTTACAAGTGAAGCTGATTGATGATCAGTCCCAATTCACAAACCAATGACAAAGGCTCTCAGTCTGCCAACAACTGTTAGTTAGCTGAACAGCGAAGACCTCAAGACAATGCAAAGCTAGTTCAAGTCCAGAAGAGAAACCAGGTCTGCAGCAGCCAGAAAACTCTCTCCCTCAGTTCTCTGTAACAAGCCACTTTAAACCTGAAGACCTGCTTCCTCTTTCCTTCACTAGATGCTGTAAACTATGACCTTTCATATGTGAACCAGCCACCCTGTGTCTCTCGCAAACCAGTGGAAGTATTCAGAAGGAAAGACAAGGAGAAACCTTAAGATCAACTAGAACCAAATGAAAACAGATCAACAAAGATCCCAGTATTTGTGTGTGTATAAGGGCATTTACAAAGGAGCGGAGTTTTCTTTAGTAGTGTTATACATAATCCTTTTATAACTGTACACCTGAAGCTAGAATCTAATTATCTGTAATAAATACTAATGCTTGTGAAGTACTGAAACCTGGTCCATGCTTTCTATCAATCTGAGTCTTAAAATCATGAGGCTTGGAGAAATATTAACTTCTGTGATGACTCCAGGTTTAACACAGCATGGTGGCTCAGTGGGTGAGCACTGCTGCCTCACAGCACCAAGGACCTAGGTTCGATTCCACCCTCGGGCCACTGTCTGTGTTGAGTTTGCACATTGTCCATTGTCCCAGTGTCTGAGTGGGTTTCCTCCAGGTGTTCCAGTTTCTTCCCACATTCAAAGTATGTGCAAGGTAGGGTGGATTGGCCATGCTGAATTGCCCATAGTGTTCAGGAATGTGCAAGCTTAGTGTATTATCCATGGGAAATGCAGGGTTACAATGGTAGGGTAGAGTGTGGGTCTGGGTGGGATGCTGTTTGGAGAGTCATATGGACTCGATGGGCTGAATGATCTGCTTCCATAATGTAGGGACTCAATGAATCTAGTGAAGCTTGATTTGCTACCCCAGCGATTTATGTCATTAACAATAATTGAGCTCTGCAACTCCACACCAGGTGATTGACCATGTTTTCTCAAACCAATTTTTTTTTGTTTCTCGTCCTTCTGTTCAAACCCTTATTTCATTCCCACAAATCTGTCGGCCACAACTCTGCAGTCTGTAAGTTTGTATAACTCACTCCAAGTTCCAATGGTGTTGGAGTGCTGGACGCTGTAAGGCAACCACAATAATTCCTGCTGCTCTCCCACTTCCTTTATTCCTCTTCTTTGCCAAGAAATAATTTCCTTTAGAAACAATCCACGAATTTTGCTTCAACAGCTGGTAACACTTCGACGCAACAATGTTTTTTTTACCAACTTCTACTTTGTCATCTTAAGTGAGTGATCTCCCTGAACAGTTTCAGCACACACACACTGTTTCATGTTTTATGCTGTTTTACAGTCTGATCTCCTTTTGCTGTCTTTTTAACAACCTGTGTGACTTCTCTTTGCTTCTTGATTGCACTAAAAGTGGATTTCCTTTTCCTATTTCTTAGTTCTAAGACAGTCATGACCTTTGTCACTGAATAGCACATTAACCACTTCTCTGCTGATTTATCTCTTCCTGCAGTTTTACACAGTCATTATCACAAATTGCCACATGCCCTATTTTCAGGCCAAAGTTCAACAGGTTTTTCAATGTGCCATCCTGACCATTTTTGCACAGATTTCTTTTCAAGAAAAATTCCAGTCAAAGAATATTCCTCTCACCCATTGCCATCAATTCCACACATGTCCAAAGGGTCTTGTTAAATGCTTTTTGATAATCCTTTATCAGCCTACACCCATTGAATTAGTGACTTGTTTCTTATAGAACACATTTACCATTAAAAGCAAACAAGCTGCTTCACAGGAGCGATTGGAAGTTGGGTTACGTACAAACACATGAATTAGGAACAATTCAGTGGGCGGCACGGTGGCACAGTGGTTAGCACTGCTGCCTCACAGTGCCAGAGACGTGGGTTCAATTCTCGCCTCAGGCAACTGACTGTGTGGAGTTTGCACATTCTCCCAGTATCTGCGTGGGTTTCCTCCGGGTGTTCTGGTTTCCTCCCACAGTCCAAAAATGTGCAGGTTAGGTGAATTGGCCACGCTAAATTGCCTGTAGTGTTAGGTACAGGGGTAAATGTAGGGCAATGGGTCTGGGTGGGTTGCGCTTCGGCGGGTCGGTGTGGACTTGTTGGGCCGAAGGGCCTGTTTCCACACTAAGTAATCTAATCTAATCTAATAAACAGTGATTCAATGTCTCAATCCTGCTCCCCCATTCACTAAGATTCTGCCTGGTCTTGACATGGCCTCAACTCTACATTCCCCCTTGCTTGTTCATCACTAATTAAGGTTATCAAGCTACACATTCAAAATATTTAGTGACTGCCTCCAAATATCCCTGCAGAAGAGAGTTCCAAAGACTTTTAACCTCTCTGAGAAATCATTTCTCGTCTTCAGCTTTTGACCCTTTTTGTTTGAAAAATGTTCTCACCTCTCCCACAAAAGTCACACAGCATAGAAAAAGATTAAAATTCTTTCGGTATTCACCTTGTCAACACATCTCAAGGTCCAAAGTCATCAAGTCATAGAGGTGCACACCACGAAAACAGGCCTTCAGTCGAACTCGACCAGATATCCTAACCTAATCTAGTCAGCACTTGGCCCATATCCCTCTAAACCCTTATTATTCATGTACCCATCTGGATGTCTTTTAAATGTTGTAATTATACCAGCCTCTAACACTTCCTCTGGCAGCTCATTCCACACATGCACCACCCTCCCAGTGAAACTGTTGCCCCTTAGGTTCCTTTAAAATCTTTCCCCTCACCCTAAACCTATAGCCTCTAGTTCTGGACTCCCCCAACCCAGGGAAAAGACCTTGTCTGTTTATCCTATCCGTGCCCCTCAAGATTTTATAAACCTCTGTAAAGGTCACCCATCTGCCCCTGACGCTCCAGGGAAAAGACCCCAGGTTATACTCCAACAGGTTTATTTGAAATCGCAAGCTTGGGACTTCAGATAAACCTGTTCGACTATAATTTGATGTCATGTGACTTCTGATTTGTCCACCCCAGTCCAGCATTGGCACCTCCACATCATGACTCCTCTCAGGATCTTACATGTCTCAGTAAGATCACCTCTTATTCTTCCAAACTTATTAAGGCTGTAGCCCGTCCAACTTGCCCCACAAGATAATCCATCCATCGACATTGCCTCGGAGCTGCAGTCACTTGGAGGGTCTGCGCGCCCACCAAGCCCACGAGAAAGTCCTGCGACTTTCAGTTCTGGAGGTTTCTGCCACCGACTGGCCTCAGAGTTTTGCAAAGCAGCAGGGAAAACGGTAGGGAAACATTGCCATTCCTGGGAATCAGTCGAGAAAACCTTGCGAATTTCGAGAGGATTTGCAGCCCAGGTTGAGGTTCAGGTTGTCAGAATGCTTGCTGAGCTGACAGGTTTGTTTTCAGACGTTTGGTCACCATGCCAGGTAACATCATCAGCAAGCCTCTGATGAAGCACTGGTGTTCTATTTGTGTGTCTTGGTCTTTTAATGTGCGTGGTATCAGTAAGGTTCTTTTTCTCAGAGGTTGGTAAATGGGGTCCAAAAACTAGCCACCAAAAGACATGACCCACTCTCACTAGTATCCTTTCACACAGGTGAAGGAGGACACCACTTTGACTGGGACATCACATCCATCCTAGGATAGGCAAGAGAGACACACACACAGGAATTCCTAGAGACCTGGCATTCAAACTGGAACTCCATCAATAAACACATCAATTTGGACCCCGTTTACCAACCTCTGAGAAAAAGAACCGGAAATGATGTCACCCACCTTAATAGACCAAGACACACAAATAGAAAGCAGGACAAAACACCAGCACTTCACCGGAGGCTCACTGCTGATGTTACCGAGCATGGTAATGAGATGTCTGAGAACAAACCTACCAGCTCAGCGAGCAAACTTACAACCTGAGGAAACCTCCTCTGAACAGCTTCCAATATATTTCTATAACTTCTTAACTAAGGAGATCGACACGGTATAGAGTAGTCCAGAAGTGATCTCGATAACATTCTGCACAACAGTAGCAAAACATTTATAACGTTATATTCCATTCCCCCTGCAATAAACAACAGCGCCAGAGACACGGCTTCAATTCCCGCCTCAGGCAACTGTCTGTGTGGAGTTGGCACATTCTCTCAGTGTCTGTGGGGGTTTCCTCTGGGTGCTCAGGTTTCCTCCCACAGTCCACAAATATGCAGGTTAGGTGAATTGGCCATGCTAAATTGCCCATAGTGTTGGGTGAAGGGGTAAATGTAGGGGAATGGGTCTGGGTGGGTTGCTCTTCGGAGGGTCGGTGTGGACTTGTTAGGCCGAAGGGCTTGTTTCCACACTGTAAGTAACCTAATCTAATCTAATCATTCCATTTTGATATCGATGACCTACATATTAGGGCAGATCACCAAAACAAAAGCCTTACTCTCTGACAAGTTTAAGTTGCAAAGGAGCAGGAGGAACTTAGAGAGGAATAAGGAGGCACTTGGAGACCTTAGACTTTTGAAAGCTACAAGCACAATGGTCAGTGATAGAGTAATGATAATTGGAGGAACACATCTATCGTGCAGGGTTATGGAGCTAGAGGTTACAGAATGAGTGAGGGACAAGGCCATCGAAGGACTTGAAAATCAGGCTGAGAATTTAAAATCAAAGTGTTTGTTTACAATGAATAGGTGATGCTTTAACATTGATCCTATTAACAAAACATACCTTCCCAAATGAAATGTTGGATGTGTTGACTCAATGTATTACTTTGGGTCAGTATTTACAGTGGATGAAAAAACCAGCATGCCAGAAAGCACAAGGAAACTAATCATGAAAGTGTGTTAGGGACCCAACAAAGTAGCAGTTATAGCACTAAGGCATTTCAAACTCCTCGGCTCAGATACTTTAAAACCCTGCAATAGAAACCAGGATGAGAACACCAAAGATTCTGGCACAGGGACAGCCAAAACGTTGTCACGACTTGGGTGGATTTAGTTTTAGATTAAAAGAAATCGTATGTCACTTCATTATTTAATGGAAGTGAACTTGGTGTATATAGACTTCCAGAAGGAGGACAACACAAACTTGAGTAAAGTTATAGGTCATGGAATAAAGATGACAGCAGCAATGACACAAAATCAGCTGAGTAATAGGAAACAAAAAGTAATGATGCTGCCAGGCCTGCTGAGTTTCTCCAGCAATTTGTTTTTGTTTCAGATCTTCATTATTGGCAGTTCTTTGTGTTATTGTAGAAAGCAATGGTCAATGGATGTCTTTCAGGCTGTAAGGTAGTTTGTTGTGGAGTTTTCCAGGGATAAGCACTGGGATGCTTCCTTTTCCTGAAATATATTTATCTTCTCGAGCTTGGTGGGCAGGGACATGAAAAATTGTAAACCTTGAGGAGAACAGTGCAGAACTCAAAAGGACATAACTAAGTTGGTAGACTGAGCAGAAAGATGACAACTGAGGTTCAATGGAGAGATTTTAATAGGTAGAACATAGAAATAAATGAAGGCCACAAGTGAAAGTGGAGCAGGAACAGAGGAAAGGAAGTGGAAACACAAAGAATACGGATAACAGACAAGAATTTCATTTGGGAAGGTATGTTTTGTTAACAGGATCAATGTTAAAGCATCACCTATTCATTGTATTCAGCAACAACTTAAGAGAATAGGATAGAAAGCATATATCCAGTTTGCCAATGGCACAGAACTATGTAGTTTTAGACGGTTATCAACTAAAACCACAAATATCTTATTTGTAATTTTAAATGCAAAACTGTGGTAAGTAGATTTCAACGTCAGCAAATGTGAGATCATTTGTTTTGGAGCTAACTGATCTAGTCCCATTTGCTAGCACTTGGCCCATATTCCTCCAAACCCTTCCTATTCATGTACCCATCCAGATGCCTTTTAAATGTTGTAATTGTACCAGCATCCACCACTTCCTCTGGCAGCTCATTCCATATACGCACCACACTCTGCATGAGAAAAGTTGCCCCTAAAGTCCCTTTTAAATCCTTTCCCACTCACCTTAAACCGATGCCCTCTATCATGAGCTACTCTTGGGAAAAGACTGCAGTGTCTTAAATCCTGTAAACTGAGAGGTGTAAATGTGGAAACCAAGTCAAAATAACAGTATCTTCAAGGACTCATGGTGGCTCAGTGGTTATCACTGCTGCCTCTCTGCACCAGGGACCCGGGTTCGATTCCAGCCTTGGGCGACTGTCTATGTGATATTTGCACAATCTCCCCATGTCTGCGTGGGTTGTCTCCAGGTGCTCCAGTTTCCTCCCACAGTCCAAAGGTGTGCAGGTTGAATGAATTGGCCATGCTAAATTGCCCATAGTGTTCAGGAATGTGTAGGTTTGGTGCATTATTCAGGGGAAATGCAGAGTCTAGGGTAGGGGAATGAGTCTGGGTGGGTGACTCTCAGAGGGTCAGTATGGACTCCTTGGGCCAAATGATCTGTCTCCACACTGTAGAATTTCTATGATTTTTATGATAATCACTTTTGCCTTACTGAGAATTATAGAGGAGCTAAATTATTAGCATTTCTCACGTTATAGCTCAAGTAGAAACTGCACCTTCATCGCTAACATTTAAAATGACACTACAAAAGTAGGGAGAATTGCTCCAATTCTTACTATGAAATGCCTAATTTTCACAGTCACGACCCGAGACAGAGACAAAGGTCAGAGGGTAGGTGTAAGCAGGGTGGTCAGTCCAGATTGCAATGGTGGAGGGAGATATTGTTAAAGATTAACAGTGGTATATTTTGCTAACCTTGAAGTCTGTCCAGTTTAGACCACAACTTGTGTCTCGCAACAGACCAAGGCAATCCCACTAATCAGTATTGCACAATACTCCACAAAACCATGCAGTTGTGAACAGCAGCTACATCAAAAGGACCTAAACTGAGTCTCACAGTTTGTAGGAATGCAGATCGCATTCCATTTCCTAAAGGGACACTGAAGGAACCAGTACTATCAACAATAACTTAACACTCATAGCCTTCACTCTTCACGTTTAAAACATTACAGTCAGCCCTACCAGGATATCAGTCAATGTCCTGCTAATAGTTTGGAGACCAGTCACATATCCTGGTGAATGTTGCTTTGGAACACTGAAGCCTCCAGTTGTGACATTGCCTAAACAAGTCTGGAAATTAAACAATCCTGTAGAACTGAAGCACAGTGATGTTTTCACCCACTGCGCACTTTGCATATGAAACTTCTAACCCCGAAGCAAATAAAACATGACAATCTTGCTCAAAAGACAAAAAGAAAAGCACTCACACAGAGGTAGCATCCTCTTGCAACAGCTCCTACAGAGCAGCTCACTCACCCAGATCGTGGCAAAGTCCTGCAATCTGCACACACAGTATGTCGCGATGGTTAATCCGCAGTTCTGGTTGCCTTTCAGCAAGAGCTTTAACCAACTGGCCTGCCAGGTATCCCACACTATAGGGCAACAGACCAGAATAAACTTAACAAGGACATACACAATGCTTTGTACATTAACTATCATGAGGTTTCTAATAGACTAAACACCCCTGGATTTTCTTTGTGAAAATCACTTAATTAAATGCAACCAGCTTTTCTATATCTGATTTTTTACAATAAGGTAAACAATCGATTGCCTCCTGAATGTAAATACAGATGAGATATGGATGCTTGTACACTGCCTTTTGGATTCTGGATTAGTGGTGCTGGAAGAGCACAGCAGTTCAGGCAGCATCCAAATAGCTTCGAAATCGACGTTTCGGGCAAAAGCCCTTCATCAGGATGAAGGGCTTTTGCCCGAAACATCGATTTCGAAGCTATTTGGATGCTGCCTGAACTGCTGTGCTCTTCCAGCACCACTAATCCAGAATCTGGTTTCCAGCATCTGCAGTCATTGTTTTTACCTCACTGCGTTTAGGAGTCAGATTGAAAGACAAATTATATCAGAGTCCTCCCATCCCTATTTCAACATCAGTTTCCTGTTCTGGGGATAGGCTGGTCAGTGATATCCTCTACAAACCTCCCCCCATCCCCCAACTTCCACAGTTACCTTTTTCTCCATCACTGTTACATCTGTTCTAACAAGGCCAGCTTCCAGTAAAGGTAGGGCCTCAGAAATACTCACCTTTTTCCTCAGCCAAGGATTTTTCACTCTGGCTCTCAGCCAGCTCTGACTCATCTCCCACACTCTGCCCTCACCCCTTCTCTGCCCTCCCACAAGACTGACAGGTTCCCCCCCCCTCCCCCAGCTTTGACAAAGGGTCAGTTAGACTCGAAACATCAGCTCTTTTCGCTTTTTACAGATGCTGCCAGACCTGCTGAGTTTCCAGCATTTTCTCTTTTGGTTTCATGCTATCACCCATCCCTTTTTCTACTCAAGTGTCTCCTTCCCCCTCTCTCTGGGCTCCAGCTCCAACTCTCACTCTCCCCCCATCCCTGGTCTTCAGCACATGTACCACATTTTCCTCTTTACTGTCAGACCAGCTGAGTTTCTCCAGCAATTTCTGCTTTTGTCGCAGGAGCGGCAGATTGTGCATCAATCATTATTGGATCCTGTATGATTTTGTAAGGCCCATAAAATATAGGATTGGCTGCATTTTTACAAAACTGCAGAGTTATGTGGAGAAATTGAGTAGATTGGGTTCATACTCAGAGTTTCAAAGAGTGAGTAGAGACCATATTGCAACATATGAGTGAACATAAAAAGGGATTTGACAGGATAGATGCAGAGAGGTTGTTAATCCTAGAGGGAGGGGCTAGGACCAAAGAGTATAATCTCAGACCAAGGATAGATGCAGAGAGGTTGCTATTCCTAGAAGGAGAGGCTAGGACCAGAGGGTATAATCTCAGATTAAAGATTGATGCAGAGAGGTTGTTAATCCTGGTGGGAGAGACTAGGAACAGAGGGCATAATCTTAGACTAAGGGGTTGCCCATTTAAGACAGAGATGAGGAGGAATTTCTTTCCTCAGAGAGTAGTGAATTTACTGAATTCTGTACTGCAGAGTGGTGTGATAGACAACTATCTTAAAAAGATCAGCCATGGAGTTGAAGTTGATCAGTTCAGCCACGAAAGGGTGGATTCAATGGGCCAATTAGCCTAACTATGCAAATATTCATCATAGCCTCAGGGAGTTTTAATCCAGGAATCAAAATATCAAACCTCCATCCAAATCCAAGATTTTACTCAGGATGAAGTTACACTCATATGGAGGTAGTCTGCATCAAATCATAGGTGAGGAATTACCTTTGAACAATTGTCACTGCCGTAATTTTAAAAAATTCATTCACAAGATGAGGGCATCTCCAGCTTGATCAGCATTTATTGCCCATCCTTAATTGCCCAGAGGGCAATTAAGAGTCAACCACATTGCTGTGCATCTGGGATCACATGTAGGCCAGGCCAGGTAAGGATGGCAGTTTCCTTCCCTAAAGGACATTATTGGACCAGGTGGGTTTTTACAACAATGAATTCACGGTCATCATTAAACTCTAATTTCCAGCTATTTATTGAATTCAAATTCCACTATCTGCCGTGGTGGGATTCGTAACCAGGTCCCCAGAACATTTCCTGGGTCTGTGGATTAATTTTCCAGCGATAACACACTAGACTGTTGCCTCCTCTGTGGCAGTCCATTTGTACCTACCCATACAGCATTGAAACAAACAATTAGTTTATGAAAGATGGCTGAATGAACAGCAATTTGGCAGAAAGCTGGTGCCTCTTGGGCAGGTACTTATCAAAGAACTATACCTCACATACTCTAAATCACTCTGTCAGGAACAGACTGCAGTGTCACTGAAACCTACATCCCCAGTGGTCATTCTGTGTCTTGGCTGGTTTTTCGAACTGCATTCAATTGTGTTTCGATCCACTTTCTGTTTGTAACATGGCAAGTTCCTCATCAAAGAACATCCAGTTCCTTTGTGGAATTATATACAGAATCAGCTTCCACCATCTTTTACAGCAGGTATCCATGTGACATAGAATCCCTACAATGTGGAAACAGACAAGTCCACACACCGACCCTCCAAAGATTAACCCTCCCAGACCTATTCCTATATTTACCCCTGGCTAATGCACCTAACCTACACATCCCTGAACACTAAGGGCAATTTAGCATGGCTAATTCACCTAACCTGCATATCTTTGGACTGTGGGAGGAAACTGGAGCACCTAGAGGAAATCCATGCAGACACGGGGAGAATGTGCAAACTCCACACAGTCGCCAGAGGCTGGAGTCAAACCTGGGGCCCTGGTGCTGAGGCAGCAGTGCTAACCACCGTGCCGCCCCAAACTAGCTCAAGCTTCTAGAATGGACATGAACTCTCAACCTTCAGGCTCAGGGCCTAGTGCTATCATTAGGCCAAGCTAATATGAAAGGTTCAAAACATCAACATGCAAAACTCTCATTGCTGTGATCTCAGTTTCCATATCATGTTTAGTTAAATTTATACAACCTTTAAGGAGCAGAAATATTTATCTATTTAGTTGCTCCAGACTAAACACTGTGCCGATACTTAGTAGAATCCCTTACTTTGATTTTAGAATTGTGACCAGTTCGATCACATATCCCACTGAAAAAGAAGCATCCAATTGCTTGCACGCATATACCACCTATGGTATGGTAAACAGACCAAAGACACTTCACAGCAGCATAAACCAGACAAAACGTGACACCGAAGTTACAAAAGGAGATATCAGGACAAAATAACAGCAGCTTGGACAAAGGCATAAGAGAGATCCTAAAGCAGGAAAAAGAAAAAAAGTGGAGAAATTTCAGGGGTCAATTTCAGAACTTCAAATCATTTCTTTTTAAATGCATTCATGGGATTTAAGTGTTGTTAGCTACACCAGCACCTTGTTGCCTTCCCTAAACAGCGGACAGTTGGAGTAATGTTAGTCAGGAATGTACAGGAGGGCAGAACTTGCGAAGTGCAATGATGTTGGACAGTTATATCGAAGTGGAGGAGAGCAGACAAGAGGAAGAGAAGGGGTGGCCATAGAGGGATGGAAATTTAAAAAAAAACGCTGGAATGACAGTTCAAAAGGTCAGTGATCACAGAATCAGGGGTTAAAGAGGGTCTCATATGATACAAGCAGCAGAGTCTTGTAGAATTGGAAGCTTTTGGAGGATGGAAGATCCAAGGCCAACAATGAGTGTGTTAAAATAGTGGGATCTGATTAATGGTTTGATCACCAAATGGATATAATATATTCCTACGTCCCCATCATGTTAGGGAAATATGTATATTTTGATCACAATTTAAAGCAGAAAGTTATAACTTAAAAAGGCATCACTTATGAATGCTCAGCAGTGATAGGGAGGTGGATAAGCTCCCAGACATCATTTTATTTATCCAGTGATCTTATTAGAGAATAACTAATGAAACACCGAAGTCCAGAAGTAAATCTTATTGAACAATTTGAAATGCAGGAGCCTAGGGAATCTTCCCCAAGAAATGCTCCAACAATGAGTCGACATGTTTTGGAGATTGGCACTGAGCCGAGTCTCAGTTTTAAATAGTCTTATGTGCATGAGTAGAAAATGAGATGTTGTTGCATTGAGCTTCACTGGAGCACTATTAGCAGGTCGAGAAATGTTAGCAATGGGCTTGTTCTCATCAAGCACTTTCTACTTTTAGGATAAATTCCTTCCTGGACTCCTCACCCGATGGAATGCTCGAATCTGTTGTGTGAAGCACCAGGATATACAAAATACGTCCCACCCAGCTGCTTGATGAAGCGGAGCCGCTGAAATTGTGGAGTGTCAATGATCCGGACGAGGACTGGATGCATCTCAATGTGTCCATGGATCGGGTCATTGAATACCTGCAGGAAAAACCAAGTACCTCACATTACATGCCAGAGTTACAAGCGTGACTGTATGTACAAATCCCACGTACAGATTAATCAAATTAATTAGTCATTTGAAATTACACAGATCTGTTATTAAAACATGTATTTTCTCAACACAGCACAAGCCATTCAGACCAAATGTTCTATGCTAGTGTTAAGGATGTCTGGGAGTCTCCTCCAATCAGCTCTACCTCACCCCAACAACATACCCTTCTATTTCTTTATCCCTCACATACTTATCTAGCATCTGGTTAAATAGATCTGCCCCTCGCTGCAGGACAGTCCCCACATTCCAATCATTCTCTGGGTAAAAGGGTTACTTTGGATTTTGCCATTGGTTTGATTCGTGATTTGGGGCCCTGGTTTTGGAATTCCCCACAAGTGGGAAACTCTCTTCTATGCGTACCATACAGAATCCCTTCATCAATGACCTTCACTGGGTCACATTTCATTCTTTTCTTTCCTAAAAGGTAAAATAAACCTTGCCTGTCCAGCCTCTGACTGTTGAGAGAGTTTACAAAAATGCAATAGTATAGTGCTGTACATCTCTGTGACTCTAATTTGTGAAGGTGGTTAACAAGCAATAATCCCCCTTAACTGGCAACGCAGCACTAGTTAGGGAGAAGCCCACCATGGCATGTGGAAAGCATAAGAGATGAAATGAGTTGCTCCAGGTTGCGATGGGTCTCACCAGACTTCTCACCCGATGTTGCCACAAATCTCTCTGACCCATAAGATTCCATCCAGCAAAAGTGGCCAATGCATCACAGACCCCCTCCATAACAAAGCAGCACCACATTCTACTTCCTCATCCATAACCCTCCCCCTCCATCATTTTTCTTGTGACATCTAAAATAACTCTACAGAGGACTGTATCCCATCACCTATTCATCCTTTATTTACACATGAACAGTCCTTGACTACAGTACTGCCTCATACAGAGCCAGGTACTGGATTGTCGGTATCTCTGACATTCATCTTTTTTTTCCCCTCAGTCTCCTCTCCTCCATAATACAGAAAAGTGGAAAGTCTTTCACTCTCACTGATCCAGCTCCCTCAGAGCCAGCTCGAATTGTCTGATTTTTTTATTTCTTTCCCTCCCACATTACCACCCGACAACGGTAAAGCTTATTTTTCCCCAGCACTCATGTCACATGTGTGCAGGTGTTGGACACAGTGAAGACATTCACCTTTTCTATCTGTCAGCTAAAACTCCTTAATTGGACCAGATTAACAGCCCCAGTTAGGGAACTCATACTCTGAGGTCCAGTTAGTTGGCTGACCGCATTACAGTCACTACAGCATCCTCCTCCAAACACTCATGGTGGCCAGTAGCCAGACAAGGGGGAACTAGACTTAAGGCTGTCCAATTTCTCCTTCAGCTGTGTACCTACCTTCATATCAATAGGTTTCTGCCACAGCAAATCAATACACTTGATCAAATCCAAGCGTTCACCAAGACATCTGCAAAAACACAAACAAAACAGCATCACCACAAAGATTATGAGTCTTAGCTTACAGAGAAGCTGCCAATCTGTGACAGACAATGCCCACTTATCAGGGAGGAGAAAGTGAGGACTGCAGGTTCTGGAGTACCAGAGTTGAAAAATGTGGTGCTGGAAAAATACAGTAGGCCAGGCAGCATCCGAGGAGCAGGAGAATCGACGTTTCGGGCACAAGCCCTTCTTCAGGAATGAGGCTGGTGTGCCAAGCGGGCCGAGATAAAGGGTAGGGGGGAGGGGCACTGGGAATACGATAGGGGGAAGGAGGTGAGGGTGAGGGTGATAGGCCGGAGAGGGGGTGGGGGCTGAGGGGTTGGGAAGAAGACTGCAGGTCAAGAGGGCGATACTGAATCCAGGGGTTGGGACTGCGATAAGGTGGGGGGAGGGGAAATGAGCAAGCTGGAGAAATCTACTTATCACCCAATTGGAAATATTTACATAAATCACCAATTAAACTAGTTACTACTCTTCCTTCACCCTGGCCCTCAAAATTCCTTTGCTCCACTGACAGACAGAGACAAAAGAAGGTTCATAGCTCCTTGAAAGTGGAGTCGCAGGTGGATAGGATAGTGAAGGCGGCGTTTTGTATGCTTTCCTTTATTGGTCAGAGCGTTGAGTACAGGAGTTGGGAGGTCATGTTGAGGCTGTACAGGACATTGGTTAGGCCATTGTTGGAATATTGCGTGCAATTTTGGTCTCCTTCCTATTGGAAAGATATTGTGAAACTTGAAAGGGTTCAGAAAAGATTTACAAGGATGTTGCCAGGGTTGGAGGATGAGAGCTATAGGGAGAGGCAGAACAGGCTGGGGCTGTTTTCCCTGGAGCGTCGGAGGCTGAGGTTTACAAAATTATTTTGTGGCCATCACTATTACTTTATAGAGGTTTACAAAATTATGAGGGGCATGGATAGGGTAAATAGGCAAAGTTTTTTCCCTAGGGTCGGGGAATCCAAAACTAGAGGGCATAGGTTTAGGGTGAGAGGGGAAAGATATAAAAAAGACCTACGGGGCAACTTTTTCACGCAGAGGGGGGTAAGTGTATGGAATGAGCAGTCAGAGGAAGTGGTGGAGGCTGGTACAATTGCAACATTTAAGAGACATTTGGATGGGTATATGAATAGGAAGGGTTTGGAGGGATATGGGCCGGGTGTTGGCAGGTCGGACTAGATGGGTTGGGATATCTGGTCGGCATGGATGGGTTGGACCAAAGGGTCTGTTTCCATGTTGTACATCTCTATGACCCTAAGTGAAATCCAGGTTCAATACATCGCAAACCAAAAACTATACCTACAAAAAGTGCTGGATAGTACTGGATACTATCTTCTGTGATCCTCCCTGATACTAGCCCTTCCTGAAAGATAACCACCAATGGCTCTCTAGCCTCCTCAGTTATCTCCTTCAGACCCCTGGGGGTGTAGTCCACCTGGTCCAGGTGATTTATCCACCTCCAACTTCCCCAGCACCTTCTCTTTAGTGATGGCCACTACACTCACCTCTGCCCCCAACCCTCAAAGTTCTGGTCTGAGAAATAGGAGAAAAGAAAAATATTTATCATCTTGGAATGTATTGCCTGAGAATACGATGAAGGCAAATTCAATCAATCCAAGAAATCATTTAGACATTTGTCTGAAGAGAAAGGATGCGCTGTCTTTCCAGGGAACAGAGCTGGGGAATACACTAAATGAGCTGGTCATTTGGAAAGCCAGTACGGACATATTGGGCTTAATGGTCTCCTTCTACACTGTATCAATTCAATGACTCTGTACTTATAGAACAAATTAAACTCTTTGCTCAGAGGAACAAAAGCGAGACTGTGAGAATGATAGCTTTGATTCTGGGGAAAGTTCCCGATTCCTTTCTTCAGAATTAAAAATAGTTACAGAGATAGTCACAATGCCCTGAATTTACAAAAGAGTATTGCCTTTAATTATAACATTGCAACACTTACCTCACTCCAATCTGCTCCAAATCAGATTCTGTTAGATAAGGTAGTTTGCATCCAGTTAGTTTTTCATCTAGAGAATGAGGATAAGAAAATGAATCATGAAGCTATAAGTTTCTTCAACTTTTAGCCCTTACCAAGTGCCATAGACAGGTTCTATTCCAGCACCTACATGTTACCCTCCACATCACACACCAGTCTGACGTGGAACTATAGTGCCATTCTTGCAATATCATTGAGTCAAAATCCTGGATCTCACTCACTAAAAGTACTGTGAACTACCACAGACAGCAGCAGTAGAAGGCAATGTCTCATCACTGTCTCCTTAAAGGTAATTAGGGATAGGCAAGAAATGCAGGTCTAGCCAGGCAGATCTACATCTCGCAAATTCAGAATAAACAAACAGAATTGTGATATATGCAATAAGTAACTTGATTGCTGGTCCCACTGCACTTAACCCAATTCCTGAGAAAGTTGTCGTTTCCTACCCGAATCGGTCACATAGCACAACAAGAAGGATAGGAGACATGGTGAGACAGTGGTAATGTCAATGGGCTAATATTTCAGAAGGGCTGATGCCCGAAACGTCGATTCTCCTGTTCCTTGGATGCTGCCTGACCTGCTGCGCTTTTCCAGCAACACATTTTCAGCTCTGATCTCCAGCATCTGCAGTCCTCACTTTCTCCTAGTATTTCAGAGACACTAACTGGTGCTCTTGGGTTCAAAACTCGCACTTGGACAGCTCGTGAAATCTAAATTCAATTCATTTTTGAAAACCTAGAATTTAAAACTAGGTTTGGCAATGGTCACTGTGAAACTATCATCAATTGTCGTAAAAAGCCATCCATTTCACTAATTTCCTTTAGCGAAGGTATCTGCTCATTCCAAAAGAACAATTAAATCAGACTTGAAAAATTAACTTTCTCTCTCTCTCTACACAAATGCTGCCAGACCTACAATTGCACAATTTCATAACCTGTTTTAAATTCAGGAAGTTATCGTAGAGAAGGCAGTTACATAGTCATTAGGAAGCAAATATGATGTGAACCTGACCTGACTCCAGGCTCCACAGCAATCTTCCTGACTCTTAAAATGACCTAGTAAACCAAAGGTTGAAGGAATAGACAAATGTGTCATTTTATCAGCGCCACACCCATATCCCATGAATTAATTAAGGAAACAAGTCATGATTAATATAACAGTAATTTTCTGTTAATTATTCTAGCAGCCAAAGTTTATTCCATTGCCAAGCTTACAATGAAGCCACAAGACCCTTCCCCTTGGCTTACTCTTAGGCTCCTTTGCACCAATGTTATTTTGGCCTGTTCCTCCACTGTAAATCAGTTTTTAAAAACCAACTTACCACAGAGCCACAGAGATGCCCTGCACAAAAACAGACCCTTCGGTCCAACTTATCCATGCCGACCAAATATCCTAACCTAATCTCATCCCACTTGCCAGTACCTGGTCCATATCCCTCTAAACCCTTCCTATTCATATACCAATCCAGATGCCTTTTAAATGTTGCAATCGTCCTCACCTCCACCACTTCCTCTGGCAGCTCATTCCACACACACGCCACCCTCTGTGTGAAAAAGTTGCCCCTTAGGTTCTTTTTATATCTTTTCCCTCTCACCCTAAACCAATACTCTCTAGTTGTGGACTCCCCCACCCCAAGGAAAAGACTGTCTATTTATCCTATCCATGTCCCTCATGATTTTATAAACCTGTATAAGGTCACCCCTCAGCCTCCGACGCTCCAGGGAAAACAGCCCCAGACTATTTAACCTCTCCCTGTAGCTCAAATCCTCCAACCCTGGCAACATCCTTGTAAATCTTTTCTGAACCCTTTCAAGTTTCACAACATCCTTCTGAAAATTGCATGCAATATTCCAACAGTGGCCTAACCAATGTCCTGTACAGCCGCAACATGTTCTCCCCGCTTCTATACTCAATGCTCTGACCAATAAAGGAAAGCATACCAAACGCCTTCTTCACTATCCTATCTACCTGCGACTCTACTTTCAAGGAGCTATGAACCTGCACTCCAAGGTCTCTTTATTCAGCAACACTCCTTTACCAGTAAGTGTATAAGACCTGCCCTGATTAGCTTTTCCAAAATGTAGCAGCTCGCATTTATATAAATTAAACTCCATCTGCTACTCCTCAGCCCATTGTCAGGTCTGCGTCTCTCCTATTGTGCATTACAATCTCAACCTCATCTGTTTTTAAAATTGCTCTGCATTCCTTTTCCCTTAGTAATGGATAAAAACCTGGCAAATTAGATTTTCTTCCCTTCCCCACCCACTTCATTAGTTACTTTCTCTTTCTGTTTTAACAGCTCTTGCTGTCTGCTTTGCCTTGCATATTTTATTAGCTTGAGACTAGCTGTGAATTTTCTTACTTTAGTTGCTTATCGATATAAGTGGAGCCTATAGGAGTATAGTGTGCAATTTTATTGAACCCAATAATCTGGGAATACCTCCCATTGTTTGATCATTTATTTATATATTAATAGAGTTTATGTAAGCCTCTATCAGCGCTGGACTATTTCTTAAAATTGTTTGTTGTCTTAAGTATATAATAGTGTTTTTAATAGCAGAAGTTTGCTAACAGTGGTTCATGACTCCCACAGGGGTTACAGACTGTGGGATTCTCAAACTTTTATATTCATATATCATTTTACATATCTGATCAATAACACCCTAACTTCAGTAATTATTTACACAGCATTACTATGCTGGTTTATTGCCATTTGTTAGTTTTTAAATCTCAAAATGGAGTCATATTGGAAAGTAGCTTGGAAAACAGTTTTACAGCTACAGTAAGCACAGAGCATGACAAATATTTTATGTTGCTTTTAACTTTATCAATTAACAGCTCAGCCCATTGCAATATGTGCAATTAATTTCAATTTCTACCTCCTAAAGTTACAAAAAAATCATGTCCCTGCTTCCCTTCTCTCTTTTAGTCTAAAACCGAAGATGTAGTATGATCAAGACTGCAAGAGGAATGTTGAAGGGCTCCCGCCCAAAACATTGATTTTCCTGCTCTTCGGATGCTGAGCTGAGCTTTTCCAGCACCACTCTGATCTCAAATCTGATCTCCAGTCCTCGCTTTTGCCAAGACTGCGAAAGCCTACTTCCTCTTTGGGGTTTTGAACAATGAGAGGTGACCTCATTGAAGCGAGCAAGCTTCTTCGAGCACTTGACAGGGTCGACTCAGAGAAGGTGTTTCCCCTTGTGGTAGAGTATAGGAGCAGAGGGCATAATCTCATATTAAAGGGGTCACCCCTGCAAAAACACAGGAGGAATTTCTTCTCTCAGACAGAGTGAGTGAATGTGTGGAACTTCTTACCATGAAGGGCTGTTCAGCAATGCTCCCTCCAAGCCATGCAGTTACACAGCTAGTGAGAAGCTCCACAACACACTGATGCTTCCAGAAACTTCTGCCTGCTCAGACGTCAGAAATCCGCTTGGTGAGGAAAAGAATTAGAGGGAACGCTGTTGTTAAGTGCACAAAGAGTGAGATAAAAATATTTTTAATCAGGAAAGGAATCAAGGGTTAGAGGAAAAAGTCAAAAAAGTGGAGGTACGGTTTATCAGATCAGCCACAATTCCATTGAATGATTGTACAGACTCATTAGGCCAAACAGCCTACCTCTGTGCATAGGATTTCAATTTTATGGTCTCACCATCCACAGTAACACATAACTGCAGGTACAACCCAAGGGTCAAAAGTCCTCACATTTATTCCCCTCTGTGCTGCTGTGATTTTGTCAGATCTCAAGAACACCTCAATGGAGTTTCCACCCAACTCCCACTGGAGAAACAAGGGTTCAGTATGAGAACCCACAAAGAGATGCATATCCCATGTATTACAGAATGGCAACAGCCAAATAAGGAACCACAACATACACAGCACAGTGAGTATGTTTCTGATATTTCACATCTAATCGGAATGCTGATGTGGACCACTGGTAAAGGAGGTAAAAATCATCCCAACAATGACACAGGAGGATCTTGCACGCTAGAGTGTTAGAGTCGCACTGTACAGAAACAGACCCTTTGGTCTGACTTGTCCATGCCAACCCAATATTCTACATTAATCCAGTCCCATTTGCCAGCATTTGGTCCATATCCATCTAAACACTTGTGAGTCATATACTCACTCACCCAGATGCTTTTTATGTCATTGTACCAGCCTCCAGCTCATTCCATGCATGCAGCACCTTTTGTGAAAACATTAGGTCTCTTTTAAATCTTTCCCCTCTGACTTTAAACCTATGCCATGTAGTTTTGGAGTCCACTATCCTGGGGAGTAGTGGCTTGACTATTTACAGGTAGATGACTCTGACTATTTATCCTATCCATGCCCCTCATGATTTTACAAACCTCTGTAAGATCACCCCTCAGCCTCCGACACTTAAGGGAAAATAGACCCAGTCCACTCAGCCTTTCCCTATAGCTCAAACTCTCCAACCCTGGCAACATCCTAGTAAATCTGAGTTGGCAGGGATTCTTCCGAAACAAGATCTACAACCTATGAACCGAAGGCAGTCCCCATCTTGGATGTATTTAGTTCAGCGAAACAAAATAGCAAGGGGATGAGGTAATTCTAAGAGGAAGTGTATCCCCTTTTCCTGCCTTCACTTTGCTTTACAGGAGGGATGGGTAAATCTGCAGGAAGGGCAAAGGGAAAGGGAAAGAGGGAATTTGGAGAGGTCCATACAGCGTGCACAGCCACGCGGGGTCGAATGAGCTCCTTGCACTGTCCAAAGATTGCACACTCACCTCTGAACAACGACTCGAACTTTTCAAATCCATGTGTCCGCAGAAAACAGCAGACATCCTCCACGTCCCAGTCTCGGTAATTGGGTTTGAACCTGAGCAGGGAGACTCTCTTGGCTGGAGTCACCGGGTTGGTGTCTGCCCCAGCGTCTATCGGCCTCTTTCGGTTCTCGCCTTGGTTCATTGCCCCCGGTCTCCGCGATGCTGCTGGGTTGCTGTACACAGTACTGAGCGCTCGCTCTCTCTCTGCGTGTGTGAGAGAGTTGCTGCTGCCGGCCTCACTGAAACTGTCCCTCTTTGCTGAATCGCTGCCAAACCCGGAAGAGGCTCGCCCCTGACCGCTCATTGCTTCACTGTATCCATTTCCACTGACAATCAAACCCTCTTCCCACCCCCAGTTAAAGTGGCAATGCTCCCTGTACAAACACATCAGGCCATTCAGCCCGTCATAGGTTAATTTGAAGGGAATGTGGGGGACTGTTAGGAACCGAGAAAAATCCTATCGGGACTAGGCACTTGCATTTGTAAAGGTAAAAACAATGACTGCAGATGCTGGAAAGCAAATACTGGATTAGTGGTGCTGGAAGAGCACAGCAGTTCAGGCAGCATCCAACGAGCAGCGAAATCGACGTTTTGGGCAAAAGCCCTTCATCAGGAATAAAGGCAGTGAGACTGAAGCGTGGAGAGATAAGCTAGAGGAGGGTGGGGGTGGGGAGAGAGTAGCATCGAGTACAATGGGTGAGTGGGGGAGGGGATGAAGGTGATAGGTCAAGGAGGAGAGGGGGGCGTGGATGAAGGGCTCTGGCCCTAAACGTCGATTCTCCTGCTCCTCGGATGCTGCCTGAACTGCTGTGCTCTTCCAGCACCACTAATCCAGTACTTGCATTTGTAAAGTTGAGAGTGGGGTGCTGTAAAAGCACAGCAGGTCAGGCAGCATCCGAGGAGCAGGAGAATCGACATTTAGGGCCAGAGCCCTTCATCCGGATGCTGACTGACCTGCTGTGCTTTTTCAGCAACACACTCTGATCTCCAGCATCTGCAGATCTGTCTCCTATTTGCATTTTTAAATCGGCTGGAATATTTGGTGCCACCTGCAAAACTCCCCATTATGATTATGAACACCTCGCCTTGCTCCCTCTTTCTCCAATATCATCGTAAGTTTTCAAGGGTTTTCCTGAATTGTCCTTTGAAACAGTGTTGTTGAATCTCTTTCAACTAGAACTTCCCAGAGATTAGGAAACAAATGATTTGCATTGCTAACCCATCTTTCATGTCTTTCAGACGTCTAGAATTCCTTACAGCCATATAATTACAGTTGAAGTCTTCTTTTGTTCATGGGATAGGGTCATCGCTGGCTAGGCAGCATTTATTGCCCATTCCTAATTGCCCAGAGGGCAATTGATAGTCAATCACATTGGCAAAAGCGAGGACTGCAGATGCTGGAGATCGGACTCAAGATTAGAGTGGTGCTGGAAAAGCAGAGCAGATCAGGCAGCATCCGATGAGCAGGAAAATTGACATTTCAGGCAGGAGCCCTTCATCAGGAATGAGGATGGGAGCCTCCAAGGTGGAGAGATAAATGGGAGGGCGTGGGGCTGGGAAGAAGGTAGCAAAGAGTGCAATAGGTGGATGGAGGTGGGGATGAAGGTGATAGTTCAGAGAGGAGGGTGGAGCAGATAGGTGGGAAGGAAGATAGGCAATTAGGACAGGTCATGAGGACGGTGCTGAGCTGGCAAGTTGGAGCTGGGGTAAGGTGGGGGGAGGGGAAATGAGGAAACTGGTGAAGTCCACATTGATGCCCTGGGGTTGAAGTGTTCTGAGGCAGAAGACGAGGCGTTCTTCCTCCAGGCATCGGGCAGTGAGGGAGCGAAGGTAGAGGAGGCCCAGGACTTGCATGTCCTCGGCAGAGTTAGAGGGGGAGTTGAAATGTTCGGCCACGGGGCGGTGGGGCTGATTGGTGTGGGTGTCCCGGAGATGTTCTCTGAAGCGCGGCTGTGAGTCTGAAGTAACATGTCAGCCAGACCAGATAAGGATGATACATTTCCTCCCCTTAAGGGGATTAGTGAACCAGATGGGTTTTTTTCCCAAAAAGTGCTCAGTGGATTTATGGTCATCATTAAACTCTTAATTCCAGGTTTTTATTTAAACTGAATTCAAATTTCATCATCTGCCCTGGCAGCATGAGTAGGTAAAAACAGGGTAAAAATATTTGAGGCCAGAGCACTCCCTAGGTCTCTGGATTAACAGTCTCGTGGTAATACCATTAGGCCATTGTCTCCCCTAAAGTCTAGTCACCTTTATACTTTAGGAAATACGTCAGATGACTAGCATACATTAAAATCCCACAAACAGCAATGTATTATTGACGAGATGTTACCAACAGAGCAGGGTAAACAGCAGGCAGAGGATTTGGAGTAATTCTCCTGCTGTTCTTAGAAATAGTGCCCAGGGATCTCTTTCCACCTTAGAAGGCAAACTGGGCTCCATTTAATGTGAAACAAAAACAGAAATTGCTGGAAAAACTCAGCAGGTCTGGCAGCACCTATGGAGAGGGATCAGGGTTAATGTTTCAAGTCCAGTGATTTTCCAGCAATTTCTGTTTTTGCTTCAGATTTCCAGGATCCACAGTTCTTTTGGTTTTTTTATTCAGTTTAATGTCTCATCTTAACTTGACGGTGCAACGTTCTCTCAGTACTCCACTGATTTGTAATCCCAAAATATACCATCAAAATTCCCCTCATCTTCTCTGGTTCTTTTCCCAATCATTTTGAACTTTGTGTTCTCTGGCTATTAATCCTCCTGCCAGTCGAAACAGTTTCTCTTTACTTATGTTACCAAAACACTTCATAATTTTAAACATCTTGCATTTGCCTTCTCTCCTCAAAGGAATATATAATTCTCTGCTTTCTTCACTCTTTTTTATTTTGAAAATATAATTTTTTCATAAAAATACCTTTCTTCATATATTCAATTCATTCTACCTGGATCTGCAAATCCCAACTGCCATTCGCAAACTCACATTCCTCATTCTCAAATCTCCATAGTTTCTGATTCACCAACTGATTCACAGTTCTCCAGAGCAGCAGTGAGGGCAGCTGGCCGAGGGAAGGACACACCTCATGGGAAAACATTAGTCCTGATGGAGTGTTATACCCGAAATGTTGACTCTCTGGCTCCTCAGATACTGCCTGACCTGCTGTGCCTTTTCCAATGCCACACTTTATCACTTTAGAATACTCAGGGAACCAGTTTTATACCTTATTCCAGTAGACACCTGAACAGTCCGTGAGGAATAAAAGTTATGCAGTGATGGAGTTGAGATTCTTTATGTTCATTGTAACTTGTAACTTAGGAAGAAATGGGTTAAGTGTGTTATAATTCCACTGAAGTCTTTAGTCACCAATTTTTAATATTACCTCATTTTAGTTTAGAATAGTTCTGAAGAAAAGTCATACCAACTCAAAACTTGTCATATGAGGAATGGTTGAGAATTCTGGATCTGTAGTCAATGAAGTTTAGAAAGATATGGGGTGAAGATCTCACTGAAACATGCAGAATACTGAAAGGCCTGGATAGAGAGGATTCGGGGAAGATATTTCCACTTGTAGGTGAGATAGGACCTCAGGGCACAGCCTCAGAGTGAAATGATGGCCTTTTGGAACTCAGATGAGGAAGAATTTCTTCAGCCAGGGGGTGGGTTAATCTATGGAATTCATTGCCACAGAGGGCTATGGAAGTCAAGGCATTGAGTGTCTTTAAAACAGAGATAGATGGGTTCTTGATTTGTTAGAGGTTCGAGGGTTACAGAGAGAAGGCAGGAAAATGGGGTTAAGACACTTATCAGGAGAAAGTGAGGACTGCAGATGCTGGAGATCAGAGCTGAAAATGTGTTGCTGGAAAAGTGCAGCAGGTCAGGCAGCATCCAAGGAGCAGGAGAATCGACGTTTCGGGCATGAGCCTGAAGAAGGGCTCATGCCCGTAATGTCGATTCTCCTACTCCTTGGATGCTGCATGACCTGCTGCACTTTTCCAGCAACACATTTTCAGTTAAGACACTTATCAACCATGATCGAATGGTGCAGCAGATTCAATGAGCTGCATGGCCTGATTCTGTTCCTGTGTCTGTTGATCTTAAACATTAACTTTATTTCACTCTGCATTGATAATTCCAGACTTACTGAGTTTCTCCAGCATCTGAGTTTGTTTCAGATTTCCAGCAACTGCAGCATTTGGCTTTTATTTAATATTACTGTCTTTGGTTCAGTTTGATGTTTGTCAAATTTCGCTGCTGTAGAAACATCTTGGAATTCTTCCACTTCAATGGTGCAACATGAACGTTGCCAGAAAGAACTGAAAGAGTTAATGTTAAAATCTTCAGAAACGTAGAACATAAAACATTGAACAATACAGCGCAGAACAGCCCTTCGGCCCTCGATGTTGCACTGACCTGTGAACTATTCTCAGCTCGTCCCCCTACACTATCCCATCATCATCCATATGCTTATCCAAGGATTGTTTAAGTCTCCCTAATGTGGCTGAGTTAACTACATTGGCAGGCAGGGCATTCCACGTCCTTCCCACTCTCCAAGTAAAGAACCTGCCTCTGACATCTGTCTTAAGTCTATCACCCCTCAATTTGTAGCTATTACCCCTCGTACAAGCTGACGTTATCGTCTGAGGAAAAAAACTTTCACTGTCTACCCTATCTAATCCATTGATCATCTTGAACATCTCTGTCAAATCCCCTCTTAGCCTTCTTCTCTCCAATGAGAATTGACCCAAGTCTCTCAGCCTTTCCTTATAAGACCTTCCCTCCAGACCAGGCAACATTCTGGTAAATCTCTTCTGCACCTTTTCCAATGCTTCCACATCCTTCCTGAAATGGGGCGACCAGAACAGTACTCAATATTTCAAGTGCAGCCGCACTAGTGTTTTATATAGTAGCAGCATGATATTACGGCTCCAGAACTCAATTCCTCTACCAATGAAACCTAACATACCGTATGCCTTCTTCACAGCACTATCAGTCTGGGTGGCAACTTTCAGGGATCTATGTACATGGACTCCAAGATCCCTCTGTACATCCACACTACCAAGAAGCTTTCCATTGATCCAGTATTCTGCCTTCCCATTATTCTTCCCAAAGTGAATCACCTCACATTTATCTGCATTGAACATAATCTAGCAACATTAGAATATAGAACTTTGTGACAACCAACAGTCTTTCAAAATTTTTCAAAACGCAGTCATCGGTATGCAGAGACAAGCGTGAACTTGCCCTGATGAATGAACTGTTTGGACAGCTTGGTTCTTTTTACAGGGATATTCCAGTTCTAAGTTACCATAGGCAATAGACCTTCCTAAAATAACCTACAAGGAGCCATTGCATTGGCATAGTAACAGTAAAAAACAAACAAATGTCACAATCCATAGTCGGTTCCAATGAAAGGTGCAGCTTGATTTAATTGGTACAGTAAAGTAGGAGGCACGTTGCTGGTGTTTTTAAACAACCCCATGCCAGGTAAAGCGATGTCAGGACAGATGACCAAACCTTTTGACAAGTAGTTATATTTGACAAGTGTCTTAAATGAGGAGAACAGCAATAGCATAGGGGCCTGGGTTTAATGTCTTTTTTGAACAATAGCATCTCCTAGAAGTGCAGCTCTCCTTCAATACTGCACTGCAAGGTGAGCATAGATTTTTACACAGTTCTCTAGAGTTCCAACTGAGCCATAATCTTCTGGTTGAAGATGCAAGAGTGCTATCGCCCAAGGCTTGACTAACATGGCAGGAATTGCATTCTTTAATGCTCCTGTCTTCAGATAAACAATGACAATAATATATCCAAGTTCAAACTTCAGCCCATAAAGAGAGCCATCATCAAAATCAGTAATGAAACATTAACCCCTTCTCTCCTTATGCAGCCAGACCTATTGAGTTTCGTTAGCATTCTCTGTGTTTGTTTCAGATTTTCAGCATCTGCCGTATCTTCCTTTTATTCATTCTTTATTGTGCAGGTTTCAACAGTGACCGAACAGCTGATGTTAGTGCTCATGTGCAGATAACTTGTGTAAATAACCCAATAAAACTTGAGCTTGCATTCTCCAGGTTCTTTTTCCAGTAACATGACAGTGATTCCATAACAGGAAGTGTCAAAAACTCATATACCGGAGTCAGTCACACCTATAATGAAACTCCTATAATTAGGAGGAAAATGATATCAACCATTCAAATAAAATGAGATTATTTAGTATCACAGTAGGGGGGGGGGGAGTTGTGAATAATAGGAAAACCTCCTATCCTTTAAAGTATGTGGTTGGCATTTGAAATGTTGAAATGGCATAACATGCACGCCATGGGCAAAATACTGAAAAGTGGGATTAGTGTAGATAGTATAGACTTGATGGACTGAAGGGCCTCTTCTATGCTGTATGACTTTGTATGCATATTAATTGAATTTATTTGTCACGTGTATCAAGACACAGTGAAAAGCTTTGTTTTGTGAGCAATACAGGCGGAGCACATAGTTAAATAGCATAGATAAGTAAATAACAGGTAAACAGCAGCAAAAACCTCAACACATGTACAGGCGAATGCTAAGAGTTTGTGAGTATTACAACTAATAAATATGTACAGCTGCAAGTTGTATAAGCACCAGCTATAGGCAGCACAAAGAGAGTGCCAAGTTTAGATTACTTACAGTGTGGAAACAGGCCCTTCGGCCCAACACGTCCATACCGCCCCGCCGAAGCGCAACCCACCCATACCCCTACATCTACCCCTTACCTAACACTACGGGCAATTTAGCCTGGCCAATTCACCTGACCTGCACATCTTTGGACTGTGGGAGGAAACCGGAGCACCCGGAGGAAACCCACACAGACGCGGGGAGAATGTGCAAACTCCACACAGTCAGTCGCCTGAGGCAGGAATTGAACCCAGGTCTCTGGCGCTGTGAGGCAGCAGTGCTAACCACTGTGTCACCGTGCCGCCCAAAGTTGTTATGTTTAAAAAAAGCTCTGGTTCATCAGTATCCTATAGGATAGGAGATCTGCTGTCTTTACCCAATCTGATTCAGTTCTATATAAAAGCAACTCCCATCCAGTTCTGAAGAAGGGTCATCAGACCCAGAACATTAACTTTGCTTTCTCTCACAGATGCTGCCAGATCTATCTATCTTTTTCAGCAATTTCTGTTTTTGTTTCTGTCTTACATTCCTAAATATATTTTTTCTATAAATACTTTTGTTTTGAGATGGGTGGCTATCTGATTGGCTGCGGGAAGTCAGCCCTTTGTGAGGATGGATATGTCAGGTGATATGTCAGGCAAGGGCGCAATTGATATGTGGAGCTTGTTCAAGGAGCAACTATTGAGTGTCCTTGATAAGTATATACCTGTCAGGCAGGGAGGAAAGGGTCGTGTGAGGGAGCCGTGGTTTAATAAGGAATTGGAATCCCTTGTTAAAGGGAAGAGGGCGGCCTATGTAAAGATGAGGCGTGAAGGTTCAATTGGGGCGATTGAGAGTTATAAGGTAGCCAGGAAGGATCTGAAGAGAGAGCTAAGAGCAGCAAGGAGGGGACATGAAAAGTCCTTAGTTGGTAGGATTAGGGAAAACCCAAAGGCTTTCTATAGGTATGTCAGGAATAAAAGAATGACTAGGGTAGGAATAGGTCCAGTCAAGGATAGTAGTGGGAAGTTGCGTGTGGAGGCTGAAGATAATTGGGGAGACACTGAATGAATACTTTTCGTCAGTATTCACTCAGGAACAGGACATTGTTGCCGATGTGAATACTAAGTCACAATTAATTAGAATGGACGGCTTTGAGGTATGTAGGGAAGAGGTGTTGGAAATTCTGGAAAGGGTGAAAATAGATAAGTCCCCTGGGCCTGATGGCATTTATCCTAGGATTCTCTGGGAAGCAAGGGAGGAGATTGCAGAGCCATTGGCCTTGATTTTTATGTCCTCGTTGTCTACAGGAATAGTGCCAGAAGACTGGAGGATAGCAAATGTGGTTCCCTTGTTCAAGAAAGAGAGTAGGGATAACCCTAGTAACTATAGGCCGGTGAGCCTCACTTCTGTTGTGGGCAAAGTCTTAGAGAGAATTGTAAGGGATAGGATTTGTGAACATCTGGATAGGAATAATGTGATCAAGGATAGTCAGCATGGTGTTGTGAAGGGCAGATCGTGCCTCACAAACCTTATTGAATTTTTTGAGAAGGTGACTAAGGAGGTGGACGAGGGTAAAGCGGTAGATGTGGTGTATATGGATTTTAATAAGGCTTTTGATAAGGTTCCCCATGGTAGGCTACTGCAAAAAATACGGAGGTATGGCATTGAGGGTGAGTTGGAGGTTTGGATTAGGAATTGGCTGGCTGGAAGAAAACAGAGGGTAGTAGTTGTTCCCTCTGTGTTCCGCAGTGTTCCGCAAGGATCTGTTTTGGGACTAGTGCTGTTTGTCATTTTTATAAATGACCTGGAGGAGGGGCTAGAAGGTTGGGTGAGCAAGTTTGCAGATGATACGAAAGTCGGTGGAGTTGTTGACAGTGAGGAAGGATGTGTCAGGTTACAGCGGGATATAGATAATCTGCAGAGCTGGGCAGAAAGGTGGCAAATGGAGTTCAATGTGGGTATGTGTGAGGTGGTTCACTTTGGTATGAGTAACAAAAAGATGGGGTACTGGGCTAATGGTCGGATACTTGGTAGTGTGGATGAGCAGAGGGAGCTTGGTGTCCATGTACACAGATCTCTGAAAGTTGCCACCCAGGTAAATAGTGCAGTGAAGAAGGCATATGGCGTACTGGCTTTTATTAGTAGAGGAATTGAGTTCCAGAGTCCTGAGGTCATGTTGCAGTTGTATAAGACTCTGATGCGGCCGCATCTGGAGTTTGCATGCAGTTTTGGTCGCCATACTATAGGAAGGATGTGGAGGCACTGGAACGGGTGCAGAAGAGGTTTACCAGGATGTTGCCTGGTATGGTAGGAAGATCGTATGAGGAAAGCCTGAGGCACTTGGGGCTGTTTTCATTGGAGAAAAGAAGGTTTAGGGGTGACTTGATAGAGGTGTACAAGATGATTAGGGGTTTAGATAGGGTTGACCATGAGAACCTTTTTCCACATATGGAGTCAGCTTTTACGAGGGGGCACAGCTTTAAATTAAGGGGTGGTAGGTATAGGACAGATGTTAGGGGTAGATTCTTTACTCAGCGAGTCGTGAGTTCATGGAATGCCCTGCCAGTAGCAGTGGTGGACTCTCCCTCTTTATGGGCATTTAAACAGGCATTGGATAGGCATATGGAGGATAGTGGGCTAGTGTAGGTTAGGTGGGCTTGGATCGGTGCAACATCGAGGGCCAAAGGGCCTGTACTGTGCTGTATTTTTCTATGTTCTATGTTCTATTTTTGGCTGGAGAATGGGCATCACAATGGTTCAGTGATTAGCACTGCTGCCTCACAGCAGCAGGGTCCCAGGTTCAATTCCAGCCTTGGGGGACTGTCTGTGTGACTGTCACATTCTTCCCATGACTGCGTACATTTTCACCAGGTGCTCTGTTTCCTCCCACAGTCTAAATGTTGGTTGGATTGGCCATGCTAAATTGCCTCATAGTGTCCAGGGATATGCAAGGTAGGGAGTTTTGCTATGATAAATATCGAGTTATGGGATAAGGTGGGGAGAGGGTCTGGGTGGGATCCTCTTTGGAGGGTCAATGAAGACTTGATGTTCTGAATGGCCTCGATCTGCAGTGCAGGGAGTCAGTGGTGGGAGGGGGACCTGTAGAGGAGCAAGAATTTGTGGGAACGACCATGGGACAGACATTATGTTTGAAGGAGCTCTTGAGGTGATTGTGTGAGGAAAAAGCAGAAGGAATGTGGCCAGCCAGAGTTGGCAACGCAATGTTTCACAGACGTTCACAAGGGTATGGGATCCACTGCCTGGAAATGTGTTGGACGCAGGTTAAATTGAAGCATTGGATGATTATTTGGATTTTTTTTAAAAAGTGCAATGGCTATTGAAACAAACCAGGAGAGGTTTGGACCAGATTCTCATTTAACATTCTGGTGCAGGAAATATGAACCACTTCTGTGGTTCAGTAAAACAAACTACAGGAACAGATGGAAGGAGGAGAAAAGGGTGCAAATGTCAGCAGTACAAGAGGGTTTCGCGAAACAGTTTTGTGCATATCCTTTCGTATAATTTTCAGAGCAAAAAAAAACAGATTTTTGCATTCAAATGACTAACTTGAGGGACACATGTCAAGATAATTCACTTCTTTAACAGACTGAATACTGACATAATAAAGCTCCAGATTAGTGAAGCATTCAGCATTGAGAGTCATCAAGGTCACACTTTTAATCCCCAGTTTTTCAATCTCCCATTAACAATGGGTCTCACACAAATTGGGATAAGGCCAAACATATTTACATCCTCCATACTAATTATCTTCTAACTGCTATCCTTAGTCATCCTATCACTGACAAAGAAACGTTTAATTTACACTCGCCGTTGTTTTTAATTCATTTTCACCTCTTCTGATCAGCCTCCTCCCAAGTCTGTCAGCAGGTAAGGCAGGAGGCTGGAAGAACACTAGCTAGGCAGCAAGAGGAGGTGCAGAAGTCGTCATTTCGGATTAGAGCCAAAACATTGACTTCTGCACCTGCTGATGCTACCTGGCTTCCTGTGTTCTTCCAGCCTCCTGCCTATCTACTTTGGATTCCAGTATCTGCAGTTTCTTTGTCTTTAAACAGGTAATTCTCGAACAGAAAATATGTTCTGAGAGCAGACCTTTTTTTTGCCTGCTAAACCTGAAGCCTGTTAGTTTAGCACAGTGGCTCAGTGGTTAGCACTGCTGCCTCACAAGACCAGGGGTCTGGCTTCAATTCCAACCTGAGGTGACTGTGTGGATTTTGCACATTCTCCCCATGTCCACGTGGGTTTCCTCTGGGTGCTCTGTTTTCCTCCCACCATCCAAAAATGTGCAGGTTGGGTGATTGGCCATGCTAAATTGCCCTGTAGTATCCATGGATATGCAGGCTAGGTGAGATATGCAGTGTTACAGGGACAGGGTGATCTGGGTGGTTTGCTCTTCGGAGGTTCGGTGTGGACCCGATGGGCTGAATGGCCTGCTTCCACACCCCAGGGATTCTGTGATGAGCAAGGAAAAAGGATCAGTCAGGGTTTATGTTGAGTATACGGCTTTACAGTAGCTGCTGAGGAGCACTGCCACACGGGTCATGGTACTCGCGGAGAGGATGTGGTTACAGTATGCACTAATGGGGAGTAGGGGACAAAGAGCTGGGGAAGAATCTTGTGTTACCATACCATAGCATGTTTGATGGGGGTGGGGGTCAGTTAATCAGGTGGGAAAATGCAAGACCCTATTACGTTCCTATGTCTACTCTCAGTCGGCCTTCCTTCTCCACCACTGAGTCCATTAAGTGAACCACTGATGCCACTGTAAGGTCTTTGACTTGTTGCTGCTCTATTACCCAGTGGTGAAGGGGAAGGTATGTGTGAGGCAATGCAGTAATTATAGACTTACAGTGGGGTGGGGGATATCCCTCATTCAAAGGAATTCACTGCCTTATTGAGGGACCTGAAATTGAGAAATAGCAGGGGTTGGGGATCCATGAACAGCAATTCTCCTGCCCTTGCTACTTATGCCAAATCTGTGCAACCCCTACCCTCCCTCCAACAGTGATCACCTCTGCCTATATCCCTCCTTGACATAGGTACCAACAGCCTTTCTAGTCGTGTTCCTGTTAATAGAGTCAGCATTTCTTCGCAAGTGGAACAACCCCACCTTCTAGGGTCCTTCAACCCATGGAAAAGCCCCTCAAAGTGCCAGCCCAGAACAGGATTCAGCAGCTCTTCCATTAATAAAGAGCAATGCAGGATTTTCACTGGTCCTCCAGTTGACCCTTCTCACAGCCACAAAATGACATTCCAGGGAAGCACAGGGTCACGGAGGTCCTGATGAACCTAAACATCAGGACCCCATTGTCACTTTCTTGGTTCGTTTCCTGCCCAGAAGCCAATCAGAGTGACAGATTTGGTCTAGTGCAAGTCAAAACGTGTAGTGCCAGAAAAGCACAGCCGATCAGGGGCCTGAGAGATAAATGGGAGGGGGGTCTGGCTGGGGGAAGGTAGCAGTGGATACGATAGATAGATGGAGGTGAGGATGATGGTGATAGGTCGGAATGGCGGGTGGAGCAGATAGGCAGGAAGGAGGATGGACAGGTCTAGTGCTCAGCAAGATGGTTAACAGCAGGAGGTCACAACGGCTAGAAAGATCAAGACTTAGTGGGGCGTGGGGAATAGTAGGCCTTACCAAAACCCAGAAAAGGTGTGGGAGAGGGAAAAAGATCAGAGTTGGAATGGAATGGTGGGGTCTAGCCTATTGAATGAGGATGGTAATCAGACTCCCAAAGTTGAGCTGAATTGTAGGAGGATGGTATAGGAAGGTTTTATGACAGTGCACATAATTGCCCTTAGGGAAAGGTTTGCTTGAAGGGCTAGGGCAAAACATTTCTGCTGCCCTTGACCCACAAGCAGTGCCTTAAAAAACATTTATTGGCTTGGTTTACCATTGGATTTACCAAGCCCTGGGACACTCATTGTTAACATTACCTTAAGCTCCATTTTCACAAGGCGGGGGAGGGGGCACTAGCAATTTCAGTATTAAAGCAACAGCATTTATATTCAGTTCAGTCAGAGGATCCATGATCTGAAAGATTAACTGTTTCTCTCTCCTGACGGAGGAGCAGCACTCCAAACATTTATACTTCCAAATGAACCTGTTGGACAAAAACTGATGTTGTGTGATTTTCAATTTTGTCCACCCCAGTCCAACACAGGCATGTCCACATTACTCCTCTCCTGCTGCTAGACCGTATTGCAATATGGAACACAGAAGCTGGATTCCACCATCCAGCCCCTCAAGCCCGCTCCACCATTCAACATGATCATGTCTGGTCTGGTGAGGGTCTCAATTCCATTTTCCTGTCTGCACCTCACTCCATAACCAATGACTCTGTTGTCTACAGAAAGTCAGTTCAATTGAATTATTTTAAAGACCCTGTCTCCATTAATTTGTGGGGAAGAGAAAATAAATCTCCTCACCTCTGTCAAATCAACCCCATTGCAGCTGGCCATACACAGTGTTAAAAGAAAGAACCTGCAATTCTCTGGAACCTGTTAAAACCTCAGGTTAATTTAATAATAACACTGAATAGCAGCTTTTGCAGAATAAAGCATCCCCGGGCACCACACAGGAATCTTATTAAACGCAATTTGTCACCAACTCATACAAGGAGAATAGGACACATGAATTGAATTGAATTGAATTTATTGTCTCGTGTACCGAGGCACAGTGAAAAGCCTTGCCTAGCGAGCAATAGATTAGATTCTCTACAGTATGGAAACAGGCCATTCGGCCCAACAAATCCACACCGACTTCCGAAGAGCAAGCCCCTCCCCACCCCCCCCAAGACCCCCACCGCCGACTAACGTAACAAACACTATGGACATTTTATCATGGCCAATCTACCTGACCTGCACATCTTTGGATTGTGGCAGGAGCACCTGGAGAAAAACCATGCAGACATGGGGAGAATGTGCAAACTCCACATAGACAGTCACCCGAGGCTGGAATCAAACCTGGCGCTGTGAGGCTGTAGTACTAACCACTGAGCCACTGTGCTCAGGCAATATACAGGCAGATCACAGAGTTAAGTGGCATAGGTAGTAAATAATAGGTAAATAGCGGCAAAAACCAAAACACAGGTACAGGCGAATGCTAACAGTTTGTGAGTCCATTCAGTATTCTAACAACAGTAGGGTAGAAACTGTTGCGAAAACGGCTAGTGCATGTGTTCGGGCTTCTGTACCTTCTCCCCGATGGTAGAGGTTTAAACCGTGGCCAAAAGGGGGATTTTTATAGAACATTCTCAAGGAAGGTAGAGGTGGAGAGGTGTAAGGAGAGAATTCCTCAGCTTGGGCACAGGTATCTGAAAACTGTGGAGCTGAAGGCAATGGTGGATTAATTCAAATTTGGGACATGCTAGTGGCCAGAACTAGAACAACCCAGAAATATCACCAAGAGCTGAAGTGCTGGAAGAAGTTATTCATGTAGGGCAAGGCAAAACTGAGGAAAACTTTTGAAAAAATAGAAGGAGAACTTTAGAATTTTCAAAATGCTTTCAAAAATATGAATCCCGTGCCTTCATAGAATATTCACTGCGATATAGAGGGAAAATTATCCACACGTAGCTCATTTGGTTATCAGCTTTAATCTGATGCAGAACACTTTTTCTTATTTTAAAAGGTGTACTTTTGTAAATTTTATGACTGAAGTATATTAAATAAAAATTCAAACTTGACGTTACGCAACATTTAATAAAAACCTCCCATTATAGGTAAGGACTCACAATGAAGGGCCTATGCTTGAAATGTCAGTTCGCCTGCTCTTTGGATGCTGCCTGACCTGTTGTGATTTTCCAGCACCACACTCTCGATTCTGATCTCCAGCATCTGCAGTGTTCACTTTCTCTCAATACTCACAATGTGCCCATTTACATTTTATGAGATTACATCTTTCTGCAAGTGGCCTGAGCTGTATTATATATGGGTTCCAATCTTCGCTGTGTAAGGCAGGCCACTCACAGTCAATGCCCTTTCCCTTTGAGCCTTTGCAGTGGCTACCCTAAGGTACCCTTCAGCATGTAGTCCTACTGTGAGAGAATAGTCAGAATTGTGGCAGCCATTTTTGTCACATTTTACAGTCTAGAGACCATTTTATTTTACATTCAGTGCCTGCCCTGCTAAAAGCCTGTTTTCCCATGCCTGCATGAAATGAGTTAAAAATCACACAACACCAGGTTATAGTCCAACAGGTTTAATTGGAAGCACACTAGCTTTCGGAGCAACGCTCCTTCATCACCTGTTGGACTATAACCTGGTGTTGTGTGATTTTTAACTTGGTACACCCCAGTCCAACACTGGCATCTCCAAATCATGACTGCATGAAATGGTTAACCTTGCAGCTGTGCCAATACCTGATAAACAAATTCCTCTCTTTGCGTGGAACCATTATTCTCTTTGCAAGGACCTATTGTATACTAACACCTGCTTAGCAACTACCAACCAACACTGTCCAGACATTATGTGACTTGAGCTAATGCCGGGCATGTTGCCTTAACTTGCTCATTGTCCTGCAATTAGCAGTTTGCTAATTATTAGCCGATTGTAACCTATATAATCACACAACACTCTGTATTTTGTTGGAGTGACTTGAGGGCATCCAATTGACCTAGTCACCTTGTCTCTCCCTGTGAACTCACAAATAAACTAGTCAATACTCAAGGCTCGTGTGATGCATTATTTCCAAATTGGACCGCTATGAGCCGGTCACTCTCTGAATAATTTACATCTTTCCACACACTTACACATTAGTATGTGCCTGTTGTCTACAACATAAGGCCATTATGAGCTCTTTTGGGCAAACCTAGAAGGACCTTTGACTGAGTTGATGGTCTTCCAGAAGCATGGATATTTACCTTGGTGTGCATCCCAGGGAAGGGTCTACAGAGCCCAGAGTCGTGCGTCACAGAGCTACTCAGGGTGAACGTCACCAGAATGCGCAGCGACTCATTCCAAACTGACATTGCACAGGCTACAGGTTCCCCACCACAGCCATTTCAAAGCCAATGTTAGACTCTGAGTGCAAAGAAAGAATCTGATGGGGAAGACTCTTTTTTACCAAAGAAAAACCAAAAGAACTGCAGATGCTATAAATCAGAGACAAAGATAGAAATTGCTAGAGACGTTCAGCAGGTCTGACAGCATCTGTGGAGGGAAATCAGAGTAAACCTTTTGGATCCAATGTCTCAACCTCAGAAATCAGACCTGAAGTATTAACTGGGATCTCTCTCCACAGCTGCTGCCACATCTGCTGAGCTTTTCCAGCAATTTCTAATTTTGTCCCTTTTTTTAACCAAGATTGCCAAGCTACATCCTGGCATTTGTTGGGGATGAGATTACCAATGAGTTTTACTGGTCTGATCAGGGAACCAGTCAACAGAATTCACCACTTCCAACTCCTTCAGAGTCTTGAGGATGGACTTAATACCTGACCTGGTGCTTCTCTACACCAATCAATCAACCTGAGACAAGTCAGGATGGAATGGTCTGACAGAATGGAGCAGTCCGTAGCAACATGGCCAGACCCATCATTCAGAACACCCAGAGAAAGTGGAACCTCAGTACATAGTGGCGCCTGGTGTGTATGTCCCTTGACACAAAGGTCCTGGATGTTGCAAAACTAGTGTAGCACAGCCTTACGTTAACAAATAACGGTTTCCTAAGAAAATTGGTCTGTGTTCTTTTTAAATACTTGACAATATTGGTGCCTGAAGAACGGTTTCATCTGGCTGTACTGTGTGTCCTGTACTGTGACAGAAATACCCTGGGTCTTCCTCCTCACATCCCAGGGGAACTGCACCTTTTAATTTCTGTGTGCGGGTAGGTTCTTAAGGGCAGCTATTTGGACCTTGATGAAATTGGACAAAGTAATTGGAGTTTGCTTTAGGTAGTTCCTGACAGGTGCAGGATCAGTAGTGTGTTGCTGGAAAAGCACAGCAGGTCAGGCAGCATCCGAGGAGCAGGAGAATCGATGTTGGGCTCTGTCCCGAAATGTTGATTCTCCTGCTCCTCGGATGCTGCCTGACCTGCTGTGCTTTTCCAGCAACACACTCTCAACTCTGACATCTCAACACTCTCAACATCTGCAGACCTCACTTTCTCCTCGGTGCAGGATCAGTGCAAATTTACATTGGTTCATCACTGTTTCTTAGAGCTGTCATTAATGCATTAATAAAAGCAGCCAGGACAGATACAGACCTAGCCAATGTAGAATTTGTGGAGAGGCTTGCTGCCTGAAATTAGCATATATTTTATAAGCCAGTGTAACCCATACAACTTCTCCCCAAGCTTAGTCAAATATCTTTTGTTGAATGTAGCCTATCCGATAAGTCAAGCTGGTTGATAAGGTCAGTAGCATAAATCGAAATTGACACTCGTGTTCTGGAAATGGCCCATCTGTGGCATTCTCAAATAACAAATCCATGTGTTTGTTCACCTTCAGACGTCAATTTCCGGCACGTGCATTAGTTGAAAGCTTCCCTCACCCTGCTGTTTATGCAATATTTTCACACATTTGAAGATCCACTCTGAACCATGTCACAGAACAAAATGGATGTGAGATTCTGTGCAAAAGCAATGTCTTCAAAACTGAAATGATCCTGTTTCTCAAGAGGCTAAATAGACTGTGCAGCATGGAAGTAGTCCATTCAGTCCATCTGGTCTATGTCAGTTTTTATGCTTCACACTTTTTCTTCATCTAATCCTATCAACTTTGTTTTGATTTGACTTGATTTGATTTATTGTAGTCACATGTACCTAAGTACAGAGAAACGCTTTGTTTTGCGAGCAGTACAGGCAGATCATAGCAAACAAGGACATACAGATCATAGGGTGCTGAGACAGGGTGAGGTGTACAGATTACACTGCATAGGAGGCACACCAAGCAAGATCAACATTATTTGAAGTTAGAGAGGTCCATTCAGCAATTTAGTAACAGCAAGGAAGAAGCTGTTCTTGAACCTGTTGGGGGATGTGTGTGTGTGTGTGTGTGTGTGTGTGTGCGTGTGTGTGTGTGTGTGTGTTCAAGCTTCTGTATCTCCTGCCTGACTGAACTTTTTCCTCTAGTCCTTTCTTCAGTATGATTTCCCCTTGAAGATGTCATACAAATAAGATCACATGGTAGGCTGCTCTGGAAGGTTAAATCACATGGAATCCAGGGTGGAGCTGTCAAATTGGATACAAAATTGGCTTGATGGTAGGAAGCAGAGCATAATAGTGGAAGGATACTTGTTGGACTGGAGGCCTGTGACTAGTGGATGTTTCTTATGTATATCAATGATGTGGATGAGAATGTACAAGGTATAATTAGTAAGCTTGCAGATGACACTAAAATAGGTGGTATCGTGGACAGTGAGGAAGATTAACAGAAATTGCAGCAGAACCTTGATCAGCTGGGGAAGCGGGCTGAGAAATCGCAAATGGAATTTAACATACATAAGTGTAAGGTCTTGCATTTTGGGAAGTCAAATCAAGGTTGAAGTTTCATGGTGAATGGTAGGGCCATAAGGAGTGTAGTGGAACAAAGAGACCTTGGAGTTCAGGCACAAGGTTCTCTGAAAATGGAGTCCCAGGTAGACAGGGCAGTGAAGGAGGCTTTTAGCACACTGGCCTTCAACAGTCAAGGCATTGAGTGTAGAAGTTGGGAAGTTATGTTGCAGTTATACAGGACAATGGTGAAGTCGCACTTGGAGTATTGTGTTCAGTTTTGGTCACCTTGCTACAGGAAGGTTATTATTAAACTGGAAAGAGTGTAGAAGAAATGTACAAGAATGTTGCCCAGACTCAACGTCTGAGTTATGGGGAAAGGTTGGACAAGCTAGGACTTTTTTCTTTAGAGCATAGAGACTGAGGGGCAACGTTATAGAGGTGCATAAGATTATTATGAGAGGCAGGGAGAAGGTGAATGCACTCAGTCTTTTTCCCTGGGGTGTGGTAATCCAGAACTAGAGGGCATTGGATTAGGGTGAGAGAGGAAAGATTAAAAGGGACCTAAGTGGCAACGTTTTCATGGAGAGGATGGTGTGAGCTGCCAGAGGAAGTGGTGGAGACTCGTACAATGACATTTAAAATGCATCCCAATGGGTACCTGAATAGGAAGGGTTTAGAGGGAAATAGGCTAAGTGCTGGCAAATGGGATTAGATTGATTTAGGATATCTGGTCATTGTGGGCAAGTTTGACCGAAGGGTCTTTTTCCATGCTGTACATCTCTATGACTCTATGAATCTATATCTCTGTGACTCTATGTCTCTATGACTCTATGACTCTACGTCTCTATGTCTCTATGACTCTACTTCTCTATGTCTCTATGACTCCGAAAGCTCTGAAAGCTAATGTGTTTCCAATTAAACCTGTTGAACTATAACCTGGTGTGTGATTTTTATCAATGACTCTATGTCCCTATGACTCTATGCCTCTATGACTCTATGCCTCTATGACTCTATGACTCTATGTCCCTATGACTCTATGCCTCTATGACTCTATGTCCCTATGACTCTATGCCTCTATGACTCTATGTCCCTATGACTCTATGTCCCTATGACTCTATGCCTCTATGACTCTATGACTCTATGATTCTATGCCTCTATGATTCTATGACTTTAATGTTAAACATGATGACCTGCCTGCCGAGTAGTCATGATTTGGAGATGCCGGAGTTGGACTGGGGTGTATAAAGTTAACAATCACACAACACCAGGTTATAGTCCAACAGGTTTAATTGGAAGCACACTAGCTTTTGGAGTGACGCTCCTTCATCAGGTGATAGTCACCTGATGAAGGAGCGTCGCTCCGAAAGCTAGTGTGCTTCCAATTAAACCTGTTGGACTATAACCTGATGTTGTGTGATTTTTAACTTTGCCTGCCAAGTGTTTTCTATTTTAGCTATGTCAGCGTGGGCTGAGGTTTATGTGGGTCTGAAATCAGAGTATTATACACTATTACCACAATCACACTGCAACCACTGTCGTATAGAGTCGGGAAGCTCAACATCTGTTAGACGACTCCAAGTTGTTAACACTGTTAAATTCAGCTCTTTTGTCATGGTAATAGATCAAAGGTCTGTGAGAAGTTGTGTCTCTGGGTCTGTTGTTGAGATAAGTGAATGGGAATTAGGAGCGGGGAAGTAAAGTGGTAGACAGCATACCATTGCCAAATTCAGCAGCATATCAACCAGCAATCAACTCAAGGACCCTGAAGTGTAAACTGAAACAGCGTCAGTGCAAAAGCATTTGTAAATGCAAAGCATTTGAAGTGTTCAACTCTTTGCTTGTGCTGTAATCTCAGTTATTTATGAGGACAGACTGATAGAGTGGGTGGGGGAGTCAAACATTTCCCCCTACTTGTATTAGTTGGTCTGAAATGACTTTGAATCAGTCCTGGTGTTATGGAACAGTCCAGACCCCTTCAAAACGTTTCAAGAAAGTAGCCCAGACCCTAACCTTGCTAGTTGCTTCAAGCAGGTACAACATGGATATTCCAGGAGTGATGCAGCTGGTCAAGGCATTTAGTTTTAAACAAACAGAATTTATTTGCAAGATTACTGAATGAAACACAAACATCGCACCATAGAGTCATAGAGATGTACATACAAATGAAACAGATCCCTTGGTTGAACTAGTCCAAGTCAAACAGTTATCCCAACCTAATTTAGCCTCATTTGCCAGCACTTGGCTCATATTCCTCTAAACCCGTACGCGTATACCCTTCCAGACACCTTTTAAATGTTGCAATTGTACCAGCCTCCATCACTGCTTCTGACAGCTCATTCCACACTCTGCATGAAAAAGTTGCCCCTTAGGTCTCTTTTATATCTTTCCCCTCTCACCCTAAACCTATGCCTCTCTAGTTTTGGATTCCCTGACCCCAGGGAAAAGACCTTGTCTATTTACCTTATCCATACCCCTCATGATTTTGTAAACCTCTATAAGGTCACCCCTCAGCCTCCGACCCTCCAGGGTAAACAGCTCCAGCCTATTCAGCCTCTCCCTATAGCTCTAATCCTCCAACCCTGTAAACATCCTTGTAAATCTTTTCTGAACACTTTCAAGATTCACAACATCTTTCCAATAGGAAGGAGACCAGAATTGCATGCAATATTCCAACAGTGGCCTAACCAACAGCTGCAACATGACCTCCCAACTCCTGTACTCAATGCTCTGACCGATAAAGGAAAGCATACCAAACGCCTTCTTCAATATACGATCTACCTGTGACTCTACTTTCAAGGAGCTGTGAACCTGCACTCAGCAACACACCCTAGGACCTTACCATTAAGTGTATACGTTCTGCAAAGATTTGCTTTCCCAAAATGCAGCATCTCACATTTATCTAAATTAAACTCCACCGACTCTTCTCGGCCCATTGATCCATCTGATCAAATTCCCGTTGTAATCTGAGGTAACCTTCTTCACTGTACAAGATAAAAACAATGACTGCAGATGCTGGAAACCAGATTCTGGATTAGTGGTGCTGGAAGAGCACAGCAGTTCAGGCAGCATCCAAGGAGCAGCAAAATCGACGTTTTGGGCAAAAGCCCTTCATTAGGAATAAAGGCAGTGAGCCTAAAGTGTGGAGAGATAAGCTAGAGGGGGTGGGGAGAAAATAGCATTGAGTACGATGGGTGAGTGGGGGAAGGGATGAAGGTGATAGGTCAGGGAGGAGAAGGTGGATAGGTGGAAAAGGAGGACAAGTCCAGACAAATCATGAGGACAGTGCTGAGATGGAAGTTTGGAACTAGGGTGAGGTGGGGGAAGGGGAAATGAGGAAACTGCTGAAGTCCACATTGATGCCCTGGGGTTGAAGTGTTCCGAGGCAGAAGATGAGGCGTTCTTCCTCCAGGCGTCTGGTGGTGAGGGAGCGGTGGTGAAGGAGGCCCAGGACCTCCATGTCCTCGGCAGAGTGGGAGGGGGAGTTGAAATGTTGGGCCACGGGATGGTGTGGTTGATTGGTGCGGGTGTCCCGGAGATGTTCCCTAACGCGCTCTGCTAGGAGGCGCCCAGTCTCCCCAATGTAGAGGAGACCGCATCGGGAGCAACGGATACAATAAATGATATTAGTGGATGCGCAGGTAAAACATTGATGGATGTGGAAGGCTCCTTTAGGGCCTTAGATAGAGGTGAGGGGGGAGGTGTGGGTGCAGGTTTTACAGTTCCTGCGGTGGCAGGGGAAAGACCTGACCAGGTAGTTATGGAGGGAACGGTCTTTGCGGAAGGCGGAAAGGGGTGGGGAGGGAAATATATTCCTGGTGGTGGGGTCTGTTTGGAGGTGGCGGAAATGTCGGCGGATGATTTGGTTTATGCGAAGGTTGGTAGGGTGGAAGGTGAGCACCAGGGGCGTTCTGTGCTTGTTACGGTTGGAGGGGTGGGGTCTGAGGACGGAGGTGCGGGATGTGGACGAAATGCGTTGGAAGGCATCTTTAACCATGTGGGAAGGGAATTTGCAGTCTCTAAAGAAGGAGGCCATCTGGTGTGTTCTGTGGTGGAACTGGTCTTCCTGGGAGCAGATCTGGCGGAGGCGGAGGAATTGGGAATACGGGATGGCATTTTTGCAAGAGGTAGGGTGGGAAGAGGTGTAATCCAGATAGCTGTGGGAGTCGGTGGGTTTGTAAAAAATGTCAGTGTCAAGTCGGTCGTCATTAATGGAGATGGAGAGGTTCAGGAAGGGGAGGGAGGTGTCAGAGATGGTCCAGGTAAATTTAAGGTCAGGGTGGAATGTGTTGGTGAAGTTGATGAATTTCTCAACCTCCTCGCGGGAGCACGAGGTGGCGCCGATGCAGTCATCAATGTAGCGGAGGAAGAGGTGGGGAGAGGTGCTGGTGTATTCTTCACTGTACATTACACCTCCAGTTTTGATGTCATCTGCAAATTTACTAACTATGTCTCTTATGTTCACACCCAAATCATTTACATAAATGATGAAAAGTAGTGAACCCAGCACCAATTCTGATCGCACTCCACTAGTCACAGGCCTCCAGTCTGAAAAACAACCTTCCACCATCAACTTCTGTCTACTACCTTTGAGCCAGTTCTGTATCCAAATGGCTAATTCTCCCTTTATTCCATGAGATCTAACCTTGCTAACCAGTCACTCATGGGGAACCTTGTCGAATGCCTTACTGAAATTTATATAGATCACGTCCACCGCTCTGCCCTCATCAATCCTCTTTGTTACATTTTCAAAAAACTCAATCAAGTTTGCGAGATGTGATTTCCCACACACAAAGCCACTTTGACTGTCCCTAATCAGTCCTTGCCTTTCCAAATACATGTACATCCTGTCCCTCAGGATTCCCTCCAACAACTTGCCCACCACTGACATCAGGCTCACTGGTCTATAGTTCCCTGGCTTTTCCTTACCATCTTTCTTAGATAGTGGCACCACGTGAGCCAACCTCCAATCTTTTGTCACGTAACGTGTGACTATCAATGATACAAATATCTCAGTAAGAGGCCCAGCAGCCACTTCCCTCGCTCCCCACAGAGTTCTAGGGTACACCTGATTAGGGCCTGGGGATTTCTCCACCTGTATGCATTTCAACAAAAAGAGAATAGAATAGCAAATAACTTCACCGACCTGAAAACCCAAAAGATTATCCCAATTTAATGATGCTGTTCCAAATACTTGCAACAATCTCTGTAAACATCCCGGCACAAAAGGTAAAATCAAACACAGGGTAGAAGTCAGAGAGAGGGTACCAGTGTGGACCCACCTCTTTGGGTCTATTAGCTTCCAAACACTATTGTGCTAAAACCAAACCAAACCAGAGAAAAGCTGAGCTGGGAGAACTGGGAGAACCTTTTCATTGTACGAGTGTGTTTTTTAAAAGCTTAAAAGCCTTTTGCCTGAGGCCGTATCTGTTTGCTATAAACAAATTAGCCTTAAAACCCTTCAACTTAGACTTTTCGGAGTCTGTGTCATTTACGACCTCCCTGGAGAAAAAACCAAGGACAACATAACCTTGTTAAAGTTCACTTGAGAATGTAACTTCCAAAACAAGTTTCGTGATTTACATATAAAAGAAGCGAAACTAACATGGTCAATCTAGCAGATGAGAGACTTAACAAACATTTTTCAATATATAATTTCAGTTACATCACACTGTAAACATTTGCTATAAATTCTGTGTCTTACAACTGAGACCTCCACAACCACCTGATGAAGGAGCGGGGCTCCGAAAGCTAGTGCTTCCAATTAAACCCATTGGACTACAACCTGGTGTTGAGTGATTCTTAACTTTGTACACCCCAGTCCAACACCAGCATCTCCAAATCATGTTAAAGGAGCAGCACCGTCACACTAGTAAGAAGGCGAAGGGTTCAAAATGAATGTTTCTATATAAGACTGAAATCCATCTCATATAGTCCAGAAAAAACAGAGACCCTCGATAACATCTATGACCATTACGTTCACTCACTGGCTGGTGAAAACTGGGAGGGGTTAGGAGAATGTGGGGAATCTAAAATCATGGTCGGAACAAATTGCTGCAGATGCTGGAATCTGTCCTGAAAACAACAAATACTGGAGATCACAGCAGGTCAGGCAGCATGCGCAGAGAGAGAGAGAGAGAGCACGTGAACGTTTCGAGTCTAGATGATGCTTCATCAGAGCCTTCAGCTCTGTATGCTGTCATGGATGCTGCCTGACCCACAGTGAACTCCAGCATTTGGTGTTTTCGATTAAAATCAGGCATGTGTATCCCATCTGATTCCCCTACCTTCCTGCTGCCTACCTACTTAGGCATTCAGTCAGAGGGGTCACAAATGAGAACCAATAACTGAAAGGAAACCAAAAGTACAGCGGCTGCTGTAAATCTGCAACAAAAACACAAATGACTGGAAATGCTGAGATGTCTGGCAGCATCTGTGGAGAGAAATCCAAGGAACAGTTCTGTGAAAGGATCACTCGACCCAAAACGTTAATGCTGACTTCTCTCCACAGATGCTGTCAGACCTGCTGAGTGTCATCAGCAATTTCTATTTTTGTTTGAGAAGCAATAACTGCTGCTCTTTACAGATACAGTCTGGCCTGCTGTGTTCTTCTCACATTTTTTTTCAGATTTCAAACATTTATGGCTCAGGGGCTAGAGTCTTATCACTGAGTCAGAAGGCTATGGGTTCAGGTTCCACTCCAGAATGCACCAGAGACTATTTGATATATCAGTGCAGACGTGAGGGAAAGCTGCACTGTCAGAGGTGCTGTCTTTTGGGAGATGTGTTAAACTGAACCCTCTTGGCTGGAAGTGAAAGATCTCACAGCACAGATTTATAGAACAGCAGATCTCTTTAGTATCTTGACCAATATTTATTCTTCCATCAACATCACTGAAATAAATTACTTGGTTTTTCATCACATTACTGTTGTGGAATCCTGCTGTGCAGAAATTAGCTGCTGTTTTTGTACATCATAATAGTGACTGATCTTTCTTCACAGGTACTTCTTGATGTTATAGTAAGTCCTATAAAGGTCGTCCACCGAGGTAAGCTGAGCAGCAGAATGGGACACCTGTATCAAGCAACTTCAGTCTTCTTCAAGTAAGCAGCTAGGACCCCAGTGGGATTAATGGATGCTCCTCTGAGACCTCCAAACAAGCAGTGGGTCACCATTAACCTGGGTTTCCCTGCCCTTTCCCAATTGCCTTCTGTGAACCGGATTAAGAGTCTGAAGTCAGACAGTAGGGTACATTGAGAGCACCAGTTGACTTTATCAAAGGAAGTATATTTCAAAGAAAGTATACAATCATCTGTGATCATCAGCACCACATTTTAGACCTCTGCAATGGGTACTCCAGGAGGTGCCATGGTGTCTATCCCTTGAGAACTCCCATGTTCCTGCTTCATTTCCAGGCTGGATGCCTTATCAGGGTGGTTACTAGGAGACAAGGGCTACTATCTGTGACTGTGGCTGATGACTCCATTACACAACCCACTTGCCTCTAAACCTTTCCTATCCATGTACCTGTCCAAATGTCTTAAACAATAGGTGCAGGAGTAGGCCATTCTCCCCTTCGAATCTTTTAGCTGTTGCCATTGCACCCACCTCCTTCACTTCCTCGGGCAACTCAATCCATATAAATACCACCCAGAAAATGTTACCCCTCCAGTCCCTTTTAAATCTTTTCCCTCTCACGTTAAAACTATGCCTTCCAGTTTTCGCCTTAGCTTGGAGAAAAGACTGTGGCTATTCATCTTATCTATGTCCCTCTTGATCTTATAAACCTCTTTGAGGTCACACCTCAGCCTCCTGTGCTCCAGGGTAGAAGTCTCAGCCTATCTAGCCCTCCCTCCCCCACAACTCAAACCCTCCACACTGTAAACTTTTGCTATAAATTCTGTGTCTTACGATCTTATACTCCACAAACACCTGATAAAGGAGCAGCACTTTGAAAGCTAGTGCTTCCAAATGAACCTGTTGGACTATAGCCTGGTGTTGTGTGATTTTCAGACCACACCCTTCAACTGGGGGAGATTGAAGTTCTTAGCAGGGGTCTCAATATCTGCCCCACCACCAAAATATTCCTCATGAGTCTTGCAGCACAGATGGAGGAATTCATCAGACGAATGAGACTCTAGGAATTCTTTCAAGATGCCAGCAGTGATCCCAACGAGCCCACCAAGGAACCGGAACAGTCATCACAGAGATCCATAGAGGGTGACCAAAGAAGGAATCAACTTGGACCCCATAGGAGGGCCACTGCCCTGGGCTTGACATGTATGCTCAAACCGTCAGGGAATATATAAATGCCAAGTTCATCAGCCGTACCCACAAGGTAGAGCAAAACATCACTTGGTCACAATGCAATGCCATCCATGCTCTCAAAACCAATCACAAAATTGTCATCAAACCAGCAGATAAAGGAGGAGCCATCGTCATTCAGAACAGAACAGCTTACTGCAAGGAAACGTATCAACAACTGAACAACCAGGAACACGACAGGCAATTACTGGCCAATCCAACCAAAGAGCACACCTATGAACTAAACACATTAATCAGAACTTTGGATCCAGTCCTGCAGAGTTTCCTTGCACCCACATCCCACGTACTTTTCACATAGGCGACTTCCACTGGCTTCCAAAGATACACAAAGCCAACACATCAGGACGTCCCATTGTATCAGGCAATGGGACCCTATGTGAGAACTTCTCTGGCTATGTCAAAGGCATCTGGAAACCCATTGAACAGGGGACCCCCAGCTTCTGTCACAAAACTACAGATTTCTTACTGTAATCAGCACCCACGGACCAGTCGAACCAGGAACATTCCTCATCACAATGGACGTTTCAGCACTCTACACCAGCATCCCCACAGTGATGGCATTGCAGCAACAGCCTCATACTCAACACCAACAATTGCCAATCTCTGAGCACCGTCCTTCAACTCATCCGCTTTATCCTCGACTACAATAATTTCACTTTTGACAAGCAGGTCTTCATCCAGACACACAGAAGGTGGATAGATCCCTAGGACCAGATCAGGTATACCATAGAATTCTGTGGGAAGCTAGAGAAGTGATTGCTGGGCCTCTTGCTGAGATATTTGTATCATCGATAGTCATAGGTGAGGTGCTGGAAGCTTGGAGGTCGGCTAACGTGGTGCTATTGTTTAAGATGGGTCATAAGGAAAAGCCAGGGAACTAAAAACCAGTGAGCCTGACATTGGTGACGGGCAAGTTGTTGAAGGGAATCCTGAGGGATAGGATGTACATGTATTTGGAAAGACAAGGACTGATTAGGAATAGTCAACATGGCTTTGTGCATGGGAAATCATGTCTCACAAACTTGATTGAGTTTTATGAGGAAATAATGAAGAGGATTGATGAGAGCAGAGAGCAGAGCGGTAGATGTGATCTATATGAACTTCAGTAAGGCGTTCGACAATGTTCCCCATGGGAGACTGATTAGCAAGGTTAGATCTCACAGAATACAGGGAGAACTAGTCATTTGGATATAGAACTGGCTCAAAGGGAGAAGACAGAGGGTGGTGGTGGAGGGTTGTTTTTCAGACTGGAGGCCTGTGACCAGTGGAGTGCCACAAGGATCGGTGCTGGACTCTCTACTTTTTGTCATTTACATAAATGATTTGGATGTGAGCATAAGAGGTACAGTTAGTAAGTTTGCAGATGACACCAAAATTGGAGGTGTAGTGGATAGCAAATCAAGTTACCTCAGATTACAACAGGATCTTGACCTGATGGGCCAATGGGCTGAGAAGTGGCAGATGGAGTTTAATTCAGATAAATGCGAGGTGCTGCATTTTGGGAATGCAAATCTTAGCAGGACTTATACACTTAATGGGTAGGTCCTAGGGACTGTTGCTGAACAAAGAGACCTTGGAATGCAGTTTCATAGCTCCTTGAAAGTGGAGTCGGACAGTGAAGAAGGCATTTACTATGCTTTCCTTTATTGGTCAGAATATTGAGTACAGGAATTGGGAGGTCATGTTGCGGCTGTATATTGTGTGCAATTCTGGTCTCCTTCCTATTGGAAAGATGTTGTGATACCTGAAAGGGTTCAGAAAAACAATTACAAGGATGTTGCCAGGGTTGGAGGATTTGAGCTATAGGGAGAGGCTGAACAGGCTGGGGCTGTTTTCTCTGGAGCGTCAGAGGCTGAGGGGTGACCTTATAGAGGTTTACAAAATTATGAGGGGCATGGATAGGGTAAATAGGCAAAGTCTTTTCCCTGGGGTCAGGGAATCCAAAACTAGAGGACATAGGTTTAGGGTGAGAGGGGAAAGATATAAAAGAGACCTAAGGGGCAACTTTTTCACACAGAGGGTGATACGTGTATGGAATGAGCTGCTAGAGAAAGTTGTGGAGGCTGGTACAATTGCAACATTTAAGCAGCATTTGAATGGGAATATGAATAGGAAGTGTTTGGAGGGATATTGGCCGGGTGCTGGCAGTTGGGACTAGATTGGATTGGGATATCTGGTTGACGACGTGTTGGACCGAAGGGACTGTTTCCATGCTGTACATCTCTATGACTTTACGACTCTATAACAGCCAAGGGGACCAAATTTGCACCGCAGTATGCCAACATTTTCATGCACAAGTTCAAACAAGAATTGTTGACTACGCAGGCCCTCCAACCAACACTACACAACAGATATATTGATTACATTTTCTTCCTCTAGACCCATGGCAAGGAGTTACTGAAACAATGATACAGTGATATCAACAAGTTTCGTCCCACCATCAAACTCACCATGGATTACTCTAGTATCTGTCTCATTCTTGGACACATGCATCTCCATCAAGAATAGGCACCTCAGTACCTCACCCTACTGCAAACCCACAGATCACCTCACAATGCTACACATCTTCAGCTTCCACTTGAAACAGCCATTCTCTATGGAGAAGCCCTACGCATACACAGGATCTGTTCAGATGAGAAGGAACATGACAGGCACTTGGAAGTGCTCAAGGATTCTCTGATAAGAATGGAGTACAATGTTCAACTCATTGACCGCCAGTTCCGACGTTTCACAGCGAGAAACCGTAATGACCTCCTCAGGAGACAGACTCGAGCTGCAACCAATAGGGTACCCTTCATTGTCCAGTACTTCCCAGGAGCCAAGAAACTATACCAATTTCTACGCAGACTGCAACACATTATCAATGAGGATGAGAACCTCGCCAAGACCTTCCCCATGCCTCCACTTCTCGCCTTTAAACAACCACTGAACCTCAAACAGATCATTGTTCGCAGCAAACTGCCCGGCTTTCAGGACAACTCCATACAACCCTGTCACAGTAGGCACTGCAAGACGTGTCAGAGTGTGGACATGGACACCACCATTACACGTGGGGACACCTCCCACCATGTATGTGGCAGGTACTCATGTGACTCAGCCAACGTTGTCTATCTCATACGCTGCAGGCAAGGATGCCCTGAGGCATGGTACATTGGGGAAACCGAGCAGAGGCTACAGCAACAGATGAATGGACACCACACAACAATCAACAGACAGGAGTGTTCCCTTCCAGTTGGAGAACACTTCAGCTGTCCACGACATTTGACCTCAGACCTTTGGATGACCATCCTCCAAGCGGACTTCGGGACACACACACCCCTATAGACCCATACAATCACGCAGACCCTCTCTCACACGCTCACACATACATTCCCACACTCTCATCCACGCATGCTTCCTCTCACAGGCCTATACCTTTTTACACTCAAACTCACACACATACACATACAGACACTCTGTCACAGACACCCATACGCTTCCCTCCCACACACCCTTCTGCATACACACATATCTAAGCTTGTGGGGTGAATTTGTACTTGAAGAATTACATTTTATTTTGCTCAAAAGCTGCATGAATCCAAGTAAGATTCTGTAAATCCCTTTCTAAAAAATGGAATCAGTCTGAACATTGGGGCACAGACAGCCTCACACAAGGTACCTCACACCTTCAATGCATTATCTGGGCTGACATGGCACCTATTGTTAAAGTTCACTTAAGAATGTAACTTTAAACAAATTCTGGGATTTACACATGAAAGAACTGAAACCAACACAGTCATTTTAAAAGATGAGAGACTTAACAACCAATCCAGGTCTTGTTCAATATAGTGTAATTTCAGTTACATCACACTGTAAACTTTTGCCATAAATTCTGTGTCTTATGATCTTATACTCCACAACCACCTGATGAAGGAGCAGTGCTCTGAAAGAAGGTGCTTCTAAATACACCTGTTGGACTGTAACCTAGTGTTGTGTGATTTTTAACTTTGTCCAGCCCAGTCCAACACTGGCACCTCCAAATCAATCTTGGTAACATCCTTGTAAACCTTTCCAGTTTAATAACATCTTTCCTATAGCAGGGCAATCAGAATTGTATGCAGTCCTCCAAATATGGCCTTACCAATGTCTTTTACAGCTGTAACATGACATCCCAACTCCTATGGCGGAAGTGGGTGCTGCAGATGCTGGAGATGAAAGTCAAGATTACAGTGATGTTAGAAAAGCACAGCAGGTCAGGCAGCATCCGAGGAGCAGGAAAATTGATGTTTCGGGCAAAAGCCCTTCATCAAGAATCCCAACTCCTACACTCAGTGCTCTGACCAATAAAGGGAAGAAGGCCAAATACTTTCGTCATCACCCTGTCAACCTGTCAGGCCACTTTCAAGGAACTAAGTACCTGCATCTTCACCTCTCTCTGTTCAATAACACTCCCTCGGGCCCTACTATTAACTGTGAAAGTCCTGCTTTGGTGTGTCTTATCAAGATACAACACCTCATTTCTAACTGAATTAACCTCCATCTGCCATTCCTTGGCCCATTGGCTCAGTTAGTCAAGATCCTGTTCTACTCTTAGATAACTTTCTTCACTGTCCACTATACTAAGGGCCAAACGGGACTAGTTCAGGTTAGGAAACCTGGTTAGCATGGATGATTTGGGGCAAAGGGCTTGTTTCTGTGCTGTATACATCTCTATGACTCTTTAATGAGCTGACTGAGGCCAAATGTCAATACAATGCAACCTCTTCTTCAACCAGGCCATGGTGGAGCAAACAATAGGTCTCCTGAAGATGAGGTTCCAATACTTGCATCAGAATGGGTGTGTCTTGCAGTACACTTCAACAGCGTTTGCTACATAATCGTTGCTTACAGTGTTCTGCACAAATGGAGTGGGCAATGATGGACTCTGAAGAGCTGGAAGCATGTAGTCTTCTGAGGAAGAAGGTGAGAACATTAATCAGGAGGAACATCACCTTCTGCATGACAGAGTGCTGCAGTGTCAGGCATAAGAGTACATTGACACCTGGATCCAATCATAGAATCCCTATAGCATGGAAGTAGGCCATTCGGCCCATTGATTTCACACTGACCTTCCAAAGCACATCCCACCCAGACGCATTCCCCCTACTCCTGTAACTCTGCATCTCCCATGGCTAACCCACCTAGTCTGCACATCCTTGAACACTATGGGTAAATTATTGTGGCCGATTCACCTAACGTGGACATCTTTGGACTGTGGGAGAAAACTGGAGGCGGAAACCCACACAAACGTGGGGAGAACATTCAAGCTCCACACAGATAGTCACCCAAAGCTGGGATCGAACCTGGATCTCTGGCACTTTGAGGCAGCAGTGTTAACCACTGAACCACTGTGCCACCTCAACTCAATGTGAGCTGGGTGCAGTGATCAATTCTTGACTGTACAGCTGTTGGTACTTCAAAGGCAAGCAATTTCTGTTTGCCCCAGAAGCAAATATAGATTTTGTTTGTTTTTTTCTTCACTTCTCTTTTGCTGTTGCTGATTGAAAATGAACGTTTTCAGCCATTCCAAGACTTCCCAGTATGTGATACATCCACATTGAATGATGAGAGGATGTTAGGCTGCACTGGGCATGAAGGTGACGTGTCAGAGTGTCAACATGTACACCAGCATTACACGTGGGGACACCACCCACCATGTACGTGTCAGGTACTCATGTGACTCGGCCAACGTTTTCTATCTCATACGCTGCAGGTAAGGATGGCCCGAGACATGGTACATTGGCGAGACCAAACAGATGCTACAACAACGGATGAATGGACACTGCGCAACAATTGCCAGACAGGGATGTTCCCTTCTAACACTTCAGCAGTCAGGGCAGCTACTTAAATAATGATACCCAGAGTGGAACTGCAAGGGATAGAGTGTACAAACATAGAATAAACAGCAGTAAATAGGGTCAAAAGGGGAAGAGAAAACACTAAAAAAGGAAAATTAATAACTTGTAACAAAATAAATAAATTACCAGCACAAATACAGGTGAATCGACATGATCTGACTTCCATTACTGAGACAGGGTTACATACCTGATGAAGGGCTTATTCCCGAAACGTCGATTTTCCTGCTCCTTGGACGCTGCCTGACCTGCTGTGCTTTTCCAGCACCACTCTAATCTAGACTCTGATTTCCAGCATCTGCAGTCCTCACTTTTGCCTAAAGGAGTCTAGCAGCAGAGGTAGTTGAGGAACAGTGGCAGACATTTGAGAAAATCATTCAGTATTTGCTAGAATTTGTTGAGGACATAACAAACAAGAAAAGGTGGATGTAACATAACTGGAATTTCAGAAAGCATTTGATAAGGTTTTTCAAATTAGGCAACTTAATAAAAAAAAGAGTCCATGGTGTTGGAGGCAGTTTATTAGCATGGACAAACAAGTGGCTAACTAATAGAAGTCAGAGAGTTGATATAAGAAGTGCATTTTCAGGATGGCAACGTGTAACTAACTGAATGTCAAAGGTATTTGTGCTGAGGTCACAATTATTCACAAGAATTATTAATGATTTGCATGACGAAAGTGAATGTATTATAGCCATAGGCAGATTTTTAATTATTAAGGGATCAAGGGTTATGGAGAAAAGGCAGCAAAATAGATTTGAGGTTTACAGATCAGCCATGATCTCATTGAACAAAGATGAAAGAACAAAGAACATTACAGCACAGGAACAGGCCCTTCAGCCCTCCAAGCCTGCGCTGATCCAGATCCTCTATCTAAACCTGCCGCCTATTTTCTAAGGATCTGTATCCCTCTGCTCCCTGCCCATTTATGTATCTGTCTAGATACATCTTAAATGATGCTATCGTGTCCACTTCTACCACCTCCACTGGCAATGCATTCCAAGCACCCACCATCCTCTGCGTAAAGAACTTTCCATACATATCTCCCCTAAACTTTTCCCCTCTCACTTTGAACTCGTGACCTCTAGTAATTGAGTCCCCCACTCTGGGAAAAAGCTTCTTGTTATCCACCCTGTCTATACCTCTCATGATTTTGTTGACTTCAGTCAGGTCCCCCCCTCAACCTCTGCCTTTCTAATGAAAATAATCCTAATCTACTCAATCTCTCTTCATAGCTAGCGCCCTCCATACCAGGTAACATTCCGGTGAATCTCCAAAGCATCGACATCCTTTTGGTAATGTGGTGACCAGAACTGTGCACAGTATTCCATGACATTGAATGAAGCATGCATGTACAGCAGGTAGTGAAGAAGGCTAATGGCATGCTGGCCTTCATAACAAATGGGATTGAGTATAGAAGCAAAGAGGTTCTTCTGCAGCTGTACAGGGCCCTGGTGAGACCACACCTGGAGTACCGTGTGCAGTTCTGGTCTCCAAATTTGAGGAAAGACATTCTACCTATTGAGGGAGTGCAGCATAGGTTCACGAGGTCAATTCCTGAAATGGCGGGATTACCTTACACTGAAAGACTGGAGCGACTGGACTTGTATACCCTTGAGTTTAGAAGACTGAGAGGGGATCTGATTGAGACATATAAGATTATTAAAGGATTGGACACTCTGGAGGCAGGAAACATGTTTCCGCTGATGGGTGAGTGCCGAACCAGAGGACACAGCTTAAAAATACGGGGTAGACCATTTAGGACAGAGATGAGGAGAAACTTCTTCACCCAGACAGTGGTGGCTGTGTGGAATGCTCTGCCCCAGAGGGCAGTGGATGCCCAGTCTCTGGATTCATTTAAGAAAGAGTTGGATAGAGCTCTCAAGGATTGTGAAATAAAGGGTTATGGAGATAAGGCAGGAACAGGATACTGATTAAGAATGATCAGCCATGATCATATTGAATGGTGGTGCAGGCTCGAAGGGCAGAATGGCCTACTCCTGCACCTATTGTCTATTGATATAGCTGAGCATACGTCCATTTAAGACATATAAGACCATAAGAAATAGGAACAAGAGTAGGCCATTCAGCCCCTTGGATCTGGTCCACTGTTCATTGGAATCATTGCTGATCCAATGTCCTTCATGTCCATTTTCTGTCCCCAAAGCCCTTTATTCCCCTACTGGTCAAGGATCTATCTCAGCCTTAAATAGATGCAAGGCTATTCCAGCCTCCACCACTTCCTCTGGCAGCTCATACACGCACTACCCTCTGTGTGAAAACGTTGCCCTTTAGGTCCCTTTTAAATTTTTCCCCTCTCACCTTAAACCTATGCCCTCCAGTTTTGGACTCTCCCACACCAGATAAAAGACCTTGGCTATTCACCCTATACATGCCCCTTATGATACTACAAACCTCCATAAGATTACCCCTCAGCCTCCAATGCTTCAGGGAAAATAGTCCCGGTTTATTCAGCCTCTCCCTATCTGGATGGGTATATGAATAGGAAAGGTTTAGAGGGATATGAGCCAAGTGCTTGCAAATAGGACTAGAATAATTTAGGATATCTGGTTGGTATGGATGAGTTGGACCGAAGGATCTGTTTCCATGCTGTACATCTTTATGACTCCCTGTGGCAAGGAGTTCCAAAGATTCACAACCCTCTGACAAAAGAAATTCCTTCTCATCTCAGTCTTAAATTGGTGACCCTTTATTCTAAGACCAAACAATCTGGTCCTAGATTTTCCCATGAGCGGAAACGTCCTCTCAAAAGTTACGCTGTCAGGACCCTTAAGGATTGTTCAGTGGTTAGCACTACTGTCTCACTGCACTGGGGACCTGGGTTCAATGCCACCCTCAGGAGACTACCTGTATAAAGTTTTGATTTGGAGATGCCGGTGTTGGACTGGGGTGTACCAAGTTAAAAATCACACAACACCAGGTTATAATCCAACAGGTTTAATTGGAAGCACTAGCTTTCCAAGCGCTGCTCCTTCAACCACCTGATGAAGGAGTGGCACTCCGAAAGCTAGTGCTTCCAATTAAACCTGTTGGACTATAACCTGGTGTTGTGTGATTTTTAACTGTGTAAAGTTTGCATATTTTCCCCGTTCCTGGGCGGGTTTCCTCCAAAGATGTGCAGGTTGGCCACACAAAATTGCTCCATGTGGATTATTGGGGATGAGGTTGGATGCTGTTTGGTGCAGATTCAATGGGCTGAGTGGCCTCTTTCTGCACTGTATGTATCCTATGAATCCTCAATGTGTCAATCAGATCACCTCCCATTCTCCAGTTGTGCTGTTTCTATTTCTTTTATGGTAGTTCTCTGAACAGGTTGATTGCCCCTCACCCTGCCAGTTCCCTGCCTCCTAGAGGTCAGCCCAGCCTGAGGCGGCGCTGTGGGCCCTTTCCAATCACGTGCTGCTCCTGGAACCAGGCGGAGGCGGTAGGAGCGTGGACGGCGCCATCGTCTCCATGGTAGCGTGACGTTTGGCGCGCGTCTGGGCGGGTCCGTATGAGTCTGATTGCCATCGCGATTGACGATCGACTCGTCTGTGATTGGTTACGAATGCCGCCAGTCAGTCTCACGGGGCGGGAATGATGTGCCTTTTGCCGTTTGTAATTGGCTATAGTCCGCGTCAATCATGAAGCAGGGGCCGGGTCTAATCCTTAGTCGGGTTCGTGGTTGGACGTCGCGTGAGGGTCTTCGCATAATCCATCTTTAATTGGCTGGATGTGCCATCAATCATGAGCTGGGCACACGCCCGTGGTATGGATTGGTGCCTGAGTGACGGGGTAGGGGGCAATCGTTAACCTATGATTGGCTGGAGACGCTTGGCGTCAGGAGCTAGGGGCGGGTCCGTAGTGGTGTCGAGGCCGCGATTGGTTCTAGGATTATCGAGGTTCGTCCCATGTTTCATCGATGATTGGCTGAATGTCAGTTGGGTCCAAACCCGTGATTGGCGGAGAGGTGTGCTGGGTTGCGTTCCCGGAGCCACCTGTGACTGGATGCAACTACCGTCAGTCAGAAGGCGAGTGGGCGAGCCGGTTGTCGGCCAGGACAGCGATTGGTGAAACCGATGGGGGCCGGGCCTGGAGGCGCACTTGATTGGCCGGAGGCGCCACCAGTCAGGGGCGGGGGGGCAGGGGGGGCGGGGTGGGTAGCCCGCGACTGTGATTGGTGACAGGGGGCGGAGCGGCATTGGAGAGCCACCTGTGATTGGCCGCAGCCGCTGTCAGTCAGGGCAAGGCGAGGGGGAGGGGCCTGGCAAGTGTAGCCAAAATTTTGTAACAAGGTTTTGTAGCGAGTTGTTGGGGGAAGCTGGTGGCGGGAGCAGGATGCATGGGAGGCTGCCCAGTCTGGTTTTGCCCAGGAAGTCAGAGAGTGAGGTAATTACTGACCTAACACCATTAATATTCCCCACCCCTTGCACCGCATGCGGATATGGTTCTTCTTTTTATTTGCTTTAAACAATCATAAACTTTCGAAGCAATTGAGATGAATGTCTTGGAATAAAAGAAACAAGAACAGGAACATCAGTGTTTCGTTTGTAGTGGTGTAGGGGGTGTCTCAGAGCTGCTTTCTCTCGCGTAGACGTCGCCAGACCCGCTGAGTTTCTCCGGCAATTTAAAGGCGGTCGGACAGGGAGAGGGAGGGATTGATGGGGAGCTGCCCCCCGGAATTGAGTTGAATTCGGTGCCGAGGGAGCCGCTTGAGGTAAAACTCGAGCCCCTTGGTCCCTTTTCTCAGGGTTTTCCATTCAGAACATTGACCGCAGGGGCTCCTGAGGCCAGCCCGACCTTTGCACCGGGGCCTGCTGAGCGACCGCGCAGTCAGCAAGGCCGTCTCCTCTCCTCCATCCGCATCGCCCTGCCTCCCCACAGGGTCAACTGAGAGCTTGTGTGCCTCTTTATTTCCGATTCCGCTGATCATCATTAGGTAATTCTCCAGTAACTCTCTCTACTGTGGTTCGCTTACATTTGGAACATGGGGTTGGGCCTCAACTGTTGGTAATTAATAATCAATGACATTGACAATGGCAATGAGTGCGGGTTGCTAAATGTGCTGAAGACACGAAGGTGAGGGGGATCTCACGTTGTCAGCAGGACACACGGAGCTTGGGACCGTATTGTGCTTCGAGAAGTTGAGGGGGGGGTAAAGAAATGGAGGGAGGTGGGGCAGGTAAAAGCCGCGATCACTGCGCTCATCTCTTTCTGGTGAAGACTACCCCATCAGCACAGGCCTCACTTTCCCTAGTATTTGTACCAGTGCTCCACGAACCAGAACCCACCTCTCCGATGCTAGCCTGTTGGCTGAGGGGTTTGAGTCATAGAGATGTACAGCACGGAAACAGAGCCTTCGGTCCAACTCGCCGACCAGGTATCCCAACTCAATCTTGTCCCACCTGTTGTTTGGCTAGCTAAGTTGGCAGGATGGCTGGTTTGTGATGCCAGCTGCAAGCATTCACTTCCCATGCCAGATGATGTTTACCCTGAAGGACTGTCCATCTCAATCGCTCTCCTTGACCGAGGCATGGGTGACCCTCAGGTTAAAGGCCACTAGTTATCTACCACTCCCTCTCATGAGATAGCAGCCAGATGATCTCGTAAGACTATCGTACCTTTACCGTTACCTTTTACATCTCTTAAATCTCATTTACATTTGTCAGAAGTCACACGACAGCAGGTTTGGTGCAAAAGGTTTATTTTAAATTACAATTGTTCGGAGTGCTGCTCCTTCAGCAGGTGACGTTCACCTATAACTGGGTGTCTTGTGACTTTTGACTTTGTCTACCCCAGACCAACATCGACACCTGCACATTATTTGTATCTCACTAATTTGGACCTGACTCAAGTGATTAGATTACTTAGTGTGGAAACAGGCCCTTCGGCCCAACAAGTCCACACCAACCCGCCGAAGTGCAACCCACCCAGACCCATTTCTCTACATTTACCCCTTCACCTAACACTACGGGCAATTTAGCATGGCCAATTCGCCTAACCTGCACATTTTTGGATTGTGGGAGGAAACCGGAGCACCCGGAGGAAATCCACGCAGACACTGGGAGAATGTGCAAACTCCACACGGAGAGTCGCCTGAGGTGGGAATTGAACCCGGGTCTCTGGCGCTGTGAGGCAGCAGTGCTAGCCACTGTGCTGCCCACATAATCCAGTGATTATTACCTTTTGAGATTCTGCTTTGTGGTTTAGTTTTTACCTACACATATTCCTTGAAGAGAACCTCTTCACTAGTCTTGCCCATGTCACTGGTGTCTAAACGGAACCCCTCTCCCACTTCCTCTAGGTGTTCCTGTAACTGTGCCAACCTTTGAGGAGTCAGAAGTCAGTGGACGCACATGTCGATGAATCATCTGAGTGACTGTGGGGCTCAGAGGGGACATTAATCTATACCTCTGAATTAGTGGTGCTGGAAGAACACAGCAGTGCAGGCAGCATCCAAGTAGCTTCGAAGTTGACGTTTTGGGCAAAAGCCCTTCATCAGGAATAGATGTTTACCTCATTAATCTATACCCCTCATTCAAAGTTCCACTCCAGACCCGTGGAGCAAAGCTGAACCCTGGCACAGGGTAGGGAACACACCCTTCTGAGTTGTTGCTCTTTGCTCCAGAGAACAGTGTCTATCTCCCTGAATGTACAGTCCTGACCTACCACTGCGTTCTTTTTAATTCTTCTCGCTGCTCGTCCTGTGCTGCCTGGGTCAATTTGTTTTAACCAAGCTGCAGTCTTTGCCCTAGTCCATACAAGCTGCAAGAACTTCAAACTTGTACACCATTCTGTGATTGTATATGCAGCAAAGTTATGACAGGCGAGGAAATGAAAACCAAACTTCCCTTTGGCTGATTGTGCAAGGACTGAAGCGCAGATTTTAAGAACTGGCCAACCGATATAAACAGGAATTTGAAGAACATTTTTGTGTGTTTGCTTATTAATCTGGTGCTCAGTGCCCACGAGGTTGGGTGAGGAGGATGCAGGGAGGCTTCAAGGTGATTCAGACAAGTTGAGCAAGTGGGCAGAGTCAGTACGGCATGCTAAATGTCGATTCATACAGTTCAGTGTAAACAATAAAATCAGAAAGCTGGAGTATCATTTAAATGATATTGAGCAATGTGGATGTACAAATGCATCTAGGTATCATTGTGTACCAGTTGATGAGAGGAGACAGGCCAGTGCAGCAAACAATTAGATGGACAAATGTAATAACAGCCTTTATTGCAAGAGGTTTTGAGTTCAGACGTAGGGATATTTTACTGCAATTATACAGGGCCTTGGTGGGATCAACCCTGGAATATTGGGTGTTGTTTTGGTGTCCCTATCTAAAAAATGATATACTTGCTAAATGAGTAAATGAAGTGCAGTGGAGGTTCACCAGGCTGATGTCAGGGATGGCTGGACTGTTGTGTGAGGAGAAAGAGTCAGCATGGAAACACACCTGTCTGTCCAACTAGTCCAAGCCGACCACGTTCCCAAACTAAACTAGTCCCGTCTGCCCCCGCTCGGTCCATATCCCTCCAAACATTTCTTATTCATGTACTTACCCAAATGTCTTTTAAACATTGTAACAGTATCTATCGCACGTCCTCAGTCAGTTCATTCCACACACAAACCACTCTGAATTAAAAAAGTTGCCCCTCATCTCATTGTTTAAAAACTTTCTCCTCATCTTAAAAAAAGTCCCCTCTAATTTTGAACACCCCCAACTTGGGAAAAAGACCTTTGCTATTCACCTTATCTATGTCCCTCCTGATTTTATAAAACCTCTCTAAGGTTACCCCTCAACCTCACTACACTCCAATAAGTGGATGTACCTACTAGAGAAGGTGCATAACCTATTTCTTGGGAAATAAGGCAGGGCAGGTAACTGAGGTATCATGGGGGAGCACTTTGGGGTCAGCGACCATAATTCTATTAGTTTTTAAATAGTGATGGAAAAGGAGAGACCAGATCTCTAAATTGGAGGAAGGCTAATTTTGACAGTATTAGGCAAGAACGCTCCCTCACCTCTATCCAAGGCCCTAAAGGAGCCTTCCACATCCATCCCTCCTCCCTCACCTCTATCCAAGGCCCTAAAGGAGCCTTCCACATCCATCAAAGTTTCACCTGCACATCCACCAATATCATTTATTGTATCCGTTGCTCCCGATGCGGTCTCCTCTACATTGGGGAGACTGGGCGCCTCCTAGCAGAGCGCTTTAGGGAACATCTCCGAGACACCCGTACCAATCAACCAAACCGCCCCGTGGCCCAACATTTCAACTCCCCCTCCCACTCTGCCGAGGACATGGAGGTCCTGGGCTTCCTTCACGGCCGCTCCCTCACCACCAGACGCCTGGAGGAAGAACGCCTCATCTTCCGCCTCGGAACACTTCAACCCCAGGGCATCAATGTGGACTTCAACAGCTTCCTCATTTCCCCTTCCCCCACCTCATCCTAGTTTCAAACTTCCAGCTCAGTTACTGCCTCCTTGACTTGTCCGACCTGCCTATCTTCTTTTCCACCTATCCACTCCACCCTCTCCTCCTTGACCTATCACCTTCATCTCCTCCCCCACTCACCCATTGTACTCTATGCTACTCTCTCCCCACCCCCACCCTCCTCTAGCTTATCTCTCCATGCTTCAGGCTCACTGCCTTTATTCCTGATGAAGGGCTTTTGCCCGAAACGTTGATTTCGCTGCTCGTTGGATGCTGCCTGAACTGCTGTGCTCTTCCAGCACCACTAATCCAGTATTTGATTTTCAGCATCTGCAGTCATTGTTTTTACCAAGAACGCTCAAAAGCTGATTGGGACAGCTGGAAAATGAGAAGCCTTCAGAAATGAGATAACGAGAGTCGAGACCATATACTCCTGTTAGGGTGACAGGGAATGCTGGATGACTAGAGAAATAGAGGGTTTTGTTAAGAAAAAGAAGGAAGCATATGTCAGGTACAGACAGGAGAGATCGAGTGAATCCTTAGAGTATAATGGCAGTAGGAGTATACTTGAGGGAAATCAGGAGGGCAAAAAGGGGACATGAAATAGCTTTGGCAAACAGAGTTTGGTAGAATCCAAAGGGACTTTACAAATACATTGAGGACAATATGGTAACCATGGAGAAAATAGGGCCCCCTCAAAGATCTGCAAGGCAGCCATGTGTGGAGCCGCAGGAGATGGGGGAGATACTAAACGATTATTTTGCATCAGTACTTACTGTGGAGAAGGACATGGAAGATATAGAATATGGAGAAATAGATGGTGACATCTTGAAAAATGTCCATAATACAGAGGAGGAAGTATTGGATGTCCTGAAATGCATAAACTTGGATAAATCCCCAGGACCTGATCAGGTGTACCCGAGAACTCTGTGGGAAGCTAGGGAAGTGATTGCTGGGCTCCTTGTTGAGATATTTGGATCATTGATAGTCACAGGTGAGGTGCCAAAAGACTGGAGATTGACTAACGTGGTGCCACACTGCAAGAAGGGTGGTAAGGACAATCCAGGGAACTATAGACTGGTGAGTCTGACGTCGGTGGTGGCAAGTTGTTGGAGGGAATCCTGAGGAGCAGGATGTACTTTATTAGGAAAGGCAAGGACTGATTAGGGATAGTTAACATGGCTTTGTGTGTGGAAAATCATCTCTCGTTTTTTTGAAGAAATAACAAAGAGGATTGATGAGGACAGAGCGGTAGATGTGATCTATATGGACTTCAATAAGGCGTTCGACAAGGTTCCCCATGGGAGACTGGTTAGCAAGGTTAGATCTCGTAGAATACAAGGGGAACTAGCCATTTGGATACAGAACTGGCTCAAAAGGTAGAAGACAGAGGGTGGTGGTGGAGGGCTGTTTTTCGGAGTGGAAGCCTGTGACCAGTGGAGTGCCACAAGGATCAGTGCTGGGTCCTCTACTTTTTGTCATTTTATATAAATGATTTGGATGTGAACATAAGAGGTACAGTTAGTAAGTTTGCAGATGACACCAAAATTGGAGGTGTAGTGGATGTGAAGAAGGTTCCCTCAGCGTACAATGGGATCTTGAGCAGATGGGCCAATGGGCTGATCAGAGCAGGACTTGTACAACTTCAGGGAAAGGTCCTCGGGAGGGTTGCTGAACGAAGAGACCTTGGAGTGCAGGTTCATAGCTCCTTGAAAGTGAAGCCGCAGGTAGATAGGATAGTGAAGAAGGCGTTCGGTGTGCTTTCCTTTATTGGTCAGAGCATTGAGGATAGGTGTTGTGAGGTCATGTTGAGGCCGTACAGGACATTGGTTCGGCAACCTTTGGAATATTGCATGCAATTCTGGTCTCCTTTATATCCAGAGGATGTTGTGAAACTTGAAAGGATTCAGAAAAGATTTGCAAGGATGTTGTCAGGGTTGGAGGATTTGAGCTACAGGGAGAGGCTGAACAGGCTGGGGCTGTTTTCCCTGGAGCATCGGAGGCTGAGGGGTGACCTTATAGAGGTTTACAAAATCATGAGGGGCATGAATGGTATAAATAGACCAAGTCTTTTCCCTGGGGTTGGGGAATCCAGAACTAGAAGGCATAGGTTTAGAGTGAGAGGGGAAAGATATAAAGGAGACCTAAGGGGCAACTATTTCACGCAAAGGGTGGTACATGTACTGAATGAGCTGCCAGAGGAAGTGGTGGAGGCTGGTACAATATAGCATTTAAAAGCCATCTGAATGGGAATATGAATAGGAAGGCTTTCGAGGGATATATGCCAAGTGCTGGCAAATGGGACTAGATTAAGTTAGGATATCCGGTCAGCATGGACAGGTTGGACTGATGTGTCTGCTTCTGTGCTGTACATCTCTGACTCTGACTACCTAGGCCCTACCATTAATTGTGCAAATCCTTCTCAGGTTTGTTTTACCAAAATGCCAAACCTCTCATTTATCTTAATTAATCCATCTTCCACTCCTCAGCCCACTGGCCCAATTGAGGAAGATCACTTTGTAATATTAGAAAACTCTAATTGGAAGGTCATTAGAATTTGTAACCTGCTTCAGAATAAATTCAATCACAAATACAAAAAAAAACCTGGCCCAAATATCCAAAATGGCTGTTAACTTATGCAAATATTTTAACCACCATTTCAGAATGCATATCAAACAAAAGCTGAATTGCAATACTTTTGGCAAAGCAATGGTTGCCTTGGATTGGATTCACTAGAGTTTCAAAGGACAAGAGGGTGTGAAACATATAAAATTCTAACAGGCTGTATAAACTAGGTGGAGGGTGGATGTTTCCCTAGTTAGGGTGTGTCGAAACCAGGGGTCACAGTCTTGGGATATGAGGTAGCCATTTAGGGCTGAGATGAGGAAACGTTTCTTCACTCAGAGTGAATCTGTGGAATTCAGTACGACAGAAGGCTAGGTCACTGAATGTATTCAAGAAAGATTTTTTTTCTCTATCTTAATGGTGTCATGGTATGGAGAGAAAGTGAGGATACGGCATTGAGGTGGAGGATCAACCATGATCAGTTGACAGAACTGAAGGACCTACTCCCAGTTTCTGTGCAGAGGTGGAAATGAATCATTTTGGAAAGAAATTGGTTAAGCACTTGACAACAATGAGTCTGTGGGGCAGTGGGGAATGAGCAGGCAGGTGGGACCGACTGGATTGTTTCATGGGGAACTTGTGTAAACTTGATGGACAAACTGTCGTAAGTAACCTCCCATAATATGTCCTCCATTCTTAAAGGATGGTTTTTGCTTGTCAGTTTTCACCAGAAATTTTAAGTTGAAAGGAATTTACCTCGTACATTCCTAAATTTTTCAGTATGTACCCTGTATCCCTCCAGGTTTTACTGGTACAATTCAATTTCAGATAACTAGGGTGACGATGGTTCTGTGGTTATGTCACTGCACTAAAAATCCAGAGGTTCTCTTTCCTCCCCCCACCCTACACCCGCTGCAAAAGCTGATGAATGCTGCCCAGCCACTGGGTCAAACCCCCCACCCCCCAGCAACCTTTGAATACAATAAATATAAATTACCAAGTTAGTCCCCATAGCATTGACCATGACTCTATTGTTGATTTGGTGTAAAAGCGATTTGTTCATGAATGCTCTTTTGGGAAAGAAATCTTACCTGGTTTGGCCAACGTGTGAGTCCACACACAGTGTGGTTCATTTTTAAACTGACCCGTGAAATGGCTGATTAAACCACTCCCGTCAAGGGAAATTATAAACAGGGGGCGACAAATGCTGACCTTACCAACAATGCCCGCGAAAGAATAAAGTACAGCAGGTAGGAGTAATGATGTTCTCCAACGAATCAATGATTACCTCCCTTTACTATCTCTGCTTCACAGAAAAGGTAAAATAGACAGTTAACTAGAAGTAGACTTGCTTTTTGATTATATCTTGATGTACAGGAGCCAGTGTTGGACTTGGTGGACAAAGTTTAAAAATTGCACAATACAACGTTATAGTCCAACAGATTTATTTGGCAGCACTAGCTTTCGGAGAGCTGCTCCTTTATCAGATAGCTAGCGTTTACAAGTAAACCTGTTGGACTATAATCTGGTGTTCTGTAGTTTTTAACTTTATTACATCTTGCGTGACTTTAGGACTTTCCTCAGTGGTCCTAAAAGGATATATTTGAAGTGTTCAATGGGACAGCGAATGTGCACACAGCCAGCTCTGCCAAACACCGATGTGATAATCGCTAAATCATCTTGTATTGAGTTTGAGGAATAAATATTGGTCACCTCACCCAGGATACCTTCAATTTTTCTCTTTGCACATGTTCAGTTGTTTTTTTTTGTGCCTCGTGAGGGATGGGGATGGCTGGAATTTGACTTCATGAAACCTGACTCCTTAAGTAGTGTAGCCCTCCCTCAGCCCTGGCCTGACATCAACCTCAATATAGTTCTCTAATCTCTGGATTTCAAAAAAGCACTGTTTGGGCAAGTGTACCATCCATGGCAATACGCGGTGTTGGAGAATTCACAATTTAAGATTTCGCTCGCATGGTAGAGAGAAACTTTAAAGGTGGGTCAGTAACCAGAGGATTAAAGGATTTAAGGGAACTAACAAAAAAGAACTGGGGAGAGTTGGAACATTTCTTTCCAGTGTTTTGGAGTGCATTCTTTGAAAGGGTGGTGTAGAGAGGTGCCTTTGTGATTTGTTCTTTTTTTCAAAGGGTGTTGGTTGGAAAATTGAAAAGGAAACAATTCCAAGGCTGTAAGGAAAGGGTGGTGCTGCTGAACTGACTGCCCAATGTTTTCAAAGAGCTTTCACATTTTTCGGAGAATGGTCAAGTTTATTTGCCACAGTTGGGGCGGGACTGACAGCCCTCTGACAGTGCCCTAGAGCTATTAGGAATTGAGATATATTCTGCTGTTACCTACCCACCAGAAGGTATTGAGGCATTTACTATAAAATGCTTTTTGTTGTCTTTGGACAACATCACTCCTGTGTCCATTGGGGATAAATCCTTTCAATTCCTTTTCCCATTCTCTTTCCTTCTGCATCATAAGCAGAGCCTGCACCTCTCCAGTGCTTTACAGTAGTTGACATAGATAAATGTAATTTTTCTTATAACGTCATTCACTTGATATGGGCAGTATTGGCTAGTCCAGTATTTATTGGTGTGGTTCTGGAGTCACATGTAGGCCAGACCAGGTGAGGATAGCAGATTTCCTTCCCTAAAGAACATTGCCCTTTTTAATTAACAATATGGGGTTGTTATTATTAAAGCTTTTTATTCCAGAGTACAGAGGAACCTCGATTATCTGAATGAGATGGGCGGGCACTCTTTCTTTCGGATAATTGATTATTCGGTTAATTGATTTCCTCTGGGACTCGGAGTTTTCTGTGAAGTCTGCTCCCCATTCAGGAGATGAGGCAAAAGTGCACTGTGCGCAAGACCCTGCCCCCACTGCCTAACCAACCCCAGCTGCCCCCAACCCTGTCCAATACCACCTCCCCATCCGCTCCCACCCTGTCCCCAGCCCATCCAACACCCCATTCAAAACCCCCCCGCCCTGCCTGCCCCCGGGGCAGCCGGACTGTACACCAACAGTCAAACTGCTGCTGCCTTTGTGGGGTAAGACGCCAAATAGCATACGCGCACAGTGTTTTGATAGGTTGCATCTTTGTCCTGTACAGGACAATGTGGGAGAGATTATCTGGGGAAGGGGGTGGGGGTGAAATGGTTAGGGCACACCCCTGTGTAGAACTTCAGGGAAGAGAGAGTGTGTGCAGGGGGTCAGTCAGTCATTTACAGACGGTGTCTGGACTCTCCAAGACTGTTCTCTGCAACATTTCGATGAGCCGAGTTCGTTTTTAATCGTTGTACCTGTAAATAAAAGATACCATCGGTTGAAACAGCTCTTTGAGATAATGTTTCTATTGGGACCTTGATCACCTTTGGATAATCCAATATTCGGATAATTGATATTCAGATAATAGAGGTTCCTCTGTATTTCTATTGAATTCAAATACGACGATCTACTATGATGGGATTTGAACGTATGTCCTTGAACATTTGCCTGGGTTCTGTGTTACTCATCTTACTGGCATTACCACTACACCAGCATCTCCCCTGGGAAGGGTGATTGAGGATTTTGACCATCGAGTTGATGATGCTCGATAGCACTATTTGATGTTTCTGGAGCAGAAGTTTTCAGTACTGTTGCTAGAATGTTCTTGCACGTTCAGGGCCTTCAGTCGATTCTTGATATTAGGCAGAGAGAATTGACGCATCTGAAGACCTGAGATAAGATGAGGGAAAGGAGCATCTGTGTTGCTGGGATCTCAGGAGGAGGCAGTGATGGATCCTCCACATCTGACTGAAAATGTTTCAGCCTTGTCTTTGGCATTGATGTCCTGGCACCTTCCCATTGAGGATGGGGAGTATTTGTAGAGTCTCCAATCCCTGTTGTTTCATTGTTCCCCACCATTCATAATTTCACAACAAAGTTTTGATCTGATGCATTAGTTGTCAAATTGCATAGCTCTGTCTGTTGCATGCTACTTCTGTTTGTCATACCAGTAGCCCTGTGTTCTTATGCAATTTCTGAGCTAAATGACAAGTTGTTACGAAGTTGTTAGGTGTTCTTGTACATCAGTCGATGAAAGCAAGCATGCAGGTACAGCAGGCAGTGAAGAAAGCTAATGGCATGCTGGCCTTCATAACAAGAGGGATTGAGTGTAGGAGAGAAGAGGTCCTTCTGCAGCTGTATTGGGCCCTGGTGAGACCGCACCTGGAGTTTTGTGTGCAGCTTTGGTCTCCAAATTTGAGGAAGGACATTCTGGCTATTGAGGGAGTGCAGCATAGGTTCACGAGGTCAATTCCTGGAATGGCGGGACTATCATATGTTGAAAGATTGGAGCGACTGGGCTTGTATACCCTTGAGTTTAGAAGGATGAGAGGGGATCTGATTTGAGACGTATAAGATTATTAAAGGATTGGACACTCTGGAGGTAGGAAGTGTGTTTCCATTGATGGGTGAGTCCAGAACCAGAGGACACAGTTTAAAAGTAAGGGGTAGGTCATTTAGAACAAAGTTGAGGAGAAACTTCGTCACCCGGAGTGGTCGATTATATAGAATGCTCTGCCCCAGAAGGCAGTGGAGACCAAGTCTCTGGAGATGAATAGAGCTCTTCAAGATAGTGGAATCAAGGGTTATGGTGCTAAGGCAGGAGCAGGATACTGATTGTGGATGATCAGCCATGATCATAATGAATGGTGGTGCTGGCTCAAAGGGCCGAATGGCCTCTTCCTGCACCTATTGACTATTGAAAGTAGTGGGGTGTTAAAATATCGAGGAGGTTACAAGAGATCACTGGAATGTATAGATGGGCTGATCAGTGGCAAGTGGAACTCATTCCAAATAAATATGAGGTGATGCACTTATAGAGTCATACAGATGTACAGCATGAAAACAGGCCCTCGGTCCAACCCGTCCATACCAACCAGATATCCCAACCCAATCTAGTCCCACCTGCCAGCACCCGGCCCATATCCCTCCAAACCCTTCCTATTCACATACCCATCCAAATGCCTCTTAAATGTTGCAATTGTACCAGCCTCCACCACTTCCTCTGGCAGCTCATTCCATACATGTACCACCCTCTATGTGAAAAAGTTGCCCCTTAGGTCTCTTTTATATCTTTCCCCCCTCACCCTAAACCTATGCCTTCTAGTTCTGTACTCCCTGACCCCAGGGAAAAGACTTTGTCTATTTACCCTATCCGTGCCCCTCTTAATTTTGTAAACCTTGATAAGGTCACCCCTCAGCCTCCGCTCCAGGGGAAATAGCCCCAGCCTGTTCAGCCTCTCCCTGTAGCTCAGATCCTCTAACCCTGGTAAACATGCTTGTAAATCCTTTCAAGTTTCACAACATCTTTCCGATAGGAAGGAGACCAGAATTGCGCGCAGTATTCCAACAGTGGCCTAACCAATGTCCTGTACAGCCGCAACATGACCTCCCAGCTCCTGTACTCAATACTCTGACCAATAAAGGAAAGCATACCAAATGCCTTTTTCACTATCCTATCTACCTGTGACTCCACTTTCAAGGAGCTATGAACCTGTACTCCAAGGTCTCTTTGTACAGCAACACTCCTCAGGACCTTACCAGTAAGTGTATAAGTCCTGTTAAGATTTGCTTTCCCAAAATGCAGCACTTCTCATTTATCTGAATTAAACTCCATCTGCCACTTCTCAGCCCATTGATCCTGTTGTAATCTGAAGTAACCCTCTTCGCTGTCCACTACACCTCCAATTTTGGTGTCATCTGCAAACTGTACCTCTTATGCTGGCATCCAAATCATTTATGTAAATGACAAAAAGGAGAGCGCCCAGCACTGTTCCTTGTGGCTCTCCCTTTGAGCCAGTTCTGTATCCATATGACTAGTTCTCCCTGTATTCCATGAGATCTAACCTTGCTAATCAGTCTCCCATGGGGAACCTTGTCGAACGCCTTACTGAAGTCCATATAGATCACATCTACTGCTCTGCCCTCATCTTCTTTGTTACTTCAAAAAACTCAACCAAGTTTGAGAGACATGATTTCCCACGCACAAAGCCGTGTTAACTATCCCAAATCACTCCTTGCCTTTCCAAATACATGTACATCGTGTCCCTCAGGATTCCCTCCAACAACTTGCCCACCACCGAGGTCAGGCTCACCGGTCTATAGTTCCCTGGCTTGTCCTTACCACCCTTCCTAAACAGTGGCACCACGTTTGCCAACCTCCAGTCTTCCGGCACCTCACCTGTGATTATCGATGATACAAATATCTCAGCAAGAGGCCCAGCAATCACTTCTCTAGCTTCCCACAGAGTTCTTGGGTACACCTGATCAGGTCCTGGGGATTTATCCCCCTTTAACCGTTTTAAGACATCCATCACTTCCTCCTCTGTAATCTGGACATCTTTCAAGATGTCACCATCTATTTCCCTACAGTCTATATCTTCCATATCCTTTTCCAGAGTAAATACTGATACAAAATATTCATTTAGTATCTTCCCCATTTTTTTGTGGCTCCACACAAAGGCTGCCTTGCTGATCTTTGAGGGGCCCTATTCTCTCCCTAGTTACCCTTTTGTCCTTAATATATTTGTAGAAACCCTTTGGATTCTCCTTAATTCTGTTTGCCAAAGCTATCTCATGTCCCCGTTTTGCCCTCCTGATTTCCCTCAAGTATACTCCTACTTTCTTTATACTCTTCTAAGGATTCACTCGATCTATCCTGTCTATATGTGCTTCCTTCTTTTTCTGAACCAAACCCTCAATTTCTTTAGTCACCCAGCATTCCCTATACCTACCAGCCTTCCCTTTCACCCTGACAGGAATATACTTTCTCTGGGTACTTGTTATCTCATTTCTGAAGGCTTCCCATTTTCCAGCCATCCCTTTACCTGCAAATACCTGCTAGAGTTTTGTGATTCTATGTCATAGGAGGGATGTGATTGTACTGATGAGGGTAGGGAGGAGATTTTGCAGGATGTTGCTTCAGCTCGAGAGTATTAGTTATGAAGTTAGGTTGGATAAACTGGTTGTTTTCCTTTGAGCTGAGGAGACTGAGGGAGGAGCATGGTTGAGATATATAAGATTGAGGGGCACAAATAGGATGGACTGAAACCTTCCTCTTTGGAGAGATCAGTGATCAGGGGCATAGATTTAAGGAAAAGGTCAGAAGGTAAAGTCAGGATTTGTGGAAAAATATTTTCACCCAGAGGATGTTGGCAGTCTTGAACCTATTGCTGAATGGGGTAACAGGCAGAAACCCTCCATAACATTTAAGAAGTATTTAGATATGCACTTGAGATGCCGAAGCATATAAGGCTATGGGCCACATGCTTAAAAATGGGATTAGAATAATTGGGTTCTTTTGACTGACATGGGAGTGATGGGCTTTTTCTGTGACTCTGAGGACAGTCTATGAAAATGAGCGCCAACGAAATGAGATTTATCCAGGGCACTTGATGAGGTGGGTTTGTGGCCATCATGTAAGATAAGGTGGGGACCTCGCATAAATATCATATTTAAAAAATTAATTCATGGAGTGTGTGTGTTTTGCCAGAATTTATTGCCTATCTCTAGTTGCCCTTTCGATGTAGGTAGGGAACTGCCTTCCTCAACAACTCCAGTCCACTTGGTGTTAGACCAGCAATCAATTAATAACTCCATGTGCGCCCTCTCAGAAGGACTACTGTCACATATTCCCTTTTTTTTAAATCTCTCGTAGAAACTCTTGGTATCCAAGTTTGAATTTCCAGCTAGTGTTCTATCATACTCTAATTTTTTTCCTCCCAATTAATATTTTCTACAATTCTCTAATGTCTCTTATATTCTGTCCAGCAGCACTCGAGGTTCCGAATGACGTGAGTTGAGAGGAGGGATGAGGTGAAGATGGTGGGAAGGTTGGAAGAAAGAATATGCAAACTTGTTGACCTTCTAATGTTTCTGATTTTGGGTGTATTGTTTTCTGGCAGGTGCTTTTGCCTCCAGTTGCTGAAGATGAAGTGCTCCACAACAATAGCCTTATCCAACAGCTGATCGTAGCAGCAAAGGATGCAGCTCTTCTTCATGGAGTTCTCATGAGGACGAAAGAGGAGCCGTCTAGCTCTGAGGTTGGTCCTTTTGAGAGTCTTTGTTTTACACTAGTCTTTGTTTTACACTAGAGAATCGACGTTTCGGGCATCAGCCCTTCTTCCTGAAGAAGGGCTGATGCCCGAAACGTTGATTCTCCTGCTCCTTGGATGCTCCCTGACCTGCTGCGCTTTTCCAGCAACACATTTTTAGCTCTGATCTCCAGCATCTGCAGTCCTCACTTTCTCCTCTGATAAACTTGTGCCTAACAAGTCACTTCACCTTCAATGACAAGATGTACAAACAAATCAATAGGATGCCTATGCAATCACCAATATCAGGACTGTTAGCAAAAGCAGTTATGCAGAGGTTAGAACAAACAGCCCTTCCCACAATCCAGCCCAAGCTTTGGGTCCGCTATGTGGATGACAACTTTGTCATCCCGAACCGCATCAAATCAGAAGAAACCCACAGACGTTTAAACAACATCCTTACCGGTATAAAGTTCACCAAAGAGGAAGAGATTTCCTAGCCTAGATGTCCTGGTAGAATGCAAAGCCAATGGAGAGCTGCAGACCAATATTTATAGGAAAGCCACACACTGACCAGATACTCAACTACAGGAGCAATCATCCCAACACCCACAAATGGAGCTGCATCAGGACATTATTTAAACGAGCCACAACGCACTGCAGCACCCAGAACTGAGAAGCCGAGGAAAAACACCTATACAACGTATTCAGTAAGCTTTGAAAAGATTTGTAGCTCAGTTGAGGTTCTGGATGTAGGTTTGCTCGCTGAGCTGGAAGGTTTGTTTTCAGACATTTTGTCACCCTGCTCGGTAACATCTTCAGTGAGCCTCAGGACAAAGCACTGCTGATGTTTCCTGCTTTCTATTTGTGTTTTGGTTTCCTTGGGTTGGTGATGTCATTTCCCAATAAACTAACGTCACTTATAAAATACTGTGCAAGAACTGTAACAAACACCACATTGGACAAACAGGCAGAAAACTAGCCACCAAGATACATGAACATCAACTAGCCACAAAAAGACATGACACATTCTGACTAGTATCCTCACATACAGATAAGGAAGGAAACCACTTCGACTGGGACAACACATCCATCCTAGGACCAGCCAAATAGAGACACATACGAGAATTCCTAGAGGCATGGCATTCCAACTGGAAGTCTATCAACAAACACGTTGACTTGGATCCTATTTACCACCTCTGAGAAAAAGAACAGGAAATGACATCACCACAGGAAATGACATCTCCAATCCAAGGAAACCAAAAGATATAAATACAAAGCAAGAAATATAAGTGTTTTGTCCGGAGGCTCACTGAAGATGTTACATAGTATGGTGATGAAACATCTGAAAATGAACCTTCCAGCTCAGTGAGCAAACCTACATCCATATTCAGGGACATTGGGTACCTGAAAAGCGCAGTCCACCAATTCCTACACAACACACCCAGAAACTCTAGCCATCCTGCCATACATTACAAACATCTCAACGATGATGACTAGAGTACTCTGGCCCCTAGGCATCATGTTGGCTTACAAACCTACCAACATACTGGAACAGCTCCTGATGACTTTACAGGGCCCTATACCCACAGCCAGCAGAATGAGCATCACATACAAAATACCCTGCAAGGACTGGAACCAACATTATGTTGGACAGATGGGCAGTAAGCTAGCCACCAGGATACATGAGCACACCAAATAGCCACCTAAAGACATGACCAACTGTCACTGGTATCTATGGACACAAATGAAGAGGGACACAAATTCAACTGGGACAATACATCCATCCTGGGACAGGCTAGACAAACACCTGCTCGGGAATTCCAAGAGGCCTGGCATTCAAACCAGAACTCCATTACCAAGCATATCGATATGGGTCCCATTTACCAATCTCTCCGAAATAGAACTGGAAGTGATATCACCCACCACAACAAACTGAGACAGATAAATAGCAAGTGGGATGGAATACCAATGCTTCGTCAGAGGCTCACTGATAATGTTACCTAGCATGGTGACGAAACATCTGAAACCAAATCTACCATCTCTGTGAGCAAATGTACAACCTAGTTTGTGAGAAAGAACTGAGGACTTGCATCTATGTAGTGCCTTTCATAAACCCAACACCAAAGTAATGTCCATAACAGGTTAAGTGAAACCATTCTCATTGCTTTATTTACTGACTACCTTTTACTGGTGATTATGTTGCTGGATCAGTAATCCAGGAGCAAGGAGGGTCTAGGTGAGGAACCAGACATGTACTCCATTCCCATTCTTACAATTTGGGGATGTGAATTCAGTTTGTGAAAGTCAACAAGAGGCTGTTTCACTTTTACCCATGGATCATTCTTGACCCTGATGTACACTCTCGTCTCAAACTCTTTGATTTCTGAGTTCTCATGCTGACGTTTAGATTCTTATATGAGCTCTACCTATTTTCTTCTCTTCCAGCTCTAGGCCTCCTAGAACTCCATAATTTCTCAGTTCTGACATTTCTTTGCACCCTGCCCCAAACATTTCCTTTGTCCCATGATTGGTCGCTATCTTTTCTGCTATGTTGCTCAGGAATTGCCGCCTGAAATCTCTCTGCTGCCTTGTCCCTCCTTGTGTAGATGTTTGCTCCTTAAAACTGATCACCGTTTGGCAAGAACGTGATCGCTTGATCCACATATCTCTTCCTCTGACTTGACGATATTTGTTCTGTATTATGTGCTTTGGGAGACTTTGATACATTTTAAGACTCAGTATAAATGCAAGTAAACAGACCTTCCGTTAGGACAAAGTCAGCACCCACGATATTAACCTGTCGTGTCCCATCACACACTTGAATGGAGCATCATTGTGGTTCCATTAATGTTGTAAAACTTCCAGCAGTTGTTGTTTTTATTCTTTCTTATATCCTTTATTTGTTGAATTCTAATATGTGTCAGACACCAAAATTAATTGATCGACACAATTTTTCTTTCTTTTTCAAAAGGCAACTAGCTATGCACCATTTAGTCTCTTCCCATCACCTGTACCGAAGAAACTGTTCACACAGGCGTGTGAGGTTCAACAAGACTTTAATATGCTGGTTGACAGAATAAGCCAGGACTCTGAATTTCTAACCAAAGCCCTAGCAAGGTAAGGCAATTGTACTGTCTTCTATCAAGTTGGATTTGGTAACCTAGACAGTGTATTTTCTGTTTTTTGATCAAAGCTATTGTATGGCAAGTCATCATTTTGGGTTTTGCCCCATACTATGTTGTTTCACTTGGAAAAACCTGTGTGTAATTGGACCGTTGTGTGTACTTGGCACTAGGATTTCTGTTTCTGCTACCTTTTTCCACTATCGCCATTTAGAAACCATTCTCCCATTTGCCACTTCTCTCTCTCTCTCTCTCTCTCTTTTTTTGTTTTGAATTATTTTGTCTACAGAAACAGGAAATTAAGCGTGTACAGTATTTAAACTTCAATTTTTTTATTGTTTATTTTCTGATGAGAAAGGTGAAGCAAACTTCACTGAAGCTTTTGTATTTAATTCAGTGAAAGAATTTGATTCACTTACATGATGTTTGATTATATTCACATTTTTCGAGTTTGGAATTCAAACTAGTGACACATGCATGTTGGTTGGTTACTTTTGTGAAGGACTGAATAATCCTGATCCATTGCAATACGTGATACGAGGCAGGCACCCTGGAGTGTTAATGGAAGGTTCTTAGTATTGTGCTGTGTGTATGACTGGAAGGATCAAGGTTGATGGTCATTAGCTTGTTTTTGGTTTAAGGTAATCCAGAATGGATTTTAGTTTGGGAAAACTTGAGTTTGTAAGCCTTTGAGCACTTCTGTAGGATACCTGACTGGGGTCAGTAGCGCAATATATTTTCTGTTCTAAAAAAGGTGGAATAGTTCACAGCATAAGTTACCTTTAGTAGGAAGTTAGTTTGTGCAGTTTCCAGGCTGGAAGTGTTTGGTTAGACATCTGCATATTATTGAAAGCTAAGAGAATCTAAGCCCTCGGGTTTAAGGTTATTCACGTTAGAAGATTTTGCTCTTGTGGGAAAGAACTGGGAAGAATCGGTTGAATAGAATTTACGTCACAAAAGGGTTTCTATTTCTGGATGGTGGGGTCATACTGATGACATTGGAGCATGTCTTTCTGTGAGTTTTAAATTTTTTAACACTTGTGTTTGCTATTTCGTTTTGTTTGATTTTTTTTTGTTTTTGATTTGTTTGTTTTTTTTTGCTTTTTTTAATACATTTTCGTTCTATTGTTGAAGAAAATTTTGCAGCCTTATGTACTTGTACTTGTATTTCAGTGAATGACCAAAATGTTAAAATCATAGAATCCCTACAATGCGGAGGCAGGCCAGTTGGCCCACCACGTCCACACTGACAGTCCGAAGACCATCCCACCCAGACCCACCCTCTTATCCTATCTCTGTAACCCATCATTTCCCACCTCACCTGCACATCTCTGGACGCTATGGGTAATTTAGCATGGCCAATCCACCTATCCTACACATCTTTGGACTGCGGGGAAAAAAACTAGAGCACCCAGAGGAAACTTTGGGCAGACACTGATAGAATGTACAAACTCCACACAAACGGTCACTCGAGGGTGGAATCTAACCCGGATCTGTTGCACTGTGAAGCAGTGGTGCTGACCTCTGAACCGCTGTGCTACCCCATTAAAATAATACGCATAACCCTCCACACCAGGTTTCATTCTGAGCTCTGATTTTGTCTAGTAATGTCATTGACTGGGATCGTAACACTTGGCACGTGTGACTTTCTTTCAGTTCAAGTTGCACTTAGCAGGAACACAGCTGCAATGTTAAGTGAGGAGTTACTGTGCTGAGATGTTCTCTATTCTCCATTTTGTTCTGTTTCACATCACCCACTGTTTAGGAAGGCAATTTTTAGAAAGTTGTGTGTCTCCAAGAAAAGATACGTAACAATATTGTGAGTACTGATGTGCCAGCTGACAATGCTGAGCACGTTACAAACTACAAAACGTTCTGGTCAAACAGCACCGCATTATAGCAAGGGCAGATTGTCCTTGAATGGAGTGTCACTAGTTTACTTAACAAATCATAAGTGATTGTTATGTTACAGAACTTCTTAATGCAGGATTTGGAGAGCCATTGTATAAATAACCCTGTAGTCTGATGGAACATATTAAGTTCAACAGGGATTGAGATTGAGAGTTTGAATTGTATGCATTGAAGCTTTCCTCATTGATGGGAACTCCTACGACAATCTCGAAAACAGGCCACCTGAAGAGGAATTCAGAAATAGCATTTCACTTAAAGGGTAAAAGAATTGTGAAAGGTAGTGCTATGATGGTATTAGCACTGGCCTAGCAATCCAGAGGTCTAGCCTAGTGCTCTTGGGACCTGGAATTGATTTCAATAAAATTCTGGAATGAAAAGCTCACCTAACCGGGACCGTATAACCATTACTGACTGACATGAAGAACTATTTGCCTCACTGTTATCCATTCGGGAAGGAAATCTGCTACCTGTTCTGGCCTTACATGTGACTTGGACCCACAACAGTGCAGTTCATTCTCAGTTGCCCTTTGGGTAATTAGGGATGGGCAGTGGTTAGCACTGCTGCCTCACAGTGACAGGGACCTGGGTTGATTCCATCCTCAGGCAACTGTCTGTGTGGAGTTTGCACATTCTCCCTGTATCTGCATGGGCTTCCTCCAGTTTCCTCCCACAGTCCAAAGATGTACAGGTTAGGTGGTTTGGCCATGCTAAATTGTCCATAGTGTTCAGGGATGTGTAGGCTGGGTGGGAATTGTGGGGATAGGATGGGTGTATGGTTCAGGATCTGGGTGGGGTGCTGTTTAGATGGTTGTTACTGAGAATGTTACAGGTTGAATGGCCTCTACTTGTATTCTGGGTTTGACGATGAACTTTGGTTAAGCTAGCAAACTGCCTCATTGCACAAAAATTTTTAAACAAGTAATAGATGTTAATGCAATAACTTCCTATTTCAGTGATGGGCAGGCAGATTTCTACTGGCCAAGGGACACAAGAATATGGAGTTAAGGCAGGCAGGTGGATTTGGAATCATTGCGCCTCTACAATGTGGAAACAGACCATTCCTAAAAACTTCAAATTTGTAGACTTGGATTTGGAATCACCACAGTGTGGAAGAAGGCAATTCCGCCCAACGAGTCCACACTGACCCTCTGAAGGCCGTCACAGATCCATCCTCCTACCCTATCCCTGCATTTCCCAAGGCTAACGCACCTAACCTGCCCATTCCTGAACACTACGGGTAATTTAGCATTGCCAATCTAACTAACCTGCACATCTTTGGATCGTGAGAGGAAACCGGAGTACCCAGAAGACACAGAGGAGCATGTAAACTCCACACAGATAGCAGCCCGAGAGTGGAATCGAACCTGGGTCCCTGGTACTGAGGTAGCAGTGCTAACCACTGAGCCTTCCAGAAGGATTTGGGACAGCCTGGAGATAATTACACAGTGGTAGTGTAACTGGACTGGTAGTCCTGAGGGCAGGCCAAATACTCTAGGGACATGGATCTCACTAAAGCAGCTGGTGGAAATTAACTGTTAATAAATCTGGAATTGAAAGCTAGTTTCCATAACTGTGACCACAAAACCTATTATCCATTGTCATTAAAAATTCATCTGGTTCACTCAATCCCTTTTTTTAAGGAAGGAAATCTGTCTTAACTAATCTGGCCTACATGTGACTCTAGACCCAGAGCAATGTGATTGATTCTCAGTTGAAGGGATAATTGGAGATGGGCAGTAAATGTGACCGGCCACATCCCATGAAAGGGCAAAGCCAGAGCATGGCTTCACAGAATAGCAGAGCAGGTTGAACAGATTGAATGGCTGAATCATGTTCCTAACTGTGAAAAACTCTGGCTAGAAATACTATCCAGGTAAGTGTTTTGGCCCCTGAAGGGCCGGGCCAGCTTACACTATTCTGCTAAACTAGAGTTTATCATTGAAAAGATATATGAACACGACAGGAAATTTGCTGTTGTTAAACATGTACGTATTTAAAAAATGAATTCGAACACCTTAATTCAAAGTGCTGAAGGAATTTATAGAATAGCAAATTGTCAGTGTGACCCTAAGTTAGCCAACTATGGGAATTCCAGAAGGATACAGCCATAAGTCCATAGTAACTCATCTTAAAATTATGTACTGTGTTTTCAGCCATCCACTTAATTGAAAAGTTCCACTCTGCTAATCCTGAGCTTCTATTGGGAAGCGAATTCTAGCAGTGGAGGACTCTTCGACTCGGACATATTTATAAAATAAAAGGGCACTCATTTAAAACTGAGATGCAAAGGAATTTTCTTTGCTCAGCAGGTAGTGGAATTCTCTACTCCAGAGAGTTGTAATGGCTTTAACTATTTTCTAGTCTTCTGGAACTCTCCTTGACTCCAGTGATTCCTGAAAGATCACCACCAATGCCTCTACATTCTCCTCAGCTATCTCCTTCAGAACCCTGGTGTGCACTCCATCTGGTCTGGGTGATTCATCCACCTTCAGACCTTTCAGCTTCCCCAGCAACTTCTCTTAGTGGTGGCCACTATACTCCCCTCTAACCCCTGACTGTCTCAAAGTTCTGGTGTGACTGATACAACATACCTGTTCAGTCCCTCTGCCATTTCCTTATTCCCCATTACTACCTCTCCAATGTCATTCTCCAGTGATCCAATGACCAATCTTGGTGTTCCACCATTTTCCCTGCTAGGCTTCCCTTCCAGTCAACTCTTGCCAGCTCGTCCATCATGTAATTACCGTTACTCAAATGTAACACCATTATATCTGACTCAATCTTCTCCCTCTCAAACTGCAGGGTGAATTCCATCATATCATGGTCACTGCCCCGTTGGGCTCTTTCACCTTCAGCTCCCTAATCATGTCTGCCTCATTACATATCCCCAAATTCTGAACTGCCTGTTGCCTCATGGGTTCTTCAATCTGCTCCAAAACAAATCTTGTAGGTATTCCATGAATTCCTATCTCTGGGATCTGCTACCAATCTGATTTTCCCAGTCCATCTACATTTTGAAGTCCTCCATGATTATTGCAGCAATGTCTCTTTCTTGCATGCCTTTTCTATCTTCTACTTTATTGTCTTTCCCTCATCCTGACTACTGTCAGGAAGCCTGTACGTAAGTCCCATCAGGGTCTTTTTTGTTTTCTTTCCTTTCTTTCTACCCACACAGATTCTATGCCTTCCAAATCACTTCTTGCTATCAGTTTAATTTAATTTCTTACTCAACAGCCCATCTCTCTGTCATTTTCAATAGGACACCTATCTTTGGATATGTAGTTCCCAGCCTGGATTCCCATCCAGCCATGTCTCTGTGATGCCCACAGCATCATACCTGCCAATTTCCGTCTGCACGACAATCTTATTTACCTTGTTTCTTATCCTGCATGCATTTAAGTACAACATCCTCATTCCTGTGTTGACTGGCCCCTTCTCATAGTTATCCCCGTATCTGCTGTGCCTGAAGTTAGACTCCTGACACTTTTTTTTTCTTGAAACATTAACTTCTGAGCCCTCATCACCTTACCTTTCCCATAATTGTCCTCCCAAACTATCTAGTTTAAAGCCCTAGTTATGTGATTCACTAAGACTCTGGTCCTAGTATGATAAGGGTGGAGCCTGTCCCATTGGAACAGCTCCCTTCATCCCCACGACTGGTGCCAATGTCCCATGAATTTGAACCTGTTTCCTCCTCTCCAATCTTTGAGCGATATGTTTATCTCTTTATTCTTGTTGACCTTTTACCAGTTAGCTTGTGGCTCGGGTAGCAATCTGGAAATTATTGTTTTTTCTTTTGGTTCTGCTTTTCAGTTTAACCCCTAGCTGCTCATATTCCCTCAGCAGAATCTCTTTCCCCTTTTTCTGCCTATATCGTTGGTACCTACATGGATCACAACAACTGGGTCTTCCCCCTTCCACTCCATGTTCCTCTGCAGTCCAGATGGTAATCCTGAACCCGGGCACCAGTGTCTTTGGGACTCCATCCTGGCCACAGTGAACGATGTCTGTTCCCCTAACTATACTATCCCTGATTTATAACGACATTTCTTTTTTCCTACCCCCTCTGCTCTTAAATGGTTGCCTGTACCATGGTGCTGTTGTCAATTTGCTCATCCTCTTGCTGTCATCTACATGGAGCAAGAATCTCAAACCTGTTAGACAAGCTCCTTCAACACTATCTCCAGGATCCGTCTACCTGCCTCACTCGTAGTCACACCCTCCCCTCCCTGACCACCGACCACATTTCAAAGATAATGAAAGGGGTGTGACTGCCTCCTGAAACACCGTACCCAGATAACTCTTTCCCCTTTTGTGATGTTGAGAATGTCTATAGCCTTAAAACTTGTCTTTAAACATTTAGACTAAAATATAATGCTGAATTATAGACCACATTTACTGCACTAGAAAATAGACAGGCAGGAAGGCTCAGAAAAAGAGGGGGGAGGGGATCTCAAGTTATGCAGAAGATAGGGCCATCTGGGCTCACCAAGTGATAACGGGATGCTCTAAGGCAATTAAGAATAGTTGCTTTAGCATTGGTGAATCTATATGAACAGGACACCAGGTGATAACATTCCCGGTCATTATTGTGATCGTGTTTGATTCTGACCCTGAAACGAAACTCTGTACTACCAAAAGCCTTGTAATTGACATCAGATCCTGTCAATTATAATGGATTCTTATTACCCCTTGCAAGTGGGGCAAACAAAGAAAGTAAAACATCTTTGCTGTTACAAGACCCTGACTTGAGAGTTCAGTAGGACACTAGAGAGAGACCGAGAGAGAGAGAGACCATTTTAGTGCTGAGGCTGCTGAAGCCAGTGGAAAATTAACTCTTAGTGCTTACCTGCTATGGATTGAATTTAATTGTATTTTGGGACTTTGATATTGAGCAGCCATTACCAGTTGTTAAATACAAACCCTGTAAAAGGTCATGATTTGGAGATGCCAGTGTTGGACTGGGGTGTACAAAGTTAAAAATCACACAACACCAGGTTAGTCATGATTTATATTATGTTTATTATAGTCACTATAACCAGGTGTTGTGATTTTTAAGTCTGTAGAAGGTAATATTGTTGAAGCTTTAACTTACTTGCTGTTCTTGCAGATCACTCTATAGACCTTACAGACTGCCCCACTGTCAATTCTAACTAATTAGATCTTGTGTTTTATTTGAGTTTGAATCACAACCCTGAAAGGAAAGCACATTTAATTTGAGACAAATTAGTCAGTTTAAATGTAATATAGAACATAGAAAAATACAGTGCAGTACAGGCCCTTCGGCCCTCGATGTTGCGCCGACTGAAGCCTACCTAACCTACACTAGCCAAATAACCTCCATAGGCTTGTCCAATGCCCGCTTAAATGACCATAAAGAGGGAGAGTCCACCACTGCTACTGGCAGGGCATTCCATGAACACTCAACCCGCTGAGTAAACAATCTACCCCTAACATCTGTCCTATACCTACCACCCCTTAATTTAAAGCTGTGTCCCCTAGTAACAGCTGAGAATCTTATGGTAACATCTCCGCCTCCGGTACAGAATGATTCGGTGCTTAGAAAGCAGGAATCTGCTCCTAGCTTAGAAATTATTCTAAACCTAACATTGAAGAGATTCTGGCACAATGGTCATTTTACGGTCAAAAGTTTGTCCTCCATGCTAAGAAGCCATTTTGTGACATAATTGTTTCTGACATGCAACCTGTGCAAGGTTACATTATGAACTCTCCAATTGGCTCAGACTGGTACCTCTTTATGATCGGCGCCTGCTAGCAAGATAAACTCCTATCTTGGCTGGGTAGGTTTTTCCCACCTGCTGAATGACTTAGGGCCTGTAGGAGTGATTAGTCAGGCGTACAAAGACCTATCAATTAACTTTTCTTCCTTACGAATTATTATCTTTCACTGTTATCTGTCTAATTAAGAACATGCAATGTATTTGTAAACTTTTGTATAAAGGAAGTCACTTTGTATCAGTGCATCAGAGTAGGCTGCTGGGGCACTTGAAGATCTGGTACCCTACTCTCCTAGGTAATTAGGACCTCGTTAGTTTAGCTTCTAGGTATCGGTGTTACGTTGTAACAGTGATTCTATTGGTAAATACAATGGATGACTAAAATTATACTAATCTGTCTGTAAGAGGTTTTTTAATTCCAGACTTCCAAAGAGTATGATCTCCGGGATGAACTAAGAGAGAGACTTACAGGTCTGAGTCCATAAGGGATTCTCTGAGCTGTCTCATGTCTGTACTTACCAATGTGGTGCAGTGCTCGAAGTGCTGACTCCAGCTCATCAACTCTGAGCAGGAGTTCCTCAAGCAACCAACACTTAGTAAAGATGGGGTCACTATGAACCACCATGTGGTCCACCAGCTCCTGTATCATGCAGTTACAACACATTACCTAGACAGACATCTACTTTATTTACTGAGTTACTAATTTTTTTTTAACGGTACTTGCTGTTTTTTTAGTTGCAACCTGCAAATAGTTCTCCTATTTACTTTCAATCTCAAAGTAAGCTATAATCATCAAAGTAGTAGTTAATAGCAATTGGTAGAATTATGGTTTTCCTGTGATATTGCTCTTTGTTTTGTGTTGGGGTTCTGATCCTGATGAGCTGTAATGTGGAAAACCTCAGAAACCAGGTCCTTTGTCCAGGTCACTCAACTCCACTCGCTCTGTCAAATCAATATGCAATCACCACTGGTAACGGTGCTTGAAAAATTCCAGAGCGTTAACGTGCCTGTGTTTTGATTGTGCAGTGAGCAGCCTTGAAGCTTTGCTGTAATCAAGCCAGTCCCCATCCTGACTTGGAAATGTGTCACTGTTCCGACACTGTCACTGGATCAAACCTCTGGAATTCCCTCCCTCAGAGCATTGTGGGCCAACCTACAGTGTATGGACTGCAGCAGGTCGAGAGGGCAGTTCCCCATCAGCTTCTCGAGGGTAACTAGGGACGGGCAATAAATGCTGGCCCAGCCAGTGATGTCCATCTCCAGCTAGAGAAATGCCAAGTAACTGTTCTCTGCCATTTCTCTTTCAGCACTGTCGAAGTGGATGATTTTACAGCTGGTCTCTTCAGCATCTATAAAGAAGTGCTCAAAGAAGGTATTGCCCAGGTAGTGATCTTGTTTTATTGTAATGGGGTGCATGGGGAAAATGAATCCTTTTTTTTAATGTAAGAGATTATTTTATTTTTATTTGATTTGAACAGCAGCATATCGACTATTGTGTGAATGTAAAGTCCTCTTGAACTGTGGGACACTTTCAGTAATATCGTTTATAGAATCTGGCCTTTATCCTTGGGTCATTGTGGGCAGGATGGTCAGCTGTGTTGTCCCACTAAAATGGCACATTTTATCGATGCATCAGATGAAATTTGTGCTTGTGCAACATGAGCATGTTCCCTCTAATTTTGATGTTTTGGGAATGTCTTGACACTTTTTTGTTACTGGATTTATGTTCTATTCTTCCCTGCCACCATCCTGGGTGAGCATTTTGACCATTTCAAACCTTGATCACCATTTCTTCATATTGTTGTTATGAGCAGTTTTGGACCTTATATCTAAGGAAGGATATTCAAGCATTGGAGGAGCTGCAGAGGAGGTTCACAACAAAGGTCCTAGAGACCTTTGGGGTTATAATGAGGAGTGGTTGAGAATCCTGGGTCTGTACTCTGAGTTTAGAAGGGTGAGTTGGGGGGGGTTGGGGGGGGGGAGGTGTTGGGGATCTGATTGAAACTTACAGAATACTGAGGGACCTGGAAGAGATGTCCCTGTTGGTAAGAGTGCTTAGGACCCAAGGGCGCAGCCTCAGAATGAAGGGAGTAATTTCTTCAGCCAAAGTGTGGTGAATCTGTGGACCTCATTGCCACTAAAAAAGGTATCTATATGAAAAGTTAGTGATTTTATTTAACTGTATCATAAGTTTGTCTCCTTTAGATCCCTAATTGGACAAAGGCAGAACTCCAGCTTTTTTTTTGTAGCTGTCCACTAGCTTTTTAAGTGATTTTATACACCGATCCCCAAATTCTTTCTGCTTCTCCACAGTACCTAGATTTCCATCAGGTCTTGTTTGAGGGGTCTGTGGGGCAGCACAGTGGCTCAGTGGTTAGCACGGCTGCCTCAGTCCCAGTGACCCAGGTTTGATTCCAGCCTCTGGCCACTGTCTGTGTGGAGTTTGCACATTTTCCCTGTGTCTGTGTGGGGTTCCTCCACATGCTCTGGTTTCCTCCCACAATCCAAAGATGTGTAGGTTAGGTTCATTAGTCTGGGGTAAATGTAGAATAGTAGGGGAATGGGTCTGTGTGGGTTACTCTTTGGAGGGTCGGTGTGGACTTGTTGGGCTGAAGGGCCTGTTTCCACATTGTAGGATTCTGTGGGCATACAGGTGCCCTGCATTCACTAAAGATCTCGCCCTTGTGGGCCATTTAACGTGCCAGCAGCTGTTCAACTATAGTGGGGTAACACATTCTGCCCTGATTCTGTCATCTTCTCGATTGTACATGTGCTTTTCCCCTGAAATATTGAAGGTGGTAAGGGAGGGAAATTGTTAAACTTGAGAGGGTGCAGAAAAGATTTACAAGGATGTTGCTGGGACTGGAAGGTTTGAACTATTGGAAGAGGCTGAATAGACTGGGGCTTTCTTCACTGGAGCATTGGAGGTTGAGGGCTGATGTTACAGAAGTTTATACAATCACGAGGGGCATGGATTGGGTGAATAACTAAGTAGTCTTCCCAGGGTAGGAGAGTCCAAAACTAGAGGGTAGAGGTTTAAGGGGAGGGGGGGGGCAAGATTTAAGAGACCTAAGGGGCAACTTTTTCATGCAGAGGGTGGTGCATGTAAGGAGTGAGCTAGCAGAGGAAGTGGTGGAGGCTGGTACAATCTGTGACGATGCTGCTCCTTTAACATGGTTATGCTGTCCTTGGTTTGTTTTTTCAGAGGTTGTAAAAACAGAGATTCCAAAAAGTCTGGATTTGAAGGGTTTTAAGGCCAATTTGATTATAGCTAACAGATACTGCCTCGGGAAAAGGCTTTCAAGTTTTTTTTTTCAAAAAGCCTTGTACAATGAAAAGGGAGTGGCCAGTTCTCCCAGCTCTGCTTTACTCTGGTCTGGTTCGGTCTGGTTATTCACTGAAAGCAATCAGGTAGTTGTAAAGCTACTGGACCCAAAGAAGCAGGTCCATGCTGACCCTCCCTCTCTCTGACATCCTTCCTGTCAGAACCTGTTAGTTTTTTCCTTTTTTGTTTTTTGGCCAAGGAGTATTTGTGGGGATTGTTGCAAGTCATTGGAACAGTATCATTAAGTTGGGATAATGTGTTTGGTTTTCAGATAAGTTGTCTTTGTGTTTCATTCAGTAATGTTGTAAATAAATTCTGTTTTGGTTAAAACTAAGTGGATTGACCAGCTGCATCCCTCCTGGAATATCCACTTTACACCTGCTTAAAACAACCAGCAAAGTTAGGGTCTGGGCTACCTTCTTGAAATGTTTTGATCTGGTCCATAACAAATTACAGTATTTTAAATGGTATCTGGATGGGTATATGAATAGGAAGGGTTTAGAGGGATATGGGCCAAGTGCTGGCAAATGGGACTAGGTCAGATTGAGCTGTCTGGTCGGCACTGACGAGTTGGACTGAAGAGCTGGTTTCCATGCAGTATCTCAGAGTGCACCGCATTCTTTCTCTTTTAGCTGACTGGGTGGGGGAAGGGCAATTTAGACCAATTATAGTACCCTAATTGCTACCACCCTAGAGCAGAGCAGGGTAGGAACTGAACACTTGGACACACCCTAGTTTATAATGCTCGGCTAAGTGGCGCATCATTATGCACTTGGTCGTGAGGGAACCTTTATTTCACCCTTCCTGTTCCATCCCATGTTTAATTGAACTTGAACTCTTCCTTAATGATCACACTGACGTTCAACTTCACTTCAAAAAGGTATCTAGAATGTGGAACCTGCAAGTACCTTTCATCCTTGGTCCAATTTAGTTTACGTTGTCATGAGGTTAAATATCTTTTTTTAAAATCTACATTGCTGTTTCTTGACCCCATTGTGTGGATTATGGGGTTATCTTGGGCGTCGGTACAGTTTTGGTCTTTGTGCCGATGGAGCAGTGTGCAGTGTTGCTGAGTGGAATTTTTAAAAGTTCTGTATTGAGGTGCGAGTGCTGTTGTGCAATGCTCCTCTAATTTTTCTTCCGGCTGGGTGGATCTCTGAGGTCCGTGCGCAGCGTGATGATTGACCTACCCAGGGATTACCCAGTGGCTGGGCAGCTTAAGAGAAACGTTTTTAATGCCTCGTTAATTGCTCTTGTGTTGGTGAGGTAATGTTTTGTTCTGTTCATGTGAAGGCTGCACCAGTGTTTATTGCTCCGTTGAGAAGGTGGTGGTGGGGAGCTGTCAACTTGAACTGGCGCAGCAATGCGGTTGACTCTCGGCTGCCCTCAGAAATGGCCTAGCAGGACACTCACTTCAAAGGCAACTGCGGACCGGCAATAAATGCTGGCTAGCCAGCAACACCACATCCCATGAATGAATGAAAGAAAAGACCATGTTCTGCAGGTGGATGATGTGATAAGGGAAGGGATTTCAGGATTAGATTAGATTACTTAGTGTGGAAACAGGCCCTTCGGCCCAACAAGTCCACACCGCCCCGCCGAAGCGCAACCCACCCATACCCCTACATCTACCCCTTACCTAACACTACGGGCAATTTATCATGGCCAATTCACCTGACCTGCACATCTTTGGAGTGTGGGAGGAAACCGGAGCACCCGGAGGAAACCCACGCAGACACGGGGAGAATGTGCAAACTCCACACAGACAGTTGCCTGAGGCGGGAATTGAACCCGGGTCTCTGGCGCTGTGAGGCAGCAGTGCTAACCACTGTGCCACCGTGCCACCCAGGATCTTGACCCAGCGACACTGAAGGATTGGTGATTGTTTCCCTATATCTGCTGCCCATGTCCTTGGTGATAGTGGGCGTGGGTTTGGAAGACGCTGTGAATTTTTGCAGTACGTCTCACAGATGATACATGCTGTTGCTACTGAGCACCCGCGATTAAGGGACTGAATGTTTGAAAAATGCACTGCCAGTTTTTTTTTCTACTGGAGGCCTCTGACCAGTGGTGGTCCACAGGGATTGGTGCTGGATCCACTTTTGTAATTTATGTCAATGATTTAGATAAGAATACAGAAAGCGTGGATGGTAAGATGACAGCATGGTGATTCGGCGATGAGCACTGCTGCTTCAGCGCCAGGGAATTGGGTTTGATTCAACCCTCGGGTATCTGTCTATGTGGAGTTTGCACATTCTCCCCAGTGTCTCCGTGGGTTTCCTCCAAATGTACTGGTTTCCTCCCACAATCTAAAGATGTGCAGTTTGGGGTCATTCGGCTGTGCTAAATTGCCTGTGGTGTTCAGGGATGTTAGCTATGGAAAATGCAGGGTTACAGGGATAGGGTAGGGTCATGGGTCTGGGTGGGATGCTGTTTGGAGGGTCGGTGAAGACTCGATGGGCCGGATGGCCTGCTTCCACACCATTGGGATTCTGTTCTATTCTATGTTCAACACTGAGCTTGGTGGTATAGTGGACAGTGAACAAGGTTAGATTGCAACTAACAAAAATGGAAATTTCTGGAGAAAATCAGCAAGTCTGACAGCATCTTTGTAGAGAGAAAGTTAATGATTTCTGGTCCAATGACCCTTCCTCAGATAAACAAGCGTTCAGACACAATCCAAGTAAGTGATGGAACAGACTGTAGGGAATCAAATGGATAAATAAATGCTGTTCCATTCTCCCCCCCCCCCCCCCCTCGTCTGTTTTAATGTGGAGCTATTGCTGAGGGATTGGAACCTTGATATATGTGTAATATTTTACCCTGTTTCCTATTTTGAAGAGGAGTCTTCCTTAAAAACAAAAAAACATGTCTCTCAGCTATTTGAACATAAGGGGCATCTTATCTTGTCCTTCTGTAATATGCATTTTTTTTTGCAGGGGATGTGTTCCAAATAAATCTCTGCCTTGTAGTTCAGATAATTAATTCACAAATTGAACTTTTGATGTTTTGCTATGCTAAAGGTGCTATATAAATGAAGGTGGTTGTTGTTGAGAGAGTTTGGTTTTGATTACAATCAGCATGAACTTGGGTGATTTTAAGCTCAGGAAAGGTGTGTTTTATTTGTGCCTCTGGATAAGAGAACAGTAAGATAACTGGTTTGAGTGACCTCTCAGGATAGTGAGAGGTGAAGATTAGGGATACCTGGGATAACAATGTGGAGCTACGTTAAATTCTAAAGGGGTTGTACATGTTTTAAAATTTCTGCCATGTAAGTTATGTTTTAAAAGAGGAAGCATTTTGTTTTGGAATTGCCTCCCCGTTTGCTTTTTCTTTATATTGACTGATTTGTGTTTTTCTTTCCCCTTTTCCTTGTTCAGCCAATTACTTTAGGTATAAACAGATCGGACTACATGTTTGACAGAGGACTTGATCACAATGTTTCCTTAAAACAAATAGAAATTAATACCATTGCTGCTAGTTACGCAGGACTGGCTGAGCGAGTCCCGGATATACATAGGTAAGAGCTGAACGAGAGATTTTGACAGTTAATTGAAATTGATCTCTCCTTTGTGTGAGGATGAGAGTGGTTGCCCATTTGATTGGGGTTGGCATCGAGGACCCCTAGCAAAACCAGAATCAATGGAAATTGGTGAGGGAGGAGGCTCTCCAATGGTTAGTCTCATACCTGGCGCAAAGATGGGCATGGTTGTTGGGGGTCAGCCATCTCCGCTTCTGGACATCTCTGCAGGAGTTCCTCAGGGTAATGTCCTAGACCCAACCATCTTCAGCTGCATTGTCAGTGATGTTTTCTCCATGGAAAGGTCAGAAGTTGGAATGTGCAATTATCAGTGAACAATGTTCAGCACCGTTCATTACTCCTCAGCTACTGAAGCAGTCCAGTAGCAAATGCAGCAAGGCCTGGAAAACGTCTAGGTTTGGGCTCGTAAGCGGTAAGTAACACGTATGCCACACAAATGCCAGGCAATGACCATCTCCAATGAGACACAATCTAACCACCGCCCTTAACATTCAATGGCATTACCTTCACTGAATTCTCCATTATCAGCATCCAAAGGGTTACCATTAACCAGAAGCTGAACTGATCATGGCTACAAGAGTAGGTTAGAGGCTACGAATCCTACAGCGAGTAACTCACCACCTGACTCCCCAAAGCCAGACCACTATCTACAAGGCATGTTTTTGAAGTGTGATGGAATACTGCCCACCAGCCTGGATGGGTGCAACTCCAACACCCATGAAGCTAGATATCACCCAGGATGAAGCAGCCCACTTGATTGGCACTATTTCGATAAACATACACTCCTTTTACTGATGGTACACACTGCTGCTACTGAGCATCTGCAAGACCTACTGCAGAAATTCACCAGAGCTCCTTAGACAGCAACCTTCACACATAGGACCACTACCATCCAGAAAGCAGCAGGTATGAGGCAACGCAGCCACTTAAAAGTTCCTTTCCAAATCACTCCGTATCCTGACTTGGTAATATATTGCTGTCGCATCACATAGGTGGGACTCTATCCCTGCGTTCAACCCGTGAAACCCACATCCCATGAATGAACAATAAACAGAACTAGCTGTCTGTCAGCTGCGACAGATGGAGGTTTGTGGGCAAAAATGCTTACATTGGGCAGAGTGGCCTGAATCTGGACTTTTCCATGCAAATTCGGCTTTCTCAATTAACTTTTGTGTATAAAATGTAACTGCCATTTAAAGATGGCAGGCTATTAAAATTCCAAACAAAGCAACTTTGATTTGAATAGGAAAATAGATTTGCTCAATGTAAAGGCCATGTTTTGGTTCAGTTGGGCCAGAAGAATATAAATCATTTTCTCTTGGAAATTGATATACTTTGTACTGTTGAGTTTCAACTTTATTGAATTGAATAGCTTTTAAAACAAAATGAAGTAAATTTTAAAATATGCAATTTTTAAAAAAATGGTAATTTTCTAAAGCATAAAGAAAGAGAAATTGCTGGAGAAACCCAACAGGTCTGGTAGTATCTGCAGAAAGGAAAAACTGAGTTTACATTTGAAGTGCCCCTTCAGTCACGCTCCTGGACGTGTCCTCTTCAAGTTGGCTCAGTGGTTAGTACTGCTGCCTCACAGAGCCAGGGACCTGGGTCTGATTCTAGCCTCGGGTGACTGTGTCTGTCTGTGTGGAGTTTGCATGTTCTCAGTGTGTGTGTCTGTGTGCGTGTTTCCTCTGGGTGCTCTGGTTTCCTCCCACAGTCCAAAGATATGCAGGTTCGATGGATTGGCCATGCTAAATTGTCCATAATGTGTTCAGGAATGTGTAGGTTAGTTACATTATACAGGAGTAAATAGGGGAATGGGTCTTGAGGGTTGGTGTGGACCTGTTTCCTCACTGTAGGGATTCTATGAAGTCCATAGTGTCCTACAATGTCCTTTCAGCTCAGTAGCCCAGCTGATGGTAATTGATGGTAGGGTATCGTAATCCCCTCCCTTTTTGTGCTGGTGACCTCTCTAATCCCCATTGGGCTGTCTCTTTGCTCTTTAAGGGTTTGTGCACATGAATTTGCTGATGTTGTGTATCCTTCAAAGTTGTGGTGTTCGTGTTATCCTGTTTTTAAACAACTTGATGAAAAAGTGGGCATTTATGTTGTTTTTTTCTTTCTGCTGCCATCAGGCATGTTCTGAACTTCTGGGGAAAATCTGATGAAGCAGCTAAGGTCTTGAGTAACCCTGCTGTAAAGGGCATTGCTGAAGGAATCGCAAAAGCGTGGCAATTATATGGATCACCGTCGTAAGTAAAATTCAAACTTGAAACCAGACTGGGGTGTAACTAGGATTGTGCAGCCATTGGTGAAGGAAGAAATTCAGGCTTTTAGAAGCTGTAAATGTTAGTCACCACCTGATGGTTGACAAATTGAGTTTAGTACCTGCATCTACCTGTACCTGCATATGATGTATGTTAGTTCTGATGTCCACTTGTCAACCGTTGCTGGTTACTGATGGAGCCATACTTGAGCATTTGCTGGTCTTTGGTACCTTGCCTGGAAGGCCATTCGTTTATGGGCATTTACCTAATACCTCTGAGTTTACCTAATAGACTCCTACAGCACGGAGACAGGCCCTTTGGCTCAAACTGGTCCGTGCCGACCCCACAATGTCCATCCACACTAATTCCCTTTCTCTGCACTCGACCCAGCTCAGTGGTTAGCACTGCTGCCTCGCAGCACCAGGGTCCCAGGTTCGATTCCAGCCTTAGGCGAAGGTCTGTGTGGAGTTTGCACATTTTCCCCGTGTCTGCATGTGTTATATCTCCAGGTGCTCCGGTTTCCTCCCACAGTCCAAAGATGTGGTTTGGTGAATTGGCCGTGCTATATTGCCCACAATGTTAGGTACATTAGTCGGAGGGAAATGGGACTGGGTGGGTTACTCTTCGGAGGGTCAGTGTGGACTTGTTGGGCCAAAGGGCCTGTTTCCACACTGTAGGGAATCTAATCTAATCTAATCTTATCCATGTATTTGTCCATGTGCCTTTTAAATTTTGTTAATGTATCCACCTCAACCATTTCTGCTGGCAGCTCATTCCAGATGCATATCATCCTCTGTTTTTTTAAAAAAATGTTGCCCCTCAGTTTCCCTTTTACTCTTTCCTCTCTTCCATTGAACTGAGGCCCTCAAGTCCTTGATTCCCCAACCTGGGAAATGAACTCAGTGCATTCATTCTATCCATGTCTCATGATCTTATATACCTCCTATAAGGTCCCCCCTCAGTCTCCTACGCTCCAACCTCTCTCACTCAGACCATTGACTCCAGGCAACATCCTTGTAAATTTCTTCTGCACTCTTTTTCCAGTTTAATAACATCCTTCCTATAACAAGGTGTCCAAAACTGAACACAATACTTCAAGTGCGGCCTCACCAATGTCAACATAACTTCCCAACTTCTCTACTCAATATCCTGACTGATGAAGGCCAGTGTGTCAAAAGCCTCCTTCGCTGCCTTGTCTACCTGTGACTCCTCTTTCAGAGAACCGTGCACCTGAACTCTGTTCCACTACACTCCTTAAGGCCCTACCATTCACCATGAAACTCTCACCTTGATTTGACTTTGCTAAATGTAAGACCTCACACTTATCTATATTAAACTCCATTTGCCATTTCGCATCCCACTTCTCCAACTGATCGAGGTCCTGCTGCAATTTCTGATAACCTTCTTACTGTCCACGATACCGCTGGTTTTAGTGTCATCAGCAAACGTACTAATTTATGCCTTGTACATTCTCATCCAAATCATTGACATCGATAACAAGCAGTAATGGGCCTAGTGCCGACCCCTGAGACACCCCACTAATCACAGGCCTCCAGTTCGACAAGCATCCTTACCCTCTGCTTCCTATCATCAAGCCAAGTTTGTATCTAATTTGCCAGCTTGGCCTGGATTCCATGCAATCTAACCTTCAAGAGCAGCCTACCATATGGAACCTCATCAAAGGCCTTACCGAATCCCATATAGACTACGTCTACTGCCCTGCCCTCGTCAACCATCTTGGTCACTTCTTCAACTAATTCTAACAAATTGGAGGCATGATCTCCCACTGCCAACGCCATGCTGACTACTCCTAATTAAACCCTGTCTTTCCAAATGCATGTAGATCTTAGAATCTTCTCAAGTAACTTACCCACTACAGATGTTGGGCTTTTACTGGTCTATAGTTTCCAGGGTTTTCTTTGCAGCCCTTCTTGAATAATGGCACAACATTCGCTATCCTCCAGTCTTTGGGACCTCATGGCTAACGATGATGCAAAATGATCAGCCAGGTCCCCTTCGATTTCTCCTCTGGCCTTCCCCAGTAATACACAGCTCAATCAGTAAAACACTCACCGCTGAGTCAGCAGGTAGTCCTACTTGCATGATTTGAGCTTCAGGCTGACAGTGCAACACTCCCTCAGTACTGTGCTGTAATGTTGGAGGTGCAGTCTTTCAGACGACATGCTAATCCAAAACTGCTTGTTTGTTCTCTGGCAGATACTGTGGGGAATTCCAGCAGGCATCATCATTAAATCCGATTATTGGGCTGTTGTCCTGTTGTTAATAGAAATTTACAGTATACAAATTGGCTACGACCTCTGCTGTAACAGCAGTAGATGTTTGCAAATGTTTTGTTAGGACATGTAGTAAAGCACATTTGCTTGCTTTATTTTAAAATGCTATATAAATGCAAGTTGTTGTGACTACACTTCACAGTGTAAAGAACCTTTAGGAAGGGAAATGTAAATCGTTCTGACAGCTTACAGAAAAGGGGGCCATTTAGCCAACCCGGTCTATGCATGCAAGATATTTTCCCCCTCCTTTACACATCTAACAATAGTTGGCAGTCTGGAGTGGGGACCCTGGATTCACTTACAGTCACAGTCATACAGCATGTAAACAATCCTTCGGTCTGACCAGTCCATACCAATTATGTTCCTAAATTAAACTAAAACTAGTCCCACCTGTCTACGTTTGGCCCATATCCCTCTGAACATTTCTTGTATACATGTTCAAATATCTTTTAAATGTTGCACAGGGCATTCTGCTGTAATGTACATTTTGTTAACATGAATTTGCTGTAACGAGATTGACGAATTGGGGTTACTGTTTCAAAAGCATGAACTTTTTAAAATATGTGTTGGCTGTAATGTGATTACATCACCAACGCTGTATCTAAAGTATGATTTTTCTATAATGCGAGGTTACACTAAAACACAACCATCAGGTATTGAAGAGCTACTGTAACTGTTTGCATTCACCACTTCCTCCGTGTGGTACTTCACAAACCCCCGTGTTATTAAAAAAACATTCCCTCATGTCCTTCTCAAATTTTTCTCCCCTCACCTTAAAAATATGTCTCCTGGTTTTGAATTCCTCCACCCCCCCTAGGGAAAAGACTCTTGCTATTCACTTTATCTATGCCCCTTAAGATTTTATCATTCTCTGTAAGGTCACTGCTCAATTTGTTTCTCTTCCGCATGAAAAGCTGCGATCAATGGAGCACGCTGGCTGAGATCAGCAAACTCTCAATTGTGGTGCATTCCTTTTTGTTTGTGTTCACTTTGTGCCTTAAGCTAGCAATCCATCAATGTGGAACAGTTCCAAGGTTTTCCTACATTTGACCATTCCATTCAATTCAGTTCTGCCTACCAATAGAGGTGAGCATTTCAGTAAGTTCCTCAGGCAGTTCAGGGGTCAATAAATTTTGTCACTGTGACTTGGAGAAGATGAGAGAAAGTGGGTTCCATGTGAGGAGGGCTGCTATTACCTGTGCTGCTAAATGCAACTGAAAGACATGGGTTCAGTCTGACTAGGACTCTGAAATCCAAGAACAGTTGAATAGCCTTTGTGTAGTGAGGGCTGAAGGATCGAGGAGCTGTGAAGTGTTCTGAAGAAGCCACTGCACGGTTAATAGTTCAGAGCAGCAGAGGCTAGGAGTTGAAAGCCTACATGCAGTTTTTGCCCCGTGCAACTAAAACTCAGGAGTCGAATCCTGGAGCAGCGCTGGACTGATGAAGCTGACAGGGGGTTTGTGAAAAGCTGGAGTCGTGCCAGAGACAAAGTGTTGGAATGCAGTTTCTAAGGTTCCAGGGGAGGTGTGGTTTCAGGAAAACGTGGACCTCCAAACCGTGAGCAGTCACCTAAGGCAGCCTGTGATGGAATGGCCTTTGGTGGCGGTAATCAAAAATGAAGAATCATACATCTTTTGTGAGGTGTTAGAGATTTGTTGATTGTGGAGTGTTAGACCTTTTTGTCTTTATTCATTCATGCATGGAATGACGACATTGCTGGCTAAGTCTTATCAATCTTTGTACCATCTAAGCTTTACTTTGTCAATAATCTTTGCATGTTTGAATTTTTATAGGTTTCGTAATAAACTACTTGCTGACAAAAGAAACCTGGCTGAATTATTATCAATACTGAACCAGTTAAAGTCTGAAGCCAGTGTAAAGTAAACTTTGTTATAACTGGCACTCTTGATAAACTGGCAAAAATTATATAACTCTCAAACGCCACAAAATATATTATTATATTCTGTCCAATTATTATAATTTTTAATTTATTTACTTCAGGCTGAATATGCACGTTCAGGTATATTCACATGAAATATTAACAGTTAATTAAGTGACTTATGCTGTAAATAAACTTTAACGGTGATGTGTATACCCTTTGCATTACATTTCTATCACTTAGTGTTTGTTTTTACATTGATTGCATCGACCTCTTGATTATCCAGAATATTTGATCAATTGGGGTATACTCCTGGTCCCATAGGTGTCAGATAATTTAATGCAGTACAACCATTCTGGTTAAATGTTACCTGTTATGATCAGCAGCGGAGTGGGACTAGAAAGGGATCTGCACACCCTACACCCTAGATCAGAGTTAATGTTTTGGGTCCAGTAATCCTTCATCCTAACTTTCTGACCCAGTCAGTACATTTGGTTTCTTTAGACTACAATTTCAGACGAAGACTTCTGTTTGTCAGCAATTCGAAGGTACTTGATGATTGCACGATGTGTAAACCCAGCCCTAACTGTACTTCTCTCCTTTTCTAGGGCGGTGGTTCTCTTCCTAGTGGAAAAGGTCTCAAGGAACATCTTTGACCAACGCTGCTTGGAAATGGAGCTGTGGAATAAGTATGTGTCCACTGGGGTAGGTTGGTGACCATTGGGTTTAGTTCAATAGAATGTCAGACAAAAGTTTCATTGTGAACTTCGTAGGGATATAATCACTGTCGTCACTTGGAGTCCTAGAGATGTACAGCATGGAAACAGACACTTCAGTCCAACTCATTAATGCTGTCCAGAAATCCTAAGTTAATCTAGTCCCTTTGCCAGTATTTGGCCCATATCCCTCTAAACATTTCCTATTCATATACCCATCCAGATGCATTTTAAATGCTGTAATTGTAACAGCCTTCACCACTTCCTCTGGCACCTCATTCCATACACTCGCCACCCTCTCCGTGAAAAACGTTGTCCCATAGGTCCCTTTTAAGCTTTCCCCCACTCACCTTAAATCTGTGCCCTCTAATTTTGGACTTGCACACACTGGGGAAAAGACTTTGGCTAATTACCATATGCCACTCATGATTTTATAAACCTATAATGTCACCCCTCTAACGTGCCAGGGAAAACAGCCCCAGCCTATTCAGCCTCTCCTTATAGCTCAAACCCCCCAACTCTGGCAACATCCTTGTAAATCTGTTCTGACCCATTTCAAGTTTCACAACATCCTTTCTATTAGTAGGGATATCAGAACTGCATGCAGTATTCTAATAGTGGCCTAACCAATGTCCTGCATAACCACAACATAACCTCCCAACTCCTATATTCAATGCTCTGACCAATAAAGAAAAGCATACCAAATGCTGCCTTCACTATCCCATCTACCTGTGACTCCACTTTCATGGGGCTATGAACTCACACTCCAAGGTCTCTTTGTTCAGCAGCACTCCCTAGGACCTTTACTATTAAGTGTATAAGTCTGCCCTGACTTTTCCATTTCCAAAATGTAGCCCCTCACATTTAAACTATCTGCCACTGCTCAGCCATTGGCCCATCTGATCAAGATCCTGTTGTACTCTGAGATAACCTTCTATACTGTCCACTATGCCTCTAATTTTGGTGTCATCTGCAAACTTCTCCTTTGTTCACTTCCATAGTATTTATATAAATGACAAAAAGTAGTGGACCCAGCACCAATCCTTATGGCACTCCACTGGTCACAAGCCTCCAGTCTGAAAAACAACCCTCCACCACCACCCTCTGTCTTCTACCTTTGAGCCAGTTCTGTATCCAAGTGGCTAGTTCTCCCTGTATTCCATGTGATCTAACCTTGCTAACCAGTCTACCATGAGGAACCTTGTTGAATCCCTTACTGAAGTTCATATAGATCACATTTGCTGCTCTGCCCTCATCAATCCTCCGTGTTACTTCAAAAAACTCAAGCAAGTTCAAGAGACATTATTTCCAAAGCATAAAGCCATGTTGACTATCCCTAATCAGCCCTTGCCTTTCCCAATACATTGAATCCTGGGCGACAGGATTCCCTCCAACAACTTGCCCACTACCGATATCAGACTCACTGGTCTATAGTTCCCTGGCTTGTCCTTACCACCTTTCTTAAACAGTGGCACCACATTAGCCAACCTCCACTCTTCTGGCACCTCACCTGTGGGTACCGGTGATACAAATATCTCAGCAATCACTTCCCACCGAGTTCTAGGGGACACCTGATTGGGTCCTGGGGATTTATCCACCTTTTTAAGACATTCAGCACCTCCTCTTTTGTAATACAGGCATTTCTCAAGATGTCGCTGTTTATCTCCAATGTTCTCTATCTTCCCTGTCCTTCGCAGTAAACACTGATGCAAAATACTCATTTAGTATCTGCCCCATCTCCTGTGGTTCCATACAAAGGCTGCCTTGCTGATCTTTGAGGGGCTCTCTTCTCTCCCTAGTTACCCTTTTTTGTCCTTAATGTATTTGTAAAGACCCTTTGGATTCTCCCTGACACTGTTTGCCAAAGCTATCTCATGTTGCCTTTTCATCTTCCTGATTTCCCTCTTAAGTATACTCCTACTGTCTTTAAACTCTTACAGGGAACCACTTGATCTCTGTCTATACTGACCTCTATTTCTCTAGCCATCCAGCATTCCCTACACCAACCAGCCTTGCCCTTCATCCTAACAGGAATATGTTGTCTCTGGACTCTTGTTATCTCATTTCTGAAGGCTTCTCGTTTTCCAGCCGACCTTTTACCTGTGCATATCTGCATCCAATCAACATTGAAAGTTCTTGTCTAATACTGTCAAAATTGGCCTTTCTCCAATTTAGAATTTCAATTTTTAAATCCAGTCTATCTTTTCCATCACTGTTGTAAAACTAACAGAATTATGTTTAGTGGCCCCAAAGTGCTCCTCCACTGACACCTCGGTCACCTGCCCTGCCTTATTTCCCAAGTGTAGGACAATTTTGTACCTTCCCGAGTAAGTACATCCACTTACTGAATCAAAACTTTCTTGTACACACTTCACAAATTCCTCTCCATCTAAACCCTTAACACTATGACCATCCCAATCTGAGCTTGGAAAGTTAAAATTCCCTCCCATAACCACCCTATTATTCTTGCAGATAACTGAGACTGTCTTATAAATTGTTTCCTCAATTTCCTGCTGACTGTTTGGTGATCTATTGTGCAATCCCAATAAGGTGATCATCCCTTTCTTATTTCTCAGTTCCACCCAAATACATCCCCTGATGTATTCCCAGGAATATCCTTCCTCAGTACAGCCATAATGTTATACCTTGTCAAAAACGCCACACTCCCTCCCCTCTTGCTCCCCTTTTCGACCCTTCCTGTAACATCTATATCCCGGAACATTAAGCTGCCAGTCTTGTCCATTCCTGAGACATGTCTCTGTATTTGCTATGATATCCCTGTGCCATGTTCCCAACCATACCCTGAGTTCATTTGCCTTAGCTGTTAGTCCTCTTGCTTTGAAATGAATTGTAGTTTAATTAATCAGCCATACCTTATTCTCTGCTTTGTGACTATTTGACCTACTCCTTTTCCCAACTGTATCAGTCTCTGACTGATCTCTTTGCTCATTAACTCCCTGGGCCCCAGTGAGCCACTGTCACGTTAATGCCCTTTTTGAGGAAGGATACCTGCTGTCCTTCCCCACTATGCCCCAGGGGGCATAGTGACTCCAGACCCACAGGGATGTGGTTGACTCTTAACTGCCTGCTGGGAACTGGGGGACAACCAACAAGCATCAGTCATTCGGCACAGAGGAAAACACATAGTTGGCTTTGCAATCATGTGGGTAGTGTCACGCAGTTGTATTGACTATGTACCTGGCACTGAGCCAGCAGAAAGTCTTTTTGAGCTGACAGAAATTTTGCTGCTGCGACAGACAATGTTAAGTGACCTTAAGTACTTTGTCCAGCCTGTTTTTCCACTTCTTTTGTTGAGACACTTTATTTTTCTGGAGCAATTTGTGTATTTCAGACTGAAATTAAACTGCAGGGTGAAAAGCTTTTACAACCTTCAGCAGTTTTCTTTGGTCTTTGAAGTTTTTAGAACTGTGCGTCTGCTATTTTCTGCCATTTTCAAGTGCAGGAAAATTGCTCCTTTTTAAAAAAAAAATGTGCTGAGCAGGTCAGGCAGTACCGGTGGGGAGAGAGACCGTTTACATTTCAAGACCAACAAAGACTCCTCTTCGAAGTAACTGATCAAGTTTCTTCTGAATCCAGGACTCCATGTTAACTCTGTTCCTCTTTCCACTGATGCTGCCAGACCTGCTGAGTTTCTCCAGCATGTCCTGTTTTTATTTCAGATTACCGACGTTCCCAGCCTCGTGACTAATTCTGTTGTTAATTTTTTCTTTGTCCGTACAGAAACATTCGTGTCATAAGAAGACAGACTGTGGACATACACGAGAGGGGATCCCTGGATGATGAGAAGAAACTTTTTGTGTGAGTTTAATTCCTGTCTGTGCTATTGAGGATTTAGCCTAGCCACCTCAAGTGAACTACTCTACGAGTCAGAGAGAAAGCTCTTGCCAAAATAAATTTAATTGACTCTTAATTTTTAAAATTTATGTTACAATTGTACTTCTATTTGGTACAAATAGTATCATAGAGTCAAAGAGTTAACAGCATGGAAACAGACCCTTCGGTCCAACTAGTCCATGCTGACCAAACTAGATCAGTTCCACTTGCCTTGCTCAAAGCATTTCTGAAAGGTGCTAATGCCTGGCGTGAAAGCTGTAATTGTAGCCAGTTATGAAGCAATATTAATTGTCCTGTTCTCATGTTTAGAGATGGTTATGAAATTGCAGTCGCTTACTTTCGCACTGGATATAGTCCAGAAGATTACCAAAACGAAAATGTGAGTGTGAAATTCCTTTTTTGCTTTCTGTTGACATTTGCTCAAGGGCCAGTCAGTGGCCACACCTTTGTTCTGGTGATCTGATGCCGTGCAGACCAGAGTTCAGATGCAGGACGCTCCTGGTTTAGGTGGCCTGATTTGTCACTGGATAAACACACTGAGCGTGACAGACAGCGAGGGATTAGTGATGCAGAGCCAGTCCTTTTTGACTTCTGTCAAATATCACATTCATCAGGGCACATTGGGTGATTTTCAGCACAAGTGCAAAAGGCTATTAAGAGAATGCTGACGTTTTATAGAGTCATAAAGATGTGCAGTACAGAAACAGACCCTTCAGTCCAACTTGTCCATGCTGACCAGATATCCTAAATTAATCTAGTCCCATTTCCCAGCACTCGGCCCATATCCCTCCAACCCTTCCAATTCATATACCCATCCAGATGCCTTTCAAATGTTGTAATTGTACCAGCCTACACCACTTCCTCTGGCAGCTTATTCCATACACGTACCACCCTCTGTGTGAAAAAGTTGCCACTTAGGTCCCTTTTTAAATTTTTACCCTTTCGCCCTAAACCTATGCCCTCTAGTTCGGGACTCCCCCACCCCAGGGAAAAGACAGTGTCTATTTATACTATCCATGTCCCTTATGATCCTATAAACCTTTTTTTTTTGGAGGCATTTGTTCCCTGACATCCCTTTGGAGTTGGGATGGTATCCAATGGCAGTGAGTACAGAAGCAGCCCTATTTTGTTAAGAGAACAATTTTTGGTTAAGCAGGTGATTGAGCTTAATGGGTTGGGCAGATTTGAAGAGGGAAATAGAGTGGGACTGCTGTGTTGAAGGAGCTGTAAGACCTGAGTATCTGTAGACCGAGGTCTGGGGTTCAAGTCCCATCTATTCTGGAGTAGTATAATAACATCTGTGAAGAGGTTAATTTAAAACGCTTGTAAGGCTGAGTAAAGGACGGTGTCTCAGATTTATGATTCTCATGTGATACATTTGGTCCATCAAACCTCTGCTGCTACTTTGAAAGAGCTATCCAATTTGCACTATTAACTTTGCTTTTACTCTGAATTTTTCCCCTCTTTTTGGTTTTTACCCATTCTCTTTTGTAAGTTACCACTGAATCTACGTCAAGTCCCCTCAGACCATAACTGGTGGAGTTTCTGTTCTGAGAAAGGTTACTTGACCTGAATCATTGACTCTGCTTTCTCTCCTATTGAGATTTTCCAGCAATTGCTGTTTTTGTTTCCGATTTCCAGCATCTGCAGTTCTTTCGTTTCTGTGTTGTTTGCTATTTCACTGCCTTAAAACAATCGCGTGGAATTACCTTGGATTTGATCTTGGCAGACAAACTCTGTGAATTCTGTATAATTACTTGTTAAAAGTATTGCGGCAGTTGTTTTATCTCTTGGGCTGAGGGTGCATTTTGATTTGTTTCCCTACAGTGTGGAAACAGGTCCAACAAGTCCACATCGACCCTCCAAAGAGTATCCCACTCAGACCCATTTCCCTCTGACCAATGCACCTAACACTATGGGCAATTTAGCATGGCCAATTCACCTGACCTGCACGTCTTTGGACTATGGGAGGAAACCCACGCAGACACTGGGAGAACGTGCAAACTCCACACAGACAGTTGCCCGAGGCCGGAATCGAACTTGGGTCCCCGGTGCTGTGAAGCAGCAATGCTAACCACTGAGCCACCGTCTGACGGATGTTTCAAGCTGGCTCTGTACGGAGTGAGAAAATCAGAGGGGTCAGGGTCCTGACTGCAGACTTGAGGACACACCGCCTAGGCTGACACACGCATGCAGTGCTGGATTGTCAGAGGAGCTGCCCTTGATGAGAAATTAAACCACATCTGCCTTCGCAGGTGGATGTAGAAAAGAGCAAGGAAGTTTTCTCCAGTATGATTCCCAATTTTCCCCCCCCCCCCCCGCTCCCAACAGCCATTATCACAACAGATTAATCTGCTCCTAACCAAATTGGTTATTTGTGCAGTTTTGAATATTGGCTGCTGCATTTCCAGCACAACACTGATAGAAACACTTTACTGCATGTAAAGAGATATTCTAAGGTTATGAAAGGTATTACATCAACAATGTTGGGGAAAGGTGATGGCTCAATGGTTAGCACTGTTGCCTCAGTGCCAGAAACTCTGGTTCAGATCCTGTCTTGGGCGAGTGTCTGTGTGGAGTTTATAAGTTCTTCCTGTGTCTGCGTGGGTTTCTGCCGTGTCCTCTGGTTGCCTCCCACAGTCCAAAGATGGACTGAGGTGGATTAGCCATGCAAAATTGCCTATAGTATCCATGGATGTGTAGGTTAGTTGCATTATCCTTGGGAAATGTAGGGTTATAGGGATGGGTCTGGGTGGGGTATTCTTCAGAAGGTCAGTGTGGATTTGTTGTCCTGTTTCCACACTGTAGGTATTCTATTCTGTCCACTGATGAGGCTTTATCAGAGGATAAGGCTTTCTTTAGTTTCCTTATTCTTCTACCACAATCATCAGGTCTGGTAATACCATAATAAATAAAACAAAGATGCTGGAGATCTAAAGCAAAAACAGAAATTGCTGGAGAAACTCAGCAGGTCTGGATGCATTTGCGGAGAGAGAAAGCAGAGTTAAAATTTTCGGGTCCAGTGATCTGATGAAAAGATGGTCCACAGTGCCACCTAGTGCCCAGGGTCTGCATCAGTTCAGTTGATGGTTGGAAATATTGACCTAATTATTTGCAAAGGTTAAAATTCACACGGTACCAGGTTATAGTCCAACAGGTTTATTTGGAAGTACACACTTTTAGTAGCTACCTGATGCGGGAGCAGTGCTCCGAAAGCTTGTATTTCTGAATAAACCTGTTGGTCTATAACCTGATGTTGCGTGATTTTTAACTTTGTCCACCCCAGTCCAACACTGGCTCATCCACATCATATTTGCAAAGAGTACGTCCTCTGGTGCAACACAGGTACGGTGCCCAAACTAGAGCTGGGCTATGCGGGGAGTGGGGATGTTGGAATATCTTTCCCTGTGTCACCTGTGTTTCAGGAGCGCTGACAGAAGTTGAGGAGTCGGGAGTGGAGTTTGTGAACGGTTTGGTGCGTGGTTTACATTGGATAAATGGTAACGTGCTGTGTTGAAAGGCAATAACTGTACCCAATGAAACGTCGTCTTCCCTTTTGTTTTGCTTCAGTGCTGGCAAGCTCGGTTATTGATTGAACGTTCCAAAGCAATTAAATGTCCTGATATTGCCACCCACCTTGTGGGAACCAAGAAAGTCCAGCAGGAGTTAGCACGCAGTGGCGTAGTCGAGAAATACTTAACCGAGTGTCCGAAATCGGCTCAGCGGATCCGCGCAACATTTGTCGGCCTGTACAGCATCGATGAGGTAAACCCAAAATGAATGCCAAGTGATTCCTCCTAAGCAGCGATGTTAAGAAGCTCTCTGTGATGGTTACATGAACAGTAAATGCTGCCACCTGCTGTTGGTCTGTATATCTGTAAACAAATGCTGGTTTTTTTGAAGTAGAACGTTTGCTGTTCAAACACAATTTGAAACCAGGACTAATGACACTCATTCAGTGCAGCAGCTCTGTTTGCTTTTTGATAAGAACTTTATTTCAACTGTGGCCCTGAGAATTTCCTGTTAATCTCATGGGAAAATAAAACTTGACCACAATGTACTGACAACATTGTAATGGTAGAAACCCTTGATTTGATGTAATGAGAGATCCTGATCTTGTGAATGGTTTACAGAAACATAAATATCCCTTGAGCGCATTGGAAGGGAAGCTATGTTAATATGAAATAGAAAATGTTATTTTTTTTAGTGCTACTTAAAGCATTTGCTAACTGTTCCATACAAAAGAGTAGTTGTTACAGCCTGTCAGTCCTCATCTGTTGAATTAGAGCAGGGATGATCTATATGTTAACTCTGTTGCAAGTGTATCCCTCAAAACCATCTTGAACAAGCATCTATGCACCTTCATCTTGAAATTTCCAGTTGACCCTCATGCCCTCAAACGGCATTTCTAAAGCTCAGTTCCAGAATCCTTCTACCTGCTTTTGGTGTAGGTTACCATCCAGTGTGGAAACGGATCATTTGGCCCAACAAGTCCACACCACCCCTCCGAAGAATATCCCACCCCTGACCCATTTCCCCTACCTTATTTCAACATTTTTACACCTCACTAATGGACCTAACCTATACATCCTTGAACACTATGGACAATTTAGGTTAGATTAGATTCCCTACAGTGTGGAAACAGGCCCTTCAGGCCCAACCAGCCCACACGGACCTTCCGAAGAGTAACCCACACAGGCCCATTTCCCTCTGAAAGATGCACCTAACACTATGGACAATTTAGCATGGCCAATTCACCTGACCTGCACATGTTTGGACTGTGGGATGAAACCGGAGCACCCGGAGAAAACCAGTTTTAATCTTCACACTCCCTGCATTCTGGTTACTATTAGGGTGGCACGGTGGCTCAGTGGGGTACCACTGCTGCCTCACAGCACCAGGGTTCCAGGTTCGATTCCAGCCTCGGGTAACTGTCTGTTCTGGAGGAAACCCACACAGACACTGGGAGAATGTGCAAACTCCACACAGTTACCCGAGGCTGGAATCCAACCTGGGTCCCTGGCGCTGAGGCAGCAGTGCTAACCACTGAGCCACCGTGCCACTCTAATAGTAACCTGAATGCAGTGAGTGTGAAGATTAAATCTGGGATATTCCCAAGAGCAAATGGCAGAAACATTAGCTACCTGAAAGCTGATAGTGTTGTACGTCGGATGATGAACATTTAACAGAAATGAGGAGAAATGTCTTCGCCCAGAGAGTGGTGAGCCTGTGGAATACTGAATGTATTCAAGAAAAAGTTAGATGCAGTTTTTAGAGCTGGAGGGATCAAAGGGTTTGGGGAGAAATGGGATCGGGGACTGAGTTGGATGACAGACCAGGCTTGAGGGGCTGAATGGCCTACTGCTCAGATTCTGTATAACTGGGACTTTCTCTATGGTGACAGGGTCCTGAAGGTGATGAAATAATAACGAAAGCGTTGGAAGATCCGGAAAGTTTTGTGCTGAAGCCACAGCGGGAGGGAGGAGGTAAGATGGCGATTTTAAATTCGGGAGCAAGTTGTGCTCTTGTAAATGGGCGTGCTGCTCACCTGTGAGGGAAGAACCCAGGTGTAAGAGAACCTGACTGGAGTTCCACTCGTGGTCCGGACTGCCTGTGAAGTTCATTGGAGTTCCGGATGTCAGCTGTGGCTCAGTGAAGGAGTCAGGAGGTTGTGGGATCAAGTCCCATTCCAGTGAATGGAATACACAATCCAAAGCGACACTGTTTCAGCACTGAGAAGTCACCTTTTCTGTTGAGACATTAAACCAAAGCCAGTCGACACTCTGCCTGTTTGCCCTACCCCTGTCACCATCACCCACCTTGCTTTAAAGTCTCCAACTATCCCTAAACTTTCCCACCTTGTAAACCCCCTTCTTTCTTTATATTGCTGTGCACTTCCAAACACTCACTCAGTGAGTGCTTTATTAAACCAACTTTTTTTTTAGATTAGATTAGATTACTTTGTGGAAACAGGCCCTTCGGCCCAACAAGTCCACACCGCCCCGCCGAAGCGCAACCCACCCATACCCCTACATCTACATCTACATCTACCCCTTACCTGACACTACGGGCAATTTAGCATGGCCATTTCACCTGACCTGCACATCTTTGGACTGTGGGAGGAAACCGGAGCACCTGGAGGAAACCCACGCAGACACGGGGAGAATGTGCAAACTCCACACAGTCAGTCGCCTGAGGCGGGAATTGAACCCGGGTCTCTGGTGCTGTGAGGCAGCAGTGCTAACCACTGTGCCACTGTGCTGCCCACCTTGTATGTGTTCATATCTTTTAAGGTCAAAATGTCCCAAAGTAGTGATTAGCTAAAAGAAAACTTGATGAGGGAAATAGTCATTAGTTAAAGGTTAAGTCTTTAGCCGTATAGTGAGTAATAGAACAAAGCTGGTACCAGTACACAATCCTTTATCCGAAATGCTCGGGACCAGCTTGTTTTCAGAATTCAGAATTTTTCAAATTTCAGAATAAGTGGCAGTTTGGTGAAATTTTTAAAAAATCTTTCCAAATAATAGACTCACTGAGTAAAACGGGCCTAAAACAGAATTGAGGCCTACCAGTGCTGGGCCACACTACTCCACCCCCCCCCCCACCCCCGACGTCGCATCTGAGTGACACACGTCGAGTGGGTGTCGACTTGGGTTAACTGTTTGCAAGCCAAACAACCTTGTTAAAGAGGAAAAACTTTTCAAAAACCTTCGGACTTATGGACCTTTTCAGAATTCTGATAAAGGGTTGTCTACCAGTATTGAGAAATTAGTAACAAGTGATACATTCAGACTGTCAATGAAGCCAGTATAGTTGGAAGTCGCGTTTGGAATCTTAGATAAAAGATCATACAATGGCTGTGGGGAAACCCAAGATAACATGAGACACATGGACATTGAAGTGTGGGAGTTGTGATGTCGTGTTGTGATCTGTTTAAAATTTGAAGGAGTTCTGTAACCCACCAGAGTGAGCTTTATTCTTCCCAGTCACAGGCTTCCTCTCTGTATACGTCCGTACGCGATAAATGTTCCTGTTTTCCTGAAGTCCTCTGATCAACTTCTCAAGTTGACCCCAGGCCAACAAGCCTTGTTAGGGTGGATCTGGTGGAAATAATTGGGAAAGGAATTCCAGAGTTCCTGGCCTAGGCTGTTGAAAACACTACCCAACAGTATAATATTGAAAATCGGGGAAAGGGATGTGGTCAGAATGGGAAGAGAAGAGAGACTTTTGTTGTGGGGCTGGAGATGATTACAGAAATGGGGCAGGACAGTGGAAAGCCATGGCTGGAATTGAAAGGCAGGGTGTGAATTTTTAAATGGAGGCATTAGCAGGAGGTCAGTGAGTGAGAATGGGATGTGGGTGATGAGTTGAGATGGAGCAGCCAGAGATCTGGGAGTTCCCCAGACCCTTCTCAGAAATGGAAATGATAGCCGAGCAGGAGTGATGACTGAAACATTTCGAAGAGCTTGCGTTGAAGAGAGAAGGTGTTTCGAAAATGGTGGAAGTTTTAAAAAAATCTCCGCTGCCTTGGCTAACACTTATTGTTCATCCCCGGTTACCCAGAGGGCATTTGAGAGTCAACCATATTGTTTTTGATATGGTATCACATGTAGGCCAGACTAGGTAGGGGCTAAAGGACATTGGACAGATTGGCATTTTGACAATTGACAATGGTTTCATGGTCATTAACATCTTAACCCCAGATTGTTATTGAACTCAAATTCCACTTCTGTGGTGTGGGATTTGAACCCAGATTCCCCAAACCATTACCTGGGTGTCAAATAGTCTAACGATTAATTCCAATTGGGCATTTCCTAATGGAAGAAATTGAACGCAGAAAGTGGGTGTCCATGGGCATAGGAAGGATGGAAGTTGCAGAGCCAGAAGGCAAGGGGCAAAGACAAGGAAACCAATGCAGAGGGGATTAGGAAGCCCTTAAAGGTTGACATGTACTGAGGGATTGGGAATTAGTGCTCCGATTTGAAGCTTGGCTCAGGGTTTACATTCAGGCTGTGGATTATTGGTCTGGCGAAGCTGTCTTGGAGTTGGAGGTTTATTACAGAGCCTTTTTTGACCAGTGATTTAACAAGGGTAGTTTTATTCTTGACAATGTTGTTTAGACGAAACACTCTTGTCAATCCAAACTTTTTTTATTCTGGCCTGAGCAGAACGTTTAATATGGTGGTATTTGAGGAGTATTTTGAGAAGTGAAATTTAATCTTAGTATTCCAAAGATCAGGGCTAGGAGGGTGCCCAGAACCTATTTAGTTTGGACCATGCTCAATACCATACTATAACATGAATACAGAGCATGGTGACTGTGTTAGGATGGTGAATGTAGCAACAAGCTCGGGTATACTGTTTCCTTCATCAGTGTTTTCACGCTTTCAGTTACCGCGGAGTTTTTCTATGTTCATTTCTCACCTATCCATCCTCTCTGTGTCTCTGTTTCTCTCGATATTTAAAAAAAAACACAAACCACTCTGGATTCTGGCAATAAAAAACAAAAACTGACATGGCTGGGCAGACTGAGCAGGTCTGGCAGCGTCTGCGGAGAGAGAAAGTAAACATTTCTAATCCAGTTCTGAAGGGTCACTGGATTTGAAACATTAACTCAGCTTTACTCTCCACAGATGCTGCCAGACCTGCTCAGTCTTCCCAGCTATGTCAGTTTTTGTTGGTGAATGCAGTCCATTAGGTTCACAGATCTTGTTTGCTGCTTTTCCCTCCTGTCCGAAGTATTATCTTTTGATCCTCAGTGTCTGTGTTTCCGTTTTAGGAAACAACATTTTTGGGGAAGAGGTCAGGCAGCTCCTTGGAACCATTAAAGACGGACCAAAGAGATCCGCTTATATTCTGATGGATAGGATCAAGCCTCAGATTGTGAAGAATTATCTGCTGTATCCAGGAACACCTTCAAAACTTTCAGACTGCGTGGTTGAGCTGGGAGTGTTTGGGGTCTACATCAGGTGAGTAAAGGCTATGTTCTCTTCATCATAGCATCACCTTTCTCGTACGTCCCCCCCCACCCCCCCCAGTCCATGGGGTGTGCCGTTTCCTGTCCCCGGGACTGGAGTGCCCCAGCGCTGGGTGGCAGAAGGCAGCAGCTATCCCTGTTCCAATGGGTCAGGGACACAAAGATGAGCAGGAAGTTCTCCCTGTGTCATGGTGGAAATTTATCCGGTCATTTGCCCCCCCCCCGTATTGCTTGGTTTGTGGAGTCATACGCTGTGAAATAAAGCAAATCCCCCTGAAATAACTCCACGAAGGCTGGTATCCCAGTACCAAGTTGCCCTTTATTTACACTGACCCAGCTCTGAGACAGAGCAAAATGTCTGACACTCCTGTTTGTCTGTCATCCAGGGCTCCCTTTTGGGACTAGGTTAACAGCCCCAATCAGGGAACTCTTATTCTGAGGTCCACCAGGCTGGCCTTATTATAACCATGACACCCCTGATACTTTAATGTAATTATTAAAGAGGTGCCACTACTTTCATTCTGTTTTTTGTCAAAGGCTGATGGATGTAGTGTTATTTGTGACGTTGAAGTGGATTTTTGAGCAAGAGCGTGAAAGGCAATCAGTGTTAGATGGTTACGTGGAGTCATGTGAACAGACATGCTCTTAGTAATGTTGGAGCAGCCTCAAGGGGCCAAGTGACGTTTTTGTGCTCCTGGGTTTATCTTGCCCAATGTGCTTTCTCCCCCACCCTCCACACTGCACCTCCAGCCTCATTCTCCCACCCTGTGCCCTTTGACCTCAGGGTTCTTCTCCTCGCTGAACTCACATTATGCTCCTGGTGTCCATCTAGTGGCAGACAATGATCAATGCCGGTAGTTCTTGGAATTCAGCTGAGAACCATATTGACCAATGTGTAAGACTAAATAGAACCTGGTCACATGTTAAATTTGAGCAAAGTCTCCGTCACATTGACCATCCAACTTACACTGACCATGTGTTTTGAATGGCCTCTCTCATGAGACACTTGTTTTTGGCTTAGTGCTATCAAAACCTTTTATTTAGGCAAGGAATTTCGGGTGTTTGATAACTGCCTACCACTATCAGGCAGCTTTCTGTTTGACAGGAATGCTTTGCTTTACTTATAAGCAGTTGGTTTGAGTCTTAATCTGACTTTTACACTGTTATTAAACTTTACCAGTTAAACTCCCATGTTAACCCATATTCCCAGTTACTTACTGGCTCTATCTGTTTCATTCCACTCAAGTCTCCCTTACTCTGACTATGCAGCTTCCTCTGAAAGGTTTTCAAAGGCCAATTTTTATGTCTTGTGTGTTTCCTGAGGGAGAGCGAGAGAGCAGGGTGAGAACGTATAGCAATAATATGTACTTTTTTCTGTGTTGAGCTTCACCCGAGCACTGCAGCAAGCCTAAGACAGGTGTTAGCCAGGGAACAAGGTGGTGTGTTGGTGTGCAACCTGGAAGAACAGCACCTTATTTTCCACTGGGGAACTCTATAGCCTTGTGAACCCAATACTGAATTCAACAATTTTAGAGCTTAAGACACCTTCTCCCATGTTCTTATCCCAACTGTCCACACACCACGCCGCATAGTCTACTATTACACACAACCCCTTGTTAGCCACTGATAGTCTGTATTAACAACTATTCACCCTCCTAGCCTGATCATTATCCACTCCCCTTGGGGTCTGTCCAACTGTTCTTTTCTCTCTTTTGGGCTCTATCTCCACCTATTGTTTACTCCTGGATCCAAAACATCAACTCTGACTTCTCTCCACGGATGCTGTAAGGCCTGCTGCGTTTTCTCAACAATTTCTGTTTTTGTTTTGCTTTTTGATCGGCTATTATTCTTTCACACTGTCTTTTTGCTCTCCTGATTTCCTTGAAAATTCCCTTGCTCGTTCTGTACTTCTCTAGGGTTTCTGCTGTTTTGGTTATTCTGGTAAAATTCCGTCAATATTCCCACATGAGGAATCCCCAGTCAGGGCAAGGTGTCAAAGGAAAGATGCACCTGATACTGGCTCAGAAAAGAGTCAACATTTTCATGAGAGCAAGGGGGGAAATTTGGGGTGATGATGAGGAAGGTAGGGTGCAATGGAGTGTTATGTAAGTGTGTGCAGTCCTTGCCTTTGCTTCTCTTTGTTGACCCTCTCTGTGTGTTTCTGCCCTGCAGGAAGTGCCGGAAGCTGATCATGAATGAAAGTGCTGGCCACCTCCTTCGCACAAAGAGTACAGAGTTCGCAGATGGTGGAGTATCTGCCGGTGTGGCCGTTCTGGATACACCCTATCTTATCTGAACGACAGACTGTGTGTGTGTGTGTGTGTGTGTGTGTGTGTGTGTGTGTGTGTGTGTGTGTGTGTGTGTGTGTCAGAGCAGAATGAAATCATTATTGGGGTAGAGAACTAAACTGCATTCCATCCCCTCTGCCTCCACCTCCCACCAAATCCTGCACCCCTGTCCATGAATCGGCTTCCCACAATTCATGTAGGCTGTCGTTTCCTCACAATTGGGGGGTGGTGTGGTGGGGAGCTGTGAGCATTATAGCTGAATACCCATTTGCAAGCAGGTGATTTATCCATTATCCATCCTTCCTTCCCTAAGTTCTCAGGGGGAAACAGCTGACTCAGTATGTGCCGATGCTCTGTTTCTCAGATTGTGCTCTACTGTAGACCATTTCTCTATGAGCACAGAAACAGACCCTTCGGTCCAACCAGTCCATGCTGAGCGTGATGCCAAAGTAAACTAGTCCCACCTGCCTGCTCCTGATCCATATCTCTCCAAGTCTTTCCTAATCACGAACTTATCCGTGTATCTTTTCTGCCCACATCCACCACTACTTCAGTAAGTTCATTCCACAGGCAAATTACCGTGTGTGTAAAACTATTTGCCCCTTGGTTTTTTAAAAAATATATTTCTTCTCACCTTTAAAAACGTGCCCCTTAATCCTGAAATCCCCCATCCTGGGGACAAGACAGCTACCGTCAACTGTATCAATTCCCCTCATGATTTTACAAACTTCTGTAAGGTCACCTCAAGCTCTTGAATCTACACCAGACAGGATCCCAAGTTGATGTACTGAGTACACAGCAACGTCACTCTGACAAAGCTCGGTTTCTCTGCTTTCTGTTGCATGACCTATCCGCAGACTAAATTTATTTTTCAGTAAATCCCTAATCCCCTCAGCTGGTCGTTTGCATAATTCTGTCCTGTACTAGTTATTTTGATTTATTCTCCAGCGATGGAGTTATCTGGTGATACCTGTACTTAACAGTCGACGTTTTAAAATATGGTGCTTTTAAACTGAGACAAATTTCAATGTGTCGTTGGAGCAATGTTGGTAGAGGGAAAGACCAAAATGGAAGAAGCAAGTTGGTCATTTTTAGATGAAAGAAACAACTGAGACTTCAGTTTATGACTTCTGGTAAACACATGATACAATTCCACTTTGTTTCTCTCAAGGTTTGACCACTATCCCGTTGATTAAACTTGCGAAGATGTGTTAATTACTCAGCTATTTTGTAACTGGCTTGAGAGGTGGTCACTTTCAGCTGCTCCTGATTGCTGTTCCTCAAAGCTGGGTTCCTGTTCATCGGCGTGACAATTCAGATGACAATGCCGAACTAGCCCAGTATAAAACAGCCTGCAGTCTTTCAAATTGTTCACGGAATTTTTAAATGCAATATTTTCTTCATGAAGTTATGAACAGGTTTGAGTTTGACTCTGTGATCAGCTCTTGCCAACCTGTTTGTACAAAGTAGGAGATTGCACTAAGATTAATGGAACTCTCTCTGCTTTGCCTCATTCCTGCTCCCCAACCCCACAAACCTTTCAAAAAAAAAATTTGCAGCAAAATGTAATCCTGAGCTTTCAGTACAACTAATTAATAGCATCATTGAGCATAGGTAGCAGAGTGGGATCATTTTTTCATGTAGAAGTGTCCCCCTATTCTGCCCCACTTGCCCTTCCAGCATTAATTAGTTTTGAAACTTCGTATGTCCACCACTTTTTCAAGCAGTACTCTCTTAACAGCTCATTCTGCTCATCTGCTACTTTGTCCTTTAATCATGCCCTCTTGGGTTATTGACCCTCTTCTACTGAAGGAAGCTGCTTTTTCTTGCGTTGTCTCTCTCTTTTTTTTCTGTTCCTGTGCGCATGCCCTCTCTCTCTCTCTCTCTCTCTCTCCCCTCTCTTCTGTAATTTCAAGTACTTTTGAATGGTCTCTTAACTTGCACTGCTGTAAAGAAAGCTTTTGCATTTTTTCTAACGTCTCCAGAAACTGAAGTTCTTCATTTCTGGGACCATTCTGATAATTTCCCTCTCCATTACAGTGCACACCATTCCTAAACAGTGGGATTACATTTAGAGTGGTGCTGGAAAAGCACAGCAGGTCAGGCAGCATCCGAGAAGCAGGAAAATCAACATTTCGGGCAAAAGCCCTTCATCAGGAATGAACCTCCCTGATGAAGGGCTTTTGCCCAAAACGTCGATTTTCCTGCTCTTCGGATACTGCCTGACCTGCTGTGCTTTTCCAGCACCACTCTAAACTAGATTCTGATCTCCAGCATCTGTAGTCCTCACTTTTACCTAAACTGTGGGTACCTAGAATGGAACACAATCCTTTGGCTAAGGCCTGACTAGTGATTTTTGCAGCTTTACCATAATGTTGTTTTTGCATTCTGTTCTGTTGATATAGCCCTGAATTCTGTGTGTTTTATATAATAATCTTCTTCTCAACTGGTCCTGCCATGTTAAAATATTTGTATGGAGAAAGTGAGGATTGCAGATGCTGGAGATCAGAGCTGAAAATGTGTTGCTGGAAAAGCGCAGCAGGTCAGGCAGCATCCAAGGAGCAGGAGAATCGACGTTTTGGGCATGAGCCCTTCTTCCTGAAGAAGGGCTTATGCCTGAAACGTCGATTCTCCTGCTCCTTGGATGCTGCCTGACTTGCTGTGCTTTTCCAGCAACACCTTTTCAGCTAAAATATTTGTATGTCAACATTCCCCACCCCCAAAGTTCCTCTTTACTGCAGCCTTTTAAATTGTTAATGGTATTTTTAAATGCAATATTTTCTTCAGGAAGTCTTGAACAGGTTTGAGTTTGATTCTGTGGCAGCAATAAGCCTCTCTTGCTCAGCTCTAGCCAACTAATAATACAAAGTGGGAGATTGCACTAAGCTCATCGCACTCTGTTCGCCTCATTCCCATCCCACTACCCGTAAAAACAAAACAGCCCTCCAAAATAAACAAACGTTATGTGGCATAGTCAATGTAAATCAGCACTGTTTGTTTGAACTTTTATGAATAAAACAAATTGTTTGGTCATATAAAGCCTGTGGTGCTGAAAGACATTTTGTCAAAACTTTTAGTCTTGTACTTGTCAGGACAATTCACAAGAATACAATTTCAAGGGGAAGCAACATTTTCTGCTACATGATAAAGTGGTGACCAGTGGACTCTGATAGATGTGTCGCCATGGCAAATGCACCTATTAATAGTGGTTGATCGTTAACCACCAAACTTTACTTACCACCCTCCTCGTGACTGTTGGGTTTCCATTTGAATTGGTATTCTTGCAAATGGTTCTGATGAGTGCAAGACAAAACATTTCGTGTGCCCCTCAACAGTAAATAAATAATAATTTTTTTTTAATAGTCAAACTTGCTGTTTACCATTTGACATGTCTCTGATAAGATACCTTTCCTGGAGCAGTTAATAAGCTCAAACTGGAGAGCTGCAGGGATTGAGGCAGAGTCGATGGGTTTCAGATTATCACAACCAAAAACATGTTGGATATTTTATACGAAAAATTGTTCTAGATCTATTAATAAATACACAGTTGATTTACAACCTTTGCTGTCCATTTTCTGCTTTGTGCAGCCATAGATGTGACTGCTGAGGAACAAAGTCAGAAGTTATAGTCCAACAGGCTTATTTGGAAGTACAAGCTTTCAGAGCGCTGCCCCTTCATCAGGTAGCTACAAAAGCTTGTAGTTGCAAATAAACCTGTTGGACGATAACTATTTCAGTGTTCAAAGTTAAAAATCACACAACACCAGGTTATAGTCCAACAGGTTTAATTGGAAGCACACGAGCTTTTGGAGTGTGATTTTTAACTTTGTACACCCCAGTCCAACACCGGCATCTCCAAATCATTATTTCAGTGTTCTGTGACTTCTGCCTTTGTCCATCCCAGTCCAACACCAGCACCTCCACATTAATGCTGAGGAACAGAAGTGGGTTAATAATTTTATTTGAATTTGTGATCTCTCTCTGGGTCACCAAGGACAGTGAAATGCAACACACAACCATTTCATGAACGCTCCATCTGGGTGAAGTGTTGGACAAATCATGTTGATTTAAATGAGTATTGCTGCCTCATTGCAGTTTTTATATTTACAATGAACAGATGTTACAGCAACAGTTTGGGAAGCAGCATTCAGTCTGATCCCTTTATCACTATAGGACATTGAGCAGACCTCAAAGGGCATTCCCCTCATCCCATCACCTGAAACGAAGGACAGCAAACCTTTTGCAGAAGTGGGATCAGATACACTTTTAATAACCTGCAAAATGATCATCCTTGTCATCTGCTGGCAACCACATTAATGACAGCCTGGGACTGGGAGGTCACCATTGGATAGAAACTGAACAGTGCATTTGAATACCACTTGCTACTGAAGCGTGTAGAAATCTGGATGTTCTGTAGAACATGGTTCACCATTATAATCCCCAAAGCCCTTCGACAGAAAGGTACACTCCTGAGAGAGCAGACTCATCTACTTGTTGGCATTTATGAGGAAAGACTGCTTAAAATAGGGTTTGCATTCCCTGTAATCATGGAGTAATAGAACAAGTAAAGCACAGGAGGATGCCATTCAACCCTTTGTGTCTGCGCTAGTTCACTAAGTGCAATTCACCTTGTGTCACTCAACTGCCTCTTTCTTTATAACCCAGTGATTTTCATTTTCAGGTGACGATCCCATTGTGTTTTGAATGCCAAGGTTGAATCCACCTTCATCAAAAACATTTGATTTCCTCATTTTGCTATTGCTTCTTTTTGCTAATTAAATTAACTACTGCTCTCCAGGCTCCACCATTGAGATTTGTTTTTCTCTGCTCTTCTTGGTCTCCTCACAATTCTGAATATCTATCCAATCTCCACTCCACCTTCTCTGTAAGGAGAACAGTCCCAGCTTCTCCAATCTACCTTACATAGCTGAAGTTCATTATCCTTGCAACTGCTCTCCTTAATCACTTCTGATCCCGTTGTGATGCCTTCACATCAGGAGATGCTCAGTTCCACCTTCAAGCAACTGTCTGTGTGGAGTTTGCAGATTCTCCCCATGACTGCACAGGTTTCCTTCCACAGTGCAAAGATGTACTGGTTAGATAAATTGGCCATGCTAAATTACCAATAGTGGATTAGCCATGGGGAAATGCAGGATTACAAGGATAGGGTGGGGGATCTGGGTGGGATGCTCTTCAGAGGGTCAGTGTGGACTCAATGGGCTAAATGGCCTGTTTTTGCACTCTAGGCATTCTATTCTATGATTCTAACAGTGTCCAGTTCCGGATCTGATACTCTAGTTGAGACAAAACTAGTGTTTGCTACAGGTTTATCATAACTATTTTTACTTTTGATCTTTATGCCCCATTTATATAGACCAGGATCTAATGTCCTCTATTAACTGCTCTCCACTCAGTGTCCATTCAATGATTTGTGTTCCCATATTGCTATGTCTTTTTGTTCCATTGTCCTAGTTGGAATTGTGTCCTTTATATCATATTGCCTGATATTCTCATGATCAGGGTGTTACCGAAAAGGCCAGCATTTGTTGCCCCTCCTAAATTGCCCCTGCGAGGCCATTTCAGTATTTGAGTGTCAACCATTTTGTGGTATGTCTGGAGTCACATATAAGCCAGACCAGATGAAGATGGCAAATTTCCTTCTGTAAATGAGAGTAGTGAAACAGACTGGTTTTTACATCAACTGATGACTCTTACAGAGACTCTGTTTATATTTCATTTTGTTAATTTAATTGAATTTAAATTTCACCAGCTGCCCAGGTGAGATTTGAACCTGCCTCCACAGATCATGAGCCTGAGCCTCTGGATTACTGGTCCCATATCATGACCAAAGTGAATGCTTCATACATCTGTGTTTGGTTTTATCTGTTGCTTGCTTGTGCATTTCCAAGTTTGGTTGGATTTGTTTGAGGTTTTCAAGCTTTTCAAATGAAGTGAGAGACTAGTTAGTGCAAAATCTCTTTAATTGGTCATGATTTGGAGATGCCAGTGTTGTAAAATCAGTAAAAGTGGTCAAAAGGATACAAGACAGGTGGCTGGAGCTGAGGTACAGAGTGGAAGTAGTCACAATGAGTAAAAAACAGACTCTGGACTAAGTGACTCACAGCTGTTCCACTTCACTCACCCAAATCTCCAACCCTACACATGTCTGAAATGTCTGCCATCCGTACTGTCTGCCACCTGTACTACCTGCAGGATTCAATGCAGCAAGCTGTTGAGCACACCTGATATTTTTAACTCTACCATCAAGTTCAGAGGCAACCAGTTTGTTGGAATGTTACCGTGCAATATGGTGGGACTGCAGCAGTTCCAGAAGGAAGCTTACCATCACCATGGAGACCGTTCTGGGTATATAACAAATGCCAGCCTCGACAGTGACTCATATTAAAGTTTACATTTTAAAAAGAAACTTTCAATTTGTTTTTAAATTCTTTCCAAGGCAGTTCCTTCTACATAGTTGTCACTAAGTCATATCTTAAAGTCTTTCCCATGCATCAGTGAATCAGGGCTCCATTGTCTGGTGCTACAGACAAGAAAAAGTGAAGTTCTGTAGCTGGTTCCTCCTGACATAGTGAATCTCAGCTAAGGCATTTCTTGAGAATCTAATCTTTGTTTCTTCATTCAATGGCATTAACATCACTGAATCTCCCCACTATCAACTTCTAGGGTATACCATTGACCAAACATTGAACCAAACTAATCATGGAAAAAACATGGCCACAAGAGCAGGTCAAAGGCTAGGAATCCTATTTAAGGTAATTCACCTCCTGAGTCCACATAACCTGTCCACTATCTACAAAGCACAAGTCAGGAATGTGATGAAATATTCCCCATTTGTCTGGAATGGTATAGCTCCAACTGTACTTAAGAGGCTTGATACCACCTGGTACAAAGCTGCCCACTTGATTGGCATCACCTTCCCAAAGTTCACTCCCTCCACCACCATTCAACAGTAGCAGCGTTTACCATTGATAAATGCAATGAAAAAAATACTCTAAGGCCCTTTTGCATCTTCCAAACCTGGAACCACGGCCAATTACAAGGGCAGTGGCATGATAAATGGGAGCACAGAAACCTACAAAGTCCTCCTTAAGATCTTCAGCATCCAGACTTGGAAATTTATCACCACTTCTTCAGGATTGCTGAGTTCAAAATCCCAGAGTTTGTTCTCCAATAGCACTGTGGATTTACCTATGCTGAATGGGCTGAAGTGGTTCCAGAAGAGAGCTCACCATCATAACCTTAAGGGCAGAAACATAGAAAATAGGAGCCTGTTAGGTCAGTATTTTCTGACCGAACAGGCTGTTATGATTGTCTGAACAAGAAATGAGGCATGCTAAGAGATTAAGGTGAAATAAATGCAGCACAGAAATTATCATTTTAAAGACACTGAAATCAGACAATTGAGTCAGTCATCAAGAACTTGATATGTATCTCCTATATTATGGACCAGACCAGAGCCCCTCAAAATTATCTTATGAAGATAGCCTAGTCCCTAATGTTTTCTTATTTTAAAGGCAAATGTGAAGTGCCGTGTACCAGATGCAATACAACTCATCAAAGTAATCAATGTTAAGCAAAACATAATTTATTTAAACACTAGTTAAAATACAAACAAAGAAAGGGGAAATTAGGATAACTCTATTGGAAACTTAACAGAATAATAAAAGATACAGTAACTGTTATTAACTAACTGTACCAATACCGTAATATCCCATAAACACATATCTTGGCAAAGAAGACAAATCCAGACACAGATTCTCACATGCAGTTGTCCCATCCAGGAGGAAGAAACATTAAGAGAAATTTCAGAGAGAGTAACAGCCAGGACACAAGCCCTTTAGCTTCCAACTCTGTTGAGACCCCAATAGCTTCTGATGCTACTGAGAAACCAAAACCCGGAAATCTAGATCTGTGAAAGCTGGACATGCCCATTCAGGCTGCTTTTTTATTAAAAAAACACAACATATCCTACACTATTTACACAAGTATTCTTAACTTGTCACCTCTTGTTCAATCTCTCTTGTAAAAGAATCCAGGATGAAATAAGCACTTAAAGTTACAGCATCACCACATCTGCTTTAAGTCAGAGTTAGAGGATAAATTGACATATTGTGTGATGAAAGCCTACCACTTAGCCAGCTTGGAAAGATACAGTGAACTATATTTCAACAACTGGGTCATTTTTCAATAACAGAGAAGCCAGAAAGAAAGGGGTTTGCAATAGTAAAGACTAAAATACTCTTTCTCCCTGCTGTTTCTTTCATCATCTTAGCAGACAGTAACTAGCAAAAAAGCAAATAGGGCAATCAGCCACTCACCAAGAACTCAATATCTACAAACATTGTCACTGCTGATGAAACCAGTCAATAATTAAGCACCCATGTTAAAAAAAACCCAACACCTCAAGGACTCTAAGAAGGTTGAGAGGTAACTTAATTGAGACATATAAGATAATCATAGGGTTAGGGTGAACAGTAAGAGTATTTTTCCTCAGATGGTGATGGCTAGCATGAGGGGACATAGCTTTGAATTGAGGGGTGATAGATATCAGACAGAATTCAGAGGTAGTTTCTTTACTCAGGGAATAGAAGGGGCGTGGAATGCACTGCCTTGCCAACTTTAAGGGCATTTAAATGGTCATTGGATAAATATATGGATGACATTGGAATAGTGTAGGATAGATGGGCTTCAGATTGGTTCCATAGGTGGGCGCAACATCGAGGGCTGAAGGGCCTGTACTGCGCTGTAATGTTCTATGTTCTAAGGACTACATAAACCTTCATTCTTCCTGTCTGTGCCAGACACATTCTCTTGTAAAAACTTATCACCTTTGTTTGTAAATGTTTGTGTTTGATGTCTCATCTTATTATTTATCTTTGGGGTTAGCAGGTTATAAAATCCATTTTACAGCTCACTCAAGAAAACCTGACATTTGTCTCTTTCAATTTTCTTTTGTTAAATACATTTTAATTGAAGCATGATAGCTATGTGCTAAAAAGAGTTTAAAATATTTTTTGCAACCGACAAGAGGGAATTGAAAAAGGTAGGGAGACAAATTAAAACTGAAAGAACTGTGGATGTTGTAAATCAGAAATAAAAATCGAAAATGCTGCAAAAACTCAGCAGGTCTGGCAACACCTGTGAAGAGACATGAAAGTTAATGCTTCAGGTCAAGTGATCCTTCCTCAGAACTCAATTCAATGTTAACTCTAGTTTCTCTCCACAGATTTTGCCAGAACTGCTGTGTTTTTCCACCATTTTCAATTTTTGATAGGGAGCCAAATTCCCCCATTGCGCCTGCTTGTAACATAACCCAACAAGAATCCATGAGCTGAGTAGAGGAGAGGGAAATAAAGTCTCATTATCAAAATGATCTCTTCATTCTCTCAGTTTAAAAGCAGATCTCCAAGCCTTGATTGCTCCTTTGAAGTAACGAATCACATTATCAGGTGAAGACATCTGCTCACCTTCAGCAAAAGAACGACCATTCAATAAACCCTAAAGAAAACCCCAAAAATATGCCCTAAAATAAACCCTTAAATATACGGTAAAATATGATCGCAATGCAATGGTGGGCAGTGCCTAGGATTGGCCAGTTCAGACTCCATTTTCTTTTTCTTTGCCCTGTTTTCCCCTTGTTCTGTTCTCCGTTTTATTTAGTTTGTCCTCAAGGCTACCTGATAACAAGAGCTCTTCAGCAGGAATGTGGCTTCGATGGCTTCCAGACCAGCAGTGTATTTGTTCAGAGGCAGCCAGGTGACAAAGTCAGTCAGTCGGCCTGTGAAACCTAGAGAGAGACTCATACATAGCCATGGAGTGGGCCGCTGGAGGGGGCATTGTGTGGGATGATATAGCCCGGCGTGGGGACACAGGAAGCACCATGGTGTGGGCTGGTGTAGCCTACTGTGGGAATACAGGAAGCAGCGTGGGGTGGGTTGGTGTAGACTGGAGTGGGGATACACGAAGCAGCGTGGTGTGGGCTGATGTAGCCCAGTGTGGGACACAGGAAGTAGCGTGGTGTGGGCTGATGTAGCCCAGAGTGGGGACAGAGGAAGCAGTATGGTGTGGGCTGGTGTAGCTCAGTGTGGGGATACAGGAAGCAGCGTGGTGTGGACTGGTGTAGCTAAGTGTGGGGATACAGGAAGCAGTGTGGTGTGGGCTGGTGTAGCTCAGTGTGGGGTTACAGGAGCAGCGTGGTGTGGGCTGGTGTAGCTCAGTGTGGGGATACAGGAGCAGCGTGGTGTGGGCTGGTGTAGCTCAGTGTGGGGATACAGGAAGCAGCATGGTGTGGGCTGGTGTAGACCAGTGTGGGGATACAGGAAGCAGCGTGGTGTGGGCTGGTGTAGCTAAGTGTGGGATTACAGGAAGCAGCATGGTGTGGGCTGGTGTAGCTCAGTGAGGGCATACAGGAAGCAGCGTGGTGTGGGCTGGTGTAGCTCAGTGTGGGGATACAGGAAGCAGCGTGGACTGGGCTGGTGTAGCTCAGTGTGGGGATACAGGAAGCAGTGTGGTGTGGGCTGGTATAGCTCAGTGTGGGCATACAGGAAGCAGCGTGGTCTGGGCTGGTGTAGCTCAGTGTGGGGATACAGGAAGCAGCGTGGTCTGGGCTGGTGTAGCTCAGTGTGGGGATACAGGAAGCAGCGTGGTCTGGGCTGGTGTAGCTCAGTGTGGGGATACAGGAAGCAGCGTGGTCTGGGCTGGTGTAGCTCAGTGTGGGGATACAGGAAGCAGCGTGGTCTGGGCTGGTGTAGCTCAGTGTGGGAATACAGGAAGCAGCGTGGTCTGGGCTGGTGTAGCTCACTGTGGGGACTCAGGAAGCAGCGTGGTGTGGGATGGTGTAGCCCAGTGTGGGGACACAGAAAGCACCATGGTGTGGGCTGGTGTAGCTCAGTGTGGGGATACAGGAATAAGCGTGGTGTGGGCTGGTGAAGCCCAGTGTGGGGATACAGGAAGCAGCGTGGTGTGGGCTGGTGTAGCTCAGTGTGGGGATACAGGAAGCAGCATGGTGTGGGCTGGTGTAGCTCAGTATGGGGACACAGGAAGCAGCGTGGTGTGGGCTGATGTAGCTCAGTGTGGGGATACAGGAAGCAGCATGGTGTGGGCTGGTGTAGCTCAGTGTGGCACACAGGAAGCAGCATTGTGTGGTCTGGTGTAGCTCAGTGTGGGGATAAAGGAAGCAACGTGGTGTGGGCTGGTTTAGCCCAGTGTGGGGATACAGGAAACAGCGTGGTGTGGGCTGGTGTAACCCAGTGTGGCACACAGGAAGCAGCATGGTGTGGGATGGTGTAGGTCAGTGTGGGGACACAGGAAACACTATGGTGTGGGCTGGTGTCGCTCAGTGTGGGGATACAGGAAGCAGTGTGGTGTGGGCTGGTGAAGCCGAGTGTGGGGGCACAGGAAGCAGCGTGGTGTGGGTTGGTGTAACCCAGTGTGGGGACACAGGAAGCAGTATGGTGTGGGTTGGTGTAACCCAGTGTGGGGACACAGGAAGCAGTATGGTGTGGGTTGGTGTAACCCAGTGTGGGGACACAGGAAGCAGCGTGGTGTGGGCTGGTGTAACCCAGTGTGGCACACAGGAAGCAGCATGGTGTGGGATGGTGTAGGTCAGTGTGGGGACACAGGAAACACTATGGTGTGGGCTGGTGTCGCTCAGTGTGGGGATACAGGAAGCAGTGTGGTGTGGGCTGGTGTAGCTCAGTGTGGGGTTGCAGGAGCAGCGTGGTGTGGGCTGGTGTAGCTCAGTGTGGGGATACAGGAGCAGCGTGGTGTGGGCTGGTGTAGCTCAGTGTGGGGATACAGGAAGCAGCGTGGTGTGGGCTGGTGTAGACCAGTGTGGGGATACAGGAAGCAGCGTGGTGTGGGCTGGTGTAGCTAAGTGTGGGATTACAGGAAGCAGCGTGGTGTGGGCTGGTGTAGCTCAGTGAGGGCATGCAGGAAGCAGCGTGGTGTGGGCTGGTGTAGCTCAGTGTGGGGATACAGGAAGCAGCGTGGTGTGGGCTGGTGTAGCTCAGTGTGGGGATACAGGAAGCAGTGTGGTGTGGGCTGGTATAGCTCAGTGTGGGCATACAGGAAGCAGCGTGGTCTGGGCTGGTGTAGCTCAGTGTGGGGATACAGGAAGCAGCGTGGTCTGGGCTGGTGTAGCTCAGTGTGGGGATACAGGAAGCAGCGTGGTCTGGGCTGGTGTAGCTCAGTGTGGGGATACAGGAAGCAGCGTGGTCTGGGCTGGTGTAGCTCAGTGTGGGAATACAGGAAGCAGCGTGGTCTGGGCTGGTGTAGCTCAGTGTGGGAATACAGGAAGCAGCGTGGTCTGGGCTGGTGTAGCTCACTGTGGGGACTCAGGAAGCAGCGTGGTGTGGGATGGTGTAGCCCAGTGTGGGGACACAGAAAGCACCATGGTGTGGGCTGGTGTAGCTCAGTGTGGGGATACAGGAATAAGCGTGGTGTGGGCTGGTGAAGCCCAGTGTGGGGATACAGGAAGCAGCGTGGTGTGGGCTGGTGTAGCTCAGTGTGGGGATACAGGAAGCAGCATGGTGTGGGCTGGTGTAGCTCAGTATGGGGACACAGGAAGCAGCGTGGTGTGGGCTGATGTAGCTCAGTGTGGGGATACAGGAAGCAGCATGGTGTGGGCTGGTGTAGCTCAGTGTGGCACACAGGAAGCAGCATTGTGTGGGCTGGTGTAGCTCAGTGTGGGGATAAAGGAAGCAACGTGGTGTGGGCTGGTTTAGCCCAGTGTGGGGATACAGGAAACAGCGTGGTGTGGGCTGGTGTAACCCAGTGTGGCACACAGGAAGCAGCATGGTGTGGGATGGTGTAGGTCAGTGTGGGGACACAGGAAACACTATGGTGTGGGCTGGTGTCGCTCAGTGTGGGGATACAGGAAGCAGTGTGGTGTGGGCTGGTGAAGCCGAGTGTGGGGGCACAGGAAGCAGCGTGGTGTGGGTTGGTGTAACCCAGTGTGGGGACACAGGAAGCAGTATGGTGTGGGTTGGTGTAACCCAGTGTGGGGACACAGGAAGCAGCGTGGTGTGGGCTGGTGTAGCTCAGTGTGGGGACACGGGAAGCAGCGTGGTGTGGGCTGGTGAAGCCCAGTGTGGGGATACAGGAAGCAGCGTGGTGTGGACTGGTGTAGCTCAGTGTGGGGATACAGGAAGCAGCATGGTGTGGGCTGGTGTAGCTCAGTGTGGGGACACAGGAAGCAGCGTGGTGTGGGCTGGTGTAGATCAGTGTAGGGATACAGGAAGCAGCGTGGTGTGGGCTGGTGTAGCTCAGTGTGGGGATACAGGAAGCAGCATGGTGTGGGCTGGTGTAGCTCAGTGTGGGGATACAGGAGCAGCGTGGTGTGGGCTGGTGTAGCTCAGTGTGGGGATACAGGAAGCAGCATGGTGTGGGCTGGTGTAGCTCAGAGTTGGGACTCTAGTGACAGTTGAGGAAATGTTGGACTCTCCTAAAGTTATCTCTCTTTATTTTTTGTTTTATTTTAAATTAATGTGATTGGTGCCTGTTCATGGCAACAGAAAACACTTTTCATGGTATTTTCTACTGAATACATCTGACAATAAATAATTCAATACTTCTGTGAATGCACTGACAATTTCTTGTTGTTTTGAAAATAAAAGTCTTTCTACAATGGTTTCAATATACCACGATCAGGTACATTAGACTGAAACAGAATCAACTCTGTGGTACACCAATGCTCCAATAACTCAGCACATCAACAATACTTAACATTGTTCATGACTGTTCAGATAGTCTCATCATTGAAATGCTATATGTTGCTTACGTCTTGGCCACTGTTGGAATACTGTGTGCCATTCTGGTCTCCTTCCTATCGGAAAGATGTTGTGAAACTCGAAAGGGTTCAGAAAGGATTTACAAGGATGTTGCCAGCGTTGGAGGATCTGAGCTACAGGGAGAGGCTGAACAGGCTGGGGCTGTTTTCCCTGGAGTGTCGGAGGCTGAGGGGTGACCTTATAGAGGTTTACAAAATTATGAGGGGCATGGATAGGATAAATAGACAAAGTCTTTTCCCTGGGGTTGGGGAGTCCAGAACTAGAGGGCATAGGTTTAGGGTGAGAGGGGAAAGATATAAAAGAGACCTAAGGGGCAACTTTTTCGCACAGAGGGTGGTACGTGTATGGAATGAGCTGCCAGAGGATGCAGTGGAGGCTGGCACATTTGCAACATTTAAGAGGCATTTGGATGGGTATATGAATAGGAAGGGTTTGGAGGGATATGGGCCGGGTGCTGGCAGTTGGGACTAGATTGGGTTGGGATATCTGGTCGGCATGGATGGGTTGGACCGAAGGGTCTGTTTCCATGCTGTACATCTCAATGGCTCTATGACTACGCAAGTCAACGCCGGATTTGTGCGCACAATCTTTGCTGAATAAACCGTAAAATGGTTTTCTTGCAGGATATGCTGGTCGACATCAACCAGTAACTTTGGAGCCTTAAACTGTACTTGTTGCCTGGCACCAACGCATCTGAGACTTCACAAGGTATATCCCAGAGGTGGGATGGGGATGAAATATTCTCCATTTCAGGCAAACAAATTAGGTTGTGAGTTTCTCAATGTTCCTGAGCATGTGACATTCAGCAGTAACGGCTGTGAGATAACATTATGCAGTCTTTACTTCCCAGGTTCAGACTCAAAGCTCGAGGAGCAACTCTTTTTGATGAGGCACTTTGCAGGCTTCCCAAACTCCACATCGAGTTCAATAACATGACATCATGGCCACTGCTCAGCATTTCTGAGAGAACCAGACGATGGCCACCACTTACAGTTTTTCCAGAGCCAATCTGTCATTTCATGTTCACATTCCAATCACTTAAGCTGATCTATCAACATCCCTTCTCCCCCAGCAATCCCCGCTCACCCATAATAAACTTTCTCTTTCATTAACAAAAATGCCAGGTTAAATTGGAACACAAATTCACTTGGTCTGAGAACAAAGCAAGCTATAGTTTCTTTCTACATTAAACTTGTTCCACCAACTAAGTGTGTGGCTGGATAAAGAAGGGAAGATAGTTAATTCCTCCTTATCTATAAACTTGATCATTTGGGGTATTCCACCTGGTCCTGTAACAAACACATCGAGTTAGACCCCATCTACCACCACCTGAGAAAAAGAACAGGAAATGACTCTACCACAGGAGAAAGGGGTGAGCTCTGAGGTGATTGCAGAGATGTTGCAGTGTGGTTTGGACAGGCTGACTGAGTGGGCAGATGCAGTATCGTGTGGACAAATGTGAGGTTATCCACTTTGGTAGCAAAAATACAAAGGCAGATTATTATTTGAATTTTGTAAATTGAGAGAGGGAATGTTCAATGAGACTTGGATGGCCTTGTGCACCAGTCATAGTGTCATAGAGATGTACAGCACGGAAACAGACTCTTCAGTCCAGTCTATCCATGCTGACCTGATATCATAAATTAGTCTAATCCCATTTGCCAGCATTTGGCCCATATCCCTCTAAACATTTCCTTTTCATATACCCATCCAGATGCCTTTTAAATACTGCAATTGCAGTAGACTCCACCGCTTCCTATGGCAGTTCATTCCATACACACACCAACCTCTGTGTGAAAAAGGTTGCCCCTTAAGTCCATTTGAAATCTTTCCCCTTTCACCTTTAACCAATGACCTATAGTTTTGGACTCCTTTACCCTGGGGAAAAGACCTTGTCTATTCACCCTCTCCATGCCCCTCATGATTCTATAAACTTCTATGAGGTCACCCCTCAGCCTCCACTGCTCCAGAGAAAACAGCCCCAGCCTATTCAGCCTCTCCCTATCACTCACATCACTGCTGAAGGTAGGTTTGCAGGTGCAGCAGGCAGTAAAAAAGACAAGAGCCAAGAGTGTGGTGCTGGAAAAGCACAGCCAGTCAAATAGCATCGAAGCAGCAGGAGAGTCAACATTTCAGGCATAAACCCCTCATTCCTGATGAAGGGCTTATGCCTGAAACATCGATTCTCCTGCTGCTTCGATGCTGCCTGACCAGCTGTGCTTTTCCAGCACCACACTCTGATCTCCAGCATCTGCAGTCCTTACTTTCTCCAAGTAACGAAGAGAAACTGTACGTTGGCCTTAATAGCAAGAGGACTCGAGTGGAAAACAAGGATTTCTTGCTGCAAATTTACAGGGCCTTGGTGAGACCGCACCTAGAATACTGTGTGCAGTTTTGGTCTCCTTATCTGAGGAAGGATGTTTTTGCTATAGAGGGAGTGCAGTGAAGATTAACCAAATTGATTCCTGGGATGGCAGGACTGACATTTGAGGAGAGGTTGAGTCGATTAGGATAGTCTTCACTAGAGTCTAGAAGAATGAGGAGGACTCTCTAGGAAATCTATAAAATTCTAACAGAACTGGGTAGGTTAGATGCAGGAAGGGTCAATGGGTGGACAGTAGGAGTTAAGAACCAGGGGTCATAGTTTAAGGATAAAGGGTAAACCTTTCAGGACTGAGTTGAGGAGAAATTACTTCACCCAGAGAGTGATGAGCCTGAGGAATTCACTACCACAGAAAGTGATTGAGTTCAAATTTTATATATTTTGAAGGAGGTAGATATAACACTTATGATTAAAAGGACCAAGGGATATGGGGGGATGGTGGGATTAGGGTTTTAAGCTTGATGATCAGCCATGATCATAATGAATGGTGGAGCAGGCCTGAGGGGTTGAATGGCCTCCTCCTGCTTCTATCTTCGTGGTTTCTATGCATCATCACCATCATTATTATCATATGATCAATCCTGTCCTCTCCCCAATCTATTTCCATGTTATTCTTATAATTTCCTCCCTTGCCCCATTTTCTGGACTTGTAATTGTGTCTGTGGAGAGGGATATTGTCGAAGCCTTCCATCTTGAACTCAGCAGGAAAAATGCAAAAATATCAAATTTCAAACAATCACAGCAATTTATTCTGCAGGAGAACAGACCTTCAGATTGATTGGGAAGTTGAGTCATTGAGTCCAACTGAACAAGGCATTGCCATGGACAAAACAATGAGGAATCACTGGCTCCAAGTTAAATAATACTTTATATACTTATTCAATTTTCTCTTTCGAAGGAAAACAATTCTAACATTTTTTTCTGACTCTGAGTAACTGAAATCCCTGATCTCTGGTATGATTCTAGCAAATTGAACCTTCCCCAAGATTCTGACGTCCTTCTATGATGTACAGTGTGTGCTTTATGTACGTATGTTAATTTAACCTATTTTTGAGTTTAGAATTTTTGAATTTGAACGAGTTTATTTTCTATGTGTTTGAGTGGGTTCAATGATTAACATGAAAGTATTTCTATGTCCTTGGTAATTTCTTTCAAAGCCAAAAATGTGGCGCTGGAAAAGCATAGCAGGTCAAGCAGCATCCGCGGACTTTGATCTCCAGCATCTGCAGTTCTCACTTGCTCCTAATTTTGTTTCAAAACACAGTGTAAGAGAAAGACTTCCTTGGGGTAATAATTTTTGTTTAATTTGGGAAAATTTTACGAGTGGATAAGGTAAATAGTTGTACCTTAGGCTCTAGTTTGGAAGGTCAAGGATTTTTTTTTCCCTTCTGGTTCGGAAAACACCCACAGCTTGGGTTTAAAAAGGGGTATTTTTTAAGGTTCAGTTCTGACATTTTTGCAGGGTTCTTAGCAGAAGCTGATTTGTGAAGCAGTTGCTTCTAAGAAAGAGAGGAAATAGTTTAGAGTTATTAATAATAGATTACCTCTTAAAGAGTTGAATAAAAGTTCCAGACCAAAAGGGTTTGGTTAAAACCCTGAAAGGGTTATTGAAGGCGATAAAATATATGTTCAGCTGAATGAAGACTCCAGGAAGAGGCGATCAGATTTTCAAGAATGGAAGTTAAATGTTTTGCCACAGTTAAATGGCGAAACCACGGAGGTGATAGAGAAGGGAATTATCTCTGAATCCCAGAATTATTATGGTGCTGAATGAGTCTGTTTAGCCCATCATGCCTGCACCTATTGCTAATCTCCACCTTTACCCTATATCCCAGCACACCATTTCCTTTCAAATAATCATCCATTGAACCTACCTCCACCACATTTCCAGGCAATGCATTCCAGACTGGAACTATCCAATGTAAGACTGCATCACCGTTGCTTTATTACTTTAGTGAGTGCTAGAAAGGGATGCTTTTAGGATTGTTGAATTTTTGAGATTTCAGATGGATTGGTGCCTTTATAAAATAACGGTTGTTCAGTGAATCTCAACAAAAAGCAACTGTATTGTGATGAAATGTATTGCATGGACATTTGAAGATGGCTTTGAATGTTGCTAAGAGTTTTCAGGAGGTGGAAGATATAATTGTAAATCATTTGAAATCTTTAACTAAAGCTAAATTAAGTCAGCAGATAAATTAAAGGTAGAAATAAAAGCAGGATCTGAAAAGGATGAGATGAATATCAAACATTCTGAACTGAAAGAAAGGAAACCTGAAATTTGGATGTAACAGCTGGAATTAGCTAAGTTACAGTACTCCCCTTCAGATCTCAATCACAGATTTGAATATAATGACTGAAACATTGTTATTTAGTGATCCACTGCATTGTTTTCAAGTATAGTAGCTCTTGAGTATATGCAACCCTAATGTGGAGATTCAACATGCATTTCTAAGAAATCTATGACTTCAATGATTTAACGTTTTCTCAGACCCAAGTAAGTTTGCGGCTGACACCAAACTTGGAGGTGTAGTGGACAGTGGATAAGGTTATCTCACAGTACAATGGGACCTTGATCAGATGGGTCAAATGGGCAAAGGAATGGCAGATGGATTGTAATTATAGATAAATGCAAGGTGTTGCATTTTGACAAGGCAAATCAGGGCAAGATCTATACACTTCCTGGAAAGTGTTGCCGAACAGAGACCTTGCAGGGCAGGTTCATATTTCCTTGAAAGTGGAGTCACAGGTGGATAGGATAGCGAAGAAGGTTTTTGGCAGATTTGTCTTCATTGGTGAGAGCATTGAGTATAGGAATTGCGATGTCACATTGTGACTGAACAGAACAGTGGTGAGGGCAATATTTGAATACTGTGTATAACTCTGATCTCCCTGCTATGAGAAAGATTTTGTTAAACTTGAAAGGGTTCAGAAAAGATTTCCAAGAATGTTGCTGGGATTGGAGGTTTGAGCTGTATGCAGAGGCTTTTTTGCCTGGAGCTTCAGACTCTGAGAGCTGACCTTAAAGAGATTTATAAAATCATGAGGGGCATGGATAGGATGAATAGCGAAGGTCTTTTTCCTAAGGTAGGGGAGTCCAAAACTAGAGGGCATGGGTTTAAGGTGAGAGGGGAAAGATTTAAAAGGGACTTGAGGGAAATGTTTTCACACAGAGAGTGGTGCGTGTATGGAATGAGCTGCCAGAGGCAGGTACAATTACAACATTTAAAAGATACCTGCATGGTTATATGGATATTAAGGGTTTAGAGAGGTTGTGGGCCAAATGCTGGCAAATGGTACAAGGTCAGATTGGTCTGGTCAGTTTGGATGAGTTGGACTGAAGGGTCTGTTTCTATGCTGTAAAAGTCTGTGACTCTAAGATTGCTGAATATTCCCTTTTTGACAGATTTAAAACTGTACTCTTTCATTTGCAGTTTCCTTTGCATCCTCCTTCTCCCCCGAAACCCCTCTTGCAGCCTCATTTTACATCATCATCAAATGGAACTCTTGGCCCCAACAGAAGCTGGTCCCACGATCCTGGTAATAGGCCAAGCCCACCCCCTACCCAAACCCCCCTGCTAGGTATTGCACCAGTAACTCCCTCACTGCTATCACTTACCTTACTGCTGGCTGCTCCTCCATTCATAGGTTGCTGCTCTTCCATGGTTATTGCTGATAGGCACAGCAGAGAACCAATGATTAGCAGGCATGAGGCAGACCCAGCCTGTGATTGGAGGAGAGCTCTTCACTGTTTCCTTGTGCTTATAGGGGGAGGGGGGGGGGCTGTCTTTCTCTGATTTGTCACATTCACCTGCTTCCTGATGAAGGGCTTTTGCCCGAAATGTCGATTTCGAAGCTCCTCGGACGCTGCCTGAACTGCTGTGCTCTTCCAGCAACACTAATTCAGAATCTGGTTTCTAGCATCTGCAGTCATTGTTTTTACCTTGCCACTCCACCACCAACACCATCACAAACACCCATCCCCCCATCCTCCCCCCTACTGCTACCAAACCCCCTTGTGTATTTTGAGCATGTGGTGCCCAGAGTTGACGGAAAATCTGCTGAGATTTGATTAATGATTAATAAAAGATTAGCATAACTCTTTCACTTTTGTCGTCAGTGCCTCTATTTATAAAGTTCTGTTTTTCATGACTTACAACTTTATGTGTTTGTAGGTGAAAGTGGGTACTGCAGATGCTGGACATTAGAGTCAAGATTAAAATAGTGCTAGAAATGTACAGCAGGACAGACAGCATCCGAGGAGCAGGAAAATCATCATTTCAGGCAAAAGCCCTTCATCAGGAATGAGACTATGTTCCATTTTATGTGTTTGTAGTCTGTTAAAATGTTTGATAAAATATAAATATTGTTTAGGTGTAATGTTGTTTAAATAAATGCTGACCCACATACTTAAAAGCAGCAATCTTATATAGATAATGTGAGCAGCTTCTAAGTTTTGTTCTGTATATTTGCTGTTTGTTTATTATAAAATAAGAAGTGCTGGAGAAACTCTGCAGGTCTCAGAGGTGAGAGAAGCAGCATTGACATTTTGGGTCCAGGGTGATCCTGCTTTGAAATTGTACATTTGGGGACATCTACCTAAAGAAAAGCAGATTTTGTGAAGACATCTGAAAGACACTTTCTTTTGAGCAGTATTTTCCATGGTCAGTGGTATTGCAGAGACTGGAATGCACAGTAATTAAAAAGAGGAATATGATAATATTAAACAGAAGTTTACTAGAATCAGACCAGAATTGAGAAGTTATACCAATCAAAGAAAAGATTGAACACATTGGGGTTATTTTCTCTAGAAGATATGTGATTGAGGGGTGATTCGATAGAGGTTATGATTAGGTAAGGGTAGATATGGAGGATATGCTTTCACTCACAAATACGAATGGAACTAGTCATCAGTAAATCCAGTAGACAATTCAGGGGAAACGTCTTTAGCCAAAGAATATTTAAAATATGGAACAAAATCAGAAATTGCTGGGAAACTCTGCAGATTTGGCAGCATCTGCGGAGAAAAATCAGAGTTAACATTTCAGAAAGAGGTTCTGAGGAAAGGTCATTGGACCTGAAATGTTGACTCTGCTTTCTCTCCACAGATGCTGCCAGACCTGCTGAGCTTTGCCAGCAATTTTTTTTTGTTGTTGTTTCTGATTTCCAGCCTCTACACTTCGATTATTTTTGTTTAGTTAGAATGTGGAACTTGCTCCCACGTGAAATAGTTGAAATTAAAAGCTGAACTTCAGTCAATGAGTGGCTATATAAAGAGATGAGAATGAAAGAGAAAAAAGAACATCTTGATGGATTTGCAGCCAGACAGAAGGAATTTCAGATGTTTGTTATCATTGCATAATCCTTGGAAAGAGGGTGTCCTGGGTAAGGAGCTATAGAGACTGCTGCTGTAAAATGATGTTTTGATTTAACCTTTTGGGAAATATTTACACTACTAAATTCAGCAAAAGACTGCGTGTTAAATGTTACCTTAGTAAAATTTGTTGTCATGTGATCTCTGACATCATTACTGATTGATGCTATTTATATATTTGTGTATTAATCCTTTACTTTTCACCTTCCCACAAGTCTCTGACTACACATTACGTCGGAAAAATTATCTCAATAAATCAGAGAACACAAAACACAGATCGAAGTGAAATTAACAAACAGTTTAGTAGTAGGTAATATCGCTGAAGAGAAATTGACTAAGCTGGAACAGCGCAGACAGTCTGTCCAAGTAGCCGAAAACTCTCCTCCTCGAACTGAGAACCAAACCAGGTTTTATAGACATCTTGTACAATGAGGTTAATTAAAATGGGGAAAAGTGCAATGTATTTGAAAATTAAGGAATCCAGTTTCAATGATGATAATTGAAAGACAGTTATCAGAAGAATGTCCTGATTGTCGATACAATGTAACATCCTGGCAATATCAATGAGTTCTTGGTGGGATCAGGAGATTCCAGCTCTCTTTGTGGGGAGGTGAGAATGTCTCTTTTGAAACAGTAGTATGTTTCCATTGTTCCTGTCCTAGGAGCGAGGCACCTTTTGGTGCCTCTCCGTCTGACCTGTCTTTTGTGTGGCTTTGGTATCATTGGGTCATGAGACTGCCCTTGGGGCTTTGGGACAGCTGTGTTGACCGGGTCCAGGAAGCTTATTGTTAATTTGTCTTGGGAAGTGTATTCCCTTGTCTGCGAGTGACTATGGTCATGTCTGGTTTCTCTTGTAAGCCAGTTTGGCCAACACTGAGACATTCTGGGTGTTCCTTGTATGGTTTGGCCAAATTTGATTTCCTATGTTAGATTCTCCTGTTCCTTGGATGCTGCCTGACCTGCTGCGCTTTTCCAGCAGCACATTTTCAGCCCTGATCTCCAGCATCTGCAGTCCTCACTTTCTCCTCCATGCTATGGGTAGGCAGGGTGGCAGATCTTTTCCCACACATTATTTCTAATATCTTACATAATGTGAGTTTACCTCAGGCAAGGTGTTTTACCTGTTGGTAGTTGTGCTAGTGTTATTTCTCATAACATGAGAAATTGAATGTGGATAACATGGAATTAAAGAATCCAACAGATATTTATAACAGCTAACTATTACAAACACACATGACAGTCTTCAGACACATTGAGTTACACAGAGCAGCATTGTTTCCAATAGGGTGGCGGCAAATTTCAATGATGTGGAAATACCGGTGTTGGACTGAGATGGACAAAGTTAAAAATCACACAACACCAGGTTATAGTTCAACAGGTTTATTTGGAAATGAACCTTTTGGACTATAACCTGGTGTTAATCAAGTTTCAAGTGATCCTGAGTTAAGGTAAAGTATGAGGCTTTTAGATCCTCAGGTCAGGTGCTACGATATAGTGATCATATCATGAGCACGTTACTTAAAGGTATTCAGGCATGCTGATTGTGAAACATAACATTCCATCAAGTTTTTCCAAAGATAAAAGCATCCTAAACACAAATACATTGTTTATAGAGGCATGTGTTGCCACTATTATAAGAGCAGCTGTTAACAAGAAATCTAACTTCAATGTAACACTTCAGACATTTGGCGAACTCATCCTGGTTTGATGATTGTATACTCAGTTGGAGATGTACATTGTGGTTTCTGTTGTACTCGTTTGACTAATTTGTCTTGGTACTTGGTGCTGCCAATTAACATTATGGTATAATGATCATTATTATAATTTTCTTCCTGAATTTTATTGTATAATTGCAGTGTCATACACTGGAGTTTGCTCATTCATTGGTCATTCATCTGTTTGTTCATTGGTTTGAATGTTCCTTCGCATTGTAGCACCATGATCAATAATGACTTTTTATGATCTGGCCTGATTGTATGTTTTAGAAATCTGATCTTAAGCACATAATTATTGTTGGTCTGCTAGACTTCATGCTTGTGTCCATCTTTAAATATGCATAAATGGATCCTTTTACAAAAGATCCTTACTAAAGACTTTGATCATTGTTGAGGTGATGATTAACTCAATAAGCCTCTTTGCAAAATTCACACTCACGCCCTTTGCTATGCCATCTTCTAACAAATCAGTCACTAGAGCCTTGGGGTTGCTGTCTATCTGACATGAGTTGGATGCTGTTAACCTGAAGGTAGTTCTTACTTTGACCTGATTTTTGAGAACTTTCCTGATCTTTTGTGAATATTTTTTATTATCCACAGACAAAACAGCTGTGTTAATACTGTAAAGCCCGTCTTTGTTAATAGCAAACAAAATTTTTAGACCTCTTTTCTCAGGATCATATATTGTTTGAATCTACAAAATAAAACTGCATATCATTGTTGAATAATTAGTTGTTGATAATTGAATAATTATGTCATCGATAGTAAATTGAAGGGTATGTCATAAAATCCCTACAGTGTGGAAACAGGTCATTTGGCCCAACAAGTCCATACCGACCCCCCAAAGAATAACCCACCCAGACCCATTCCCCTACCCTTTTGCTCTATATCTAACCCTGACTAATGCACCTAACCTACATATCCTTAAGAACTATGGGCAATTTAGCATGACCAATTCACCTGACCTGCACATCTTTGGATTGTGGGAGGAAACCGGAGCACCCGGAGGAAACCCACACAGACACGGGGAGAATGTGCAAACTCCACACAGACAGTCGCCCGAGGCTGGAATCGAACTTGGTAAATGTGTCTCTGCATGCTCAATCCATAATTAAGACTTTACCTTCAATTTTTCATGCAGTTCTTTTCATTGTTTCAGAAGTAAAGGAGAGTGTAGTGTTTGCTTATTTCTTTTACTAGTTTTGCTTATTTTTATCCTTCCTTTTGTTTTACACTTCTGCTTTTGTGGCACTTTTTCCCCCTGTTCCTGCTCCTTTAAGAATTGTAGGTTTGTAATTTCATGGTTGTAGTTATGTAGTAGTTTTCTGCAAGAAGGCAATGATAATGCCAGAAAATGAAGTGGACTCTTGTTTTATTTTTCTGCCAATTAGGAGATAGAAAATGATGGAGCTTACCAATTGTTGGATACAGATAAGTCTCCTTAGATTCATAGAGTCATAAAGATTTACTGCACGGAAACAGACCCTTCAGTCCAACCCGTCCATGCCGACCAGCTATCCCAACCCAATCTAGCACCACCTGCCAGCACCCAGTCCATATCCCTCCAAACCCTTCCTATTCATATACCCATCCAGATGAGTTTTAAATATTGCAGTTTTACTAGCCTCCACTACTTCCTCTGGCAGCTCATTCCATACATGTACCACCCTCTGCATGAAGAAGTTGTCCCATAGGTCTCATTTATATCTTTCCCCTCTCACCCTAAACCTATGCCCCTCTAGTTCTGGACTCCCCCACTCCAGGGAAAATACTTTGTCTATTTATCCTATGCATGTCCCTCATGATTTTATCAACCTTGACAAGGTCATCCTTCAGCATCTGACAGTCCAGGGAAAACAGCCCCAGCCTGTTCAGCCTCTCCCTATAGCTCAAATCCTTCAACCCTGGCAACATCGTTGTAATTTAGTACCATTTGCCAGCACTTGGCCCATATCCCTCTAACCGCTTCCTATTCATAGACCCATCCAGATGCCTTTTCAATGCTGCCAACACTTCCTCTCTGAACCCTTTTGGGTTTCACAACATCTTTCCGATAGGGAGGAGACCAAAATTGCATGCAATATTCCAACAGTGGCTTAACCAATGCCCTGTACAGCCGCAACACGACCTCCCAACTCCTGTACTCAATACTCTGACCAATAAAGAAAAGCATACCAAATGCCTTCTTCACTATCCTATCTACCCACAACTCCACTTTCAAGGAGCTATGAACTTGCACTCCAAGGTCTCTTTGTTTGGCAATAGTTCCAAGGACTTTACCATTAAGTGTATAAGTCCTGCTAAGATTTGCTTTCCCAAAATGCAGCACCTCACATTTATCTAAATTAAACTCCATCTGCCACTTCTCTGCCCATTGGCCCATCCGATCAAGATCCTGTTGTAATCTGAGGTAACCTTCTTTGCTGTCCATTACATCTCCAATTTTGGTGTCATCTGCAAACTTACTAACTATACCTCTTATGCTCACATCCAAATCATTAATGTAAATGACAAAAAGTAGAGGGCCCAGCACCGATCCTTGTGGCACTCCTCTGGTCACAGGCCTCCAGTCTGAAAAACAACCCTCCACCACCACCCTCTGTCTTCTACCTTTGACCCAGTTCTGTATCCAAATGGCTAGTTCTCTATGTAGTCTGTGAGATCTAACCTTGCTAACAAATCTCCCATGGGGAACCTTGTTGAACGCTTTAATGAAGTGCATAAAGAGTACATCTACTGCTCTGCCCTCATCAATCCTCTTTGTTACTTCTTCAAAAAACTCAATCAAGTTTGGGAGACATGATTTCCCACACACAAAACCATGCTGACTATAGCTAATCAGTCCTTGCCTTTCCAAATACATGTACACCCTGTCTCTCAGGATTCCCTCCAACAACTTGCCCACCACCGAGGTCAGGCTCACTGGTCTATAGTTCCCTGGCTTGTCCTTACCACTTTTCTTAAACAGTGGCATCACGTTAGCTAATACCCAGTCTTCCGGCACCCCACCCGTGACTATTGATGATATAAATATTTCAGTAAGAGGCCCAGCAATCACTTCCCTAGCTTCCCACAGAGTACACCTGATCAGGTCCTGGGGATGTATCCACTTCTATGCTTTTCAAGACATCCAACACTTCCTCCTCTGTAATATGGACATTTTTCAAGATGTCACCATCTATTTCCCTACCTTCGATATCTTCCATGTCCTTTTCCATAGTAAGCAGTTATGCAAAATACTCCTTTAGTATCTCCCCTATTTTCTGCGGCTCTACACAAAGGCCACCTTGCTGATCTTTAATCTTGCTGTATTTTACTGTATCATGTTGATCTTGCTGTAGAAAACCACCTTTATTTTTCTGCTTTCAACCAGAGGGTCTTTGGAGCTGTGCATTCAGGACTAATTAACTACTATTCATTTACAGAATAGATCAGAAGCATTCCCAAGTTTGATTTTATTTTAACAAGAGGGAGAAACGTATCAAACTCGCACAGTATACGTCTGTAACCTTTAGTTTTCCTTGGATTTGTTAATGAAGCATTTTTAAGTAAGACACTCTTTAAACATTTTTGAGTCATGAAAGAATTAACGTTCTATTCTATAAGAAGTTACCTCTAAATGAAAATAAACCCAAAAAACTCTGGTTGCTGGAAAGCAGAAACAAAAACAGAAATTGCTGGAAAAGCTCAGTAAGTGTGGCAGTATCTGTGGAGAGAAAGCAAAGTTAACATTTTGGGTCCAGGACATTTCTTCAGAACTGATTGTAGCTAGATGAAGGTTGGTATATATTGGTGAAGATGGGAGGGAGAGGGTTCAATGATATGTGGAGACAGAGCGCAGAGTGAGAGAAATACCATTGGATAGACAAAGGAATGGCTAAAGATCAGCCTGGGAAAATCAATACTAATGGTCCCCATTAGTGGCTGACAATGGATTGTTTGTGATTCACAGCCTTTGTGATGACAAGACCTGGTGTGTGAATGTTGAGGTAAGGACATAGGAGAAGAAATTACCTTCATTTTCTTGGTGATTAATGCCCTATCTACAGATCTTTATAACTATCTGTACTCAGGTAAACTGATGCTGCTGGAAGGTGAGAAACTGCTCCTTTGCCCAAATTCTCCACTGTCCACAGCTGTTGTCTTTGATTAGTTTTCCAAATACCTGCCATCAAAATATTGACGTGTTAGATATCTGTTAGTACCAAGTTGTGAGTTTGCTTGTACTTCACACAACAATACTTATGTTATCTTCTGTTACATAAGAAATTAGGCATGTGTTTATACATGTCTTGAAGAAACTAACAGACATTTATTACAGGGAGAAAGTGAGGACTGCAGATGCTGGAGACCAGAGCTGAAAAGTGTGGTGCTGGAAAGGCGCAGCAGGTCAGGCAGCATCTGAGGAGCAGGAGAATCGATGTTTTGGGCATAAGCCCTTCTTCAGGAATCCTTCTTCAGACATTTATTACAACTAACATTACATTCTCAGTCACATCTATGTCTGGGTTCAGTTTCTTTACTGGTTGAGATCACCATGAAACTCCCACCTTCCTGATATCGCTCTTCCCTGAGGTGTGGTGGCCCTCTGCTTCAGTTCAGGGGCATGGATAGGATAAATAGAGAAAGTCTTTTCCCTGGGATCGGGAAGTCCAGAACTAGAGGGCATAGGTTTAGGGTGAGAGGGGAAAGATATAAAAGAGACCTAAGGGGCAACTTTTTCACACAGAGGGTGGTACATGTATGGAATGAGCTGCCAGAGGATGTGGTGGAGGCTGGTACAATTGCAATAATTAAGAGGCATTTGGATGGGTATTTGAATAGGAAGGGTTTGGAGGGATATAGGCCGGGTGCTGGCAGGTGGGACTAGATTGGGTTGGGATATCTGGTCGGCATGGACGGGTTGGACCGAAGGGCCTGTTTGCGTGCTGTACATCTCTATGACTCTAAGACTATGACTCTCCAATGTGGTCCTCTGGGGGGACTGTAATGGCATTTATACCTCCACCATCCCCCTAAAACTCAGTCATTATCTCTGGCTCACATAGGTAAGTGATGTGGTAGTTTCACAAGTCTCCCCAAATGGAGGTTAAGGGCCTCTAATCTCTATGCTTTAAGTCATAGACTCATAGAGTCATAGAGATGTACAGCATGGAAACAGACCCTCGGTCCAACCCGTCCATGCCGACCAGATATCCCCAACCCAATCTACTCCCACCTGCCAGCACCCGGCCCATATCCCTCCAAACCCTTCCTATTCATATACCCATCCAAATGCCTCTTAAATGTTGTAATTGTACCAGCCTCCACCACATCCTCTGGCAGCTCATTCCATACACACACCACCCTCTGCGTGAAAAAGTTGCCCATAGGTCTCTTTTATATCTTTCCCCTCTACTGTTCTGCCTCATCAATCTTCTTTGTTACTTCTTCAAAAAACTCAATCAAGGTTGTTAGACATGATTTCCCTCGCACAAAGCCACTTTGACTATCTCTAATCAGTCCTTGCCTTTCCAAATACATGTCTATCCTGTCCCTCAGGATTCCCTTCAACAACTTGCCCACCACTGAGGTCAGGCTCATCGGTCTATAGTTCCCTGGCTTGTCTTTACCGCCCTTCTTAAACAGTGGCACCACGTTTGCCAACCTCCAGTCTTCCGGCACCTCACCTGTGACTATCGATGATACAAATATCTCAGTAAGAGGCCCAGCAATCACTTCCCTAGCTTCCTACAGAGTTCTTGGGTACACCTAATCAGGTCCTAGGGATTTATCCACCTTTAGCCATTTCAAGACATCCAACACTTCCTCCTCCGTAATCTGGACATTTTGCAAGATGTCACCATCTATTTCCCTACAGTCTATATCTTCCATATCCTTTTCCCCAGTAAATACTGATACAAAATATTCATTTAGTATCTCCCCCATTTTCTGTGGCTCCACACAAAGGCCGCCTTGCTGATCTTTGAAGAGCCCTATTCTCTCCCTAGTTACCCTTTTGTCCTTAATATATTTGTAAAAACCCTTTGGATTCTCCTTAATTTTATTTGCCAAAGCTATCTCATGTCCCATTTTGCCTTCCTGATTTCCCTCTTAAGTATACTCCTACTTCCTTTATACTCTTCTAAGGATTCACTCGATCTATCCTGTCTATACCTGACATATGCTTCCTTCTTTTTCTTAACCAAACCCTCAATTTCTTTAGTCATCCAGTATTCCCTATACCTACCAGCCTTCCCTTTCGCCCTGACAGGAATATATTTTCTCTGGATTCTTGTTATCTTATTTCTGAGGGCTTCCCATTTTCCAGCCATCCCTTTACCTGCAAACATCTGCCTCCAATCAGCTTTCAAAAGTTCTTGCCTCATACCGTCAAAATTGGCCTTTCTCCAATTTAGGAGAAAGTGAGGACTGCAGATGCTGGAGATCAGAGCTGAAAATGTGTTGCTGGAAAAGCGCAGCAGGTCAGGCAGCATCAAAGGAACAGGAGAATTGACGTTTCGGGCATAAGCCCTTCTTCAAGAATGAGGAGGGTGTGCCAAGCAGGCTAAGATAAAAGGTAGGGAGGAGGGACTTGGGGGAGGGGCATTGGAAATGTGATAGGTGGAAGGAGGTTAAGGTGAGGGTGATAGGCCGGAGAGGGGGTGGGGGCGGAGAGGTCGAGAAGAAGATTGCAGGTCAAGAGTCCGAGGATTGGGACTGAGATAAGGTGGGAGAGGGGAAATGAGGAAGCTGGAGAAATCGGAGTTCATCCCTTGTGGTTGGAGGGTTCCTAGGTGGAAGATGAGGCGCTCTTCCTCTAGGCATCGTGTTGCCATGGTCTGGCGTTGGAGGAGGCCAAGGACCTGCATGTCCTTGGTGGAGTGGGAGGGGGAGTTGAAGTGTTGAGCCACGGGGTGGTTGGGTTGGTTGGTGCGGGTGTCCCAGAGGTGTTCTCTGAAACGTTCCGCAAGTAGGCGGCCTGTCTCCCCAATATAGAGGAGGCCACATCGGGTGCAGCGGATACAGTAAATGATGTGTGTGGAGGTGCAGGTGAATTTGTGACGGATATGGAAGGATCCCTTGGGGCCTTGGAGGGAAGTGAGGGGGGAGGTGTGGGCGCAAGTTTTGCATTTCTTGCGGTTGCAGGGGAAGGTGCCGGGAGTGAAGGTTGGGTTGGTGGGGGGTGTGGACCTGACGAGGGAGTCGCAGAGGGAGTGGTCTTTCCGGGACGCTGATGGGGGAGGGGAGGGAAATATATCCTTGGTGGTGGGGTCTGTTTGGAGGTGGCGGAAATGATGAAGGATGATACGATGTATCTGGAGGTTGTTGGGGTGGTAGGTGAGGACCAGTAGGGTTCTGTCCTGGTGGTGATTGGAGGGGCGGGGCTCAAGGGCGGAGGAGCGGGAAGTGGAGGAGATGCGGTGGAGAGCATTGTCAACCATGTCTGAGGGGAAATTGTGGTCTTTGAAGAAGGAGGCCATCTGGGTTGTTCGATATTGGAATTGGTCCTCCTGGGAGCAGATGCGGCGGAGGCGAAGGAATTGGGAATATGGGATACCTACATTCCCTGCAGCTCCACGCCTTGCAGCCATGCGTAGGGAATGTAGGTAGTGACGCATGGCTGCACGGCGTGGAGCTGCAGGGAATGCAGGTATCCCATATTCCCAATTCCTTCGCCTCCACCGCATCTGCTCCCAGGAGGACCAATTCCAATACCGAACAACCCAGATGGCCTCCTTCTTCAAAGACCGCAATTTCCCCTTACAAGTTTGTTTCTCAATTTCCCTCTGACTATTGGGGGTCTATAATACAATCCCAATAGAGTGATCATCCCTTTCTTATTTCTCAGTTCCACCCAAGTAACTTCATTGGATGTATTTCCAAGTATATCCTCCCTCAGCACAGCTGTAATGCTATCCCTTATCAAAAATGCCACTCCCCCTCCTCTCTTGCCTCCCTTTCAATCCTTCCTGTAGCATTTGTATCCTGGAATATTAAGCTGCCAGTCCTGCCCATCCCTGAGCGATGTTTCCATAATTGCTATGATATCCCAGTCCCATGTTCCTAACCACCTTACTAGTTTAAATCCTCCCAAGCAGTTCTTAGCAAATACCCCTGCCAATTTAGGTGCAATCCATCCTTCTTGAACAGGTCACTTCTACCCCAAAAGAGATTCCAGTGATCCAAAAATGTGAATCCTTCTCCCATACACCAGCTCCTCAGCCATGCATTCATCTGCTCTATCTTTCTATTCCTGCCCTCACTAGCTTGTAGCACTGGGAGTAATCCAGGTGTTACTACCCTTGAGGACCTCCTTTTTAAATTTCTGCCTATCTCTCTGTACTGTCCCTTCAAAATCTCAACCTTTTCCCTTGCAATGTCATTGGTTCCAATGTGGACAATGACCTCCTGCTGGCCCCTCTCCCCCATGAGAACATTCTGCATCCTCTCTGAGACATCCTTGATCCTGGCAACAGGGAAATAACACACCAATCTGTTTTTTCTCTGCTGGCCTCAGAAACATCTGTCTGTACCTCTGACCACAGAATCCCCTAACACAATTGATCTCTTGGAAGCTGACATACCCCTTGTTGCATTAGAGCCAGTCTCAATACCAGAAACTTGGCTGTTTGTGCTACGTTTCCCAGAGAATCCATCACCCCCTACATTTTCCAAAACAGCATACCTGTTTGAAATGGGTATATCCACAAAAAACTCCTGCACTAGCTGCCTACCTCTCTTACCCTTCCTGGAGTTAACCCATCTATATGACTGTATCTGAGACTTTCCCCCCCTTCCTATAACTGCCATCCATCACATACTGTTGCTGTTGCAAATTCCTCATCGTTTCTATCTGTCTCTCCAACCGATCCACTCAATCTGATAAGATTTGCATCCAACAGCATTTATGGCAGATAGAATCTGCAGTAACCCTTAAACTCTCTTTAAACTCCCACATCTGACAAGAAGTACATATCACTGCAAAGGCCATTTTTGCCCTTCACAATCTACAGACCCAGAAAATAACACCGTCTTATTCCTCTACAAACATTGTCCCAGGTTAAATTAATAGCTATGGCTTATATTTTAAGTTTAATCAAGAGACTTATCTCCAAAAACCTATAATCAAGAAAGAATCCACTATACTCACTACTGCAGCCTTTCTCTTGGACAGACTTAAAACAACAATTAACTTATCTGATTCTATGCTGTGAACTTCGCCCAACAGTTCCTCCAAGATTAGTTGTGAATTTCCCCATTTGTTAATTTTCCCAGATGCACTCCGATGTCCAGCGATACATGAATTCAAACAGCAAAGGCAGTAACTGTGCAGGTTCTTTCTCTCTCTCTCTCTCTCTCTCTCTCTCTCTCTCTCTCTCCTGCACCCTACAGCATAGAAACAGATACTCCGGGGGACTCATTGAATTGAATTGAATTTATTGTCACGTGTACCGAGTCACAGTGAAAGGCTTTGTCTTGCGAGCAATACAGGCAGATCACAGAGTTAAGTAGCATAGATAAGTAAATAATAGGTAAACAGCAGCAAAAACAAAAACACAGATACAGGTAAATGTTAAGAGTTTGTGAGTCCATTCAGTATTCTAACAGTAGGGTAGAAACTGTTTCGAAACCAGCTGGTGCATGTGTTCAGGCTTCTGTACCTTCTCCCCGATGGTAGAGGTTGTAGAAAAACATTGCCAGGGTGGGATGGATCTTTGAGAATGCTGGTGGCCTTTCCTTTGACAGCGGGGCCAGGTAGATGGATTCTATAGATGGGAGGTTGGCCTTTGTGATTGTCCGGGGAGATCACCACTCTCTGTAACTATCTCTGATCTTGAATGGTACAGTTGCCATACCAGATAGAGATACATCTGGACAGAATGCTCTCGATGGCACACCTATAAAAGTTGACAAGGGTATTTGCCACCATGCCAAATTTCCTCAGCTGCCTGAGGAAGAAGAGATGTTGCGTCATCAGAGAATTACAGTTTTCATTCAGGTTGTTTTCTCCATCGTCCGTTGAGCTCCATTCCATTGGGAGTCTCTCCTTATTGGAAATTAGGTCACCCTGTTTCTCCCTGGACTCAATTCTTCCTTGGCACGATATAAAATTTTTACTGCTACATTCTTCCAGTATTTTGTCTTCGTTGTTCTGTTCATGTATCCATAGCGACTCCCCTGTTCAGAGTTCTGAGAGGCCATGAACTCTCTTGTGTTGGTTGTAGATTCTGGCTGGCTTGCTTGGTACTCTCTCTCTCACTGTTGCTGCAACAATTAGTGTGTATTTGTGAAAAGAGCTGGGAGTTGAGTCCGTAATTTTCTGCCCATTAAAAGTTTGCATAGAGCAAGAATTCTTTTGTCATGGCACAGAACAGTCACTCAGTCATGCCAAGTTGAAATCCTTACCTTATTTTCAAATGGCTTTGATTAACTTTTCTTCCCTCTTGGCCTTTCCATTAGCCTATGAGTATAAAGGGCAGATGGTGATGTAAACAATCTCCTTGGTTTCTGTGACGTTCATTTGCAAACTGTGGCTGTCATCAGAAACAACTACGTCTGGAATGCTGCCTGTCGCAAAAAAACTTCTTGAGTAAGGTAATGATGGCTTTGAATGTGAGTCCATGCAAGCGTTTAACCCCACTCTATCTTGTGTAATAGTTGAGGACCGTGATAAATATTTTATGATATGGAGGTGCCGGTGTTGGGCTGGGGTGGACAAAGTTAAGAATTACACAACACAAGGTTGTCAACCGACAGGTTTATATGGAAGTACTAGCGTTTGGAGCTCTGCTCCTTCATCAGGTAGCTGTGGAGTAGGATCATAAGATACACAATTTATAGCAAAAGATTACAATGTCATGCAACTGAAACAATATAATGAACAAACCTAGATTGCTGTTAAGTCTTTCATCTTTTAGAACGGGTTGCAGGTAAAACAGAATCCATCTGCTAATACAATTCTGCAAATGCAAATTAAATATTTTAGGTCACATCAAGGTGCTTCCATTGCCTGGACAGAAATGAAGAAACCATTAGCTCTTCAGTTTATTCTTGACAGGAAATGGCACAAGTGATTTGGTTCAAAATAATTTCTTCCAATGATCTTGAAATTCATGACCACAACCTCAACTTTTGTGTTCTGATATAACTTGTTATAATACATACCCTCAGTGTATCTTCTGAAGAATGGTGAGTCCAAGGACCGCTGGGATGAGCAATCTTTCAATGTTAATCAAGAAATCATCTATGACATGCAGATGTCTTTGTCATTTGAAGTATTGCTTGAGTATTGATTACTGAAAATGTATTCTAGCCATCACTTTTATCTAGTAACTACATTCATGCTCTACTTCTTGAGCATTCTGGTTTCTTTCTAATCCCTTTGTTGCAGTGGGTAATTTGTAACTTCAGACGTTTATGACTATTTCTCAAATAAAATTTATGCCCACATGTGTTGGTTGTTCAACTGTAATGTTTGACAATGTATTTGCTGTCATATGATATTTCTTTGGATCTAATTTGTCTCTTGAATCTAATACAAATAAAAACAGCAGGAAAAACTCAGCAGGTTTGGCAACATCTGTGGAGAGAGAAATGGAGTTAACATTTCAGGTCCAGAGACCCTTCATTCAGAACATTCTTCAATCTTATTATCTCAGTGCTACTCATTGCGGTGGAGTTTTCTTTTTATGTTTGAGTTAGACTCTTTTTACTGTGGCAAACAGTTTTAAAAAGTTTTTTAATTATGCATATTCATAAGTTCATAGGGGATATAAAGGAGCAGAATTAGGCCATTCAGCCCATCGAGACTGCTCTGCCATTCGATCATGGCTGATATGCTCCTCACCCCCATTTTCCTGCCTTCTCCCCATATCCCTTCAACCCATTACCAATTAAAAATCTAACCCCTCCTTAAATTTACTCACTGTCCCAGGATCCACTGCACTTTGGAGTAGCGAATTCCACAGATTCACTGCCCTTTGGGAGAAATAGTTTCACCTCAACTCTGTTTTAAATTTGTTACCCCTTATCCTAAAACTATGACCTCTCATCCTAGAATGCATCAAAAGAGGATGCATCCACTCCATGTCTATTTATCCACACCTTTTATCATCTTGAATACCTCAATTGGATCTCCCCTCACTCTTCTAAATTCCCAAGAACATAGGCTGAACTTTCAGTTCTCTAAAGGGGCTTTGAATTGAAGACTGTCCTTGGTAGTTGAAAGTAGCTGTGAGATGTTGCTGAATTCTGTTTTCATTAAAACAAAGTCCAGGTGGAAGGTTCATGATGAGCAAACCTCATGATGATTTGAACATGCTATGCAGATGAAGCAGAGTTGACCATTATTTGCTGAAGGTAATGGAAAAGATTGATGAGGATAATGCTGTTGATGTGGTGTACATAGACTTCCAAAAGACAACTGATAAAATGCCACATGACAGACTTGTCAGCAATGTTGGAGTGTATAGAATCAAAGGGACAGAAAATTGACTAAATGACAGGAAACAAAGAGTAGTGATCATTAGATATTTTTTGGTCTGGAGGAAGGCACCAAGGGTGTTGGGATCCCTGCTCTTCCTGCTTTACATCAATGACCTCTGTGAATAGAACATATTTTCAACATTTGCTGATCATACAAAACTTGGAAGCTTTATGGATCATAAAAGGGATAACATAGAACTTCAAAAGGATATAGACAAGTTATTGGAATGGGGGTGGACAAGTGGCAATGAGTGTGAAATGATTTGTTTTGTTAGGAAGAATATTGGGAGATAACAGAATATAAAGTATATACCTTTAAAGCGGGTACTGGGGCAGAGCAGAAGGACCTGGATATACATCTGCAAAGATCATTGAAGGTGACAGGACAAGTTGAGAGAGCAGTTATTGATAGGGGCACAGACTGCAAAAGAAATAAAGTTATGCTCAACTTGTATAGCATCTGATGTTGACGAGTGACCTCATAGGTGTCTTTCTCTAGAGTGTGGGATTTCTCAAGACGAGGCGATATATTTTTAAGGTGAGAGGAGAAAGATGGACATGAGGGGCAACTTTTCATCGACAAGGAGTGGTTTGTGTGTGGGATGAACTGTCAGAGGACATGTGGATGCAGGTACAGTTACAATGTTAAAAGACATTTACATAAATATATGAATAAGAAATGTTTGGAGGGATATGGGCCATGTACAAACAGGTGGGACTAGTTTAGTTTGGGACTTTGTTTAGTCAGTATGGACTGGTTGGACTGATGAGTCTATTTCTGTTCTGTATGATTCTTTGACTCTACGACTGGCACTCAGCATTTTTAACAGCGTCGCTTTTGCGTTGATGCAGCTTTCTTCCAGTAAAGAAAAATCACTGTGTAAAGGCAGCCAGCACTCTCGCTTTACCTTTTCCTAGATTCAGTTTAGATATGTTTTCTCTTCTGGGTTCCACCAACTGCACTGCTTTTAATTCTCACTGAAGCCTCCCTGTAACCTTGATTAAAACCTGGTTCTGTTTGCTCACATCTACTTGCTTTTGCTCATCTCAAGAATTCCCATGATTGTAAAACATCCAATAAATTCTCTTCCGAGACTCCAGTCTCCATGACTCCCTCATTAGGTCCACGCCCCCCCACCAAACCACCCTCCACTCCTGGCACCTTCCCATGCCGTTGCAAGAGGTGCAAAACCTGCGCCCAAACCTCCCTCCCCTCACCTCCATCCAAGGCTCCAAAGTCCCCCTTTCACATCTGGCAGAGATTTTCCTGCACATCCAAGCACCTCATGTATCTGTTGCTCTCGATGTGGCCTCCTCTAGACTGGGGAAACAGGATGCTAACTTGCAGAACATTTCAGGGAACGTCTCTGGGACACACACACCAAACAACTCCACTGTCCTGTGGCCAACCACTTCCCACTCCCACTCCACCAAGCATATCCAAGGCCTTGGCCCCCTCCACAGCCTAATCTTAGCCACCCGACACCCGGAGGAAGAGCCCCTCATCTTCCGCTTTAGGGCCCTTCAACCACACAGCAGCAACATTGATTTCACTGCTTTTCTCATCTTCCCCCTCCTACCTCATCCTAGATCCAACCCGCCAACTTAGCACTGCCCACTTTAACTGTCCTCCCTGTCCATCTTCCTTCCCATTTATCAGATTCACCCTCCCCTCCAACCTATCTCCATCACCCACCTTCCATTTACCTATCACCTTCCCAGTTACCTTCCCTCCACACACTCCCACCCTCCCATTTATCTCTGAGGTGCACCCCCCTGTCATTCATGATGAAGGGCATATGCCCGAAACATTGATTCTCCTGCTTCTCGGAAGCTGCCTGACCTGCTGTGCTTGTCCACCGCCACATTTTTAGGCACTAACCTCCAGCATCTGCAGTCCTCACTTTCTCCTGGTCTCTACCTAGGCCATGTTTCAGGGTTCCAAACTGTTATTTATCTTCTAATCAATCAAGGGCATTCAGATAAATTTGAGGTGCTGCATTTTGGGAAAGCAAATCTTAGCAGGACTTATACACTTAATGGTAAGGCCCTAGGGAGTGTTGCTGAACAAAGAGACCTTGGAGTGCAGGTTCATAGCTTCTTGAAAGTGGAGTCGCAGGTGGATAGGATTGTGAAGAAGGCCTTTGGTATGCTTTCATTTATTAGTCAGAGTATTGAGTACGGGAGTTGGGCGGACATGTTGCGGCTGTACAGGACATTGGTTAGGCCACTGTTGGAATATTGCATGCAATTCTGGTCTCCTTCCTATCGGAAACTTGAAAGGGTTAGGAAAAGATTTACAAGGATGTTGCCAGGGTTGGAGGATTTGAGCTATAGAGCGGGGTTGAATAGGCTGGGGCTGTTTTCCCTGGAACGTCGGAGCCTGAGGAGTGACCTTATAGAGGTTTACAAAATCATGAGGGGCATGGATAGGATAAATAGACAAAGTCTTTTCCCTGGGGTGGGGGAGTCCAGAACTAGAGGGCATAAGTTTAGGGTGGGAGAGGAAAGATATAAAGGAGACCTAAGGGGCAAGTTTTTCACGCAGAGGGTGGTACATGTATGGAATGAGCTTCCAGAGGAAGTGGTGGAGGCTGGTACAATTGTAACATTTAAAAGGCATCTAGATGGGGATATGAATAGGAAGGGTTTGGAGGGATATGGGCCGGGTGCTGACAGGTGGGACTAGATTGGGTTGCGATATCTGGTCGGCGTGGACATGTTGGACCAAAGGGTCTGTTTCCATGCTGTACATCTCTATGACTCTACGCAGTCTCCCAATTTTTAAATAGGCATTAATTCTCACCCTTTCTAAAATTGTATTTCTTCAAAGGCTGCAATAAGTATCATAAGCCCAAATAATATCTTTACAAATGGCAATTCCTTCATTTCTACCTTGTTTCAACAAAAAAATTGTCTGTATGCTGCTGATTGTATACAGAACAGTAATAACCTGGTCCGATTTGGTTTAGCTGCTAATCCCAGAGTGTGATTGTATGTGGTGAAATAATTGCAACAGTTTTGCTTCTTCTTGACTTGTTTTGGACCTTTCGTATTCTTGAAAGTATCTGGGAGCGGTAGAGTTTATTCTATGGCTTCTCTTTGCTGGGGTTGCTTCTTGTGCAGTCCTGTGTGCTCAATCACTTGACATAAACTGCTTCCTAGTGTCTTGTTTTGTCTTCTGCTTCTTCCCACTGCTCTGTCCTATCCCTTCTGAGCTTTGGCTTCACTGCTGTTTCCCACTGCCTTTTACCTGCTGGAGGGTTGTTCACTCATTGTCATCGTCTGTTATCATGGTGGTGGGTCTTAAAAGGGGTTGTGTCCTGAGCCAAGAACTGTGGACTTTAAGATTTTGGTAAGATTATCTTGTTATTTTATATTCTACCATTCTATTGTCAGGCCTAGCACAAAATTGTGTTCAGAGTCATCTTTCTGATGCAACCTGATTATTGACATATCCAAATATGAGCCCTTTACAGGATACAGCATTAACCCTGGCATGGACCTATTTGGCCAGATGGATGGAGGTACAGAAGATACAGGGGATACCATGAACTAGTGGCCATAAATGTAAGATAGACACAAAACTCTGCAGTAGGATATTCAGGAGAAACCTGTTGAGTTGGGCAAGCATCTATGTTCCCTCTGATTTGTTCAGCTGCTGCCTGGACCTACGAGATCTGTGGCTGGAGAAACTGGAAGTGAATGCATTAGCACAGTGTTGGCACATTGATCAGTATATGTGGATCTTTGGACACTGCACAACTGCATGGCTGTGCAGCTTAGAGAGAACATTGGTAGGCATGTGGAATTGTTCAGCGGAGCGTTAAATTTGAGCAAATAAATCAATCCAAGCCAGCAACAAATAGAAGCTGTTCTGAAGCCAATTCTGAAGAAGAGTCAGTCCCATTAGATTTGAAATACTTTACTATTTCTCCCTCCAAATATGCTGCTTGATCTGTTCCCATACTATCTGTTTTTATTCCATATTTCTGGTTCCCAAAATGCTTTGCTTCTCTATGCATTGAGCAATAGATGGGTGTTTGAAGCTAAGTGTGGAAGGAGGCTTGTATAGGGCATAAATCAGCATGCTGGGGTTTTTGTAGTAGAATGGTAGTGCCCCTACTGCTAGGTCAGAATTCAAGGGCTCAAAGCCCAACTGTTCCACAGGTGAGTCATTACACATCTGAACGGGTAGATAAGTAAAGCAGGTTGAGCTGCATGCTGTGTCTCTGGGTTGGAAATGCTTTGAAATAAAACCATAAGAAATAGGATCAAGAGAAGGCCATTCGACTTTGCTCCACGACTCAATGGCTAATCCAACACTCCTCACATCCACTCTGCTGCCTTTTTTCCATAACCCTTGAATCAAACTCAGCCTTACAAACACACAAGTACTCTGTCCCCACAGTTTCTTGTGGCAAGGAGCTCTAAAGACTCACAATCCTGTGACAGAAGAAATTCCTTCTCATTTCAGTCTTAAATTGGCGCCCCTTTATTCTCAGACTATGCCTTTTGGTCCTAGACCTTCCCATGAGGGGAAGCATTCACCCTGTCAAGCCCTTTAAGAATCCTATGATTCAATGAAATCACCTTTCATTCTTCTAAACTCCAGTGAGTAGAATCCCAACCTCTTTAGCCCTTGTTATAGAGTCACAGAGATACACAGTGAAGATCTGGATCCTGGGGGGAAGGGGTCTCTCTGTTCCATGATGAGTCAATAAACACTAGCACTCGGTCTGCTTCTGTAAGATTTCACACTTTATTCAATCTTGGATGGGCACAGGTTGTCCAGTAACACAGCTGTAAACACTTCCGTGTTCCTCGGAGAAACTGCCCACATGGCTGAAGACAAAGACTTTTTTTCGTGTATTATATAATATATTTTTATTAAGAAAAAATAGATTTTTAAATATTACAACAAATACAAAACGATGCAATTCAAAACAGTACAAAAATAGTACAAAACTAAACCCAAATAATAAGAAAAATTCCCCAACCCACCCTACTATACGAATGTATAAACATATATAGAGAAGTATAAAATTTTAAAAAACCGAAACTAGCTATTTAACTAACTAAATAAATACCTAACAACAAACAAATAGTAATAATTCAGCCCAGCCAAACAAAACACTCATACATTCACAGTTCCTCCTCCCTGGATATTGGACTCATGAAACACAATCGTTACGGCTATATAAAAGCCCTTGTTAGTGTGGCAGATAAATCTGTGTCCAGGTATTTCAAAAAGGGTTGCCATGTCTTGTAAACATTCTCAGTTTTGTGGTGTACCATATTTGTGAGAAAATCCAGGGGAATATGCTCCATAACAATCTTCCGCCAACCCGACAGGCCTGGAGGGGGGGGTTTTCTGATATCCAACCTAGCAAGATATTCTTCCTTGCACAGAACATAAGAATATTGAAAAGTTTTGCCTTATGCGAGTCTGCAGGAAATACAATGGGTAGGCCCAAAAGGAGCGAAATAGGGTCCTTCTCCACCCCTACACCTAAACTCCTCTCCATTACACCCATCACAGTGCTCCAATATGTTTGAAGCCTGTTACAAGACCAAAGACAATGGGTAAGAGTACCCGAACAGACCTTGCACTTGGGACATGCTGAAGATACCTCTGGTTTAAATTTTGACAAACGGTTTGGGGCTAAGTGGACCCTGTGAAGAATATTCAACTGTAAAGCATGGGTCCTATTGCAAATTGATATCTTCCTTGCATTCTCCCAAATATCGTCCCATGCCTCTGAAGAAACTTCAACACCCAGCTCTCTTTCCCACATCTTGCAGAGTCGATCAGACTCATCTGAGGTGGCACCCCCCAATTGGTGATATAGAATACTGATAGAGAGTGTACTCTTAGCCCTTAGTACCCTCTTTCTATGTCAGATTTGTAGGGATCAGTCAAAAGTGTGGTCTTTTTTTGAATAAGATCCCTAACTTGAAAAAAACGAAAGAGGTCTCTATTAGGTAACTCGTACTTCCGTACTAACTGATCGAAGGACATCATTACATCTCCCTCAAATAAATCACCCTTGCAAGATATACCTCTAGCTGCCCAACGTTTAAATCCTGTATCTATCATATCTGGTTGAAAACTCGGCATACCCACTAAAGGTGTAAACAAAGATGTTTTGCCAATATTACCTTCCCTCTGCCGAATTGCCCTCCATGCTTTAACAGTATTGATGACTATTGGGTTATGGCAATATTCCCTAACTGTCCTCACCTTGTCCAAAAACAGCAAACTGGTAAGGGGGCACATTGCCTGGGAAGCTTCGATATCTAGCCGTATTGAAAGAGGGTCCCCACAAACCCAATCACTTACGTAGGTCAAAAGTGAGCTTAATTGGTAATTTTTAATGTCCGGAAGGTCTACTCCCCCCAATCTGTGAGGCAACTGCAGTTTGGCTAATTTAATGAGGGGCCGTTTACAGTGCCAGAAAAAGGAACTGTTCAGTCTCCTGAGTGTTTGTTTATTGAAAATCAGGGGGAGCATCCGTATAGGGTATAGCAAACAAGGGAGAATGTTCATCTTAATAAGTGCTATCCGACCCAACCATGAGACTGGAAGTGCCTCCCATCTTTGGAGATCTTGTTTAATTTTTTCAAATAATTGAGTAAAATTGGCTTTGAACAGCCAATCCAGAACTGGAGTAATGAATATGCCCAAATATACAAAACCCCCCTGTGACCACCTAAATGGGAATCTATAGTCACTCTCAAGAGCCAACTCTTTCGTAAGACCACCCAGAGACATAGCCTCTGATTTAGCAAATTAATCTTATACCCTGAAAAAGCACCAAACACGTGAATGCATTGTATCAGGAGAGGCACTGAAACTGCTGGATTTGTCAAGAAAATTAGAACATCATCTGCAGACAGCGAGACCTTATGTAATGTTGACCCCACTTCTGGAGCTGAGATATTGAGATCCCCACGAATGGCCTCTGCCAACAGTTCAATCACCAACATAAAAAGTAATGGTGAAAGGGGACAGCCCGGCCAGCTGCCCCTAGAAATATTAAAATTGCTTGATCGTACCCCGTTGGTAATGACCGCAGCGAGAGGTACACTGTAGAGAACCTTTACCCATCTTATGAAAACTTCGCCCAGACCAAACTGGTCTAGAGTATAGAAAAGGTACGGCCACTCAACTCAGTCAAATGCCTTCTCTGCATCTAAAGAAATCACCAATCCCTGTATTGACCGCTTTTGGCATGCTTGAATCACGTTAAGCAGCCTCCTAACGTTATTGGAGGATCTGCGACCCTTTATGAAGCCCGTCTGATCCTCTTTAATAATAGAAGGTAACACAGTCTCCAGCCTTAACGCAAGAACCTTAGAGAGGATCTTAAAGTCCACATTTAAGAGCGAGATGGGCCTGTATGAAGCACATTCTTCCGGATCCTTCCTTTTTTTAAGGATAAGTGAAATATTGGCCTCTCTCAGAGATGGTGGGAGACAAACATGACTGTATGAATCATTAAACATATTCAGCATCGGGCCTGACAGTATACTTATAAATTCCTTATAGAATTCACTGGGAAGTCCATCAGGACCGGTGCCTTTCCACTCTGAAGCTGCCTCACAGCTTCCTGCACTTCTGATAATGGGGCATTGAGAAAGGACTGTTGTTCGGGAGTCACACCCGGGAGCTTCAGATCTCTAAAAAAGAATTCCGTTTTGATCTGCCCCTCCTCACAATTCTCAGACTGATATAATTTAGAGTAGAATCTCTGGAACGCCACATTAATCTTTTTAGAATCACATGTTGGGTTCCCAGACCCTTCCCTAATCACTGTAATGGTTTGTGGGGCACTTCTCTTTCTGGTAAGGTATGCTAAGTATTTGCCTGGCTTGTCACCATGCTCATATAACCTTTGCTTTGCAAAAGCCAGCTCCTTCTTTGCTGTCTGCGTGAACATAGAATTTAATGCAGACTGCAGTGCTGTAATCCTGTGTAGTTGGACCAACGAGGGTCTGTCAAAATAGGCCTTCTCAGCTGCCTTCAACTGTACTTCAAGGAGACGATGCTGCTCACCCTTCTGCCGCTTCCTATGAAATATGAAATAACTAACCCTCTGGCATAAGCTTTGGCAGTTTCCCAGAGAACAGATGAGTTCAATTCCCGCCTCAGGCGACTGACTGTGTGGAGTTTGCACATTCTCCCCGTGTCTGCGTGGGTTTCCTCCAGGTGCTCCGGTTTCCTCCCACAGTCCACAGATGTGCAGATTAGGTGAATTGGCCATGTAAATTGCCCGTAGTGGTAGGTGAAGGGGTAAGTGTAGGGGTATGGGTGGGCTGCGCTTTGGCGGGTCGGTGTGGACTTGTTGGGCCGAAGGGCCTGTTTCCACACTGTAGGTAATCTAATCTAATCTATCAACCGAGCCTATGTTGACGTCTAGGAATGCCTGAAATTCCCTAGAGAAATACTCCACAAACTTGCTGTCCATGAGAATAAAGGGGTCCATTCACCAGTACCTTGAATCCACTGTAACATCCTTAATTTTAACCATGAGGTACACTGGAGCATGATCAGAGATGGCAATATTACCAATCATACAGGATGCCACCAGATCCAGGGTTACCGCAGGGGTCAGAAAAAAATCAATCCTCGTGTGACATCTGTGCAGATTGGAGAAAAATGTGAAATCTTTACCTGGAGGGTGGAGACACCTCCTGACGTCCACCAATCCTAATTCCCCACACAAACCCAATAACTGTTTAGTTTGAGCAGAGGGTATCGAGGGACCTTTAGGCAACCTGTCTATTGTGGCGTCCATGAGGCAGTTAAAATCTCCCCCTATAATGATGTGCCGAGACTTGAGATTTATCAGTTTAGAAAAAGCATCTACCAAGAATTTAAGAGGATGAGCTGGGGGACAATAAACATTTAAAATGCCATATTCTTCCCCATTTATCAAGGCTTTAAGAATTACAAACCTCCCGTATGTGTCTTTAACACATTACAACAATTTAAGTGAGAGATTTTTCCTAACCAATATAGCCACTCCCCTACTTCTGGTATTAACTGATGAAAAGTAAACTCGGTCAAAGCCATTCTGCTGTAATTTCAGATGCTCCTTGTCATCCAAATGTGTCTCCTGTAACAAAGCAATATCCACCTTCTCCTTTCTAAGACTCAAGAGTACCTTCTTCCTCTTAATTGGTGAGTGACTTCCCTTGATATTCCAGGTACACCATTTAATCAAATCATCAGCCATAATCTTCTGCAATTACATTTAAATTCCAGAGAGGAGGAACCCGAACCACAAATTGCTGAGCCTTAGTGTCGCATGATCCACCAAATATATAAAACTACATAAACTAAAACCACTACATTTAACAAACATACAAAATTATTAAAAATTAAAAACAACAAAAACCAGAAAACAAACCAACATATAAAGCACCAATAGCGCTGAGTAGGGGAACTCACCCCCTGCCCGGAGGGGGCAACTACCCGTCCCGAACTGCCCATAAATAGGCATCTAACCATCTTAACCACCTTCACTTCTCCCAGCTAGAGCCACATCTTAAGCACAAGCTAAAAAGAATAAATACCCCATAGAATATCAATATGAATAAAAAATACATTCTTTTATAAAAACAAAGGGGAATAAATACCCCACCCATCCTTTGGTATGTCCTAACTTAGAAATTTAAAACGTACATCTTAACCACCGGCAGACATAGTTTGAACCAAATTATTTCAATAGAGGTAAAAAAAAGGGGAAAAACAAAGCTCCAACCAGATTTCCTCCATTTCTTTTACAGAATGATAAACGCATACCCAAGCAACAATATTTATACATACTACAATTGTTTAAATTAGGTTAGTTTGTCCACAAAGTCTCTTGCCTTCTCCGATGTGTCAAAGAGATGCATGGATCCATCTAAGGTGATCCGAAGCACTGCTGGATATCTCAGGGAGTACTGAATCCCAAGCTCCTTCAATCTTCTCTTGAGACCATCATACGATTTTCGTTTCTGGATCACCGCCACTGAAAAGTCCTGAAAAAACATGATCTTAGACCCCTCGTAAATTAGGGCCTTTGGATCCTTCCCCTGGAGTCTGGAAGCCTCCATGACTCTCTCCTTATCCCGGTAATGATGGAACCGCACCAGGAAAGGACGAGGGCGTTGACCCAGACCCGACCTCCGTGCTGCGACCTGGTGAGCCCTCTCTATCTTCAATCCTCTCATGCCAGTCTCCAAGTCAAAGGAATTTCGGAAGCCAATCTTTAACAAATTCCGCAGGCCGCTCACCTTCCTTACCCTCCGGCAGACCGATGATCCGAATGTTTTTTCTCCTGCCCCTGTTTTCAAGATCATCCACTTGGTCACGCAAATTACGAACCTGCGTCTTCAGGGCTTGGATCTCTTCCTTGAATGAACTGGCATCAGCTTCCACCACTGTGACCCTGTGCACCACCTCATCCGTCCTCTTCTCCAGGTCTCCCAGCTGCTGCTCATGATTTTATAAATCTCTATAAGGTCACCCCTCAGCCTTCAACATTTCAGGGAAAATTGTCCCAGTCTACTTAACCTCTACCAATAGCTTAAAACCTCCAACCCTGGCAACATCCTTGTAAATCTTTTCTGAACCCTATAAAGTTTCACAACGTTTTTCCTATAGTAGGGAGATTAGAAATGAATGTAGTTTTCCAAAAAAAAAGTGGCCTAACCAGTAGCTGCAACATGACATTGCAACTCTTTTACTCAATGCACTGACCAATAAAGGCAAGTGTACCAAACACTTTCTTCACTGTGCTATCTCCTTGTGATTCCACTTTCAAGAAACTATGAACCTGCACCCCAAGATCTATTTGTTCCACAACATTCTCTAGGACCTTACCATTAAGTGTATTAGTCCTCCTCTGATGTGCCTAACCAAAATGCAACATCTCACATTTATCTAAATTAAACTCCATCTGCCACTCCTCAGCCCAGTGCCCGATCTGATCAAGGTCCAGTTGTGCTCTGAGATAATCTTTACTCCCTCTCCACTAACCCACCAATTTTGGTGTCATCTGCAAACTTACTAACCATACCTCCTACATTCACATGAAGACCATAACACCAACTTCATAAGACCAGGGATCATCCTAGTGAACCTTCTCTGAACTGCCTCCAAAGAAATTATATTTTTGCTTAAGTAAGAGGGCCAAACCCGCTCATAGTACTCTGGGGTGGTCTCACAAGCACCTTTTACAATTGCAATAAGACTTTTCTAATTTTATAATCCAATCCCCTGGAGTGAGTTTTTAAAAAATCCATTCACAGGATATAGTGCTGCTGGCCAGGACAGTATTTACTGACGATCCTTTATTGCCCGGAGGACAATTAAGCGTCAACCACATAGCTGTGGTCTGGAGTCACATTCAGGTCAACCCAAGTAAAAGTACAGCAATCCAGGCAGCACCAAGAGGTGGAGAAGTCAACGTTTCGGGTATAACCCTTCTTCAGGAGACGTTGACTTCTCCACTTCCTGATGCTGTCTGGTTTGCTGTGTTCTTCCAGCCTCCTGCTTGTTTACGTTGGATTCCAGCATCTGCAGTTTCTTATTTGTCTCTAGACCGGATAGAGATGGCAACTTTCTTTTCTAAGAAACCAGATTGTTTTTTCCCTAAAAGTCGATAATGGTTTCATGGTCATCATTACATTTTTAAAAAGATTTTTGAGAAGATTTGTAGCTCAGGTTGAGGTTCTAGATGTAAGTTTGCTCGATGAGCTGGAAGGTTTGTTTTCTGACGTTTTGTCACCATACTAGGTAACATCATCAGTGAAACTCTGGTAAAGCGCTGGTGGTATGGCCCGCTTTTTATTTATGTGTTTAGGTTTCCTTTTCCCTGGTGAAATCATTTCCTGCAGTGATGTCATTTCCTGTTCTAAATGGAATCCAAGTTGATGTGTTTGTTGATAGAGTTTCAGTTGGAATGCCATGCTTCTCGGAATTCTCGTACGTGTCTCTGTTTGGCTTGTTCTAGGATGGATGTGTTGTCCCATTTGAAGTGGTGTCCTTCCTCATCTGTATGTAAAGATATTAGTGAGAGTGGGTCATGTATTTTTGTGGCTAGTTTATGTTCATGTATCCTGGTGGCTAGTTTTCAGCCTGTTTGTCCAAAGTAGTGTTTGTTACAGTTCTTGCAAGGTATTTTGCAAATGATATTGTCTATATAGTTCAAGTTCATTAGCTGCTGCTTTAGTGTGTTGGTGGGCTTGTGGGCTACCGTGATGCCAAGAGGTCTTGAATAGTCTGGCAGTCATTTCCGAGATGTCCTTGATTTCGGGGAGAGTGGTTAGGGTTTCTGGACACACTTTGTCTGCTTGTTTGGGTTTGTGGCTGAGAAATCGATGGACTGTGTTTATTGGATACCCGTTCTTTTTGAATATACTGTACAGATGATTTTCCTCTGCTCTTCATAGTTTCTCTGCATTGTGTGGTGAAAGTGAGGACTGCAGATGCTGGAGATCAGAGCTGAAAATATATTGCTGGAAAAGCGCAGCAGGTCAGGCAGCATCTAAGAAACAGGAGAATCGACGTTTCGGGCATAAGCCCTTTTCCTGAAGAAGGGCTTATGCCCGAAACGTCGATTCTCCTGTTCCTTGGATGCTGCCTGACCTGCTGCGCTTTTCCAGCAACACATTTTCAGCTCTGCAGTGTGTGGCGGCTTGTTGAAATAATGTTCCAATGCAGCTTCATTTGTGAATGTTAGGATGATTGCTTCTGTAATTCAGTATTTGGTCCATATGTGTTATTTACCTGTAGATGCTGGTTTAAAGATCCCTATCGGCTGTTCGCTCTACTGTCACATGTAGGAATGGCAGTTTATTGCTGTTTTCCTCCTTAGTGAATCTCATGGGTCTTGAAGGTTTCCTCTAATTTGTTTCATTTTAGTGATGACAAAGATGTCATCCACGTAGCGGACCCGGAGAAAGACAACAAACTCACAGAAGAAACCCAGCAAACCATCAGCCAGTCACACTAACATTAAGAAGGAAAAAGAAACACTTTGCCCATCGCGTTCAGGGATGTGTAAGTTAGGTGCATTAGTCAGGAGTAAATATAGGATAATAGGATAAATATAGGATAATAGTGGTTTAATCTTCAAAGTGTCAGTGTGGACTAGTTGGGCCAAAGGGCCTGTTTCCACACTGTAGGGATTCTATGATTCTAATGACTAGTCCTTCTAAGTGCTTTCCTTTCTGTTATTGTGTATTCAGATGAAATATCTGAAAACAAACCTTCCAGCTCAGCGAGCAAACTTACACGCACATTTTTTAAAAAATTCAAATTACAACACCTGCCTGGCAGGATTCGCACCTGAGTTTCCAGAAATTACCTGGAATCTGGATCAAGATTGGGGTACAGACAGTCTCTCTAACCTCACCTTTAAAGCATTGTCTGAGCTGAGATGTCACCTTTTGTTCATACCCATAAAACCTTAAGTTACCTTGGTACTTTGACTAGAAAGAAGTTTTGGGATTTTCATATTAATCAATCAAAACCTGCAGCCCCATTCTAAGACCTAACAGCAATCTAGGTTTGTTCAATACATCGCATCAGTTGTATGACACTGTGATGGTTTACGATAATTGGTGTATCCTGTGATGTTGCTCCATGAGTTACTTGACGGAGTAGCAGCGCTCCAAAAGCTGGTGCTTCCAAATAAACCTGTTGGTAATTTTTAACTTTGTCCACGCCGGTACCTCCACATCTGGATTAATAGTTTAGGCAGAATACCAACGCTTTTCTGAATTTGGAATTGGTAGGCTTTCAAAAATAATTGGGAGGGTGCAGCAGGACGCTGCGCTGTGTTGGGACGCTCCGACCAAAGGGCGGAACACCTTAGCGCTGACCCACCCACGTGCGCACTCTGCCCCACCTTGGCAACATCGCCGGCGCTGATTGACATCCGGGCTAACCAATCAGAACACGCCGGTGAAACAGGTGGACTCCATGACGTCGGCGGGGCGGGTGAAGGAGGGTCACGTGAGCAGGCGCTGCAAGATGGCGGCCGCGCTGCAGGCGTCGGCGGCGGAGAAGAGCCCGCGGTTGTCCTTTTGAACCGGGCCTGGCCGCCTTTGGTAAGGAAACATTCTCAGTTTCCCGTTCTCGTTGGAATGTATTTTTTTCGTGGGGGGGCGGCGGCATGGAAGGAAGGATGTAAGGAAGGCGGCGGTTGGGAACCCCTCCCGGTGCTGGGGGGGGGAGGGGAATGGGGTTGGGGTTGCCCGATGTTGTGGGAGAGCAGTCAGTTTGCCCCACTCCCTCACTCACCGGGGCCTCCCGTGGTTTCCACCCTCCCTTCTCCCCGTCTGTCTGCTGCGGCAGGCCGCTTCACTGTCTATTTGAGAGGTTCAAGTGGCCCACCGACTTGCGAGTTTTTTCTTTAGTTTAAATTGTCCAAATGTGGGAAAGTTTCAGAGCAAGGAAACTTCTGGTCTCCCCTCTTTTGGAAGGACGGGCTTTTTAACACCTGGAGTCTGATGTAGTCTTCCTACCAGATTTAAAGGTCGGTTTGTACTTGTACCTGATCAACTCCCCAGGTCCAGGTCATTTTATTATGACAGTTTTAAGGAGGTAGTTGTTTCAGGTCCTCCCTAATTCCATTTGAGAGGTTAGTGTTCAAAGTTCAGTGGCTGGGTTTTGACTGTTCTGACGTACTGCTTATAAGTCTCTTTTGAGATTGGTGGAATGATTTTGGATGGTGTTGAATTTTTTTTTTGGTACTGATCCAACTGCTTTACCATAACGTCATAAGGAAAGGAGCAGGAGGTTGTCAGTCTGCCCTTTTGGCAAGATTATGACTGATTTGGTTATGGCCTTACATCCAGTTGTCTGCCTGACAGAATCAAGAACAAAGAAAATTTACAGCCCAGGAACAGGTCCTTTGGCCCTCCGGCCCTCCAAGCCTGAGCTGATCCAAACGTACGGTCTAAACCTGTCGGTCAATTCCTAAGCATTTGTGTCCCTCTGCTCTCCACCTACTCGTGCATCTGTCCAGATGCATCTCAAATGAATCTACCATGCCTGCCTCTACCACCTCTGCTGGCAACGTGTTCCAAATGCCCACCATCCTCTGTGTGAAGTACTTACCACGTGTATCCCCCTTAAACTTTCCACCTCTCACTTTGAAAGCATGATCTCTTGTTATTGAATCCTTCACCCTGGGAAAAAGCTTGTCTCTATCCACCCTGTCAATACCCTTCATGATTTTGTAAATCTCAATTTCCTTATTTATCAGTGTACCTCAGCCTTCAGTATATTCAGTGATGTTCAATTCTGGTCTCCCTACTATAGAAAAGATGTTGTGAAACTTGAAAGTGTTCAGGGAAGGTTTATAAGGATGTTGCCAGGATTGAGGGGGGGTAGGGAGAGGCTGCATAGGCTGGGGCTTTATTCCCCGGAGTGTCGGAGCCTGAGAGGTGACTTTACAGAGGATCATGGATAGGGTGAATAGGGAAAAATATTTTCCCCAGGGTAGGGGAGTCCAAAACTAGAGGGCATAGGTTCAAGGTGAGGGGAAAGATTTCAAAGGGATCTAAGGGGCAACTACTTCATGCAGAAGGTGGTGCATGTCTGGAATGAGCCGCCAGAAATGGTGCAACTACAAACTTGGAAAAGTCATCTGGATGGGTATGTGAATAGGAAGAGTTTAGTGGGATATGGGGCAAATGCTGGCACATTAGACTAGATCAGTTTAGGATACCTGATTTGTCATGAACCAGTTGGATTGAGGGGTCTCTTTCTGTGTTATATAAGGCTGCCTGTATGACTCAATATTGATTGAGTGTAGAACAGAATTCCAGAAAGTAAAGGCTCTCAGAAGAAATTCCTCATGCTGTGTTAAATGGGAAACCCTTCATTTTTAAACAATTCCTAGTTCTAGATTTTTTCCATGAGAGGAAACAAACTTCAGCATCAACCCTGTCAAATCCCTTCAGAATCCTGTAAATTTCAACAAGATTACTTCTCATTTTTTCTAAACTCCTATGAATATAGGCCACTCTGTTCAAGCATTCCTCAAGGCAAACTGTTTGATCTTAGGAGTCAGCCTAGTGTTTCTCCTCTGAACTCCATTCATTGTAAGTATATCTCTTAAGGATGGAGTCCAAAGCTGTATATAATTCAAGTGTGGTCACATCAATGCCCAATAAGTTGTAGCAAACCGTCCTGACCTTTACCCTCCACTCCCATTGCAAGTAATTAAAATCAATTATTTATCTGATCATGCACTTTGTGAAACTTAATTATGAAGGAAGTAAATTGCGGTAGTAAACTGGCACTATCATGCAGTTTTGTTTAACCTTTTAATATTTTCACTTTACTGAAAGCAACATCGAAGGAAATGTGACTTTGCATGGAATAAACCACCACTGTACAAGATTATTATTTCTACTTTAGGCTACGTTTGCTTTTGTTAATTACAGTAGGAAAGAGAAACCAGCATTTATATAGTTCTTCTCATCCTCAGGATGTCTCAAAATGCTTTACAGCCAATGAGTGTGTTTTTGAAACGTAATTACTGGTTTGTAGACATATATGGCAGTCAATTTGAAAGGACCCAAATAGCAAATGAGATAAATAAGGTGTTTTTGTTTTGGTTGTCATTTCAGAGATCAGAGCTGATAAAGGCACTGTGAAAGCTTGACTGATCATAAACTGAACCAATTTAGCATCTCACTTACAAGACAAAATGCTTAATTTTATTATGCTATTTCAATAAACTTGATTAATTTATTCCATTTTATTTCATTAGTTCTCGAATCTGTAGTTATTGATGTAAGATTATTTTTTTTTTAAACTCACATGTTGAGTTGTTAAGTCATGTAATGTTTAGTCCTTCATTTCTGGACAGAAACCATGACTACTTAACTTTACATTGTGATGGGACGCATTTATTAACAGTGCATCCAAGTGTATAATATCATGTTATATTTGTGCATCAAGATACATTATTGTGTATTTAAAAACTGCAATGAATACTTGCAACTGCTGATTTCAGTTTTGAGGTTGATCTTATTATTTTTATCTGTTAGCATATAATCAGCATGTCTACAACCTGTGTGAACGTTTGGAAAAAAAGTACAAAATTTTCTTGTAAGCTTTACTAATGACAGTGTAGTTTCAGTCTCCTTTTACCTGGTGGAACATAAGAGGACCATTTCTATCTGTCTTGGACAAGATATTTGATTCTGCTCAGTGTTACTTTCCACCGGCACATTGTGGTTTTCCTCAGTTGATGTTTATATTTGATGTTTATAAGTGTAACAGACTTGTTTTGCCTTTGGATTTTATCTGAGGTGGGTGCATCCTTTTGTGCTGTGTTAGGTGTTTAATTTAACTTTGTAGCCTGCGAGCAAATCCAGGACCTGCCTACAGACTGGCTTCCACCTATTGTCCAGCCTGTCTCGCGTGGCCCTATCCTGAATGCTGTTCTACCAACAAAGTTGTAGGGACATAACACTCAAACTTTCCCACCATGTTAAAGGGCTATCCCAAAGGAAGGAATTGCAGGCTTTCTTGTACAAGGTTCAGTTTGGGCCCTGCAAGCAATACAAGATGATTCAGTTTACAAGCCTATTGGACTTTAAAAGATATTGGCTTAACTTTAACAACTGACCTATTGACATGTTACAATTGCCACACACTCTCCTAAGAGTAAAGCTCAAACAAATCTGCATTATCTGTCTGAACCTTGAGATGCAAAATTACCTTGGGGGTAGTACCTTTTTTTTTCTAATCGTGAGGGTGTGTGTTCAATAACAAATCAAGGAAATTCAATAATATCATAAAATATAAATGCAAAACTTCAAAGGGCATGATTGTTTCATTCTAAAGTGGATTAAATCCTTAGAGCAAGAATCACTCATACTTATTGTTATCTATAAATATGTTTGAGATATTTTTGTTCAGTCTACTAGCTGTTTTGGTGGCCAACAAGGTGTCAGCCCCTTAAGTCAAACCATGTTATACGAACCACAGTTCCGTTGTAGTCATATGTGGCATCTCAAATGTCATTATGCAGCTTTATTCAATGACATTTTCCCATATTGCCTTGTCTTCTGGTGAATCTCCATAATGCTCCTAAAAAATTTTACTTTTTATTACGGAGCTCCCAAAACTGAAATTTATTACGTTATCATACGGTGGATGAATTCATTCTGCAACTTTTAATATTGTGCAATTATTTTAAAGTCTCATTCTATGGGTCATATTTATGTTATCTAATATGCCAATTTTCACTTCCAAGAGTTATATATTTGATCTCCAAGGTGTCTTTGTTGAAGACCTCTAATGTCTCTTGCTCCTTCAGTTTGGAATTCAGCATTACAAAAATGTTTGTCTCTTGGAAAAGTTTGAATTAGTGCTAAGTTTAGTTTTGACTCCCAGTTCTGACTTTGTGAATATATCCTTAGAATAGCTAGGTCATGCAGGCTCGGAAGGTCATTGGTGTCCAATCTGTTAGGATGATGGTAAATGCTACACTCTCCAGTGCTGCAACAGTTAGCTGTTTTCACATTCAAGGTTCTCTGCACGTGCTTGCATTGATACATGAGAAGGGCTTCCCCATTTAATATTCCCCAATGATTTATAGAGGCCTACTCGTGAGAAAGGGGTACAAGACGACATTCATCTGTGGGACCATACACAGGTCAAGAATGAACACTTCTTTTGAAGAAAAGTTGACAAGAAAGCATTAAAGATGTCAATGTTAACTGAACCTAATGTTTCCTAATGTAACACAGGGTTTTCCAAGTGGTCTGCCAACTTCAAATTACATGCAAGAGCTGAGGCTAAATTAGAGAATAGGCCAGAACCCTCATTCACATGTAACATTACACCACCAGACTGACTCCTGCATACATGCCATGGGTTGTTTTAAGTGTGAGAGGTAGCAGTGTAGTTATATAAGCACCATTTACGTTACTATTGCAATGTTCAACTGATCAGACTTTCAAAATTATTAAAATTTGGACTTGGAGCTGAAGTACATCATTTATACCCGCCTTCTCTTCTTCCCATTTGGAAACTTCAGCTAAGAACATAACCGGGAGTTGGCAATTCAGCCTCTCAAGCCGCCTTGACCATTTGATATGATCAAAGCTGAGTCATTTTGACCTCAACTCCACTTTTCTGTCCACTTTCCCTAATCCTTCAACCCACTACTAACTCAAAATCTATGTATCTCCTTAAATTGACTCACTGTTTTGGCATCCACTGCACTCCGATTCACAAAATTTTGATAGTGATTTCTCCTCATCACTGTTTTAAATCTGCTACCTCCTTATCCTAAATCTATGACCTCTCAATCTAGGTTGCCCTGCAAGAAGAAATATACTCTCTCCATCTTTTTTGTCAATCCCCTTTGACCTCTTGATATATCTCAATTAGATCTCAGTCGTGATACAAAACTAGAGAAAGACCTGGATCCCCAGTCTTTTTGAACAGTCACCGTTTCTGGATTTACTCTAACTAGAAGGTATCCTGTTCTAGCTATTTTATGGCCAGAGTAGATTGCGTCACATTTGTCTGCATTGAAATCCATTGCCAAATTTTAATCCATCAGTAACAAAACCAGAAACTGCTGTAGAAACTCAGCAGATCTAGTAGCATCTGTAGAGAGAAAGCTGAGTTAATATTTCAGGTACAGTGATCCTCCTTTTATCTTAATCAGTGTTTCTCTTACTTTTTTTCTGTATACAGTGTCTGTCTGTCAGCACTTGAATATGTGGGTTTCTATCCTATCATCTAAGGGTTTATTAAATTGTCTGGTTTATGAAATAATAAGTTGAGGCCATTGTGGAATACCATATTCTTGCCTGTTGAAGTATTTACCCAATTACCTTGCTTACATCATCAACTTCTTCACCACATATGGGAAGACAAATTTAGCCAGAACGTTTTATCTTATGACTGTTGTGTAGCCTATCCGAGTATCTAAACGACTTGGACTATCAAAGGAAAGTCACCAATTTGAATGAACAACACCTGAAATGTGTAGTAATTGTCTAGTAAAGGTTAGCAGGTTAAACATGTCTGTACAGTCTGTTTTAAGGTTAGCGGTTTTGGTAACCAAGCTCTTTTTAAAAAAACTAAGTAACTACTTCATAAGATGTCCTGATCAATACTTATCCCTCCAGCAGCATTACTAAAATGGAAAGTCTGCTTATTATCCTATTGCTAAAATAGAACTTTGTGTACAAATTGAGTGCCATGTTTCCAGCAGTGTCTACACAATAAAGAAGTACTTAATTGATTCTAACGTGCTGTGGGGTGTCTCTGGGTTATGAAAATGATACTGTCAAAATTGCTGGAGACACTCAGCCAGTCTGGCAGCCTCTGTAGAGAAAAAATATCATTTACGTTTAGATTCTGGATTAGTGGTGCTGGAAGAGTACAGCAGTTCAGGCAGCATCCAAGGAGCTTCGAAATTGACGTTTCGGGCAAAAGCCCTTCATCAGGAATAAAGGCAGTGAGCCTGAAGCGTGGAGAGATAAGCTTGTTGGCTACGTAGAGCTGTTGATCTTCCGTAATTACACCGGCACCACTCCCCACCTCTTCCTCTGCTACATTGATGACTGCATTGGCGCCACCCCGTGCTCCTGCAAGGAGGTTGAGCAATTCATCAACTTCACCAACACATTTCACCCTGACCTTAGATTTACCTGGACCATCGCTGATACCTCCCTCCCCTTCCTGGACCTCTCCATCTCCATTAATGCCGACCGACTTGACACTGACATTTTTTACAAACCCACCGACTCCCGCAGCTACCTGGATTACACCTCTTCCCACCCTATCTCTTGCAAAAATGCCATCCCGTATTTCCAATTCCTCCGCCTCTGCCGGATCTACTCCCAGGAGGACCAGTTCCACCACAGAACACACCAGATGGCCTCCTCCTTTAGAGACCGCAATTTCCCTTCCCACGTGGTTAAAGATGCCCTCCAACGCATCTCGTCCACATCCCGCACCTCCGCCCTCAGATCCCACCCCTCCAACCGTAACAAGGACAGAACGCCCCTGGTGCTCACCTTCCACCCTACCAACCTTCCTTTTCAACTTCCCCTCCCATTCTGCCGAGGACATGGAGGTCCTGGGCCTCCTTCACCACCGCTCCCTCACCACCAGACGCCTGGAGGAAGAACGCCTCATCTTCTGCCTCGGAACACTTCAACCCCAGGGCATCAGTGTGGACTTCAACAGTTTCCTCATTTCCCCTTCCCCCCCCCCCCCCACCTCACCCTAGTTCCAAACTTCCAGCTCAGCACTGTCCTCATGACTTGTCTGGACTTGTCCTACCTGCCTATCTCCTTTTCCACCTATCCACTCCACCCTCTCCTCCTTGACCTATCACCTTCATCCCCTCCCCCACTCACCCATTGTACTCTGTGCTACTTTCTCCCCATCCCCACCCTCCTCTAGCTTATCTCTCCACGCTTCAGGCTCACTGCCTTTATTCCTGATGAAGGGCTTTTGCCCGAAACGTCTATTTCGAAGCTTCTGAAGAGTCACTGGACTCTAAATGTCATCTGTTTTCTCTCCACAAATGCTGACAAGCTTGACTTTCTCTGACAGTTTCTGTTCTTGTTTCAGATCTCCAGCATCCTCAGTTCTTTGGTTTACGTTCTAAATATAATTTCATTTCAAAATAATCTTCTGGTTTTGTATATATTCAGTTGTCTTATTTCATGAGCTTTATTTTCATTTTGGTTTTCTTTTTTTCCTCAAAGATAGTGACTCAACTTGGGCCTTGACTCCTCCTTATTTCTAATCTTGCGTTAACGGAGTTTTAAAAATAAAAATGCTGTTCAGTGTATTCAGGTGTCAAGGTGCTGAACTCCAAAATTCTCTTCCTAAACCTCTGTACTACTTACATTTTGTGACTACTGCTTAGAACCTACATTTTAACCAAGCCCTTTGTCATCTGTCCAAATATCGTCTTGTGTAGCTTGGTGTTAAACTTGTGTTATGACATTCACCGCAAAGTACCTTGTGATGTTTTGTTACATAGTGACACTACGTAAGTTGCTGATATTTGTTTTTTTTTGCAATATTTCTTACTTATGACTCACTTATTAAGTATTTGGATTACAAGAACAATTGCTGACATCAGAGCATTACAAACTTCCGCCTGGCAGAAAGTATGCAGCTTAATTGTCTTTTCTGTGTCATTATAGGAAATGGAAACTGCTTGATAGTTTTGCTTTGATTCAAGCTGGAGCTAATGAGTAATTCTTAGAATTCACATCCAGTTCTTAAGTTTTCAAAAAAAAAAAATCCATGTTGCAAGATGACTATTTGTTTGTTACCGATTCTATTTATGCTAAATTTTTTTTAAAAATCAAAAGTCAAATTGTATTAGCAAATGTTCTTTAAACAATTTATAATGTTCCTCATGGAAAAGTTTGTTTGCCCTTTAGAAGAAAGCGAATCCCTGAAGGAGACAGCTAGAGATTAATTGAGGGGAGTATGAGGGTAATTGAAAAGAAGCATTAAGGCTTTTGAAGGAGGAAAAGTAGTTTTGGAAGAGTTGCAAGTGTGTGGTCATAATAGATATGGAAAATAAGGCCCTGGCGAAGAAAGTGGTATACAAGCTTTATTATAAAATCAACAAAGAGTGTGCTGTGGGAAAGGTGGCTGGCTCAAATTAGAGCAAGTCTGTGGATGGAATTGAAGGTGCATGTCCTGAAATTAATCAGTGGTTAGGGTGAGTAAATAAAATAGATTTTGACATTGTGTAGTTTGTAATATGGAATCAGGGGAGGATTAGGGTTTGGGAAAGATTGCTCACAGGCAAGCTCAATTTTTTTGACAGAGTTGAAAATGAGGACCTTGAACTGGTTTGGAACAATATGGTGAAGATGTAAGCTGGGGGAGTAGGTATCTGGCTGTGAAGTTGTGGAAATTAGAACTGTTCTTACCTTCAGAATGATGCTGGAATTTGTCCATTGAGAAATGGTGTCTATGCAGAAATGCCTATGGTAATAATTAGACCACAAGACCCCACTTTCCTTAACTATCTCTGTTTTAAATATACTCAATGACCTGCCCTCCACAGCCTTCTGTGTCAATGAATTCCACAGATTCCACCATTCTGGCGAAAGAAGTATCTCCGTTCTAAAAGATTTTTCTTTTACTCTGAGGCTGTGCCCTTGGGTCCTTGTCTCTCCTGCTAATGGAAACATCTTCCCAACATGTCCAGGCCATTGATTATTTTCTAAGTTTTCAATCTAAACTCCATCGAGTATAATCCCGTAGTCACTGAAATGTACAGCATGGAAACACAGCAAATCCTAACGGATCAAATGGATCGGTTGGAGTGACAGTTAGAGGCAATGAGGAATTTACAAGAGTACGGGGGTGTTAGAGGATGGGTGGCAGTTAAAGGAAGGGAGAAAAACTGCAATTGCAGTCAGATAGAAAGATTAACTCCAGGAATGGTTGAGGTAGGCAGAGAATGCAGGAATGTTCTGTGACTATCCCCATTTCAAACAAGTATGCTGTTTTGGAAAATCTAGGGGGTGATGAACTCAGGGGAATGTGACACGAACATCACGCTTCTGGTATCAAGACTGGCTCTAATGTAATGAGGGATACCAAGCAATTGGTTATGATAGGGGACTGTCTAGTCAGAAGCACAAGTTTCAGTGGCCAGCAGTGAAAAATCCGAATGGTGTGTTGCCTCTCTGGTGCCAGGATTAAGGATGCCTCCAGAGAGGGTGCAGAATGTTCTCGAGGGGGAGAGGGACCAACAGGAGGTCATTGTACACATTATAACCGATGACATGGGAAAAGAAAAGGATGAGATTCTGAAGGGAGAATATAGGAAGTTGGGCAGGAATTTAAAAAGGCATTCCTCGTTGTAATATCTGGGTTACTCCCAGAGCTATGGGCTAGTGAGGGTAGGAGTATGAGGATTGAGCAGATGAATGTGTGGCTGAGGATCTGGTGCAGGGGAGAAGGGTCACATTTTTGGATCATTGGAATCTCTTCTGGGGTAGAAGTGACCTGTAAAATAAGCATGAATTGGAAAGAGATTAATATACCGGTAGGGAGATTTGTAAGAGCTGCTCTGGACGATTTCAACTCGTAAAGTGGTGGAGTAGGACCCAGGAGATAGTGAGGAAAGAGGTCAATCTGAGATTGGTACAGTTGGGAAAAGGAACCAGTCCAACAGTCAGGGCAGCGACAAAGCAGAGAACAAGATAGGACTGATAAATTAAACTGCATTTACTTCAATGCAAGAGGCTGAACAGGTAAGGCAGATGTACTCAGGGCATGGTTAGGAACATGAGACTGGGGAATCAGAGAAATTACAGAAACGTGGCTCAGGGACATATAGGCCTGGCGGGTCGATATTCCAGGAGATAAATGCTATAGGAAGGATAGAAACAGAGGCAAAAGAGGAGGGGGAGCGGCCTTTTTGATAAGGGATAGCATAACTGCAGTACTTAGGATATTCCTGGGAATATATCCAGGGAAGTTATTTGAATGGAATTGAGAAATAAGAAAGGGGTGATCTCCTTACTGGGGTTGTATTATAGACTCCCAAATCATCAATGGGAAATTGAGGGACAAATTTGTCAGGAGATCTCAGTTATCTGTAAGAATAATAGGGTGGTTATGGTAGGGGATTTTAACTTTCCAAATGTAGACTGGGACTGCAACAGTGTTAAAGGTTTAAATGGAGAGGAACTTAAGTGTGTACAAGAAAATTTTCTGGTTCGGTATGTGGATGTACTACTAGGGAAGGTGCAGAACTTGACCTTGTGAAACTTGAAAGGGTTCAGAAGGGATTTACAATGATGTTGCCAGGATTGGAGGATTTGAGCTGTAGGGAGAGGCTGAACAGGCTGGGACTGTATTCCTGGAGCATTTGAGGCTGAAGAGTGACCTTAGAGGTTTATAAAATAGAGTGGCATGGGTAGGGTAAATAGACAGTCTTTTCCCTGGGGTCGGGGAGTCCAGAACTAGAGGGTGAGAGGGGAAAGATATAAAAGGGGCAACTTTTTCATGCAGAGGGTGGTACATGTATGGAATGAGCCTGCCTTGAAGAAGTTTTCCTCCTCTCTCTACAAGAATCTCAGGGAGTCCCTCTCCCACTGCAACTCCCAGGTCATTTCCTCTGCTCTGAAGCTCTTCCAAACTTCCAGCTCAGTAACTGTCTCCTTGACTTGTCCGGACTTGTCCGACCTGCCTATCTTCTTTTCCACCTATCCACTCCACCCTCACCTATCACCTTCATCCCCTCCCCCACTCACCCATTGTACTCTATGCTACTCTCTCCCCACCCCCACCTTCCTCTAGCTTATCTCTCCACGCTTCAGGCTCACTGCCTTTATTCCTGATGAAGGGCTTTTGCCCGAAACGTCAATTTCACTGCTCGTTGGATGCTGCCTGAACTGCTGTGCTCTTCCAGCACCACTAATCCAGTGCCAGAGGAAGTGGTAGAGGCTGGTACAATTGCAACATTTTAAAAGGCATCTGGATGGATATATGAATAGGATGGGTTTGGAGCGATGTAGGACAAGTGCTGGAAATTGGGACTAGATTACAATGATGTTGCCAGGGTTGGAAAATTTGAGCAATAGAGAGAGGTTGAATAGGCTGGGGCTGTTTTCCCTGGAGTGTTGGAGGCTGAAGGGTGACCTTCTAGAAGTTTATAAAATCATCAAGGGCATGGAAAGGGTAAATGGACAATGTCTTTTCTCTGGGGTGGGTGAGTCCCGAACTAGAGGGCATAGGTTTAGGGTGAGAGGGGAAAGATATAAAAGAGACCTCAGGGGCAGGTTGGAGGGATATGTGGCAGGTTGGACTAGATTGGGTTGGAAGATCTGGTCGGCATGGACAAGTTGGATTGAAGGGCCTGTTTCCATGCTGTACATCTCTGACTATGACCCTTCACCCCAACGTGTCCATGATATCCTAACCTAATCTAGTCCCATTTGATGTTGATGAATCACCTCTGGGCCTTCTCCAGGACCAGTATATCCTTCCTAAGGTATGGTGCCTAGTAATGCTTACAATACTCCAAATGTGGTCTGACCACAGCCTTAATGCCTCAGATGTACATCCCTGCTTTTATATTCTAGTCCTCATGAGATGAATAACAATATTGTATTTGCCTTGTTAACTATTAAGTTTGCACTTTGCATGACCTCTCACTTTTCCAAATTGTATTTCATCTGCCACTTCTTTGCCCACACTCTTAATCTTTCTGCAGCCTCCCTGCCGCCTCAATACTACTTGCCCCTCCACCTATCTTTGTATCATTTTCAAACCCAGCCAGAATGCCCCTCAGTTCCTTCATCCAGATCATTCATGTATAAAGTGAAAAGTTATGTTCCCAACATCGAGCCTTGTGGAACACCACTAATCACTGGCTGCCATCCTGAGGAGGACCCTTTTATCCCTACTCTCTATCTTCTGCCGGACAGCTAATCTTTTATCCATGCTAGTACCTGGCCTCTTATCTTACTCAGCACCTTATCAAAGGCCTTTTCAAAGCCCAGATAAATAACATCTGTTTGTCTCATTGGTCTAACCTGCTTGTAACAACATCAAAGAATTCTAACAGATTTGTCAAGCATCATATCCCCTTGATGAAACCGTGCTGACTTTGATGTATTTTACTATGTGCTTCCAAGTATTCAGAAATATCATCTTTACCAACAATTGAGGTCAGGCTGATTGGCCTATAATTTCCTGTCTTTTGCCTGTTCCCTTTTTAAACGGGAGATTACATGAGTGATTTTCCAGTCCTCTGGGACCCTCCCTGACTCCAGTTATACCTGAAAGATCACTGCTAAAGCACCAATGTCTCTTCAGCTATCTCCTTCAGAATTCTTGGGTGTAGCCCATCTGGTCCAGATGATTTATCCATTTATCCACTTTCAGACTTTTCAGTTTTTCTAGCACCTTCTCCTTGGTGATGACCACCATACTCAAATCCACCATCCCCAGACTTTTAAGAATTTTTGGGATGTTATCGTGACTTCCAATGTGAAGATTGATGCAAAGTACATCTTCAGTTCCTCAGCCATTTCTTTATTTCCCCATTACTACTTCTCCAGCATCATTTTCCAATGGCCCAATGTCCACTTGTGCCTCTTTTACCCTTGTATGTCTAAATAAACTCTTGCAATCTTTCCCAATATTTCCGGCTAGTTTATTCTCCTATTTAATCTTCTCCCTCCTTATTTATTTCGTTGTTGTCCTCTGTTGGTCTTTGTAGGTTTCCTAATCCTCTGACTTCCCACTGTCCTTTGCCACATTTATATGCTTTCTCTCTGCTTTTATGCTGTCCCTCACTTCCCCGGTCAGCCGTTGTTGCCTCATCCTCCCTTTAGTGTGCTGCTTTTCCCTCTGGATGAAATTTTGCTGTTTCTCTTGAATTGCTCCCATGACCTCTAGCCATTGCTGTTCAACTGTCTTTCCTGCTAAGCTCCTCTCCTGCTAGGTTACAGTAAAGTTCCCATTTTTCAGATCCTGAGCATCCGGAATTCTCATGCAGCTGACATCTGTTTCAAAAGTGGAAATCTGGGTACGTGGGATAAAGATAACCGGGACTTTACTAGTGCTAGCAATTGGGAGCAAATAATAGATCAAATGCTGTATTAAAGCTAGTTCAAAAGTTTCCTTATTGATATAGTCAATATCATGGCCAAGTATACTGGTATTTTTGAGCAGTCCTCACCCCTTTATTTTAAAAGGCACATTCATCTTCGAGCAGCAAAAAATCAAGTTCTCCCAACCACCACCAGTATTGCTGATGACACCAGCAGGTTCAGCTAACTGGCACCCAACGTCCTTTCTGAACCAGATACTAGGAAGGTTATTGGACATAGTCAGCACCATTTACCTGCTATTGGCAGCTGTTTGGAATAGACAGGGACAGTCGAAGCATTGAGGAACATACTTTTCTAACACCTGCTCAGAGAGACCATGCACAATCCTACCACTATTGTTACCTCTCTTGGTGCAGTAAAAAGCTGGAGGATCTTGCTTTGTAATGTTTCTCTATTGCAAAATGATAATTCCTGATCTCTACGTAAGTCTCCCATGTGATCAAACTGGGAACTTTGTACAGCGGCGAATATAATAGGGTGGCTTATTCTGATATGGGATATAAGTACTGCAGTAGCTTGGAGTAAAGATGGCTTTTTGTTTTGTGGGGGTTGCGCGAGGATTGAAAATGGGGAAATTATGCTGCTATATACAAAGGAAACTGTAAGAAATGGAAAAGGCTGGAGAAACTCAACAGGTTGAGAAACAGATAACGTCTTGAGTCGAACATGAACTGAAGAACTCTCATATTGGACTCAATGTTATCTCTTGCGCTGTCTCTTGTGCACTCTTGCTTTGAATGTATTTCAGATTTACAGCATTTACAGTATTTTAATTTTATGTAAAATGAGTGAGAAGGTGTTTGCAGTTTTAAAACCAAGTTACTGGAACACTGAGTTATATGTACAATCTTACATTATTGGAGCGATGAGAGAAGGGTCCAGGCATATTGTCCTGTGTGTGTCCCGGGCAATTGGGACTGTCCTATTATCAACTCTTCAATTGGCACCAGTTGTGGGTTCAAGAGAGCTTAGCATTGTACGTCTTGATTGGTTCTTGTGTAGGTAGCTATCGTCTTGTGTGACAGCAGAAATATCTAACCTATGAAAGGCTCCTTGGTGTTGGCCCCAACATGACCTCCCAAGCTCCCTCTCGTTTCTGTGTAGTACTAAAATAAAATCTCTAGCATGTAGCTATTCTCCTTCACCTTCCTCTCTGGGCTGCACTCTGCAAGTTCTCCTATTGAAATGAAAAGGAACAAAATCACCTCCGGAGAACCTGAAAAGGTAAATCCTCAACCAATGAATGAATAACTGTGAAGTTAAGACTACTTGTATAGGAATTTTTTAAAGTACAGTTGGTTAACTGGCTACAAAGACCCAACAACGTCTTCTCTTCCTCAGGCAGCTGAGGAAATTTTGGCATGACGGCGAATACCCTTGCCAATGTTTATAGGTGCGCTATCAAGAGCATTCTGTCTGCATGTATCATTACCCGGTATAGCAACTGCACCATTCAAGATCAGAAATGGTTACGGAGGGTGATGAACTTGGCCCGGACAATCTCAAAGGCCAACCTCCCATTTACAGAATCCATCTGCCAGGTCCGCTGTCGAGGAAATGCTGCAGGCATTTTCAAAGATCCACCCCACCCTGGCAACCTCTACCATCAAGGAGAAGGTACAGAAGCCTGAACACATGCACCAGCCGGTTTCGAAACAGTTTCTACCCTACTGTTAGAATACTGAATGGACACTCAAACTCTTAACATTCGCCTGTACCTGTGTTTTTGTTTTTTGCCACTGTTTACCTATTATTTATTTATCTATGCTACTTAACTATGTGATCTGCCTGTATTGCTCACAAGACAAAGTTTTTCATGATGTCTTGGTACCCATGACAATAAATTCAGTTCAATTCAAATTCAATTCATTTCAGTCTTTAGCAATTCACATTTTTTCTTTTACCATCGCAAATTGTTTTTAATAGCTGTTTGTTAATGGAATAAACAAATTGTGCATTTCATTGAACTTTTAATTAAGCAGTTGGGAGAATGGGCAAGTCTTGGTTTAATTAAATTTTCGTATTTGTGATGATTTGGGAAACAATGGAACTTGATTAAGAGAATGTTATCCCTGGTGAATTGTGAACTTGACACTCAGTTCTACCTTATAATCCTAAGTAATTTTAGAAAACTATTGTAGCTGCCATGCGAAAAGTAACCACCCGATTAGGTCTGCTTCCTGAGCTGACATAGTCATAGAGATGTACAGCACAGAAACAGACCCTTCAGTCCAACTCGTCCATGCCGACCAGAAATCCCAACCCAATCTAGTCCCGCCTGCCAGCACCTGGCCCATGTCCCTCTAAACCCTTCCTATTCATATACCCATCCAATCGAGGTGGGTGGTGGTGAGGTCTCAGTAACTTTAAGGTCATTTCAAAGTCAACAAAGAGATGCAATACAGTGAATACAGCTGAAAAAGTGCAGCTGTTTTTGCTCTTTCATCTAACTTTCAGTGCAGATTCACCAATTAAATTCAACGTCCGTGCAGTAAACCTTGTTTGTATGTAATTTGACCTGTCAGACTGAATAGTCAGTTCTTAATGAATGATGGTAAATGAATATACTGGCTTGGACTTTCTGCTGAACATTCAGTATGCCAGCATAGATTTACATTGCAGGTGGGTGAGATATTAAAGTGTTAATTTCTTCTGCCGACCTACAAGAAATGGAGTGCCCCAGGGACGGAGTGGGATGTCTCTATTCTGCAGGTAGAATGTAAGTGAACTTGCGTTGTCATCCCTTGCCATTCAGAGCCCTTTGCATCGTCATCACCTATTCTGAATCAATTAGAACATTGCAATTAAAATTCTGACTGCACCCTACAGTTACTGAAACGATACGCAACAGATTTGACCATTAAGGGATGATTTATGTTACATTTGTTTCTGGAGACAATCGGGTCACTGTATAGTGTCTTGACTATCATGTGACTGTAAGGGTGCAGCTGAGGGTTGCGAGTGGGGTGCTGGAAAAGCACAGCAGGTCAGGCAGCATCCGAGGAGCAGGCGAATCAATGTTTTGGGCAAGTGCCCTTAAGGGGGTTGTCTTGTGGACATTTTGTATAAAGGGAGAACTGTTTCCTTTGTTCAGAGAGACCTCTAGACATGCTATGCAAGCATGGTGAAAAGTGTTAAGAGTTTCTCCAAAGTTTGTACTGTACTGTGCTTAATAAAATTTGGTGGTTCAAAGAAGTTGGCGTGTTGCAGTTGCATCAAGTGTGTAAGAATCTCAAGAGAAAAAGAACACAACATAGGCACGCTGTGGAATCCCCATTGTAGCATGCTCTGACAATAGCCAGGGAAATTGTTTTCTTCTGGGCAATTCAACTATGCCTAGAACCATCAATTTAAGTTTAAAATTAAGTAAAATAGTTATTCAGGAAAAGTTAGACGATGATGTACATACTCCTCTTTATTACCCTCCCTGGGCACAGAGGTCATGTTTGCTGCTTTCCAGGTTAATGGAGTCTTTCCTGAATCTAAGGAATGTTGGAAATGTAATTAATGCATTATTACTTCGTTTGCCACTTAGAGATTTGTCAGTCTTCAACATCAGTTTGCTTAGCGCTGCTTCTCTCATGATTATGAAATCATGTTTCACTCTCCCTTACACCTGCCGATTTACAGTTATCACTAGAATGTTTTCTGACACCTCTATATTAAAGACAAAAGTAAAATATCTATCATCTATCATTTCCTTCTATTCTCAATTCTTGCTCTATAGATGGTTAACACTTGCATTTTTCTAAATGGGATCTTCTTGTCAACGGCAATACGCCATTAATAGCTGACTACAAGTACACAATGCTGATTTAATGCCAACTACCTAACCTTAGTCTGATTTTTCACAATTAAAAGAACAGTTCAACTTTTAAAAGTTTATTTCTATGACCATGTATACTATTACATTAAAATTATATCATTAATTGCTATTTGTAACCCTGTTAAAAATCACACAATACCAGGTTAGAGCCCAACGCATGTTTGAGGGACATTCTTTCATCATGTGCAGTGAGATGGCATACACTGCCAGAGTGTATAGGCAGAGGGGTCAAAGGATCATTCAATTGGTCTAATTGGAGTGAGCAATCTAATTAGCTGGTAGAGAACTCTATTAGAAAGGAGAAGCAAGTTTCGATTGATTAAGATGCAAATTCAGAATCGGTTTCAAGTCACTGCCCAAGATAATTAAAGGTTTTATCAGTATCTGCCTAACTTTGCAAACTTCAATCAGGCAGAGATACATCTCAGGTCTGACACTGAATTGTAGGTGTGAGGCCTTGTTCAGAATCTGTCTGAGTTTTAAATCAGGCTGGTCTTGTTCTGAAAGCAGGAATTTGTAAAATGCCACGCTATGACTACAGATTGTGTTTTTGAACAAAATAGAATGTATCTGCAAATAAACAAACATCTTGAATGAAATGATTCACTCCATAGATTTGAATACAAAGGAACCTCGATTATCTGAAGGGGATCTCAAGGTCCCAGTAGAAACATTAGTCAAAGAGCTGTTTCAATCCTGATCATGTTTTTTGTTTATAGGTACAATGATTTAAAAACAAACTGCTGACTGAAATGCTGCCGAGAACAGTCCTGGAAAGTCAAGGCACCGTCTCCAAATGACTGATCTGTCTCTGCCTCTGCCTCTCCTCTTCCCCAGATAATCTCTCCAACATTGTCCTGTAGAGGGCAAAGGTGGAACTTACCCACAAGGCAGCAGCAATCTTAATGTTGGTGTATAGTCTGACTGCGTCAGGGGCGGGCATGGATGGGATTGGGGGGGTGCTCACACGTGGTAAGATACTGCCCAGTCTCCTAAAGGGGGAGCAGACTTCACAGAAAACTTCGAGCCCCAGAGGAAATCAATGAACCAAATAATCCGCCTATCTCGTTTGGATAATTGAGATTCTTCTGTATATGTATGTGAGAGAGGGGGAGGTGTGGAATATGTAATCCAAAACTGTACAAACTAATTAAGGTGGAGAGATGGTGATTTATCATGGTGATGCTGTCAAGGAAGTATTTTACAGGCACAGAACAGTGTGGTAGGGTCACCTGTAGCGCAGCATGAACCCAAGATCATGGTTGAGGTCCTCTTTGTGGGTATGGAACTTAGCTATCAGTCTCTGCTTGGCAATTCTGTGTTGTTGTGTATCTTGAAGTCTGCTTTGGAGGACGCTTACCCAATGGATTGGAGGTTAAATGCCCTTGGCTGCTAAAGTACTCCCCGACTGGGAGGGAACACTCCTGTCTGGCGATTCATCTATCTTCGTAGTATTTGCTTGGTCCCGCGAATATACCATGCCTCGGGCTTCCTTGCCTGCATCATAAGAGAGAGACAACAGATGAATATCTGATATAGATTGGTACTGAAAAAGCACAGCAGGTCAGGCAGCATCATAGGAGCAGGAAAATCGTCCTTTTGGGCAAAAGCCCTTCTTCAGGAAAGAGGAGGCGAACTGCTTCAAGGTAGGCATCCTTGGAAGAGGATTCACAGTAAGGTTAAAATCAACTAGGTGGAGGTGGACACTGCAGAAGAGCTTTTGCCTGTTGCGTCGATTTTCCTGCCCTTGGATGCTGCCTGACCTGCTGTGGTTTTCTAGCACCACTCAAATCTTGATTCTAATCTCTAGCATTTGCAGTACCCACCTATGCCCAACTTGAGTCTCTGCCATGTATGTGGTGGGTGGTGGTCCCAAGTGTGATGGTTGTATCCATGTTGATGATCTGACATGTCTTGCAGAGGTTGCCATGGTAGGGTTATGTAGTATTGCAGTCAATGCTGTCCCAAAGGCAGGGTAGTTTGCTGTGAACAATGTTCTGTTTAAGGTTTGGTGGTTGTTTGAAGACAAAAGGTGGAGGTGTAGGAAAGACCTTGGCAAGGTGCTCATTGTCATCGATGACATGTTGAAGGCAGCAAAGAACATGACATAGTTTCTCCACTCCGGGTAAATACTGGATGACAAAGGGTATTCTACTGGTCCTATCCCATTTCTGTCTTAGGAGTTTGTTGCTTTTTCTCTGGTGTGGCACATTGGAACTAGCAGTCGATGAGTTGAGCATCATATTCTGTTCTTAGGAGGGCATCCTTCAACGCACTTAGGTGTCCATAGTGTTCCTCCTCATCAGAGTAGATCCTGTGTGCACACAGGGTTTGTCGATAGGGGATAGCTTTTTAAAATATGTTTAGGGTGGAAGCTTGAAGTGCAGCGTAGTGAGGTTATCCCTGGGCTTGCAGTAGAGTGAGGTATTAAAGAATCCATCCTTGTTAGATCCAAGAAGGAAATCTAGTGAAATGAATCTTGATGTTGCTATGTAGTAGTTTCGGTGATTCCTCGCCATGAGTCCAACATAGGAAAATGGCATCAATATATCTGGTGTATAGTGTTGATCAGAGGCCCTGTGCAGCAAAGAGATTTTGCTTGAACTAGTGCATGGAAATGTTGGCATATTGGGCTGCAAATTTGGTCCCCATAGCTGTCCATGTGTCTGGATGAAGACCTGGTTGTTGAGGATGAAGCGGAGGAGTTGTAGGATGGCATCAGAAAATTAGTTGGTATTAAGTACTCAGGCTGTTGTAGCGAGGCCTGTATAGAATGCTGAAATGTCCATTGTGACCAGGAATGTTCCTGGTTCGACTCGTCCATGGGTGCTGAGTTTCTGTAAGAAATCCGTAGTATTACAACAAGCTGGGGGCTCCTTGTTCAATGGGTTTCAAGATGACCTCTACATAGCCAGAGAGGTTCTCTCACAGGGTCCCATTATCTGAGATGTTGGGACATCCAGGTGTGTTGGCTTTACGTATCTTCGGAAGGTAACAGAAACTCCCTACGCAGGATGGAAGTGCATAGGATACTCTGAAAGACTAGATCAAAAGTCTTGATCAATCTGATGAATTCACGCGAGTGTACTTTGGTTGGATCTGCAGGTAGTTGTCTGTAGCGTTCCTGGTTGTCCAATTATCAGCATACTACTTTGCAGTATTACATTCTATTCTGCATGATGATGGCTCCTCCTTTGCTGATTTGATGACCAGTCTCTCATGTGCCTGTGCATTCTCACTAAAACACGCACGAATCTATGGGGTGAACCATTTCATCCAAGGCGTTTGTTTGTTTATTTGCAGATACATTCTGTAGTCACAGTCAGTGTGGCATTTTCAGACCAAGACCAGCCTGATTTAAAACTCTGATTCTGAACGAGGCCTCTCACTTACAATTCAGTGTCTGACCTGAGATGTCACCTTTTGTATCTGCCTGATTGCAGTTTGCAAAGTTAGACACTGACAGAATCTTTAATTATCTCAGGGCAGTGACTTGAAACCGATTCTGAATTTGCATCTTAATCAATCGAAACTTGGATCTCCTTTCTAACAGAGTTCTCAGTCAGCTATTTTAGGTTTGTTCACTCAACTTGCACCAATTGTATGATTCTTTGAGATCTCTGCCTATACACTCTGGCGGTGGGCCATCTCTTACGGCACCTTTACAAAGGAGTGTCACTCTGAAGGCTTGTGATTTCAAATGAACCTTGTTTGACTACGACCTGGTGTTGTGTTTTTTTTTTACTTTGTCCACCCCAGTCCAACACCACCTCCACATCATTTGTAACAATTTAATACTGTATTTGAGGGATACCACTGTTAATCCACAAACTCCTTGGAGTTAGCAAGTACAACCTTTTTAAGTAAGTGGCGAAACTCTTGCCATACATTTTCACCTGTATAGCTAGCTTCTCATACTCTGAATTTTCACTTCCGATTAATCTTTTAGTCATTCTCTGCTATTCTTTATATTCTGACCACTATTCAACTTTGCACAGGTGTATACTTTTACCTTTAAATTTGATGCTTTCCCAACTACTTAACCTGAAATGTTTGGTACTAACTTTAGATTCTTTCTTTATTGTAGGAATGGAGTAATACTGAAAGATAAATATTGCTTGAATGACAAATTACAATTGTAGCAAAAAGGGGCAAGTATTAGATAAAGCTGAAAATATTAAAACACTGATTTAACCTGTGGTATTGACTTCATAACGAAGCACTGAAAATAAAGGCTGTGGAAATTTTTAAGAATACTTAAATCTTGAAACTTTGGAATTTTTAGGGGATGAACTAAGGCAAATTGCCAACCTTATCTGTAATTATTTTGTAGCTGTAAATTAAGACCTTTTTGATATAAAACAGTGCTGTGCCATAGTGAATGGAGAATTTATTTCATGCCCTTATGAAATTGCAGGGCTATTCATTATGAACACCTATTAAGAGTAGGCATATCAAATGTAGGTAAAGTACACGTTTGCAAATCATAAAAGTTCTTTGCTGTAGTTTTCCAATACAGTGGTTTACATTTGAAATGAATGACTATTTTTATGCCAGGACCTGAGGGCAAACACCAAGCTGTTGTTTATTGAGGCTTTACTGCAGTGACCTGCTTAATACAGGTTGTTAATTTTTGGCAATTTATTTTTGGAATCCACAGTACTCTATTTACATCTAAAGCATACTATATTCTCAATGTTAAAAATCATCAATGCTGTGTATTAGGTCAATCTAACAATGAAGAAAAAGAGAATGATACAGTTTGTCTGTATTTTACATCGATGAATCAGAGACTTGGGAGTTACCAGATGAAGTGTAATGCAGTTTATTTGGGAGGCTTGCATATTCTGTTAGTTATCCAGGCTTGAAAATTGTCAGCGTGGTCGCATCATCGTCAGAAATGCAATGCACATAAGATGGTCCAAAGAAGCGCTGAGCCGAGCAAACATTTCAGAGGATAGTAAAAAATCTTGATACCGAAACAACCTGTTTCCGGGAGTTTGTCATCCGAGAATGGCAAAAACGTGTTTTGCTCAATATACCACATCAGAAACGCAGATGAAATGGCCGTGAATTTTAATTTATCCAGCAACGGAATTTTGGAATTTGACCGCAGGTCTGGTGCCAATGATAGGACATGAGTATGCCAGATATACCATGGTGCTTGCACAAATGATGTGGCAACACAATTCGGGCCTCTACCTTTTAAACATAGAGCTGCTAAGAATGCATTCCAAGCAGACATTTTTATACATGTCAGCGAATCAGTTGGATGGAAGAACGCAAAGTGAACTTATGGGTCAAGAAGCGGAGGGTGATGGATTCTCACAAGAATGTAGCACGATCAGCCAAGTTTCTGGTTTGAGACTAGCTCTAATGCAATGAGGGGTACATCAGGTTCCAAGATATCATCTGGGTTAGGGGACTCTCTAGTCCAAGGTACAGATAGACCTTTCTGCGGTCAGCAGCGAAAAATCAGAATGGAGTGTTTCTTCCCTAGTGCCAGGATCAAGGATGTCTCTGAGGGTGTTCTTGGGGAGAGGGGCCAGCAGGAGGTCATTGTCCACATTAGAACCAACGACATAGGAAGGGAAAAGATTGAGATTCTGAAGTGTGATTACAGAGCATTACGTAGGAATTTAAAAAGGAGATCCTGGAGACTAGTGATATCTGGATTACTCCTGGTGCTACAAGCTACTAAGGGCAAGAATAGGAAGGTAGAACAGATGAATGTATAGCTGAGGAGCTGGTGTATGGGGGAAGGATTCACATTTTTGGATCATTGGAAGCTCTTTTGGGGTAAAAGTGACCTGTGCAAGAAGGACAGATTGCATCTAAATTGGAAGGGGACTAATATACTAACAGGGAAATTTGCTAGAGCTGCTCGGGAGGATTTAAACTGGTAAGGTTTGGGGGTGGGGCCCAGGGAGATAGTGAGGAGTGAGGTCAATCTGAGACTGGTACAGTTGAGAGCAGAAGTGAGTCAAACAGTCAGGGCAGGCAGGGACACTGTAGGACTAATAAATTAAACTGCATTTATTTCAGTGCAAGGTTCCTAACAGTGAAGGCAGATGAACTCTGCATCATTAGGAACGTGAGACTGGGATGTCATAGCAATTACGGAAACGTGGCTCAGGGATGGGCAGCACTGGCAGCAGGGAGGCAAGAGAAGAGGGGCTGTGGTGTTTTTGATAAAGGATGGCATTACAGCTGTACTGAGGGAGGATATTCCCAGAAATACATCCAGGGAAGTTATTTGGGTGGAACTGAGAAATAAGAAAGGAATGATTACCTTATTGAGATTGTATTACAGACTCCCTAATAGTCAGAGTGAAATTGAGAAACAAATTTGTAAGGAGATCTCAGCTATCTGTAAATATAATAGAGTGGTTATGGTAGGGGATTTTAACTTGCCAAACATAGACTGGAACTGCCATAGTGTTAAGGGGTTTTGGTTGGAGTGAAAGGCAATTTCATAAGCAAGACAGGTGGAGTGGAATTTAAGTGTGTACAAGATTCAGCATGTGCATGTATGTACGAGAGAAGGTGCAAAACTTGACCTAAGCTTAGGAAATAAGACAGGGCAGGTGACTGAGGTGTCAGTGGGAGAGCACTTTGGAGCCAGCAACCATAAGTCTATTAGGTTTAAAATAGTGATAGAAAAGGATAGACCAGATTAGATTAGATTCCCTAACGTGTGCAAACAGGCCCTTTTACCCAACAAGTCCACACCGACCCTCCGAAGAGTAACCCACCCAATCCCATTTCCTTCTGACTAATGCACCTAACACTACGGGCAATTTAGATGGCCAATTCATCTGACCTGCACATCTTTGGACTGTGGGAGGAAACCGGAGCACCCGGAGGAAACCCACGCAGACACAGGGAGAACGTGAAAAGTCCACGCAGACCGTTGCCCGAGGCTGGAATTGAACCTGGGACCCTGATGCTGTGAGGCAGCAGTGCTAGCCACTGTGCCGCCCTCTGTGATCTTCACCCTTTCTATCCTCTGTACTTTCTTCCAGCTCTACAACACTATGCACTCCTATATTTGCTGTTCTCCTCTGCATTCCCAATTTAATTACTTCATTATTGCTGGTCGTGTTTTCAACTGCTAAGACCCCAACCTTTGGAACTCCCTCCCGAAACCCTTCTGCCTTTCTCTGTCACCTTTTAAGGCACTACACAGATACTGGCCTCTTTCACCTTTCCTCGTACTTATTTGTGTCTTGGTATAAACCTTGTTTTGCAACATACCTTTAAAGCACAATGGAATATTTTATGATATGCAAGCTTTTGTATGAGAATGCCTTATCCCTGTTATGTTTTATGGAAATCCTGGGGAAACCACTGCTTTATGCTATGAATTCTTATTTTTATTAAACAAAATACAAGTGGATGTTCTTTTCTCTTCCCAGCACTGATGATGTAGAGCACACCTAACATGCATGATTTAAAAATACCTGCATTTCTGCAATTCAGACCATCAGTTAAGGCCAGACACACTCCTTGCAGAGGGCTATTCCATGATGTTATTTGCAACTGGAAATGGGGATGGAAACCCTGCTGATGCTATTAAAGGACCTCTAATTACAGCATCTAAAAGTTTAAGTTCTAAATTGGAGAAAGGCTAATTTTGACGGTATTAGGCAAGAACTTTCAAAGGTGAGTGGAGGCAGACGTTTGCAGGTAAAGGGATGCCTGGAAAATGGGAAGCCTTCAGAAATTGGATAACGAGAATCCAGGGAAAGTATATTCCTGTCGGGGTGAAAGGAAAGGCTTGTAGGTATAGGGAATGCTGGATGACTAATGAAATTGAGGGTTTGGTTAAGAAAAAGAAGGAAGCATATGTCAGGTATAGACAGGATAGGTAGAGTGAATCCTTAGAAGCGTGTAAAGGCAGTAGGGGTATACTTGAGGGAAATCAGGACAGCAAACATGAGATAACTTTGGCAAATACAATTAAGGAGAATCCAAAGAGTTTTTACAAAAACATGAAGGACAAAAGGGTAACTAGGGAGAGAATAGGACCCCTCAAAGATCAGCAAGGCAGCCTTTGTGTGGAGCGGTAGGGGATGGGGAGAGATGCTAAATGAGTATTTTGCATTAGTGTTTACTGTGGAAAAGGATACGGAAGGTATAGACTGTAGGGAAATAGATGGTGACATCTTGCACAATGTCCAGATTACAGAGGAGGAAGTGCTGGATGACTTGAAATGGGTAAAGGTGGATAAATTCCCAGGACCCGATCAAGTGTACCCTAGAACTCTGTGGGAAGCTAGAGAAGTGATTGCTGGGCCTCTTGCTGAGATATTTGTAGCATCGATAGTCACAGGTGAGGTGCTGGAAGACTGGAGGTTGGCTAACGTGGTGCCACTGTTTAAGATGGATGGCAAGGACAAGCCAGGGAACTATAGACCAGTGAACCTGATATTGTTGGTAGGCAAGTTGTTGGAGGGAATCCTGAGGGACAGGATGTACATGTATTTGGAAAGACAAGGACTGATTAGGGATAGTCAGCATGGCTTTGTGCATGGGAAATCATGTCTCACAAACTTGATTGAGTTTTTTGAAGAAGTAACAAAGAGGATTGGTGAGGGCAGAACAGTAGATGTGATCTATATGGACTTCAGTAAGATGTTCAGCAAGGTTCCCCATGAAAGACTGGTGAGCAAGGTTAGATCTCATGGAATAAAGGGGGAACTAGCCATTTGGATACAGAACTGGCTCAAAAGTAGAAGACAGGGTGGTGGTGGAGGAGGGTGGTTTTTTAGACTGGAAACCTGTGATCAGTGGAGTGCCAGAAGGATCGGTGCTGGGTCCACTAATTTTCGTCACTAACTGGTTTGGATGTGAGCATAAGAGGTAGTGTTAGTAAGTTTGCAGATGACACCAGAAAATTGGAGGTGTAGTGGACAACAAAGAAGGTTTCCTCGGATTACAACGGGATCTAGGTCAGATGTGCCAATGGACTGAGAAATGGCAGATGGAGTTTAATTTAGATAAATGTGAGGTGCTGCATTTTGGGAAAGCAAATCTTAGCAGGACTTAATGGTAAGGTCCTGGGGAGTGTTGCTGAACAGAGACCTTGGAGTGCAGGTTCATAGCTCCTTGAAAGTGGAGTTGTGGGTAGATAGGATAGTGAAAAAGGCATATGGTATACTTTATTGGTTAGAGTATGGAGTGCAGGAGATGGGCAGTCATGTTGTGGCTGTACAGGACATTGGTTACGCCATTGTTGGAATATTGCGTACGATCCTGGTCTCCTTCCTATTGGAAAGATGTTGTGAAACTTGAAAGGGTTCAGAGAGGAAGTGGTGGAGGCCAGTCCAACTGCAGCATTGAAGAGGCATCTGAATGGGTACATGAATAGGAAGGGTTAAAAGGAATATGGGGCAAGTACTGGCAAATGGGACTAGATTATAATGATGTTGCCAGGGTTGGAGGATTTGCGCTATCGGGAGAGGCTGAATAGGCTGGGGCTGTTTTCCCTAGAGCGTCGGAGGTTGAGGGGTGACCTTATAGAGGTTTACAAAATCATGAGGGGCATGGATAGGATGAATAGACAAAGTCTTTTTCCCTGGGTGGGGGAGTCCAGAACGAGAGGGCATAGGTTTAGGGTGAGAGGGGAAAGATATAAGAGTCCTTTTCACGCAGAGGGTGGTACGTGTATGTAATGAGCTTCCAGAGGAAGTGGGAGAGGCTAGTACAATTGCAACATTTAAAAAGCATCTGGATGGGTATATGAATACGAAGGGTTTGGAGGGATATGGGCCAGGTGCTGGCAGGTGGGACTAGATTGGGTTGAGATATCTGGTTAGCATGGACAATTTGGACCGAAGGGTCTGTTTCCATGCTGTACGTCTGAGTCTATGCCTCTAATTTTGTTGAATAAGTGTCCCTGTGCCTTACTCAAAGCACGTAACTGGTTCTGAGCGTTTCCATACTAAATCTGTTCAAGATCAAGAGGCAAAGAATGGATGCTCTAAATTTGGTTTTCTGAGGATCTAAATTCCATTGTTTGAGCTTTGGATGTGTACGCTATCAAGCTATTCAAAGATCGCATTCATACAAATGGAATAGTTTGATGGAGAAAAGACTGGAAATGCGCATGGATGCCCTTTTTTGTATTTTTGTATGGTTCTTTCAGTAACGGTTTTTATGTTGATTTGTTTTGAGTTACCAATGCTATTTTCTTTTTTCACATTTTGAAATGCTCACCATCTACTCCAACGTTAGTGTTCACATTTTGTTGTTGACATATTAGCTTTTTGAAGTTTGTACTATCTTTCGAAGAAGTACACTGCTACTACAGTATGAATGATCTGCTTTTGTATAATAGCATTTATATAGTACCTTTAGAATTGTAAATTAAAGTTCAGAACTTTGATTTAAGGGTGCGCATGAATATACACCCATGTACACTTGACAAGCATTTTATCACATCTCGATTGATATAATTGTAAGATGCCTTTGTGTGGAGCCACAGAAAATGGGGGAGATACTAAATGCATATTTTGCATCAGTATTTACTGTGGAAAAGGATATGGAAGATATAGACTATAGGGAAATAGATGGTGACATCTTGCAAAATGTCCAGATTTCAGAGGAGGAAGTGCTGGATGTCTTGAAACGGTAAAAGGTGGATAAATCCCCAGGAGCTGATCAGGTGTACCTGAGAACTCTGTGGGAAGCTAGAGAAGTGGTCGCTGGGCCTGTTGCAGAGATATTTGTATCATTGATAGTCACAGGTGAGGTGCCGGAAGCCTGGAGGTTGGCAAATATGGTGCCACTGTTTAAGAAGGACAGTAAGGACAAGCCAGGGAGCTATAGACCGGTGAGCCTGACCTCGGTGGTGGGCAAGTTGTTGGAGGGAATCCTGAGGGTCACAATGTACATGTATTTGGAAAGGCAAGGACTGATTCGGGATAGTCAACATGGCTTTGTGCGTGGGAAATCATGTCTCACAAACTTGATTGAGTTTTTTGAAGAAGTAATAAAGAAGATTTGAGGGCAGAATGGTAGATGTGATCTGTATGGACTTCAGTAAAGCGTTTGACAAGGTTCCCCATGGGAGACTGATTAGCAAGGTTAGGTCTCATAGAAAACAGGGAGAACTAGCCATTTGGATACAGAACTGGCTCAAAGGTAGAAGACAGAGGGTGGTGGTGGAGGGCTGTTTTTCAGAATGGAGGTCTGTGACCAGTGGAGTGCCACAAGGAACGGTGCTGGGCCCTCTACTTTTTGTACTTATTTACATAAATGATTTGGATGCCAACTTAAGAGGTACAGTTCGCAGATGACACCAAAATTGGAGGTGTAATGGACAGCGAAGAGGGTTACCTCCTATTACAACAGGATTTGGACCATATGGGCCAATGGGCTGAGAAGTGGCAGATGGAGTTCATTTCAGATAAATGTGAGGTGCTGCATTTTGGGAAAGCAAATCTTAGCAGGACTTATACACTTAATGGTAAGGTCCTAAGGAGTGTTGCTGAACAAAGAGACCTTGGAGTGCAGGCTCATAGCTCCTTGGAAGTGGAGTCGCAGGTAGATAGGATAGTGAAGAAGGTGTTTGGTATGCTTCCCTTTATTGGTCAGGGTATTGAGTACAGGAGCTGGGAGGTCATGTTGCGGCTGTAAAGGACATTTGGTTAGGCCGCTGTTGGAATATTGCGTGCAATTCTGGTCTCCTTCCTATCGGGAAGATGTTGTGAAACTTGAAAGGATTCAGAAAATATTTACAAGGATGTTGCCAGGGTTGGAGGATCTGAGCTACCGGGAGAGGCTGAACAGGCTGGGGCTGTTATCCCTGGAGCATTGGAGGCTGAGGGGATACCTTATAGAGGTTTACAAAATCATGAGGGGCATGGATAGGATAAATAGACAAAGTCTTTTTTTGGGGGTCGGGGAGTCCAGAACTAGAGGGCATAGGTTTAGGGTGAGAGGGGAAAGATATAAAAGAGACCTAAGGGGCAACTTTTTCACACAGAGGGTAGCACATGTATGGAATGAGCTGCCAGAGGATGTGTTGGAGGCTGGTACAATTGCAACATTGAAGAGGCCTTTGGATGGGTATATGAATAGGAAGGGTTTGGAGGGATATGGGCTGGGTGCTGGCAAGTGGGACTAGATTGGCTGGGGATATCTGGTCAGTATGGACGGGTTGGACCGAGGGTCTGTTTCCATGCTGTACATCTCTGATTCTAATTGTGGAAGAAGTACAATGGAGCTCTGCTTGCACACAGTAGCTGTAAGAACGCTTTGTCTGAATTGGAGCTTATTTTGTGTAAATAGCATTTGTCCATTAGTATCTTGCCCAATAACCTATTTATGTACATTTGAGAACAAGATTTGACTGAAGGATATCATATTGGAGTCTCTCCTAATTTGTTGTTCACACAAAACTTCCGGACGGGTTGCTGATTTTTGATTGGCCTTTGGAATCCATACTCTGTTTTCTTTTGTAGCTCTCTGCTTTGTGTATCTTCACGCACCATCTCCGTGAGACTTTGTGAAATCAGCTGAGGTTTTCCTGGGTTGTTAGGAATGCCACTTCTAAGTTTCTCATTTTAAAAAATGCACTGGTCTACTTCACCAAGACCAACATAAATAACAGTGATTGCACCAAATAAAATCATGTAACAACAATGCTCTCATACTCTGGTAACATTTTTGATGGTGCCATTTTTATTTATAATGGAACATCGAAATTCAGAGTGATGTGGTTTACAGCACCAATTCATCCTGGCCAGCTAGCATTCTTTGTAAACTGCTGAATTTTATTTTAGAACCACGCTGCTGAAAATTAAGGATCTAAGAAAAATTAAATATATGTCATAGCAGATGGATCAGTGCTTTAGAGCAGGTACAGCCTTGAGTAAATGTAACATAATGCATTAACTTCAGTAGCTACTGAAGGGAAACCGCTGTTATGTAAACAACAATCTTGTCAGTGGTTAAAGTACATGTTGCATTCAAACTTGATGCAAAACCCCATTTTGAATCCAATCTGTATACTGAGCTGTCTTCATTTCAGTTTCAGAAGTACACTGTAATTCTGGGGCATGAGTAAAATGTCAAAGTGCTAGTTATGTTAGGTTTCAAACTCTATTGATTTCAAGTGTGGAAGTACTATTGTAAGTTGACTGTCCAAAATCTCAAAAATAATATGCTGTTTGTTAACTCCAGGAAGTCTCATCTATCCATCGCTCTTGTGTTAAATTGTAGCTGTGGTTTTGCTTGCATCTAAGTGTGCCACACCTTTGTTCTCCAACTGTTAATGTCTCTGGACACGCTCGTGAATATGCTCTTTAACTGTTTTGAAGGGGGAGAATGGAACGTAGCTAGATTGTAGTTGGCAAAGAAAACAAAGTGGCTAATAATGTCTGTCAGTGGAACAAAAAAACACTTATGCCTTGCTGTTTTCAAAAGTAACCAAGGTAAGTTACTATGCATATGCCAGCTGGTTGAAGAAGAGAAGAAAATAGAAATTGAATTTTTAAAATAAATCAAACTATTAAACTATTGCTGTTCTTTTTCAGTATAGGTGAAATAGAATAGGAGCGGTAATTTTTTAATATTCATTTATGGGATATGAACATAACTTTAAGGCTGATTCCCACTGGCCTAAATTTTATTTGGACTCCTTGTTGCTATGCTCAGTCAGGTGTTGCCTCAATGCCGAGAGCAGTCACACTCAAATCCCCTCCTAAATTCAGCTCTTCTGTCTGTGTTTGCAGCAAGATTATGATGAGGAAGTCTGGATCAAGTGATTTTGGCAGACCCTAAACTGAACATTGGTGAACAGCCTTTGGAATGCACTATCTGATGGGGTATTCAATGATAGCCTTCAAATGGAGTTTGGTAATTACTGCAAAAGTATGCAGGTGTATGTGGAATGTTTAAGGAAATCTGACTAACTACAATGCTTTTCAAAAAAAAGCAGGCTTCATTGACCAAAATTACAGCCTGTCTTTTTATATTGTTCTTTGATTTTGTTCTAATATAATATTCTGCAATTGTCATGTAGTAAGTGAGCTTGTAAATATTTGTTTGGCTTTGATGTGTGGCAACATCTGATCTACATTACCAATAGTGAGAGAAACTGGTACTTTGAAGCCTGTAGATGACACGACGTCATTTTTTGTTAGTTATTTGGAAACGCTTTCTTTCAGTTACCATGATAATTGACTCATCATAAATTATGAATCATAAGCATTCTTACTTGAGTAAATGTTTTCATAAGGACTTCAATAAAGCATATGATAAGGAAGTGATATATAAAAGCAAAATACTGAAGGTGCTAGAAACCTGAAGTAAAACCAGGAAGTGCTGGAGAAACTCACCCAACCCAGCAACATCTGTGGAGAAGCACAGTTAATGTTTCAAATCTGATTTGACTCCTTTTCAAAACTGTTGAATGAAGTAATACTGCCACACAGGGAGGGTTGGTGCAGTATTAAAATATACAGTCCTAGTTTAAATACATTTATTCTCTTGATGGTTTCATTGCAAACGTTTGCCCAGTTATCAGTACTACTTAAGATGTAATAAATTAATGCAGTTGCTGGAATCTGTAGTGAACAACAACAGTATTTTAGATGATAGGGATTTTTGCTCAATCCTACACATCCTCAGTAGTGAAAACAAAAATGCTGTAGATCACAGCGGGTCAGACAGCATCCATGGTGCAAAACACAATGGCAAACAGATTTGAGAGGAGATATGGGGGGCACACAGTTTATTCAACTGCTAGTCCTGATCTGGCAGAGACAGAATCTTTTCAACAACAAAGTCCTGCAGAAGCAGCTTCCCCCAAGGTTCCAGACCAAACAAGCAGCTTTAGAACCAAGAACCACAGAGGCCGAACAGAGAAGCTGAATCAGGAAGACAAACCAGAGCATCATCGCAACGAGGGACATCCAAGAGTGGGGGAACCAACCGTGTGCTCTCAGAACAAGACCTTCCAGGCACAGGCTGTTCCAAGCCAAGAGAACCGATGGCAAGAGTCTCAGCAACCTGATGCATTTTAAATCTGTACTTTTCCCTCAGTATTAAGTTGAAACTCTTGAAACCCAAAATTTCCAAAGTCGCTAGCAGGGAGAGGAAGGTAGGTGGTGACAGTGCAGGGACCCCTAGGGTGGGAAGCCTGATTAAAGTTTGTGATTAAAACATCTGTTTAGCTTCTAATAGTGTTTTAACCTCTTTAATTTGATGGTGTGTTTAATCATAGGCCTCTGTATAGTTGTTAATTTCACTGTTTCTTGCATTTGCCTTTTATTTCTTATATTATACTTACCTTTTTGTATTTAAATAAATGTTTAGTTCCTTTTGCCCTGAAACACCTGTCTACTGCTACCTTTATTTCACATTTCTAAATCCAGTGTTAGAACTAGGGATTGGGGCCTGATTCGAACCACCTAAAAATCAGCAAATTATTGATTGCAACCAGGTGTCCTACAGATGTCCTCTTCCTGAGGGATCAGAAGAGAGATCCTTCAGCCCCAAATCATTTCTGATCAGCCATGCTTTCTTTGTTGATAGATGTCAGTTGAGTATAGCTTAGTTGCACAATTTTTTTTTCTCTATAAGTAGTGCTTAATAGGCTGTTGTAAACTGAATATCTACATTGTTTAATTTTTATAGAACGAGCTAAGAAACCAATATCAAACGCTGAAGGCCTGTTCCAAGAGAAATGTCCAGGAAAGACTGACTAATTTGGCATTGCTTGGTAGATTGGTATGTATGATAAAACTATATTTGAATGCTATTTTTGAAGACAACACATATGAAATCTCTTGTTTGCTAGTGCACCATATTTTAAAGTGCTCTTTTTAATTTGTAAGTCCATTATATGGCAGAAATACATTGTTATGGCACAACATCTTTTCAGTATAATAATTTTTCTAAGCAAACTTAATGTGGGCAAAAGTGTCATGACTAGCATTGTCTGTCCCTAGTTACAGTTGATAAGGTAGCAGTCTGTCATCTTGAATTGCTGATTTGGAGGCACTGGTGTTAGACGAGGATGGGCAAAGTCAGAAATTACACGACACCAGGTTATTGTCCAACAGATTTATTTGAAATTGCTAGCTTTTGGAGTGCTCCTCTTTCATCAAGAACCTTTGACATCTGTATAGTGATGGTACTGTTACGACACTCGGTAAACCCCTCTGCTAATTTAAACCAGCAACACCGAAAAGATTCACCTACTGCTGTAATCTGTTAAAATTCGAGAGGCAAAGAACTATCCCACAGCTCACTATTTAAAGTAAAAAATTAACAACTTTATTCTTTAAGTCCAACAGAGAATATTAAAACCAACAATTATTTATAGCTCCTTTCTCTTAAACCTATCTTTTACCTCCCACTCTACAATACTAGTCTGATTAAGAAATCCCGATTTAAGATTTACAAAAAAAAATCACATTTCAAAACTAGTCTGTTTTGCCGATGTTCCTTTGTAAATTTTCCTCTTTAGATTCTCTCCATGTTGGCTTTGATGTTCTGCTACACAAACCCCCCAGTCAGGTACCTTTCAGAGAGCTCTTCAGCTAGCAGTCTACATTTGTTGGTGCTCGGCAGTTCTCCCCCGAACTGTTCAAATGTCTGGTTTTCAACCTCAAAACATCAAATTGTTTCATTAGTATTTTGACAATATTAAAACCAAATTCAAATTTAATTGGATTTTGGTATCTTAGGGCATAGTTTAAACTGTTCGAGTTTGAACTTATTTTTGTTCCATGGCAACCCAGCAATGCTGAGAGATAAGAGAAAATGCTGGAAAATCTCAGCAGGTCTGGCAGCATATGTAAGGAAAGAAAAGAGCTGACGTTTTGAGTCTAACTGACCCTTTGTCAAAGCTGGAGATAAATTGGGGGGCGGGGGGGGGAGGAAGATTGATGCTGAGGGAAGGCACTACGTGGATGCAGGTGGGGGGGTGATGGTGATAGGTTAGAGTGAAGGGTGAAGCGGATAGGTGGGGTGGAAGATGTGCGATAGTTCAAGAGGGCAGTGCTGAGTTGGAGGGTTGGATCTAGGGATGAGGTGGGGATAGAGGCACCTCCCCATGCAACTGCAAGAGGATGTAAAACCTGCACCCACACCTGCCCCCTCACCTCTATCCAAGGCCCCAAAAGATCCTTCCACATCCAACAGAGATTTTCCTGCACATCCAAACACTCCATCTACTATGTCCATTGCTCTCGATGTGGTCTCCTCTATACTGGGGAAACAGGACGTCAGCTCACGGAACATTTCAGAGGACGTCTGAAACAACCCACTGCCCTGTGGCCAACCACTTCAACTCCCCCTCCCACTCCATCAAGGACAAGCAAATCCTGGGATGGCTACACTGCCAAAACCTAGCCACCTGAAACCTGGAGGAAGGATGCCTCATCTTCTACCTTGGGACCGTCCAACGACCCGGCATCAATGTCAATTTTTCCAGTTTCCTCATCTTCCCTCCTTCTACCTCATCCCTGATCCAACCCTCCAACTCAGCACAGCCCCCTTGAACTGTCCCACCAGTTCACCTTCCTTCCCGCCTATCCACTGCGCCTGTCACCATCTACTTATTGCCTTCCCAGCTACTCCCCCACCACCACCTCCCACCACACCACACCATCCTCAAACCCCCTCCCCACCCCATTGATCTCTGAGCCCCCCTCTCTCCCTTTCTGGTGAAGGGCTTATGTCCAAAATGTCAATTCTCCTGCCTGACCTGCTGTGGTTTTTCAGCGCCACACTTTTCGACTCATTATAATAGTTTGTGTCCATCTTTATAAAGCTGTGCCTTTTGCTTTATTCATTCATGGTTTGTGGATGCTACTGGCTTAGTGTCCACCACTGATTGGCCTTGAAAAGGCGGTGGTGCAGTCTTTGGAGTGTATGTATACCCACAGAGCAGTTAAGAAGGGAGTTCCAGAATTTTCACCTAGTGGTAGTGACGGAACATTGATTATAGATGCAAGCAAGATATCGTGGGCTTTGAGGGGAACTCGCAGGTGGTGGTTCTCCCGTGGAGACGTTGCCCTTGTCCTCCTCGGTGGTGGAGGTTGAGAATTTGGGAGGTAATAGCCCAAGCAATACCCAGCTACTCTAGTTAAAAGTTGCCAGTGTTCAACCCAAGCATACAAATCTGAGTTATTGTTTTAAGTTTAATTCTGTGGATTTTAATTTATTTAACAGTGGAACAGCTGGCACTGCTTAAAATGGCCCCTAACATCTATCTCTTGACAACACTAAATGACCAACCGCATAGTCTACAGAATAATATAAAAAAATTCTTCAATCGTAATGACAACACTTGAATAACTGAATAAGTAAAATTTGTACAGATTTGTTTAAATCTGTTCCTGCTTTAATACCGCAATAGCACAGTGTTAAATAAGTTCATTATTAAATTAGATTTCTTGTTAACATCATCTAGTTTGAGAATATTCATCCGTTCAATAGGCAGTCAAGTTTTGGTTTGTGTGCTGGTGCTAATGGCCTTGGTTCTTTCTGCACTTTAACTGCAGGAAGCTTGAGGAAACGATTAACTGGTTGTGAGAAAACAGGGGATTAGGAGTTTGTGCTTTTGCTTCCAATTGAGGTCCAGCAGTAGCCAACTGAACTGTTGCAATTTGCGTGAATAATCTGATTTAAGCCTGTGACAGGTTGAGAAAGTTTTCAGTTTTTTTTAAGGATATTTAATGGAACTCTGCAATATTGTTTGTGACCTTGAGTGGAGGTTAATTTGTGCACTGTAGGATGTGAATGGGCAGCATTAACCTATATGCTGAATTGGTCTGGAAACTGGATGATAATTCAGTACAAGAATGGAAGACAAATGAGATCAAACATAATTACTGCTGTCTTATAATTCTTGATAAAAATTGCTTCATGTGAGCTACATGGCAAAACAGCTGGTTTATGACCATGGATGCTGTATAATGTGAATTGCCTGATATTTCTCTTCTCTTTAATATAAGGATTTTTAAATTGTCCCTATCCTAATCCTGTCCCCTCCCCAACACCACTACCACACCACCCCAGGAAAAGGTTGCAGTTTATGGGAGTAATTTCCTTTATGTTCATTTTGAGGGTATAGGTCAATTGTAAAGAAGATGGGTAAGTCACCTTTCAAAAAACCAAAAACATGTGGATGCGAGAGATCAGAAACAAAAGCAGAAATTGCTGGAAGAACTCAGGTCTGGCAGCATCTGTGGAGGGAAAGCAGAATTAATGTTTTGGGTCCAATGACCCAACCACAGGATATCAGACTTTTGTCCAGGACCTGAAAGTTTGGATGTAGGTTTGCTCATTGAGCTGGAAGGTTCATGTCCAGATGTTTCATCACCCTGCTAGGTAACATCTTTCGTGGGCCTCGGGTGAAGCACTGCTGATAATTCCTGCTTTCTATTTATATGTTTGGGTTTCTTTGGGTTGGTAATGTCATTTCCTGTGGTGAAGTCATTTCCTGTTCCTTTTCTCAGGGTGGTCGATGGGGTCTAACTTGATGTATTTGTTGATAGAGTTCCAGTTGGAATGCCATGCTTCCAGGAATTCTCATGTCTTTGTTTGGCTTGTCCTAGGATGGATGTGTTGTCCCAGTCAAAGTGGTGTCCTTCCTCATTCATAGGTGAGGATACTAGTGAGAGAGGGTCATGTCTTTTTGTGGCTAGTTGGTGTTCATGTATCCTGGTGGCTAGTTTTCTGCCTATTTGTCCACTGTAGTGTTTGATACAGTCCTTGCACTGTATTTTGTAAATGAAATTAGTTTTGCTTGTTGTCTGTATAGGGTCTTTCAAGTTTATTAGCTGCTGTTTTAGTGTGTTGGTGGGTTTGTGGGTTACCATGATGCCAAGAGGTCTGAGTAGTCTGGCAGTCACTTCCGAGATGTCTTTGATGTTGGAGAGAGTGGTTAGGGTTTCTGGAGACGTTTTGTCTGATTGTTTGGGTTTGTTGCTGAGAAATCGGCGGACTGTGTTCATTGGGTACCCATTCATTTTGAATACACAGTATAGGTGATTTTCTTCTGCTCTGTGTAGTTCCTCTGTGCTGCAGTGTGTGTTGGTTCATTGAAATAATGTTCTGCTGCAGCTTCGTTTGTGGGTGTTGAGATTGCTTCTGGAGTTCAATATTTGGTCCGTATGTGTTGTTTTCCTGTAGACGCTGGTTTGAAGTTGTCCATTGGTTGTTCGCTCTACTGTGACATCTAGGAATGGCAGTTTGTTGTTTTCCTCCTCTTTAGGTGAATTTTATGCCAGGAAGGGTATTATTGATGGTCTTGAAGGTTTCCTCTAATTTGTTTCGTTTAGTGATGACAAAGGTGTCATCCACATAGCGGACCCAAAGTTTGGGTTGGATGGTTGGCAGAGCTGTTTGTTCAAGTCTCTGCATTGCAGCCTCTGCTAAGAACCCTGATATCGGAGATCCTATGGGTGTTCCATTGGTTTGTAAGTTTTGTTGTTGATGGCGAAGTGTGTGGTAAGTCATAAGTCCACTAGCTTGATTCTGTCCTTGTTGATGAAGTTAGCAGTGTTTGATGTATGTGTCTTTGAGTCTTCTAATAGTGTAGTCAGTGTTTCCTTGGCCAGGTTAATGTTGATTGATGTAAACAGGGCTGTTGCATCAAAGGATACCATCATTTCATTCTCTTCTATCTTAGTGTCTTTGGTCTTCAGAAATTCTTGGGTGGAATGGGGTGAGTCCTCTACTAAGTGTTTTAGTCTTTGGTGTAGCTCCTTGGCCAATCAGTAAGTTGGTGTTCCAGGTAGTGAGACTATGGGTCTATGGGGGGGCTTCTGGTTTGTGAATTTTGGATAATCCGTAGAAGCGTGGTGTGTTGGATCCATCTGGTTCCATTTTTTTGGAAGTCGGTCTTATTTATATCTCCAGATTTCTGAAGTGTTTTTGAGTAGGGTTGTGATTCAGTTCTGTAGCTGTGGGGTCGGGTCTATTGCCACTTGTTGGTAAGTGTTGTTGTCTGTAAGTAGTGCGTTTGCTTTTTCAATGTAGCCTCTTCGATTTAGAATGACTGTCAAGCATCCTTTGTCTGCAGGTAGGAGAACAATGTTTTTATCTTTTTCAGTCTTTCCAGTGCTTTCCTTTCTTGTGTATTGAGCGTGATTCCTTCTCTTTTTTTCTTTTTGCTTAATGTTGGTGCGACTACCTGTCTGATGGTTTGCTGGGTTTCTTCTGTGAGTTGGTTGTCTTTTAGTGTTGTTTCTAATGCTGCTAAGAAATCTATCTTGTCCACATCCTGGCAGTTGTAATTTAATCCTCTTACTAAGATGGCTTTTTCAGTGTCTGTTAAGGGTCGGTCAGATAAGTTTTTTTTTATCCATGCTTCTGTGATGTCAGTGTCGTTACTTTATGTAAGTTTATCTAGTTTTTTTCTGCAGGTCTAATTTCATTTTCTGTGTTTGTCGCTGTCTAATATCTATGGCTTGTTGTACTGTGTCTATCCATTCATGGTCTGTTGCATGAGTGAGTAAAGATTTTTTTGATGCAAAATTTCCCCGTTGCATTCACAGAGTCTGTTGTGGGCATCATTAATCATTTCTCTAAGCATTCTGCGGCTGTTTTGCTCTGCTATTCTTTTGGCTAGTGGGATGTTAAGGGGAGGTTTGTATTTAAGGTATTTAGATAGTACCTGTTTTCTTAGGCATTTGTGCAGGAAGTACAGCTGTTCAATCAACGGGGGCAACACATCCATCCTAGGACAAGCCAAACAAAGACACCCATGAGAATTCCTGGAAGCATGGCATTCCAACTGGAACTCCATCAACAAACACATCAAGTTAGACCCCATCTACCACCCCTTGAGAAAAGGAACAGGAAGTGACTCCACCACAGGAATAATAACGTCACTGACCCAAAGAAACCCAAACATATGAATAGAAACCAAGAATCATGTACACTGCTTCCCCTGATGGCCACTGAAGATGTTACCTAGTAGGGTCACAAAACGTCTGGAAATGAACCTTCCAGCTCAGCGAGCAAATCTACATCCAAAGCCTCAACATGAGCTACAAGTCTTCTCAAAACTCGCTAAGCACCTGAAATGTTAATTCTGCTTTCTCTCTACAGATGCTGCCAGACCTGCTGAGTTTTTATTTCCAGCTGTTTCTGTTTTTGTTTCACCTTACTTTGAGTCTGAATCAGATTGTGGTGCTGGAAAAGCACAGCACAGCAGGTCAGGCAGCATCCAAGGAGCAGGAGAATCGATGTTTCGTGTCTGAGCTCTTTATCAGGAAATGGGGGAGGAAGGGGGAGGGGGGGCCGAGCGATAAACTGAGTGGGTGGGGCGGGGTGGTTGGGGTGGGAGTTGGGGGTGAAGGTCGCTGGGAATGCGATAGGTGGATGAAGGTGGGGTTGGTGATCTGAAGCATTCTACTGTGACTAATTAATAAGTCAAGCAAAAATGGCATAGGCATGACATCCAAATTGATTTTTTACATTCCTGTGGCACCCCACATTTGAGAATGGCAACTCAATAGATATTGAATTTTTACGTCATTCATCTAGCTTTATGTTGATGCTCGATCTTTTTACCAGAGCGGGGGGCTCTGTCTGCGGTAGGCCCGGTTCAGAGACCTTCCAGAAGTCCTGGAGCCATGTTTGAGACCTTAGCTCAATGATAAACTCGAAGTGCTTTCTTTATATTCTTCTGTACCTCAAAATGGTGCCGAATTGTGGCAACAGAACACTTTTCACTGTATCTCCCTAAGTGTTTGTGATAATAAATCATTCATTCATTTTAATGTCCTGGATATACATGTATGTAGGGTGCCCTCTGTATACACTGATGCTAATTATACTAAACGAACTTGTTCTAGACTAATATAATAATCGTACACTATCTTTTGAGATGTCTTTTTAACGTGGCTGACTTTATTTTTTAGGTTTCTCGCGTAGTCTGAATCATGGCTGCAAATGGTACAAATTCTGGTTCAGCAAGCAGCCATACGACAAAATCACAACTTGGAATAAAAGGTGTGTTTTGAAATGCACTTTTTAAAATTCATTATGCATGTGTGCATGCCCACCTTTTGCTTGATTTAAATTTCTGACTGCCACTTACTATTTCCCCACAGATGTGTAGCCAGAATTGAGATCTCAATCCATGGGGAGGCATAGGTTTGAATGCTTATTCCAGACTTTGTGATGTCTATTAGTTCGTCTTCCAACACGTTACGTTTCTCCTCCATGTCAATTTATTTGTGAACAAGAGCCTGTCCCCTAAACAACACTGTAAATAGATAAGATGTTGTGTTTATACTGGAGCCAACAATTTTACCGTTCCTAACTATGCTGTGCTTCCTTATATTGCAGAAGCCAATTTGAGACTTTTAAAACAATCTTGACAGAAAGTACAATAATCTCCTCTTGTGATCTTCCTGTAGCCAGCCTACAGAGTTTATAAATGTCCTCGTTCTGATTTTCTGATCTTTTTAATTATTGGTATCAAGCAGGCTCTTCTCCAGTCAATCCGTGAACTCCAGCAAACTGCAAGACTCTTATTTGCTTATTTCTCAAGGCGTTGCTATTGTCCTCGCTGCTGTCATGTATTCAAGCAGTTCATAGTATTTTTAAAATACATAGACTGAAATAATTAGGCATATGAGTCCCTCCTGATCGATGGGAGTAATACATTGGTAATGAAGCTTTTATTGTTGTTACTAATCCTTATGTAGCTTTGTACCCAGAATGGGACATCAAAGGCAGGGAATTCCAGACTTCCTTCAGTTCATTTTGCACAATAGCCACTAAAACATTTTAAAAAGATTGGATATTTAGGAAATAGAAAACTTATCTAGCCATGCTGTAGTGCAGTATTCTTGTGTGCAGTTGAAACATCACATTGGGTGTAAAGCACTGCAGTTATTTAAAACCTCTTGCATTCTAACGTTACTTCCATGTACTTGTTGTCTAATGTGATTGTTTTCTTTGGATGCTGTTTTTGCTGGTGCTGGCTGTCATGACATCTGCTAGCTGAAGCCCTTTGTTTAAATGGTACATGAATCTATTGCAATTATTAATCTTTTCTATTTGGGTGAGATCATGGGGTGATGGCTAGTAATATTTAAAAATATGAAAATGTTGTAATTCAGTTCAATGATTGCACTCCTTTTTAAAGATTTGTTGCCTCTAAGTTTGTGTTTCTATATTTGTTAGTCATTTGTGCAAAGCTGAAGGAAAATAAGAAGAACTGGTTTGGTCCCAGTCCCTATGTGGAAGTGGCAGTTGATGGCCAGTCGAAGAAAACTGACAAGGTTACCAACACGCACAACCCCAAATGGAAGCAGCAAGTCACCGTGTATGTTGAGAAGTCGATCATTTAATTGTGATATCACTGTGAATGTAACTGCATTAAATCTGTTCAATGCAACTGGTGCCTATGATAAACTGCAAAACAAAAATAAAAATCATGGTATTTTGTTCTCATTGAACAGATAAAAGGCCTCATCAATAAGATGACCAAAAACTGAGAGACCTTTAATTTTTGTTTGTCTGAAATATCTTGCATCACATGGCACCCCTAGATGTAACTGTCTATTTCCAATGTTCTCCAATGCTTTTCCCATTGAGTGATTTGTTGGAATATCTCTCACTATTGGCTAGTATTTGAGGCTGTTTGAATGTAAACTTTTATCTTCCTTAACCATTAATACAAATTTTTTGCAAGGATACTGAAATTATCAAAATTCTTGATATGAATATTGCTGACTTTTTGCTAATGGTTTTTTGAAATAAACAGACTTTAAAGGTCCTAGAGTCAACTGCCTTGTGGTAGACTGCAGTTACATGTAAGTCACACAAGGTAAAGTTGTTTTTTTGTCTAATTCACTCTTGGAGTGCAAGTGTCGTTGACTGGGCTAATATATATTGCCTATCCCTTGTTGCCCATTTAGAAGGTGGTTGTGCACAGTCTCTTAAACGGCCACAATCCATTTTATGTAGGTACATCCACAAAGCCAGCATGGGTCCATTGGTCTGGGGACATGAGTCTTGCTGAGGGTGACTTTATAAACTAGTATATTCCTGGGTTCAAATGTATATGAGCCTGATCTTGCAGAGTAAGTGGCATGATAAGGGTGAGTTTTTTTCCCAGGAGAACATTGGAGAACATTTCTAATACAATACAGCAGTTTTGAGATTTATTTCTGTTGCTAGTCTACAAGTTGCTAGGTTTAATGATTAACTTTTGTAACTTGTCATGGTGGGATTTTAACTCACTAAATCTTGGCTACTTCGAGTGCCACATCTAATGATTACAGAACTGTACCCAGAATGATGAGTACCAAGTTTTTTTTTGTTGTTGTAGAAAAGTTTCCCTTTCTAGGTTTTGACTCTGAGCCTCTGTTTCTATACCACAGATGGAAATTAATTCAACATGAGTTTGAAATCCAGAGCTTCTGGTCATTGAGACACTGAAGGGTGCAGGATGGATTTTTAAAATATAAATCACTAATTAATTTATTTTCTCCTTTTCTCACATTCTGAAGAATTTGGTCTTTCATAACTATCTTTGTTACATCGCCCATAGATCCTCCTTACTGTGTGACACTGAGACAAATGGATCACTCTTTGTCATTTTAGAATTCTGTGCGCAGTTGACCAAATTAAAAACATTGAAAATGCGAGTACCTGAGAGAGGGGAGAAAATCCAGCTCTGCTAGTTCTTCATCTGATTACTAATTGCAGAAGGCCTCATTCAAAGGCTGTGACATTTCCCATTTGAGTAAAGATGCAGTATGTGGCTTTCCTGTTCAATCTATGAACGCCACTATTGGGGAAGAGCTGCAAATGAGTCTCATTCTCACCTTCTGTTAAGGTACCCAAAAGAAGTGATGAAAGAAGAACATAAGATTAGTTTATAATAGGATCGTGGTGGGTCTCTTGGTGTTCTGTACTGTCCTGTATGTTTTTTGTCTCCAAATATCTTGTTTTATTCATTACTTTTTTTTATTTACATAGGATTGTTACACCATTCAGCATGATCACTTTCAAAGTCTGGAGCCATCAAACACTAAAATCGGATGTTCTCCTTGGTTGTGCCACTCTGGATATCTGTGAGACATTAAAGTCTAATAACATGAAATGTGAGTTTGATGTACTTTTCAGCCCTGATACATTAATTAGGCCACTCCCATGCTGCTCGGAGTATCCTAAATGGTACAGGTTTGTTAACCATCTGCTGACTGAAGGATGAGCCAAGTTGTAATATCTGAGAACCTAAAGAAGGAGCACAAGGACAGGATTACACAAGTGTCACTTTGTTATACTCCTGTAGAAATTCCACAAAGTGAGCGAATTAGTTTTCAGGGCTTCAGAAGCCAATAGTAATGAAAATTGGGCTGCTTTTTTTTTAATAGAGAAGTACGATCATAAGTAGCAAGAAAGGAATATATCATTCTCTCATTCAAATTCAGTGTAAATGGGAATGAACAGACTTATTCTGTTCGTTCCTTGCTACATTTTACCTACCCTGCAACTTTCCTGATGTTTTTAACAAGCATATTTCATGCATATAGTTTTGTAACCTTTCTTTAAATGTTTATTCTTCAAGTTCAGTTGTTTTGCAATAGATTTTATTTTGATGCACAGTTTCGGTTTACCCGCATCAATTTGCCATTTAACACTTGCTGCATTATCACACACTTCAGGAATCAAATAATCTCATCCTAAAATAGGCTCAGATAGAGAATAAATATAGATACGACTGATTATATGATCCCATTCTATTCATTTTCAAATTCTGTAAATTAGTTTTTAAAAACTTTCCTCCCTGGAAATTAAATAACAGTTTACCATAATTGCTGCTGGCCTGGTAAATAGTAAACCTTTTGTTAACCAGCACCTATGGGGCCAGGTATGTGCTGGTTCTTCAAGACTTGTATTTCTGTTTATTTTATAGGGTTATTTAGGGTGCTGGTTAAAACAAAGTTTGCTGTACCTTGTACCACTGAACATTCTCCGACTCCTTGAGTCTTTCTAGATTAGAATATGTCAGCAAGCTGTGTAACTCAGTATGGAGTACTGCAGCCAAACCAAACCTGTCTTTGCCTGGCAACCACATAAACACACAAGTTGCTACATTAAAATTGGGGGTTAAGATTATTGTCCTGAGATGCTGAGAGCAATTGAAGCATCTCTGTCTTTTGGTAACAATGTCCCAAGCTATCTGAACCTTAAATTCAGGAATGTTCTCCATGAGCCTCTTTGTTTCTCTCATGCACTCTCTTCCTTTATGACCTTTCTCAAAAAAATACCTTTTTGACCAAACTTAATTATGTATTTCTGATGTGATTTGGTGTCATATTTTGTTTAATAATAATCCTCAAAAATGCTGGCATATTTTTCCAAATTAAAAGTGCTGAATAAATTAATTTTTTTTGTATCGCCTTATGTCACTCGTCTCAGCACAGCCTAAAATTGCAATTATAGCTTTGTTTTTTTTACAATTATATCTTGATAATTTTGTTTTATTTAGTTTTGGACTTTGATGTTAACGGTTGTCAGTCCAGATTTATGAAGTGTATTGCATAAAATTCACAGCAGTGTGGCAACCTCTGAAAAGTGCCTGAAGGAGTACATTATGTTCAAAGTGCTCTCTTTATAGAAGAAATTTTTAAATTTGACAGAATTTTAAACTCTTTTAATGTCTATGGCCAACGTAAGAACACTGAACACTGTATAACTTCCCCCGATGAGGATTTTTTTTCTGTAGATTTTAGAATAAACTGAACGCAAATGAGAGTCAAGAGTGTGGTTCTGGAAAAGCACAGCAGGTCAGGCAGCATCTGAGGAGCAGGAGAATGATGTTTTGGGTATAAGCTTATGGGTTTATGCCCAAAATGTCGAATCACCTGCTCCTCGGATGCTGCCTGACCTGCTGTGCTTTTCCAGCATCACACACTCTAATCAGATCTCCACCATCTGCAGTCCTCACCTTCTCCTGACTGCAAATGAGCACCAACATATTTGCTGATACTAACTTGGCAACCTATAGTCCTTGCCAAGCAAGGTATTGAGGGTCCTACCAAAGTCCAAATTCTGATATATATCCTTTATATAATGGGTGAGGTTTCTAGTATTTGCTTCCTCTTCCAGAATTGCAATAGATGAGCATAATAAGGCTACAGGAGGCGGATGAGGAAAACTGTCAATGTTTCTGTGGCTGCAGAGTCTAGAAAACGCAGCTCAGAATAAGGGGCCATGTAGGACTCAGATGAGAAGGTTCTTCACTCAAAGGTTTGAGAGTTTTAAGAATTCTGTCCCCAGTTGAATGATCGTTTGTTAAGTATTTTCAAGGCTAACATTTATAGAATTGAGGTGTCCAGTGATAGTGCGAAAAGTTGAAATTGAGGTATAAAATCAGATGTGATCTTGTTGAATGGCGGAGCAGGCTTCCATGTCCAAACTCTCTCTACTCCAGCTGTATTTCCTACTTTCTGATGCTGTAGGTACAGGCAAAGTTTAACAAGCTTTTATAGCAGTGATCTAAAATCATGTTTAATTACAGTCTTGAATTCACATTATGCTACTTGTTTTTTGGTCATTTGTTTTGTATGTTGTCTTTTTATCAGCAGAGGGGGTCTCCTGTGAACAATGATTTTTGTGCTGATAACTTTGCAGCTAACTAACTAATGGTGCAAAACATTTTTGATGTATTTTAACTTTACCTGTGCAACTTGCATTGATGCAGTTACTCTTGTACAGAGAAGAAATAATGTATCACTGCAAGCGTGGTATCCCCCTGATTAATTTTGCATCTAAATCTTTCTTTCAGTTGATGATGTGGTTATAAAGTTACCACTCTCAAATGAGCGAGACATTGTGGATGGGGCAAGCGAACTTATTGTGTCCTTGGATGGGTTAACTGTAGATCCGGAAGTCTTAACTAATGGCGACCCTGCAGCTGCAAGAAGTATGTAAGAAAATTGGAATCCCATTTCACGAACATAATGTGCTGTGGGCAACATGCTCTAGTGGAATAACTGATTTTGGGTCAAAAGTTAAGCTTTGAAACTATCTTATTTGTACCATTGTAAGTGGGAACCTTGGGAGCTTTGATGAGGTGATAAACACAGGCAGTAATTAGGTGCCTAGGATTGGAGTATCCAGCCTTTGCTATAGTGGAATGATTAAAAAAAAAGCTTCAAAATGACCTGTCTGAATAGCTCAGTTACAAGTTAAGATCCACATACTCCATTGGAAGAAGTATTCTAACTGTTACTGCCATTAATTTTTTTGTAAATATTGTTAGCAATTATTTAGGACATGAATGGAACAGTGACATTTTGAAGTTGAAAAAAATTCAAATACAAAATGTTTGGTATGAACAACTGATAAAGTTCAACTTTATGCACACATTCTAGGGTGAGATGCATTCTTTATTTAGAAAGTGAGTACGGTGTAGGCCAAGATTAACAAATACTAAAATTTGAAACATCCATCAAACGCACACTCAATAAAACAGGAAACAGTAGCAAAGTGTTTATAGTAATTCAAAGGTTGACTATAGCTGAGAAAAGAAACACTGCCAAACATAATGTTGTCGGTCCAAAGATATGTCCTGTCTATCTCACAACTGAGCAACACTGGTTATGAATTTCATAGCTAGTGCAATGACAGATACAAAGGCTATATTCTTCAATGATTAGCTAATCAAATCAAGCATGTAACTCTGGCTGTTGGTAATAGGCAGGGTGAAGACGATACTCAGCCAGTATACATTTGTAAAGCCCAAATAGTTTCTACTGTCAGATGTATTTCTGTAATTAGACATCACTTGCTGTACAACCCTGAGTGTGCTAAAGCCACACTAGCAGCCATTACAGGAGTAAAGTTGATAATGCAATACACATCTTGTGGATCAATGTACATTCTTATGTGGTGCTTGTTCTCTGCACTAAAAATAGAACTTGTTCAAGCCTGATGTCATGTTTGAATTAACTTGAAGCATGAGGAGCCTTTACTTTAACCAATCAGATGTCATTTTATTTTCCCTCAAGGGCTTCTCTTGACAGCTTCTCAAGGGCTGCATTTTTCATTTTCACAGTCACTTAGAAGCAGTTCCTTCTGTATTAGTGTTGAAAACGAAGTATTTAGACTTTGTATAAATACCAGATTATAAGAATTGGTCAATTATTTTCATTCATAAATAACTCCTAAATCAAATTTCAGGTCGTAATGCACAAGAACATGTTAATTTCCTAGATATCACAATATTTAAATTGGTACAAGATGATAGACATAAGTGAGCAATTATATTTTCCATAATAATTGACTTTTACATTCAAGAGCTATAATCCTAAATATACTTTACATAGCTGGTGAGATTACACCTACTGTATTTCAGTTGCATATCCACAGAACTAGAATATTTTGTATAGACAGTTAGAACCTTTTTTTGCGCATCTTACATTTCAGTTTCATACTGAATTTTAACTACAGGATCCGCTACAATTTTCTTTCTGGGTATCTCTGCTCCAGAGCCAACGCTGCCTTAATCCAGAGATTACACATTTATTTACAAGAAATTCAATACAAATCAGATTTTAAAGTTCTTTTTAATCCCACTTAGCTGAGTATTTCTTTGTTGACAGGTTTAAACTTGTTCTCTCTCCATTGCACATCCACTTCTCCCATCCTGCAGCTGTCTGTTCTCCCTGCGAGCCCCCAAACAACACTCTCGCAGTCTCCTACACTCTTCACAACCACCCCAAGCATATGCCTGAATCTAGCACTTGGAACTCCCAGATTCGACAAAGTTCTTGATCCCAGCCTTGGCTAAAGGTGACCCTATCTCTGCCTGAACAAAAGATGGTCCCTGAACTTAGCTTTGATGAAATGTGACTCCCTACTCACTCACTGCTTTCTCTCACTTTGCTCACTGCCCTTTGCTTCTCCATTCCAAGGTTGATTCTCTCCTGTTTATTGCTGATTAATTTTAACAGACCCAGGAAAAAACTGCACTGTGATTGATGTTGCAGCTCCTCAGAGTTTCCTTCCATTCTATTTACTGGGATAACTTTTCTTTGGTTACCCCATGAGTGGGTTTTCTTGGGGAGTTATGGGGCTGAATTTATCCACTAACTGCAAATATTTTGATCATTGCAACTGATCAGCTCCCATTTCCTGTCATATATTCTGTTGTGATTTTTTGAAATTCGGCATTCTTTTGTATGTCCTGACATGTGTAATACAAAAGCTTCAACTGCCTATTTCTTTTCTCAGCAATATTTAAGGTTTTATTATTGGATTAGTGTTCCTAAGGTCAAGATTAATGATTTGAAGAAGAGAGTTCAAATCCCACCATTGCAACCAGGCAGTTTAACTTAAGTAGTTAAACTATATCTGGACTAAAATGTTGGTCCAAATAATGGTGGCAATATGACTAGCAATTTTTTTGTGTTTATAAATCTAGCTAGTTCTGACATGTTTAAAACTACCTGGTCTGGCCTGCATGTGTATTCGTGTGCAAGTATATCTGGTTTATTTTTTTTTAACTGCCCTCCGAAAAGACTTTGTCAGCTAATCAGTTGTGTTCAAGAACATGATTAACCATCTCCTTCTCATGGGGAATTAAAATGCCAATAAATGCTGAGCCTTTCCCGCAGTGTCCGCAAAAATGAGTGAATTAACAGAAATCTGGAATAATGTGTAAAAATCAATCGCTCATGATGTCAATGACTCAAATCCTCCAAATTATCCCGCTAGTTGTGTTCCCTCTAAATCATCATCTTGGTACTGGGAGCTATATTTTTGTGCTTTTTTTTAACATTTCAATGCTCATTGTGTGCATGTTGGAGGAAGTAATGCCCAGAATATGCCCCCCTTTAAAATATTCAACTCTTCAGTTCAGTTTGAAAGTAAAGGGTTTTGAACCACGTTGTGGATACCTAATTCTGTGCTTCTACCTACATTTATTTATGAAAAAGTATGTATATGATAGAATAAAACAGCATTTTGATTTTAGAGTAATAAGCATGGATTTGATTATGAAGGGGAGCAAATTGTGACGATTTGAACAAATATCTGCCCCAAAAAAGAAATGATGGGGGGACAAGTGCCATGCTGTAGACCGTGAGTTAACTAGATGTGCCACAGTTGTCCTCTCGTCACCATGTTCCCAAGTTAATTAAATATTTTATGTACATGTGCTTCTTTTGAAGTTAATTTCTCTATGGGATCTCCCTCTTTCCTGCTCTCAGAATATTTATAAACTGACACTTAGTGAGTTAATCTTGAATCCCCTCTTAAAGCAAATGATATGAGGCTTCTAAGGAGTAGTTTTGAGGTACTGTTGTTTTGATGGAAAGGTAACTTGTGTCTGAATTTTCTGGCATGGACAATTGAGTTGAGTCAATGCTCTTCTGTCTAATATGTCACTGCAAAACTACATTTTCATAACTTTGATTTCTTTCAGGTAACTCCCCAAATAAAGGTTCCAGATGTGGCACTGAGGCATATGTACTAAACCCATCAAGGTACAACCTGGCTTTCAGAATTCTTCATTTGCTCTCTTCAGAATTATCCCTCGACTTTGCAAAAATGGAAATATCACTTTCAGGCAATGATGAGCACTGTAATGTGTGTAGTGGAACTCAGATTTCTCCAGTTTCCTCATTTCCCCTCCCCCCACCTTGTCTCAGTTAAATCCCTCGAACTCAGCACTGCCTTCCTAACCTGCAATCTTCTTCCTGACCTCTCCGCCCCCACCCCACTCCGGCCTATCACCCTCACCTTGACCACCTTCCACCTATCGCATTCCCAACACCCCTCCCCCAAGTCCCTCCTCCCTACCTTTTATCTTAGCCTGCTGGACACACTTTCCTCATTCCTGAAGAAGGGCTGATGCCCGAAACGTCGATTCTCCTGTTCCTTGGATGCTGCCTGACCTGCGCTTTTCCAGCAACACATTTTCAGTAGTGGAACACTAGTTAAATTGCAGACTGTGTACATAAATCATTTATTAATGGGATTGTTTCTTAGATGTGAAATCTATCCTAATGAAGCAGTAAGACCCAATACTGCTGTGCAGTTATACCTAGTTTCAGAATAATAAATAACCAAATTTGTGTTAGAATTGAGTCCAGCTTGCTGTGGTACAAAACTCACCCTAAACTATTTGTGGTTCCAAAAACCTGCCACAACTTTCACTTTCACAACACTAAAGTAAGAGTAGAAGATGAGCTCAAGTGGCCAAAGAACCCATTACCTGTCTTCTGCCTGGGGTATCTGTCCTCGTTCCCTGAAGTAAAAATAGTAAGTCAGAGTATTATTTAAATGGTGAAAGATTGCCGCATGCTGTTGTGCAGAGGGACTTAGGAGTGCTCGTACATGAATTGCTGAAAATTAATTTGCAGGTGCAACAGGTAATCAGGAATGCAAAAGAAATATTGACCTTCATTGCTAGAGGAATTGAAAGTAAGAGCAGGGAGGTTCTGCTGCAATTGTATAAGGTGTTGGTGAGGTTGCACTTAGAGTATTGTGTGCTTTTCTGGTCTCCTTACTTGAGGGAGGATGTACTGGCTTTGGAGGCGGTGCAGAGGAAGTTCACCAGATTGATTCCAGAGATGAGTGGGTTATTATATGAAGAAAGGTTGAGCCACCTGGGACTGTACTCACTAGAATTTAAATTGAGAGGGGATCTTATATAAACATAAAATTATGAAAGGGATAGATAAAATAGAGGCAGGCAAGTTGTTTCTATTGGTGGGTGAGACTAGGACCAGGGGACATGGCCTCAAGATTAGGGGGAGTAGATTTAGAACAAATGAGGAGAAACTGTTTTTCCCATAGAGTAGTGAATCTATGGAATTCTCTACCCAAGGAAGTGGTAGAGGCAGCTTCGTTAAATATATTCAAGACACAATTGGATGGGTTTTTGCATAGTAGGGGAATTAAGGGTTATGGGGATAATGCAGGTAAGAGGAGCTGAGTTAATGGATAGGTCAGCCATGATCTTAATGAATGGTGGAGCAGGCTCGACAGGACAAATGGCCTACTCCTTCTATTACTAGGAAACATTCAAAAGACTTGAGACCAAAACCAGCAGTCACCTTACTTCTTGACTTGCCATGTTTTCTTCTTTCTTGTTTTTAACATTAATGGCCTGTGGTCTTCAGTTTTGTGTGGATTTCACAATTCAAAGGAGAAAAATCTCCTTTCTTTCCAGTGTCTGCTCAGCTTTAAAATGGTGTTTCCTAGCTGCTTTTTTAAAAATAAAGCAGTCAAAGCACAAAAATAACATACTTTATGTACATACATTTTCTATGTATTTTAATGCCCCCTTTTAACTGGTACCAGCGGGTGTGATAGGACATCTCTGGTTGAGTTTTTTTTCAATCATGAAGTCACCACCCCTACAAAAAGGGTGGTTAAGCAGTGAATATAAGTTGTAAACAGAGTCTTAAGACATTGTTCAAATAGATACTGTATTGCCTGTAGCAGTTATATAAAACCAGTCCTATTTTCTTTTGTTTCACTCTTAAATTTTGATTTTGCACAAATTAATTACTTTGGCATAATTTGATGTATAAAATATTTTTGATAAAGAAGAAAAAAATTAAGCTAGTAGGAGGATTGATTATGACTGTTGAACTTCACAACCAAATTGTAATAGATCATTGACAATAGTTTCACCTCACATTGAGCATTGTATTAATTTTTCTTCAAAGTGGTAATTCCTTCAAATTATTACCCTAATGTGAAAGCTGTATCTGTTATTTAGCAAAGGCACCTATCTTCTAATTACTGAGTTATCAGTGTTATGCTTTTCAAAAACATGAGTGATCCTAGTATTAGAATCCGATTCAGTGACCACCCCAATGGGTGTAAGGACTAATGCATTGAGAAGAAAATGGTCCTCCATGTCTCATCATTCTGAAGGACTTTCCTGGGATACTCGTATGTCTTTTAATCATGCAGGCAGTTTGGCAAGTTCCTTTTTTTATTTTACTTTTAATTACCATATTTAATTGATCTTGAAGGTTTGATTTTAGCAGTGTCATTTGGATTTCACATAATTTATAGCATATCAATAGAATTCTGATCAGAGTTGTACGATCACTTCCAGTGCAAATGGCGATGCCGTGTCCCAAGAAGGTTCATCGGAAATGAGGTCTGCTGATGAGTGCAGCATGAATGGCAAAAGTACACCATCACCATCTCCAAAACCACCAAAGCCAGTGAGACCTCCAAGACCTTCACGACCTCCACCTGCCGTCCCATCCAGACCTGTCAGTACAGCAGGTAAATCAAGAAGTGAATTTACCCTTCGTGGACAGCAGATTGTTCATATGATAAAATATATTTTGCAAGATGTAGTGGATTTCATGATTGGAATGCTCCTAAGCACTTGAAGCATCTTTTAAATTCAAATTAAACATCCTTTACTGTCTGTTTTGTCTCCATTAAAGTTGTCTTTTAAAACCTAACTCCTTGACTAGGCTTTCGATCACTAGTCTCCTTTTGACGATGTCAGGTTTTGTTTGTTTATCCTGTTGTAAAGCTATTGGGACATTTTACTCTGTTTAAAGGTGTGATACAAATGCAAGTTGTTTAGACCCTTTGCCCTTGGGTAGATTTTAAAATGTATGTTTAAATTTTCATTTTGGCTCTTGGCTATCAAACTGACGTTCTCACATTTCTTCGTGGCTTTGACTGCATTTGACTTTGGCATGCACCACTCAATCACAGTATACAATATTTCTTTCTGTTGACCCCTGAGCCTTTAAGATATTTATATTTTAAAATTTTGACTTTAGACATCAAACTAGGGGCAATTGGAAGTTTATTTTATTAGGTTCCCTACAGTGTGGAAACGGGCCCTTCGGCCCAACAAGTCCACACCAATCCTCCGAGTAACCCACCCAGACCCATCTAGCCAGTATTTTTGATTTAATTCTATTTTTGAGATTCCTTTTGGACAAGGCTTATGATGTTAGTTTCCATCAATCAATCAACATTTAAATCTTCCCAATTTCAGTACCTGCTACAATTTTTCTCTTATCAATGTTTGATTATGTTTTGCATTACTGCAATCTTGTCAGGGTGAACTGCTTACATTATACCAGTCTGCAAGCCAATAAGTAAATATCAAAGTTCGGTTTGAGGTGTTTCAATTGATCAGTTAATTTGTTTCTAAAGTTAATACCACTGTACTGAGTTGCAGACTGTTTTTCAGTCATTCTGAAACAGAAAATAGATCTCATTGCCAACTTTTAGTTTCGCCCCATTTTTGCATAGATAAGCTTATCTTTTGATTTGATATTCAGAAAGTTGTCTGATAGTGCAGAAGTTGAGTATTCCTCAATAAAGACATTTATTGAAGCTTTTCACCTTACACTCATTTAGAATAATTTGCAAGATTACAAATGTAAAATAGAACAAGCTATGTAAGCTGTTTGAGAGGGATGTGCTGATTGGTAGGCAAGCGCGTTTTGATTAATCAGGGTGTTACCATGGAGTATGTACCAATTTAATAACTGATATTAACAGCTAAACTCTTAAACAATGCCAGCTGACTCCAATTTATCAAGGCATTGCCCTAAGAAGTTATCAAGATCATTTGTTGAGTTGAAACATACAATCTTTGTGTCTGCAAAAGGGGGTCCCTGTGTATTAGTATTTGTACATACTGGAAGGCACACTGCAGGCCTAACTGACCATCTTAAATTGATACCTTTTTATTTCCATTCAGGGCAAGTGGATTTGTTTATTGCCCATCACTTTTTTACCATGGAGGAGGTGGTGCTGAGCTGCCTTCCTGAACTACTGCAGTCATTTTGGTATGGGTGCATCTACAATGCTATTAAAGGAACCATAAGGCATCGGAGTAGAAGTAGGCCATTCAACCCATCACATCTGCTTTGACATTCAGTAAGATCATGGCGGGTCTGATCGTTCTAACTCCACTTGTCTGCCTTCACCCAATAATCCTTGATTCCTTTACTAATGAAAGATAAGGATATCTTAACCTTTAATAATCCATAATGTCACATTTACGCACATTATATTCCATTTGCCAAGGTTTTGTCCACTTGCTTAACCTGTCCATGTCCCTCTGCAGACTCTTGTCATCCTCGCCACTTGCCTTTCCACTTATTTTTGTACCGACTACGAACTTGACTATAATACACACACTTTCCTCATCCAAGGTATTAATATATATTATAAATTAATGTGGCTTCAGCACTGATCCATGTGGCACTCCATAAGTTGCAGGTTTCCATTCTGAAAATACCCACTTATTGTAACTGTCTCTTCCATTAGTTAACCAAACCTGTATCTATGCTGATACACTTCTAATGCCACGGAATTCCAAGATTTTGAACAAGTGACATTAGAGGAATGCTAATTCATTTCCAAGTCAGCATGGTCACTGACTTAGAGCGATACTTGCAGTTGGTGGTTTTCCTGTGTATCTGTTGTTGTCCTACTAAGATGGTAGTTGTCATGGGTTTGGAAGGTGCTGTCCAAGAGCCTTTGGTAATTTATGCAGTGCGTCTTACAAATGGCGAGTGTCAGCGGTAGAGGGACCGAATAGCACCACATCCACAAATAATTGAGCCAGCTGCTTTGTCTTGAATGTTGTTCAAACTCTTGACTTACGGGGGGGGTGGGGGGAGGCCGTTGAGTTGAGTCACTGCAGGATTCCTAGCCTCTGACCTGCTCTTGTATCCATGGTATTTATATGGCTAGTTCAGCTTAGTACCCCATAAGCTGTTGAAAGCTGCATCTTTTCAATACACAGCACCCTACATTTTTTGCAGACACAAACAATGTGCACACACTTGGTATTCTAACTGAACAAATTAAGGAGCAATTTTTTGCTGAAATGACTAGCGACTAAGTGTCCTTGGTGACTCGTTCCGGATTCTGTTTTTGCCACCAGCCTGTGAAAATGGATATCCAATTCCCTTAGAGAATGGCCCTTCTTCTACAACTCCACCTACGACCACCACTGTTCCTGCAGCTGTAGCAGCGGGTGAACCGGATGCATCACCCAGTAATGGTACAGTACCACCAAATACATCCATTTCTCCTGGTGACAGAACATTAAATACCGTGAACAAGGGTCCACTTCCACCTGGGTAAGATTGCGTTATTTTTAAAAGATGTATTGAATATTCTGTTTAAAGGAAAGACAATCCCTTTAATACACTATTAAAAGATTTGTAGTTTGAAATACTACTTTGTCAGGGCAACCCATGTTAGATTCATAGCCAGTCAAATTTATTTAAAATAGTTTAAAAAATGGAAAGAACTGTGGATGCTGGAAATCAAACAAAAACAGAAATTGCTAAAAAATCTCAGCAGGTCTGGCAGCACCTGTGGGGAGAAATCAGTTAACATCAGTCCACTGACCCTCCTTCAGAATGATGGTAGTTAGGAAAATGTTGGTTTTTATGCAGAACGTATGATGGGAGAATGGGAGTAAGGAGTAAATTATAGGCAGAGTTTAAAGCCCAAAGAGAGAGAAGAACAATTGGACAAATGAGTAGGTAAAAGTCGACTTGGGAGAATGAATGGCTGCTGATAGGAACTATTAGTGGCTAACAATAGCTGACCATGTGATAACAAGGCCCGTTGTGTGTGGGTAAGGACATGGGAGACGATGCCTCAAGTCCTAAAATTGTTGAACTTATTATTCAGTCCAGAAGGCTATGGAGTTTCCAAGTGGAAGACAAGGTCTTGCTTTTCCAGCTTGCATTGAGCTTCACTGGAGCGCTGCAGCAAGCCTGGGACAGATGTTGCAGTTGTTATGTTTATTTGGTTTGCAGACATTTTGTCCCCTTTCCAGGTGATATCTTCCTGTAACCAGCACCCGAGCTCCAAATCTTAGACCATAAGACATAGGAGTGTAAGTAAGGCCATTCGGCCCAATGAGTCCATTCCGCCATTCAGTCATGGCTGATGGGCATTTCAACTCCACTTACCCGTACTCTCCCCGTAGCCCTTAATTCCTTGCGAGATCAAGAATTTATCAATCTCTGCCTTGAAGACATTTAACGTTCTGGCCTCCACTGCACTCCATGGCAATGAATTCCACAGACCCACCACACTCTGAAGAAATGTCTCCTCATTTCCATTCTAAATTGACCCCCTCAAATTCTAAGGCTGTGCCCCCAGGTCCGAGTCTCCCCATCTAACGGAAACAACTTCCTAGCATCCACCCTTTCTAAGCCATTCATTATCTTGTAAGTTTCTATCAGATCTTCCCTCAACCTTCTAAACTCTAATGAATACAATCCCAGGATCCTCAGCTATTCATCGTATGTTGGGCCTACCATTCCAGGGAACTTCCGTGTGAATCTCCGCCGAACACGCTCCAGTGCCAGTATGTCCTTCCTGAGGTGTGGGGCCCAAAATTGGTTGCAGTATTCTAAATGGGCCTAACTAGAGCTTTATAGATTCTCAGCAGCACATCACAATTTTTATGTTCCAACCCTCTTGAGACAAATGACAACATTACATTTGCTTTCTTAATTAGACTCTGCCTGTAAGTCAACCTTGAGAGAATCCTGGACTAGCACTCCCAGATCCCTCTGTACTTTGGCTTTGAATATTCTCGCCATTTAGAAAATAGTCCATGCCTGTATTTTTTTTTTCAAAGAGCAAGACCTCACCACTTGTTCACGTTGAATTTCATCAGCCATTTCCTGAATCACTCTCCTAAACTGTCTAAATCTTTCTGCAGCCTCCCCACCACCTCAGTACTACCTGCCTGTCTGCCTAACTTCGTATCATCGGCAAACTTAACCAGAATGCCCGCAGTCCCTTCCTCCAGATCGTTAATATATAAGGTGAACAGCTGGGGTCCCAATACTGAACCCTGTGGGACGCCACTTGTCACTAGCTGCCATTCCGAAAAAGAAACTTTTATTCCAACTCTCTGCCTTCTGTCAGACAGCCAATCCTCAATCCATGCCAGTAGTTCATCTCAAACACCATGGGCCCTCACCTTACTCAGCAGCCTCCCATGAGTCACCTTATTGAAGGCCTTTTTGGAAGTCTCAATAGATAACAGGAACATAAACCATGAACAAAGATGTTGTCCAGGGAACACAGTGGTGTGATGAGGTGGCAGGCAACTAGAAGGTCAGGGTCTTTTTTGCAGACAGGGCGTCTGTTCTTCTCCTCCTTTTCCCCCCCCAACCTTCTGAATTTTTGAGCAATTAGTTTTTGCTCCAGATTGTTTAATTTTATATGTTAATATTTCCATGCAGCAGCATATACTGAAGATGTCCTTACAAAAAACCAAAATAAGAATTTTAGAAGGTTCTTTATCTTCTGATTTGCAATACAATAATATTAAGTAGAGTCATAGAGACGTACAGCACGGAAACAGTCCCTTCAGTCAGACTCGTCCATGTCAACCAGATATCCTAACCTAATGTAGTCCCATTTGCCAAGACTTGGCACATGTCCCTCTAAATGCTTCCTATTCATATACCCACCAAAAACCTTCTGGAAATCTGAGTACCATGTCAAAAGCATCACAATCATAGACCCCCTCCAATACCCCGTCACAAAAAACTCCAAGCTAGTTAAATACTATTTTCTGTTAGAAATCCATACTGACTCTTTGTAATTAATCTACCTTTTTTTCTTTTGATTCGCGATTCTATCCGAAATAATTGTTTCCAAACGTTTTCCCACTCTCAACTTAAACTAATTGGTCTATAATTGCTGGAACTACCCGTACAACCTTTTCTGAACATGACCTTATTGTTGGCAACATTCCAGCCTTGTCGCACCTCCCCTGAGCCCAGAGAAAACTGATTGTGGCCAGTGCCCTGCAGCATCTACACTCACCTCTTTCACAATCCTTGGATGCATCTCCTCTAATTCCAGTGCCTTGTTAACTTTAATCACTAACCATCTATTCAAGGCTTCTTCCTGATTAATCTTGAACCCTTCTAGTGACAGAATTTCTGTGGCCTGGCCAGCCATCCTCCTCTTTTCTAAACACAGATGCAAAGTGTTAGCTTAATACCTCAGCCATGCCAGTTGCAATTATTGAACACAATTAGAAATACATGAGGGAGCATTTTGGTTTTATCCATGTAACGATGAATCATGCAGCACAGAAGGGAACCATTTGACCTATGAAAACCTATGTTAATTTGATTTTAATTGAGTTCTGTAAGTTTGTCAATTTTTTAAACTGGTTTTGAAAGCTGCAATTTAAGTTAATGCTTGGCTTATTGTCCACCTTAACTCATTCTTACATTTTTTGACTTGCCAAGGAAGTACAATACTTGGATTTATCAAAGACATTATCACATTTTTCAATTCTATAACATTTTTTCTCATCGTAGAGAATTACTTCTGCATGCTCTTAAAAAGCCTTGACATCCTTTTCTAAAGTGTATTGTTTAGACTTGGACATAGTACTCTAATTAGGACCTTCCCAATGATTTGTGAAGATTTGGTGTACCCTTGCATTTTGTATTCTATAGCACTGATAATAAAACCAGGGATCCCATATTCTTTATTGGCATCCATCTTGACTTAGTCTGTCAATTTTAACGGTTGGTGTTTGTGCAACCTATTTTTATAATTGTGCTGTTTAGTTTACTTTTTCTCATCAACCTTGCAACTAAAATATATCATTCTCACTTTGCTGACTACTTGAATAAAAGGATAAGCAATATGGAGCTATCAGAAACAGTTGATCACCATGTACATGTAATTTCCCAGCGGAAGTGATGATTTATTCCCTTTAAGGTCAGAACCAACTGGTCAAAACGTTTTCTTTCTGCTTTGGAGATGTTGAAAAAGGTCAATAATTCATGCAAATTTATATTGCATTGAATTTTCCTTCAGGAGTTAACATTAATAACTAGTTCTTAATTCCTGACTTATTGCTCGACTTACTTTCAAAATTGCTTTGAATAGGGTGCAGGAAATACATTTTGTGTAACTTCCATTTCGCTTCCTTTCTCATGACTGTGAAAATTCTGCGACTTAACTCTGTCTTAAATGGAGCTAAAAACAATGACTGCAGATGCTGGAAACCAGATTCTGGATTAGTGGTGCTGGAAGAGCACAGCAGTTCAGGCAGCATCCAAGTAGCTTCGAAATCGACATTTCGGGCAAAAGCCCTTCATCAGGAATAAAGGCAGTGAGCCTGAAGCGTGGAGAGATAAGCTAGAGGAGGGTGTGGGTGGGGAGAAAGTAGCATAGAGTTCAATGGGTGAGTGGGGGAGGGGATGAAGGTGATAGGTCAAGGAGGAGAGGGTGGAGTGGATAGGTGGAAAAGAAGATAGGCAGGTAGGACAAGTCCGGGCAAGTCAAGGGGACAGTTACTGAGCTGGAAGTTTAGAGCTAGGGTGAGGTGGGGGAAGGGGAAATGAGGAAACTGTTGAAGTCCACATTGATGCCCTGGGGTTGAAGTGTTCCGAGGCGGAAGATGAGGCGTTCTTCGGGACACCCGCACCAATCAACCAAACCGCCCCGTGGCCCAACATTTCAACTCCCCCTCCCACTCTGCCGAGGACATGGAGGTCGTGGGCCTCCTTCACCGCCGCTCCCTCACCACCAGACGCCTGGAGGAAGAACGCCTCATCTTCCGCCTCGGAACACTTCAACCCCAGGGCATCAATGTGGACTTCAACAGTTTCCTCATTTCCCCTTCCCCCACCTCACCCTAGCTTTAAACTTCCAGCTCAGTAACTGTCCCCTTGACTTGCCCGGACTTGTCCTACCTGCCTATCTTCTTTTCCACCTATCCACTCCACCCTCTCCTCCTTGACCTATCACCTTCATCCCCTCCCCCACTCACCCATTGTACTCTATGCTACTTTCTCCCCACCCCAACCCTCCTCGAGCTTATCTCTCCACGCTTCAAGCTCACTGCCTTTATTCCTGATGAAGGGCTTTTGCCCGAAACGTCGATTTCGAAGCTACTTGCATGCTGCCTGAACTGCTGTGCTCTTCCAGCACCACTAATCCTGAATCTGTCTTAAATGGAGTTAAGGAGGCTATGCAAACAGCATTCCCCTTTCATGGTACCAGGGTGGAAGGCAGAGAGTGAAATGTAGGTTTTTTTTTGTTCATGTGCTGCTTCTCTCTGTTAGTATTACCCCATATTTTACTTTCTTTCCAAAAGCTGGGAGCAGAGGGTCGATCAGCATGGCAGATTGTATTTTGTAGATCACATTGAAAAACGAACAACGTGGGAAAGACCACAGCCATTGCCTCCAGGGTAAGTGGATCACACATCAAATTTGAAATGCTCATTAGTAAATAGCAGTTCTCTGAGTAACTATTTAAGTCAATCAGTTTTCTTTCACAGGATGATAATGAAACAGATGACTAAAGTAATTTTCTCATGTCTTCTTCAACATAGTTGCTTCAGGTGTAATTTCCCTGGGTTTTTGGTAGCTTTTTACAGGACTTTCAGTGGAAGGTGAAGTTTTCTCCGAGGAAACATATTTCTTTTCCAAAACTTGTCAGTGAAGGTTTGAGCAGGATTCCAGTACCACTGGTCACAAATGGTGAGACAGGTCACAGTCAAGTCACTTTCCTTGCTCTAATGGAGATCACTGGATAGTGATTTAAGAATATGTATAATGATTGTCCCTTTTTAATATCCTAGTGGCCTAAACCAGTGCATTTTCTTTTACCTCCAAATACAAGAAATTGGAACAGGAAGAAACCATGTGACCCATTGACCTGATCCAGCATTCTCCAGGATCGTGACTGATCTTGAACTTCAACTCCACATTTCTCTGTTCCCATTTTCCCTGACTCAGAGATGAACATATGTCTATGCCAGCCTTAGCTGTACTCGATGATAGAGAATTCATAATCCTGTGGGGTAGGGAATTCCAAAATTCACAACCCTTTGAAGAAATTTCTCCTCATCTCAGTCCTAAATGATCAGTCCCTTATCTGGAGACCTTGTCCCAGATTCCCCCACCAGTGAAAACATCTTTCCGTGCCTGACCTGTTAAGCCCCTTCAGGATCTTGTACGTAACCTAACTAACACTTGTTAACTAAATGTCGTTCCCAGCATTGAATCTGGGTCTGTCCTCAGCTGTAGGGTGCAGAGGCAAAGTACTTTACACTGGCTGAGGTTGCTTTGAAGTACTGTCCTTCTCAACATCTCTTGCCTGACAATCTCAGATTAAATTGCTCATGGTTGTCTGTCTGGCAACCCTTTGGCTCAGTAGGATTATCACAACTTTACCTTTACGTTTTCCTTCACATCTGAGCCATTGGACTAGTCAGATGCATCATTATTTATTTTTAATATTTTATTTTGGATGACACGCATATTCACTGTAATCACCTTCTGCAATCCTCATGCCTTGTGGTATTTGACGGACTCCTAATCCAAGTGGCTAGCTATTTTCTGCATGTGGTGTACTCCTCTCTCTCATTGCTTTATCAAATAGAATTTGATACATGTTCATAGTGGCCTGGTTCTGTGCTAAATCATTCAGTTTATCATCCTTGTGCCACACCGTTATATAATACATCCTAATTGTGCTATTGTAGAATGTGTTTGGAAATGACATTGTTGAATTCCTGGAGAGAATTGTGTAACCATGGAAACACTCAACCACAGTCTCTGGTCTGTTTTTAAAGTCCAAACCATTCACCGTGAACCCCATAAGCTTTTTTGTGCCACTTAATACAAAAGTAGCTTCAGCATTAAAAAATAATTCCAATATCTCTTTGATCTATCTACTTATTTTTCCATGAGGCCACACATGAAGCTTGTTTCTCCAGGGCAGTGCACGTATGATTTTATCTGTTAGGTATGAATTATCACTGTTTCCTAGGTAGCAACTCTTAATCTTGGCTCTCCTTCCCGAGCTGATGTACCTGAAAACATGTCTGTTATCTCAACAGGACTAATAATCAATTACTATTCTGTATTACTATCAGTAAATGCTTGTTCTGTTGTATATCCCCCTAATACATAATGCCTATGTCAAGCATTACAATGACCATTATTACAATATTATCACTAAAACCAACTTCACATCTGGAAATAATAGAGATTACTATCCAACACTGCTTGGTAGCACTGCTGGAATGAAGAATAATCTGTCATTAACCACGTTCTCCCCAATTCTTTTCTGACAGCTGGGAACGGAGGGTCGATGAGAGGCACAGGATTTATTATGTTGACCACATTACCAGGACGACCACGTGGCAGCGGCCCACAGTGGAATCAGTCAGGAACTTTGAGCAGTGGCAGTCACAGAGAAATCAGCTACAGGGAGCCATGCAGCAGTTCAACCAGAGGTTTATTTATTCGGTAACCAACCTACTAACTAACTTTTTGACTTTTAAAAGGAAGGACCAGAAATCTAATGTGTAGAAAATCAACATTGTGATTTCGGCACCTTTTGAAAAATGTGTTCACCTCAATCCAACATTACTTGTTTCTCCCTTAAACATATCTGATAGATTCTTTAACCATTACTTTAAATGGATATATCTGTATTTTATAAACAATGGGATGTCAACGTTACTCCTTTTATTCTAAAAAGTAGTGAGGCAGAAGGTCACAAACTACAGACCAATTAGCTTGCCATCTGTCAGGGAAAACATGAAACTATTTTTAAAACAGTTACAGCAGGACACATTAACGTTCAAGGTAATCAGGCAGATACAACTTGTTTTGTGAAAGGGAATTTTTTTTTGCCAATTTAAGTTTTTTTTTCCCAGTAAGTAATAAGTATTGTGCTAAAAATAGGGAAGTGTTGCTAAAACTGCTAGGCAGTGGTCAGACCACAGTATAGGTCTCCTTATCTAAGGAAAGATATACTGGCATCGGAGGCTACCTAGCGAACATTCACTAGGGTATGGAGGGATTTTCTCATGAGAGGTTGTGCAAGTTGGGCTTGTACTCGTTGGTATCCCCCTCAGTCCGTATGTTTATTTATGTTTGTAGATGTTTCATTGGAAAACGGGCTCCATTTTTCATGGATCAACTAAAATGGTCTTGAGTGAATTTTTCTCCATGGACTGTGGGTCCTTGATCAAACTGAATAGGTTGCTAGTCCAGGTGCCCTGTTCATGTTGACTTTAAAATCTGATATTTGCCTTTACTGTTAGATTAGCAAGCAACTTGGCTGGCAGCAGTTTTTAAGTGAAAATATGTTTTTAATAATGGAAAGTCGTAAGTATTGATTTGTATACTGAAACTTACAATCAGCTTAAATTTTGCAGTAGAAGCTTAATTATTTATCACTTCCCATGATCTGTTGGTATGACCATGGTCCCCTCCTTTATGGGGATTTGTCTCTTGATCGCCCTTTCCCTTTGTGTGTTAGTGTGCTGGATGGTTTTGTTCAGCTGATGTCAAGCAGTCTGTGCCCAGCACTAGCATGATACAGTAGTTGATGTAGTTGGATAAGAGTGACTTCTCTTATTGCATTTGAAATTTTGTTCTTCTGTGGCAACCAATCATTTCCACTCTGGGCCTTAGTGAAAGTATCAGCTGAAATTAATAACTTCACACCAAAGGGAACCAGTGTGAATCATTTGGGTGTTGATGAAGCAAAACATTTTAGATTTTCAGCAGTAGGTAAAGGCATGTTGTTTCAGATACTAATTTAAATGAAGCCAGACCCCTTTATTATTTTACGATTTTTATTGGAGTTGACCTTCTGTATGACCTCTGTCTAACTGCCCCTTCTATTTGCATCGCTGTGACCTCTAAAACAGTGTTGTGTAGTTCTGAATTATCTATTAAGACGAGCTTGTAATGGCTTCGATTTGTCATTTTTACCCAGTGACATGTTAGATTTTATTGGCATAAATCATATTTTTGAAAAGCGTGATTGGTAATGTCTTCATTTTCAGTATCCCGAACAGGTGGTGCCAGCTGAATTTGACCCACTTGGCCCCTTACCAACTGGATGGGGTAAGTAAGGCTGAAGCATACAGAGATAACAGATTATGCACATTGCTTTTCCAATCATTAATCAGTAATGGTGCTTATGACTAGTTGGAGATTACTTCTGTTCATTTGGAGCACAAGCTCCCCATTTTTTAATAATTTGAAAACTTTGTTATTCTCATAGAAAAGAGAACAGACAGTAATGGTCGAATGTACTTTGTAAACCACTTAACCCGTACCACTCAGTGGGAAGATCCTCGGACAGAGGGGTGAGTACTAGACTTCAATTTTTTTTTCTTCTATTCAAAGTGTAAAAAGAAAATAAGAGATTACTGGATGCCAGAGTCGAGTACATAGTAACTTAACCATAGGGTTCACAATTAAGAGTAGGTTGTTGTTTTCTTGCTGTTATCTGAATTATAAAACTACATTCCACCTTGATCTTTTGCCTGTTAAAGTTGTAGTTTTAACTTAGTTTTAGAATTAAAGAGTGATAACAATGATAAAATATACTTAGATTTATGTAGCACCTTTGACAAAATAAAAAGATATTTCACAGAAGTATTATAAAACAAAGTATGATATGATATAGAACAGTACAGGGTAATGTTAGGTCACCAGAAGCTTGGTCAGAAAGATAGAATTTGTAATGTGATCTTAAAAGAAAATATTGAGGCGGAGAGATGTATTGAGGGTGTTTCAAAGCTTAGCATTTGTTAAATAAAGGTATAAATAACTGTCCATGATGGACAGTTTAAAATTAGGGTGTCTGAGAGGCCAGAATTGGTGATGCTCAGATGCCTCTCGGATTTGTCGGCATGGAGGAGATTAGAGATATAGTGAAGGGCAAGGAGGTGGGGGGGTGGGGGGAGCGGATTTGAAAACAAGAATAGAATTTTAAAGTCAAAAGATGTTGATTGACTGGGTGCCACGAAGTCACCGAGGACAAAGGTGGGGGATGAACAGGACTAGTAATGGCAAGACATGGGCTATACTGTATTGAATGACCTCGTGTTTACCAAAGTTAAAATGTGGTAGATGAGCCAGCAATACAGTTGAATAGGCAATTTGTAATAAAGACATGAATGAGAAGTTTAGCTACAGATGAGCTGAGGTGGGCTAAATTGAGAAATGTTTGGGGGGGTTGTTATGGACAGTCTTAATGTTACAGATATGAGATCAGAAGCTAATCTCTTGGGGGCAGATGTGACAGCAAGGTTGTAAAAAGACTGGTTTAAATACAAACTGCGTTTGCCAGGAAGAAGGATGGAGTCCATATCTAAAGAACAGTGTTTGAAGGGGGAATGGAATTTGTAGCTGCAGAATTTCCCCAATATGTAATTGGAGCAAATAGCTGGTTGTCCAGTACTAGATATCAGATAGCAATATGACATTTCAGCAAAGGTGGAAGAGTCAAGAGAGGTGGTGGTGAAGTAGAGCTGGGTATCTTCAGCATATATGTGAAAAGTAATAGCCTGTTTTCAGATAATGTCGCAACATTTAGATGACAAATAGCGAGTGCTGAGGATGGATTATTGGGAGACACCTGAGGCAGACCTTTTGCAAATGATTTTCTGGCTTTGATTAGATAAGAATGGAACAAAATGAGGGCAATCCCATCCAGCTGGATGTCTGTAGAGTGTGTTTGGAGGGATTGAGTGGTCAGTAAGGTTGAGGGCTGCACACAGGTTGGGATGGATGTGAGAACGGTTTATCTTCACATACGCAAAAGGTGTCATTTGTGAGTTAACAGCAAATTTGGTAATGTATAAAGCAGTGTGATAAAATGCTTTGGTACCTTGATGCCAGTCAGAAGACTTTCAAATTTGATAGATCAAATACAGTACCCATTTATATGTTTGGATGGTGACAACAAAAATGTGGAAAATGAAGCAGATCATTGATATCTTCCAAAAAAGAGAGAACAAATCAACATGCTAGACTAGGCTGTTCACATCTGAACTACGGCTCATCCGCAGATGCTGACTGACTTGTTTATTTCCACACCGCATTTTGGGTTTCAGTGATTAAATCTATTTGCAATTCTGGCAGTCATTTTCTTTGAAAGAATACCCTTCAAGTTAAGTCAAGCAAATCATCTGAGAGTAGTAACTTGCCCAGAGTCAATTTTTTGCAGAGTTTAAGTCCTTTTTAATGCAAAAGGTGAGGAACCAACAATGCAGAGTCGGTCACAAGTCTAAAACATGCTGTGGAAGTCTACATACATTCTTCCAGAAATTATGAACACGCACACGCACACGCCTGTAAAGCTGCCAGAGGTCCCCAAGTTTATATTGATTGGGCCAGGTTGGAATTTGCCCTTCCATCCACACCTTTCTGAAGAGGAAAAGTGGCTTGTGCCAGATTGAGCAAGCTTGATTGTATAATTCTGTTTCAAATTCCTTAATTTCCAAATCCCTGCTTGGTATTGGCTGTCTGATGGGTTGAAATTGTTAATTAAACTTGTCATTGAACATCCTTGCTTAGGGCAAAAGTCAGGCCAAGAATGGCCGAGATGGCTGATTGAATTCAACATTAGAATTGACAAAGTTCTTTCGTCCCATATTGGGTTTTTGGGCTGTTGCTAGCTGTGTTTGGAATGTTAACTATTCTGCATCGTTGATTTCGTACCAACAGTGACTGCTGTGTTATTAACATAAAGGTATTAGTGCCACTTTTGATTTTAGCATATTTTTAAAAAGTTATTACAGCTCTGGAGCCAAATATAAAACAAATTGATAAAGATTTATAACATTAAAGCTGTTGACTAACCTGTAGTGCCATACCCTAGCAAGAGGCATGATGCATTTGGGAAGGAGTGGAGAAAACCAGTAGGAAACCGAAGAGAAATAATATTGGGAAGAAGTTAGCTGAAAGCCCCAGTATTTATTCAACTATGTATGAGACTACCCGTTGAAGCTGCAGTTTCCTGTCTTGTATGCCTGAAATCATCTAATCTGCATGATAAATAATCCTTAAGTAAAATAGTTTGTTGGTTAGGTCATGAATTGTTTTGAATTAATTGAATGTGTCTTGAGATGCTGTGCTATGTGGTATCTAGGTTTGCAACAGTTTCTGTTTATGTGGGTAGTTTTCAGTGGTTGCTGTTTGAGAGTTTTAAGGTTTTTATGATAAATCCATAGTCAAATGTTTGCCTTTGTCCCGAGACGAAGGTGTGAATGAATCCTTAATATACTGTTCTCTTTCTTTCTGAAAGAAACTGTATGGATTAAATTTATGGACTGATCCTGATGAAATGACATAAGATAATAACTTGAGCTGAGAGTGGATTGAAGTTTGTGGTTCACCAAAATCAGTGTTTTCATATTTAGTGTTCACTTGTTAAAAATGTGTTTTAACAAAAAATATTAGGCTTTCACCTTTTATAGTTATTGCTGGTATGTTCGCTGAGCTGGGAAGTCGGTTTGCAGACATTTCGTCTCCTTTCTAGGTGATATCCTCAGTGCTTTGGAGCCTCCTCTGAACTGCTGTTGTACTGTTGGTTGGTATTTATTTGGTTTCGTTCCTGCTGCTTGTTGGTTGTTGCAGTGTTCGGTATATTGGGTCCAGGTCAGTGTTAATTGATGGAGTTCATGGATAAGTACCATGCTTCTAGAAATTCTCTGGCTGTCATCTGTTTGGCTTGTCCTATTATTGTTGTGTTCTCCCAGTCAAATATGTGGTCCTTGTCGTCTGTGTGTATAGCTACTAGGGACAGCTGGTCGTGGTGTTTAGTGGCTAGTTGATGTTAATGAATGCGGATCGCAAATTGTCTGCCTGTTTGTCCTATGCAGTGTTTCCTGCAGTCTCTGTAGAGTCTTGTTCGTCACGTTTGTCCTAAACACGAAGGCTATTGGGTCTTCTGTTCTGATGAATTGTTGTCTGAGCATTGCTGTCAGCTTATGTGCTATCGTGAATCAGTGGTTGGAGAAGTCTGGCTGGAAACAAAACTGGCAACCAGAAGCAGCAGGAACGAAACCAAATAAATTCCAACTGACACAATACAGGAGGCTGAACAGCACTGAGGATGTCACCTAGAAAGGGGCAAAATGTCTGAAAGCCAACTTCACAAAAAATACCCACAACAAATTCAACCGGCACCTGAGCTACAAATCTTTACACAAACCTTTCACCTTTTATGTTAAAGTTTTTAAATAGACTAGTTATTCCACGAACCAGAGGAGTGAGGATGGTCTGAAAGACGAGCTGGATTTTGATAACTTTCATTTATTATTTACAGGATCTATATTTTAAGAGAGTATCATTAATACCAATTTCAGAGAATGCCGGAGAAACTCAGCACCTCTGGCAGCATTTGTGGAAAAGAAAACAGTTAAAATTTTGAGTCTGGTATGACTGAAGAGCCTTTCATATTTACTCATTCTTGTAGCACTCTCAACGAGAAACCCTTACCGGATGGATGGGAAATGCGCTTTACAGTTGATGGCGTTCCATACTTTGTAGATCATAACAGACGAACAACAACTTACATTGACCCACGCACCGGAAAGTCAGCACTGTAAGCATTTAAAATTTGATTTTATACGTTTTTAAAGTGAAATAAATTATGATTGTTGAGCAGTAGTTATTAGCAATGAGTGGTGGACTGGGTAGAATAATATTACTGTCCAATCTAGCTCAGATTGGTCCTGAAAGAGTCCTCCACGTGAAACCTTGAGTTACTATCCTATCTGCCAATTCAATCTTCTGTTCAAAGACCTTGTACTAGTATTTGAAAATAAATACACAGAATTCTCATGGTGTCCTATCCATGACTTCTCCCACAATATGTATTGCCAGAAAAATCATATCAACTAGTCATTAATCTTACTGTTTATGGGCTATTGTTAGTGTACATTGGCTGCCAGGTTGACTTGCATAGGTCATTGCATTCCAAAATAAAGGAACGTCCATGAAGCAAGATAATTTGCTGTGTTAAGGACCATATAAATTGAGTTTATATAAGACCAGAGTGCAGATTGTTCATAATTGGGATGTCTTGGACTGTAAGTAAACATAAAATGACAAATGAAATAATCACATTGGTACTGCAACATCTTCCAAGAAAGTTTCATCCTACATGGAAAAAGAACTCTGATCTGAGCATATTCATTGCTAACAGTGTTTTTGTCATGAACAGAGTGTAAATGTTTCTATAATTTTAAGGTTGCATGCTTGAGTTGACAGAATAGTTTAGTTTTCCTACAATTCTGTGCTAAAGGTTGAGATTGTAGTGTGGTTCTTTGCTTCAACAGGCTGCTGAAGGCTTATCCAATACCTAACTGACTGAATGGAAAGGTGGTAGGGATTCTGTTTTGGCTGTGTTTCTGTGCCCAGGGACTGTGCCTCAAATTTCTGATCTTCCTACTAGACGTTGTAGATTTTGTAATTAACCTGTGCAGATCTATATGACACTCCTCTGGAGCAGGTGGGACTTGGACCCAGGCTTTCATGCCCAGAGGTAGGAACACTGCCACTGTGCCGCAAGAGCCCTTATAATCTAGAATTGTAGGCTATATCAGTGCTGCATCACAGAAGAACTAATTTATCAATTGATCCAGTCTGTAGGTATTGTTGTTTATGATTAATTGCTCTTAAGGGTGCATCATGTTTCTGGTTCACACAATCTCTGCTTCTGAGATACTAGCCTGGATACTGATTAGATAAGTGTTTTCTTGTGCAGAGCAAATTTACATTGTTTAGGTTGTACAAAAATTGTATTTAGAATCCTGTTTAATTTCACCCTCTGCTGAGCACAGTATCTGTCCAAATAGGGTGAATGAAATCTGGTTTGGGATGTTATGTTCAATGACCTGTTAATGTGCTGTGTATTAGCTAGAGGTGACTGGCAGATGGAGTACAAGCATTAATACATTTTAAATGTACTTGTGTAACTCCAAAGAAACTATTCTTACATTTTGAATCTTGCAAACTATAATTTTTTTTCTTCTCTGGTCTACCATTTCCCCACTACCATGTTCCCAACCTTATGTTTTTCAGGTCAAATGGTCCAAACATAGCATATGTGCGTGATTTCAGATCCAAAGTTTCTTATTTCAGGTTCTGGTGTCAGGTAAGCAGTGTTTCATTCAATCCAGTGTGACATTACTGTGGATTTAAGAGGTGTATTCTGTTCTTTTTTTTTAAATGAAGAAAGCTTAGGACAAAGGTGTTGAGTAGTTTCAAAGTGTGGTGCTCGAAAAGCACAGCTGGTTAAGCAACATGCGAGAATCAGGAGAGTTGACGTTTCAAGCATAAGCTCTTCATGAGGAATGCTTATGCTCGAAGCCAATTTTCTCTTTATTTTTATACTCCAGTTAAAATTCAGACAAAATAGTGTATTTTACTTAACATTGAGTAGTTTGACCAATCGAATTGATTCTGTAAAGCAATGCCTTACAGTCACCTTTAAAATAAGAAAAAGGGAGGGGGATTTAGGCGATCTTAATATATTTTGAGGGGGTTTGGTCTGGTCCAGAACACCAGTGAGTATTCTTCCATTTCACTGCAGTATATTCATCAAAAAGGTGGTGGAAAAATTGCTTGAACAGTGGAATGGCTCTTTAATCATTTATCCAAGGTTTTGCAAAGGCTTAATTGGCGAGCCATTAGACATTCCAGGATTGCATTTTTAGAGGAATGAATATTTAATATATCATGGAATTGCTTTGTTTTCTAGCAACTGGCTGCACCTCAGCACATCAAGATAACTGTTTCAAGGAAAACCTTATTTGAGGACTCGTTTCAGCAGGTAATTTGTTTGGGTTGGACAGAGAGATATAAATAATTTAATCTTAATGGAATGATAGGCAATGGATCTGGATCCAGGCCCCTCCCTTCCACTAGACCACCAAGATATAAATGATAATATAAAGTTTGCTCACCCTCATTTATTTTTATTTCCTGACACAATAGCTGAACTCAAAATTGTCCACAGTCCTAGAGGTGTACAGCGTGGAAACAGACCCTTCGGTCCAACTCACTCATGACAAACAGATTTTCTTACCTATTCTAATCCCATTTGTCAGTACTTGGCCTATATCCTTCTAAACCCTTCAAATTCATATACCCATCCAGATGCCTTTTTAAATGCTGCAATTGTACCAGCCTCCACGACTTCCTCTGGGAGCTCATTCCATTAACGTACCACCCTCTGCGTGAAACAATTGCCCATTAGGTCCCTTTTATATCTCTTCTTCCCCCCCCACCTCACCTGAAACCTGCACCCTCTAGTTCTGGACTCCACCACCACCATGGATATTTACTCTATCCATGCCCCTCATGATTGTATAAACCTCGATAAGTCACCCCTCAGCCTCCAACTCTCCAGGGTAAACAGCCCCAGCCTATTCAGCCTCTCCCTGTAGCTCAAACCCTTCAAACCTGGTAACATCCTTGTAAATCTTTTCTGAATCCTTTCAAGTTTCATAACGTCCTTCCAATAGGAGGGAGACCAGAATTGCACGCGATGTTCCAACAGTGGTCTAACCAATGTCCTGTACAGCCACAACATGACCTCCCAACTCCTGTACTCAATCCTCTGACCAATAAAGGAAAGCATACCAAACGCCACTTTCACTATCCTATCTACTTGCAACTCTACTTTCAAGGAGCTATGAACCTGCACTCCAAGGTCTTTGTTCAGCAATGCTCCCTAGGACCTTACCATTAAGTGTACAAGTCCTGCTCTGATTTACTTTTCCAAAATGCAGCACCTCACGTTTATCTAAATTAAACTCCATCTGCCATACCTCAACCCATTGGCACATCTGATCAAGATCCTGTTGTACTGTGAGGTAGCCTTCTTCACTGTAGACTACACCTCCAATTTTGGTGTCATCTGCAAACTTAGTAACTGTACCTTCTATGTTTACATCCAAATCATTTATATGAATGACGAAAAGCAGTGGACCTCGCACAAATCCTTGTGGCACTCCACTGGTCACAGACCTCCAGTCTGAAAAGCAACCCTCCACTAGTTCTCCCTGCATTCCATGAGATCTAACCTTGCTAACCTCCCATGAGGAATCTTGTCGAATGTCCTTACTGAAGTTCATATAGATCACATCTCCCACTCTGCCCTCACCAATACTGTTTGTTACTTCCTCAAAAAACTCAATCAAGTTCATGAAACATGATTTCCCGCGCTCAAAGCCATGTTGACTATCCCTAATCAGTCCTGCCTTTCTAAATACATGTACATCCTATCCCTCCGGATTTCCTCTAACAACCTGCTCACCAACAATGTCAGGCTCACCTGTCTGTAGTCCCTTGACTTTTCGTTACCACCTTTCTTAAATACTGGTACCATGTTAACCAGCCTCCAGTTTTTAGGCACTTCACATGTGACTATCGATGATACAAATATCTCAACAAGGGGCCCAGCAATCACTTCCCTAGCTTCCCATACAGTTCTTGGGTACACCTGATCAGGTCCTGGGGATTCATCCACCTCTATGCGTTTCAAGACATCCAGCACTTCCTCCTCTGTGATATGGACATTTTTTCAAGATGTCACCATCTATTTCCCCACATTCTATATCTTCCATGTCCTTCTCCACAGTAAACACTGATGAGAAATACTCATTTAGTATTTCCCCCATCTGCTGCTCCACGCATAGGCTGCCTTGCTGATCTTTTGAGGTGCCCTATTCTGTCCCTCATTACCCTTGTGTCCTTAATGTATTTATAACAACCCTTTGGATTCTCCTTAACAGTATTTGCCAAAGCTATCTCATGTCCCCTTGTTGCCTTCCTGAGTTTCCTCTTAAGTGTACTCCTACTGCCTTTATATTCTTCTCAGGATTCTCTTGATCTCTCCTGTCTTTTCCTTCTTTTTCTTAACCAAACCCTCAATTTCTCTTGTTATCCAGCATTCCCTGTACCTACCAGCCCTTCCTCTCACCCTATCAGGTGAATATGCTGTCTCAGCACCCTCATTATCTGATTTTTGAAAGCTTCCCATTTTCCAGCTGTCCCTTTACCTGTGAAAATCTGCTCCTAATCAGCTTTTGAAAGTTCTTGCCTAATACTGTCAAAATTAGCCTTCCTCCAATTCAGAACTTCAACTTTTAAACCTGGTCTAATCATTTTCATCACTATTTTAAAACAAATACAATTAAGGTCACTGGCCCCAAAGTGCTCCCCCACTGACACCTCAATCACCTGCCCTACCTTATTTGTTAAGAGTAGGTCAAGTTTTGCACCTTCTGTAGTAGATATATGTACATACTGAACCAGAACATTTTCTTGTACACACTTAACAAATTTCTCTCCATCTAAACCCTTAACACTATGGACATTTGTGAGAATCTTTCCTGTATCTCGGACAGTGGTGTAGGGGAGACTTGAAGAAGAAAGAACTTTGTGTTTTGTCTAGTAATAAGAGAAGGAGGATAAATGAAACATTGGGCGTAGAACATCAGAACTCATTAAGATGGACCCTAACACGTAAAGGCATCTGCTGAAACTTCAGTTCAGAAAACTTGAACTTGCAAATGACATTGCCAAGATTGTAAAAGTTGTTTTGTGATCTCTTGAGTGATTATAATGACGTATGCAAGAAATTTTGTCCTTGTTGTTGCTAAGTGCAGTTAACCTGTCATTGGAGACATGCAGTTTAACTTGTTTGTTGGGAAATAAGTGATTCTGCCTCAGACTAACTAAAATGTTCTCTGATTAACTTTTGCTTTGTGCTTCAGATTATGAGCTTCAACCCTCAAGATTTGCGACGACGATTGTGGATCATTTTTCCAGGAGAGGAAGGCTTAGATTATGGAGGTGTAGCAAGGTAAGTGTTTTCATTTTGCAGATCAGCTGATTCAAAGCAGCAATTGTGCTGAATGCACGAAAACATTTATTTAGTACAGAGCCATAGAATGATGCAGCATAGAATGAAGCCTATGGTGCCTCTGCCACACTTTTTCGCAAACCTTATACAATTAGTCCCGCTCATGTCTTTCCCGTGGCTCTTCAGGTGTTTCCCCTTTATGTATTTATCGAGTTCCTTTTTGGAAGTTATTGTTAGCAATCCCTCCGTGACCTTCATGCAGTGTCTCTCCTTTTATACCTTCTGGGTTTTTTGGAAATCGGCTTAAATCTGTGCACTTTGGTTTTCAATGCTTCTACCACCGGTAAACATTTCTTTTGATTTACTCTTTAAAAAGTTGCCTTAAGTTCCATTTAATTTCCTTTTAGCCTTCTCTGCTTGATTCCGAAAGCCTCCAGTTTTCTGGTCTCTGCACAGTCTGTCATCCCTGATACTGTTCTAGTAAATCTATTCTGTACCCTCACTAAGCCCGTGATTTTTTTCTAATCATATGCTGTCCAAAACTGAACATCATACCTTAGCCAAGGCTTAACTAGTGTTTTTAAAATACCATAACTTAATTTTGCTCTTTGCAAAGTGCCATGTTTTTGTACTTGATTTATTACTAAATCCAACATCCTATATTCTGATTTAACAGAACTACCAAATAGTCTTCCATCTTTAAATGTCTGCAGCTCCAAGTATCTCTGTTCCTCCCCACTTTAAAATTGTAATTTAGTTAATTTTGCTGCCTCCTCCTCCCTACCACCATATATTACTTCTCTATGTTAAGTTTCAGTAACCACGTGCCTTCCCATTACCAGTCATGTCTTCCTAGCCAATTGCCATCATCCTAATTTTCAGGTTTCAGATCATCTGCAAGCCTTGAAAACATAATCTATATACGTAAGCCCAGGCTATTTATAAGTGTCAGGAGGAGCAGTGGCCTCCACATCAACCCCAGGGAACACCATTGTGTATTTTCTTTACTTTTGAAAAACAACCGTTTGGTGACTGTTTTCTCCAGTTTTGTAGTTGTTAATGTCCATTTAATCCTGTGGGCTTTAATTTTGCAAACAAATCCATCATGTGGTCTGTAGCAGTCTGTAAGCACATTATTAACTGCACTACATTCATCAATATGTTGCATAAAATAACCCAATCAGGTTAGTCAAACATGTTATGCGTTTAACAAGTCCATGCAGTCTTTCGTTTCTTAGGCTGTACTTTGCCAAATGACAATTAATTTTGTTTTTGATTCGTGTTTCTTCTATCAGTTCTCACACAACTGACATTAGGTTGGTAAGCCTGAAGTTGGTGGGTGTGCCTTTCTTGGCACACTAGTATTACATACAGAGCTCTGCAATCCTCTGGCACCACCCCTAATTTCTCTGGAAGATTGCGGTCAGAAGCTCGAACAATTTTCAGCCTTAATTCCCTTTGCAATCTGGGGTGCTTCCTTTCTAGGCCAGATGACTTTCCTGTTCTGTGTGCAGCCAACTTTTATTCTATACTGTTTCCTTTATACGGTGACATTAGCAGCATGGGGCGGCACAGTGGTTAGCACGATTGCCTCACAGCGCCAGATACCCACGTTCAATTCCAGCCTCAGGCAACTGTCTGTGTGGAGTTTGCACATTCTCCCCATGTCTGCATGGGTTTCCTCCGAGTGCTCCGGTTTCCTCCCACAGTCTAAAAATGTGCAGGTCAGATGAATTGGCCATGCTAAATTGCCCGTAGTGTTAGATGTAGGGGAAATGGGTCTGGGTGGATTGCTCTTTGGAGGGTTATTTGTGAGCATGTTGGACCAAAGGGCCTGTTTCCACACTGTAAGTAATCTAATCTAATCTAATCCTCATTTTTCGTGAAGATAACTGCACAGTGCTCCTTTAATACCTCAGTTATGTCCTCTACTTCCACTCAAATTCATTTTTGGTTCGTAATTGAACTAAACTTATAAATGTCATGTTCCCAATCTCAGCTAGGCTCTCAAAAGTAAGCTGTTTCCATTTTTGCTACCAACGATTACCCAGCAGCTGGAATATTGATGGGAGAGGCAGCAGCTATCCATATAAAGAACAGTGCACTACAGGGACAGCCCTTTGGCCCTCCAAGTCTGAGCCAACACATTTTGAGCTTCCATACTCAAACTGTCTTCACTTACAGGATCCATATCCCTCTATTCCCTTCCTATTCATGTATTCATCCAGGTATTTCTTGAATGCTGCTGTTGTCTGCTTCCACCACCACCTCTGGCAACGTGTTCCTAGCACACATCACCCTTTGAATGGAAAACTTGACTTGTACATCTCTTGTCCAGCCCCAACCTCCCCCACCCCAATAATTGACCCCTCCACTCTGGGAGAAGAGATTCATACTTATTATTCTATGACAAGTAAGCATTAAAATGACATTTATAAATTCTCCCCGTTTGGTAAATGATATAGCCGGCAACTGTACCAGGTAGACCAGAAAGGTCTCTGGTTCAGTCCCCAATCTGTATTGCGTGAACTGATCCTCATTTTCAAAATATGCATCAACCAAGGCCACATGGTATTGCTGTTCAGTGTCCTTTGCTGGAGATATGTGATATTCTGTTGTGTGGCCACTGTTGTGATACCTGTAGTGCTGAAATGGCCAGTCAGCCTTCACTGTCAATATCTCTCAGGAATAATAGCCTTTTGAGTATGTTATAACCATAATGTGCCCATGGGACTGCACCTCCGTGAGCAGTCAGTGATTTCAGGCAAAAAGAAATGAGAAGATTAAGGAGAACAAGAGATTTCTGACCAAGCTGTAAATTATTTTCAATAATGAAACATGATTAGCAACTGTTCTGACTATACAAATAACTGATCTTAATTCAAGTTAAAACATTTTGTCATGTTTAAAATTGAGCAAACAAAAGTTTACCCCAGAATGCAGTTTGGATTTGCTGCTGTTGTAGAATATTTAATGAAGTTAGACTACTATTTGATCAAGCACAGTTCTATTTGGTCCAGTGATTTGGCTTTAAAAATGGATCAGATTATATGTTGAAAATGACTGAAATCTTGCTACCAGTGTTATCTAATATTCATTTTGTTTTAAATAGAGAATGGTTCTTTCTACTTTCCCATGAAGTTTTGAACCCAATGTATTGCCTCTTTGAGTATGCTGGGAAGGAAAATTATTGCTTGCAAATAAACCCAGCATCTTACATCAACCCAGACCATCTGAAGTACTTCCGGTTCATAGGTCGGTTCATAGCCATGGTATGTTCCAGGATTTACTTGAACCTTCACTTTACTGCTCTTTTTAAGTCCTGTATACTGTTTAAATAAAGCTGGTTAGATCATATTTAAATCTTAAGTCGACCAGATCCTGTTAATTTAGTTTTATGTAGTAAAGCATTGGGAATTATGAACTGTACTGAGATGTTGAGATCTGGATTAGTGGTGCTGGAAAAGCACAGCAGTTCAGGCAGCATTCGAGCAGCAGGAAAATCGACTTTTCGGGCAAAAGCCCTTCATCAGGAATACAGGCAGAGTGCCTGAAGGGTGGAGAGATAAATGAGAGGAAAGTGGGGAGAAAGTAGCATAGAGTACAATAGGTGAGTTGGGGTGGGGATGAAGGCGATGGGTCAGGGAGGAGGGTGGGGAAGTTAGCAAAGAGTACAGTGGGTGGATGGGGGTGGCATGAAGGTGATAGGCCAGAGAGGAGGGTGGAATGGATAGGTGGAAAAGAAGATAGGCAGGTAGGACAAGTTATGGGGACAGTGCTGAGCTGGAAGTTTGGAACTGGGGTGAGGTGGGGGAAGGGGAAATGAGGAAACTGTTGAAGTCCACATTGATGCCCTGGGGTTGAAGTGTTCCGAGGCGGAAGATGAGGCGTTCTTCCTCCAGGCATCAGATGGTGAGGGAGCGGCGGTGAAGGAGGCCCAGGACCTCCATGGCCTTGGCAGAGTGGGAGGGGGAGTTGAAATGTTGGGCCACAGGGCGGTGTGGTTGATTGGTGCGGGTGTCCCAGAGATGTTCCCTGAAGCACTCTGCTAGGAAGCATCCAGTCTCCTCAATGTAGAGGAAACCGCATCGGGAGCAACGAATACAATAAATGATATTGGTAGATGTGCAGGTGAAACTTTGATGGATATGGAAGGCTCCTTTAGGGCCTTGGATGGAGGTGAGGGAGGAGGTGTGGGCGCAGGTTTTGCAATTCCTGTGGTGGCAGGGGAAGGTGGGTAGTTGGGGGGTGTGGACCTGATCAGGTAGTCACGGAGAGAACGGTCTTTGCGGAAGGTGGAAAGGGATGGGGAGGGAAATATATCCCTGGTGGTGGGGTCCGTTTGGAGGTGGTGGAAATGTCGGCGGATGATTTGGTTTATGCGAAGGTTGGTAGGGTGGAAGGTGAGCACCAGGGGGTTCTGTCCTTGTTACGGTTGGAGGGGTGGGATCTGAGGGCGGTGGTGTGGGATGTGGACCGAGATGCGTTGGAGGGCATCTTTAACCATGTGGGAAGGGAAATTGCAGCCTCTAAAGAAAGAGGCCATCTGGTGTGTTCTGTGGTGGAACTGGTCCTCCTGGGAGCAGATACGGCGGAGGAATTGGGAATACAGGATGGCATTTTTGCAAGAGGTAGGGTGGGAAGAGGTGTAATCCAGGTAGCTGTGGGAATCTGAGTGTTTGTAAAAAATGACTGTGTCAAGTCGGTTGTCATTAATGGAGATGGAGTGGTCCAGGAAGGGGAGGGAGGTGTCAGAGATGGTCCAGGTAGATTTAAGGTCAGGGTAGAATGTGTTGGTGAATTGGATGAATTGCTCAACCTCCTCACGGGATCACGAGGTAACGCCAATGCAGTCATCACTGTAGCGGAGGAAGAGATGGGGACTAGTGCCGGTGTAATTACGGAAGATCAACTGTTCTACGTAGCCAACAAAGAGACAGGCATAGCTGGGGCCCATACGGGTGCCCATGGCTACCCCTTTGGTCTGGAGGAAGAGGGAGGTTTCGAAGGAGAAATTGTTAAGGGTGAGGACCAGTTCGGCCAAACGAATGAGAGTGTCGGTGGAAGGGTACTGTTGGGGACGTCGAGGGAGGAAGAAACTGAGGGCTTGGAGGCCCTGGTCATGGCGGATGGAGGTGTAGAGACACTGGATATCCATGGTGAAGATAAGGCATTGGGAGCCGGGGAAACGGAAGTCTTGGTGGAGGTGGAGAAGGTGGTGTCTCGAACGTATGTGGAGAGTTCCTGGACTAGGGGGATAGGACAGTGTCGAGGTAGGTAGAGATGAGTTCAGTGGGGCAGGATTATGTTGAGACTGAGTCAGCCAGGGTGGTCAGGCTTGTGGATCTTGGGAAGGAGGTAGAACCAGGCAGTACGGGGTTCCCGGACTATGAGGTTGGAAGCTGTGGGTGGGAGATCTCCTGAGGTGATAAAGTTCTGTATGGTCTGGAAGATGGTGGTTTGGTTGTGGGGGGGAGGGGTGGTGGGGTCATGGTCGAGAGGGTGGTAGGAAGAGGTGTCCTCGAGTTGGCGTCTGGCTTCAGCGGTGTAGAGGTCAGTGCGCCAGACTACCACTGCACCCCCTTTATCTGCTGGCTTGATGGTGAGGTCAGGATTGGAGCAGAGGAAGTGGAGGGCAGCGCATTGTGAGGGTGAGAGGTTGGAGTGGGGGAGGGAGGTAGATAGGTTGAGGCGGTTAAAGCCCCAGCAGCAGTTGGAAATGAAGAGGTCGAGGGCGGGTAATAGGCCAGCACGGGGTGTCCAGGTGGATGGAGTGTGTTGGAGGTGGGCGAAGGGGTCCTCTGAAGGTGGGCAGGTGTCCTGATTGTGAAAGTAAGCTCTGAGGCGGCGGAAGAAGTGTTCAACATCACGGCGTGTATTAAATTCATTGATGCATGGGCGGAGGGGAATGAAGGTAAGTCCTTTACTAAGGACTGATCGTTCGTCCTCAGTGAGGGGGAGGTCTGGGGGGATGGTGAAAACTCGGCAGGGCTGGGAGCTTGGAGCTTGGAGCTTGGAGTGGGGGCGGACCCTGTAACTGAAGTGGGTGTGGTGGTGGGGGGAATGGGGGTGGAGTCATGAGCAGGGTGGTGTTCCCTTCAGGGTTCTGGGGGTGGGGATGGTGACAGTGGGATCTGTGGGGTGCATGTCAGCAGAATGCAGGTGAGTAGCTTTGGTGGGGGTGGAAGTGGTGGCAAACACGGCAGTGGGGGGGGTGTGGAAGGCACTGCGCATGTGACATCAGCGATGATGTGAGGGGTGGAAGTGATGTCACGTGAATGAGGAATTGAGGGGCGGAAGCGGCCATGATGGGGGTGGAAGTGACATAATCAATCAACGTGGGAGTGGTGGCTGCACCAGCTGCATGGCTAATGGCATCCGAGCAGTTCCAGAGGCCAGGGGAATTTTCTGGAATGTTTGAGGAACGCTGGTTATGGAGGTGGATAGGTAAAAGTTTGTTGTCCTTACTGTTTTTGATGTTTGAGACGGATTGAAATACTGTTTGTTGAGAGTATGAATTCTCCTGAGGATATAGTACAGAAGGGGACCTTTGCAATTCTGAGAGAGTGTGGCCCTCAGCTGAGGCAGGTCTGACTGTAGAGAGGTTAGCTGCCGGCGCATTGCTGCGTGCGTGGACCAGAGGATCTTGAAGGAGAACCGTTGCTGGTGTTTTTGAATTTGTAGTCTACTGTTTGTCTTGCTCAGATCCGAACTCTGCTGGTTTAAAGGTGGTCCGGAATCGTGTGTGATGAATTGGTTATGGAGGCAGGCACAGAGGAACCAAATGTGGCTGTGGTAGCGAGTCTGTTTCAGGGCATGGTTGAAGAGCTTCAGGGCAGAGGAAATGACCTGGGAGTTGCAGTGGGAGAGGGACTCCCTGAGATTCTTGTAGAGAGAGGAGGAAAATTTCTTCAAGGCAGACATCCTTGCAAGAGGATTCGCAGTAGGGTTAAAATCAACTAGGTAAAAAAAAATGAGATGTTTACCAAAACTTTAGCTAAGACAACAAGTTTCACAGTGTTTGCAAGTCCATGTATTGCTAAGGTCAGAAATTAATCATTGCTTCGCTTCTGTATTTTATAGGGGAGGCTTATCAGCTGGATAATATCTCAAAAGCTGAGATTTAAAATGATCATCTTTTAAAAAGAGAGAAATATTAGATTAATAATTTTGTCTGGTGAATTACATATGTCATAAAAGCAGTCAAGGGAAGAGGTAGCAGAGGTATTGGTGTGTTTTTAATAGGGAAAGTATGTTGTGCAAGACGACTGGTAAATAGATTCGCTATTTACCAATCTTGAACATTCTGGGAGTTCCTCTTAAAGAAATTGTCTGCCCGGTCAGCTTGTGATAGGAAATATAATCAATCCATGTTAAAGATGAAAATAGAAAACTTGTAGAAGCCCAATATATAATTAATAATTTGCATGGATTTCACACGTGGCTGTCTTGTTTGACCAGCCTCCCTGAATTTTTGAGGAGATATCCGAGAACATTGGCAAGATCAGAGTGGTATGTGCCATCTAGATTTCCAAAAGGTTATCAATAACTGAAAATAACATCAGATCATGCAGAATCAGGGACTAGCAGAATGAATAGGTAACTAGCTTCCAGATAAAATGTAAAGTGTGGCATAAGGTAGATTCCCCAAAGGTCAATCTGGAACTATTGTTCCCAATTTATACTGGCAATTTGGAGTCAACACAATTTCTTAAGTTGTGAATGACAGCAACTTGGGGAAAGCTGAGGAGTACAGTAACAAATTACAGAAGGCTTACAAATTGGGCATTCCATGGTAAGAACATTTAAGGGTATGACATGAACAATCAATATTCTCAATGAATTAAAGATGCAGAGAGATGCTTTGAGTGTAAATGAAGAAATCATTGAAGTGGTAGTTTAAGTTAGAACTCTTATTTAAAATAAAACAAAGCATCATGGTTTATTTCTAGAGGGACAGAATTGAAAAGTCGATTTTATAGACAATAGGTGCAGGAGTAGGCCATTCTGCCCTTCGAGCCTGCACCACCATTCATTATGATCATGGCTGATGATCCTCCATCAGTATCCTGTTCCTGCCTTATTTCCATAATGCTTGATTCCACTATCCTTGAGAGCTCTATCCAACTCTTTCTTAAACAAATCCAGAGACTGGGCCTCCACTGCCTTCTGGGACAGAGCATTCCACACACCCACCACTGTCTGGGTGAAGAAGTTTCTCCTCATCTCTGTCCTAAATGGCCTACCCCTTATTTTTAAGCTGTGTCCTCTGGTTCGGGACTCACCCATCAGTGGAAACATGTTTCCTGCCTCCAGAGTGTCCAGTCCTTTAATGGGTAAAATCTGTATGGAATCTTCGTACAAACCACTTTTGGAATGCCATTTACAATTGTGATTGACATGTTATAACAAGTATCAAAAGACATAGGAGAGAATGGGGCAGGAGGCGATAAAGATGATTTCTAAAGATGGTACCCAAACTGAGCTTACACCTGTCAGATGAGTATGTTTGAATCTCTCGTAAAAAGAGAAGGCTGGGGCTGGGTAGGGAGGTTAATCTGACAGTTATTTAAACTAATGCAAGATTTTAATGGACTAAATTCTGAGAATGTTTCCCCATTGGGGAAGAGCAAAACCAAAGGCCATAAATATAAGCTTGTTATCAATCAATAGTGGATTCAGAAAAAATGTCTACCCGAGGAATTGAAAAATTGTGCAGCTTGACACTGTGGGGAATGGTTGAGGTAAAGTTAGGGAAAGCTAGAGAAGCAGATGCAAAAGAAAGACTAGATAGTAATACTCAAAGTTGAATGAGGGAAAATGAGAGTCAGGTTGAGGGAAGGATAAGTGCTGGTCGTTGTCTGTTTGGGCCACAAACCCTATTTCTATGCTGTTTATTCTATGTAGGTTTGGTTAAACTCCTCCTTAATCAGATACGCACTATTTGACTAAAATTTTTCTAACTTGAAATTGTAATCACTAAGTTACATATTTGGAGAATTAAGTTTACAGTGATGTTGACTTACATTTTGAAATTACATAATGCATTCTACCTTGCATTTTAATTAAACAACTATGCCTCACTCTTCTTGTGTTTTCTATTAGCCCAAATGTCTGGTAGTCAGGTGCCTTCTATAGCATTTTGTCCACAACTGTACACTAAATTATTTTTTGAAAGTATGAAATTGAATATCTTTATTGACAAAAAATGAATTATCTACAAAATAGTGATCTGTTAAATGTTTCACTGCTATAGATATATTCACAGCTAAGATTAACACTTGACATAAGCATCAACACATTCTTGGTATTCTCAACAATAAATAAAAGATTGAACACTGCCTGTGCAGACAAACTTAGTTTTGTAAGTTCTTGTTTTAGCTTGCCGTATTATTGTCACCACTACAATGTGCCCTGACTGTGGAAATTTATCTCATCTCAGCATGTTTCTGTGGAGGACTGTACTTTTCACTGTAATCTGAACTGCTTAAGGGCCCTTTAATTCAGTTCATATACTCATGTGGTCTATATCAGCTGTGTGTGTGGGTGTGTGTGTGTGAGAGAGAGAGAGAGAGAGAGAGAATTTCATGAAACCAGTTGTAGATTTCTCCTTTGTTTTTCCTTTTCATGACAGGCTCTGTTTCATGGAAAATTTATTGACACTGGATTTTCTCTCCCATTTTACAAACGTATGCTAAGCAAACCCATAGTAACCAAAGACTTGGAATCTATTGATCCAGAATTTTACAACTCCCTCATTTGGATCAGGTTTGTATTTTTTTTATTTTCAGTTTTGATTATGAGCTTTTCCTATTAATGACTATGCAATTAAAGTAAAACAAAGCTGTAGGATAGAGTAATAGTATGTTTGAAGAAGGAGGCAGCAAATAGTCCATTTGACCTTCCCAATAAAATGCCTTTTGATCTGGTATTTTTATCCTTTATCAAGCTTGGCACCTTTGGATGTGAAGAAGCTGTATAATTTCTATTTTAAACCATTAATGTTTCCAATCTAATTAACTGAACTGGCACATAGTTGGCATTACATTTGGAGCAGTCAGCTTTTTTTTTGCTGAAGGGGCAGTCATGGTGTTGATGGTGGGTAGCTAATGATCAATGCAAACTGAACCCTGTTTCTTAATATTGTTTGTGTAAAATCTAGCTACTGATGGACTTGATCTCAGGTTATCGCTCTTTCATGCATTCAGAATGCTGTTGACAATAATTCTGGCCTTTGAGATATTGATTCTGAGAACTGGAATTGGAAACATTGGGTGGGCAACAGGTAGATAGAGTATCTGTAAATTGGAACAGAGTAGGACGTATGAAATTAATTGTGCAGGTCAATTTTAGAGAAATGATCAGTCTGTTGAAAATCCAGATCTCTCTCTTTTCTACCTTTCATCAAATGCTTTGTAAGTGTGAATTGGAACATGCTTAGAATACATCAGAGTGCATAATATTTTTTGTAAAAAATGCAAAATTTTCATGGAATGTGCAAGCCCCTGAACCAATTATTTCTAAGTTATTTTTGTTGTATGCAGTTTTGAGTTATGTATCCAGTTTCTTTTACTTGTACAGCCACATGTGCTAACCTAAAGGAATAATTTATGAGTGATCCAATGGGTGCCCTCTGAATTGCTGTGTGATTGTGTGCAATGAATGAAAAGTAGTGCTTCAAGCTTAGATTTTCTTCTTCAATCATCTTCTGGTGTTTTTTCCCTCCAACGTGTGAAGAAACATTAAGCATGCCGGCCTCTTAGTTTACATAGATCTAATTGATTCAAACCATTCCAAATTGAAAATTGTGGGCTACTCTTAAGGTGTCTGATTATTGAAGCTTTTGATAGTTTTCTATCTTGGTTTGTTTGTTGTATCAAAGCTTTATAAATAAATGTTACAAGTTCATAAAACACTTCGAAATGTACAATGGTGGTTATGTTATATCAGGTCAGTGTGAAAATTAACTTGGACACAAATTAATTGAGCATTCTAATGCATGATAGGAATGAATTTAAAAAAAGTAAACTGGACCAGGATTGCCCGCCCTTATTGAGAAATGCTACTTCAATTTTTGTAGAACATTGTTTCCTCAGAGGAGGAGCAGATCACAACTAAGCCATACTATGGTGCTGGAATAAGGAAATGTTAAGATACAGTACTATAGAAAATAGTACAGCACCGCACAGGCCCTTCGGCCCATGTTGTTGTGCCACTTGACCCATTCCACAATTGAGGAGCAAACCAATGTTATAGCAATTGAGAAAGTGGTACTTTTCTGACTTTGGGTTAAGTTTGTTCACCAGCAAGCCGTTTGCATCATGGTTGTGCTATAACAAGGTTGTACTAGATCCTGCCTTGACTTTCCTCATTTAGGAAGTATGCTGCCTTTAGAACTGAAAATTTTTACCCTGGAACACTACTATAAGCCCAGCTGCCAAATGGTAAAAGCTGTTTACTGTTGATGAATGTTCGTAATTTATGATGAGTAAGGATCAGAATCTGAATACTAACCAATTTTTTTTTTTCTTCCTCCTGTCCTTACATTGCAATTTGGGGAATTGGTGATGTGGTGGTAATGTCAAAGGACTAATAATCCAAAGCCCAGGTTCTCCCTAAGGTGTGCAGCTGCTAGGAAATCTGGCACTACCAATTGGTGTGCTGATACATTGACTTCCATGTGCAGAAGTCACTGTTGTGCACAGACCTTGGAGGTACAAGCAGTGGGGGGAAAAACTCTGAGGGAATGTTGTCTTGTAGTCCAAGGTAAAACACTGGGGGATAAGTTCAAATACCAACTTCGTAGCTGATGGGAACTGTATTCATCCCTTACCCTGATTTAGCTTACATGTGACTCCAGAACAACAGTAATCTGATTCTTAACTGCTATCTGAAGTAGCCCAGCAAGCCCTATCATTCAAGAATGCAAATGGCCATGTCCTAGGAAAGAATAGCAAAAAGTATGATCAGCCATCTGTTGGTTATGGTACTGCATTGGTTACTAACATTGCTGCAGGAGTATTGTAGTAGGCATGGCCTAATTAAGCCAAACAAAGGAGAACCACTTAAAATTCTTGGTACACATTAGATTTATATCACAATATTTGTTCAACCCTTATCCTGCAGTGATCTTGCAGCCAGGATCAGAAAGGTTTACATCCTTCACAGTGAATATTTGGAACGTTTGAATTACCTCGTTCAATTTAAGCAGTTTCTCTTTCAAATAGACCTAATTCAAAATTAGTTATTCATTTTGTTTCTGTAATTGTAACTAATGGGGAAATAATTTACTTCTAGGGAAAACAACCTCGAAGAGTGTGGCCTGGAAATGTATTTCTCAGTTGACAAGGAAATATTAGGTGAAATACAAACCCATGAACTGAAAGCTGATGGTAACAATTTACTGGTGACTGAAGAAAACAAAGAAGAGTATATTGGGTAAAATGAAGTGAATGTTTTCAGATGCTAGTGAGATTTGAGCATTTCGTATCTTAAGATCACCACTTTATTTTTTTCCAAGTTACTCCAATGTATAATGCTAACTATATAAATGATTCTTGCGAACAAAAATTGTGTAGATTGTGAAAAATTAGGCAAGAATTCTTGTATTTACTGCACTGGAAATTCTTGCTTAACATTGTACTTGTGTTGCTGAAATATGCAATATGGTAACATGAAGTATGTTAACTTAATCAATGTTCCCCATTAAAGCCAGTGTAAAAAGTGTACTCAGGTTATGTCAGACCTTTCTCTCAGAAACAAAACTAAAACAACCCTCCACATGTTCTCCATCTGGTCAACCCTATGTCTTACCACTTTCCTTACCTGAACCCTCGCTGTCAGCAGGGGTTTAGGGATGAGGTTTTAAGCTGCAGGGTTATAGGGGGTAGCCAAAAGTTGGCGAGACGACAGACAGTCAGGGCTCATGAGGAATGGGAACTGGGAGGATCAGTCAACAAATTGGACATCAAGCCAGCAACCAGTGAGGTCAAGGGATCAGGAGAAGCCATTGCAAAATTGTACTCATTGTATCATGTGTCACAGCCAGCATAAAGCAACTTTAAAATGATGCCTATGGCATGAAATGTAAAAATCCCACTACTTTATCTGATGGATGTTAAATCAAGATAACTCAAAGCCAGGCAATTTAAAGCAAGGGTCTACAGAATTGCAAACTGGCTGGAAGTAGATAATAATCCAACAAGTTATTAATACAAGTGGTTTGAACTGTATAGGCTTGTAGCTGATTGGAGACTATCACGAGGTGTTGAAGAACAGACACAGGCATTCTTGGAGGGATTTAATGAAGTGCTTCCTCTACACTATCTTCAGTCATTTGATGCCAAAGAATTGGAGGTATTGTAATTTGTTGAGTACTTTGTTTCATTCTTTTGTTTAACTGGATAGTAGTGACACTATGACCTGTGGTTGTCCACCTTTTTTTTCTATCGATCCCTTTCTGAATTGAGAGGGGCATTCCAATGAAGCATGGAACAAGTGCAGGCCACTGGACTGCAAATTAGCTGTGCAAAACCAGCACCTACCGTTTATAAACTATGCTGCCATTAATTATCTTCGATTTGAAATTGACTCTGGAGGCAGTCACTTGTTCTAGAATATCCATTTTGCATAATGGTACCTGTATGTATTTAATTCAGATGAGTAGTATTCTTTGAGAGGTGCACTTTATTTGTCAGCTGTATTTGCATTTCTCAAACGCTAACTGCATTTTCGAAGAGTGCTATGTTATTTAAGATGTTTTTCAGCATTTTAATACATCAATTTCTTTTTTGATCTATCTCTTTAAAAAGTGTATTCCATCCCTTTACTCCAACATCTGAGTCAGCTTGGTCTGAACTTCATTTCTCAACTGATGTCAGCTTTTGGATTTCTTCAAGTGTTTAGTTTTAGGCACATCCTTGTTTAGAATTGTTAAAAATCAGTGTTAATATTAGGATTTGCCTTTTAAGTCACCCCTGTATCATTTCTGCCAGTGCCCAAAGAAGATACCTGGAAGATGTGAATGAATGGAAGGGGTTTGTATCAGTATTTGGGGAGGGGACCCCTTTTTGAACAAGGGTCAAGCATTATGAGCAACCACTAAAATGTAGTTTTTTCTTGTGCCAGTGTTCTTTTTCTCCTTAGTCTTGAGTTAAGGTATTCTTAATTTTGCTCAAATATTTACAGGTACTTCTTTGTGGAATGCAAGAAATAGACTTGAATGATTGGCAGAGAAATGCAATCTATCGCAACTATACCCGGAACAGCAAGCAAGTGGTCTGGTTTTGGCAGGTGGGTAAGGGCTCTGCATTCTTCACATGTTATGCTAAAGTGCTTCTATTATGGGAGTATTTCAGGAGATATATGTTTCAGATGTTTATTTCTAAATTACTGTGTGTTCTCACTGCCACAGTCAGAGTCAGTCAGCAATATCAGCATGCTTATCCCATGAGATGCATTCATAGGATTACATAAACAAGGCTGTATTGATTTCCTATGCTTGAAGGAGCTACCTAATTTGATTCCAAGCCTTGTATTTTTTTTCACTATTATCATAAGGCCTCGTAGCAGAAGTAGGACCGTTCAGCCCATCAAGTCTGCTGTGCAATTCAATGAGATCACAGCTGACCTTTTACCCATCAACTCTACTTTCCCGGCTCTTCCTCATAATCCTTGATTCCTTGCTGTTCAGAAATCTGTCTTGTCTCAGCCCTGAACATACTTAACCCAGCCTCAACAGCCCTCTGCATTAAAGAATTCAACAAATGCATGGCCCTCTGAGATAAAGAATTCCTCCTCATCTCTGTCATAAATGTGCAATCCCATTTTCTGAGGTGTTGTGCTGTAGCCCTAGGCTTTCCCACAGGGAGAAACAATCATTCCACATCTACCCTGTCAAGTCCCCAAAAGTCTGTTATATTGCAATAAAGTTGCTTCTCATTCTTCTAAGTTCCAATAAGCACAGACTCAACCTACTCGACCTCTCCTCATAAGCCACTCCCTCCAAATCCTAATGAATGTTTCTGCACTACCTCTAATGTCAGTATGTTTCTCCTTTGGTTAAGAGGCCTAAAACTGTTCATAGTACCCCAGCTGTGATCTGACCAGTGCCTTGTATAGCTTTAGCAAAATTTCCAAAGTTTATACTCCAGTCCCTTTGAGATGAAGGCCAACATTCCATTTGCTTTCCCTTATAGTCACTGAATATGGAAGCTAATTTTTTGTGATTTTTGAGAGCTTCCAAATCCCTCTATGTAGCTCCATTTACATAATCTCCATTTCCTCCTCCTCTTGCCAAAGTGCATAACCTCACATTTACTCACGTTCAATCTGCCAGATTTTTGCATGTTTCCTTGCCTATATCCCCCTGCAGGCTGTCAACCTCACTATTTCCATTCCCATCTACTTTTATGTAAACTTGGCTTTAGTGCATTCACTTCCCTCATCCATGTCATGAACATATATTGTAAATTATTGTCACTGCAGCACTGGTCCCTGTGGCACTCCACTAGTTACGGGTTACCATCCTAAAAATGCCCCTTATTCCAACTGTCTTCTATTAGCTAGTCAATCCTCTATCCATTCTAAGGTATGACCCCCAACATGATGGGCTCATATCTTAATTAGCCTAAGGTGTGGTGCCTTAGAAACTCTTCCTGAAAAGACTACGCACATTACATCCACTTTCTGTTTCAGACAGTTTGTTACCTCAAAGATTTCTGTTAAATAAATCAGGCATGATTTTTCCCTTCATGAAGCCTTGTTGACTGGTGCTTGATCATACTATGGGTTTCTAACTGCTCTACTATTACTTCCTTTATATAGTCTTTATAAAATCCTAATTTTCCCAGTAAGACATTAAACTAACTGGCCTAACTTTACCTGATCTTTCATCTCCTTCCTCACTTTTTTAAATAAAGGTGTTCCATTAGGAGGTTTCCAATCCTCTGGAATCTTTCCAAAATCTAAGGATCCCTAGAAGATTACCAGCGTGTCCACTATCCTTGTAGTTACTACTTTAGTTTTGTGGAACACATCCTTTCTGGCCCAGGGGCCTTGTCAGTATTTCGTTTCCATAGGGCAATCTCTCTTGTAATAGTTTTTATACCTACTTCCTCTTTACTTTTTGCCTCTAGATTTAGTAATTTTGAAATGATAATGAGCTCTACTGTGAAGACTGATGCAAAGTATTTATTCAACTCCTGTACCATTTCCTGGTTCCCCATTATTGCTTCCCCAACCTCATTCTTCAATTTGGTTTCTCTCTTTTTGTACTTCAAGAAGCTCTTGCTGTCTGTCTTGATATGACTTGCAAATTTCCCGTCGAAGTTTGCCGCCTTCCTTTTTTTTCGGTCGTCTTTTATTAATTTTTAAAACTCTCCCAATCAACTAGCCTGCCATTAATCTTTGTCAAATTGTATAATGCTGAAAATTAACCTTCTTCACGTAATGTCCAATTGTCACTTAAAAGTTCACATGGAATCTGATTCCACCACCTTTTCAGCTAGTACACTCAATCGTTTTAACACTCTGTGAAATAATTGGTCCTAAGTTTCCAACTAGTTCTTTTGCAAATTATTTTAAATCCTGGTCCAACTTAGAAATAGTAGTTTTTCCTTAGTTCGTCCTTCTAAACTCAACAAGTTGGAATTCCTTTTATTGGATCAACTCTTAACCTTCCATGCTATAAAGAGAGCAACTCCGGTTTGTGATCTGTTCACATGACTGAAGCTTCTATTCTAGGATCTCATACTCCTGAATATTCTCTTCAAAACCTTGACATCCTCCTGAAGTATGGTGCCAGACTGTACAGTTGCGCACACTGCTCCAGTTGAGGCCAAATTATTAATGTGTACAGATTGATCATGATTTCCTTTTTGTGTTCAACATGCTTTGGAAAGCTAAATGTCCCACATGCATTCTTTGTTAATCTAATGAGCCTGCATCTGTGAAAGGATGAAGCAAGAGTTTATCTATATTCCACAAAGGGTTTATTTGCTATACTCCAAATAATAAGTGGAGATCACCTTTGTGTCCTACAGGTCAGTCACTCTTGGGTGGGAATAAATCTTTTTAAAATGTTTTTAATCAACCTGTTCAGACATGTTATGACATTCCTCTGATAGGTGGGGCTTGATCCCAGATATTCTGCCCTGGGACGGGGCCACTGTACTATGTTGCATACTAATCTTTTATCTTTTGTCAGTTAATTTTCCAGCTTCTCTTAATCATAACTCAAACATCCACATATGTACCCTCAATAACATGACCTTTACAACATCGGCTTCTTAACTACCTTATAATTTTATCCTGATTCTTCAGGATTTTGTGAATGTATAGCCCCAGGTTCCACTACTGACATCCTTTAGGGAAGGAAACTGCCTCCCTTCCTTTTGGTCTGGCTCACCTGTGACTCCAAATCCACAGCATTGTGCTTGACTCGGAAACTGCCCTTTGGGCAATTAGGGATGGACAATACATGCCTGGCATGGTTAGCGATGCCCTCATTCTGTGAATGAATAAAAAAAACTACTCTTTCACTTCCTATATATTACCAGTTTCGTTGGTTACAGGATCTAAAATTGCAATCTAATTAGTCAGGAGCAGTTTAAAAAAAGTAAGATCGGTTAAAATTCCAAGAAGCAAAGTCTTAAGCGTAAATGGAATTATGTTCCCCATTGCAATATTAGATGTTGATGGGGTTTTAAAGGTTTTTCTGAATTTCCAATTGCCTTCTATTTCTTGCATCAAGAGAAAGTAAGCTGGTAGAGAAGCATGTGTACTGCACAAAATTAAGTTTTATGAATAACTGTCTTAACTTAGTGGCACTGTTCCTTTAGGTTGTGAAAGAAATGGACAATGAGAAGCGAATGCGTCTGCTGCAGTTTGTCACAGGAACATGCCGCTTACCAGTTGGTGGATTTGCTGATCTTATGGGTAAGTGTTGTTCAAAAGCAAATGGTGGAGATAAGCTTGGTGGAATTTAAGTTCATTCAAGTTGCTTGTTTTGTTGGCAATCATTCATTGTCCATTTTAGGGTATATTGTTCTTAAATGCTTTCATGTAATGGGAAGAGTTCCTCCAATTATTTTTAGTAAGCAAGTACACCACATTGATGATGAACCTGTGTTTGGCAATAATTTAGCAGACTTGGAACGACAGTTACACATTACAGGTAATTTCAGTGCTCAGGTTGGAAAATCTGTCCGGTTTCTTGGCTTCTGATTGTTGTTCAGTAATGCTGAAAACTGCATCTAAAGTTGTCAGGTGAGAATGGTATCAGCTCAGGAGTGGTGCCCCTATGATAGTTTTTTTTTTAAAAGCCATGCAGTTGTCAAAAGACTTGTTTAGTAACACTGTTTTAAAGAAGGAACAGCTATCCCTACCCAGACTAACCTATATTTGACCCCAGATTTATTAATTTTAGGAATCTGTCATATTAGTGTCTTACTCTGTAAAATATCAGACAGGGTGAAGTTCAAACACACAATTTGTTTAACTGAAGAGAGAAAATCTTGACTTAACATGTAACACGTATGTAAAGGTGAAACTCAAATTGAGCTTCAATATAACTTTTCTGTTTATCTTAACTTGAGCGATGTACCTTCAATGAAACTGACTTAGACACAAGTTGAGTTAAAGTATGTTGCAAGCTTGATTAGATCAGATTAGATTCCCTACAGTGTGGAAGCAAGCCCTTCGGCCCAACAAGTCCACACTAACCCTCCAAAAATTAACCCACCCAGACTCATTTCCCTCTGACTCATGCACCTAACTCTACGGGCAATTTAATATGGCTAATTCACCTGACCTGCACCTCTTTGGACTGTGGGAGGAAACCCATGCAAACACTGGGAGAATATGCAGACTCCACACAGACAGTTGCCCAAGGCTGGGATCGAACCTGGGAGGCAACAGTGCTAACCACTGAGCCACCTTGTCAACCCTTGTGATCTGTAAGGCTTAATCCTAATCCTAATCCTATTCCTTAGCTGTGTCATGAATGCTAGTGAGCTTTTTGAAGAACTACTACAGTCCATTTGGTGAAAGTACTCTCAAAGTGCTGTGACGTTAGAGGTTCCAGGATTTTGAGTCAGCAGTAATGAAATAAATGTGATGTCCCTCAGACTCGACTGTATTTGACTTGGAGATGTTAAATAATTGTTCTAGTTTTCTTTGGCTGTAGCTTTTTATTTCAGTTTGCTCATTGATTGATTGTCTGACAGGAATCAGCTTGTGAGGAATTGCAAGTTATCTTTCAGATTGTTGTGGAGCTTGACCTGCACTAACATTAATTGGAATATTAGAGATAGACCTGGGAAAGTCTATAGCCTTAAAACTTGTCTTTAAACATATAGACTAAAATGTAATGTTGAATTATAGAACACATTTGCTGCTAGAAAATAGACAGGCAGGAAGGGTCTAGCCATGAGAAAAGGGGGAACGGAAAGTTATGCAGAAGATAAAAACATCTGTTTTCACCAAGTGATAACAGGATGCTCTAAGGCAATTAAGAATATTTGCCTTAACATTGAATCTGTGTGAACAGGACACAGAGTGATAACATTCATGGCTGTTCCCTTATGAAATTAATAGGTGTTTGATTCTGACCTCTAAATGAAACGCTGTATCATCAAAAACCTTGTAATTGACAGTCTGGATCCTATCAATTATAATGGATTCTTATTAACTCCTTGCAAGCGAGGCAGACACAGAGGGAACAACATCTTTTCTGTTACAAGTTCCTGACTTGAGTTCAAAAAGATACTAGAGAGAGAGACCATTTTAGTGCTGGGACTGCAAAACTAGTAGAAAATTAACTCTTTGTGCCTACTTGCTATGCATTGAACTTAATTGCATTTCTGAGATTTTGATTTTGAGTAGCCATTATTGGTTATGAAATGCAAATTCTGTTAAAGGTAATATTGATGAAGCTTTAACTTTCTTGCAGACCATTCTACAGACCTTACAGATTGCCCCACTGTCAATTCTAACTAATCAGATCTTGTGATTTATTTGAATTTGCATCACAACCATGAAAAGAAAGCACATTTAATTCAAGGTTAATGCATCAGTTTAAATGCAACCTTATGGTAACATCTCAACCTAAGATACAGAATGATTAGATGCTTAAGATAAAAAGCAGGTATCTGCTCCTAGCCTAAAAACTATTCTAAACCTAACATTGAAGAGATTCTGGTACAATGTTTCGGGAAGCCATTTTATGGTCAAAAGTTTGCCCTTCTTGCTAAGAAGCCTTTTTGTAAAGCAATTGTATCTGACATGCGAGCTGTGCAAGGTTACCTTATGACATCTCCCACTTAATTCAGGCTGGTACTCCTCTATGATAGAAACTTATCTTGCAAGCAGTCTCCTAACTCGGCTGGATTTGTTTTTCCCACCTGATGAATAGCTTAGGGCCTGTAGGAGTGATCAGTCAAGTGCACACAGACCAGTCAATTAACTTCTCTCTGTTACGAATTATTTTCCTTCACTGTTATCTGCCTAGATAAGAGCATGCAATGTTTTTGTAAATGTTTTGCACAAAGGAAGCCTGTTTGTGACAGTACAGCAGAGTAGCCTGCGAGGGCTCTTAAAGGAAGAGCGATATCCTACTCTCCTGGGTTATTGGAACCTAGTTAGTTTAGCTTATAGGTATCAGTGTTATGTTGTAACAGTAATGCTCTTGGTAAATAAAGGGGATGACTAAAATTAAACTAAACTGTCTATAACAGGTTTTTTATTCCAGACTATCAAAGAGTATGATCTCTGGGACGAACCAAGAGAGGCTTACAGGTTGATTCCCTGGGCCGTCTCAAATCTGTACTTTAACAGGCCCTTTCCTTCCATGTAGTACTGGTTGTGGGTTTGGAAGGTGCTGTTGAAAGATTTGCTTTTGTGTTGCTGTAGTGCACATTGAAGATGGCACATGCACTAACCATTTTCATCAGTAGGGAATGAATATTTACGTTGATGTGTTGATCAAGTGGTCTACTTTATCCTGCATGGTTCTAGGGTGTTGTGAGAGCTGCATTCATCCAGGCATGGCTTGTATATTACCTTTAGGCAACTAATCTTGAATCCCTGCAATGTTTTAAAAAAAATGTTGAGTAAAACAAATTTTCAGATCAGCTTATGTCTATAAGCAGCCACTAAATCAAGACTGAATATGTAGCCATGGTTCTTTAAAAACATCAATTCAGTTAATTTCGACAAGGTGACTTTTCCTCAGCATTCTTGTCTAAGTTTATTGAACTGATGTTTTTAAAGAACTGGAGCAATTACTCTAATGACATTGTTCTTCTTTAATGAGTGCAGCTTCAGCAAAACATGATCTACACCATCTCTGACAAAGCAACTAGTTCAGGACCACATCCATCACCTTTAGCATTGACTCCCACCATCACTGGTGCACCATATCCTCAGACTGCTCTAGCTGTAAATTGGCAGTAGCAACTCACCCATGTTTCTTTGACGGCCACTCCCAGCCGCTACTTCAAAGAAGCTGAAGGGCAGCACATTCACGGGCATACTACCAAATCCTTTTCAAGTCGCACATCAGCCTGACTTGGAAATATATTGCTGTTCCTTCATCATTTGTTGTGTCAATATCCTCGACCTCCCTACCCAAAATTGGACTGCTCTTGCCATATTGTCAACACTAAAGTTCCATAGTGCATTTAAAAAGAAAATTGTGCGCAGAAATAATGGCTTAAATATGTAATTTGCAGGACTCATTCAAACCATAGCCAATGTAAGTGACTCACTGCATGAACAGATTGTTTTTAAAATAAGCTTTTCCTTCAGATGTGATTATTAATGTTGAATCCTTTCCTCAAAAACCTAGAATTAAATTTGTCAATTGTGTAAAGCAGTCAAGTGTCCTATCAGTGGTGTAAAATGTGCATTCACAGTATGCTAGTTCTTAAATAGCATAAATTATTCTTAAGTTGTGCCAAAGCAGACACAAACATTAAAAACTTTGGCTTCATGCCTTCCCTCATTTGCATGTCTGTGCTTATCACATAGTAAACTGCCTCTGGATTAATTTCCACATGCTTGTCTATCAATTTCTTTCACTGGGGGAACTGGAGCTTTGCTTACATTAGCAGTTTCAGTCAAATGGAGCATAAGGATTTTCAGCTGGTGATAGTGTGGACCACCCACAGCTTGCTCTCTCTCGTTCTTTCCCTGTACGCTTTATTACCAGGCATTGCTTCACTTACCATTGGGCAGTTCCTCAGGCCTAGATACCCTCCAGTTGGTCACATAGGTGGCTGTTTCTCATCAGAGTTTCTGCTGGGTCAATATGGTTTAATCACATACCTTACCTGATTGTCATTTTTAAGTAGGCAATATTCAGTAGTGCTCCAAAACATGCTGACATTCTCCCTCTGATGAAAGTAATTGATTTACATACCTCTCTCAAAAGATTGAGTTTTCTGTGACAGTTTGGATGTGCAAATTGTTTTTGTACTTTATTTTTTAAATTAACCATTTGTTATAAATAAGTGTTCTTTTCTATCACTGATTTAATCCTTTAATCATTCCTTGTTATCCCAGGCTTGACTTAATGAAATGCACTCATTGCTCCCTTCTCTGGTTCTACCTCGTGTAAGCTTGAGCTCATTCAATTCTTTGCCCATTTCCTTAGTGATATCATTCAGCTTGTTCATCTCTGCTCTGACATCTTGCCCACATTGGCTCCCAGTTAAGCAATGTCTCAAGTTTAAAAGACTATAAAACCACACAAAATAGGAGCAGGAGTATGCTATTTGGCCCCTATTTCAGCCTTAAATATATATAAAGCCTCAGCCCACACAGCTCTCTGTGGCAAGGAGGTCCAGAGGCGCACAACCCCCTAAAGGGAAGAAATTGCTCCTCATCTCGCTCTTAAGTCGGTCTCCTTTAATTCTAAGACTATGCCCTCTGATCCTAGACTCTTCCACAAGGGAAAACATTCTCCCAGCATTTACCCTGTCAAGTCCCTTAAGATCCAGTATGTTTCAATGAGTTCACCTCTTATTCATGCAAACTTTTACTTGTTTTCATATCTATTCTTAGCAGCACTCTTCCCCTTCTGATTTCATTTCCTCCACGCTGACAGCCTCACAAGATCTCTGTTCTCTGCAAATTCTGGCCTTCTGACCCTTCCCAATTTTAATTGCTCCACCATTGGCAGACTTCAGTTGCAAAAACTGCAAACTCTGCAATTTTCTTCCTAAATCTGTCTGCATCTGTCTTTCTTTAAAGAACTACTAAAAAAAAATCTATCTCTGACTAAGCCTTTAGTCATGAGGTCGGATGTTGAGCTGATGATTGCACCATGTTCGACTCCATTTGTGATTGCTCAGATATCGAAGCAGTCTGTGTCCATATCCAGTGCAATCTTGCCAACATCCAGGTTTGGACTGATAACTAGCAAGTAGCATTAGTCCACACAGATACCAGTCAATGAACATCTGCAACAAGGGAGGATCCAGCCATTATCCCTTGACATTCATTGGCATGACTTGCATTGAACACTCCACCCTGCGCATCCCAGAAGTTACTGTTCCCTGAAAACTGAACTGGACCATTACAATATTGTTTCCACAGGAGTAGGTCAGAGGCTAAGATTTCTATGGTAGGTGCCTGTCCAACATCAACAAAGCACAAATCAGGAGTTTGCTAGAATAGCCTCCACTTGACTAGATTGATGCAGTTCCAGCAACACTCAAAGCATTGACACCATTTAGGATAAAGCATCTACAATTGATTAGTACCCCATCTACCTACTTATACTTCCCTCACCATCTCACACACACAGTCGCAGCAGTGTGTACCGTCTGCAAGATACATTCCAAGTAACTCAGCAACCTTCCTTCAACAGTTAGAAAAATCAGGGCAGTAGATACATGGGATCACCACCTTCAAGTTGCCCTCCAAACCACACCCTTAGCTGATTTGGAACTAGATGATAGTGAAGAAATTATCAGTGGATCAAAGTTCTGGAACAGTCTTTCTTACAGCTGTATGGGTATCCCTATGCTCCAAGGGCAGCTGAAATTCCAGAAGGCAGCTCGTCGTCACTTGAAGGCAACTTTGGATGGGCAAATGCAGATCCTAGACAAGGACAGTTGCATCTGATGAATGAGTTTTAAAAAGTGGCCTCAAATCAGTGTCAAGTTTCTATCTGATAATGTTTGTAAAGAATGTTGAAAATGGTGTATAAATGCAATTTATTCTTGTTAATCACTGAAAAGAAATATATTAAATTGCATTTTTGCATTTTGGTTCAAGGGAGCAATGGTCCTCAGAAGTTTTGTATTGAGAAAGTTGGGAAGGAAAATTGGTTGCCAAGAAGCCATACCTGGTGAGTTGAGTATTTCAAGAAAAGTCTGTCTTTTTTTAAAGCTGTGACTATTATTTCTGTTCTTTACATTCCTTAACCTCTTAACTTCAAAAATTTGTGCGGAGTAAATGGAGCACTTTTCCTATGTCTTTTCCCAAGGTAAGGTAAAACATATGTTTGGAGTGTAACTTTCCACCGTGACCAACTTTAAGCCACCTATTGAGCAGAGGGCAGTGAAGATTTCACCACCTACACCAGTATCTTTGCAACCTCTGAATGGAATTACTAAATCATTCCAGCTCAAATCACATTGAATTGTGATCTCTTTCTTTTAGATTCTACTTGATCACTCCCAAATTGTTTCTTACATTATTCCAGGGCTTTTTTTTCTCTCCCCAGCTCTCTCTGAAATTCCACTTCAAGAGCTCACTACTCTGAGAGGAAAGATTCTACTATCTATCCGAAATTTGCCACTTGCTCATTGACCCTTGCATTCTCTTGTCCAACTGTTTCAGTTGATTGGGAAGTACTGGTTTGGGTTTGCTCTCTTTTCTCTACCTTATGTGGCCACTCCACGGTCACTGTTTTCAACTTGGAAAAACCCACGGAACAGATTTTCTTCAACATTTGCATGTGCATTTTTTTAAAGCTTTCTCCCAGTTCCTGATACAAAGCTCTTGCAATACTTTGTTTACTTAAGATTAATGAGTGTTTGTCTCCTATTTAGTATATGGGTGGATTAAGGGTATTTTTTTGGTAAAACATAGGCAAATCTTCTATAACCATATTAGCCATTTTCTGGCCTACTTCGACTTTGATTGGGCTAATCATACTGATGAAATTCTCCTCCCCTGTTCTTCTGTGGTAACTGGGATTAAGCCACAGGTTTTTCATTATTTTGAGCCTGGAACCCTCTATTCAATGTATGTCAAACCTCATTAATTCTAGCTGGATTAGTTTTGATGACTGAATGTGTTCCTCATATTTTGATTAAAGAAATTTTTATTATATCTACTTAGCTCCATTTTGTCTCCATCAGCTTCCCCTGCCCCTTGAAGCAAGCACCAGGAATGCCAAGTATCCTTCAAATGCTTTTGTACTAAAGGAGAGCAGTTGATGGAAGGCACACAGCCCTTCCTGTAATTTGCTGCCATCCATATTGTAAACCTTGTGGATAATGATGGTTTGTAAATGTGCTGACTGGTTAAGGCCAGCAGCTTAAGAAAATTGTTTATAATCTGGCTACTGTGGAGAAAGGTTTACTATACTCATTAAGAACAGTTTCTGACACTGGGTGAAATATCTGTCACTGGTACCCCAGAATACAATCAATAATGTAATGCTGTGTGAGAGTATCTAGAGAGTGTTTGTGAAACCTCATGTACATAAATTCATGATCTAGCACCCCTACTATCTTCTGTAAGTCAGACCCCTACATGAGACAGCAATTAGATTTCTCTCTCCCTCACTCTGAGAAAGATGTGACTTGAAATAAGAGGTGGAGCTTGTGACAGCGAGCAGCTGGAACCAAATAGGCAAAAATATTTTGGGGGGTGGGGGCGGGAGCATGGTTGGTGGTGATGGTGGAACCTGATTTTCCACAGAATATATAAAACCGAGCCAACTAATTGTGGTTGGAGTAGTTAGCAAATGAGTATCTAAATGAGTTATTGAACTTAGTCCATAATGAAACTTTCAGAATACTGATTCTTTTTTTTTAAACTATTTCCCTGTAGTTTTAATCGACTGGATTTGCCACCATACAAGAGCTTTGAGCAACTGAAGGAAAAGCTATTATTCGCAATTGAGGAAACTGAAGGTTTTGGACAAGAGTAATTACTGTATGAAAGTCTTGTCAGGAGAGAGTTTTGTGATGTCATTTGAAAGATTCTGTAAAGGAGGAACGCATTTCACTTCTTGTGCTTTACTTTCCAGTAGACTTCTGTTTATCCAGACACATCAGGACTGTCTATTTGCTTTGGAAATCCTGTGGGAAATGGCTGAAAAGCCTTTGTCTTGCCTTCGAAACTCTATGTATTTACAAGCTGAAGAACTTAATATAATGAGGAAATTGTACATGCTTAAATAGAATTAATGTGCTGTGATAAACAGTGTAAAACTGTAGTATGTTCATTTCTGTTGAACACGAAGGAGCAGCCATGCTTACCCCATTTAGACGTAGGAATACAGTTGGCTGCTGTTGATAAGATATGGTTGGGAATGGGATTCCTGGAATTAATAACATCTTATAGTTGGCAGAGCAGAGCTGGAATACATGTCTACTATCCATACATGTATTCCATTGTTGAGCTAAGAAACAATCCTAGATTGTGTATATCCCTCCTATACTATTATTCCCCCATTTTTGTTTTTTGCTTGTACCACACTCTCTGTGTCCTCATGACCCATTATAGCAGCTTTCTTCTTCCCCCCCTCCGTGTGTGTGTATGTGTCTCTCTCTCTTTCCCCACCCACCCCTCCAGTTCAGTCCTCATCTTTGCTAAAAGATGTAATCATATTTCATTTTAAAGATTAATTTAAATGCATCTCAATGTCTTAATTTAATACAATGTTTTAATTTAAGCAAGTACAGTGAACTTCAGGGAGTCCCTACCTTGTGACAAAATTCTTATTAAAATGTTTTTTCCAGCATTGTTGATACTTGAAAGATAGGTGCAGGCTACTGTTTGATGAACAGATGTCTACTCTAACATTGCACCTTTCATGAATTTTCTTTTAAGTAGTCTCTTAGAAAAACTTCTGACAGTAGTGCTCATTATCCCAGATGTATTCTTCCTCCTCTCTGTAAAGTGTAGCTAGAAAACAGAGGCTTCTGCCCTATATTTTTAAAGGACTGAGAGATGTAGATCAATCGTAGCTCTAGTTTTATAGAGCTTGATTGGAAAATATTTTTGTGGTATCTGTGCTGACACCTTTGATTCAGGAAAGGCTGCTGTAAAATAATGTTGTCTTTGGTTAGAGATTGAACTTTTCTCATATGCGTCCCCTTTCCCCACGAGGTGCAACTTTGTATTGAACTTCTGAGGACATTTTAAAGTGTCCCCACCCAGTCTCTGCATACAGCGCTCAAGGGCCACCTTGACATATCTACTTCACACCTTGTTTATGGGTTTTTAATTTATCAGCTGTATGGACACTTTGCAAATAAGATAGGTGTAAATTTCCAAGATTGGAGAGGGATAAGAAATAAAATTTTAAAAAATAGTGGAATAGAATAGTAATTTTAAAAGAAAAGTAACATTCATTAGTAACACTGCGCACTCTATATGACCAGGACCAGCTGAACAGAATTTTGTTTATAATTCTGTCTTGTGTACTAATGTTCACTTCATATATCCATCTGGGAAAAGGTTCTTCTTTCTAAAAACCTTCCCACAGCAATCCCTGGATAATGAGTTCTCAGCCCCATACAATTTGGGAGACCCACTTTAATTGTTCTATCATTTCCCTATTACTACTTAGTCTCCCATTCTTATTCCCAGTTTAGAATCTAGTGTTTATCCATTGTAACCTATGATCACAACCAAACGAAATGTGGGTTTCCCTCAAGTTTTTTTTTTCTGTATAAACAAATTTATAACACAGCTGAGAAATCACATCACCAAAATCTATTTGGGATACAGATTATATTTCTATACCAATTTTTAAAAGATTTATTATCTAACCTGCAATAGATAATTTCAGCAAGGACCAACAAGGGCACAGTAAAGACCTCAGCCAAGAATCTTGTTTCTGGTCAACTAATGTGGCCCTGCTGAAACTGTGAGCATGTGTGTTTGGGTGAGGGCAGCACTGAGCTTGGCAAAAGTTATGCAAATACACATTCCGTAAGTACATTGCAGTTTGGGAAAGTTGACACCCATGGGTCTAAAGCCCAGAATAAGTTGATGGTTTGAAGAAAGGACAAAGAAGAAGAGAATCACGCACAGAAGCAGTATCCACTGTTAATTGAATGGATATCCCAAATTATTGAGGGAATTTGGCAGAGATTTGTTTGAAAATTTGATTGCAACTGCCAAAGATTTCCTAAGTTTGTCTATTCTAAAGCAAATTTAGTATTTTTCAATATAAAGCGAAAATAAGGTAAATCTAAGTGTGGCTTACTTCCCAGCTATTATCTCTGGGTTGAAATGACTGCATCAACATCTAACATATGAAATAGTGTATACTCTTTTGATTATTCAGACTTAAACCTCTCTTCTCTCCCTGACTTTATTTGTTGTATACAAAGGCGTAGTACAGAATATCATTAACTGGAAGTCGTTACTGCAATAATTGGTTTATGCTGGCTTTGTTATACTGTGAAGAGTAACAGTTTTATTTAGGAATTATTGAAACATTCTGGGATAGCTAGGGGCAATTCACCTGGAATGCTGCTCTCAATCAGTATTCCCTGAGTCTTGCTGGAAAGTGTTTTTTTGAGATCTGTTGAGGGCCAGACTGAATCTGGTTTTGATGCACTCCATACCTGAATTGGCCCGGAACACCTGTCTAAGCTCGTGATGTGCAACTATTGGGTCAGAGCTGGAGCTGACGCAAGCACTCCAGCAAGACTCAGTATTTTCAGGACTGGGTGAGAAAATAGTGGAGTGAGGGCACTTGGGAACCCTGACTTATTTTTAACACAACCTATTCTTAAGCTAGAGTATATTTGTAATATATTTTCAGGATTTATCATAGATATTAATTATGTATATAGAGTATCAAATTTAGGTAGTTTTTCTTGCTAAAACCTGCCTATTTTAGAAAGTTTGAACTTCAGTTTGCATTTGTAAGTAATCACTGAGTTTCCAGTTTTAAGTTTGGTGTCGAAGCATCCCAGTTGCCTTGTTTAATGGATGCATGTTCCTGTTTAAACTATGGGAAGTGAAGTTAATCCATGTTGGAGTTGAGCTCTCTGACCTTATGCTAAGGAAAAATTCTGTACAGGTTCCTGATTATTAATCCATTAAAATCCCAAATTTGGCAGTGTACACTTGGCCTTTGGATGGGGGCAAGGCCTGAATGTTGTCCACCTACAAATGTTTGCAGTTTCCACACACGCACACAACACCTATGGAACTTTATCCCAGCATGAGTCAGCTCAAGAGTTTGCCTTCTTAACTCTAAAGTTATGCAGACTGTGTGGAGGTTGCTTAATCAAACTTTGAAAAACAGGGACTCATTACTATTTTGCAGTTGGCCAGAATAGGCTTGCAATGAGAATTTCCTCATCTTGTTCTTGGTAAACTGCATGTCAGGTATCTTGGTTTGAGTGTTCCTTGCTTTGGAGAACTCTTATATCAAGTAAAACAGGATCTCCCCTCATTGATTTTGTCATATTCTTTTAGATGGATGTTGGAATGGATGTCAGTGCATGACTGTTACCTGAAAGAAACTTGTTTCAAGAGGTTGCATTGTCTGGTGAAACTGGTTTTTTGAGTTGCATGTCAGCTTGAATCCTTTGTGAGCCCAATAGCTGAGAGCATATTTTTTAGAGATGGAATCTTTGGCTTAATTAAAAATGTTACAGCCCTTTTTATTACCAGTTTTTGTTACTGTTTAACATAGTGTCTATAAATCTTGTATGATTATGCATCACAATGGTTCAATAACTGATAATTGCAAAACAAGTAATATATTTATCTCCCAGTAAATGTGAATGAAATAATTGCAGGAAGATTTTAGGTTGCAAGGACTGTGTGCTGTGCAACACTTCCTCCTTTATTTTTGCTCTGTATCTTGCCACTTACTAGAAGCACACTTTTCTCTAATTAAATGAACAGATCGTAGATTTGTCTGGAGCTCTGCAGACCAACAAGTGGAAGCAAGATGGTAAAGGGCTTTGTTCCAGTCCTGTTTGCTAACCTTCCTCCTCACCATCCCTCTTCTCTTCCTTTGAGCTTTTCTCTGATGTATTCTTTTTGTTATACAGCCATGAGCTGAATCTTAATTTTTAATGTAGCGCACAGATCCATTCAAATAGCCCCTACCCCCTAACCTTTCATTCAGAAGTAAGAAATTTAATGCTAGTGTGAACACAGTTTCTCCTTTTAGCCTGACCAGAAAAGTGCAAAAGAAAATTTCACTTCTATTGGATAATTTTATTGATGTGTGTTAAAGCTGTGGGCCTCAACAAATTTACTGCAAAAGAATGCTACTTAATGGCATACTTTTGAATAGTGGAGCAGTGTGTGCTGATTTTGCTTCCGAAATGATCATGAAATAGTCTGGATATCAATCTAAACTTTCTTAAATTCGTGGGAGGAAGTACTTTAATTGACCTTGATTGTCATCTCTGGCTTTAGAACTGTCTGCACCATGTTGATAACTCAGTTCAGTCCTCACAAAGTAAGTTTTTTTTTATAACTGGAACAAAGATTGATACAATGCAAGAAACTAATTACCCATGACCGCATTTCCCATCTACCTTATGTAACGTTACTTTACTACAATATTAGCACTTCTCATTGGTTAATCTCTCCCTGGTACATTCAGGATATCAGGGGTTATGACTGACGCAATCCTCCAACTTCACTATAGGAGGGGAAGTAGGTTTTTTTCCTGTCAGCTTTATAGGCTTGGTCAAAAACAGCATACACTTTGAGCATTCCGTGAGGATTAGTTAACTGTAATCAGTTTTCAACTGACACTGGAAACACAATATCTTTTCTCATTCTGCTAAGTTGATCTACATGAGGATGTATTGTACTTAAAGTCATGTTTTTGCCCCCTCTTTTTTTCACCATGCTTTGTCTATGCAGCTCATTACGTTCTCTTCCACCCACCACTCCCGCAAAAAAAGACTTAAAGTCCATCTGTAAAGAAGTCTGTGATTATAGCTGTCAATGATTCCTTTGATAAAGGGTGCACTTGACTAATCATGGTGTACAATGTCTGACTCCTGGTATTTGCCAAGTTTGCTGATTTTTTTTTTGTTTAAATTTGTTGTGTTGCCATAATTGGCCTCTGTACCCTGGCCAAGAGAAAAGCAAAATTGCCTGAAGATGCGAAAACTTGAATGTGTATCCTGCTGAAAGTGCATTTGATAAGCACTGAGTCCCTAAGAATGCCCTGTGATTGGTGTGCTAGAGGTCTGCAGAACTCTATCTTGGTGGATGTAAAAGTTTTCAAGAGGATAAAAGGGCACACATTGACAGACAGCAGCAATGTATGAGATCTGGGGTTGATAGCAAGTGTTTTTGTCAGTTCACGAGGGAAGGAAAGGAAAACTACTGAATGTCCACTTTGTTCAGGAAATAACTGGAATCTGGAGCCATGGGTGCGGCACTTGTTTAGATTTGTGTAGAATGAACTTATCCACTGTGATATTAACAGGAAACCAGATACTTTGACATCTGATAATTTTAAAATGATTTCTTGGCAAGATAAAGATTTAAACTTAGCTAATTGTCCAATGGTAATGGCTTGTATTTGTTTAAAAGTTTGATTTTATACATGGTGTGCTAATTTTTCCCCTTTTCCTGGAAGTGGCTGAATTGGAAGGATGCAACCGATTTCTTTCTTTTCCCCGTCCTCCCCTTCCCCACTCTAATTGCACTGCAGTACAACCAGAAAATTTAGGCAAAATACATCCAAATGAATTTGGAAATTTGTTTCTCTCTCTCTGACGCATCATTTACTGATTTGGTAGTCCGCATTCCAATCGTCAGACATGACTGAAAATTCCAGGTAATGTCTTGATGGTCCTCCCATGTTACATTCACAAGTAGGAGTTGCTGAGGATATTCTGTTGATGCTTCCTCCATCCTCCTCATTGGATTCCTAAGCAAAACCTAACATCTGTCTCATTACTAGTGAGTGCATTGATAATGGAAAACATTGTTGGTATTAACCCATGGTACAATGTAACACAAGATTTTGTTTCAATGCAAAGTAACAAAACAACTTATTTTAGTAGAAAACTGCAAAACGCCACACTTTAAATCACCTATTCATGAACACAATCTTTCTTCTTGTCATTCAAGTATGCAGCATTGCCTGAATTTTCAGGGAGGCAGCTTAGAGCTGGGAGTCATGGCAACCAAAGACCAAATACTTCACCCTATCTCTCTTGGTCAGCTGCCATTTTCATTGTTCCCAGCATATCTTCCCTCATGTCCAACTTTGATCCAGGGAAATAAAATCCATTGCAGCATTGTACGCTCTGATTGTTGTAATATCACATCAAGCCTTCATAAGTCCATTGGATAATAGCTGCATAGAATTCTTTCACTCTTGCCCTCAAAACAAGTTACCCATTGTTATATAAAAGGCACTGATGTTAATTTGATTTAAAATAGTGTATTTGGTATTTTAAATAAATAGCTTTAGAAATATTTCCAATAAATTCCATAGGAAGTTGGGATGTTATTTCTAAGGCTGCAACATAATTTAAAGAAATCTGGGTAATTTCTCAGATCGTTTGGGCTTTCTATATAGTGTCTAATTTCCACTGTACAATATCTAAGGATTGTAAATCATGTTAATATTTCTGTGTTAAATCTTTTTGTAAAGCTGAATTTGATTGTTCCAGAAATGAGTTAAGGCTACTAAGATAATTCTGGCCACTTGGCACAAGCTTCTTACCTGTTTATCTATGTAAAGATAGTTAACATTGTAAAAAAAATAAAAACGCTTCTCTTTAAGACTGTGCAGACAATAAGCTGTTTTGTGAGCAGTTATGGGTCTGAATATTATTTCACTGCTTCCAATATTATTTCACTGCTTCCAGGAGGGCAAATGTGTTGACACTATTCTGATGAGGCACAGATCTTCATTCCAGTTCTGTAAATGTGAAATATTTTAATTTCATTGAACTATATTTCCTCCTGTTTTCAATGGAGAGATGGGTGAATTTGCAAGGCTTTTTAAAATTTGTTCGGTCATCAAATGTGGACAAGGCCAGTATTTATTGCCATTCCCTAATTTGCTCTTGAGTAGATGTTGATGAACTTCCTCTTGAGCCACTGCAAACCATGTGGTGCGAGTAGACCTGCATTACTGTTAAGGGGAGTTCAGGAATTTGAGCTGCAAAGTCTACTCAAAATCTATCTCATTTGACAATGTGGCCATGTCCCACAACTTAATAAAGGATATCTTCATTGCGAAGACTTTGCTTCCACAAGGGCTATGCAGTGGATTGGTGCCTGGGAGTACGACATTATTGCCATCACGGAGACTTGGTTGAAGACTTGGCAACTGAATGTTCTAGGATATAGACATTTCAGACAGGACAGGGAGGGAAGTAAAAGAGGGGGTGGAGTTGCATTGCTGGTCAGGGGCGATATCACGGCTGTACTAAAGGAGGACACTATGGCGGTCTTGAGTAGTGAGGCATTATGGGTGGAGCTGAGAAATAAGGGTGCAGTTACATTGTTGGGGCTGTATTACAGACCTCTCAACAGTGAGCGTGGGGTAGAAGAACAAATAGGTAAACAGATTATCAATAGATGTAGAGACAATAGGGTAGTGGTGATGGGAGATTTTAATTTTCCTAACGTTGACTGGGAGACACTTAGCGTCAGAGGTCTGAATAGAGTAGAATTTGTACGAAGTGTCCAGGAGAGTTTTCTAGAGCAGTACGTCAATAGTCAGACGAGGGAAGGGGCCATATTGGACCTGGTACTGGGGAACGAGCCAGGACAAGTGGTAGAAGTTGCGGTCGGGGATTTCTTTGGGAACAGTGACCACAATTCTGTAAGTTTTATAATACTCTTAGATAAAGACGAGAGTGGTCCTAAGGGAAGAGTGCTCAACTGGGCCAAGGCCAATTATATCAAAATTAGGCAGGAGCTGGGAAATGTGGATTGGACACAGCTATTTGAAGGGAAGTCCACATTTGAGATGTGGGAGGCTTTCAAAGATAGGTTAACGGTAGTGCAGGATAGGCATGTCCCGTTGAAGGCAAAGTATAGGAAGGGCAAGATTTGTGAACCTTGGAAGACAGGAGGAATTGTACGACTAGCCAAGAGGAAAAAGGAAGCGTACATAAGGTCAAAGCAGCTAAGAACAGAACGGGCCCTAGAGGAATATCGGAAGAGTAGGACAAGTCTTAACTGAGGAATCAAGCAGGCTAAAAGGGGTCATGAAATAGCTTTAGCGAGCAGAAGTAAGGAAAATCCCAAAGCAAGCGGGTAACTAGAGAAAGGATTGGTCCACTAAAAGATAATGAAGAAAGGCTGTGTGCTGAACTTGAGAAAATGGGTGAGATTCTGAATGATTATTTTGCATCAGTGTTCACTGTGGAGAGGAACATGATGAATCTTGAGATTAGAGATAGTTTGATTAGTCTGCGTCATGTTGACATAAGTTGGGAAGATGTGTTGGGTAGGCTAGAGGTTATTAAGGTGGACAAATCCCCAGGACTGGATGGGATCTATCCCAGGTTGCTGAGGGAGGCGAGAGAGGAAATAGCTGGGGCCCTGACAGATATTTGTAGCATCCTTAAATACAGGTGAGGTGCCGAAGGACTGGAAAGTTGCTCATGATGTCCCCCTGTACAAGAAGGGTAGTCGGGATATTCTGGGTAACTGCAGACAAGTGAGCCTGACGTCGGTGGGGAAGTTGCTGGAGAGGGTACTGAGAGAATCCATTTATATTTGGAAAGGAGTGAGCTTATTGGTGTTGGGTAACATGGTTTTGTGCGGGGGAGATAGTGCCTTACCAACTTGATAGAGTTCTTTGAGGAAGTGACCAAGTTGTTAAATGAAGGAAGGGCTGTTGATGTCATATACATGATGTCATATACATGTAAGGCATTTGATAAGGTTCCCCATTGTAGACTAATGGAGAAAGTGAAGTCACATGGTGTTCAGGGTGTTCTAGCTAGGTGGATAAATAACTGGTTGAGCAACAGGAGACAGAGTAGTAGTTAAAAGGAGTTTCTCAAAATGGAGAAAGGTGCCCAGTGGTGTTCCACAGGGGTCAGTATTGGGGCAACTGTTGTTTGTAATATACATAAATGATCTTGAAGAGCGCCCTGTTGGTATGATCAAGTTTGCAGATGACACAAAGATTGCTGGAGTGGCAGAAAGCATAAGGGACTGTCAAGAGAATACAGGAGGATATAGATAGACTAGAGAGTTGGGCGGAAAAGTGGCAGATGGCTTTCAATCCAGACAACTATGAGATGATGCATTTAGGCAAGTCTAATTATAGAGCAAATTATACAATTAATGGAAGAGCCTTGGGAAAAATTGATGGGCAGAGAGATCTGGGAGTGCAGGTCTGTTGTACCCTGAAGGTTGCTACACAGGTGGATAGAGTGGTCAAGAAGGCATATAGTATGCTTGCCTTCATTGGACAGGGTGTTGAGTATGAGAACTGGCAGGTCATGTTAAAATTGTACAAGACATTGGTTTGGCCACATTTAGAATACTGTGTACAGTTCTGGTCACCACATTACCAAAAGGATGTGGATGCTTTGGAGAGAGTGCAAGAGAAGGTTTATGAGGATGTTGCCCGGTATGGAAGGTGCTAGCTACGAAGAGAGGTTGAGTAGGTTAGGTTTATTTTCATTAGAAAAAAGGAGATTGAGGGGGGACCTGATTGAGGTTTACAAAATCATGAAGGGTATAGACAGGGTGGATAGAGACTAGCTTTTTCCCCGGGTGAAGGATTCAATAATGAGAGGTCACTCTTTCAAGGTGAGAGGTGGAAAGTTTAAGGGGGATACACGTGGTAAGTACTTCACACAGAGGGTGGTGGGTGTTTGGAACACGTTGCCAGCAGAGGTGGGAGAGGCAGGCACAGTAGATTCATTTAAGATGCGTCTGGACAGATGCATGAGTAGGTGGGGAGCAGAGGGATACAGATGCTTAGGAATTGACCGACAGGTTTAGACAGTACATTTGGATCAGCTCAGGCTAGGAGGACCGAAGGGCCTGTTCCTGGGCTATAAATGTTTTGTTCTTTGTTCCTCCTGATACTGTCATGGTCAGATGAATTTATTGAGACAGATTGGTAGGATCAGGTCAAGTAAGTTTTTTTTTCACTGTTTGGTTTCTGCACCACCTGCTACTGAATTTGTCTAGCTGCCATGTCCTTTAAGACTCAGCCAGCTCGTTCAATATTGGTGCTGCTGAGCTACTCTGGATATTATAGTTCCCCAAACAGTGCTTTACTCTGTGTCTCAGTGCTTATTCCAAGAGGTGTTCAGTATTATACTGATTCACATGCTGAAAGGGGTGGAGGGACTTGGAATTGATAGGTGGAATCAGCAGATGGTCTCCTTACCCATACTAAACATGTAGCCATGCGACTTCATATGGCTCAGAGTCAAAGAGTAGTCCAAGGGTACCTGTTCCTCTGATAGTGTCTGGGAAATTGATGCAGTCGTGAAATCAAACCATCCAATCTATTGCTTGACTTGTAATTTCCACAGCCATCCCAATTTTGGCCCCCGCCCCCATATATTAATAAGGAAGATTTTGTAAGGTCGGCAATTCTGTTTGCTGTGTCATTTCCTGTACCTCAGCCTGTACCAAGTGGTCCATCTGGTTTTCACCCTGACCTTTTTGATTTTTGCAGTGGTTGGGTACAACTGAGTGGATGGCCACGCCATTTCTGTGAAGTGTCAAAAACATTTCTGGGTGCCTGGAGTCAGGTGGAGACCAGAAGACGTGACAACAGATTTTCTTCCGAGGGATAAGTTCTTATGACAATCAATGACCGCTTCATGGTCACAATTATTGAGACAAGCTTTTAATTCGAGATATATTCATTAGCTTTAATTCCGTGAGCAGGCTTTTGAACTCATGTCCCTAGTCATTAACCTGGGTCTCTAGATTACTAATCCAGTGATAACTTTTAGTTTTGTGTAGTTCATCATTTGTTCTGACAAAGCTAATTATGACTAAGTTACTGCAGATGCTGGAATCTATACTGAAAACAACAAATGCAGGAGATCACAGACAGCATCCATGGAAAGAGAGCAAGCTAATGTTTCGAGTCTAGGTGACTTCATTAGAGCGTTGAGAGTTGGCTGAGTTTTCATATGGAACTCTTATTTCCTTGCATACCAATCAGAGTAGAAAACATAAGACCACTGTTTTTGTAGATAAATTGACAACTCAAATTCTAAAGTTCTAATGTGGAGTGATGCCTTGAGGCCTTTCACAGGCATGCCTAGATAAAAATAAACACAAGCTGATAAAGGAGATCCTCTGGTCAGCAATCAGAAGCTAGGCCACAAACAGGTTCTCAGGAGTCCCTTAAAAGCGGTAGAGAAATTGGGGACTTGTAGACTATGGTGTAGACTTACTTCAAGTCCCAGCTTCTCTCTAGATTCCACTTTCATCAGCTATCTTCAAGAATGTTTAAATTGTTGGGCATTGTTTGCAAATTTTTGAGGCATTTTCCACTCTGCCCAAGTGACTTATTTTGATCCACCCCTACCTGACTTCAAGGACCTCCTCCCATCAGGCATAGCGACTTTAAAATTGAATGCTTATGCTAATCTCTTCATTTGGTAGTTTCTCCCATCTTCAAAAGCCTCCTTAAAACATCTTGCTTTGTGGACATTGGAAAGACTCTTCGTTGGTATTCAGCTACTGACTCCATCCTTCAACAGCAACAGTCTGAGGCTAAACCAAATATTAGAACTGCAGATGCTGGAAATCTGATACAAAAATGTAAATTGCTGTAAAAACTCAGCAGGTATGACAGCATCTGTGGAGAGAAAGCAGAGGTAACATTTCCAGTCCAGTGACCGTTTGTTTTTTGAGGCTAAACCAGGCAGTCCACAGCTTTGGTTTTGCATTTGACCCCTGAGGTGAGCTTCCAACATCAGTGGTGTCATCAATAAGTCTACCTAGTTCCACCTCCATATCACTGCTTAACGTCATCTCTAACTAAGTTCACCTGCAAGAATTCTCATTCCTACTACTTTACCTCTAGACTTGACTATTTTAATTTTTTCCTGGTCGGTCTGCCAAGTGCTGGTCTCCACAAATTTGAAATCATCCAAATCAGCCTGTGTGGCTAGGTGTCACATTTCAATTTCTAATATTTATTGGATGTAATGATCTTAACTGATGTTATTACAGACAGGAACTTGGCTTGATGGGTCATTTTGATTTGTTCTGATTTTAACAAAGTGGTCTCTCACTGAAACACAAGCACACAATACTATCAATTTTGTGTTAATAATTAAACAAGTTTATTGTGAGAGAAATGAAGATGGTTTGATTTATTCTATCTACCTATAGTACAAATTCAGAGATTTTAACTATACAGTAAGTCTATAATCCCAAAAACACTCTTTTATAAATTGAAAAGAAGCAACAGCTTTTGTATTATAAAGTCATAAAGATGTACAGCACAGTCCAACTTGTCCATGCCAACCAGATATCCCAATCCAATCAAGTCCCGCTCGCCAGCACCCAGCCCATATCCCTCCAAACCCTTCCTATTCTTATACCCATCCAGATGCTTTTTAAATGTTGCAATTTTACCAGCCTCCACCACTTCCTCTGGCAGCTCATTCCATACAAGTACCATCCTCTGCGTGAAAAAGTTGCCCTTGAGGTCTCGCTTATATTTTTCCCCTCTGACCCTAAACCTATGCCCTCTAGTTCTGGACTCCCCAACCCCAGGGAAAAGACTTTGTCTATTTATCCTATCCATGCCCCTCATGATTTTGTAAACCTCTGTAAGGTCACCCTTCAGCCTCCAATGTTCCAGGGAAAACAGCCCCAGCCTATTCAACCTCTCCCTATGGGTCAAATCCTCCAACCCTGGCAACATCCTTAAATCTTTTCTGAATCCTTTCAAATTTCACAACATCTTTCCGTTAGGAAGAAGACCAGAATTGAACGCAATATTGTACCTATTTAAAACAAAAAGGAAGTAGCAACACAAATTCAGGTAAATGGGTATGACCTTACTCCTTAAGTAGTTTCTCAAAATGGAAACTCGTGACCAGTGGAGATCAGCTGGGATTGCTGTTGTTTGTGATATACATAAGTGATTTGGAGGAAGGTATCGGTGGTCTGATTTAGTGTCATCTGCAAACTTGCTAAGATTAGAAGAGTGAAGGGGACTGTCAGAGGACACAGCAGAATACAGATAGGTCGGAGAGTTAGGCAGAGAAATGGCAGATGCAAGGTGATGTGTTTTGGAAGATCCAATTCAAGAGCAAACTATACAGTAAATGGAAAAGTCCTGAGGAAAATTGATGTACAGAGAGATCTGAGTGTTCAGGTCCATTGTTCCCTGAAGGTCAGTAAAGTGGTCAAGGAGCCATACGGCATGCTTTCCTTCATTGGACGGGGTATTGAGTACAAGAGCTGGCAGGTCATGTTACAGTTTTATAAGACTTTGGTTCAGCCACATTTGGAATACTATGAACAGTTCTGGTCGTCACATTACCAAAAGGATGTGGATGCTTTGGAGAGGGTGCAGAGGAGGTTGCCTGGTATGGAGGGTGCGAGTTATGAAGAGAGGTTGAGTAGATTAGGATTATTTTCACTAGAAAGACAGAGGTTGAGGGGGGACCTGACTCAGGTCTACAAAATCATGAGAGGTATAGACAGGGTGGGTAGCAAGAAACTTTTTTTTCCTCAGAGTGGGGAACTTAATTATTAGGGGTTATGAGTTCAAAATTAGAGGGAAAGTTTAAGGGAGATATACGTGGAAACTTCTTTACACAGAGTATGGTGGGTGTCTGGAACTTATTGCCAGCAGAAATGGTAGAGACGAGCATGATAGCGTTATTTAAGATGTGTCTAGACAGATACATGAATGGGCAGGGAGCAAAGGGGTACAGATCCTTAGAAAATAGGCGACAGGTTTAGATAGAGGATCTAGATTGGCGCAGGCTTGAAGAGCCAAAGAGCTTGTTCCTGTGCTGTAATTTTCTTTATTTTTTTTTATATAGCCATTGTGAATAATGGTTATAAGGAGATCAAAGCTGGGAACTGAATGCTCAAGGATATCTGACCTTTCTGAAACATGTTATGGACTAGGCCACATCACTCAAAACATTCTGAAGCAGGCAGCCCTAGACCAATTTGCTTCAGTAAGTGTACAGTGAAAATTACCTGGAGTAAGATAGCTAGGTTGACTACTAGATTTTAAAACAGACAAAAGGTTTATTCGCAAAATTACACAATGAAACACAAAAGAACAGAATAAAGAACCCCTGCAGAACTCAACCTATCCAGCTAGGCTTAATTATGCTGTTCTGAATACACACAACAGTCCCAATAAGCAAATTCCCTTTTTTTAAAAAACGTATAAATGGAACACATGCTTACAGCTGAAGTTGAAGGGCAGAAATATGTGTTTCTGCACAGCTCCTTGTTAACTTCCCAGTTCAACACGGAACTAAAAACTGCTCTGCTCCGCTAGAGAGCTGACCACTCCCCTTTCTTTATACAGGTCACTTCTAAAACATGACCACTTTGGCCTGAAGTCTCAACTGTTTACATATAAACAAAAGGCCTCTCAAAATCCTTTTCATCTCTGTACCAAACCAGACTGATCGGAGCCTGGCCCAGTTTACTGGCCCTCCGAAAAAATCCAGGACAGAGTCTCCTTGAGCCAAGGAACAGCTTTTAGAAAAAAAGGGGCTAGCTTTGAGACATTTTCCACCTCCCCACCCACCCCCCCCACCCCCCCCACCCCACATTTTAAAAAAAATACCAAGAGATGGCTTCATTTTTAACCCTTCAAAAGCTGGATAGTAGTCTAAATGCAAATGTACACTATACTAGCTATAAACATGCACAACCCTGTGCAAATTCAAGCTGCAGTACACCCATCACCGGACACTTCCGTATCTCATTCAAGTCTCGATAACGCATCGGCAATCGCGTTTTCACGACCTGCCACGTGCACAATTGTCAAACTGAATGGCTGCAACAACAAGCTCCATCGAAACAGTCTGGCATTTTTGTCCTTAAATTTTTCCCAAATGTCAATGGGTTATGATCAGTGTACACGATTGTCTCAGATGCATTGCTGGTAATATAAACACTAAAATATTGTAATGCCAACACCAAGCTCAAAGTCTCTTTCTCCACCATTGAATATTTCTGTTGATGAATGTTCAACTTGCAGGAAAAATACCTGATGGGTCTTTCTATTCCCTTGTCATCCTCCTGCAGGAACACTGCACCGACACCCATATCACTGGCATTGATAGCCACCTTGAAAGTCTATGTGTAATCTGCTGTGGCTAATATTGGTGCAGTGGTTAACACAGTTTTTAGGCTGTCAAATGCCTTTTGACAATCTGGTATCCACTGAAACTTCTTGACTTTTTTTAACAATTCGATGAGGGGAGCAGCCACACTGTTAAAATTCTACACAAACTTTCGGTAAAATCAACTTAACCCTGGGAACTATAGTGCTGCTGTTTTTGTCGACGGTGTACGAAATTCCCCAATTACGTTTGTTTTTGCATCCCATGGGGCCATTTGTCCATGTCTAATAACGTGGCCCAGGAAGGTGACTTGGGCTTTGACAAATTCACTTTTAGCCAGGTTTATCACCAAGCCTGCCTTCCAGAGTCGATCGAACAAGTCTGATAAATGCTGTAAATGTTCTTTCCATGAGTGACTAAAAATCACCAGGTCATCAATGTAAACAACACAATTGGATAACCCAGCAATGACCTTATTAGTCAGTCTCTGAAATGTGGCTGGAGTGTTTTTCATATTAAATGGCATGACTTTGAACTGATATAGGAAAAAGTGAGGACTGCAGATGCTGGAGATCAGAGCTGAAAATGTGTTGCTGGAAAAGCGCAGCAGGTCAGGCAGCATCCAAGGAACAGGAGATTCTTTTGCTGGAGGCTTCGGATTTGTAGGTACTGGTTGTCCTGGTTGGGTCCAAATTTTGTTGGTCTGAACGTAGTCCGGAGTCCGTGTGGGATCAGTCGGTTCCGTAGGCAGGTGCTGAGGAAGGAGACATGGCTGTGGTAGCGAGTCTGTTTGAGAACGTGGCTGAGGAGCTTCTGTGCAGAGGAGATGACCTGGGGTGTGCAGTGAGAGAGGGACTCACTGAAATCCTTGTAGAGGGAGGAAGAGAGCTTCTTCAAGGAAGGCATCCTTGTAAGAGGATTCGCAGTAGGTTAAGATTTTCGAGGAGAAAGTGAGGACTGCTGATGCTGGAGATCAGAGCTGAAAGTGTGTTGCTGGAAAAGTGCAGCAGGTCAGGCAGCATCCAAGGAACAGGAGAAGAAGGGCTTATGCCTGAAACGTCGATTCTCCTGTTCCTTGGATGCTGCCTGACCTGCTGCGCTTTTCCAGCAACACATTTTCAGCTTTGAACTGATATAGTCCATTTGGCGTAACGAAAGCCAAAATTGCCTTTGCTCTCTCTGACAGAGGTACTTGCCAGTAGCCTCTGAACAAATCAAACTTGGAAATGTAAGTTGCTTGTCCCACTTTTTTGCCACAATCCTCCCATCATGGAATTGGATACATATCAGTCTTTTTAGTGGTGATAGTCCACACATAACCATCGGGTATCATCTGGCTTTGGCACAATGACTATGGGTGAGCCCCAGTCACTTTAACTCACTTCAATTATGCCATCTTGGAGCATGCACTGTATCTCCTTTTGAACCTGTGCCAACTTTAAAGGGTTATGTCTGTAAGGATGTTGCTTAATTGGAACAGCATCTCGTCTATCTACATCATGCACAATTAGGTTAGTACTTCCCAGTTTATTTTCACATATCTCCCCGTGTGATAATAATAACTCTTTCAGGTTATTTTGATTTTCTAGTGGAAGGTAAGTCAATAATTTATCCCAATTTTTGACAACTTCTACATTGTCCAATTTGATTTGAGGAATGTCCAATTCAGAATCCTGTGAACGTGGCTCTTCCTTCTGGGCTGTAATCATTAACACCTTCCCCTCTTGCTTTCCTCCCCTATCAAAATACCTTTTGAGCATATTCCCATGACACACTGAGAGATTTTTTCCTGTCTGGAATCCTTATCAAGTTGTTCACCTCACTCAATTTCCTCTTGATTTGATATGGTCCCCTAAACCTTGCTTTTAAAGGCTCACCTGTTGCTGGAAGTAACACCAATACCTTCTTCCCAATGGCAAATTGCAAATTTGTGATTTCTTATCCACTTCCTGTTTCATTGTATGTTGTGATACTCTTAAATGCTGTCCAGCCAACTCTCCAGCTCTATTTAATCTAATCTCTAAAATTTGACACACAGTCCAAATGGGTGGTTTCTGAATTCTGACTTATTAATTTCTCCTTAATCAATGTTAATGGTCTGCTTACTTCATGCCTAAAAATTAATCCAAATGGACTGACGTTGGCCGATTCATTCAGTGCATCTCTGATCACAAAAAGTACAAACGGAACTCCCTTATCCCAATCATCTGGATAATCCTGACCATAAGCCCTCAACATGGTTTTTAGTGTTTGATGCCATCTCTCTAACTCTCCTTCGATTCCGGGTGATACGTAATAGATTTGAATTGCTTTTTTCCCAAGTTATCCATAACCTCCTTGAATAGTTTGTATGTGAAGTTTGATCCTTAATCTGACTGGATTTCTATTGGTAATCCATATCTAGTTTAAAAAAAAGTTTAGGTAATTCTTCTAGAACCCTTTTAGCTGTGATGTTGCATAATGGAATTGCCTCTGGAAATCTAGTCGACACATCCATTATTGTTAATAAGTATTTATTCCAACTTTTTGTTTGAGGTAGGAGACCTATGCAATCAATCAAGACTCTTGTGAAAGGTTCCTCAAATGCTGGAATAGGTATTAAAGGTGCAGGTTTTATAACTGCATGTGGTTTTCTGATTAGCTGACATGTATGACACATCTGGCAAAATTCAAATACGTGTTGGTGTAGTCTGGCCAGTAAAAATGTCATTGTATTTTAGCCTGTGTTTTCCTCACCCCTAAATGACCTCCAAGTGGTAGCTCATGCACCACTCGCAGCACCTCCTTTCTGTATCCTCGTGGCAAAACAATTTGACGGAATTTCTGCCCATTTGTCATCTGCTTGAATGTGTGATGGTCTCCATTTCCACACTAAGACATCATTTGTTAAATAATAACACACAGGAATGCATTCACTTTCTTTCTCAGTAAATGCCTTTTGACATAACTGTTTTAACTCCTCATCTTTCTGCTGTAATTCATTCAGCTTTGCAGAGCTAAAAATACTTGCATATTTACCTATTTTCTCCTCTGTTCCACTTATCTGATCAAAGAAAGTCTCTGATAACACTATTTCAGCTTCCTTATCTGGGCCTTTTGATCTCTCCTGCTTCAGCTTGTACCTCTGTGATCCTGTGACCACACAATCAGGGAAAATTCCTGGATAAGCATTCTCCATGTCTTCAGTTGCCTGTGTCTCTACTGGCTTTTCAACTAGAGTAGGAAGCACACCGACTGGTGAATCAACTATATCATTTGCATGGACAAATTGTATTCCTGGAGCTGAGATTTTGTCCAGTACTCCTTCCAGAAATTCTCCACTCTTCGCTGGACTCTCTAGTCTCACTTTACATAACTGAGCACTTTTTGTCTCATCATGAATTCCTGTTACCAGTACCTTCTCTGGCAATAGTCCTTCAGGAGTACATATCTCCTCATCCTTCAGCATTACAGACTGAGAGGATCCTGTGTCTTAATGTAGTTACCTCCTTACCTATAACTCCTGGCCTATGTGAATAAACTTTACCCTTGCATGTTGTTTTTTTGCAGATCTGGCACTTCCTCCTTCATCAACGTCTGATCATCTTGTACCCTCTGAGGCAGCTGTCTAACTTCCCCTGTGCTTTTTGTTACTAGTCCAACAAAACTTCCAGGCTTGTCTGGTCTTCCTACACCTGGCTTTCTCTGAGCCCACCAACGCTGTGATTTTGTGTGGCCCACTTTATTACAATGAAAACACTAAAGCCTTTTAACTTCTTTGCCCCTCTCAAGGGTTCCTTTTTTACCCTCTGGTAAGTTATCCTTATGATCTTCGCTGAGATTTCCCTTTACCTTTCCACGTGAGGATTTCTCTTTGCCCCAGTTTCTATCCCCCATGGACTAAAATTGATTCTGGAAGCCAAGCCGTGTTTTATGGAGCAGCCCATAATCATCAGCCCTTCAGCTGCTAACCTTGCTGTTTTAACTCTCTGCTCTTCCACATGAGTTCGCACTACTTCAGGCAGTGAATTTTTGAATTCCTCCGAAATAATAACCTCTCGAAGAGCATCATAGGTTTGCTTGATTTTTAAAGCTCTTATCCATCCATTAAAATTACTCTGTCTGATCCTTTCAAACTCAATATAGGTTTGATCAGGGTCCCTCCTTAGATTCTTGAAACATTGTCTACAGGCTTCTGGGACAAGTTCATATTCACTTAAAATGGCTTTTTTCACCTCCTTATACTCCCCAGATACCTCCTCTGATAGGGATGTGAATACCTCACCAGTCCTACCTACAAATTTTTGTTTGTCTCAACAAAACCCACATTGTCACTGCCCACTGCATTTGCTTAGCTACCTTTTCAAATGAGATGAAAGAGGTTTCCACATCCTTCTCATCAAATTTAGACAATGCTTGAACATACTTAAATAGTTTCTCACTGGGCTTCTGTCTACCAGGGACTTGCTCATTCTCACTGTCTTCCTCACTAAGCCTACCCTCAGCCTTTATCTCCAGCCTTTTACACTAACTTTCCTTTTTAAGTATCAGTTTTTGAAGTTCAAACACTCTATTTTTCTCTCTGTTCTGCTGCTGTCTCTTTCCCCCTCTCCTCTTCTTTTAATCGTAACTCAAACTGTTTCATTTCTGCTGCCCTTTCCTCATCTCTTGCCTCCAACTCCAGCTGCTTCATTTGCAATTTAATTCTTACCATCTCTACTGATTCTGATGGTTTCTCCAGCAAGTTAAAATGCTGAGCTATTGCTGTAATTATCTCCCCTTTCCTCACAGAAGCAGGTAGTTCCAATTCCAGCTTCTCTGCTAATTCTTGCAACTTGGTCTTATTCACTTTTTGCAAAACTTCCAAAGTCACCGCATCCACATCCAGAAAACTTTTGGCGATTTAGAGAGCCATTGCTATCCCAAGCTTTGTCTCCCCAACCAAACCAACACCCGAAATAAAGACGTTACCACCCACCACTCGCTGTTTAAAATCCAGCAAAAAGCCCCTAATCTGTTATGGACTAGGTCAGACCACTCAAAACATTCTTAAGCAGGCAGCCCGAGACCCAAGTTTGCAATTTGTTTCGGTAAGTGTACAGTGAAAATTACCTGGAGTAGGTTAACGAGGTTGACTAGATTTTAAAGCAGACAAAACATTTATTCATAAAATTACACAATGAAACATGAGGAACAGAATAAAGAACCCCTACAGAACTCAACCTATCCAGCTAGACTTAATTATGCTGTTCTGAATACACACAACAGTCCCAATAAATAAACTCCCTTTAAAAACCAGTATAAGTGGAACACATGCTTACAGGCTGAAGTTGAAGGGATCAAAAGAGTGAGAGTTTCCACACAGCTCCCTGTTGAACTTCCCAGTTGAAGACTGAACTAAAAACTGCTCAGCTCAGCTAGAGAGCTGACCACTCCCCTCTCTTTATACAGGTCACTTCTAAAACATGACCACTTTGGCCTGAAGTCTCAGCTGTCTACATATAAAAAAAAGGCATCTCAAAGTCCTTTTTATCTCTGAACCAAACCAGACTGATCGGAGCCTGGCCCGGTTTATTACCCCTCTGAGAAAAATCAAGGACAGAATCTCCTTGAGCCAAGGAATAGCTTTTAGAAAAACAAGGGACTAGCTTTGTGACAAAGGGCAGGAGATGGGGTAGCAATTTTGTACAGGATGGAATAAGTACGAAAGCAAGAAATTATCTTTAATCAGAAGATGTAGAATCCATACAGGTGAAAGTTAGAAAGCAAGGGGAAGAAGACACTGTTAGCCACACTCTTTAGTCCCTGGAACTACTGTTTGGCAGGGTTGTGAATAAACCTGATAAAGATAATGAAGGGGGTATGTAAAAAAAAAGGCAATGCATTAATCTTGACTAATGATACTGGGTGATTTTAACCTTGTAGATTGGGATAGTCAGATTAGCAGAAGTAATTACTAGAAAGAAGTCATAACATATATTGCAGTCAAAGTTTCCCAGAACAATACATTGTGGATCCAGTCAGGGAATGTTATGTCATAAGCAAGGTTTAAAAATGATGTCAGGGTAGAAGATCCTTTAGGAAGTTTGAGGGAGGATTCTGCATCAGAAAAAACGGAGCTAAGTTTAAACAAGGGTAATTCTAAAGAAGTGAGGGTGCAACTTGCTGCACTGGACTCGAAAGGGGTTTGGCAGCAAAGATGGTTACAGAACAATGGCAAGCTCACAGTGAGAAAGAAGGAGACTAGGAAGAGGACAAGTCCACCATAGTTAACTCGGGAAGTTCAGGATGGCACTCAATTCAAAGAGAAAACATAGTGTGACCTAGATTAGTTGTAAGGCAGAGGTTTGCGCAAGTTTTAAAAACCAACAAAAGACAACCAAAACAAAGATAACTTCAAGTTTACTCTCAAAGGTTATATCAAGACAGAAAGCAAGAGCTTATTTAAATATATAAAAAGGAAGAGAGAGGCCAACATTAGACAATGAGGCTGGGGAAATAATGTGGAAGCAGGAAATGGCAAAGGAGTTGAATAAATATTTTGCATCCATCTTCACAGTCAAAGATTCTAGTAACGTTCTAAAATTATTAAATAGTCAAGTACCAAAAGGAGGCAGCATAGTAAATACATCAACCATCAGTAGAGGAATAGTGCTAAGAAACTAATGGGAGTAAAGTCTGAAAATTCTTTTGGACTTGATGGGGTACATCTGGGATATTAAAGGATGTAGCTACAGAGATAGTGGAGGCACTAGCAGTAATTTCCAGGAATCTGTATGTTGTACTATGCAGCCCCCCACCCCAATAGTAAGAGGGAAGTTGAGACACAAATATGTAGGGAGATTTCAGATATTCATAAGCATAATAATTTTCCAAACATTGACTGGGGCTACCACAGTGTTAAAGGTTTGGATGGTGAAGAATTTGTCAAAAGTGTTCAAGAAACTTTTCTTTACCAATAAGTGGCTGCTCCTACTAGAGACGGAGCAAAACTAGACTTATTCTTGGGTAATAAGGCAGGGTGAGTGACTGAATTAAAAGTGGGGGAATGCTTTGGGTCTTGCGATCATAATTTAGTTTCAAAATGATTATGGAAAAGGATAAGTCTTCCATAAAATTTTAATTGGAGTAAGGCAAATTTTAATGGAATGGGACAAGAACTTTCAAAAGTTGATTGGAGTAGACTAGTTGCAGGTAAAAGGGCATCTGACAAGTGGGAGGCCTTCAAGAGCGTGATGGCAAGAGTTCAGTAGCATTGTGTTCCTGTTAGAGTGAAGGGTAAGGCTGGTAAGGTTAAGGAACAATGGATGAATAGAGATATTGAAGTTCTAGTCAAGAGTAGAAGACAATCCTATTTTAGATATAGACCACTTGCTTCAATTGAAACTCTTAATAAATTTAAGGAGTGTAGGGGCATTTGTAAGAGAAAAATCAGGAAGACAAAGAGGGTATTTGAGATAATATTGGTAGATAATGTTAGGTATAATCCAAAGCGATTCAATAAATACATTACTAGGAAGAGAGTAACTAGAGAGAGGATAGGGCCTCTTAAAGATCAAAGAGGTCATCTACGTGTTGAGCCCCAGGAGATCAGAGAGATACTGAATGAATATTTTGCATCAGTTTTTACTGTGGAAGCTAAAGAATGCAGAGAAATAAACTTGATGTTTCAAAAACAGATCACGTTAAAAAAGAGGAAGATCGGGCAATCTTAGACATAAAGGTGGATACATTTCTGGGACCAGATCTAATGTATCCCAGAGTATTGTGGGAAGTAACGGAGGAAATTGCAAGACCCCTTGCAGAAATATTTGTATCATCTGTAACTACAGATGACGTGCCTGATGATTGGAGAGTGGTGAATGCTGTACCTTTGTTTAAGAATGTTTGCAAGTAGAAACCCGGGGAAACAAATACCTGTGAGTCTGACTTTGGTTGTGGGTAAGTTGTTGGAAGTGATTATAAAAGGTAGGATTTATGGACATTTAGAGAGGCAACAATTGATTAGGGATAATCAACATGGTTTTGTGTGAGGAAAATCGTGTCTCTCAAATGTTTTTTTATGGAAATTACCAAAAAGGGTTGGTAATGTCAAGAACAGTATAAACATTTTTTATTTGGATTTTAGTAAAGCCTTTGAAAAGGTTCCATATAGGACAAATTAGAAAAGTTAGATTATGTGAGATTCAGTGTGAGAAGGAGACAAAGGATAGTGGTGGAGGGTTACTTTTCAGACTGGAGGCCTGTGACCAATGGAGTACCACAAGGATCAGTGCTGGATCCTCTTTTGTTTGTCATTTATATACATGATTTGGATGAGAATATAGAAGGCATGTAAGTAAGTTAGTAAGTTTGTGGATGACACCAAAATTGGTGGCATAGTAGACAGTAAAGAAGGTTTTCTAAGATTACAAAGGGATCTTGATCAAATGGGTCAATGGGCTCAAAAATGGCAGATGGAGTTCAAGCTGGATAATGTAAGATATTGCATTTTGGTACAACAAATAAAGATAGGGCTTATACAATTAATGGTAGGGCCTTGTAGTGTTGTAGAACAGAGGGACCTACGGGTTCATGTACATAATTCTTTGATGTTTGCATCACTCATATGCAGGATGGTTAAAAACGCATTTGGAACACTTGCCTTCGTTGCTCAGTCATAGAGAACAGCATGGAAACAGACAATCCATGCCGACCAGATATCCGAACCCAATCTAGTCCCACCTGCCAGCACCCAGCCCATATCCCTCCAATCCCTTCCTATTCATATACCCATCCAAATGCCTTTTAAATGTTGCAATTGTACCAGCCTCCACCACTTCCTCTGGCAGCTCATTCCAAACATGTACAACCCCCTGCATGAAAAAGTTGCCGCTTGAGTATCTTTTATATCTTTCCCCTCTCACCCTAAACCTATGCCCTCTAGTTCTGGATTCCCCATCCCCAGGGAAGAGACTTTGCCTATTTATCCTATCCATGCCCCTCACAATTTTGTAAACCTCTATAAGGTCACCTCTCAGCCTCCAACGCTCCAGGGAAAACAGCCCCAGCCAGTTCAGCCTCTCCCTGCAGCTCAAATCCTCCAACCCTGGCAACATCCTTATGAATCTTTTCTGAACCCTTTCAAATTGCACAACATCTTTCCGATAGGAAGGAGACCAGAATTGCATGCAATATTCCAGAATTGCACGCAATATTCCAACAGTGGCCTAACCAATGTCCTGTACAGCCGCAACATGACCTCCCAACTCCTGTAGTCAATACTCTGACCAATAAAGGAAAGCATACCAAATGCCTTCTTCACTATCCTAATTACCTGTGACTACTTTCAAGGAGCTATGAAACTCCACTCCAAGATCTCTTTGTTCAGCAACATTCCCTAGGACCTTACCATTAAGTGTATAAGTCCTGCTAAGGTTTGCTTTCCCAAAGTGCAGCACCTCGCATTTATCTGAATTAAACCCCATCTGCCACTTCTCAGCCCATTGGCCTATTGATCAAGATCCTGTTGTAATCTGAGGTGACCTTCACTGTCCACTACACCTCCAATTTTGATATCATCAGCAAACTTACTAACTATACCTTTTATGCTCACATCCAAATCATTTATATAAATGACTAAAAGTAGAGGACCCAGCACTGATCCTTATGATACTCCACTGGGCACAGGCCTCCAGTCTGAAAAACAACCCTCCACCACCACCCTCTGTCTTCTACCTTTGAGCCAGTTCTGTATCCAAATGGATAGTTCTCCCTGTATTCCGTGAGATCTAACCTTGCTAACCAGTCTCCCATGGGGAACCTTTTTGAACGACTTACTGAAGTCCATAACATCTACCACTCTGCCTCATCAACCCTCTTTGTTACTTCTTCAAAAAACTCAACCAAGTTTGTGAGACATTATCCATACAGATGTAAAGCATGCAAACAAGCCCTTTGTTCCAACTCGTCCATGCCAACCAGATATCCCAACCCAATCTAGTCCCATTTGCCAGCACTTGGTCCATATCCCTCTGAAACCTTCCTATTCATATACCCACCCAAATGCCTGTTAAATGTTACAATTGTACCAGCCTCCATGACTTCCCCTGGCAGCTTATTCCATACATGCATCACCCTCTGCATGAAAAGGTTGCCTCTTAGGTCCTTTTTATATCTTTCCCCTCTCACCCTAAACCTATGCCCTCTAGTTCTGGATTTCTCAACCCCAGGGAAAAGATCTTGCCCATTTATCCTAACCATGTGTCTCATGATTTTATCAACCTCTATAAGGTCACCCCTCAGCCTCCGATACTCCAGGGAAAACAGCCCCAGCCTATTCAGCCTCTCCCTACAGCTCAAGACAACAAGTCCTTTGAGTATAGAAGTTGGGAAGTGATGTTGAGTTTGTATAGGTCTCTTCCTGAATACTTGTGTCCAGTTCTGGTCACCAAGATACAGGAAGGATATTATTAAGCTGGAGAGGGTTCAGAGGAGATTTACCAGGATGTTGCCAGGTATGGAAGGTTTTATTTTGTAAAGGAAGGTTGGAAAGGCTGGGACTTCTTTTGCAGGAATGTAGGAGGTTGAGAGGAAACCTGATAGAAGTGTATAAAATAATGAAAGGTCTAGATCGAGTTAATGGTGGTTGCCTTTTCCGTAAGGTGGGGGCTTTCAAGACTAGGGGCTCATTTTTAAGGTGAGAAGGGAAAGATTTAAACAAGATATGAGCAATTGTTTTTGTACAGGGTGGTTTGCATGTAAAATGAACTTACCGAGGAAGTGGTAGATGTGGGTACAATTACAGTGTTTAAAAGACATCTGGATAGTACATGAATATGAAATGATTACAGTCATATACTCCACAACCACCTGATGAAGGAGCAGCGTTCTGAAAGCTAGTGCTTCCAAATAAACTTGTTGGACTATAACCTGCTATTGTGTGATTTTTAACTATGCATAGGAAAGGTTTGGAGGGATATGGGCTAGGACCAGGCAGGTGGGACTAGTTTAGTTTGGGATTATGTTCGGCATGGTCTAGTTGGACTAAAGACTATGTTTCCATGTTGTATAACTCTGACTCTGTGATGGAAAATTGCCAATGTAGTAATCTCATTCAATAAGGGAAGGCAACAACACAAAGCAGATAACTATAGTCCAGTTTGCTGAGCATCTGTCATTGGCAAAATGCTAAGATGCTATTAGAGTATTTATAAACACATATGATCAAGCAGAGTCAGCACGGCTTCACAAGGCCTCACATCTTGTTTTAAAATAAATTATCATGGTTACAGAAATACTTCCAAGTTAATAATTAACTTCAGACACAGAAAAATCCATGTCTCCTGCAAACTTGCAGTAATTCATATTAAAACACAAACATACATATCCACAATTTGTACCACGCAAACCTTGGGAAGGTGTATTATATCAATGGTTATTTATAAATATAAATTTACAATAAATTGTAGTTCAACAATGTATTCAACCAATAAACCTTGTTTCTTGGTTGGTGTCTGTTTATATCCTTGAAAACAACTTTGGCCAGTTAGACCATCTGATTAAATCTGTGGGGTGGAATGGGCTACTCCCTCTCCTAATTGTTATGTTCATATTTTAGAGGATTTCACCTTTGGCCACTTGCAAACCAGCCTAAGTTGGAACCTGAAATAGACAAGTCAGAGTGTGTTATTTATAGACTGCAACTCCAAGTGTAAGTGGAGAATAAGATCTTTTATAGCTTTTAAGAGGCCATTTGCTTACCTCACATGATCACAGACTAACATTTTAGGGACGTAGATTCAAATCTCACCATGGCAGATGGTGAAATTTGAATTCAATCAAATCTGGAAGTAAAAGTTAGTCTAAGGATAAAATCCATCTGCCCTAAATGCCAAACTTAATCAGTCAGCCTACACGTGACTCTGCTTCCACAGCAATGCATTTGACTCTTTCCTATCTGTTTTAAAAATGCTACCCCTTCTCGAGTCTGGTAACGTTCTCCAGAACTGATAACAGCTAGAGAAAAAGTGATGGTGTACATGGAACCCAGATTCGATTCCAGTTTCGAATGAGTGTCTGTGTGGAGTTTGCACATTCTCCCCGTGTCTACATGGGTTTCCTTGCCCAGTCCAAAGATGCGCTGTTTGACCATGCTAAATTGTCCCGCAGTGTGCAGAGATGTGCAGGCTAGGTGGATTTAACCTGGTAAATGCAGGATTACAGGGATAGGGCAGTATGCTGTTCAGAGGGTGAGTGCAGACTCAATGAGACTCATGGCCTCTTTGCACACTGTAACGATTCTATGATTGGATGTGAGGTAAAGGAGTAAGTGGATAGGCAAGAAGATGGATTATAGTATATCAGGGATGGAGAAAGGTTAATCATGGGGACCATAAGTTGGTGAAAATTTGGCTGTGCTGAAGCAGCCCATGTCTCGGCAGGGCCTGAGGTCTTAGGCAGATTTCCTTAAATTTCATTGGACCGAGTTGTGTCATATTGCAGGATTGGCATCGACCCATCTCCTCGAAAACAGAAAACCAAATAACTCCGAATACTGGGTATCAGAAACAAAATCAGAAACTGTTGGGAAAGCTCAGCAGTTCTAGCTGCATCTGAAGAAGGGCCACTGGGCCTGAGTCATTAACTCTGCTTCCTCTCTCCACAGACGCTGCCAGACTTGAAAGGATTCAGAAAAGGTTTACAAAGGTGTTGGAGCTACAGAGAGAGGCTGAATAGGCTGGGGGTGTTTTCCCTAGAGCATCGGAGGCTGAAGGATGACCTTATAAAGTTTATAAAACCATGAGGGGCATGGACAGGATAAATAGACAAAGCCTTTTCCCTGGGTGGGGGAGTCCAGAACTAGAGGGCATAGGCTTAGGGTGAGAGGGGAAAAATATAAAAGGGACCTAAGGGGCAACTTTTTCACACAAAGGGTGTTACATGTATGGAATGAGCTGCCAGAGGAAGTGGTGGAGGCTGGTACAATTGAACATTTAAAAGACATCTGGATTATATGAATAGGAAGAGTTTAGAGGGATGTGGGTGAAGTGCTAACAATGGGACTAGGTTGGGTTGGGATATCAGGTCGGCATGGACAGGTTGGACCGAAGGGCCTGTTTCCATGCTGTACATCTCTCTATGACTCTATGAGATGCTGAGTTTTCCCCAGCATTGTCTGATTCTGAAAAGCGGTGTGTCCCTGGATGTCATTCAAAGGTGATTGACAGGTGCCGCCCATTCACAAAAAAAAGGAGGGGCGGTGCACTCGCCGCTGATTGAGGTCTGGCCAAGCCAATCAGCGCCAGCAGCAATGATATCACGGCCGGGCAGTGCGCAGCTGCAGTGCCCGCCAGCCGGCTCTGGGTGAAACATCTGCGAGTGGGCCCTGGGAGATGGTGAGTGCAGAGGGGCTGCAGAGCCCAGGCCAGGGCAATGGGGGACGGGGGAAGACAGGACAGGGAGAGAGCTTTGCAGAATGAGACCCAGCCTCTTCATTGCAGCCTCACTGAGGGTTAGGCGGTGGGGGTGGGCTTTGCAATTTGCATTTAGGGGATTGTCAGCGGAATTGGACGTGCCCTAACTAATAGGATCGAGTCTGCAAATCTAAATATTGGTCAGCAGCTTTCCCCTGGGTTAAAAGCTGGCTGAGACCGGATGCCAGGAAATCAAAAGCCTCCCGAGCATCATCAATGAGGTTGAGTACTCCCACAGTTGGCTGTGGCATTGCATCATATACAGAGGTTCAGAGGAGGGAGTATGTGTGGTTGATGTGCCAATGGCTTACCAACTGAATGCCATGTCACTATGCTGCTGTGTAGGGTGTTTTAGATTTCTGCTTTTTGCTTTGTTGTTTTCAGAAGTGCTCTTCCCCCCCCCACGTGATGATTTCACATTTTCATCAGAAGTCGGTCTCCCATCAGTCTGATTTTAAACTGCTGGTGCTGAGCCAGTACAAAGGATACCTCGACATTGAGCGGTGTTTTCCCAGGCTCTCTCCTGAATTCCTTGAGTCCGCTGTGCAATTCCGCAGACCGGTTCACTTGTTCTCACAAGAGTGGGCAGCTGGCAGGAGGGCGTGGCTGTGCTTTCTGCTGAACTCTTCAGTGTCATAGCTCAAAACGACTGGCAATAAGTGCTGCCCTAGCTAGCGACGCCCTCATCCTGTCAATGAATTTTAAAGAAAAAACTCCCCATGCATACGGCAAGACCTAGATTCGTGCTGTGATTGCCCAGGGTAAAAGGGAAGTTGAAATCCGCTCCTTTATTGTGTACGTGTGACAGAGAGAGAGAATGTTGGGTGAAAAACTTGGCCCAACAAGTCCACACCGACCCGCCGAAGCTCAACCCACCCATACCCCAACATTTACCCCTTACCTAACACTACGGGCAATTTAGCATGGCCAATTCACCTGACCTGCACATCTTTGGACTGTGGGAGGAAACCGGAGCAAACCCGCGCAGACACGAGGAGAATGTGCAAACTCCACACAGTCAGTCGCCTGAGGCGGGAATTGAACCCAGATCTCTGGCGCTGTGAGGCAGCAGTGCTAACCACTGTGCCACCGTGCCGCCCGTACTGTGCTCCGGTTTCCTCCCACAGTTCAAAAAAATGTGCAGGTTTAGGTGAATTGGCCATGCTAAATTGCCTGTAGTGTTAGGTGAAGGGGTAAATATAGGGGAATGGGTCTGGGTGGGTTGGTCTTCGGAGGGTCGGTGTGGACTTGTTGGGCCGAAGGGCCTGTTTCCACACTGTAAGTAATCTAATCAATATTGAGAGACTCTGAGCATCTCCGCGTGACAGTGTTAACGTTTCTTCTCTTTTCAGGCTGAAGTTGAAGAAACTCTGAAGAGAATTCAGAGCCAGAGAGGTGTAGTAGGTGTTATTGTTGTCAATGCAGAAGGTATTTCAATAATTGTTGTCTGTTATAAAGGACTGTATCTTCCTGATTCATTGTCACACTGGCTCTTGTTTACGAGCTGAACATTTAAATGTCTGTCTATATATGTTGGATGTTTTACTACAAATCCCCCTCCTCACCCCGAATCTCTCCCCAAGTTGATATCCTTGTTTATTTTGATGAGTTGACATTGTCAGGACTTTATGATCACTCATTATTTTAGATTCCTTTTTCTTTAAAGGTATATGTTAGTAAACTGGAAGGGGGCGAACGTGGAATCTTTCATGTTTGAAGGTGTGGCTGATCCACAGTGCCATGATTTCTGCCAGGGGTAGGGTCAGGAGGGTAGGTTCGTAATGGACCCAGTTGGCACCAATGTGATCCAAACCAGCCTCCAGCCAGCCAATGAGCTGGAGTTGCTATGGCAACCTTTTGTTTCTATCTGCAGGTTGCCACCTGGAGCTATGGATGGTGATGGGGGTGGTTCCGATTTCATACCAGCCTGAGGCTGCCCAGGCATCCCTCCTCTTTTCTTCCAACGCCAGCGGTTAATACTTGTTTAAAAATACATCTTCCTTGACCATCAGCCGCTGGAGTGGGACTTGAACCTTGAGCTTCTGGCTCAGAGGCTGAGACACTGCCACAAGACCTTCACTCAAACGGAATAATTCAGCTGCAGTACTTGGTGGTTGCAGTGATATCATGGATGATAATGGGAGTTAATACTCCTCAGTGCTTGAAAAATGTCGAAATGTAAGTGATTGTAATGCCTGGCTATCAATCATCTGGGTTAATGTCGAGGGCTGCCCCCAGTCCTCCTTCCTATGATTATCCCAGGGGGCTATTCAGTTGTCTGTGGCAGGACCAGTTCCAAAACCGAACAACCCAGATGGCCTTCTTTTCAAAGACCGCAATTTCCCCACAGACGTGATCGACGATGCTCTCCACCGCATCTCCTCCACTTACTGCCCCTCCGCCCTTGACCCCCGCCCCTCCGCCCTTGACCCCCGCCCCTCCAATCGCCAACAGGACAGAACACCACTGGTCCTCACCTACCACCCCACCAACCTCCATATACATCGTATCATCCGTCGTCATTTCCGCCACCTCCAAACGGACCCCACCACCAGGGATATATTTCCCTCCCCTCCCCTATCAGCGTTCCGAAAAGACCACTCCGTCTGTGACTCCCTTGTCAAGTCCACACCCCGCATCAACCCAACCTCCACTCCCGGCACCTTCCCCTGCAACCGCAAGAAATGCAAAACTTGCGCCCACACCTCCCCCCCCTTACTTCCATCCAAGGCCCCAAGGGATCCTTCCATAACCGCCACAAATTCACCTGCACCTCCACACACATCATTTACTGCATCCGCTGCACCTGATGTGGCCTCCTCTATATTGGGGAGACAGGTCGCCTACTTGCGGAACATTTCAGAGAACACCTCTGGGACACCCGGACCAACCAACCTAATCACCCCGTGGCTCAACACTTCAACTCCCCCTCCCATTCCACCAAGGACATGCAGGTCCTTGGACTCCTCCATCGCCAGACCATAACAACACAACGGCTGGAGGAAGAGCGCCTCATCTTCCGCCTAGGAACCTTCCAACCACAAGGGATGAACTCCGATTTCTCCAGTTTCCCCTCCCCCCACCTATGTCTCAGTCCCAACCCTCAAACTCAGCAACACCTTCCTAACCTGCAATCTTCTTCCTGACCTCTCCGCCCCCACCCCACTCCGGCCTAACACCCTCACCTTAACCTCCTTCCACCTATCGCATTTCCAACGCCCCTCCCCCAAGTCCCTCCTCCCTACCTTTTATCTTAGCCTGCTTGGCAAGACTCTCCTCATTCCTGAAGAAGGGCTCATGCCCGAAATGTCGATTCTCCTGCTCCTTGGATGCTGCCTGACCTGCTGCGCTTTTTCAGCAACACATTTTCAGCTCTGATCTCCAGCATCTGCAGTCCTCACTTTCTCCTATTACATTACAGCAACAATATGCAAGTTGCATTAACACTGAGGCATATCAATCCACATTATGCAGCATGTATAGAGAATGGGGGTACCAGTTAGCTGAAGCTGCTGGGAGAACTTGACTTGCAAATCAATGTGCCTTTCAGAAATGAGGACCTCAGAAACTAAGCTGGACCACAGACTAACATTTCCACCTGCAAGACAGCCCCTATGACAGTGCCACACGCCCTCGGTACTGAACTAGAGTGCCAGCCTAAACTTTCATGTTTCAGTCCTGAGTAGGAATTACTGCCTCAGAGGAGTGTGTGTGTGTTACCCACGGCTGATGCTGACCAATCGCTCTGTTTCTCCCATCACTGTCACATGATTTGAATGCTGATATGCTCTATCTTAGGTATTCCCATCCGGACGACCATGGACAATGTGAGCACAGCCCAGTACGCAGGACTTATCCACCAACTGTCAATGAAAGCTAGGAGCACCATCCGGGACATTGATCCACAGAATGACCTCACCTTCCTCAGAATCCGCTGCAAGAAAAATGAAATCATGGTCGCACCTGGTAATTTTTTGTTTTAATTTGTTCACGTAATCTTGGGTGTTGTTGGTTGGGCCAGCATTAATTGCCCATCCAAAATCAACGTTTGCCAAGGTTATGGTGAGCTGTCACCTTGAACTGCTAGCCTTTAGGGTGTAAGGCCACCCGCAGTCCTGTAAGGGAGGGGGTCGAGAGTGTGGTGCTGGAAAAGCACAGCAGGTCAGGCAGCATCCGAGGAGCAGGAGAATCGATGTTTCGGGTATAAATCCTTCACTTGGAATGCTCATTTCTAAAGAAGGGCTTATGCCCGAAATGTCGATTCTCCTCCTCGGATGCTCCCTGACCTGCTGTGCTTTTCCAGCACCACGCTCTCAACTCTGATCTCCAGCATCTGCAGTCCTCCCTTTCTCCCTGTAATGGAGGGGGGGTTGCCAGGACTTTAGCCTGGAGGCGATGAAGGAACAATGATATATTTCCAAGCCAGAATGGTGAGTGACTGAGATGGGGAGCTTGCAAGTGGTAGTTTTTCTTTGTATCTCTACCCTGGTCCTTGTACGTTTTGAGGTGGGTTGTTTTGATTTGTCCGTTAAGCATATGTTCAGTTTATTGCCCTCCAGGATAACAGCTCAACTATGTATGCCTTCAAATCCGTGTTCTCAGCACTCCAGTGAACTGACTGCCAAATGTGAATCAGAAGCTCCCAGCTTGAATGCCTATACGTGAATATCTCTTTGTGGACAATTACACATTTTCTCTCCATTTGCCAGATATTTGCCCACTCGCTTAACCCACTTCTATTTTCTTGCAGCCTGTTAAGCCCTCTTCATGACCTACTTTTCAATCTATCTTTATGTCACTGTTGAATTCAGTATTCATACCTATGGTCCCTATGCTTCTGTAACCAAAACTCCTAAAAGATATGGACCAAAGGCATTTGTGTGGAGTTCAACCACAGGTCAGCCATGATCTCCTTGAATAGCAGAACAAGCTCAAAGGGCTGAATGGCCTCTTCCAATTCCTATAATTTCCAGTGTCCCTTTGCTGCATACCGTTTGTTACATATTGGCAACAGGAAATTACCCTCCATGCCTACTATAGGCCAGCTAACAGGAAACCAGCCTTCTCTCCATGCCAGTGTTTCTTCCCACTTCATAAGCTTTTATTTTCTGCAATAATCTTTAATGTGGCACGTTATCAAAGACCTTCTGGAAATCTTAAGTACAGTACATCCATGGGCCTCCTTTTTGTCCACATCTCATGTTACCTTCTCAAAGAATATCCAATAAGTTCATTAAACGTCATTTCCTTTTCATAAAGCCACGTCGACTCTCCCTGATTGCCTTGACCTTTCCAAGTGCCCTGCTCTTGAGTTTTTTTTTAATGATCGTTTCTAACATCTTCCCTTGGACTGATGTTAAGCTATCTGGCCTGTGGTTTCCTGTTTTCCCTCTCCTTCCCTTCCTCTGAATAAAGGAGTTATATTTCGAATCTAATGGAACCTTCCATGAATCAAGGGAGTTTCGGAAGCTTCAGTCCCATGCATCAACTGTCTCACTAGCTGCTTCTTTTATGACCCTAGCCTGAAGTCCATCAGTACCTGGAGACTTTTCAGCTCCAATAATTGTTTGTTATCACTCCCCTTGTGATTGTAATTCTGTGGTGAAGACTAATCCAAAATACATGTTCCATTCATTTGCCATTAGATTGCTTTCCATTGGTTAATTGCCCAGTCTCATTTTCTATAAGATCTAAAGTTGCCATTATCCCACACCTCAGCTGGAAGGAGGGGTTGAGAAGAGGAATCCTTTGTGGTAACCTCAGCCAGTGTGGGAATTGAACCCATCCTGTAGCTATCAATTATCCAGCCAACTGAGCCAACCAATTCCCTCTGTTAGGGCCAGTGTTTAGCTAGAATCAACTGCTGTCTGAAAATAAGACTGGGTGAAAGGGTTGTGCAAAGTGGAGAGAGAAAACTGGATGTCAGTGGCATAGACCATAAAATTGTACTATACAGAAGAGGGAGAAGATAGCCAAGTGGATTAATAATCCAGAAACCCAGGTAATATTCTGGGGCCCTGGGTTTGAATCCCACCATGGCAGAGAGTGGAATTTGAATTCAGTAAAAATCTAGAATTGAGAGTTTAACGATGACCATGAAACCATTGCTGACTGTTATGAGAAAACCCAGCTAGTTCATTAATGTTCTTTTTAAGGAAGAAAGCTGCCACTCTTATCTGCTCGGCTTACACGTGACGCCAGACCCACAGCAACATAGAGTCATAAAGATGTACAGCATGGAAACAGACCCTTTGGTCCAACCCCTCCATGCTGACCAGATATCCCCACCCAATCTAGTCCCACCTGCCAGCACCCGGCCCATATCCCTCCAAACCCTTCCTATTCATATACCCATCCAAAGGCCTCTTTAAATGTTGCAATTGTACCAGCCTCCACCACTTCCTCTGGCAGTTCATTCCATACACGTACCACCCTCTGCGTGACAAAGTTGCCCCTTAGGTCTCTTTTATATCTTTCCCCTCTCGCCCTAAACCTATGCCCTCTAGTTCTGGACTCCCTGATCCCAGGGAAAAGACTTTGTCTATTTGTCCTATCCATGCCCCTCATAATTTTGTAAACCTCTATAAGGTCACCCATCAGCCTCCGACGCTCCAGGGAAAACAGCCCCAGCCTGTTCAGCCTCTCCCTGTAGCTCAGATCCTCCAACCCTGGCAACATCCTTGTAACTCTTTTCTGAACCCTTTCAAGTTTCACAACATCTTTCCGATAGGAAGGAGACCAGAATTGCACACAATATTCCAACAGTGGCCTAACTAATGTCCTGTACAGCCGCAACATGACCTCCCAACTCCTGTACTCAATACTCTGACCAATAAAGGAAAGCAAACCAAATGCCTTCTTTACCATGGTTGACTCTTAACTGCCCTCTGGTTAGTTAGGGTTGGGCAATAATTGCTGACCCAGCCAGTGACACTCAAAACCCAGTAACAATTTTTTTAAAAAGGCCCGTAGACTCTGTTCTGCTAAAACTACACTCTTATGTGTAGAGTTGACCCCTTTCTCTGGGCGTTGTTAGTAAATGATATGTTGATGAGGAAGAGCAGAAGGCTCTTTAGCAATGGCTACACTCAGATGGGCAAGTGAAGACAGTTTAACCGAGTTGGATGCCAGAGGATGGCATTTCCAAGTGTGCCAGAGTGGTTGAAGAGTGAGAGAAGCAGGTAGTTCACGCCCTCACTAACACAGTGACTTTGTGACTTCAGTTAGGACCAGTGTTGTGAGAAATGGGAATTTGATTGGAGGGAACTAAACATGTTGCGGAGGGGAGTGCGAACACAGATTTCAGTTCATCCAAAATCACCACATAATATATGTTAAGAGACATTCTTATTCATAGAGCATTAGTAAAAGTGAGGGAATCACCTAACTCCAACTCCCCTGACTCTAGCTGGCAATCTTGCATTTCTGTTTAATTGTGGAAAGTTCTAATTATTCATTATATTTTTTTCCCTGACAGATAAGGAGTATTTGCTGATGGTCATACAGAACACCAATGAATCGTCTCTGTAACATTACCGGGGGAAACCTTTGAACAGTTTCAAGACTGTATGGAAACACTAATTTACATGATGGTGATTAGAGGCATTGCGTTTTCATTGCGCCTGCTCGAGACCACGACTATACTCGCTGTAGCGTAACTCCTGTGCTTCTGTGGTGCTTTTCCTGAAACAAGTGACAGTGGTTTCATTCTTTTTAAGTTGTTGAAAGAGTCTGTTCATTGTCCAGTGCCCTGCTGCTTGTAACTCGTCATGTGTTTGTTCGTTTGCATTGGACACCTATTATCAATTGGTGCAATAGAGTCACTCTCTAATTTTATTGGTCAAGTCACATTTTAAACCCCATCAATCCGTAGAGAAACGAATCCAGTGCAGAGCTTTCCTTTGGGAAATTGGAACTATTTCCCAGTGTAATTTGCTATAATTAACACATAATGGTGACCTTATTTAAAATTATAGTGCTTTGGGTCCTCAACGGCTAACTGTTTTATTTTCTGCCATGTAAGTATTGGTTTGTTGTCCTGCCTAGAGTAATCGGACAGAGAGAGGATAAATGTAGTTAAGTATCTTTAGGTTGGGAAATTATGGTCATTAAAAGGATTGATCCTCCAAGTAGGAGAGAATTGATCTTTCTCTTTTTAGATTTTTAATTATTTCCCAAAATAAATGTTTGGTTTTAAAAAATTTGCATGTCAAGCCTGTAATGTATAGCAGCTGCTGGAGCTGTGTTAACAGGTGTAGTATACAGACTGGATATACTGATTGAGTGAGGTGGAAAGGCAGATGAGAAGTGAAAATATTGTTTTACTGAAAATAAAGACTTACTCCATGAGCACTTATTCTTTGCTACTCGAGCAGTGCATGCTTATTAACAGGTAAGTCTGCTTGTAGCACCATATTGACAGTCATGCTTTAATACACAGTGTACTGGGTGGTGGTAAGACTACACCTAGAGGTTTGGTCTCCATATTTCCATATCTATCAGTTGGCTGGGCAGCTGGTTTGCGATTTAGAGTGAAGCCAATAGTGTGGGTTCAAATTCCTGCATCAGCTGAGGTTAACGTTAAGGATTCTCCTCCTCAACCTCTCATCTGACCTGCTGTGTAGTGACCCTCAGGTTAAACCACCACCAGCAGCTCTCTTCGTCTGTGTCTGTCTCCCATTCTCACTCTCTCTCTCGCACTCTCTCTCTCGCACTCTCTCTCTCGCACTCTCTCTCTCGCACTCTCTCTCTCGCACTCTCTCTCTCGCACTCTCTCTCTCGCACTCTCTCTCTGGTGAGAAAGCAGCATTTGGTCCTCTTAAGACTATGGCGACTTTACATTTTGCATTTCCAAATGTTGTATCCTGTTATATCCTTTATAATGGACACCCAACATTTTCCAACAATAGATAATGAGCTAACTGGCTTGAAGTAATCTGCACTGTTTTTTTCTCTTTCTCTTTATTAAGGAAGGTGCTAATTTGATACATTTGCAATCCTCCGGGACATTTCCAGAATCTAAGGATTCCTGGAAGATCACAACCAGTACACCCACTGTTTTCACAATTTAAGGAGGAATGTACTTCAATTGGAAACAGTTCATGGGGTTGACGAAGGCATTGTCTTTAGCTGTTGAACTGATGTTCATTGAAAGTTTGGCAGAATGAAAAGTGAGGACTGCAGATGCTGGAGATCAGACTCGAAAAGTGCAGTGCTGGAAAAACACAGCTGGTCAGGCAGCATCTGAGGAGCAAGAGAGTTGACTTTTTGGGCTTAAGCCCTTCTTTAGGAATGTGAGGGAGGGAACGGGGCTGAGAGATAAGTAAAGAGGTGGGGGGGGGGGGCCCTCCTATTTATCTTTCAGCCTCCTTCCCTCCCCCACCCCCCAACATTGCTGATGAAGGGCTTATGCCTGAAATGTTGACTCTTCTGCTCCTCAGATGCTGCCTGACCTGCTGTGATTTTCCAGCACCACACTTTTAGACTCAAATGGAAAGTGCCCGTATTGGAATGTATAAAGTTCTGAGTGAGCTTGGGCAGATCGATGCTGACAGAATGTCTTTCCCTCGGCTGAATCAGGCATTGGACACTGTTCCAAGTTATCTCCTATGAATACTGAGTTGAGGAGGAATTGTTTTTTTTCCCTGAGGATCACGAATCTTTGGAAAAGTCACCCACTGGAAGGAAGTCACTGAACGTATTCAAAGCAAGTTGAATAGATATTTGATCAGTGAGGGAATCATCAGAGGATAAGGCAGCAAAGTGGAGCTGAGTTGCCACATTCCAACTTTCTCTTATGGCTTGAGTTTTCCCAAAGATCCAGGTTGCCATTGTAGAGCAGCACTGAGTCCAGTCATACAGCATGGAACCAGGCCATTTGGCCCAACCCATCCATGCTGACCAGGTTTCCTAAACTGAACTAATCCCATTTGCCTGCATTTAGACCATATCCCCCTCAATCTTTCCTATCCATGTATCTGTTTTAAATGATGTAATCATGCTTGACTTTACCTAAATGTGACCTAAAGGGCAACTTTTTAATGCAGAGGGTTGTGTGTGTGTATGGAATGAGCTGCCAGAGGAAGTGCTGGAGGCTGGTACAATTACAGCATTTGAAAAGCATCTGGATGGGGATGTGAATAGGAAAGATTTAGAGGGATATGGGCTAAGTGCTGGCAAATAGGGCTAGTTTAATTTAGGATATCTGGCTGGCATGGACAAGTTGGACTGAAGGGTCTGTTTTTGTGCTGTACTTCTCTATGACTGTCTCTGGCAGTTTGTTCTGTTTATGTACTACCCTCTATGAAAAGGTATGATGCTGTCTGATCTTAAACGGAATTCTTCCATCTGCTTTCCTAAGGATGTCAAGCAGGGATTTCGGAACGCTGGGTCTTGACCCCTACTGGTGCATACAATGAAGATTGTGAGTTCGAAGGCACTCAGGGATAGTTCAGGGATTAGCAGTCAAAGCAGAAAAGAAATTGGGAAGCACTGGCATTACACCACTAAATCAAACACCTGGCCTGGTTCATTACCAAGCACCAGATCCAGTGTGGCCTCCCTCTTGTTGGCCCTTCGACATACTGTGTCAGGAAACCCTGCTGCACACGTTGGACAAAAACAGATCCATCCGACACACTAGAGTTTCCAGTTAATATTGGGGAAGTTAAAGTCCCTCATAATGACCACCCTGTTCCTTTCATTTCTACCCTGTTCCTTTCACTTCTATCCTGAATCATTTTGCCAATCCTCTTCTCCACGTCCCTGGAACCCTGAGGAGGCCTATAAAAAAACTCCCAGCATTGTGACCTCTCCTCTCCTGACCTCTCCTAACCTCAGCCCATACCACCTCAGTAGACAAGTCCTCACCAAAAGTTCTTTTAGCCACCGTTATACTATCCTTGACTAACAAGGCCACACCTCCCCCTCTTTTTTACTGCCTTGCCTGTTCTTAATGAAAGATCTAAACACTGGAACCTCCAATATCCATTCCTGACCCTGCTCTATCCATGTCTCCAAAATGGCCACAACATTGAAGTCCCAGGTACCTTATCAAGGCTTATAAAACCTTGGGAAGCATGGGTAGGGTAGACAGACAAGATCTTTTGTCCCAGGGTTGGGGGGGAAGATGTAAAAGGAAGTTAAAGGGTAACTTTTTTACGCAAAAGGTGTTGCGTGTATGGAATGAGGCTGGTATAATTACAACATTTAAACGGCATCCAGATGGGTATATAAGAATATAGAAGGATATGGACCAAATGCTGGCAAATGGGGCTAGATTAATTTAGGATATCTGGTTGGCATGGATGAATTGAACTGAAGAGTCTGTTTCGGTGCTGTATAATGCTACAACTAAATTCACCAGAGCTGCTTTGACAGCACTTTCCAAATCCACAGTCTGTTTGGAAGAACAAGGATAACTGATACCTATCATTGCAAGTTCCTCACCATCCTGACTTGGAAATATATTGCAGTTCCTTCACTGTCACTGGCTCAAAATCCTGGAATTCCCTCCCTAATGGCATTGTGGGTCAACCCAGAGCAGGTGGACTGCAGCGATTCAAGAAGGCAGCTCACCAACACCTTCTCAAGGAGAAAGTGAGGACTGTTTCCTCATTTCCAGAAACTGTTTCACCAGTTTCCTCAATTCCCCTCTCCCGCCTTATCCCAGTTCCAACCTTCCAACTTGGCACTGCCCTCATGACCTGTCCTTCTCACCTATCCCCTCCACTCCACCATTGCCCCCATGTCCATCCACCTATCACTCTCTCAGCTACCTGCCCCCTCCCCTCCCCATTTATCTCTTTACCCCCTCGGCTCACAGCACCATTCCTGATGAGGTGCTTATGCCCAAAATGTTGATTCTCCTGCTCCTCGGTTGCTGCCTGACCTGCTGTGCTTTTCCAGCACCACGCTCATGACCACTTTCTCAAGGGCAACTAGGGATGGGCAATAAATGCTGGCCCAGTCAGTGGCACCCATATCCACTGAATGAATAATGGTTGAACAGGAACTACCAAGAACTGTGTTGCCAAAAGGTAAGCCTGCCTTTATGTAAATGCTTCCATCCCACGAGCCTCTTCAGCTGTCACTTCCAGCTAAATTCTGAAGCCTGGGGGTAGGAAGAGCTTGAAAATTCCAGTTTGTCCATTGCAAGCCCCTTCCCCACCCTCAACCAAATCATAATCATGAATGTTCCCAGTAACCTCCACTATATTACCTGCCTCTGTTCATACGTCACCTTCAGTGAGTGGAGTTCTTTACTGTTTTGATCAAACCTTTCCGATCGTCTCTTGTCAGTACCCACAGCCATGCGAGACACTGTAGCCTGTGGTCTGGCCTATACCAATCTTACTCCTTGATACACATTTCCTTCAGATTCACTCCTTCAGCCATTGCGTTTCCATCGGTTAGAACACTTGCCTTCAGCACTTCTAGCTTCTCACTCGCTACTTTCAAAACTACAGCAACTTGCATTGATATAGTGCCTCCAGGACAGTGACGTCTAGCACAGCACTTCACAGGAATGTTATCAGGCAAAATCTGGCAGTAAGTATCAGGAGCTATCAGGACAAATGTCTGCAGTGGTGGCTTTAAGGATTGGCCTCAGGGGATAGAGAAATGGAACATTTCTCAGAAGGAATTCTGAAGTTAGGACCTGGGCAGCTGAAAGAACAGCCATCATTGGGATCCAATCAGGGAATCTCAAGAGGCTAGGCCTGAAGGAATGCAGAGACCTTGGAGGGTAGTAGAGCCAGTGGAGATTACACAGATAGGGAGGAGCTTAAAGCCAAGGCCACACTTAAACATAGCAATTTTAAATTTGAATTATTGTTGGGCTGGCCTGTTTGAAACTGTTCTGTGACATTTCCTTCTCAGATTCATCTATTTCACCTCCCTTCATGATCAGTGTCATGTTAAGATGAGGGATGTTAAAGCAACACAGATTGTTGTCCCAGTATGTGGGAGATGAGATTCTTCAGATAGAGTCACAGAGTCATAGAGATGTACAGCATGGAAACAGACCCTTCAGTCCAACCTGTCCATGCCGACCAGATATCCCAACCCAATCTAGTCCCACCTGCCAACACCCGGCCCATATCCCTCCAAACCCTTCTTATTCGTATACCCATCCAAATGTCTTTTAAATGTTGCAATTGTACCAGCCTCCACCACATCCTCTGGCAGCTCATTCCATACACGTACCACCTTCTGTGTGAAAAAGTTGCCCCTTAGGTCCCTTTTATATCTTTCCCCTCTCATCCTAAATCTATGCCCTGTAGTTCTGGACTCTCCAACCCCAGGGAAAAGACTTTGCCTATTTATCTTATCCATGCTCCTCATAATTTTGTAAGCCTTTATAAGGTCACCCCTCAGCCTCCAACATTCCAGGGAAAACAGCCCCAGCCTGTTCAGCCTCTCCCTATAGCTCAAATCCTCCAATCCTGGCAACAGTTTTGTAAATCTTTTCTGAACCCTTTCAAGTTTCACAACATCTTTCCGATAGGAAGGAGACCAGAATTGCACACAGTATTCCAACAGTGGCCTAACCAATGTCCTGTACAGCGGCAACATGACCTCCCAACGCCTGTACTCAATACTCTGACCAATAAAAGAAAGCATACCAAACGCCTTCTTCACTATCCTATCTACCTGCGACTCCACTTTCAAGGAGCTATGAACCTGCACTCCAAGGTCTCTTTGTTCAGCAACACTCCCTAGGACCTTACCGTTATGTGTATAAGTCCTGTTAAGATTTGCTTTCCCAAAATGCAGCATCCTCACATTTATCTGAATTAAACTCCATCTGCCATTTCTCAGCCCATTGGCCCATCTGATCAAGATCCTGCTGTAATCTGAGGTAACCTTCTTCGCTGTCCACTACACCTCCAATTTTGATGTCATTTGCAAACTTCCTAACTGTACCTCTTATGCTCGCATCCAAATCATTTATGTAAATGACAAACATTAGAGGGCCCAGCACCGATCCTTGTGGTACTCCACTGGTCACAGGCCTCCAGTCTGAAAAACAACCCTCCACCACCACCCTCTGCCTTCTACCTTTGAGCTAGTTCTGTATCCAAATGGCTCGTTCTCCCTGCATTTCGTGAGATCTAACCTTGCTCATCAGTCTTCCATGGGGAACTGTGAATAAGTTCAGGGTGCAAGCACAAACGTTTCCCAACTGCTGGTCGAATCATTTGCAGGTTACACCAAGAAACTAAGGTTTTACCTGGAAGTTCCTTCATTCTCTATCCCTCACCTCAATCAGTTTTCTTCCTTTTCCTCTCACCATTTCACAAGCAATCACAGCCTTTTGTACTACCTCAGACAAGGGTCCACGTGTGAACTTAACCACTTGCACCCTTCAAATCTGCAGCAACTGGCATTGATATAGCGCCTCTAAGACAATAACACCTCCCTCAGCACTCCGTAGGAGTGAGTGAATCAGGCGAAACCTGACGGTAAGCATCCGGAGCTATCAGGACAGATGTCTGCAACAATTTAACAGTAAGGGAGGTTTTAAGGAACAGCTTCAGGGGGTAGAGATTCAGCCAGACAGGGAATAGGAACTCTGTCTCAGTCCTTGACCCATCCACTGCCCTCTTTAATTCCAAGCCCCTTGGCAGACATTGGCCAACTGCATCCTCCAGAGACTATCCTGGCACTGCCTACGTACAGCACATACTGTACGGATAATACACTGGTTTGCACTGGTCAAGTTGGTTAAGAGGTGCTTGGCTAGCTCCATGGCCACATTTAAATGGGTGACTCTCACAGTGTACAGTCGCACAGCCTCCGGCTCCAGTAAAAACTCCATGTGCTCTTTCACATGAAACCTGAGACCATCAGCATGAAGTGAATCCACAGTTGGTTCTGGCTGGTTTTGTCCACCTGAACTAGAAGAGATGATCAGCAGAATGTTCCTAACATTTCGACGTTTAGAGTGGGCTAGGTCGAACAACAACACATTAAATTCTGTTTAGTACATGTGTGAAATTCCTTTCTCTAAAAAGAATTTGTTTACATCAGTGAGTTAGAATAGAATCCCTACAGTGTTATAGGCCCTTCAGCCCAACCAGTCCACACTAACCCTCCAAAGAGTAACTCATCCAGACCCATTCCCCTACCCTATATTTAGCTCTGACTAATACACCTAACCTACACATCCTTGAACACCATGGCCAATTCACCTAACCTGCACATCTTTGGATTGTAGGAGGAAACCCACACAGATACAGGGAGAATATGCAAATTCCATACAGTCATCCAGGGCTGGAATATGAACCTAGGTCCCTGGTATTGTGAGCCTGCATTGCGAGCCACTGTGCCACCCCAGAGTTTGAGCTGAGACTGGGACTGCCAGCTATGAGTTGGTGGCTAACACTTGTCCTCAGAACCTTGAAGCTTGTGGCTTCAGGTCCCAATCCAGGGCTTAAAGTGAGGAGTGAGTTCACTCGAGTGCAATGCCGAAGGAGTTCTGCACTGTTGGTAGGTGCTGCTTTTTGCAGGTGCTATTTAAATAGATTTAACCTCCACAGTGAATTCTAAACATCTCACGGTACAATCTTCAAGAGGAGCAGTCAATTTGTCCGCAGTGATGTACTAAGTTAGCCTGGAGGAGTGTTTTTTGAGCAGTAAGACTGTGCTGTTTCTGGGTCTACAGATTGTTAAGGTGCAAAGGTGGCCTTTAGTAGAGTGATGTGTTCTTCCTGTTGGATGTGGGAGATTAAGGAACGTTTTATGTTACTGATGATTATGTCTGCAGGACATAGTGTGTTTCATTGCGAATCCTATCAGTTTGCATGGATCGGTTGGAATGGCAGTTAGTGGCAATGAGGAATTTACAGGAGCTAGGGGGTGTGATGGAAGGCAGTCGCATGGAGGGAGGTAAACTGTGGAGACAGTCAGGTAGATGGGTGACCTACAGGAAAGTCAGGTTGTGCAGGAGTCTTTTCTAGTTATCCCTATTTCAAACAAATATGCTGTTTTGGAAAATGTAGGGAGTGATAGACTCTCATGGGAATGTAGCACGAACATAGAATAATAGAGATGTACAGCATGGAAACAGATCCTTTGGTCCAACCCGTCCATGCCGACCAGATATCCCAACCCAATCTAGTCGCACCTGCCAGTACCTGGCCCACATCCTCCAAACCCTTCCTATTCATATACCCATCTAAATGCCTCTTAAATGTTGCAATTGTACCAGCCTCCACCACATCCTCTGGCAGCTCATTCCATACACGTACCACTCTCTGTGTGAAAATGTTGCCCCGTAGGTCTCTTTCATAGCTTTCCCCTCTCACCCTAAACCTATGCCCTCTAGAACAGTGAAATTTCTGGTATCGAAACTGGCTCGAATGCAATGAGGGATACGTCAGATTCCAAGCGATCGATTGTGATAGGGGACTGTCTAGTCAGAGGCACAGGCTGACATTTCTGCGGCCAACAGTGAGAAATCAGAATGGTGTGTTGCCTCCCTGGTGCCAGGATCAAGGATACCTCAGAGAGAGTGCAGAATATTCACAAAGGGGAGAGGGACCAGCAGGAGGTCATTATATACATTGGAACTAACGACGTAGGAAGAGAAAACGACAAGATTCTGAGGAGAGAATATAGGAAGTTAGGCAGGAATTCAAAAAGGAGGTCCTCGAGGGTAGTAATATCTGGATTACTCTCAGTGCTACGAGCTTGTGAGGATAGGAATAGGAGGATCGAGCAGATGAACGTGTGGCTGAGGAGCTGGTGCAGGGGAGAAGCGTTCTTATTTTTGGATCATTGGAATCTCTTCTGGGTTAGAAGTGACCTGTACAAGAAGGACAGATTGCACCTGAATTAGAAAAGGACTAATATACTGGCAGGGAGATTTGCTAGAGCTGCTCAGGAGGATTTAAACTAGTAACGTTGGGGGGTGAGACTCATGGAGATAGGGAGGAAAGAATCAGTCTGAGAATGGTACAGTTGAGGAAAGAAGTAAGTCAGGGCAGGCAGGAATAAAGCAGAGAACAAGGTAGGACTGATAACTTAAACAATGAAAGAGGCCTAACAGGGAAGGCAGATGAACTCAGGGCATGGTTAGGAACATGGGACTGGGATATCATAGCAATTACAGAGACATGGCTCAGGGATCAACAGGACTAGCAGTTTAATGTTTCAGGATAGAAAGGGAGGCAAGAGAGGAGGGGGAGTGGCATTTTTGATAAGGGATAGCATTACTTGATGCAAAACTTGATCTACTGTTGGGAAATAAGGCAGGGCAGGTGACTGAGGTGTCAGTGGGGGAGCACTTTGGGGCCAGCGACCATAATTCTGTTAGATTTAAAATAGTGATGGAAAAGGATAGACCAGATCTAAAAGTTAAAGTTCTAAATTGGAGGAAGGCCAATTTTGACAGTAATAGGCAAGACCTTTCAAAAGTTAATCAGGGATGGATGTTTGCAGATAAAGGGACGGCTGGAAAATGGGAAGCCTTCAGAAATGAGACAATGAGAGTCAAGAGGCAGTATATTCCTGTCAGGGTGAAAGGAAAGGCTGGTAGGTGTAGGGAATGTTGAATGACTAGAGAAATTGAGGGTTTGGTTAAGAAAAAGAAGGAAGGATATGTCAGATATAGACAGCAGAGATCGAATGAATCCTCAGAAGAGTATAAAGGCAGTAGAAGTATACTTAAGAGGGAAATCAGGAAGACAAAAAGGGAACATCAGATCGCTTTGGCAAATAGGGTTAAGGATAATCCAAAGTGTTTTTATAAATACAAGGACAGAAGGGTAACTCAGGAAAGAATAGGGCCCCTCAAAGATCAACTCGGAGAAAGTGAGGACTGTGGATGCTGGAGATCAGAGTCAGGAGTGTGGTGCTGGAAAAGCACAGCAGGTCAGGCAGCATCCGAGGAGCAGGAGAGTCGACGTTTGATGAAGAGCTTATGCTCGAAACGGAGATTCTCCTGCTCCTCGGATGCTGCCTGACCTGCTGCGCTTTTCCAGCAATTCACGCTTCGACCCCTCAAAGATCAGCAAGGCAGTCTATGTGTGGAACCACAGGAGATGTGGGAGATACTAAATGAGTATTTTACATCAGTGTTTATTGTGGAGAAGGACATGGAAAATATAGAATGTGGGGAAAAGGATTGTGACATCTTGAAAAATATCCGTATTGCAGAGGAGGAGCTGCTGAACATTTTAAAAGTGGATAAATCCTCAGGACCCGAACAGGTGTACCATAGAATTCTGTGGGAAGTTAGGGAAGTGATTGCTGGACCCTTGCTGAGATATTTGTATCATCGATAGTCATAGTGGAAGTGCGGGGTGGGAATGTCCAAAACTGGAGGACATAAGTTTAAACTGAAAGGGGAAAGATATAAAAAGGAGTTGAGTGGTAACTTTTTAATGCAGAGGGTGATGCATGTATAGATTGAGCTGCCAGAGGAAGTGGTGGAGACTGGTACAATTACAACATTTAAAAGATATCTGGATAGGTTTATGAATAGGAAGGATTGAGAGTGGTATGGGCCAAATACTGGCAAATGGGACTAGATTTACACGGGATATCTGGTTGGCACGGACAAATTGAACTGAAGGGTTTGTTTTCATGCTGTACATCTCTATGATTTTACAGCTCTAAAAAACACAAATTTTTGGAAAATCTCAGCAGGTCTGGCAGCATCTATGGAGAGAAATCAGTCAATGTTCTGGGTTCAGTGACCCTTTCTCAGAACTGCTGCCCTCAGAAATTTGGTCCTCAGTGTTCCAGCCAATATTTGACCCTCAACTGATCTCACAACAACAGAGCAGCCAGTCATTGCTGTTTGTGGGAGCGTACTGTGCACAAATTGGTGTTTCCTGCAATACAGCAGGACTAAGCTTCAAAGGGGATTCCATTGGGTATAAGTATTTTGAGGACATCTGATGGTCATGAAAGACACGATGAAGTGCAAGTATTTCATTCCTTTTTGATGCAGAGGGAGTGCTGCTCTGTCTGAAGTGCTGTCTTTTGGATGTGATATTAAACTGATATTTTACCTTCTCAGCTGGAGAGAGAAGACCCTTTGGGACAGCATGATAGTTGACCATTTTGATTGGCTTGGTCAATATTTATCCATTAACCAATATAATTGAAAACAAAACTGATCAATTGGTAATTTGTCTCACTGCTGTTTCTGGGAGCTTGCTGTGTGCAAACTATCTCCACTATTTTCCTCCCTGATACTGGCCACTATGCTTCAAATCTGTTTCACTACCATGATGGCTCAGTGGTTAGCACTGCTGCCTCATAATGCCAGGGACCTGGGTTCGATTCCATCCTCAGGTGCCAGTCTGTGTGGAGTTTCTACTTTCTGTCTGTGTGGAGTTTCTATGTTCCTCCTGTGTCTGTGTGGATGTGCTCCAGTTTCCTCCCACATTCAAAGATGTGCAGGGTAGGTGGATTGGCCATGGTAAATTGCCCAGCATGTTCAGGGATGTTAGCCATGGGAAATGCAGGGGTAGAATGTGTGGGTTGCTCTTTGGAGCATTGGCGTGGATCTGATGGGCCAAATGGTCTGCTTCCACCCTGAAGGGATTCTATGAACTATTCTAAGTCCCGTTGGTTCAGTCTTTATGGATTTGAATTCAGTTCAGACATGATAATATTAGCATGGTTTCCCTGAACTGCTGCTGCTTGGAGCTACTCCTGCCAGCAATCTTTGTCTTGGTCTGTCACACTTGTCTTCTTGCATCCTTCCCACACACCCACTGTTGCTCATCAACAACCACTGTGTGTCTTTCATCATCAAGTGACACCTGATCTGCTTCCCCTTTCTGCTGCTCTACTTTGTCCTTTCCAGCTCAGATCCAATCGACCTGAGGGTCTGACATTTTCCTTCCAGGATGTCACTTTTTAATGTCCTTTTTTGCTCTTGCATTTTCTAGCACCTCTTCACATGTCTAAAGGAGTACAATTTTAGACATAAGTCTTAGCATCCACATTTCAGAGGCATCTACTTTCTTCCAGAGAGATCTTTACTTATTGTCCAAGTTTCTGAGGCTAACAGGAAACTGGATAGTGAAATACCTGCACAAAGACCAGTATCTGGCACCGAGTCACTTATTTACACATGAATAGTACACAAGACTCTCACAGTTAGCTCAAGGGCCAGCTCCTTGAGTGAATAGAACTCCTGACACTCCTGTTTTTTTTTACTGCCCTTCACATCAAAGGGCCACTCCTGTTTATTTTTTATTTTATTTTTTTTTTTCTTTTCTTAACCCCCACACTACCGCCTAAGTGCGGTAGTGCTTATTTTTATTCCCCAACACCCATGGTGTGTGTGTGTGTAGATGTGAGACACAGTGAAAGGACACAAAGTGCACAAATCTTTATTCAATTTCCACCACCAGGAAGATAGGAAAAACACCCGAGTGGCCAGTGACAAGCACTGCCCTTCAAACCACAGGGCAATGCTGTGTGATCAAAACAGTGAAGGGAAGGGTAGGGACTAAATCAAAATAGAGTTGGAGGGAGACACTCCTGTTTATTTTTTTTTTCTTTTCTTTTTACACAATGGGGGGAAAACACCCGAGTGGTCAGTGACAAGCACTGCCCTTCAAACCAAAGGGTATCTCTTGTTTATTTTTTTTTTCCTTATTTAACCCCCACACTACCGCCTAACTGCGGTAGTGCTTATTTTTTCCCCAACACCCATGGTGTGTGTATGCAGGTGCGAGACACAGTGAAAGACACAAAGTGCACGAATCTTTATTCAATTTCCACCACCAGGAAGATAGAAAAATACCCAAGTGGCCAGTGACAAGCACTGCCCTTCAAACCACAGGGCAATGCTGTGTGATCAAAACAGTGAAGGGGAGGGTAGGGACTAAATCAAAATAGAGTTGGAGGGAGACACTCCTGTTTATATCTGTCAGCCAGGACTCCTTGATTGGACTAGATTAACAGCCCCAATCAGGGAACCCACATTCTATGAGATTCACCTGACTGACTTCATTCAGATCACTTTATTCATTCGAAATGTTGCATCCTATGAGTGTTTTGCTTGTTACCAGTTTGAGTTTCCTCATTGCCAATCTCTTCCTCACCTTCACAAATTTACTTCCAGCTACCTCCAGCCTTCTCTGAGCTTCTGCATCACATCTGCCATCTGCTCTTACCATTTGACCTAATTGTTTCAGTGGGACATCATCCACTTCAATCCTCACGATAGTGTTTTTTTCTAAAGCATTCCTTCTGACAACCATAGCCTTTGACCACATTCATAGTCCAAATTTTCTAGATTTCTCTCCATCTATGATATATCATCTAACCCTAAAGGCAGCATTGGATTGTCAGCATTCTGTTATGTTCTTGCCTCCAAGTTCTCCCCCTGGAAAATGCATCTCATTTGCTGAATATTTGTCCTGTGTGCAAGTGAAATCACTTTGGTAACAGCGTCCATGCAGCCTTGCTGTATTCATGTTTTCACTTTGGCATAAAGATTGTGCCAATGTAGTAATTACCAAGAACATTAAAAATAAATTCTCTAACGTTGTCCAATTTGAAAACAATTTGGATCTGAATTTCTTTCCCACATTAGCCTTGTTATGGGTCCTTGAATTGATTGATTGTTGTTGTGGTTCTGTTCGCCGAGCTGGGAATTTGTCTTGCAAACGTTTCGTCCCCTGTCTAGGTGACATCCTCAGTGCTTGGGAGCCTCCTGTGAAGCGCTTCTGTGATCTTTCCTCACGCATTTATAATGGTTTGTCTCTGTCGCTTCCGATTGTCAGTTCCAGCTGTCCACTGTAGTGGCCGGTATATTGGGTCCAGGTCGATGTGTTTGTTGATAGAGTCTGTGGATGAGTGCCATGCCTCTAGGAATTCCCTGGCTGTTCTCTGTTTGGCTTGCCCTATGATGGTAGTGTTGTCCCAGTCGAATTCATGTTGCTTATCGTCTGTGTGTGTAGCTACTAAGGATAGCTGGTCATGTCGTTTCGTGGCTAGTTGGTGTTCGTGTATACGGATCGTTAACTGTCTTCCTGTTTGTCCGATGTAATGTTTTGTGCAGTCCTTGCATGGGATTTTGTGCACTACATTAGTTTTGCTCATGCTGGGTGTCGGGTCCTTTGTCCTGGTGAGTTGTTGTCTGAGAGTGGCTGTTGGTTTGTGTGCTGTTAGGAGTCCTAGTTGTTGCAGTAGTCTGGCTGTCAGTTCAACGGAACAAAGACATGCCGCAACCCAAAGGACTAGCCACACTACCATACATCAGGAGCATTTCTGAACTGACAGCCAGACTACTGCGACCACTAGGACTCCTAACAGCACACAGACCAACAGACAACAACTCACCAGAACGAAGGACCCGATACCCAACATGAGCAAAACCAATGTAGTGTACAAAATCCCATGCAAGGACTGCACAAAACACTACATCGGACAAACAGGAAGACAGTTAACGATCCGTATACACGAACACCAACTAGCCACGAAACGACACGACCAGCTATCCTTAGTAGCCACACACACAGACGACAAGCAACATGAATTCGACTGGGACAACACTACCATTATAGGGCAAGCCAAACAGAGAACAGCCAAGGAATTCCTAGAGGCATGGCACTCATCCACAGACTCTATCAACAAACACATCGACCTGGACCCAATATACAGGCCACTACAGCGGACAGCTCGAACTGACAACTGGAAGCGGCAGAGACAGGCCACTATAAATGTCGGAGGAAACATCACAGAAGCGCTTCACAGGAGGCTCCCAAGCACTGAGGATGTCACCTAGACAGGGGACGAAATGTTTGCAAGACAAATTCCCAGCTCGGCGAAGAGAACCACAACAACAAGCACCCGAGCTACAAATCTTCTCCCAAACTTTGATTGATTGTGCATTCAGTGTACTGCCAGCAGAGGGAGCCCATGACCTCCTTGTCTCTATTACACAATTATCACCTTTTGAGGAATACTGTACCTAACTTAGATCTTGCGACATTCAAGCCATCTGCAGTGGTTAACAGGCAACATAACCTTGTCCCCCCAAGTAGGTGCATTGCTTATTGTTCTGAGTGTATGCAGCTGCTGCATCAGAAAATTTAAATATTTAAACCTAACTTTGCCTGCTTTATTCTGGATTAGTGGTGCAGGAAGAGCACAGCAGTTCAGGCAGCATCCAAGTAGCTTCGAAATCGACGTTTCGGGCAAAAGCCCTTCATCAGGAATAAAGGCAGTGAGCCTGAAGCGTGGAGAGATAAGCTAGAGGAGGGTGGGGGTGGGGAGAGAGGAGCATAGAGTACAATGGGTGAGTGGGGGAGGGGATGAAGGTGATAGGTCAGGGAGGAGAGGGTGGAGTAGATAGGTGGAAAAGGAGATAGGCAGGTAGGACAAGTCCGGACAAGTCATGGGGACAGTGCTGAGCTGGAAGTTTTCGAACTAGGGTAAGGTGGGGGAAGGGGAAATGAGGAAACTATTGAAGTCCACATCGATGCCCTGGGGTTGAAGTGTTCCGAGGTGGAAGATGAGGCGTTCTTCCTCCAGGCGTCTGGTGGTGATGGAGCGGCGGTGAAGGAGGCCCAGGACCTCCATGTCCTCGGCAGAATGGGAGGGGGAGTTGAAATGTTGGGCCACGGGGCGGTGTGGTTGATTGGTGCAGGTGTCCCAGAGTGGGTGTCCCCACTCTGCTGAGGACATGGACGTCCTGGGCCTCCTTCACCGCTGCTCCCTCACCACCAGACGCCTGGAGGAAGAACGCCTCATCTTCCGCCTCAGAACACTTCAACCCCAGGGCATCAATGTGGACTTCAACAGTTTCCTCATTTCCCCTTCCCCCACCTCACCCTAGTTCTAAACTTTCAGCTCAGTAACTGTCCCCTTGACTTGTCCGGACTTGTCCTACCTGCCTATCTTCTTTTCCACCTATCCACTCCACCCTCTCCTCCTTGACCTATCACCTTCATCCCCTCCCCCACTCACCCATTGTACTCTATGCTACTCTCTCCCCACGCCCACCCTCCTCTAGCTTATCTCTCCATGCTTCAGGCTCACTGCCTTTATTCCTGATGAAGGGCTTTTGCCCGAAACGTCAATTTCGCTGCTCATTGGATGCTGCCTGAACTGCTGTGCTCTTCCAGCACCACTAATCCAGAATCTGGTTTCCAGCATCTGCAGTCATTGTTTTTGCCTGCTTTAGTTTGCAGTAGTCATGATGTGGGGGAGCTAGTGTTCGACTAGGGTGGACAAAGTTAAAAACATATGTTGGTGTTGTGTGATTTTTTTAACTTAGCTTTCAGTAGACATTAAACTGAAATTTACAGTTTAAATGCTGTCAGTATAACCTTAAGCAGTGTTTTCTTGCAGTGAAAAAGCAGATTAACTAGTAACCAGCTAAAACTGACTCCTTCAGCAATTCAGATACAGCCTTTTTATGGGAAGCATATGAAAGGAGCAACTTAGTGTGACTTACCATAACACCATAAGATATGGGAGCAGATTAGGCCATTCAGCCCATCGAGTCTGCTCCAGCATTTGATCCTGACTAATATGTTTCTCAAACCAATTCTCCTGCATTCTCCCTTTACCCCTTGATTCCCTCACCAATCGAGAACCTATCTCTGTCTTAAATACACTCAATGACTTGGCCTCCACAGTGCTCTGTGGCAATGAGTTACACAGATTTACCACACACACCCCCCCGGCTGAAGAAATTCCTCCTCAACTCAGTTCTAAAGAGTTGTCCCTTCCCTCTGAGGCCATGCCCTTGGGTCCTAGTCTCTCCTACTGGTGGAAACATCTTCTCCTTGTCCACTCTGTCCAAGCCTCTCAGGAGTCTGTAAGTTTCAATCATATCCCCCTCATTTCAAATGCAACAAGATCTGGACAATATCCACACTTAGGCCAACACTCGTATCACATCAATGACCATCACCAATAAGAGACTCTCCAACCAACATTCCTTGACATTAAACAGTATTACCATCGCTGGACTGGGGTGTACTATCTACAATATGCACTGCAGGAGTTCACCAAAGATCCTTACACAGCACCTTCCAAACCCACAACCACTTCCATCTTGAAGGAGAAAGGTAGCAGGTACTTGGGAGCACCATCACCTGCAAGTTCCCCTCCAAGCCACTCACCACCCTGAAATTATACTGCCGTTCCTTGATGGTCATTGGGTCAAAGTCCTGGAATTCTCTCTCCACAGGCTTTGTGGGTCAATCCACAGCAAGTGGACTGCAGCGATTCAAGAAGGCAGCTCACCACCACCTTCGCAAGGACAACTAGGGATGGGCTATCAATGCTGGCCAGCCAGCGACGTCCAAGACCCACAATGAATTTTAAAAATCCTTCTAAACTCCATCAAGTACAGACCCAGAGTCCTCAACTGCACCTCGTATGACAAGCCTTTCATCCCCCGGTCACCAAACATGAAACTTTAACTCTGACTTCTCTCCACCTGCTGAACTTGCCCAGAAATTTCTATTTTTGTTTCTGATTTACAGCATCTTCAGTTCTTTTGGTTTTTATCTCTGAGTTCATTCTTGTAAACCTCCTCTGGCCCTCCTTCCTTACATACAGGGCTCAAAATTGCTCACAATATTCCAAATGCAGTCTGACCAGAGCCTTATACAGTTCACCCCTGCTCTTGTATTCTAACCCTCTTGAAATGAATGCGAACATTGCAGTTGCCTTCCTAACTGTCAACTGAACCTGCATTTTAACTTTAAGAGAATCCTGAACTGGGACTCCTGTGTCCCTTTGTGCTTCAGATTTCTGAAGCCATTCCCTGTTTAGAAAACACTCTAAGCCTCTATTCATCCTACCAAAGTGCATAACGTCACACTTTCCCACATTGTACTCCATCTGCCACTTCTTTGCCCACTCTCCTGGCCTGTCCAAGTCCTTCTGTAGCCTCCCCACTTCCTCAACACCACCTGGCCTTCCACCTATTTTTGTGTCACCTGCCCACTGAGCAACAAGGCCTCCAGTTCCTTTGTCCACATCCTTAACGTATCACGTGAGATCTTCACTCACACCCTCAACTGACTACTCAGACCTTGCGACGATCACAATAATACAGTAAAGTTCTGGTGTTAGAGATATATAATTTTTGTGTCGGTTTATCAAGAGTGCTGGTAATAAGATGCCAGTTAAAACAGAGATTGCTGTACTAATGTTTTGCAGAGCTGCTGCTTTCTGAATGAATGGGTGTGTTCACACAGCAGGCAGATCGTGTGTTTTACACCAAAGCGAGAAAAGAAGCCAGGCATACTTTCTGCTTCTGATGTGACACCAGCACTACTGAGCGCCAGCCATCATCTTCTGAGACAGCATGTTTGTGCTGTCATCATGAATTGCTTCAGGGAAGAGAAGGCTTGTATTTCTTTGGGACCTTCCCACTAAACTTGGATTTTCACCAAGTCCTTTACAGCACTGATAGGCTTGATACAGCACTGACAGCACTGATACAGCACTGACAGCACTGATACAGCACTGATGTAGGATAGCAGCCACGGTTTGCACAGTAAGATTCCACAAACGAACAAGAGGGTAACACTTTTTCAGTGCTGATTTGGAGATGCTAGTGTTGGACTGGGGTGTACAAAGTTAAAAGTCACACAACACCAGGTTATAGTCCAATTAGCAAGTGCTTCCAAATAAACTGGTTGGACTATAACCTGGCGTTGCATGATTTAAAACTTTTTCAGTGCTGCCCTTTTGAGGATTAACTATCGGCCTAGGCATCATGGGGAAGGTTGTAAGACCCCTTGAGAGACTGCAAGGGAGATTTATGAGAATGGACCAAGGAGTTTGACAACAAGATTAGGCTGCAGAAATTGGGAATCTTCTCTGTAGGTTGAGGGTGGATTTAATAGAGAGGTGTCAGGTTATGACAAGCTTCAATAAGTTAGCAAACCATAAGCTGCTCTTACGAGCTTGTAGTTCACAAAGTGGGGAAACACAGATTTAAAGTTTTGGATAAGAGATGAAGGGTTTGGAGAGGGCTTGGGTATGGTGGGGAAAGAAGGGTGTGAGAAACGTTTTTCATTTGCGCAGGGAATGGTAATGAACTGGAACTTGCTGCACATGACTGATTGAAGCAGGAAGAATTAATGAGGGTACTTGAGGGAACTGGACTAGCAGGGGCACAAGATATAGAATCTACTGAAATGAACTCAATGGGCTTAATGGCCTCATCTTCCGCCTCGGAACACTTCAACCCCAGGGCATCAATGTGGACTTCAACAGTTTCCTCATTTCCCCTTCCCCTACCTCACCCTAGATCCAAACTTCCAGCTCAGCACTGTCGCCATGACTTGTCTGGACTTGTCCTACCTGCCTATCTCCTTTTCCACCTATCCACTCCACCCTCTCCTCCCTGACCTATCATCTTCAACCCCTCCCCCACTCCCCTATTGTACTCTATGCTACTTTCTCCCCACCCCCACCCTCCTCTAGCTTATCTCTCCACGCTTCAGGCTCACTGCCTTTATTCCTGATGAAGGGCTTTTGCCTGAAACGTCGATTTCGCTGCTCCTTGGATGCTGCCTGAACTGCTGTGCTCTTCCAGCACCACTAATCCAGAATCTGGTTGCCAGCATCTGCAGTCATTGTTTTTACCTCCTTCTGTGCCATACTGACACAGAGTCACCGAGCTAGGAATGATTCATGCTGGTGTTTTGTCTGACATAGAAACGTTTACTCAAGTTTTGCTAGCTTGAATTTCCACTTAGATCATTGCTGAAATAGATCAGCAGACTTCCCCATCAATTCCTAAGAAATGGCCACTCTCACCCAGTGGTGGTGAAATTCGCCTGCAGGGTAAGTCTTGCCATTTCCCCATTTTGTACATACACGATGTTTTCACTAACTGAATAATTGGAGCCTATAAATTGAGCAAGGGGAATGCCAGGCCTGCTCTTAATACCTGGAAAGTTTCAAACTGTTCTTGTTTGCTGTCACCAATGCCTCCTGAGCAAAGTGGTCCATTTTGTCACAGATATTTTCTAAAGGTAACCTGCTCAGATTTGTAATCAGGCTGGAGCAGGTAGGGATTGAACCCTGGTCTATTGGATTAGAGGTGGGGACACTAGGAATACCAGAGTACACCACTTTGGCTCAGTGGTTAACACTGCCGCCTCACAACGTCAGGGACCTGGGTTCGAGTCCACCCTTGGATGACTGTCTGTGTGGAGTTTGCACATTATCCCTGTGTCTGGGTGGGTTTCCTCCCACAGTCCAAAGATGTACATGTTAGGTGAAGTGGCCATGCTAAATTATCCCGTTGAGTCCAGTGATATGTAGGTGGATTAGCCATGGGAATTGCAGGGTTACAGAGCAAGAGTAGGGAGTTGGGTTTGGGTGGGATGCTCTTTGGAGGGTCAGTCTGGATTCGATGGGCTGAATAGTGTCCTTCACCACTGAAGGGGAGTCTATGATTATTACCATTCTTCACGAATGTCTCTTTCTGAGGCAGCATAGCCCAGTGTTGGTCCAGTCAGGGAGTGAGCCTCAGTTGCTATGACAATACGCATGTTGTTGTCTGGGTTTATGGATTGTAACATCACATGTTCATTCCTGAATAGGCATCAATAGTTAGATAGCATCGACTGCCTGGAGAAAAGTTCAGTTACATTGCTGAGGGCATGAAGTTACAGGTAGGCCAGACTGGGTAAGGAGAGCAGATTGCCTTCACTAAAGATTTTATGACAAGGAACAGTGACTACCTGGTAACCATGAGGCTAATGTTTTTTTTTAAATTGAACTCAAACTTCCTCATCGTGGGCCTTGAACCCACAGCCTCAGAATATTAGCCTGACGACCTGGGTTACTAGTTGAGTAACATTATCACCACACCACTGCCTCCTTCATTTATGAGTAGGTGCCCCATCATCTTTTCCACACAGTTGACCGGATCTCTCCCCTACTCAATGTCTTAGTGTTTGTTGGAAGGATTTACAATCTATTGCTCAAACTCCCAGACCATTAAATTCTGGAGTAGGACTGAACCGTAATTTCTAGCTCAGAGGCATGGAATCCCTCCAGAGAGTCAAGCCAATTAGCAAAAATAAACTTAAGGGAGATGAGAAGAATTTTTATGCAGTGAGTTACTTTGATCTGTAATGCGCTACCTGAATGGGTATTAGAAGCAGATTTATTCAAGACCTTCGAAAAATGCCTGGATTTTTTAAAATTGCAAACCTACGAGGAAAGAGGAAGAGAGTGGAACTAATTGGAGTGTATTGGATAGCTCAAGAGCTGACACGGTCACAGTGGGCTGAATGGCCATAGCCTGTGCACTGTAGATCCATGAATGCATTTCTCCATAATTTAGAATTCTCAGGAATGACATCATACAGAACGAACAAATGTGATCATCTCCAAAAGGGGCCTCAGTCCTGGCACATCGAGGTGTTAAAACATCCATCTGTCAGTGTCTCCTGTCGCTAAATTCTGCCAGGTTTTGCTTAATGCGTGTCAATAGAATCCCCCACATTTTGTCCCCAAACGAGGCACTAACAAAAGCAGATTGTGTTAAACCTCTAGACACAAAGCCGAGTGAAAGATTCAGGTAGATGAACATTATACATTGCCTGGCGTACTTGCCACATATTTACGATATTTCTTCCACAGGGAGTAGCACTCACAATATATTTTCTTTTCACTTCTTTTCGAATCTGAGAATCATGCAATACAGAAGTAGGCCATTTGGTTCATCATGTCCGTGGGCTCTTTGAAAAGCTCACCTCACTTCCCTTCCCTTTCCTGAAAATATTTGCCCCCTTTATCCAGTTCTGCTCTTGAAATTGCCATTGCTTCTACTTCCAGCACCCTTTCAGATTGAGCGTTCCAGATCCCAACAACCACGGTGAGCAGTACCACCAGACGGAGAGCCTCTCCCCCATTTCCCAAACTTCTCCTGCCACTCCCCAGTTTGCAAACGGAAACTCCTACAAAATTCTGGAATAGCTGTCTGTCCCTATGACCCACATTCCAACACACAAGACCATCCGGTCCTCCAACTACCCCAAGTCTCCACTATCCTCCAATTTTGGCCTGTTACACATCTATCGCTCCACCATGAATGGCTTTGTCTTCAATCTCCTGAGCCCTGAGCTCTGAAATCCCTTCCTTAAACCTTTCCATCACCCCTCTCACTCTTTAAACAAGTTCCTTAAGGCCTTGTGGGCGGCACGGTGGCACAGAGGTTAGCACTGCTGCCTCACAGCGCCAGAGACCCGGGTTCAATTCCCGCCTCAGGTTACTGACTGTGTGGAGTTTGCATGTTCTCCCCATGTCTGCATGGGTTTCCTCTGATGCTCCGGTTTCCTCCCACAGTCCAAAGATGTGCAGGTCAGGTGAATTGACCATGCTAAATTGCCCATAGGGTAGGTTAGGGGTATGGGTGGGTTGCGCTTTGGCGGGGCAGTGTGGACTTGTTGGGCCGAAGGGCCTGTTTCCACACTATAAGTAATCTAATCTAATTGAACCTTGACCAAGTTTTTGGGCCCCTGTCCTCAGTGACAGATAACAATGACGTGAGGCAGCTTAGGGGTTTTTTTAACTCATTTTGAAGGCACTACATGAATGTAAATTATTGTTGCAAGGGTTGTGGAAAGAATGAGCTCAATCAGCAGGAAATGGCTCTGTCATCTTTCACATCTCCTGGTGGGACCAGTCAAGGTGGTTGGGATTTGATGAGAACGTGCAAAATAAAAGCACTGATAAGGATCTGGACACTCTTGCCAGTACCTGACACAAGGATGAATGGATAGGGTGGATCCCTTCGCTGGAACCCAGCCCAACTCCAACAAAGGGCCTCAGTCCAAAACGCTAACTCAGCCAGAAGTGTCTATAACCTGTCCCACGAGCAAGGGCGGGTTTGTTTTTTGCTGATCCATTCACAGGTTACGTAAAGCGATCACATGCAAATTGTGCTGACATCACAATACCGAACACAACACCACACGTCCAAAAGGACTTTCCTGAAGTCAGACAGAAACAGGCCCTTCGGCCCACCATGTCTACGCTAACCAAAAAACACCAAACTACACTAACCCCTTTTACCTGCATTTGGTCTGTAGCCACCGGGCATTTTAAGTGCTTTTTTTTTCCCCCTTTATTCATTCACAGGATGAGGGTATTGCTGGCCAGGCAGCATTTATTTCCTAGCTTAGATTAGAACACCTACAGTGTGGAAACAGGCCCTTCAGCCTAACAAGTCCACACAAAGCCTCTGAAGAGTAACCCACCCAGACCAATTCTCCTACCCTTTATTTCCCTCTGACTAATGCACCTAACACTGGATAATTTAGCATGGCCAATTCACCTGGTCTCCACATCTTTGGACTGTGGGAGGAAATTGGAGCACCGCCACGGTGGCTCAGTGGTTAGCACTTGCTGCTTCATAGCACCAGGGTTCCAGGTTCAATTCCACTCTCAGATGACTGTCTCGTGGAGTTTGCACATTCTCCCTATGTCTCCTCCCACAGTCCAAAGATGGGCCGGCCAGGTGAATTGGCCATGCTAAGTTGCCCATACTGTGAGGTGCATTATTCAGAGCGAAATGGGTCTGGGTAGGTTACTCTTCGGTGGATCGGTGGGGACTGGTTGGGCCGAAGGGTCTGTTTCCACACTGTAGGGAATCTAATCACCCAGAGAAAACCCACGCAGACACCAGGAGCACATGCAATCTCCACATAGACAGTCGCCCGACGTTGGGATCAAGCCCAGGTTTCTGGCGCCGTAAGGCAGCAGTGCTAACTACTGAGCTACCCGTGCCACCCACTAATCCAGCCATCCCTAATTGCCCAGAGGGCAGGTAAGAGTCAACCACATTGTTGTGGTTTGGGAATTAAGTGGAGGCCAACAGGACATGAGTGAACCAAATGGGTTTTTCCAATAATCAATTCACGGTCATCATTAGACTCGACATTCCAGATATTTACTGAATTCAGACTCAGGTCCCCAGAGTGTTGTCTATGTCTCTGGATTAACAGTCCCATGATAATACCACTTGGCCATCACCTCTCTGTAGAGCTCATCCAGATGCTTCTTAAATGTTGTGAGAATACCCATCCCCACCATTCTCTCAGGCATATTCTATATTTCCATACTTCTACCAGGCTTTTGTTAAAACAAATGTTCTCTCAGACCTCCTCCACACCACTTGGTCCTTGCCTTAAACCTGTGCTGTCTCTATCTGTCATGGACAAGCACGATACAAATACAACTTTGCCCTTTACACCCTCAGACATTTGAAGATGTCCCTTTAGCTGCTGAGGCTCTAAACTCTGGCTGTCCCTCCGCAGATCTCTCTCTCTGTCTCATTCTGCCTTAAAACTATACTTTCAACTTACCTTTATCACCAAGCGTTTGGTCATCTACATGGACATCTTGTCTTAACTCGGCCCTGCCCTGTTAAACTGTCCCATCTGTCCATCTTCCTTCCCACCTATCTGCTTCACCCTCCGCTCTGACCTATCACCTTTACCCCCCACCTCCATCTAACTATCACATTCCCAGCTACCTTCCCCCCCAGCCCCCTCCCATTTATCTCTCAGACCCCTTGGGCCTCCTCCAACATTCCTGATGAAGAGCTGATGCCCAAAATGTCAACTCTCCTGCTCCTCGGATGCTGCCTGACCTGCTGTGCTTTTCCAGCGCCACACATTTTGACTCTGACATCTTATCAAATAGCTTAGTCTCAAAACCATGCTTGTTTTTCATACTGGTGAAACATTTTGGGTCACTTTAATGCATTAAACACAGTACATAAACATTTATGAGAATGTTGTCAGGATGGGGAATTGTTAGCTGTGGTGAAAAATTGAAAAGAAGCCTGTATTCCTTGAATTTGAGGAGGCTGAAGGAAGATTTAATCAGTCTGCAAATGTTTTTTTCTCCACTCCTGGCATATGGGACTCACTAGCTGGCCCAGAATTTATTGTCCATTCCTAATTGCCCCAGATTGGTGGCAGTGAGCTGTCTTAGAGTCATAGAGATGTACAGCATGGAAACAGACCCTTCGGTCCAACCTGTCCATGCCGACCAGATATCCCAACCCAACCTAGTCCCATTTGCCAGCACTTGGCCCATATCCCTCTAAATCCTTCCTCTTCATGTACCCATCCAGATGCCTTTTAAATGCTGCAATCATACCAGCCTCCACCATTTCCTCTGACAGCTCATTTCATACACACACCAACCTCTGCATGAAAATGTTGTCCCTTAGGTCCCTTTTATATTTTTCCTCTCTCACCCTAAACCTATGCCCTCTAGCTCTGGACACCCCACGCCAGGGAAGCAACCTTGTCTATTTATCCTATCCATGCCCTTCATTCTTTTATAAACCTCTGTAAGGGCACCCTTCAGCCTCTGACACTCCAAGGAAAACAGCCCTAGCCTATTCAGCCTCTCCCTATAGCTCGAACCCTCCAACCCTGGCAACATCCTTGTAAATCTTTTCTATACCCTTTCAAGTTTCACAACATCCTTCCAATAGGAGGGAGACCAGAATTGCATGCAATATTCCAACAGTGGCCTAACCAATGTCCTGTACAGCCGCAACATGACCTCCCAACTCCTGTACTCAATACTCTGACCAATAAAGGAAAGCATACCAAACACCTTCTTCACTATCCTATCTACCTGCGACTCCACTTTCAAGGAGCTATGAACCGGCACTCCAAGGTCTTTTTGTTCAGCAACACTCCCTAGGACCTTACCATTAAATGTATAAGTCCTGCTGAGATTTGCTTTCCCAAAATGCAGCACCTCGCATTTATCTGAATTAAACTCCATTTGTCACTCCTCAGCCCATTGGCCCATTTGATCAAGATCTTGTTGTACTCTGAGGTAATCTTCTTCGCTGTCCACTACACCTCTAATTTTAGTGTCATTTGCAAACTTACCAACTATACGTCCTATGTTTACATCCAGATCATTTATATAAATGACAAAATATAGAGGACCCAGCACCGATCCTTGTGGCACTCCATTGGTCACAGGCCTCCAGTCTGAAAAGCAATCCTCCACCATTCTATGTCTTCTATCTTTGAGCCAGTTCTGTATCCAAATGGCTAGTTCTCCCTGTACTCCATGAGATCTAACCTTGCTAACCAGTCTCCCATGGGAAACCTTGTCAAATGCCTTACTGAAGTGCATATAGAACACATCCATCACTGTGGTCTACGTGGTGTTAGTGCACCCATAGTACCATTGCAGAGGGTATTCTTCTAGGATTTTGACTAAGCGACAGCAATATGGCTCCAAGTCAGAATGGAGAGCAGCCTGGAGAGGGGTTGGGTATTGTGGATGTAAGAGGGAATTTTCTCTGTTAGCTGCAGTCTAGTCAATAACCAAAGGTAAGTTGGTTTGAGTGATTGGTGGAAGGATCAGAGCAGAGTTTAAGGGTACTTTCTTTCTCTGTGGAGGATGACAGATGTCTGATACTCTCTGCCTGATAGGATGGTTGAAGCAGAAATTCTAATCTCTGTTCAGATGCATTTGCACATGTACTTGAAGAGCTATAACCAAAGGATTTGGGCCAAGATTAGGTTGAATTGCACTTTATAAGCTGATGGGCTGAATGGCCTCATTCTGTTTCATGAATATCTCCTAGTATCCCTACAGTGTGGAAACAGGCCATTCGGCCCAACAAGTCCACACCAACCCTCTAAAGTGCATCCCATCCAGACCCATCCCCCTACCCTATATTTCCCATTGCTAATCCACCTAACCTACACATCTATCAACACTATGGGCTGTTCAGCATGGTCAATCCACCTAACCCCGTACATCTTTGGACTGGGAGGATACCCACATAGACACAGGGAGAGCTTGCAAACTCCACACAGACAGTCACCCGAGGGTGGAATCAAGCCCAGGACCCTGGCACTGTGAGGCAGCAGTGCGAACCGCTGAGCCACTGTACCATTCCATAATTGACCATTCAGCCTTTCGATACTGTTCAATAGGGTTGACATGTTCCTCAATGACATAACTGTTACCATTTATATAAGACAGCACAGCTTGAGAATGAATCTTGAATGTGGCTGATCTAAACACAGATTAAACTCTCTGGGTTTACAGGGCCGGAGGAAGGCAGTTTTGGTTTCATGAAGGAAGTTGTGAACTGGATGGGAAATGCGAGGTTAATTAAGCGAACATCTGACAGGTGCTTCAGACACTCTTGGATCTTGTGTCTTTTTTTATAATTCACAGAATCATAGACAGGAGGAGGCCATTCAGTCCATTCAGCCTGTGCTGGCTCTTAGAACCTATCCCATTAGCATCTGTCCTTTGCCCTATTGTCAGAATCCTGTGATTCCTCCTTCCCTTCTCAGCTATGTATCCAATTTACATTTTCTTCCAGCACCTTTTCAGACAGCAAACAAGAGCTCCCAGCTTTAACTAAACAATCTCCCTCATTCCTCTCCCAACTTCCTGCTGTTCATACCCAGTCACTCACAGGATATGGGCATCACTGGCAAATCTGGCATTTATTGCCCATCTGTAATTGCCTTTGAGAAGTTGAGAGTCAGCCATTTTTGGTTGGCACAGCAGCACAGTGATTGGCACTACACTGCTGCCTCGCAGAATCAGGGTGCCAGGTTCGATTCCAGCCTCGGGCGACTGTCTGTGTGGAGTTTGCACATTCTGTCTATCTCTGCACGGGTTTCCTACTATAGTCCATAGGTGTGTAGGTTAGGTGGATTGACCATGCTAAACAGTCCATAGTGTCCAGGGACGTATAGTTTAGATGAATTAGCCCTGAGAATTACAGGGTTACAGGGATGGTGAGGTGCTGCATTTTGGTAAAGAAAATCAGAGCAGGACTTATACACTTGATAGTAAGGTCCTGGGGAGTGTTGCTGAACAAAGAGACCTTGGAGTGTAGGTTCATAATTCCCTGAAAGTACAGTCACAGGTAGGTAGGATAGTGAAGAAGGCATTTGGTATGCTTTCCTTTATTGGTCAGAGTATTGAGTACAGGAGTTGGGAGGTCATGTTGCGGCTGTACAGGACATTGGTTAGGCCACGATTGGAATATTGCGTGCAATTCTGGTCTGGTTGGGTCTGGGCGGGATTCAAAGCTGTGCAGGTTAGGTGCATTGACCACGATGAAAACCCAATGTGGGGTAATGGCGATGGGATAGGATGCTCTTCTGAAGGATGCTGAAGACTCCATGGGCTGAATTGCCTCTTTCTACCCTGCAGGGATTCTATGTTCTTTTTTGACCCATTGTTTGGTGTAAGTTGTAGGGGTTTTGATACAATTGGGCACCTGTGAGACTATTTCCACCAAAACTCCACCACATTGCTGTGTGCAGGAAGTCACATATTGATCAGATGAGATAAACTAAGCAGAATTCTTTCCACTTGCTGGTGAACCTGATGTGTCTTAATGACATACCAGTAGTTTAATGGTCACCATTACTGACAGGATCATTTTATTCCCAGATTCCCTTCACAAGTGGGTGGGGAAGTCCAGAACTAGAAGTTTAAGGTGAGAGGGGAAAGATTTAGAAGGGACCTAATGGCCAACTTTTTCACGCAGAGGCTGGTGTGTGTATGGAATGAGCTTCCAGAGGAAGTGGTGGAGACTGTTACAATTACACCATTTAAAAGGCAACTGGATTGCTACAGGAGAGCCTCGATTATCTGAACATCGACTATCCAAATTTTCAGATTATCCAAACAAGATCACAAGGTCCCGGTGCTTTGCTAAACTGTGTTATCCGGGATTTGATTATCCGAGCATTCGATTATCCGAACAAAATACTCCCTGCCCATGTCGTTCGGACAATCGGGGTTCCTCTGTATATGAATAGGAAGGGTTTAGAGGGATATGGGCCAAGGGCTGATAAATAGGCCTAGATTAGGTTAGGATATCTGGTCAGTATGGACGAGTTGGACCAAAGGGTCTGTTTCCATGCTGTACATCTCTATGACTCTCTGACTCTAATTAGACTGTCACCATAAGGTCATAAGCAGGAACAGGAGTAGGCCATTCAGCCCCTCGAGCCTGCTCTGCCATTCAGTAGGATCATGGCTGATCCAACATTCTCACATCCACTTTCCTGCCCTTTCCCCATTATATCTGATTCCCCGACTGATCAAGAATCTTTCCCAGCCTGAACTATACATGCGGACTGTGCTCCCACAGCTCTCTCTGTGGCTAAGATTTCCAAAGACTCACAATCCTCTGAGAGAAGAAATTCCTCCCCATCCCAGTCCGAAATTCCTGGTGGGTTTCAAACTCATGTTGCTCCATCATTAGATCCATTAGTCTGATTATGGCACGAGGTAAACTTTAACTTGCCAGTGACCTTAAAAAGGCTCTCCTTCCTCCTCAACCCCAGGCGCTAACTCATATTGAATTTGCCGTTTCACAAGCATCTTCGAAATACTCATTCTTCACCGTGTGAGTCACAATTCGGGGGTGACAAGCAACTATTCAGCAATGGGAGGTTGCGTCATTGCTTTGTAGGATAACGTCATCATTCGCTCTTCACCCTGCCAGAACAGATTCTCTTTTGGAACAAAGTCTGCTAACACGTTTTTTTATCTCACATTTTTTTAGGTGGGGTGTGAAATCGACACGATTAAGTAAATAAAAAAAACTCTCAACTCACTAATTGCCGATTCTCAGGACTGGGTTTTCAAGCCTGTGTCCACTTTTCTTTAAGTGTGACACAGTGGTAGTGTCCCTCCATCTGAGCTAGGAGGTCCATATATCAAGCCCCACGTGCTTCAGAGGCTGCCGTAACATCATGTTGGTTTGAAAATTTTGATGACTTTATGCCTATTTGCCTGGTAGTTTGTATAAAGGATATCCTCGCTGATATACTTTTCCTCTGCCTTAGCTCTAGATTGCCCAGAGGCTAATTACAGTGTCCCTTTCCCTACACGGGAATCCCATAGGTGTGCTGACTTAACTGTTGCTAGTGGCTGGATCCACAGAAACGAATGTGGGTTTTTTTTGGCTTCAACCAAAGATGCTTGGGGTTTCCCTCCAAACACCCCCACCACCTCCCCCCCCCCCCCCCCCCACTGTGTTTACCCTCCATTCCACCCCCTTCTTCTATCCCATCACAGTCCTGAAGCAACAGGTCATAGAGTCATAGAGACATACAGCACAGAAGCATACTATTTGGTCCAATTTGTCCATGCTGACCAATTAACCTAAACTGACTTAGTCCCATTTGCCAGCATTTGGCCCATTTCCCTCTAAACCCTTCCAGTTCATATACTGATCCAGATGCCTTTTAAATGTTGTAATTGTACCAGCCTCCACCACTTCCTTTGGCAGCTCATTCCACACAAGCACCACCCAGAGAGTGTGGAAAGTTTTGAGTGTGAGTCTTGGTCTGTGGTTGTGACGTAACTGAAAGTTGGAATAGCTTACAGGGCCTGTCTGGGGAAATACCAGGTTTGAGTGGTTACATAGTGCCCAGCATCCGGCCATTTGCACTCGGGATCTGGAGATCAATGGCGCTGAGGCGGAGATGGTTGATAGCATCATGTTCCTGGGAGTGACAATCACCAACGATCTGTCCTGGCCTACCCTTGTTGACATTTCAGTCAAGAAGGTGCAGTAACATCTCTACTTCCTCAGGAAGCTAAGGCAATTCTCTATGTCCATAAAGACTCTTATACATTTTTACAGATGTCCCATAGAAACATTCTGTCTGGATGCATCACGGCTTGCTGTTCCCAAGACCAAAAGAAACGACAGGGTTGTTGTGTACACAGTCCTGTCCATCACTCAATCCTGCTTCCCATCCACTGACTCCATCAGTACCTCCTGCTGTCTTAGGAGAGCAACCAACATAATTAAAAACCTCTCCCACCCCGCTTATACTCTCTTCCCTGTTCCGTTGGGCAGATGATATAAAAGTTTACATGAACAGGTTCAAGAACAGCTTCTTCCCCACTATTATCAGTCTTTGAATGGACTTCTTTAATGCTGATGTTGATCTCTCTCAGCAACTTCCTGGCAGTTGTAGCATTGTATCCTGCATCCTGTTCTGTTACCCTGGTGCACTTGTATAATACGATCTGCCTGTAAAGGACATAAGGCAACATTTTTCACTGTAACTAAGTACACGTGACAGCAATAAATCAGATCAAATCAGAAATCTAATCTCATCATAGGGTGGTAAAATTGAATCCAACAAATACTAGGAGAGCAGGGGCTGACTCCTGCTCCTATTTCTTATGGTCTCATAATAAATTAACTTGCAATAAAAGAGTTAAGTTCTGTCGGTATGGGACGAAGCAGATTTTTGCGTCTGGTTCACTAAAATCCTTTAGGGAAGTAAATTTGTCATCCTTACCCGGTCTGTCCTACAAATACCTCCAGACCCACAGCAATGTGGTTTGACTCTCAGTTGCCTCTGAGATGCCCTGACAGACCTTTCAGTTTATTGAACTGCTACAAGAAAGCCTGGACTGTAGGGGTGCCTGCACCAGAAAGGACTGCAACCATACAGGAAGGTGGCAAGTGATTAAGGATGGGCACCAGCCAGCAACCTCAGCACTCCAGGAACAAATGAACTAGAGGGTCTCAGCTGATGGTTCTCCATCTGCCATCCTGAGCGTTCACGTATGTGGAACTTGGGAAGGGCAGGATTGTCATCAGCCTCTCTTAATGCTTCAAAGGGACTCTCTGTTCATTCTTCCAAATTCTTGAGGATTTATGAGAGGGTGGTACGGTGGCTCAGTGGTTAACATTCTACCTTACAGCACCAGGGTCCCAGGTTCGATTCCAGCCTTGGGTGACTGTCTGTGTGGAGTTTGCACATTCTCCCTGTGTCTGCGTGGGTTTCGTCTGGGTGCTCCGGTTTCCTCCCACATTCCAAAGATATGCAGGTTAGGTGAATTGGCCATGGTGTTAGGTGCATTAGGCAGGGGTCTGGGTGGGTTACTGATTGGAGGGTGGACTTGTTGGGCTGAAGGGCCTGTTTCCACCCTGTAGGGAATCTAATCTAAACCCTTCCTATTCATTCTATTTTTCTTTATTCCACCATGGGATGTGGGTATTCACTGGTAGCCCCACATTTATTGCCCATCCCTAATTATCATCATGAGAAAGTGGTGGTGAGCCACCCTTTTGCAACACTGCAGTCCATCAAGTGTAGGTACACACATACACACGCAACGGTTATAAAGCTGTGTTCCTTCTATTTTTTTCTGCCACTACCCGGATCTCCAAGGTCTGAGTGTGGTAGTGGTTTCTGGACGTGGAATTCATTGTGCCCACATACTGACTAAACCCTCCGAGTGGCATCGCTTAACGTGTTCATTGTTGGGAGGTGAATTCCATAGTGTGGACCCAGCAACAGTGAAGGGACAGAGATCTATTTCCAAGTCAGGATGGTGAGTGACTTGGAGGGGAACTTGCAATTGGTGATGTTCCCTGGTGTCTGCTGCCATTGTCCTTCTAAGTGGTAGAAGTGATAGATTTAGAAAGTGCAGTCGTTGGAGCCTGGGTGAATTACTACACCACATTCTGTAAATGCTACACACCTCTCCCATCTGTATGTGGTTAGGGGAGGGAGTATGCATTGAATGTGGTTCCAATTAAATGGGCTGTTGGTTCTGAATGGTTTCGAGGTTCTTGAGTTTTGTTAGAGCTACAACCATCCAGGCGAGTGCAGAATATTCCATCCCTTGATGTCTCCACATAGGATGCACCTCTCATCTCAGAATTTAATCCAGTAAACGTTCCCCTTAACGACGTCAAGTATATTCCTCTTACATAAGGATATTGTCCACAGTACTCAGTTGTGGTCTCACCAAGGTCCTATGTAAAAATGCAGCAAGCCATCTTGCATAATAATCCACCTTCTTTCCATGAAGATTAACATACCATTTTCCTTCCTAAACAGGGGGCCCACGCAGTCTTTTGGGCTCTGCTGACGCCTCAGCTAAATATATGGACATATGATTGATAAACATACAGACCTGTATATTCAAATGATAAATTCTGATCTCTGTATGCAAATGTTTACGTATGTATGGCATGACTAACTGTACAGACCATCAAATTATTTTATGAATAAAGTATATTTTTGAAATAAAATAAAACCATTTGCCTTCCTAATTGCTTGCAGTATCCGCATAATAACTTTCTGTGGTTCATGTACAACCAACTCTGATCCCTCTGCAAGGCAATATTAACCCGGAATATGTCCTTTCTTCATCATGACCAACATTGAGTGGGACATAGGTATCATCTCCTCAGGGGGGAGAAACCGCAGGGCGGTTCTATATTCAACACTTGAGTCAAGCTCTTTCTCAGATCTAGTGTATCCTCTCATGTTTTTACATTCTCCCTCTGTGAGATAAAGCTCTGAGGCTCAGCAGGACATACTGTCTTACTTGCATCCACTCTAAGAAAGATCACTGGATAGCAATCAAGACCCGGGTCCTCGGATCATTTTACCTGCTGTATTATTCTTTACTTCATTCATTCGTGGGATGTGGAAAGGTCTGTATTTCTCTCCCATCACTGACTGCTCTTGAACTGAGTGGATCCCCTCTCCATGTCAGAGGGTGATGCTTCCCTGGGCCTGTGCACTGGAAATCAAATTCTACTGTTCCCGGAGCTGTCACAAATGTGAAAAGATTTAGTCAAACCAACCAAAGTCTCCACTTTCCCCCGAGTGATGAACCCAGGTTAAAAGAAAACACTCACCAGGTTTCTGCAGTTAACAAGAAAATAGCAATTCATTATGAACAACTTGTCTTTACCCAATGGCAGTTTGAAGATAAGAATTTCCAATTTGTATCTCTCCAACTTAAATTCTAACCTTTTAAAATTCTGCTTGCACTCCTCACATACAGACACACAAAGACAGACATGACACAGATATTATTTATGTGGAGATGCTGGTGTTGGACTGGGGTGGACAAAGTTAAAAATCACACAGCATCAGGTTATAGTCCAACAGATTTATTTGTTCCTTCGTCAGGTAGCTAGTTATTTATGTTAGTCTTCAGATCTGAAGAAGAGTCAAAACATTAACTCTGTTTCTCTCTCCACAGACACTGTCAGACCTGCTGAGTTTCCCCAGCACTTTCTTTGTTTTATTTCAGGTTTCCAGCATTCGCAGGATTTTGTTTTTAATGAAGAAGGGTCATTGTCTAATTTGGGAAGATACCAAACCCTTTAGGAGACCTCTTTGGTGAGGCACAGAGGCAAAATCGAGGTGAGCAAATTTCTCAACTAATCATCTCCACAACCTTTAAATCACCATCTGCCCTGAAGTGGGAAGAGTCAGCAGACTGCAATTTGGTCTTTGTAGCCATCGCCGAACACATTGAGTCATAGTGGAAGCAAGTCCCAGTAAATCCTCAAGTGACTGGCTGAAAGAAAGCCTCTTTCAGTCTGAGTGTGAGCTGCAACTCCAAGCTCAAATCTATGGAGTGGGTCTGCAAGGCTGAAGCTTTCTGACTAAGGGCAAGTGGAAATAAGGCAGTTCATGTTGAGTAGTCCAGTGACTGAGCATGAAAGCAATGGTTTACCTCAGAAGGTGGACGGCAGCCTGCGATTGCAGTCTGACACAGGATCTGAAAGGGTTAACGCTTGCTGCAGCAACTTGCAAATTCCATGACCTTTTCTGCACAAATAATGAGCTGAATATTTGATTAGTCAATCAGAATTCCATCTTCATCATTAGGGAACAACACCGAGGACCTGACGCTGATGGCTAGAAGCCGCCCACTCACCCTGTTGTGTAAGAACTGATAGGCAGCTGCTCCTCAATGAGAAACAACAGCCTCACAGAACAACCTTGACTGTAAACAGCAGATGGTAGGAGGCAATTGGGCAAACTGCTTTCTCTCTGGCTCTCTCTCTTGTTTCTTTCCTCATCGATGACCCCAATTGCTAATTTTCTTAAAATGCAAATATAGAAAATAGGAGCAGGAGTAGGCCGTTCAGCCCTTCGAGCCCGCATTACCATTCAATATGATCATCAAACTCAGTCCCCTGTTCCCACCTTCTCCCCATAACCTTCAATCCCCTTAATCGTAAGAACTACATCTAACTTTCTGTTGAAAACATTCAATGTTTTGGCCTCAACTGCTTTCTGTGGCTAAGAATTCCACAGGTTCACCGCTCTCTGGGTGAACACATTTCCCCTTATCTGGGTCCTACATGGCCTACGCTCGATTCTTACACTGTGACCCTGATTCTGGACTCCCCATTCATTGTGAACATCTTTCCTGTGTTTACCCTATTTGGACCTGTTAGAATTTTATCAGTTTCTATGAGATAGCCCCACCACCTTCTTTTAAACTCCAGTGACATATAGCCCTAACTGATCCAGTCTCTCTTCGTATGTCTGTCCTGCCTTCCCAGGATCAATCTCTGTTACCCTTGGCAGTGGCCTATGACTCTATGACTATGACAAGGTAATGTTCTGGGGACTGGGCTTCAAATCCTGCTTTGAAAGGAAGTGGAATTTGAATTCAATTTTTTTTAAATTGGAATTAAGAGTTTAATAATGAACCATGAATCCATTATTGATTGTCGGAAAAACCTATCGGGTTCACTAATGCCCTTTTGGGAAAGAACTGACGTTATTACCTGGTCTGGCTTCCATGCAACTCCAGACCCACTCTTCACAGGACAATTAGGGATAGGCAATAAATGCTGCCTAGCCATTGATGCCCTCATCCTGCAAATGATTTTTTTAACAAACTCCCTCCATAGCCAGGACATCCTTCCTCAGATAAGGAGACCAAAACTGTACACAATTGCAGCGAAATGTCACTGCTTCTCAAATCCTCTCAGTAAAGACCTTTTTTTTAACTTGTTATCTTAAGGGTTTCCCTGTTATTTTTTTCCATCTGGTATCTACTTGTACAGAGCACTCAAGCTTCCAGATCTGACGACTGGAGGGATGTTTGATCATTGAGTTTAGGGAGCATATCGAGTGTACCTTCACCTCTGGTACAAAACTTGTTCCAGGCTTCGAGCATAAACATCAGGTGATTAGCGCTGAGGGAGTGCTCCACTGCTGGAGGTGTTATCTCTTGGATGAGACATTACATTAAGACTCTGTCTGCCTCCTCAGTGGACATAAAAGATCCCATTTCGAAGAAGAGCAGAAGAGATCCCTCCAGTATCCTGGGCCATAGTTATCACTTAGACCACATCACAAAGACAGATTACTTGGTTACGATCACATTACTGTTTATGGGATGTTGCTGTTGTGATTGTGTTTGGCGATTGTGTTCCCTACATTGCCACAGTGGCTGTAAAAATTTCATTGTCTGTAAAGCCCTTTGAGGTTTCAGTTGGTCACGATAAATGCTATCTTTTCATGGTTTTTGCCTGTAGCTCTGTATGAAAGAACAAACAAATTAACATTGGAATCACTGACCTGAGCCCATCCCAGCCCCATTAGAAATGCAGCACTTGCGGACGGGTCTACATGAGGACAGGCTCAGCCAGTGGTGACTCTCATGGTCGAATAGCATGATGTCACTTATTGTTGTACTGCCCGTGTCCAAAAGTCTGTATCTTTTATGGCAAGGGTGGTATCAGAGGGGGAGCACCCTTCAATAATGCGGTGCTACATGGATGCCGCCCAATAGATCAATCAATTGTGTATAAATCCAAGCTATTGTTGAACATCAGGTCAATAGAGAGTGTAAAAGGGCCTGGGTTTAATGCCTAGTTTATCCCGATTCAGCTCAGACTGAACTCAGAACTCCTAGGCACGGCTGTGCCACAGAGTCAGAGTCACTGCAGCACAGAAGGAGGCCATTGAGCCCATCAATTCCTTGTGGTTCTCTGCAAGAGCAATCTACTCAGTCCCATTCCCTGTTCTACCCTTGTGGCAGCGCCCTCTAGTGCCCTTTTGTTTGTAATCACTCGTCCTCTCTATTTCCACCACCTTCAGAGAAGAACACTATCCACTGACCCCTGTTGGGGTGATCTGGGGATATCAGTGTTAAGGTAATGGATGGCTTGGCTCCAAAGGTTAAATTGGTTTGCCAATAGTCACTGTAGCTCATGGTTGATGGATATCTGGGTTACTCGGTGGGTTGAATGTGGCCGTAGAACCATTCTCCTGAAAGAAGACCAATTTGGGGGAGAATAAGGAGAGTTGAGAAAAACTGGGCTACTTGTAATCAACCGACTCTACCACCAGAGGGGGCTGGATGTCTCCCATTTTGTAGGTGATGGCGCAGAAATTTCTAATCTCACCTCATACTGGTTTTATGCACATGTTGTTAGGTCATGGGCCCGAGAAAGAACTCCCTAGCAACACGAGATGGCATAGAAGACTCATGCACAGCTTTCGATATCAGTTCAGGAAGCATTGAGGACAGGAGTGCAATAAGTTCTTTCGAAACACAACCAGACGATGTATTAGGTAATAGGCAGGATTAGGATGCCTTGTAAGAGTTAAGCCAAACAGCCTGAAGATCTGAGAGGCAAGCTAATGTCTCAAGTCTAGATTATATTCTCTACAGCATGGAAACAGGCCCTTTGGCCCAACAAGTCCACACCGACCTCCAAAGAGTAACCCACCCAGACCCATTCCCCACATTTACCCCTGACTAATGCACATAACACTACAGGCAATTTAGTATGGCCAATTCACCTTGACCTGCACATCTTTGTGATTGCAGGAGGAAACCCATGCAGACACGGGGAGAACATGCATCTCACACAGTCACCTGAGGTTGGAATCGAACCCGGGTCCCTGGTGCTGTGAAGCAGCAGTGCTAACCACTGAGCCACCATGCCACCCATGACTCTGCATCAGAGCTGAAGTGAAGTGCTGAAATGAAGAGTCATTGAGTCTCAAAACGTTAACTTGCTCGCTCTCCACAGATGCTGCCTGACTTGCTGTGATCTCCAGCATTTGTTATTTTCAGTACAGATTCCAGCATCTGCAGTAATTTGCTCCTATACTGAAGATCTGTTCTTGAGTTAGAACTGGACATCTGAGTCAGTTGTCCCACTCAGATGAGCTGAATCTGGTCATTCCTTACCTAAAATGCAGCTCAAAGTTTTGATTAGCGAGACCAGCAAGATCTGGGAACCTTCCTGATCACTATGGCTCATTGGCTTGCATTGTACAAGATTCCAATTGGCATTTAGAACTACAGCAGGTTAGGTTCACTTATTGTGGGTATTGGTTAGCTCAGGTTTGCAATAAAGCATGATGTCACCAGCGTGGGTTACAATCCCTGCACCAACTGAAGTTACCATGAAGAACTGTCCTCCTCAATCTTTCCCCTCACCTGAGGAATGGCGACCACCAGGCTAACCACCATTCCTGATGAAGGGCTTTTGCCCAAAACGTTGATTTTCCTGCTCCTCAAATGCTGCCTGACCTGCTGTGCTTTTCCAGCACCACATTCTCGACTCTAATCACCAGCATCTGCAGTCCTCACTCTCGCCTAGTTGAGTTTAACCCCTGTCAGTCATCTCTCTCTAATCTGAGAGCAGCCCCTATGATCGGGTAAGGCTAAAGTGCTTACTTACATATCAAACTGCAACATGAAATCCAGCATGCATTTACGTAGAACCTTCAACGTCATAAAACGTCCCCAAGGTGCTTTAAGGGAGTGTTATGAAACAACATTTCACATTGAGGCACACTGGGCAAGCAAAGCCTTTTAGAAGAGATAGGTTTTACGGAGTGTTTTCAAGGTGGTTAGGGAGGTAGAGTGATTGGGGAGGGCATGTCAGAGCTTTGGTAGCTGAAGGCACAGCCTCTAATGATGGAGCAATGAATATCAGTGAATCACTGGCTGTAGGAAATAGGACACCTGGACTTTTAATAACTTAAAAGTAGAATCGCAGGTAGATAGGATGATGAAGAAGGCATTTGGTATGCTTTCCTTTATTGGTCGGTGCATTAAATACCAGAGTTGGGGGCGGCACGGTGGCACAGTGGTTGGGGCGGCACGGTGGCACAGTGGTTAGCACTGCTGCCTCACAGCGCCAGAGACCCGGGTTCAATTCCCGCCTCAGGCGACTGACTGTGTGGAGTTTGCACATTCTCCCCGTGTCTGCGTGGGTTTCCTCCGGGTGCTCCGGTTTCCTCCCACAGTCCAAAGATGTGCAGGTCAGGTGAATTGGCCATGCTAAATTGCCCGTAGTGTTAGGTAAGGGGTAGATGTAGGGGTATGGGTGGGTTGCGCTTCGGCGGGGCAGTGTGGACTTGTTGGGCCGAAGGGCCTGTTTCCACACTGTAAGTAATCTAATCTAATCTAAAAGTCATGTTGTGGCTGTACAGGACATTGGTTAGGCCACTGTTGGGATACTGCAATCCTCTGTGATATATGAAAGATATGGTGAAACTTGAAAGGGTTCAAAAAAGATTTACAAGGATGTTGCCAGAGTTGGAGATTTTGAGCTATAGGGAGAGTCTGAATAGGCTGGGGTTGTTTTCCCGGGAGCATAGGAGGCTAAGGGGTGACCTTATAGAGGTTTATAAAATCATGGAAGGGGTGGAGGCTGGTACAGTTACAACATTTAAAAGGCAGCTGGATGGGTATATGAATAGGGAGGGTTGAGAGAGATACAGGCTAAATGCTGACAAATGGGAACTAGATTAATTAAGATATCTGGTCAACATCAAAGAGTTGGACCAAAGGGTCTTTCTCCATACTGTACAGATCTATGACTGTAACAGTGCCGTATGAAAGTAGCTATTATTATTAAAGATAAAATTTGAGGAGCACCAAGGTCTTGGAGGGCTGTGGAACAGAGAGGGTTAAAGAAATAGGGCAAGATGATATCAGGCAGGGATTTTTTAAAAAAGGACGAGAATTGTAAAATGGAGATGTTTCCAAGTTGAGTGTCAGAGTACACAAGTGGGGCTGATCGAGGAACTGGCCTGGTATCCCTCCCACAATCTAATTCACATTTCGGGCAAAAGCCCTTCATCAGGAATAACAATAGAACACAGAACAAAGAGCAATACAGCACAGTACAGGCCCTTCGGCCCTCGATGTTGCACCGACCTGTGAAACCAATCTGAAGACTATCTAACCTACACTATTCCATTATCATCCATATATTTATCCAATGACCATTTAAATGTCCTTAAAGTTGGCAAGTCTTTATTCCTGATGAAGGGCTTTTGCCCGAAACGTCGATTTTACTGTTCCTCGGATGCTGCCTGAACTGCTGTGCTCTTCCAGAACCACTAATCCAGAATCTGGTTTCCAGCATCTGCAGTCATTCAGATGGAGCAATCTTTTCTTGAGGTGCTGATTTAGCAATCCACCAAAGTGTTCCCCAGTACCATCTACTGCAAGCCCACCTTCACTGGTTAATATAATGGTTGCAAGCTATTCAGTCTCATGCCATATGGAGACATCCAACCTGTCCATGCCGACCAGATATCCCAACCCAATTTCATCCCACCTGCCAACACCCGGCCTATATCCCTCCAAACCCTTCCTATTCATATACCCATTCAAATGCCTTTTAAATGTTGTAATTGTACCGGCCTCTACCGCATTCTCTGGCAGCTCATTCCATACACGTACATTCCATACATCTGCGTGAAAAAGTTGCCCCTTAGGTCTCTTTTATATCTTTTCCCTCTCACCCTAAATCTACGTCCTCTAGTTCTGGACTCCCCGACCCCAGGGAAAAGACTTTGCCTATTTACCCTATTCATGCCCCTCATAAGGTCACCCCTCAGCCTCCGACACTCCAGGGAAAACAGCCCCAGCCTGTTCAGCCTCTCCCTGTAGCTCAAACCCTCCAAGCCCAGCAACATCCTTGTAAATCTTTTCTGAACCCTTTCAAGTTTCACAACATCTTTCCGATAGTACAGGAGATGATTGACATTATCAGCAATTTTCTAAATTGGTATTGGCTCATCTTGCAAGCTCAATTCAGAAACAGAACATGCCAAAGCTATCTTGCTGGACAATGGCTTCTCTGATCAGACCATTGAGGTGACTTGATAGAGACATGTAAGATGATCAGAGGGTGGACAATGAGAGCCTTTTTCCTTGGATGGTGATGGCTAGCATGAGGGGACATAGCTTTAAATTGAGGGGTGATAGATATAGGACAGATGTCAGAGGTAGCTTCTTTACTCAGAGTGATAAGAATGTGGAATGCCATGTCTGCAACAGTAGTAGACTTGCCAACTTTAAGGACATTTAAATGGTCATTGGATAAATATATGGATGATAATGGAATAGTGTAGGTTAGATGGTCTTCAGATTGGTTTCACAGGTCGGTGCAACATTGAGGGCCGAAGGGCCTGTACTGTGCTGTATTGCTTTTTGTTCTGTGTTCTATCGTTAATATGGCCCATGCAAGTTCTCAAATGGACGAAATACCCTTTATTCAGATCTTAAAAAGTGCCCAGCCTCCCTGAAATTATCTCAAAAGGTAAAGTATCTCAAAAATTTGAAGAACATATGCTGCTAGCAGTGATTACACAAACAGAACCCTGCCTTCAGTTTAAAACTGCCCATGATTCAATGGAGCAACGTCATGTATCCATTTCAGTGGTGGTGCAATGTCAGATGGGTGGCTGTATATCCTTATAATTAACTGATGAATTAAACAGAGTGCTCCTTCAGATTGTTTCAGCAGAGTACAGACCTTGCTCAATCAGCCCATGCTCGCAAAACACAGAACAAAACATTTGTTGTTACCTTTAATTCTTTGATAGGGCAGCACTTGCTGAAGATTCCTGAGTGTAAAAATAACAAAATGAACAGCCAATTTTAGATAATCATTTGAGCTTGGAACATGGCTCATTTATGCTTGCTAGAATCTGCATACATTTGTAGCAGAGACCCATCTTCTGCAAACAGGAGGAATTTGTTCATGCCTTAATTGCTGTCAATACCCGGGTGCTTGGGAAGCTGATAGTTTCCATTTGCTTTCTCCATGGCGATACGGCAGTCATCATATTTGACTTGACAACAAATCTTCACCCTCGTATCCTGTGACATAAATTGTTGCAATCATTTGAAATTTGGCTTTGTTGTATTCATCCTGATGAGTGCAAAGACAAAAGCTTCAATGTGTCTCTGTAATAAGCAATGGTCTGGATCATTTCAAGCTAATAATATTGCGAAGCCCAGGATCCCTCTCACATTAACCTTATTCTTTGCGACCAGTTAAGATTATATCATTCCAGACTCTTCAATATTTTACCGTCTGATCTGATGTTTCTGCATCATTGTCCTGTCTATTTTTAAACATGTAGCATGGTATTAAAATAAATGTTTATAACTTTCCTTGAGATAATTACATTTTTCTCCTAAACATTAAATGGACCTGGATCTGTGCTCCACATGTAAAGCCAGTACAGATACTCTGTGACCTCTATCACCTCAATCCCTCTGGGTCTAAGCCTTGAAGTTCTACATGGACAGTTCTACTTAAGTTGATTTATCTTAACACTAACATACTAAAGAAGTATCAACTATTGGAATAGCTTGAAATTTGGCATTCTTGCATTTGTCCTGATGAGCTTCAGCTTTGGCAACATGTCTACACTAAACAATTTTCAAGATATGAAATTGGTAACTCATCTAATGGCTGCTGATCACTGTGCAGTGGTGGTAGCGACAGGACAAAAAGGTGAAATAACCCAAATTGTCTGTATTACAAACTAAGGTCTCATGGTAATATATTTATTCCCTCAAGTAACCTACTGAGAAAGTAGGATTGACTATGCTGAGGGTCATAGTCTTGCTATTTATGATAGATGCCATTGCATGTCTTTTATTTCTTGCATAGTTTAATTTAAGTAACGATTACAAGCACAAAATTATAAAATGAAAGAATACATGCTATTTGATCCATCTTGTCCATACTAGCTCTTTCAAAGAATTAAAAATTTGTCCTATTGCTCAGCCCCAACTTTTCCAAATTCTTCCTTGGCATAAGTCCACAGGGGCTGGTATCCCATCATCAAGTCACCCTTTATCTACTCGTGGGGAGTCCTTGACACTGATCCAGCTCCCCCAGTGCCAGCGCTCAGATTTAACAGAATCTCTGACACTCCTGTAAATCTTTTTAAGGTGTGAGACACAGTGAAAGACAACAGGTTTACAAATCTTTATTCAATTTCCACCACCAGGAAGAAAAGAAACACCCGAGTGGCCAGTGACAAGCACTGCCCTTCACATCAAAGGGCAATGCTATGTGATCAAACAGTGAAGGGGAGGGCAGGGACTAAATCAAAATAGAGTTGGAGGGGGAAATAATGCACTCCACTCCCTGCGGCGCCCACCTCTCCCTGAACAACTCCAGGGTGTTGGTGGACACCGCGTGCTCCTTCTCCAAGGACACCCGGGCTCTAACGTAACCCCGGAAGAGGGGCAGGCAGTCAGCCCTAATGATTCCCTCCACGGCCCACTGCCTGGACCAATTTATGGCCAGTTTGGCCAGGCCCAGGAGCAGACCCACGAGGAGATGCTCTGACCTACCCTCTCTCTTCCGCACTGGGTGCCCAAAGATCAGGGGCACGCCAGTTAATTTTTTTTTCGATCCAGCTCCCTCAGAGCCAGCTCTCAGAGTGAGCAGAACCCCTAACACTCCTGTTTATTTTTTTTCTCTTTTTTTTCTATTACCCCCACACTCCCGCCTAACTGCGGTAGTGCTTATTTTTCCCCAGCACCCATGGTGTGTGTGTGTGCAGGTGTGAGACACAGTGAAAGACACAAGGTGCGCGAATCTTTATTCAATTTCCACCACCAGGAAGATAGGAAACACCCGAGTGGCCAGTGACAAGCACTGTCCTTCACAAAAGGGCAATGCTGTGTGATCAAACAGTGAAGGGGAGGGTAGGGACTAAATCAAAATAGAGTTGGAGGGGGAAATAATGCACTCCACTCCCTGCGGCGCCCACCTCTCCCTGAACAACTCCAGGGTGTCGGTGGACACCGCATGCTCCTTCTCCAAGGACACCCGGGCTCTAACGTAACCCCGGAAGAGGGGCAGGCAGTCGGCCCTAACGACCCCCTCCACGGCCCGCTGCCTGGACCTGTTGATGGACAGTTTGGCCAGGCCCAGGAGCAGACCCACGAGGAGGTCTTCGGACCTGCCCTCCCCCCTCCGTACCGGGTGCCCGAAGATCAGGAGCGTGGGACTGCAGTGCAAACAAAAGCAGAGGAGGACGTTTTTAAGAAAATCAAAAAGGGAGTGCAAACGCCCACACCCAATATATACATGGTCCACGGACTCCACAGCGCCACAGGACAAGCAGTTGGGCTGGGAGTCCGTGAACCACCGCAACCTGCGGTTGCAGGGGACTGCTGCGTGCAGCACCCTCCACCCCAGATCCCCGAGAGAAAGGGGGAGGACTCCCGCGTAGAGAGCCCTCCACTGGGGATCCCCACCGCCCGGTGGCAAATGGGCACGCCAAGGCGTGTCCGGACGGTGGATGAGGGAGAAGAGGTGGACGGTGTGCAGCAGCAGTCGATACAGGGCCCGCCTTTTTACCCCCTGGAAGGGAACAAAATTAAAATTCCAGAGGCGTCTCAGGTTGTGGGGCACAGGCTCCCGCGGGAAGTACGGGACCTTGGGGCCAATGTGAAATTCCGTCCGGGCCGGGTGAGCGCAGACGGGATCCCACCGCACACCTGAGCGTCCTCCAACTGGTGCACTACGTCGGGTCCGAGCACCGCCGTTTTAAGGCGTCGGATGGCGGTGGCCACGTACCGGACGTCTACCGCTGCCCTGCTCGCTATGTCCTGCGGCAGCGTCCAGCCCAGGCCCCCGGCACCCAGCACATCCCCGACCCTGGTCGCCCTCGCCGCCACGGCCCTCCCCTCCGACAGCCACTCGAACCCGCGAGTACGGAGGTGCGGATTCCTGAGCAACGGCTCCCTGACGACAGCCGCTACTCCAGCCGGAGGGTAGGCGCGACGCGATTCGACCATGTTCCAGACAGTGATCAGGTCCTGGTAAAAGACAGGCAGCACCTTGAGGGCGACCTCCAAACCGTCACAGTCGACGAACAGGAGCTGCGTGTCGTAGTTGAGGTTACGCACCTGGCGGAAAAAATACGTCGCCAGGGCGCACCACCTAGGAGGAGGCTCGACGTAAAGGTATCGCCGCAAGGTCTGAAGGCGGAACGTCGCGACCTGGGTGCGGACGCACACCAGCGACTGACCGCCCTCCTCAATAGGGAGACTCAGAACCTGCGCGGCGACCCAGAGCATCTTTTTGTCCCAGAAGAAGTCGACCAACGTTCTCTAGATGTCAGCGACAAAGCCAGGAGGCGGGACCAAAGCGACCAGCCGGTACCACAGCATGGCGGCCATCAGCTGGTTTATGACCAGCACTCGACTCCTGTAAGATAGTACTCGGAGCAGTCCTGTCCAGCGGCCTAGGTGAGCCGAGACTTTGGCCTCCAGCTCCTGCCAGTTGGCCGGCCAGGATTCCTCAGCGGGGCTGAGGTAGACCCCCAGGTAGAGGAGATGGTAGGTACTCCAGCTGAACCCCCGTAACTCCTCCGGCAGAGAGTCCACCCGCCACGGACCGACCAGTAGTCTGGAACACTTGGCCCAGTTGATCATGGCGGAAGACGCTGCTGAGTACTCGACCTGGCACTCACGGTAAAGAAGGCAGATTTCCTTCTATAAAGGGCATTACTGAACCCAATGGGGATTTTCTTGGCGATCAGCAGTGGGTCCATGGTCATCATTAGACTCTTAGTTCCAGGTAATTATTGAATTTAAATTCTACCATGGCAGGATTCGAACCCAGGTCCCCAGAACATGGCTTGGGTCTCTGGGTTAATGGCCCAAAGCTAACGCCACAAGGTCAACAACTACCCCATGTCTTTGGTTTTGCTATACTGTCTCTTTTACTCTCTTGCATTCATCCTTGCCTGTCAGGACAGATGAAGTCAAGGTTCCTTTGATTACCTGACTGAGGCCTAGTCTGAAGTTAGCACCTCTCCCACGTTAACCCTGCTGCAACCCCCACCCCCACCCCCACCCCAAGACCACCCCAACACTGTTTCTGAAAATTCTTCGTTACCATGGGCACCATGCAGTGAAGAACGTTGACTGTGTCGTTGCAATCACCACCAGCCACAGTAACCATGGCAACACCCTCTGCTCATCAAAATATTAAATTAATCTTCCAGTAAAACATATTTTTGAGCAGTCTGAACATGAAACTGCAAATAGGTCCATCATTTCCTGAAAGCTTAATTGGGAAAAGCAAATGTTTGAGCTCAAAAAAGACTGGCCACACACCAAAATGACTCTCCCCCTCTCCCCCCCCAATAAAACCATAGCTTCCTGCACACAATAAAATCTTTGTAAACATTTGACTGAAAGAAATCAGAAAAGGTGAGGTTACAATGTTAAATTTATTCTAAGCTTTCAGTTCACACTAAAGGAAGTTTCAATAAAATCCTCACCCCCTCAGGACTGATGGTCAGTCTGGAGCTCATCAAATATTTCCAATTTAGCCAAGGTTTGGTGGTGGGGGCAGATGGGGGTATCTCTCTTGTCTCAGAGTTGGATGCCTGTGAAACCCAGCCTCACTCAAGAGAATACAGCACATTATTAGGGCTGACACTTTAGTGCAGTACTGAAGAGGTGCTGCACTATCAGCAAATTTTCAGATGAGAGATTAAACCTAGCCCCTGTCTGCTGTCTCAGCTGGGTGTATTTTCTTTCCCATTTGTTCACGGGATATGAACATTGCTGGCTAAGCCAGCTTTAATTGCTTTTCCATAATTGTTTTTATTCACTCATGGGGGAAGCAGTGATGTATAGGTAATGTCACTGGGCTAGTCACCTAGTATCCCTGACTGATGTTTTAGAGCCATAGAGCCATACAGCACAGAAACAGACCCTTTGGTCCAACAGACCATGCCACCTATAATCCCAAATTAAACTAAGCCCACTTTCCTGCTTTTGGTCCATATCCCCCCTAAACATTTCCAATTCATGTAGCTATCCAAATGTCTTTTAATGTTCATGATTTGGAGACAATCATCTGATGAAGGAGCGTCGCTCCGAAAGCTAGTGTGCTTCCAATTAAACCTGTTGGACTATAACCTGGTGTTGTGTGATTTTTAATCTTTTAATGTTGTAACTGTACCCACACCTACCACCTCCTCTGGAAGTTCATTCCACATGAAGCACTCTCTGTGTAAAAGAATTGCCTCATGTCTTTTTAAAAAATCTTTCTCCCCTCAACTTAAAAACATGCCCCCCAGTCTTGAAACCCCCCACCCTAGGGAAAAGACGTGTGATCTATACCCCTCATGATTTTATAAACCTCTATGAGGTGACCGCTCAACCTCCTACACTAGTGAAAAGGGTCACGGCCCATCTAATCTTTCCTTATAACTCAAACCTTCTATTCCTGGCAACATCCTGGTAAACTTCTTTTGAACCTTTTCCAGCTTAATAATATCCTTCCTATAATGGGACTACCAAAACTGGACACAGTATTCCAGAAGAGGCCTCACCAATGTCCTGTAGAACCTCAATATGAGCTCTGAGGGCATGGGGTTGAATCCCTACACGGCAAATGGTAAATAAATAAAGAAGCTGAGGTGTAACAACTATTGATTATTGAGAAAAGAACAAACAACAAAGAAAAGTTACAGCCCAGGAACAGGCCCTTCGGCCCTCCAAGCCTGAGCCGATCCAAATTTTCTGTCTAAACCTGTCGCCCAATTCCTAAGCATCTGTACCCCTCTGCTCCCCACCGACTCATGCATCTGTCCAGACACATCTTAAATGAATCTACCGTGCCTGCCTCTACCACCTCTGCTGGCAACGCGTTCCAGACGCCCACCACCCTCTGTGTGAAGTACTTGCCGTGTGTATCCTCCTTAAACTTTCCACCTCTCACCTTGAAAGCGTGACCTCTCGTTATTGAATCCTTCACCCTGGGAAAAAGCTTGTCTCTACCCACCCTGACTATACCCTTCATGATTTTGTAAACCTCAATCAGGTCCCCCCTCAATCTCTTTTTTTCTAATGAAAAGAAACCTAACCTATTCAACCTCTCTTCACGGCTAGCAAGTCCCATCCCATACACTAATGTCCTTCAGGGAAGGAAGACTGTTGTTCTTACCTGGTCTGGCCTGACTCCAGACCACAACAATGAGATTGATTCTGAACTGTTCCCTGGGAAGGCCCTAGCAACGCATCCAGATCAAGGGGTAATTAAGAATGGGTAATAAATTCTGGTGCTTCCAATGATGCCCACACCTGACTACAAATAAAAGGTCAATATTTAGGGTGTAGGTTTGCTCGCTGAGCTGTAGGTTTGATATCCAGATGTTTCATTACCTGGCTAGGTAACATCATCAGTGGCGACCTCCAAGTGAAGCGAAGCTGTTGTCAACAGCTTCGCTTCACTTGGAGGTCACCACTGATGATGTTACCTAGCCAGGTAATGAAACATCTGGATATCAAACCTACAGCTCAGCGAGCAAACCTACACCCTAAATCTCAACCTGAGCTACAAACCTTGCAAAAGGTCAATATTTATTGCCCAGACCTAGCTGTCCTTGACAAGGTCGTGATGAGCCACTTCTTGAACTGCTGCTGCCCACAGAGATCCCCACAGGGCTGTTAGGAAGGAAGTTCCAGGATTTTGACTCAGCGACAGTTAAGGAATGACGATATAATTCCAACTCAAGATAGTTTGAGGCTTGAAGGGCAATATGCATCTGCTACTCTTGTCACTCTGGTTAATATCATAGATTCCCACGGCACTACTTTGAACAAGAGCAGGGGAGATATTCCCTATTGTCCTGACCAATTGTTATCCCTCAATTAACATCACAAAAGGAGGTTATCCATCCATCAACTCATTGCTGTTTGGGGGGAGCTTGTTATGTATCAAATGAGCTTAACAGCATGGAAACAGACTATTCTTAGCCCAGCACCTTATTTGTTTCTTTATCTTTCTGTGAAATGTATGTGTTGTTGGCATCTGTTGTTCATTCCTAGATGTCCCTGGAGCTATTCAAGTGTCAACCACAACCTATAGGCCCAGAGTCACATGTAGGTCAAAGTAGGTCGAGAAAGCAGATTTCCTACCCTCAAAGACATTTATTGAGGACTTCTATTTCTGACTCCAACCACAGAAGGAATCAACTTATTTATTTTGAATCTGTTAAAACCCTTATAAAGACAGCCATGTCCTCCTTTTTTAAGGGATTCAGGAGCCCCAACATGCTGAATCTTTCTTGACAGGTATCACCTATCACCAGTTCTGTAACTATCCTGGTGTGCCTTTCCTCCAGGTTGCCCATAGATATTTCTAGAGCTGAAAATGTGTTGCTGGAAAAGCGCAGCAGGTCAGGCAGCATCCAAGGAGCAGGAGAATCGACATTTCGGGCATGAGCTCTCCTTCCGTTTCCTGAAGAAGGGCTCATGCCTGAAACGCCGATTCTCCTGTTCCTCGGATGCTGCCTGACCTGCTGCGTTTTTCCAGCAACACATTTTCAGCTCTGATCTCCAGCATCTGCAGTCCTCACTTTCTCCCATAGATATTTCTAATCAAGTTTTTGCAAGAGAATGCTGGAGAAACTCAGAAGGTCTGGCAGCATTTATGAAAAGAGAAAGCGAGATAATGCTTCAAACCCAGGATGACTCTTGTTCAGAACTGCTGAATTACATAGAAAGGTAGAAGATAGTTACAGGAATAGGTCCTTCAGCCTTTTGAGCTAGCTTGGCCATTCAATATCATCATGGCTGATCATCTAACTCTATATCTTGTTTCTGCCTTCTCCCCATACCCTTTGATTCCTTTAGCCCTGCAAACATCATGTAACTCTTCCTTGAAAGGTGTTTCTCCAGCATTCTTTGTGTTTGTTTTGGATTTTTCCTGGTCAGAGACATGTTATAACATGCTTCTGGACCAGATGGGACTTGAACTTGGGCTGTTTGGCCTAGAGATAGGGACAATATCAGTGTGTCGCAAGATCCCAAGTCTTCTATCTCATTTTTGTAAAGTGGGGTTCAGAAGTCTACACAGTACCTTGTAAAGATAGTACAATCCAAAAGGAATTCATTGGCTAAGACGTGCTTTGGAACGTGGTGAGTGGTGCTATAAAAATGTATGCCTTTCTTTCCATTTGTCTCAGTTAGCTTCTAGTCACATTCCTGTCAGATATGGCACAAGCTCATTGTCACTTTCTGGAGATCCCTAATCCTCAGTACCAACGACCCTTAAACTATTGTTTTAGCTTGCACAGTTTGTGCACTTGAACACATGGTGCCAGTTTTGTTGTGGCTACACAGATAATGCTAATTTCCATGCAGGCTGTGTGGTATCTGCTGCTATAATGTGGTGTGCACGCACAAACAATAAGGTCAGGTCTCTTAAACTGCTGACTAACATTTCCCCTGTGAGGCAGGATGTAATGTTTTCGTCCAAGACTACGTAGCTAGAATACAGCAGCAGTCCCAAAGGTCAGACCTCTCTATAGGGCCTCCCAGATGACAGTGCACGTACCCAGTCTTAACTTTAAGTAAACAATCGAATGACAGTTTTAACAAACAAAAAATGAAAGAACAAAGGATGCTGTAAATTTGAAACAAAAACAGAAATTGCTGGAAATGCAAAGCAGATCTGGCAGCATGTATGGAGAGAAATCAGAGTTAGCATTTCCAGTTCAATGACCCTTCCTCAGTTTTAATGATTCTTGTTGTATAGTTGAGATGTGGTGCTGGAAAAGCAGAGCCAGTCAGACAGCATCCGAGGAGCAGGAGAGTTAATGTTTCGGGCACAAGCCCTTCATCATCCTGATGAAGGGCTTTTGCCCAAAATACTGACTCTTCTGCTCCTCGGATGCTGCCTGACCTGCTGTGCTTTTCCAGCACCACACTCTTTGACTCTGATCTGAAGCATCTGCAGTCCTCACTTTCTCCTTGTTGCATGGTTGGTATAGTTGTGAGCATCACAATACAGGAAAGATGAGAATGCTTTGGAGAGAGAGGGGAAGCGACTTATCAGCACAGTCCTAAGAATGAGAAACTGCAGTGATGAGGAAAGACTGAAAAAGTTGGGACTTGGGCAGAAAAAGGCTGAGAGGGAATTTTCTGGAGGCTTTAAAAATCATGAGTGGACTGGATAAAGTAAATAGAGAGAAGCTCTTTCCTCTTGAAAAAGAAAAAAAGAACTAGAGGGCGTAGACTTAAAGCGCTGTGCAGACAAAGCAAGATGATCTGAGGAAACCAACCTTTTCACCCAATGAGTAGTCACGGTCTGGAAAGTACTGCCCAGAAATGCAGAGGAGGCACGTTCAACTGAGGCACGTTCAACTGAGGCACGTTCAACCGAGGCACGTTCAACCGAGGCACGTTCAAGAGGGCATTGGATGTTTTTTGGGATGGAAATGACGTTCAGGGATATGGGGAAAATGTGGCACTCGGTGATAGAATCAGTGTAGACATAATGGGCTGAATGGACTTCTTCTATGCCATGAGATTCCTGAAGAAGGGCTTATGCCCGAAACATTGATTCTCCTGCTCCTTTGATGCAGCCTGACCTGCTGCGCTTTTCCAGCAACACATTTTTAAGCTTCTTCTATGCCATGGCTATTCTGTGATGCTGTCGTCCATTTGGGATAAACTGAAGAAAGAAGTAATTTCTGTGTGAACATAGGAATTAGGAGCAAGAGTAGGCCATTCAATAAGATCACCCTTAATCCAATTGTTGTCTCTACTCCAGGTTGCTTTCAGCTCCCAGTAACATATAACTCACTTGGTACTCAAGAATCTATTTCAGCCTTAAATGTATTCAATAATCCAGCCTCTGTTGCTCTCTGAGGAAGAGTTCAAAAGGCTCATGACTTTCCCAGAGAAGAAACTCCTTCAGAACTGCATCCTTGGGAGACCCCTTCTATTTAAACTGTGTCCCTATTTCAGGCCATGCTGACAACTTGTTCTACCCCCTGACCATAATACCATAAGACATAGGAGCAGAAATTAGGTCATTCAGCCCATCGAATCTGCTCTGCCATTCAATAATCGCTGAAAGGTTTTTCAACTCCATTTCCTGGTTTCTCTCCATAACCTTTGACTCCCTTGGCAATCAAGAATTCACTTATCTCTGTTTTAAATATACTCAATTCCTGGTTTGTGTAAAAATTTGACTGTGACAACACAACAACAATAGGACAAGCCAAACAGAGGACAGCCAGAGAATTTCCAGAGACATGGCACTCATCCACAAACTGCATTAATAAACATAGTGACCTAGACTCAATATACCAACCACTGCAACAAGCCACCAGAACCTGCAACCTAGCAATGGGAACGAAACCAAATAAATTCCAACTGACAGAGTGCTTCACAGGAGGCTCCACAGCACTGAAGATGTCACCTAGAAAGGTGATGAAACATTTGCAAACCAACTTCCCAGCTTGGCAAACCAAAAGGATCTTTCCACATCTGGCAGAGATTTTCCTGCACATCCAAACACCTAACCTTCTGCATCCATTGCCCTCCATGTGGTCTTCTCTACATTGGGGAGATAGGATGCCAACTCATGGAATGTGTCAGAGAACATCTCTGGGACACATGCACCAAACAGCCCCACTGCCCTGTGGCTGAACACTTCAACTACCCCTCCCACTCCACCAAGGACCTACAAGTCCTGGGCCTTCTCCATCGCCAAATCCAAGCCACGTGACAACTGCAGGAAGAAAGCCTCATCTTCTGCCTTGGGACTCTCCAACCACATGGCATCAATGTCAACTTCACCAGTTTTGTCAACTCCACTCACCTCACCTCATCCCAGATCTGATCCTCCAACACAGCACTGCCCTCTTGAATTGTTCTACCTGCCCATCTTCCTTCCCACCAATTCGTTCCATCCTCCACTCCAAACTATTACCATCATCCCCAGCCTGCATCTACCTATCACCTACCCAGCTACCTTCCCTCCCCCCACCCCCACCCTCCTATTTATCTGTCAGCCCCCTTCCCCGCCACATTCCTGATGAAGGACTCTTGCCTGAAACGTCGACTCTCCTGCTCATTGGATGCTGCCTGACCTGCTGTGCTTTTCCAGTGCCACACTTTTCAACTCCATACCTCCTCGATTCCTTCTGGTAGGAAATGGCAACAGGAATCTGGGAGCACCTCTTCCTGTTTCAAGAGCTTGGAAATGTTGAACTGGCATTAATATTGGGAATGAGGGCCAGTCTAGGTTCAGTACTGGTCTGTCAATGAAATCCTCCACTGGAGAACTCTCGCAAAACCCTGCAGCGATATAATTAGGGGAGTGCCAATGAGTGTCCAGGCCCATTGGCTGAGGTTGGCCCCATCTGGTCAGGGGGCTCCTCTGGCAGAGAAGGTCAGCTGCTCAATGCCTTAGATACACAAATCCAGACAAAGATTGCTCCAAGACTCCAGAGGTACAACTGGATTGAGCAGAAGGAGGCAGGATCAAAATAGTCTCGGTGGAAACAGTCAAGCCTTGGTGTAGGCATCAGAATGTGAATACCTGTGAGTACCCAGATGGTTTACCAGTCTAATACCTGGAACGTGCGGTGCTGGAAAAGTACAGCCGGTCAGGCAGCATCTGAGGAGCAGGAGAGTCGACGTTATGAAGGGCTTATGCCTGAAACGTCAACTCTCCTGCTCCTCGGATCATGGCTGAGCGGCTGTGCTTTTCCAGCACCGCACGTTTTGACTCTGACTCTCCAGCATCTGCAGTCCGCACTTCCTCCTCACACCCGGAATGGTTGGGTTGTCTGATGAAGCAAGGTCAGACAGTACCTGGTGGAACTTAGAAAAGTAAAACATGATTTGATTTAAGCATAAAAGATCCTGAGGGGGTCCTCACAAGTCAGGTGTGGAATAGATGTTTTTTATTTAGAGGCCAGTCTTGAATTAGGCTCAAAGAAAGGGGCCAGGAGAAAGTGAGGTCTGTAGATGCTGGAGGTCAGAGTCGAAGAGTGTGGTGCTGGAAATGCCCAGCAGGTCAGGCAGCATCCGAGGAGCAGGAGAGTTGACGTTTTGGGCATAAGCCCTGCCCATTTGAAACATAGGTGATCCAAATTTTTATTTCTCAGTCATGCTTAGTAATCTCTTTCTGAAAAGGTTGTGGAAGCAGAACCTTCAAATGGTGGAAAGGCAGAGGGGGAATAGATTCTTAGATGCTGCCTGACCTGCTGTGCTTTTCCAGCACCTCACTCCCAACTCTAATCTCCAGTATCTGCAGTCCTCACTTTCTCCTCGGGGATAGATTCCCGTTAAATTGCAGGATGAAATGTTATTGGGGTGGGTGGGAATGCGGATTTGAGGTTACAGCTTGATCACAGTTGTCGTGGCAACGCAGGATAATTAGGATTGGTGTTTGGAGTTTTCTAAAAACTCCACATTAAAATTGATCAGAACCACAGAGGGCTATTCATATAACCTATTAACACATCTGAAACGCTCTCCCTTGTCATAAACACAAAAACCAAGGTTGATGATAAAAGAGTCCAATACACAGACAGAACAGGCTCGATGGGCTGAATGGCCTGCTTTTGCTCTTTGCTTGCATGTGTCAATCACGCCACAGAAAGACTTGAATCATTTCCAGCAATTTCACATTGACAGGATGTCCCAAAGTGTTTTGCAGCTAATTGAAGAGGACCCACTCTCCTGGGGCTTTTTTTGCAGCAAGTTTGCACGCAGCAAGCTCACAGTCACAATCTGACCGTGTGCACATCACCCTCGGTTACATTTCTCATCCGAACCATGCTAACCCCTGTAACAACTCAGGGGGCTTCCTCAGTGCTAAAGTGGAGCGTCGGTCCCAGTTCCAATGCTCACATCTCTGGAGTGGGACAGGAATCCATGACTTTTGAACTCACTGACGAGAGTATTGCACAGCTGACAGTCGAGAGAGAATAGCACCTTCATTATAACCGATTGAACTTTGCCTGGAACCCAAAGCATAGCATGCTGTACAGCTCGGGTATTAGGTAATGCAAGATGTAATAGTAAGTGAGGCTTCGGTTTCAAATAATGAGCATATTATGACTAATAAACAGCCTTTGATTGTAAGAGGTTGAAATCCCTTTAAGGCAGCATGGGATCCTCTCGTGTATGTGAATTCCAAAATAACTGGCAGCTGGCCTCATACTGAAGTGAGACCTCACAGATCTGCAATTGCCATGGAAACCAGACAGTTGCAGGTGATAGCATTTAAGATGCAGCATTGTTTAGGTAACAGAGGAGAAGGAAGATGCTTAGCATGCACCACAATTAATTAGCGCTGAATCAGATGGCATCTCTCCCAGGTATTAGCTGGGACTCAGCTGAGGAGACACTTCACTGCCAGGATTACTGCTGACAGTGAATATAGAAGAGTGTATCATTGTTAGCTGAGGTATAAGTCCATTTGCAATACCGACTGAAGGGTTTTAGATAGCTTCCCTGATTTTTCCCTCGTCCTCTGTTTTCCTCACTCATGCTGGGATTTCCATGCCAGTTGGTGAGCCAAAGGTGCTGAAGACTACCTCACATTGGTGTCAATCCCAATGCTGCCTGCCACTTTCCTAGTGTATTTTCAGATGGTATGGTCAGATAGTAATGGGGAGTGGCAATCCTCATAGACCACTCGGTTTCCCATCACACACCCCCATCCTCTACCCCCTCCCTACCCATGGCCAATTCATAGTGCCAGCTTACCAGCCAAGAACCAGCTTAATTAATACCAACATTTCCCTGTTTCTTTGCAGCTTCTTCTCTTGAAATGGTCTCCAATTTGGCCTCAGTGTCTCTAGCACACACGTGTGGGACCTGGAATCTTATGAATGCAACAAGTGGAGCAGCGAGAGAGAGAGAGAGTGTCTCATCTTAATTTGCAGTTGCTCTAACAACAGCATGTGCTTGTAATGTTATTGAGATGTATTTGATCCTGAGGGGATTTGACAGAGTGAATGCTTAAAACGTGCTCCCCTCTCTGTGGGAGAGACTGGAATTAAGGAGCACCATTTCAAAGTCAGGAGTCTCCCATTTAAGGCTGAGATGAGCAGGTTTTTTTCCCTCTCCCAAAGGGTCATGAGTCTTTGCAACTCTCACAGGAATTCACAGAATCCCTACAGTGTGGAAACAAGCCATTTGGCCCAACAAGTCCACACTAATCCTCCAAACTGTATCCCATCCAGACCCATTCCCCTACTTTTATCCTGAGCTAATGCACCTAACCTAAACATCCCTGGATGCCATGGGCAATTTAGCATGGCCAATTCAGCTAGCCTGCACAGCTTTGGACTGTGGGAAGAAACCCACACAGACACAGGGAGCATGTGCAAACTCCAGTTAGACAGACATCCAAGGGTGGAATTGAACCTAGATCCCTGGTGCTGTGAGGTAGCAGTGCTAACCACTGAGCCACTGTGCTGCCCTTCTCCAGAGAGCCTTTGAGGTTGTGGGGTGGCGGAGGTGTCACTGAATATTTTTAAGGAGGTAAATGGTTTCTTGACTAACAAGGGAGTTAATGGTTTTCAATGATGGGAATGTGGAACTAAGGTCACAATCAAATCCACTGTGAACTTGTTGAATGGTGGAGCCACAGAGAGAGGTTGAATGGCCAACACCTATAATTGTACATTCACATTTATAGAGTGCTTGAACATTAATGAAACATGTCAAAGTGTTTCATAGGAACATTGTAAAACACTAGCTGAGCCACAAAGGGAGGTATCTGTTCCAACATCCAAAGGCTTGATCGAAGAGGTAGATTGTGAGGAATAATGTGAAGGAGAAAGGGAAAGGTATAGGAATGGAATTCTAGAGTCTGAGACCCAGACAGCTGAAAGTACAGTCACCAGTTATTGGAACAATTAGATGTGAGAATGCTCATGAGTCAGATTTGGAGGAGTGGGATTAACTTGAAGTGCCCTGGGTTTGAAGAGATTACAGAGGTAGGGAGGGGGAAGGGGGTCTTGGAGAGATTTAAAAACAAGGAATATAAATTTAAATCGAGACTGTGGTGCTGGAAAAGAACAGCAGGTCAGGCAACAGCCGAGGAGCAGGAGATCCCCTACTTCTCAGATGCTGCCTGACCTGCTGTGCTTTTCCAGCACCACACTCTCGACTCTGACATCCAGCATCTGCAGTCCTCACTTTCTCCCAATATAATTTTAAGATCAAGATGTTGCTTGACTGAGAGCCAATGTGAGCAGAGAGTCATAGAGTCATAGTCATAGAGATGTACAGTATGGAAACAGACCCTTCGGTCCAACTCATCCATGCCGAACAGATATCCCAACCTAGTCTAGTCCAATTTGCCAGCACTTGGCCCATATCCATCTACACCATTCCTATTCATATCAGTCCATGTTCTAAACTGTCTTGTGATTCTCTGAGTTACTATATCGGTTACGGATGAATGGAACTTGATGTGAGTTAGGTTACAGCCAATGTCTTTCTTAGAACAGGGAATTCTGAAGCAAACTGTCAGGGAGGGATTGGTTGAGTCAGTAAGGAAAGGGTGTGGTTTCTGTCATCATCTGCAATAAAGTCTCCCTTTCACCACATGGCCCAGAGATAATACAGGATCTTTCAACAGTTGCTGACTTAGATCAGCTCAGTAATTGTTTGATGGTTTTATTTGTACAGGATATCCTTGTTAAATCTTGAATCCTTTTGAGGTCAGCCTTGCTCTCAGTACTTGGCTGTTAGTGAGCAGTTGTTTTCCTGAGGCATCCCAATGTGAAATGGAATAATTCAGGCAGGCTTTTCGTTTTGAATATTAAAGATGGAATCTTCCTAGGCCCTGACCAAAGTGGGTTCTGGTGAGAAATTTGGGGAGTTGTGTGAGATGTAGAGTGAGGGCCTTCTCAATGTCGAGAATGTCAAGTTGCATTTTCCAACCAAATGCCGGACGTCAAGGTGAGCTCTTCACTCGTGATCAGTGAGTGAGAAGCCTATTAATGAGGATTAATGCTCATTAGCACCCTCATTACTGCTCAAACATTCTTCATTCATATGTTGGATGAGATGTATCTGGAGAGATACGTGAATGGACAGGGAATAGCTGGATAGCAATCCCTAGAAAATAGGCGACAGGTTTAGATGGAGAATCAGGATCGGTCCAGGCTTGAACTTGAGCTGTAACTTTGTTTTGTTCTTGGCTCCCATTGTCCCAACTGTTGGATGGAAATTAGCTGTGAAGAATGCCCGGTGTGAAATTGTGAGCGGGTATCCAATTATTCCAGTTCATCTGGATATCCATTGTGGACGCCCAGCATCCACATCGCAGGGTGTACACTAGAGATTGAAAGCACGGACATTGGCACCTCATCTGTATCAGTATTGTCCTTGTCCTATCATCAGGGCACATCTCCAGTCCATTTACAATTCTTCCATGCTTCAGCAGTGTATTGTAGAGCACAAAGGTGCTTATCATTGCAATGCTGCTACATGGACACAATGCACACATGGACTGACAGCCAGCTCATGGATTTTACCGGACTGTATCTCAGAGCTGCTCACTCACTCTCACTCACCTTGAGCCCAGTTGGATGCAAACCCTGCAATGGCTTGTCTTTTTGCAGTTGGTCCCCTCAGCCCAACCTTTAATGCTCACATTGATGTGCCTTTTAGCGCAGACTTGTTTTGCTTCTCAGTGGTGAACATTCAGGAGTTGGACATGTTGCTGCTTGGCATCATGCTGCATTAATCGCCCATCTACATTGGGCACAACAAACATACAGCATGTGCAATAACCAGTGTCCTCAAAGTCAAAGGGGTATAATCCTTAGTTGGGTCAAGGGGGGCTCGGCAATTACTCAGGACTCTCAGCACAGTCAGGAATCTTGGTCCATTCAGGGGGAATCAGTGCAATCAGCCTGAGGCTCTTGGTACAGTCAGTCCAGGGGCATGAGGTGTGAGTCAGGGACTCTCAGTACACTGAATCAGGGGTCTCAGTACAGTCAGTGGGTCTCAGAGCAGTCATTCAGGGGGTTTTGGTACAGTCAGGGGTCTCGGTACACTCAATCAAGGGTCTTGGTGCAGTCAGTCGGGGGGTTTTGGTGCGGTCAGGGGTCTCAGTACTGTCAGAAGTCTCAACACAGGGGGTCTCAGTGTAGTTGGGCATCTCGGTGCAGTCAGTCTGGGGATTCTGGGGCAGTCAGGGACTCTTGGTACAGTGAGGGGGTCTCAGTACAGTGACGGGATCTCGGTACAGTGAGGAGGTCTTGGTACAGTCAGGGGGTCTTGGTACAGTGACGGGATCTCAGTACAGCGAGGGGATCTTGGTATAGCCAGCCAGAGGATTCTGAGGCAGGGTTTCAGCATCAAATGAGATGAGACAATGGTGCAGTGCTAGAAATACATGGAGTCTTAGTGATGGTGCAGAGATGAGGTGTGAAGCTCATCTCCGGATTAAATATGTCTCCTTGTTTGAGAGGAGGCTGGTTCAGTCTTAGACTCATGCCAGGGGAAGGGATGTGTTGGTAGCTAGGGAACAGAGCAGGGATCAACAACCAAGTCTTTGTTCTTCCCAATATTGAGCTGGAGGAAATTTCTGTTCTTCTGATTTTGGATGTTGGATGAACATTGGCCAACTGTAGTGCACCTTTGATGTTGGCAGTGGAAAGGTCAAAGCAGGTAGCTCTGAGGACAAGCTTGATATCACCAAGTGAACACATGGACCCTAAAGGATATGCTAAGACCCTGGATGGACACCATCAATGTCTGTCTTCTCAGCTCTTCCCAGCTACCAGGAACCAGAAGCACAAACTGTACTCTCTAAAACCAATTCTATAAGCTGAGAGAGTCAATCCAGAGCTAAACCATGATTACTCCAGGAGGGGTCTTACACACCCTCATCATCCTCCTCCCATTCATAATGGTACATGCATAAGACAGGGCCATTTCAAGGGAGAGAGAAAGAAACCCAAATCCTGACCCAACTGCCCAAAATCATAGAATGACAAGAGAACGCTATTCAGCCTAGTGAGTCAATACTACCTCTTTAAAAGAGCCATCAAATTAATTCCATACTCTTGCTCTTTCTCCTCTCTCATTTGAGTTCTGATGCAGTACTGAATTTTCTTCTTGTAAGTCTGGTAACTGTTCTTTAACTGTTTGAGGAAAGGGGTTTGCAATGAGTTGAGGACTATTAAACATAAGGTCCTGTAGGTCATAGTACTGGCCAGTGTAACACTAGAGCAGACAATGCCTAGTCTGATTCCCTATTTATTATGTGTCTATTCATCTTCAGTCTGGACTAGTGGAATTAGGGAAGTGTTAAAAAACTTATCTCAATACACAAATTAATACCAGATGTGGTAGGAATACATGAGAAGTCCAATTTTATTACTGAATGAATTGTCAATGCTCACACAGAATCATAGAAAACACTTCTAGATGGAAATGGTTGTGGTTCTGGAAGGTTCTGCCTTGGTATCTGGTGATTTTCTGCAGTGAATCTTGTAGATAGTCCACACTGCCGCTACTGAGCATCAATGGTGGATGTGGAGCCAATCAAGCACGCTGATCTGTCCTGAATGGCATCAAGCTTCTTGAGTGCTGATGGAGCTGCACTCATCCAGGCAAGTGGGGAGTATTCCATCACACTCCCGACTTGTGCCTCCTAAATGGTAGACAGGCTTTGGGGAGTCAGGAGCACAGTTACATGTGGCAATATTCCTAGCCTCTGACCTGCTCTTGTAGCCACCGTGTTTATGTGGCCAGACCGGTTGAGTTCCTGGTCAGTGGCAAACCCCAGGCTGTTGATAACAGGGGATTCAGTGACAGTAACACTTTTGAATGTCTACTGCCACCAGAGGGAGTGAGTTCCAGATCCCCACCACCTTATGGGTGAGAAGATTTCTCTTGAACCCACTCTAAAGCTTTCAATTCTTAGTGTAAATCCATATCACCTCGGGAATAGAATTTTTTTCTCCACACTAAGGAGAGCACTCATAATTTAATTTGTTTCTCCTCTGCACTCCAGAGAAAATAACTTTAATCTATCTCATCACTCAAATTTTGCAGCCCATGTCAACCTCCCGGTGGACCATCTCTCTTGTACAATTGCAAAGTGCAGTGACCAGAACTGGATGCAGTACTCCAACTGCAGCCTGACCTGTGTGTTTTATGCAAAACCTCCCAGCTCTTTCATTCAGTACCTCAGCTAAGAAAGGCTCACAGCATGCAGTGATGGAACTAGTGTCCTTTTTAAATCGTGTCACACATCCACTTTCATAGGAAGGGAAAGGGGGGTGAGAGGGTGAGGTGCTCATGCGATATATTAAATAAAGATTGACTCTAAGGATGGGGTTGGCAAAGTAAAATCCCACTCATCTGCTTTCTGCCTGAGCTTAGCTGATGTGCATGGGATCTGAAAACATTACCAGAATAAAGAGATGAAGGAGACTCCTTGTGGGAGCATGAGCACTAGCACAGACCTGTCAGGCTGAGTGGCCTGTTTCTGTGTTGTACATTCAGTATAAAAGAGCCTTGGGGATTATATCAGCAAAGAGCCAAGCGTGCTTTGAAATTTCGCTGGAACACTGCTGCAAAACTAAAACTTAAAATGAAACAATTCCCTCAAGCACCACACACACACAAAAAAATCAGATATCAATTTCATTCTGGCAGCAGCCCGTGTGCCCTTTCACCTTCCCTGTCAGAGTCCTGATTCAAACCGAGCCCGAGATGGATACAGATATTTTCATTTCGCTTCCTTCTGTCGATCTTGCTGATGTCTGCACACATGCCCAGTATGGAGCTGCTGCACAATGAAAAACCCTCAGCAGTCTGCAGAGTTGGAACATCAGCGTTTACTCGTCTGCCTCTATCCGAGGTTTCCCTTTTGTGTACGGCACCTGTTCCAAGCCAGGCAACATGTTGCGTGATCATTATTTGGCTTTTTTTCCCCTCCCCTCCCATTCCTCTGTCCCCACCTGCCCCACATGGTCAGACGGAAGATGGGCTGTCTGTCTGTCTTGCTGGATAGAGCACCCCACCCCCCAGCTGCCCTGGCTCGTCTCTGCCCTCTGTCTGTGTGAGTTCATCTACAGTCGCCTGAAGGGAAATCTGCTTTTAGCCATGATAAATGACAGATGGGTGGAGGGAGACACTTGTGGGGGTTGGGGTGAGGATTGTTGGGGGAGATTGGAGGTCACACGTCAATGAGACAAGTCATCCCATCTGGTCAAGTATTTTCACATCTGACCAGCGAGTCTTCAGGTGATGTTATTCCTTACAGAGGCAGTTTAAATCGTTCTCCACCCCCCCCGCCCCCACAGCCCGTCAGCTCCTCATGCACTGAGTCAGCCCCAGAAAAGGGAGAAATTATTCCCACACATTCGGAAAAGGTCCCAGCCATGGATTTCTGCCTGACTGCACTCTGCTCAAGTGGCTGAGGAGCGTGCTTGCTGCATTGAAGGAGGGCCAAGTGTTTATTGTTGTGCTTCGTCCAACCTGAGGGCCCAGTGATGAAGAATTTCTGCCATGTACTGTTCTCACTGTTGTCAATGTCGGAAACGCAGCAGCAGATGTGACCACGGCAAGTTCCCACAAACAGCAGTGATGATGGGCAAATAATCTGTTTCAGAAACAACCAAACTAGGAGCAGGCATAAGCTGTTTGACCCTTCAAGTCTGCTCTGCCAATCAATCTGATCATGAATCTTCATGCTGTACTTCTGCTTATCCCAAACACCTTGCATTTATTTCCCTCTTTATATTTTTATGTTATTTAAGGCTGGGGCGTATCCTTGTGTTCTTCTTCAGAATGATATTTCACTTTCGCCTGAGGAGCAGATTTTTAATCCTTCATCTGAAAGTTGGCACCTCAGACTATGTGACACTCCCTCAGTACTGTGTGGGGAGTTTTGACTGGCTAATAACTGAGCCACAAGTGAGACTGCACTTCATAAAGGCCTCATCTCTCACATGTGCAAAGTCAGTGCACCCCATGAGCAGAGAGTCCCATCCTCCCTACCCTGGGGAATGTTAGCCAATTTTCTGGTTGGCAGACATTGTCTCCTTCTTGAGAAATGTCACACTGCATGAGACAAAATGCCTCAGCTGTGAAACCTTATCAATGTCAAAGCCTGTGTTAGTTGTCCAAGGGCTAGTTGCCCTTGAACATAGTGGCTTGTTGGGCTATTTAGAGGACAGTTAAGAGTCAACCACGTTGCTCTCAGTTTGGAGTATCATGTAGGCCAGGCCATTACAGATGCGCTGCCTTAAAGGACATTTGTGAATCAGATGGGTTTGTAACAAATCAGTTCCCGAGAGTGGCTTTTAATTCCAGATTTACTAAATTAATTTAATTCCATCAGGTGCGGTGTTGGCTAGCCTGACTGACAAGTTCCGTGACATTCCCACAATGCCACAGTCTCTACTGCAATATAGTAAGTGATCATTAGTCACTGTCTGTGTTCAGTAAGAATGGTGGCACGAAGCCACATAGCCTCTACAGTCACAGAGGACCAAAGGGCCTCTCTCTTGCTCTTTGGAGAGGGACGACTGGAGGTGTGTTTAACCTGAGGGTCACTGACCCCTCAGGTGAGGGGAGAGATCAAGAATGTCGGACCTTCCTGGTGGGCGCACAATGGAGCGGTCAGAAACTATGGCTAGTGGATGTTACTGTTTGTAGCTTGGGCCAACACAAAGAGGGGCTGGGAGACACTAAAGGAAGGAAAGTGCAGGGAAGGCAGTTCTAATTTAGGGAGTGATGGAAGTAAAGTTGCAGCAACATCTGATGGCTCAACACGTTTATCCAAATTAAGCTCTGCTGAAGAAACAAATCAGAGGGTAGATAGATCCTCAGTCAACTCCAGGGTTAGGAAACACCAAATTTAGCCATGATCCAGGGTCAAGGAAGAAATCTCAAGCTTCCTGCATCGGGCTGGAAATTGCAGTATACACACGCACAGAGAGAGTGGAACACAGTTAGTGTTTCACATTGATGGCTTTTCTTCAGGAGCCTTCTATCACAAACAATCTAAATGTGTACACATCTCTCCCTTTCTATCTCTCTCTGCAGATGCTGCCTGGACTGCTGAATTTCTCCAGCATTTCCTGTTTGTATTTCAGATTTCCTGCATCTGCTCCTGGACATGAGAGCCTCAAGGTGAAACCTGGCATGGACTGGAGGTAAGGCTCAGCACTGTCTGGTGGGTGGGTGTCAGTGTGGACTAGAGGTAAGGCCCAGCGCTGTCTGGTGGGTGGATGTCAGTGTGGACTGGAGGTAAGGCCCAGTGCAGTCTGGTGAGTAGGTGTCAGTGTGGACTGAAGGTAAGGCCCAGAGCAGTCTGGTGGGTAGATTAGATTAGATGATTAGATTACTTACAGTGTGGAAACAGGCCCTTCGGCCCAACAAGTCCACACCGCCCCGCCGAAGCGTAACCCACCCATACCCCTACATCTACATTTACCCCTTACCTAACACTATGGGCAATTTAGCATGGCCAATTCACCTGGCCTGCACATCTTTGGACTGTGGGAGGAAACCGGAGCACCCGGAGGAAACCCACGCAGACACGGGGAGAACGTGCAAACTCCACACAGTTAGTCGCCTGAGGTGGGAATTGAACCCGGGTCTCAGGCGCTGTGAGGCTGGAGGTAAGGTCCAGCACAGTCTGATGGGTAGGTGTCAGTGTGGGCTGGAGGTAAGGCCCAGTGCAGTCTGGTGGGTAGGTGTCAGTGTGGACAGGAGGTAAGGCCCAGTGCAGTCTGGTCGGCAGGTGTCAGTGTGGGCTGGAGGTAAGGTCCAGCACAGTCTGATGGGTAGGTGTCAGTGTGGGCTGGAGGTAAGGCCCAGCACAGTCTGGTGGGTAGGTGTCAGTGTGGACGGGAGGTAAGGCCCAGCACAGTCTGGTGGGTAGGTGTCAGTGTGGATGGGAGGTAAGGCCCAGTGCAGTCTGGTGGGTAGGTGTCAGTGTGGGCTGGAGGTAAGGCCCAGTGCAGTCTGGTGGGTAGGTGTCAGTGTGGACGGGTGGTAAGGCCCAGTGCAGTCTGGTGGGTAGGTGTCAGTGTGGACGGGTGGTAAGGCCCAGCGCAGTCTGGTGGGTAGGTGTCAGTGTGGACGGGAGGTAAGGCCCAGTGCAGTCTGGTGGGTAGGTGTCAGTGTGGGCTGGAGGTAAGGCCCAGTGCAGTCTGGTGGGTAGGTGTCAGTGTGGACGGGAGGTAAGGCCCAGTGCAGTCTGGTGGGTAGGTGTCAGTGTGGGCTGGAGGTAAGGCCCAGTGCAGCCTGGTGGGTAGGTGTCAGTGTGGACGGGAGGTAAGGCCCAGTGCAGTCTGGTGGGTAGGTGTCAGTGTGGGCGGGAGGTAAGGCCCAGCGCAGCCTGGTGGGTAGGTGTCAGTGTGGGCTGGAGGTAAGGCCCAGCGCAGCCTGGTGGGTAGGTGTCAGTGTGGGCTGGAGGTAAGGCCCAGTGCAGCCTGGTCGGTAGGTGTCAGTGTGGGCTGGAGGTAAGGCCCAGTGCAGCCTGGTCGGTAGGTGTCAGTGTGGGCTGGAGGTAAGGTCCAGCACAGTCTGATGGGTAGCTGCCAGTGTGGACTGGGTTGGTATGACTATCATCCTGAAATTTTCATTTCTTTATTTTCCCAATTTAATCCTATGATTTTGTACTTTTGGATGTAAGATAGCATGAAGGTCTATAAAGCTGGACATTTTATTTTTTAACTTTTCTAAATTTTCCTGAGTATTTGCACTTAAAAATCTGTACCTAGGTACCTTTGTACCTCAGATGGTGCCATAAATGGCAACTTGTAAACTCCTCACTGCACTCATGTGAGTGCATGTGACAATAATCTTAATACTAATTCTAATTCTTTTTCTTTTCTTTGCTCACGTAATGTGAATTAGTGAGTAAAAAAGCCAAGCTAAGAGGGTGCATGAGTTTTGTATTTGTTTTTCTTTATCTTTGCTTGCCAGTGCAGTGGGATTGAAAGTGGATTGGATGACTGATAGGAGGTGAGAGAGAATGGGTGAGGGATTTGTGAAGTATTGTGTTGATCTAAGTAAAATGGGAGAGGAGGCCTGTTCTATGCAATATGACAGGCATACTGTCTTTGTCAGATGGCAATTAAGGAATAACTTGAATTTAGATAGAACCTATCATGACCCAGGTCCTCAAAAAACACCCTTAAGTGTAGTTATTATAGTAATGTGGAAAATGTTGTGGCCAAATTGCACTAAACCATCTATCACAAACCATGGGAAAATAAAGAATATCCGTTTTTGAAGTGTTAGTCTTTGAGGGATAAATATTGACCAGGAGACCTGGTTGTTCTTCTTCAAAGTTATATCAGTACATACTTGATGTCAATTCAAGAGAATAAAATGTGACTTCAGTTCATTATCTCATCTGCACAGTATGGTACCTCTTCAATATTGCTCTGAAGTATCAGCTTGGATTACATCCTCAGATTTCTGGAGTGAGCAATGCGTCTCGAACCCTCAACCTTCAGGCGTCAGAGGTGCGTTTACTCACAGAATGTAGCACTGCATCTACACCAGATGTTTTTACAGTGAATTTACAGGTTTGAAGTGTTATGTAAGCATGCTTTCTGACATGATTACACCATCCTATCACCAAACATTATTGCATGTTCTTCTCTTTAAAAACTTGGAAAAGACAAAGTGCCCCTTTAAGCAGAACCTTGAAACTAATATCTTTGGCGAGGGAGGGAGGGAATAATGGTAAAGTTCATACATGGATTATCTTAATCTACAGAATGTGGCATTTAATTAGTTTTAAGCACCCCTTAATGTTTCTGCCTGAGGGCCTTTAAGTGAAGTGTTGTTTGGTGCCATGGTCAATTAAACATTTCCTTTTGAAAGTGCAATATGGGAAACTGCAGGGGGTCAGTTTCCAAGATGTCTCCACACTCTGGCCTGCGGCTCCCTCTGCTGCTTCAGCAGTTTTATATAATGAACTTCAAGTCACCCTTTTCTTCAATCCATTTTCTCATTTAACCAGTACTGTACTCACAAGAGCTGAACAATGCTGTCATTAGATATGAGGGAATTGGAGAAAACTAAAGGTGACCCGAACTGAGATGATAAATGAAGGAGGGACTTCCTTGTCCAAGGCGTCATGCTCCAGTTCAACACTCTCCACACTCTTCCAACCACGATATCCTCCACTTTGCTTCAATTCTCTTTGGCCTTCATAGCTTTTCCCTCTTTAAATTCCCTTTCCAAATCCCTACTCTTTCCACAGCTCTATCCACTCTTTAAAACCTTCTCAAACATATTTCTTTGTGTCACCTGCTATAATGACTCTTAACTTCAGCTTGGCATCTTCCACCCTAGCCATGTAATCAAAATGCCTCATATTAAAGCTGCTTACACACTGAGGTAAATTGTCCTTTCTTGTACTTCTCGGTCTGTCTGTGGTCTTTCACATAGCTGACCGTACCACTCTCTTCCAATCCCTCCCTCTCCACTGCCTTCCAGCTTCTCAGCACTGCTCTCACCTATTCTTGTCCATCTCTTCATTGCCAGAGGAGTCACAGTCAATGGCTTCGCTTTCTAGCCCAGTGCCATGACATCTGGTGTGGCCCAAGGGCCCCTTCTATTTCTCATCAATAGACAGTCCATCAGTGATAGCATCTGAAAACACTGTGTTTGTTTTCACATGGGCATTGAACATAGGAACAGAAGTAGGCATTCAGCCCATTTTCCTGCCCCACCATGGCTAATTGAACACTGCAGTTCATGATATTCAGCTTTACCACCCACCACCTCTCTTCATCCCTGATTACCTGTCTGACCCAGTACTGGATGAAGAGAGCTTCCCTTCAATTAGAGATAGGGAAAATCAAAGCCAAATTGTTTTTGGGATTTATAACAAACTCCATTCCCCACCTACTGACTCCACCATGTTCCTGGAAATTGTCCCAGTTTGGACTAATCTGTTTGCAATCTTGATATCATATTTCAATCTGGGTTAAGCTTCCAGCCATATATTTTCACTATCGCTAAAGCCAGCAATTTCCACACAATCTCCCCTGTCTATCTCGGACCTAGTTAAAAATCACACAACACCTGGTTGTAATCCAACAGGTTTAATTGGAAGCACTAGCTTTCGGAGCGCTGCTCCTTCATCAGGTGGTTGTGCCACAACCATCTGATGAAGGAGTGGTGCTCTGAAAGCTAGTGCTTCCAACTAAACCTGTTGGACTATAACTTGGTGTTATGTGATTTTTAACTTTGTACACTCCAGTCCAACGCCGGCATCTCCAAATCATATCTCTGACCTGGTTTGTTTCTTGCTGAAACTCTCAGCCATACCTGTTACCTTTAGGCACAACTACATCAATGTATTTTAGGCCTCATTCTATCCTCAATACATTAAAGGTCATCCAAAACTCTGTTTCCTGTGTATTAACTCACACTTAGTCCCATTCTCTGCCACCCATTGATTTTCTTGATTTCACAATTCTCAAGCTTGTTTTCAAACCCCTCCATGGTCTACCCCTGTAGAACGGAATCCCTACAGTGTGGAAACACACCCTTTGGCTCAATTTTCCAAAGAGAATCCCACCCAGATCAATTCCCCTACTTTATATTTACCCCTGACTAATGCACCCACAAGCCCCAAAAACAGTTTGGCTTTGATCTTCCCTGAACATGATGGACAATTTAGTGTGGCCAATCCACATAACCTGCACATCTTTGGACTGTGGAAAGAAACCAGAGCACCCAGAGGAAGCCCACACAGATATGGGGAGAATGTGCAAACTCCACACAGACAGTTGCCTGAGGCTGGAATTGAACCTCAATTCCTGGCGATGTGAGGCAGCAGTGCTAACCACTGAGCCACCCCTTGTATATCACTGTGATCTCTTGCAATCCCGAGACATATGTGTGCTCCTCTAACTCTGACCCCTTGACCATCCTCAATGAGAATTTTCCACCACTGATTATTGTATTTTCAGTTGCCTGGGCTCTCCCCACACTTCTCTGCCTCTCTATCTCACATTTCTACATTAACACACTCCTTAAAGCATACCTCTTTGACAAAGCTTTTGATCATCCATATTGAGGTTTATAAAATCATGAGAGACGTAGGTAATGTCAATAGCAAGGTTCTTTTCCTTAGGATGGGGAATCCAAGACTAGGGGGCATATTGTTAAGGTGAGAGGAGAAAGTTTTAAAGGGGACACGGAGAGTGATTAGTGTGTGGAACGTATTACCAGTGGTGGATGTGGGTACGGTTACAACATTTAAAAGACATCTGGATAAGTGCATGAATAGGAAAGGTTTGGAGGGATATGGCCCAAACGCAAGCTAGTGGAGCTTGTTCAGTTTGTGAATGGGGACTAGTTGGACCAAAGGGTTTGTTCCTGTGCTCTATGACTCTATGACTCTATCTGACTTAATATCTTCTTAATGAGGCTCGTGTCAAATTTTGCTATCGAACGTTTCTGTGAAGTGCCTCAGGACATTTTATGATGTTAAAGGCACATAATTAATTGTTGAAGTCTCTGGAATGAGGAAAAGCAGCAACCATAATGTTTCCAGCTGAACCATGGCCAACATATATGACCTTGAGCCTTATCTGTGTCTGCAATATATATGTTTCAGTGTTTGTTGATGCATTTGATTGCAGTGTGAAGATACAGAGAATTAAATAGTGGACAAAAGAAGTCACAATGGGATGCAATGACTCTTTGCGTTTTGACTTGGCTAATCATTTGACTATTTTTTGAATTAATTGCAACGCGAGCTTGTTAATTTTAGTCATGACAAGGCAGGAACCTTGGATCACTGCAAAGCAGCAAGAGAGCACCTTTGAACTGTGAATTGCCACACGGAGAAAGGTTTAGAATACCACTAGCCCCCGCAGAAGCAAAGGAGGCAGATGGTGCTGTCTGAGGTGGGTGTAAGATACAAGGAGCTGCTAACAGCTATGTGAGAAAGATGGAATAACAGAGAGGAAAAGATTGGGGCGGCAAAGGCAAGGATTAAACAGATCAGAACTTGAGGTGGAAGGAGAAAGAGTGAAAGAGAATTAAAGAGAAAGGCAGAGAAAGGAAGTGTGAGGGTCAAATAAAAGAGACAAAAAAAAAGTGGAGATAGGATGGGAAAGCCACAGGAAAAAGAAAAATAAGGAGAAAGTAAACAATCTGAGACACCCACAGGGGATTACAGTGCAGTTTGTAGTATATTTCTTCCTTTGAAACCTCTTTGACACCCGGAGTGGTGACATTCCAGAGTTGCTACCCAAACAGACACTAGATTTACATCCACAGACATCATCAACCGAATGAACCTGCTCAGAACTGCCTCCAATGTAAGTACATGCCTCTGTTACATTAGCACTTATTCCAGTTCACTATATTGAGTACTAGCTGCTCCCAGTCACTGTGTAATGTCCCCTTGCTGGGTCTTTGTTGACAATGTTTGATTACATGGCTCATGAAGAGATATAAAGGCAACAAGTAGACCGGAAAACTGGAGAAATTATTAGCCCAGCTCAGGATAAGCAGGGAGACCAGTTATAAATAAATTAATTAGCTGGGTCAGGACACCAGCGCTAGATATGACGAGCTTCAGAACTCGAACACACTTTCAGATACCTTCCTAAATGTACATTTCTAACAGCAGAGGTTATGATTTGGGAAATGGAAAGGACAGAGGATCATGCCCCTAGGAATTAACCTTCATGGCCCCACTGAGTAAATGCTTCATCCAAAATTTAACTGAGCCAGAGGCAGTATCCTGGTTAAGTGTGGTTCAGGGGGTGAGTGGCTTCTCACTTCTGATAAAGAAGGCTGACCACACTTCATGACCCAGTTGGGAATGTCCCAAATTCATAAAGCCTCAATGAAATGTAAGGCTTCCATTTCTTTCAGATAACTGGAACTGAGATTAGAAAATTATACAGAGCTCCCAGACTAAGGGCAGATAAACATCTAGCAGACTCTACCTGAGATCGTGTGTTTTTTAAAAAAATTCATCCATGGTGTGTGGTGTTGTTGGAGGTGCAAGTATTTATCACTCTTTCTATTTATCCTTGATAAAATGGTGGTGAACTACCTTCAGGTCTTGCGAGCTCAATCATAGGTCCATAAGATATAGAAGCTGAATTAGGCCATTCAGCCTTGAGTCTGCTCCACCATTTGATCGTGGCAGATATTTCTCAACCCCATTCTCCAGCTCTCTCCCCATAAGCTTTGATCCCTTACCAAACAAGGACCTATCTATGTCTTCCATACACTCAATGACTTCATCTGCACTGCCTTCTACAGCAATGAGTTTCACAGATTCACCATCTTCAGGCAGAAGAAATTCCTCCTCACCTTAATTGTAAAAGTGTCATCCCTTCATTCTGAGGATGTACCCTCGGGTCCTAGTCTCTCTTACTAGTGGAAACATCTTCTCCATGTCCACTCTAACCAGGCCTCTCAGTGTTCTCTATGTTTCAATCAGATTCCCCGCATCCTTCTAAACTCCGACAAGTACAGACCCCAGAGTTCTCCACTGCTCCTCATATCATAAACCCTTAATCTCTGGGATTATTTTCTGAGCCTCCTCTGGACCCCCTCAAACTCCAGCACAATCTTCCTTAGATACGGGGCTCAAACCTGCTCACAATATTCCAATTGCAGACTGACCACAACCTTATACAACCTCAGCTGTACACCTCTGCTCTTATATTCTAGTCATCTTGAAATTAATGCTAACATTGCATTTGCCTTCTTAACTGCCGACTGCACCAGCATGTTTACCTTAAGAGAATCCTGAATTAGTGCTCCCATGTCCCTTTGTGCTTCAGATTTCCAAAGCCTTTCCCTGTTTAGAAAATAGTCTATTGCTTCCATTCTTCCTGCCAAAGTGCATAGCATCACACTTCCCCGCATTTTATTCCATCTGCCACTTCTTGCCCACTCTCCAAGCCTGTCCAAGCCCTTCTGCAACCTTCCCACTTCCTCAGCACTACCTGTCCCTCCACCTGCCTTTGTATCACTTGCAGAGGGTGAAAAGTGGGGCCGCTCCTCACGGAAGCTACATTTCTCGTCATTTGAGGGCAAATGTCAGGGAGGGAGAGAGAGGCCAACATGATGGCAAGAGATGTCAATGGCAGTCATCCTGAGCGGTGGTGAGAGCTGATGTAGGTAGACTGGGCTGAGGCATGGATCAGAGGTGGGGGCAAGGTCAGGCCTGGAGTGGGAAGGCCGAACCCTTGCGAGCCCAGCAATGGCCAGGTGCTTATGGGTTGTGGTGTTGAACTGTTATCTGTGTTTCTTTGTTTTTCTACTCTTTAGTAAGAAGGACTGTAATGCTTAACTTTCAAACTTTGTTTTCTTAATTTTTCTGCTTTGCAACTAAGATTCTGTCACTAACTTTATACCTAAGATAGCACTGTAAGTGTGTGTAAACTTTTCACTATACCGATGTGAATGCATGTGACAATAAATCTAATTCTATTCACATTTAGCAACAATGCCCTCAATTCCTTTGTCCAGATCATTAATATATAGAGTGAATAGTTCTGGAGTCAACACTGACCTCTGCAGAACCCAATGAGTCACACGCTACCATCCTGAAAAAATTCCCTTTTTCCCTACTCTCTGCCTTCTGCCGGTCAGCCAATCCTCTATCGATGCCAGTACTTTGCCTCTCAAACCCCGGGCTTGTATCTTATTTAGCAGCCTCCTGTACAGCACCTTGTCAAAGGCCTTCTGAAAATCCAGAGTGGTCATGTCCACTGTCACTCCTTTGTCTAACTTGCTCATTAGCTCACTCTGCCCTATTTTACCATACACTTCCAATTATTCTGCAATCTCACCCTTAATAATGGATTCTATAATCAGAGGGCAGTTAAGGTCAACCAAATTGCTATGGGTCTGAAGTCACATATATTTTGGACTGTGTAAGAATAACAAACTTAACACTGAATTATAGAATGGTTAAGGCATGAAAAGGCCAAGCAGCTGCTGTGTCTGTACTAGCTCTTTGCAAGAGCTGAGGGCTTTGTTGAACTATCTGCATTTATTACAAAGTCGGATATTCTCATCAGTAAGGGTCGAAGTTTTTAATTCCAGATTTATTTAATTAGCAGAATTCAATTCACAAACTGCCACAGTCAGATTAGAAGTTGTTTCAATAGATCATCAAGTCCAGTAACTAAGAACTATGGTATCACAAGCACTTGTGTGTGTTTGGCATGGGAGTGCAGCATGAAATGTGAGCAATTGTGTGGATGAGTGTGTGTGTGTGCGTGATTACACAAGTGTGTTTGGCTGTGAATGTGTGCTCATACAGGTGTATGTGTGCAGATGGGACTGTGTGTGCCTGTGCGTTGCAGGCAGGTGTAAGGATGAGAGTACATGTCTGCCTGTGTGGATAAGCTCCATTGTAGTGCTCACCAGGATATGAGAACAAAACCCATGCAAAACGTGGAAAGGAGACACACACACTTTGAACCTGACTCCTGTCTACCTGCGTGTTCAGAAGAGAGAAGAAACTGTGGGGATTGTGGGGTGAAGACTGGGGAGAGATCTTCAAAAGACTGATCTGTGCCAGTGGATGAACCTGCTGTATCTGGACTGATAACAGGACACAAAAGCCGACATATGGCAGTCCATCTGGACAGGGTGTTTTGTTTCATTTGTTAATTATCATATTTACTCGATTAAACACACCTGGCCTAGAGAAGGAGCTCAGTAAACAGCAACGTTAAACACGTGATATTATTGCAGTAGTAGACCAGACAATACCTGGTGTCAACCTCAAAAAAATGTCCCAGACAACAGCAACCATGTTTCAGAGTGCAATCTATCTTTGATATACATTTCACCAATCCGGATACACTGTGACAGTTGTCATATACGTGGAGCCTTTCATTTGTCTATGAGTGGAGATTAATATTTGAAATCCGTAAGGTTTGTTTATTTGGCCATGTATTTTTCCAGTTCCGTGAGTTATTGATAACAATCAGGATCTGAAATCCTGGTTAACTTCCTCTCCATTGTTGAGACCCTTTGATCTGCCTTCTGAGCTCAGGTCATCGAATCCAGCAGACCAAGTGTTAAACTTGGCTAATTTCTGCAAAGTATAAATTCTATGACTGTAAATGACTATCGCGTTTTCTTTTCTTTTTCCAGGCTATTGCTTATGAGGCCCAGAAAAGGCTAGGACATTCAGCCTCCAAGCTCCACTCTTTAATAAGACCATGGTTGAGCTCTATCTTGACTCTGTAGTGTTTGTAACAAGGTGACCCAGGTTGATCTCAAACAACCTGAGTTCCGTAACTGGGTCTGTTAATCTGGTTCAATCAGGGAGCCCTGGCTGACAGATAAGAACAGGAGTGTCAGACATTGTGTTCAGTCTGAGAGCTGACTCTGAGGGAGCTGTATCAGTGCCAAGGACTCTCCACATGTAAATAAAGGGGGACTTGGTGACGGGATACCGACCTCTGTGGAGAAATTTCAAACTCCATTCACCTTACTTGATCCTGTAATCCTGGGCTTTCCAAAGCCATCTCTCTCAACCTCAGCTTTGAAATTTTGCTTGAGCCTCCAGATATTTGGCAGAGAAAGGGTCCAGGATTCTGCAATCCTCACTGTTAAAAAGTACAGCTTCAATCTGAATGATTTAGTTCTAATTTTAAGATTAGACTGTCCTGCTCTGCAGAGAACAGAACTTTTTTTTTGTACCCTCTCCATTCCTCTAATTGCCTTTGACATCTCAATTAGATCATGAGTCATAGTTGAGGAAGTGCAGACAATAATCCACGCAACCTCTCCTCGTAACTTATCTCTTTTATTTCCAATATCTTTCCAGTGCATTTATATGGCATTTAGCTCTCTCAAGAATAGAAGTGAGTAGACAGTGTGGTCAATAGACCATTCAGCCTCCTGGACTTTACTAATAAGGGCAGAGGGTTTGAGAGCAAGGAATCCACATTGAACATATATCAGTTAGACCTCAGCTGCGCACTCTTCAGGAAAGATGTGAACTCATTGGAAAGAGTGCAGAAGATGTCTACATGAGTGGTTCCAGAAATGAAAAACTTAAGAAGGTAGATCGGGGAAATCGGCAGTCTTGGATTGAAGAAGGCCAAGAGGAGATTTTATTGAAGCTTTCAAAATCTGAGTGATCTTGACAGAGTAGACGGTGAGAAATGCTCCCACCTTTAAAAGGATCAAAAACGGGAGGGTGCAGATTTAAACTGATTCACAAAGAAGTAAATGGGAGGTGAGAGAAAGCATCTTCACGCAAGGAACAGTTCAGATCTAGAACTGTACACCTGTGCAGTGTACTGAAAAAGAACAAGTACCCAATGAACACAGCCCGCTGATTTCTCAGCCACAAACCCAAACAAGCAGACAAAACGCATCCAGAAACCCTAGCCACTCTCCCCTATATCAAAGACATCTCGGAAATGACTGCCAGATTACTCAGGCCTCTTGGCATTATGGTGCCCACAAACCCACTAACACACTAAATCAGCAGCTAGTAAACTTGAAAGACCCAATATAAAAGCAAGCAAAACTAATGTCATTTACAAAATACCATGCAAGAACTGTAACAAACACTACATTGGACAAACAGGCAGAAAACTAGCCACCAGGATAAATGAACATCAACTAGCCACAAAAAGACATGACCCTCTCTCACTAGTATCCTTATACACAGATGAGGAAGGACACCACTTCGACTGAGCCAACACATCCATCCTAGGACAAGCCAATTAGAGACATACACGAGAATTCCTAGAAGCATGGCATTCCAACAGGAAGTCTATCAACAAACACATTGACTTGGATCCCACTTACCACCCCCTGAGACATCACCACAGGAAATCATGTCACCAACCCAAGGAAACCTAAACATATGAATAAAAAGCAGGTCATACCACCATTGCTTCACCGGAGGCTCACTGATGATGTTACCTAGTATGGTGACAAAACGTCTGAAAACAAACCTTCCAGCTCAGCGAGCAAACTTACATCCAGAACCTCAACCTGAGCTACAAATCTTCTCAAAGCACACTAATTAGGATCCAACACTCCTCACATTCACTTTCCTGCCATTTCCCGTAATCCTTTTCATGATTAAATTCCATTTGCCAATATTCTGTCCTTCTGACCAGCCCGTCCATATTATCCTGTAACCTAAGGATTTCCTCTGTGCTGTTTATCACATCACCTATTTCTGTGTCATCTGCAAATTTACTGATCAAACCTCCTACACATTCTTGAATTACTGTGTGAGGGGCAACCTTTTTACCCAGGGAATGGTTTGTGTGTGGAATGAACTGCCAGAGGACATGGTGGATACGAGTACAGTTGCAACATTTGGATAAGTTCCTGAATAGGAAAGGTTTGGAGGGATATGGGCCAAATGCAGGCAGGTGGAACTAGTTTAGTTTGGGAACATGGTTGGCGTGGGTGAGCTGGACTGAAGGGTCTGTTTCCATGCTGTTTGACTCTATGAATAAACTACATCATGTATAAGACAGGTTCCTCTTCTTATTAAGACTCAGTCATGGTCTATTCTCTACCAATGGTAATTAAATAGGCCCTTAAACTCAGTGTAGAAGATGGTGCAGTGCTGGTGTCCCTACCTGTGGGCCAGAAGGCCTGGGTTCAAGTCACCCAGGTCTTGAACTTATCATAACATTCTGAAAAGGCAGGTGTAGAACAAAGGTGGTTTTTGTGGTGCAGTTGTAGTGTTCCTTTATCTGAGTTAGGAGGTCCAGGTTCAAGTCCACCTGCTCCAGAGGTCATACAGTTATATAGCAAGGAAACATACCCTTCGGTCCAACTCACCCATACTGGCCATATATCCTAAACTGATCTAATCCCATTTGTTAGCACTTGGCCCATAACCCTCTAAACCCTTCCTATTTATGTTTCCATCCTGATGCCTATTAAATGTTGTAATTGTATCTGCCTCAACTTGTTTCATACACGTAACACCCTCTGTATAAAAACGTTACCACTTCAGTCCCTTTTAAATCTTTCCCTTCCCACCTCAAATCTATGCCCTCTGGTGTGGACTCCCCTACCCTAGGAAAAAGACCTTGCTATTCACCCCATATCCATGTCCCTCATGATTTTATAAACCACAAGGGGTCACCCCTAAGCCTCTGATGCTCCAGGGAATAAAACCCTAGCCTATTCAGCCTCTCCCTATCACTCAAAACCTTCAATCCCAGCAACATTCTTGTAAATCTTTTCTGAACCCTTTCAAGTTTAACAACATATTTCCTATAGCAGGGAGACCAAAGTGGTCTAACATGACCTCCCAACTCCTATACTCAATGCACTGACCAATAAAGGCAAGCATGCCAAATGCCTTCTTCACTGTCCTGTCTACCTGTGACTCCACTTTCAAGGAATTATGAATCTGCATCCCTAGGTCTCTTTGTTTGAAAACACTTCCCAGGATCTTTCCATTAAGTGTGTAAGATCTGCCCTGATTTGACTCACCACAATGCAAAACTTCACATTTATCTAAATTGTCACTCCTCGACCCATTTTGCCATCTGATCAAGGACCCATTGTATCTAAGACAGTCTTTTTCACTGCACCACCATGAACCACATCTCCTATGGTCACATCCAAGTCATTTATATAAATGATGAAAAGCGGTGGATCCAGCGCTGATACTTGTGGCACACTGCTGGTCACAGGTCTCCAATACAAAAATATAAACTCTACCACCACCCTCTGTCTCCTACCATCAAGCCACTTTTGTATCTAATTAGCTAGCTCCCCTGGATTCCATGTGATCTAACCTTGCTAACCAGTCTCCCATGTGGAACCTTGCCAAACGCCTTACTGACGTCCATACAGATAATGTCTACTGCTCTTCCTTCATCAATCATCTTTGTCACCTCTTCAAAAACCATCATCAAGCTAGTGAGATACGAATTGTAAGTCATGTAAATACATGTAAATCCTGTCCTTCAGAATCCCCTCCAACAACTTATGCACCACTTACATTTCTGAACAGGTAGATTAGAAACTGTCTGGAAGGGAGCATGGATGATAGCACTCTAACCCTGACAAGAAACTACCAGTGGTTGGTGCCACTACATACAACAGGCTTCTCAAGTCTACTCCACTATTCAATATGACATCTGATTCTCAAAAGTATAACAGTCAAATCAATTTAGCTGTCTCTTAAAATTCACCTTTTGGCAAAAAGCAATCAGAATAGCCAGTTAGCAAACTATCATCTTTAAATATTTGAACCTCTAGCAATATAAAGTCTGCATCTCCTCTACTTGCTCCCTCACACAGACAATGCTGATGTAATCATTTACTTTATAATGGGTTGTTTCACTGTATGAAAGACACTATACATCATTAAAGGGTACAAAGTCCATAGCATCCCTACAGTACAGATAGAGGCCATTCAATCTATCAAGTTTGCAATGCCCCTCCAAAGAGTATCCCACCCTATCCATGTAACCCATGGGCAATCCTCCTAACCTGCATACCTTTAGGCTTTGGGAGGAAACTGGGGGACTCAGAGGAAACTCTCACAGACAACATACAAGCTCCATACAGGCAGTCACCCGTGGCTGGAATTAAACCTAGGCACCTGGTGCTGTGAGACATCAGTGCAAACCACTGTGCTACCATGCCACCCTACTTTAAATTGAGTGCAAGACTGAGAGGTATATGTGCATAAGCAATTAAAACTGGCATTAAAGGTGGAACGAGTAATTAATAAAGCACACCGCATCCTGGGCTTTATTAATGGAGGCATGGAGATCATGAGAAAGGAGGTTATGCTGACTTTGTGTAAGAGACTAATTTGGCTTCAGCTAGAACATTGTGCCCACTTCTGGCCCCACACTTTAGGAAGGATGTGAAGGCGTTAGAGAGCGTGTGGAAGAGGTTCACAAGAATGGTTTCAGGGATGATAAATGTCAGTTATAAAGATGGATTGGAGAGGGACTGTTTTCATTAAAGACAAAGCTGAGAGGTGATCTGATTGATGTATTCATAATTATGAGTGGTCTGGACAGAGTAAATAGGCTAAAAATGTTCCCATTTGTTGATAATGAGAGGGCAGAGATTTAAAGTGATTGGCAAAAGAAGCAAAAAATGAAATGAGGGAAAACGTATTTATGCAGCGAGTGGTGTGAGTCTGGAATGTATCACCAGGAAATGTGGAGGAGTCAGATTGAATCAAGGTATTCAGAAAGGGATGAGATGATTATTTGAAAAGAGGCAAAGGCAGGAGAATGGAACCAACGATGATGCTTATTCAGAGAGCTGATGCAGACATGATGGGATGAATCTGCGCCAAAGCAATTCTACAATAGAAATGCATGTTGGTGCGGTGCTAATGGAGCTATCTATTTTTCCCCATTTTTTAAAATGTGAAGACAATATTACAAGTAAGGCCAGCACCTGCCCATCCCTAATTGCCTGTGAGTTGAATTACTTGCTGAGGTATTTTTGAGGGTAGTTAAGAATCAATTGCACTGACGTGGGTATGCTACACTGGGATTCTTTCCCTAAAGGACATCATTGAACCAGGTGGCCTTTTGTGATATTCAACGATTGTTCCACAGTCACTATCACACAGGAAGAGGAGCAGACCAATCAGCCCCTTAATCCTGTTTCCCCTTTCAATGAGATTGTGGCTGGTCTGTGGATAACTCCATATACCTGCTTTTGGCCCATATTCCTTTGCTTAGCAAAAATGTATTCATCTCAGATTTAAAATGAACAGCTGATCCAGAATCCACTGCAAATTGTGGAAGAGAATTTCAAACATCTACCATCTTTTGTGTGTAGACGTGTTTCCTAACATCTACCCGAAACGGTTGGCCCTAATTCTCAGACTATGGCACCTAGATCTATAATCGCCAACCAATGGAAACAATTTATCTTTACCTGCCCTGTCTTTTCCCGTTAATATCTTTAAGACTCCAATCAGTTCACCCCTTAACCTTTTAAATTCTTGAGAAAGCAGAAAAATCTTCCCTCTAAACTTATCCTCTGAAGTCCAGATATCATTATTGTGTAACTATGTTGTAATCCCTCCAACTGGTGCTAGTTGTTAATTCCAGATTTTTTATTTGAATTAATTGATCATAATTTCCATAAGCTGTTGGAGAAGGAATTGAATTCACATCCCCAGATGATTGCCACATGTCTCGCTCTGAATTACTAGTCCAGTGACAATACCACTCTACTCCTGTATCTTTATGAAAAATTTATATTTAAAGAGTGCTCGCAGATTATTCTTGAACATTGTGACCCAGCTGTGTGCCCCATTATTGTAGTTGCTGACAAGTGATTGGCTGCATTTGACTCAACGTTCAGAAGATATATTTTTTGAAAAGGTGTGACTGAGACAGAAAGAGCTGAAAGCACAAGACCCACATTTAAACATGTGCAGACGGATTGGAACAAACATTTCTCCAGGATTGAACACTGAAAGATATACGAGCCTAATAATAGGTAAATCGGGCAGGGGAAAACAATGAGGATGTATTTGCGTATTTATTGTTGGGCCGTTCAATAAGTTAACTCTTGTAATCGCATCATCTCCGTCAAGTAATAAAAAGAAGCCATTACATTAATTAAAGAAACAAAAGATAAAAGACATTAAGTGTAAGACTGGTCACTGGACCCGAAATGTTAACTCTGTTTCTCTCTTTCCCCAGATGCTGCCAGAGCTGCTGAGTTTCTCCAGTACTTTGTGTTTTTGTAAAAGATGAAAGGCAGTGGGGGGAGTCCTGAACAGAGGATGAGGAAATGGAAAACAAAGAACAAATTAGTTCTCAATGAATTTGAGTTCTCAGGTTGTTTCATCACTGCCAATTTAGCTCTTAGCTCATCCCTAGACCTCATGAGAGATTCAAGGGCTAGGCGTCAATAGGTAAACTTTGTTAATAGGTTTACTTTTGTCCTGCCTTAAGGCAATAACCCATGTAAGTGGGTGTTAATTTATTATTGTTAGTGAACATCTGTGTCCCGAGCAGGCCATACTATTTGGGGAGGGGATGGTAACAGGTGGCAACCTAGTGGTAGGTGGGTGCAGAAGTGGAGAGAGGGCAGGTCCCTATAGACATAAGATCAATAGACTGCTGGATTCATGACTTCTTAATGCATGCTCTCAAAGGGAGCTCTGTCTCACTAGTACTACAACAGCTTTAGTAGAATGTTCATGCTTCTAACTTGTTTTAAGACATATGATAAACATTTCTCACAAGGCAGATTGTTGGCTTTGTCAAAATCACACACTCAGTTCAAGATCCCACTTTGCATCATCTCCTGTCCACAAGGCAAGTTGCTTTTTTAAAGAAAGAAACAAGATATGCATTTGTCCTTATTTTAGCCTGCTCCTTCTCTGCACCACACCCAGCTCCTCCAACCCCAGAAACATATTGTCGCCCCGTGCTTGAAAGGTGACAACAAAAGCTTTTTTTGTAATTGGCTTGGGCTTGGAATGATTATTCACCTGATAAAAGTTTGCTGAGGCCTCACTTGTGAAATTAACCAGTTGGGTGAGATACTAGCTCGTAGTCTGTAACTGAAAACAAGCCCATGTTTGCTCCATTACAGCAATGACTGCATTTCAAACATACTAATGAGCTGCAGTGGTCTCAGAAATGGCCTCAGGTTGTGAAAGCTGCTGTTGAGGTAAGTGTTCGTTATTGACAGGTTCAGAAAGAGATGTGTTTACCCCTTTGCCAAGGTTTACTGCAGCTATACATGTTGAATCAAACTATTGTTAAGTAGATGGAACAGGTGTGTGTGTGTGTGTGTGTGTGTGTGTGTGTGTGAAACAAAAACATTCCATGAATTGGAGATGCCAGTGTTGGATTGGCATCTACAAAGTTTAAAAAAAATCACCTGTTCTTGTCCAAGAGGTTTACCTGGAAGCACTAGTTTTCGGAGCACTGCTCCTTCATCAGATGGAAAAAATTCCATTTACTTAGCACCTTTCAGTATTCAACAGCCAACCTTCATACACTGACTGTTCTCAGAAGGAAGTGTGGCTATCAATTTGTGCAGCGCAGATTCCATAAATTCAATGTGATAATATCCACAGAATCTGTTTTACTGATGTTTGCTAAAGGATGAATATTGGCCATGTGCCTTTTCAGAGAAATGCGCTGACAATCTTTCGCCCCTGCCTGTGATGGAGGCTGGTGCCTTGGTTTATTGTCTTATCCAAAAGGGAGGGCCTCCAACAACATACCTGGACTTCCAAAGTTAGGTTATGAGGAGAGATTCCACACGTTAGGCCTGTTTTCTCTAGAATTTAGAAAGGTAAAGGGTGATCTGATATTGAGATATTAACAGGAAAAGACAGAGTAGCTAAAGATAAACTATTCCCACAGGCTAGATTCTAGAACTGGGGCAAAGCCCGTGAATTAGGGCCAGACTATTCAGGAGAGATACAAGGAAATACTTTCTACACATGGAAGGCAGTAGGTATTTGGAGCTCCCTTCTGCCAATGGCAGTGGATGTTGAATCAGTTTGTAGAATCATAGAATCCCTACATGTGGGTAACAGGCCATTTGGCCCATTGAGTCCACACCAAACCCCTAAAAAGTATCCCACCCAAACCCCCAACCCTATCCCTGTAACCCTGCATTTCCCGTGGCTAATCCACCTTGCCTGTAGATCCCTGGATACTATGGGCAAGTTGTTGTTGATTTTAAATCTGAGATAGATAAATTTTTGTTTAGCAAAGCTACTAAGGAATATGGAGTTAGGCCACAGATCAGCCATGAGCCCATTGAATGGTGGAACAGGCTGGAGGGCTGAGTGGCCTTGTTGTACTCCGTGCATAGCTTTCCCTCAGCACTACACTGGAAGTGGATTAGTGGTGCTGGAAGAGCACAGCAGTTCAGGCAGCATCCAAGTAGCTTTGAAATCGACTTTTCGGGCAAAAGCCCTTCATCAGGAATAAAGGCAGTGAGCCTGAAGCGTGGAGAGATAAGCTAGAGGAGGGTGGGGGTGGGGAGAAAGTAGCAAAGAGTACAATGGGTGAGTGGGGGAGGGGATGAAGGTGATAGTTCAGGGAGGAGGGTGGAGTGGATAGGTGGAAAAGGAGATAGCCAGGTAGGACAAGTCCAGACAAGTTATGGGGACAGTTACTGAGCTGGAAGTTTAGAACTAGGGTGTTGTGGGGGAAGAGTGTCAGCCTGGATTATGTTTCCAAAGTGCAAAGCTAGTCTTGAACCACAATGCTGTGGCTCAGAGATGAAGTTGTGTAAAACACAGCCCTGAACCACAACAGGTACAAGGACCTGTGTTCCAGGGCAAGCTGTGCTATATCGACACTTGTCTGTTATGCTGAGCTTTGTCCAGATGGGACAAGGATTTGCTGATGACAGATGGCACTTACTGCAGTCCCAGAAGTCTGGCCAAAAATGAATGTGAGCAAAAACGAACCCAGCTAGTTTAATAAGAATAAAAATGGAACTAGAAGGCTAATGAAGTACACAATTTAGCTGTTTTCCAATGGGTTCAAAATGAGATGTTATGCATGTACACTAAATAAAGGAAGCGCTTATTCATATATTTAAAAATTAAATGTTGGAGGGAGGAAAATGGTGAAATTAAGAATAGAGAGAATCCCTTTAAAAATACATTGGAGGTGAAATTCTGGCAATTTCTGAAAAGCTGTCCAAAGATCTCGAAATGCTTCAAACTGTGAATTACTAATCCACACTCTGAGTTGTCAGTATTGACATCCAAGAATTTAGTTTGTCACATAACCTCAACCACAAAATTAAACCTGCAATGAAAATATCATTCTAATCCAATATTTCTGTGTAAGTTAAAAAGTGAAAATTTATGCAGCTGTGCATCTTCTATCTGACTGCCCTTCAGAGGTGTCCAATTGCTGTTAAAGCACTTAGAGACTGTGAAAGGTGCTATATAAATGCAAGATTTTTTGAATTATATAACAGCCCCTTCAGCTTGTGTCCCACCACCATAGCTTAGTTATCCCACCCCCTCCCAATGTCTGTAAGTTCCATAATCCTCCAAGACTTTCCTACATCTGATCTCTTTCTCATTCCCTATTTTAAGTTTATTTCTTTATTTTTGAAGGGATGTGGGCTCTCTTATCGTGACCAGTAATTGTTTCCCATCCCTAATTACCCTGGAACTGATTGTCTCACCAGACCATTCCAAAGGGCAGATAGGAATCAACCACATTGCTGTGTTATCTGGAGTCACATGCAAGCCAGACCAGGTATGGGAAGGACTGCAAATTTTCTTCACCCAAGTGCATGAGGGAACCAGTTTTTTAAAAAAAACAGCAATAGTGACTATTAGATCAGGTTTAAATCCCAGATTTTATTGAATTTTCACCATCTGCCATGGTGGGATTTGAATCCATGTCCGAAGAGTATTTAGCTGAGGCTTTGGATTACTGATTAAATGCCAAAACAATTATAGCAATGACCTCCCATAATTTCCAAAATATGAGTGATCATGCGCCAAGCTTTGGAAACCAACTTGGCTCTCTACCCGTCTTTCCTTTAAGGATACTCCTTAAAGCCTCCCTCTTTGGCCAAAGTTTTAGTCACCTGACTGAATATCTCCTTCTGCATTTCAGTGTTAAACTTTGCTCGCTCACATTCCAGTGAAGCACTTGGGCTTTTTTACTTTGGCAAAGGTGGTACAGAAATGCAGATTGCTGTTGCTGTTGGGAAACCCTGAGTTAGTGGCATTCCAGAAAGAGCAGTAATGGGTTAGGGTCATTTTTCCAGATTCCATCAAATTCCAAGCTTTCTGATTAAATGCACCTAAGAAGGAGAGAGAATTTGCTCTCCATCACTTCAGATTCTAGGCCAAGAGTTTCTATCTAACTACTGTCTCTCAAGAGCCCTGCCTGTTAGGAGGTGGCAGTGGTCTTGTGGCATTATTACTGGGCTATTAATCCAGAGAGCCATCTACCATTTTGGGGACCTGGGTTCATATCCCACTGTGGCCGATGGTGAAATTTGGATCCAATTTTAAAAATCTGGAGTTAACTTACACTATGACAGACTGCCAGAGTGGGTTAAAACTAAATCTACATCACTAATGTCCTTCAATGAAGGAAACTACTGTCCTTACCTGGTCTACATGTGAGACTCCAGAATCACAGCAATATGTTGATTTTTAATTGACCTTTGGGCAATTGGGAATGTGTAATAAATGCTGGCCTAGCCGGTATTACCCACACCCAATGAATGAATTTAAAAATAATCGAATTGGAAATCAGGCAGGAACCGATTTTTCAGAATTACAGATTGTGTTCCAGTGCAGGAGGAGCTTGTTCAGCCCATTATATTTGCACCAACTCTTCCAATGTGGATTATAACAATGCTTTTTGCCTGTAAGTCTTGTATATGGTTTCTGTTTAAATAATCATCTAATTGAACTTGCCTCCATCAATCTTCCAGGCATTGCATTCCAGACCTGAACCACTCATTGTTTGAAGAAGATTTTCTCACCTCTTATTTGCTACGTTTGCAAATCACTTTACATTGGTGCCATCTCATTCTCAAGCCTTTTACAGGAGGGAACAGCTTCTCTCGATCTATTCCATCCATATCTTACATGACTTTGAGAACTGGTGTCAAACCTCCCCTTCCCTTTTTCCTCTCCAACAGCCCCTACTTCTCTCATCCAAACCTAAAATTGAAGTTTCCCAAGTCAACAATTGTTTGTATACTCTCCTGTCTCTCTCCTGTGCATTGATATCCTTCTGTTGACAGCCCATGCCCAGAATTGCACTTCATGCTCCAGATTGGGCGGCACAGTGGCACAGTGGTTAGCACTGCTGCCTCACAGCGCCAGAGACCCGGGTTCAATTCCTGACTCAGGCGACTGACTGTGTGGAGTTTGCACATTCTCCCCGTGTCTGCGTGGGTTTCCTCCGGGTGCTCCGGTTTCCTCCCACAGTCCAAAGATGTGCAGGTCAGGTGAATTGGCCATGCTAAATTGCCCATAGTGTTAGGTAAGGGGTAAATGTAGGGGTATGGGTGGGTTGCGCTTCGGCGGGGCAGTGTGGACTTGTTGGGCCAAAGGGCCTGTTTCCACGCTGTAAGTAATCTAATCTAACATACAAGCTCCATACAGGCAGTCACCTGTGGCTGGAATTAAACCTAGACCCCTGGTGCTGTGAGACATCAGTGCAAACCACTGTGCTACCATGCCACCCCACTTTAAATTGAGTGCAAGACTGAGAGGTGAAGGGGTAAATGTAGAGGTATGGGTCAGTTGTGCTTCGGCGGGTTGGTGTGGACTTGTTGGGCCGAAGGGCCTGTTTCCACACTGTAAGTAATCTAAAATTCACATGAAGCATTTTGGAAAATGTGCAAATGAATTTAAAGTGCGACTCTGAGAGGGCATTTCCATCCATTAACTAGATACTGCTGTGCAACAGCTATATTGCCACAGGTTTTAGCACGCAATATTAAAACAAGGTAAAAACCGAAAGTACTGCAGATGCTGTAAATCAAAAACAAAAACAGAAGTTGCTGGAAAAGCTTAGCAGGTCTGGCAGCATCTGTGGAGAGAAATCACAGTTAATGTTTTGGGTCAAAGACCTGCTGAGCCTTCCCAGCAATTTCTATATTAAAGCAAGGTCTTGTCCATTTGTTTTTGTACTTACAAAGCAACAATAATGACAACAACAATGATTTTCATTTATATAGCAGTATTAACATAATGCAACTTTGTTGGGAAGCATAGAACTTGAGTATTGCTGGGAATAAAAAGCATTTTGTTTAAGCTTTCCTTCTGGTATCTATCAGGATATTTGCCAATGTAAAAGGAAGCAACATTTTTATACTCTCTGAGAAGTTTGTGCTAATTGTTTCCAAAGGGGACTCTGATGGTCAAGGCCTTGCCAAGGAGAATGCACCAGTTAGATGATGACTGACACTTAACTGCCAATTCTTGTTCAAACATAAACCAGGCAGTTTGATTGATTGGGCAAGACTTTGCCCTGTGAAAGGAAGTAGGAAGTGGCAATTGCCTATTTTGTTCAGTTTGAATGTGCAATGTGTGTAGGTGTTTTTGACTGCAAAGAGCTCTATGTTAGACGTATGTAGCTTCGAGCACACAATTGTTCTGTGAGCACGATTGCCAATCATAAATTGTTTTTCAGTGTAATTCACAGCTCACTCAGGACTGTTGAGTGAAATGTTATCCATTTGCAGAACCACATCTAACATTGGACGCTGTGCTTCGTGTTTTGCAAGCACAGGCTGGTAGGCTGCAGTCCCGTACCTTCCCCATTGCAAGCAGCTGAAGAGACATGCTGTTTGAAACAATCTGATTTGATATAGATCTTACCACCTGCATACCTGATTAAATGTCCAAAGTCATGAGCATTATAAAACTAAATTTGACTTTTGGCCAAATATTGTGACATTAGGACAGATGACAAAAAGCTTGGTAATCAAAATAGATTTTAAGGACTGTCATAAGGGAGGACAGCAAAGTAGAGAGTTCCAGCAAGGGAATTCTGGAACTTAGGTCCCAGACAACTGAAGGATCAGCTTTCAACAGCAGAGCAAATAACATTGAAGATGCACAAGAACATTTACAAGAACACTGCCAGGGATGGAGGGTTTGAGCTATAGGGAGAGCTAAATTGGCTGGGCCTGTGGCTGGAGTGTCAGAGGCTGAGGGGTAACCTTATCAAGATTTATAAAACTAGAGGGGTATGAGTATGGTAAATAGACAAGGTCTTTTCCATGGGGTGAGGTGGTCCAGAGCTAGAGGTGATAGGTTTAAAGTGAGAGGGGAAAGATTTAAAAGGGACTTAAGGTGCAATTCTTTTCATGCAGAGGGTGGTGCATGTATGGAATGAGCTGCCAGAGGAAGTGATGGAGGATGATACAATTGCAACTTTTAAAAGGCATCTGAATGAGTAAATGAATAAATGAGTAAATGAGAAAATGAATAGGAAGGATTTAGACAGATATGGGTCAAGTGCTGACAAATGGGACTAGATTAATTTAGGATATCTGCTCGGCATGGACGAGCCGGACTGAAGGGTCTGTTTCCGAGCTGCACAGCTCTATGACTATGACTCTAAGAGGTCGGAATTAGAGGGTGCAGATATTTTCGAAGTTATAGAAATACAGAAAAGTGAGCATATAGAGGAGATGACTTTTTAAGTTGTAGAGTTACTTGACAGGGAGCTGCTCCAATGTAAGAGATAACTGGGACTTGGCATGAGTTAAGGAGGTGAACAATGGAGTCTAGGATGACCACATGTTTACAGGTGTTAGAATGTCCCATGCTGCACTGTTCACAGAGAGCTGTGAATTAATCTGGGGCTATTTGCTATTAATAGAAAAAAATTGGCCTGTGTCATAGAGTGGTTCATATTCTGAGTAGCAGGATATTGGATATAAGAGGAACATTATCTGATTAGTGGGAGTTGCCAAGTAATGTACCTCTGATATATGTGCCATGTTGCCTTATCCTTTAACAATAGTGACTTAAATGAAGATATCTCCAAATTTGCAGATGACAGTAACAGGGAAGAATAGGTTGTGTAGACAGGAGGAGGAAGTTACAAAAGGATGTAAGTGAGCAGAACTGCGATAGATAGAGTTGAATATGGGGGCAGAATGAGACATGCAAGAATGATAAATTGGAGCATTTTCTAAGTTTGAGAAAGATTAGGAACAGCAGAGTTTAATCTGTGCTGTTCATCTCTATGACTCTACTCAGGACCATTCCCTTACATCTGTAAAAGTAATAAAAGTAATCAAATGGGTAGTCAAATGTTAATATTTAATTCAAGGTGGTACAGACTTAATGGGCTGAATGACCTCTATCTGCACTGTAGGAATTCTATGATTTTATGATGAGGTTGGAATACAAAGCTGGAGAAATGATACTTTAAAATGCACAGTCATCAGTACTCCTTCTTGAGTACTGTTTCACATACAGATACTGAATATTATTAAAGGTATGATGGCCATGGATAGGATCTCCTAACCTTAAGGTTACTTGACTGGGAGCTGATATGTGTCAGTGAGTACAAGGTGATAAATAAATAGGACTTTGCATAAGTTAAGGATGTGGACAATGGAATATATCCTGTCCTAGGCATAAAGAGATAAATTGCAACGACAATTGTGATCTAAACAAGACTTTTCAGATAATAAACAGTTTCATAGAATCCCCTATAATAGGGAAGCAGGCCATTCAGCCCATCACATCCACACCAGCTCTCTGAACTGCATCCCACCCAGACCCACTCCTACCCCTCCCCACCCTAACTCTACATTCCCTATGGCTATACATCCCTGGGCACTAGTCATAGAGTCATAGAGATGTACAGCACGGAACCAGACCCTTCGGTCCAACTCGTCCATGCCGACCAGATATCCCAAGCCAATCTAGTCCCACCTGCCAGCACCTGGCCCATATCCCTCCAAACCCTTCCTATTCATATACCCATCCAAATGCCTCTTAAATGTTGCAATTGTACCAGCCTCCACCACATCCTCTGGCAGCTCATTCCATACACGTACCACCCTCTGCCTGAAAAGGTTGCCTCTTAGGACTTTTTATATCTTTCCCCTCTCACCTTAAACCTATGCCCTCTAGCTCTTGATTCCCCCACCCCAGGGAAAAGACTTTTTCTATTTATCCTATCCATGTCCCTCATGATTTTATAAACCTGTATAAGGTCACCCCTCAGCCTCCGACGCTCCAGGGAAAACAGCCCCAGCCTGTTCAGCCTCTCCCTGTAGCTCAAATCCTCCAACCCTGGCAATGTCCTTGTAAATCTTTTCTTAAACCTTTCAAGTTTCACAACATCTTTCTGATAGGAAGGAGTCCAGAATTGCACACAATATTCCAACAGTGGCCTAACCAATGTCCTGTACAGCCGCAACATGACCACCCAGCTCCTGTACTCAATGCTCTGACCAATAAAGGAAAGCATATCAAATGCCTTCTTCACTATCCTATCTACCTGCGACTCCACTTTCAAGGAGCTATGAACCTGCACTCCAAGGTCTCTTTGTTCAGCAACACTCCCTGGACCTTACCATTAAGTGTATAAGTCCTACTAAGATTTGCTTTCCCAAAATGCAGCATCCTCACATTTATCTGAATTAAACTCCATCTGCCACTTCTCAGCCCATTGGCCCATCTGATCAAGATCCCGTTGAAATCTAAGGTGATCTTCTTTGCTGTCCACCTCCAATTTTGGTGTCATCAGCAAACTTACTAACCATACCTCTTGCGCTCACATCCAAATCATTTATATAAATGACAAAAAGTAATGGACCCAGCACCGATCCTTGTGGCACTCCACTGGTCACAGGCCTTCAGTCTGAAAAACAACCCTCCACCACCACCCTCTGTCTTCTACCTTTGAGCTAGTTCTGTATCCAAATGGCTAGTTCTCCCTGTACTCCGTGAGATCTAACCTTGCTTACCAAGCTCCCATGGGGAACCTTGTTGAACGCCTTATTGAAGTCCATATAGATCACATCTACTACTCTGCCCTCATCAATCCTCTTTGTTACTTCTTCAAAAAACTCAATCAAGTTTGTGAGACATGATTTCCCACACACAAAGCCACTTTGACTATCTCTAATCAGTCCTTGCCTTTCCAAATATATTTATATCCTGTCCCTCAGGATTCCCTTCAACAACTTGCCCACCACTGAGGTCAGGCTCACCGGTCTATAGTTCCCTGACTTGCCCTTACCACCCTTCTTAAACAGTCGCACCACGTTTGCCAACCTCTCGTCTTCTGGCACCTCATCTGTGACTATCGTTGATCCAAATATCTCAATAAGAAGCCCAGCAATCACTTCTCTAGCTTCCCACAGAGTCCTGGGGTACACCTGATCAAGTCCTGGGGATTTATCCACTTGTATGCTTTTCCAGACATTCAGCACTTCCTCCTCTGTAATCTGGACATTTTGCAAGGTGTCACCATTTATTTCCCTACAGTCTATATCTTCCATGTCCTTTTCCACAGTAAATACTGATGCAAAATATTCATTTAGTATCTGCCCCATCTCCTGCGGCTCCACATAAAGGCCACCTAGCTGGTCTTTGAGGGGCCCTATTCTCTCCCTAGTTACCCTTTTGTCCTTAATGTATTTGTAAAATCCCTTTGGATTCTCCTTAATTCTATTTGCCAAAGCTATCTCATGTCCCCTTTTTGCCCTCCTGATTTCTCTCTTAAGTATACTCCTACTGTCTTTATATCTTCTAAGGATTCACTCGATCTATCCTGTCTATACCTGACATATGCTTCCTTCTTTTCCTTAAACAAATCCTCAATTTCTTTAGTCGTCCAGCATTCCCTATACCTGAGGTAAAAATAATGACTGCAGATGCTGGAAACCAGATTCTGGGTTAGTGGTGATGGAAGAGCACAGCAGTTCAGGCAGCATCCAAGCTGCCTTGGAAGCTCCTTGGATGCTGCCTGAACTGCTGTGCTCTTCCAGCACCACTAATCCAGAATTCCCTGTACCTACCAGCCTTTCCTTTCACCCTAACAGGAATATACTTTCTCTGGACTCTCATTATCTCATTTCTGAAGGCTTCGCATTTTCCAGCCATACCTTTACCTGCAAACATCTGCGCCCAATTAGCTTTTGAAAGTTCTTGCCTAATACCGTCAAAATTGGCCTTCCTCCAATTTAGAACTTCACCTTTTAGATCTGGTCTGTCCTTTTCCATCACTATTTTAAATCTAATAGAATTATGGTCGTTGGCCCCAAGGTGTTCCTCCACTGACACCCCAATCACCTGTCCTGCCTTGCTTCCCAAGAGTAGGTCAAGTTTTGCACCTTCTCTAGTAGGTACATTGACATACTGAATCAGAAAATTTTCTTGTACACACTTAATAAATTCCTCTCCATCTAAACCCTTAACACTATGGCAGTCCCAGTCTATGTTTGGAAAGTTAAATTTCCCTACTATAGCCACTCTATTATTCTTATGGACAATTTAGCATAACCAATCCACCTAACCTGCACATCTTTGGACTGTGGGAGAAAACTGAAGCACCAAGAGCAACCCATGCACACTGAGAATGTGCAAACTCCACAAAGACAGTTGCTTGAGGCTGGAATTGAATTTGGATTCCTGGCACTGTGAGGCAGCAATTCTAACCACTGAACCACAGAGATAGGGTTTCATTAGGGTAAGAATATTGCATGCAGTTCTGGTCTCCTTCCTGTCGGAAAGACGTTGTGAAACTTGAAAGGGTTCAGAAAAGATTTACAAGGATGTTGCCAGGGTTGGAGGATTTGAGCTGCAGGGAGAGGCTGAACAGGCTGGGGCTGTTTTCCCTGGAGCGTTGGAGGCTGAGGGGTGACCTTATAGAGGTTTACAAAATTATGAGGGGCTTGGATAGGATAAATAGAAAAAGTCTTTTCCCTGGGGTGGGGGAATCAAGAGCTGGAGGGCATAGGTTTAAGGTGAGAGGGTAAAGATATAAAAGAGACCTAAGGGGCAACGTTTTCAGGCAGAGGGTGGTACGTGTATGGAATGAGCTGCCAGAGGATGTGGTGGAGGCTGGTACAATTACAACATTTAAGAGGCATTTGGATGGGTATATGAATAGGAAGGGTTTGGAGGGATATGGGCCGGGTACTGGCAGGTGGGACTAGATAGGGTTGGGATATCTGGTCGGCATGGACAGGTTGGACTGAAGGGTCTGTTTCCATGCTGCGCATCTCTATGACTCTATGAGAATAGAGAAGTTATTTCTTCTCGTTGGGGAAACCACATTAAGTGAGCGTAATCTTCAGATGAGAGACAGGCCATGAGAGAGATCAGGAAGCATTCTTTCACACAAAGGGGTGTGAAGATTTGGGGTTCTGTGAACCAGCCCCATCACAAAGTATATGGTATGTTGGTGCAATTGAAATTTTCAAGATTGAGGTTGAAAGATTCTTTGTGATTGAGGGTATCACCTTTTAAGGAGCAAAGATGGGTAAACGATAGTGAGGCACAGATCAGCCCTGCTCTAACTGAATGGTGGAGCAAGCTCACAGAGCTGACTGGCCTTCTCTTGTTCTTCTGATCCACTTTCTCCCTCAATCATGGCCAAAGAAGCAGATTCATTGGTGTCCAGTGCAGTACTGAGCATGTCCTGTCCTGGTGGAGGTGCTATTCTTTCAGCTTAGAAGCTAATTGTGAGACCCTGTTTCCCGCCAATGACTCCGTGGCATTGGATTGGAGAAGAGCAGGGAAGGTTTGCCCAGAGTCTTGACCAAAATTAATTCATTGAACAACATCGCAAGCTGGAGTGTACACAACAACAGCAGTGGGTTTGAAGATAGGGAACACACAAAATTCAACAATTGGTCTTCCTGTCATGCACCCACTTGCCTGTAACAAATCTGAAATTTTACAGGGACTGTCAGAGGCATAAATGTTCAACTAAGGACCTCATCTTGCCCTATTCAATATTTTATGTTCAGCTGAGAGTGCTATTTGGCTTGTCTGGCAGATTTAGTTGCGTGGGCTGTTGTCAGGACTGAAAGGTAAGAGATCCCCTAGCATCTTCAACGGGTTGCCCTCCAAGTCATTATTCTGCAGAGGCGAGTGGGTATTGCTGGCTGGGCCACCACTTATTGACTGTCCCTGGTTGCCCTTGAGGAGGTAGTGGTGAGCTGCTTTCCTGAACTAATGCAGTCCCTCTGCTATAGGTTAACCCACAATGCCCTGACAGAGGGAATTTTAGGATTTTGACCCAGTGGAATTTAAGGAACACCAATATGTTTCCAAGTGAGGATGTTGAGTGGCTTGCAGATGGTGGTGTTCCACATATCTGTTGCCCTTGTCCTACTATAGTGAAGTGGTCATGGATTTGGAAGGAACTAAGAATCCTTGGTGAATGTCTGCAGTGCATCATGTGGCTAGTACACACTGACGCTACTCAGCATTGGTGATGGAGAGTGTCGATGCTTATGGATGTGGTGCCAATCAAGTGGACTGCTGTCTCCTGGACAGTGTCAAGCTTCTTGAATACTGTTGGAGCTGTACTCATCCAGGCAAGTGGGAACATTCCACCACACTCCTGACTTGTGCTTTGTAGATGGTGGACATGCTTTTGGGAGTCAGGAGGTGAGTTACTTGCCACAGTATTCCTAACCTCTGACCTGCTCTTGTAGCCACTGTGTTTATGTGGCGAATCCAGTTGAGTTTCTGGTCAATGATAAACCCCAGGATGTTGATAGTGGGAGATTCAGTGATAGTAACACCGTTAAATGTCAAAGGGCATGCTTAGATTGTCTCTTATTGGAGATGATCATAGCCTGGCATTTGCCTGGCACAAAAGTTACTTGCCAATTGTGATGCTGGGTAACTAGTGTTGCTGGCCATCCAGTTGGCTGTCAGCTTCCTGAGGTGTGATAAGAAAGTCAGAAATGCCGTTTGAACCAATTGGCACTACTGACAGGATTAACTAGCTAATGTTGATCCCTATACACTGTTACCTGTACACCTCCTTCTAAATTCTTTGCTCTGTGTGCCCTTGCTTACTATGATCTGCCTGTACAGGTTGTAAACAAAGCTTTTCACAGTACTTCAGTATGCGTTGCTGTCTGGGGGATGTGTGGCCCACATCTGAATTTTTAGCTCGTGACCATGTAGTTCTGTAAAATCCTGTCCACAGTAGATTATCTGGATCATTATCACATGCTTATTTGGGGGAGCTCCCTATGCACAAATTGGCTGCTGTACTCTCCACTTTTCCCAGAACTTCTCCATTTCAAAAGTACTTAATTGGCTGCAAAATGTGTTTAGGAATATCGCGTACTTGCTTCAGGACCCTGGCGCCAACTTGTGATGATGTCACACAGCTGCACCTCACTAGGTAAAACTAGCACAGTCTGGGCAGTTAGAATACACAGTAGTCCTTGGAAATCCCCAGTAGGTTGTAACAGTCTGGAGTGGAAGACCTACATGAGCACTTGTTGATTTGAGGTTACAATCAGTTCAGCCTTGACTTATTGAATAGTGGAACAGGCCCGACTCCTCCTCCTCATAACACAAAAGACTAGAGTGTATTTAGGACATAGATGGATAGGTTATTAATTGAGAGGATGAAAGATAATGGGGATGAATGTGTCTGGCTTTGGTATCAGTCATGATAAAATGGCAGAACAGAATCGATGGGCCGAATGGCCTAATTCCGCTCCTATATCATATGGTTTTATCGTCCTTTTTTTATGTTACCATGAATATCCACGTATCGCCATATTTGGTGTTAAATTATATTATGTAATTATATAATAAATTGCGTTACTGTCTAATCTAAACCGGACTTGACTTTGACTCCTCGATCAGTCTGCCTCGGAACCAAATCTAATTTGACGCCAGACCGCACAAGAAAAGAGGATCGTTCTGAAGTTGTGAAAGGTGCTACATGAATGCAGTTCCTTCGCTGAAGTTTTCCCTGGACTGCTGTCGACCAGAGGACAGAACTTTTAAAAAGAGTGTGAAGACGATGAGGAAGGCAGCGGGTTTGGGTTTTTGTTTTGTCTCGGCCGCTGACTTCTGGGCTGTTGCATTTAAAAAAAAGTACTTGCTTAGATGGAACAAAAAAAGAATCCTCGGCTCCTTTCTCAACGAGCTGTGCCAGGAGATGGAGAGTTGGGGAAAGTGGGGCGGGATAGGAGACGCAATCTGAGCTGTGTCTGCTAACTTGGCCGTGCGTTCAACTGGTGCAGAGTGAAGGGGGCGGTGGGGGGGGGAATCTGTGTGTGTTACAGCCCTCCTTGCTGCATGCATTGGCTGAGTCTGTGCGTTTGAAGTCTGATCTTGCTCCATTTCCATTCAGGGGCTGGTCAATCGATCAGACACGAGGAGCCAGCTTCTTCAGTGCAGCACCCACAGACAGACACGCAGAAAAGGCAGGAGGAAATCTTCACCCAGCTCCTGTGAGCCAAAGTGGATCTTTGTTTTTTTTAAATTATTTTTTAAGATCCCTGGTCGGAACTCTCGGTGTCTTTCGCTCCGAAACTTTGCCCAACTCGATTGGAAATGGTGGGAATTTCTGGCTCCTATCAGGGTAAGTACTGACCTTCCAGCAAGTCCACTCCGTTCAGCTGCTTCGAGGGGGCACTTTTGTCTTTGTTCAGTTCCAATGGGAAAGGGTTAGGGGGTGGGAGAGGACGAGGAGGGTAAACTTTCCTGTCCAAAATGCTGTCCAAAGCGACACGTTAAGAATACACTCAGTTTTATTAATTTGCCTTATAAAGTAATTGTTGAAACAGAGGGTGCCGGTTGCTGGGAGGGGGGTTGGGAGGGGGTCTCGCTGTAACTTTCATCGGAGCCAATGTGTTGATGCTAAACGTAGTTATTGTGTTATTGTGTCCTTGGGCGATGTGACAGATGGGGTTGTGGGGGCTGTGGTGTTGTTGGTTCTCAGCCCATTTAGTTGAGTGGCTTTCCCAGGACTCGGGTTGTGATCCTTGTCTGTGTGCGTGTTTTTTAAAAATGTATAGTGCAAGTCAAAGCAATAGCAGTTGCAACCATTTGTAATTTTACTCCAGTTCGTTTCTTAAAGACATCTCAAAATGGTTCGAGTAGAATTCCCCGTCAGTTTTCTTGCAGTTGCCGAATGAAAACACACAGTACAGAATCTTTGTTCTACGCTCATTGTTCATTTGCACCAGTTGCTCTTGAACTTGTTTTGCTTGCTTCGTACAGATCCCGGCTGGCAATTGCTAATTGATAATCAGTATGCTATGTAATTGTTATGAATAATCTAGAGGACCCTGTGGTATGGCTTACACACATGGTCAACAATGGTGTAATATCTGGTATTTCCAGAGTCTGGAATCATTCAAAATCTGTTGTATACAAAGTTTAGAAATAATGCTATATCTGTTATTTATAAGGTGAGGAACAGTACAATAACTTTGATAAACATAGTCACAGTGCAATATCGGGTATATACAGGGTAAGGAACAGTACAATAACTTTGATAAATCTGATCACAGTGCAATTTCGGGTATATGCAGGGTGAGGAACAGTACAACAACTTTGATAAATCTGATCACAGTGCAATATCGGGTATATGCAGGGTGAGGAACAGTACAATAACTTTGATAAATATGGTCACAGTGCAATATCGGGTATATGCAGGGTGAGGAACAGTACAACAACTTTGATAAACATAGTTACAGAGTTGAAAAGTGTGATGCTGGAAAAGCGCAGCAGGCCAGCCAGCATCCGAGGAGCAGGAGAATCGACGTTTCGGGCATAAGCCCTTCTTCAGGATACTCACTGAGATCCTTGTAGAGGGAAGAGGAGAGCTTCTTCAAAGTAGGCATCCTTGCAAGAGGATTCGCAGTAGGTTAAGATCAACCAGGAGAAAGTGAGGACTGCAGATGCTGGAGACCAGAGTTGAAAAGTGTGGTGATGGAAAAGCGCCTGAAGAAGGGCTTATGCCTGAAACGTCGATTCTCCTGCTCCTTGGATGCTGCTTGGCCTGCCGCGCTTTTCCAGCACCACACTTTTCAACTCTGGTCTCCAGCATCTGCAGTCCTCACTTTCTCCTAAACATAGTTACAGTGCACTATCGGGTATATACAGGGTTAGGGACAGTATAATATCTTTGATAAACATAGACACAGTGCAATATCATGTATATACAGAGTGAGGAACAGTACAGTTTCTATGATAAACATAATTTGGAGGTGCCGGTGTTGGACTGGGGTGTGCTAAGTTAAAATCACAAAACACCAAGTTATAGTTCAATAGATTTATTTGGAAGCACTAGCTTTTGGAGCACTGCTCCTTCGTCAGGTGGTTGTGGAGTATAGGAGTTTGTAGTAAAAGTTTTCAGTGTGATGTAACTGAAATTATATATTGAAAAATACCTTGATTGTTTGTTAAGTCTCTCAGTTTTTAGAATGGGCCTGTTGGTTTCAGTTCTTTCATATGTAAATCCCAGAACTTTCTTAAAGTTACATTCTCAAGTGAACTTTAACAATGGGTTCGTCCACATAATGCATTGAAGGTGTGAGGTCCCCTGTGTGAGACTGTCTGTGCCCCAGTGTTCAGACTGATTCTAATCTAAAAAAGGGATTTACAGAATCTCATATGGATTCATGCAGTTTTTGAGCAAAATAAAATGTAATCCTGCAAGTACAAATTCACCCCACAAACTTTAGATCTGTGCGTGTGTGCATATGGGTGGGTGTGTGCAGGGAGGGGGTGTATTTGAGAGAGTTTGTGTATAGGAGAGAGTTTATGGGTCTGTAGGAGTGTGTGTGTGGGTCTGTAGACGTGTGTGTGTGTGGGTCTGTAGGAGTGAGTGTATGGGTCTGTAGGAGTGTGTGTGTGTGTGGGTCTGTAGGAGTGGGTGTGTGAGTCTGTAGGAGTGTGTGTGTGTGGCTGTGTCTGTAGGAGTGTGTGTATGGGTCTGTAGGAGTGTTTGTGTGGGTCTGTAGGAGTGTGTGTGTGGCTGTGTCTGTAGGTGTATGTGTTTGTGAGTGAGTGTGTGTGTGGGTCTGTAGGAATGTGTTTGTGTGGCTGTGTCTGTAGGTGTATGTGTTTGTGAGTGAGTGTGTGTGTGGGTCTGTAGGAATGTGTGTGTGTGGTTGTGTCTGTAGGTGTATGTGTTTGTGAGTGAGTGTGTGTGTGGGTCTGTAGGAATGTGTGTGTGTGGCTGTGTCTGTAGGTGTATGTGTTTGTGAGCGAGTGTGTGTGTGGGTCTGTAGGAATGTGTGTGTGTGGCTGTGTGTGTAGGTGTATGTGTTTGTGAGTGAGTGTGTGTGTGGGTCTGTAGGAGTGTGTGTGTGGCTGTGTCTGTAGGTGTATGTGTTTGTGAGCGAGTGTGTGTGTGGGTCTGTAGGAATGTGTGTGTGTGGTTGTGTCTGTAGGAGTGTGTGTGTGTTTGTGTGTGTTTGTAGTGCAGTGGGGTCACCTGTTGTGTGACCTGAACCCAGGGTCCCGTTTGAGGCCCTCCTCATAGGTTCCGAACTTGGTTATCAGTCTCTGCTCGGCCACTTTGTGTTGTTACCTGAAGTCTGCCTTAGATTTTATAAACCTTTATAAGGTCACCCCTCAGCCTCCAATGCTTCAGGGAAAACAGCCCCAGCTGTTCAGCCTCTCCATGCAGCTCAATACCTCCAGTCCTGGCAACATGCTTGTAAATCTTTTCTGAACAAAAATCAAAATAGTTCACAGGATGCAAAGTGTTTTAAGAACTCCAGTGATCATGAGAAGTGCTATATAAATGGAAGCTTTTCTTTAACTTCTGAGTTTGCGTTTTTTATTGGTTTCTGTGATATGAGTGTTGCTGCATTTGTTGCTGCCGCCCAGATGCCCTTAACTGCAACGCTTGCCAGGCCATTTGCAGAGGACTATCAGGAACCAAACACAATGCTGCTGATCTCATGTCACACATGAGCTGGACTGGCTAAAGAAGGCAGGTTTCCTTCCCTAAAGGTAAAAACAATGACTGCAGATGCTGGAAACCAGATTCTGGATTAGTGGTGCTGGAAGAGCACAGCAGTTCAGGCAGCATCCAAGGAGCAGCAGAAGCCCTTCATCAGGAATAAAGGCAGTGAGCCTGAAGCGTGGAGAGATAAGCTAGAGGAGGGTGGGGGTGGGGAGAAAGTAGCATAGAGTACAATGGGTGAGTGGGGGAAGGGATGAAGGTGATAGGTCAGGGAGGAGAGGGTGGAGTGGATAGGTGGAAAAGGAGATAGGCAGGTAGGACAAGTCCGGACAAATCATGGGGACAGTGCTGAGCTGGAAGTTTGGAACTAGGGTGAGGTGGGGAAAGGGGAAATGAGGAAACTGTTGAAGTCCACATTGATGCTCTGGGGTTGAAGTGTTCCGAGGCGGAAGATGAGGCGTTCAAAGACCGTTCCCTCCGTGACTACCTGGTCAGGTCCACGCCCCCCTACAACCCACCCTCCCATCCTGGCACTTTCCCCTGCCACTACAGGAACTGCAAAACCTGCGCCCACACCTCCTCCCACACCTCCATCCAAGGCCTTAAAGGAGCCTTCCACATCCGTCAAAGTTTTACCTGCACATCCACTAATATCATTTATTGCATCTGTTGCTCCCGATGCGGTCTCCTCTACATTGGGGAGACTGGATGCCTCCTAGCAGAGCGCTTTAGGGAACATCTCTGGGACACCCGCACCAATCAACCACACCGCCCCGTGGTCCAACATTTGAACTCCCCCTCCCACTCTGCCGAGGACATGGAGGTCCTGGGCCTCCTTCACCGCCGCTCCCTCACCACCAGACGCCTGGAGGAAGAACGCCTCATCTTCCGCCTCGGAACACTTGAACCCCAGGGCATCAATGTGGACTTCAACAGTTTCCTCATTTCCCCTTCCCTCACCTCACCGTAGTTCCAAACTTCCAGCTCAGCACTGTCCCCATGACTTGTCCTACCTGCCTATCTCCTTTTCCACCTATCCACACCACCCTCTCCTCCTTGATCTATCACCTTCATCCCCTCCCCCACTCACTTATTGTACTCTGTGCTACTTTCACCCCACCCCCACCCTCCTCTAGCTTATCTCTCCACGCTTCAGGCTCACTGCCTTCATTCCTGATGAAGGGCTTTTGCCCGAAACGTCAATTTTGCTGCTCCTCGGGTGCTGCCTGAACTACTGTGCACTTCCAGCACCAAATCCAAAATCCTTCCCTAAAGGACAATTTCGAGGGTGGAAGATGGGAGCCCAATCTCAAAAGGGCTGAAGCAAAATTGAGGAAGGAACTGACCTCAGGTGGTTTCAAGACCCTACACAGCCTTTGACCAACATTCGAGGAGTGGTTAGTTATTGCAATGTGGTCATATACTTGGCAGCTAATTTGCAGACAGTAGATTGAAATAAATGGCTAGATCTGTTTTAGTGGTGTTGCTTGGGAGGCGAATGTTGATCAAGGTCATGGGAGGACTGCCTTATTCCTCAAACAGCAGCTTAAAATACTGTGCTATCAATAAATCTGTTTGAGTGGATACACCATGATAATAGGCAATGCCTTTGGCACGTGAAACATTTTTAATGGTTTATTATTTCCTATTTTTAATCATAGGACTCTGTAACTGAAACAAAATTGTCTTAATTCTCCTTAAATTAAGGTTTGTTTTAATAGTGACTTTGCCATCTAATAAGACGAACAATAGTCCAAAACACACAATTCTAAGTTAGATCTATTTAGTGTTTTTTTTAAATTGATGCTAAATATAATACATGTATTTTCTTTATTATATATTCAAATTATGCCAGTGATGCTTGGCAGTTTATCACATATTTGGATTGGAAAGCTGAATTTTCAGCTTGTGGATCCTAATACATCTTGCTTTCTATGGTCTTTTTTAAAAAGCCATTCAGGTAGGCAAGGTGGGCCAATGTTCCAGCCTAGATTCTGGGGCCAGGTATCTGGAGAGAGACATAAACTACGATCTGTCCGATGTAGATTTGAGAGTGTTAGGTAACGGCACCATGGCAGGCACTAGGGAAGGGCAGCAGAGGAACTGACATGGGGTGATGTAAAAAAGCTAGAAGTTGGTGGCCATTCTGACAGAGTGCGCGGGATCACAAGACTCAACTTCAGGTCCAGTATTACCCTCAAGTCTATAAATGGTTGTGTTCAGCAAGAGTTAATGATCAGGGAGGGAGATGGTAATGTCAGTGGACTGGGAAACTAAACTTTTTAAGAGAACTTAAAATACACTTTATTCATTAAAACATTCTTTACATGTACAGTGTATATAAAGTCAAAGACACAGTTTGGTTCTGTACAAGGAAACAAACAAACTTTGGAGTTTGACTCTATCGAAACAAACCAAAAGCATCTCTTACATGAACCAGATTATATTTACATGCATTTGAGGCATAAGGCAGGGTGTGTGTCTGGTAACTGAACAGACCCACATTTAACTTCAGCAGGAAGACCGATAACAATTAGGAAACCAAATATCACGCCAAACTCCAGGGTTTAAGTCTTAGCACAGCAACTGATGGAGAATAAACCTGGTCTTGGTGATAGTGACTGTGAAGGTATGATCAATTGTCATAAAAATCAATCAGGGTCACTAATATACTTCAGGAAGGGAAATCTGCTGTTCTTGCCCAGTCTGGCTTGCATGTGACTCTAGACTCTCAGCAATGCGGTTGACTCTTAACTGGCCCCTGACAAACCATTCAGGTCAAAGGGCAATTAGAAATGGGCACCAAATGCTGGCCCCCTCAACAATGCCTACATCGCATGGAAGAATAAAGAACAGAGTTAATGCCAGCAAATAGAGATAAGCCTTTTGGCTGTTTCTGGTGGATCAGTACCAGTGCGGCATCTTGTTAGCACACTACCAGTATCTGTTATAGGAAGGATATTACTCAGCTAAAGAGGGTTCAGAAGAGACTTAGCAGGCTGTGGCTGGGTATGGATGATTTGAGTTATAAGGGAAAACTGGCACTATTTTCACTGGAGCATAGGAGGTTGAGAGTGACATTTAGGGAGGCTTATAAAATCATGAGGGGTATAGATAGGGTGATAGTAATTGTCTGTCCCGAGGATGGGGGATTTCAAGACTTGCGGCAGATTTTTAAGGTGAGGGGAGAGAGGTTTTAAAAAGATATGAGGGGCAAATGTTTTACACAGAGGGTAGTTCGCGTGTGGAATGAACTTCCTGAGGAAGTGGTGGATGCGGGTACAGTTACAACATTTAAAAGACACGTAGATAAATACATGAATAGGAAAGGTTTGGAGGGATATGAGTCAGGAGCAGGGAGGTGGAACTGGTTTAGTTTGTGCTTATGATCAACATGGACTGGTTGGACCAAAGGATCTATTTCCATGCTATATGTGTCAATGATTCTATGTTTATATACACTGTCAGTAATGGTATGCTTTACACAGAGAACGACTGATATATTTGAGGAACGTCGGAAAAGGCCCCTCAGTGCTTAGAACATGCTTCATCATTCAAGTGCATAATTGATGCCTTCCTCCATTCCATGTACCTGCTTTTGCTCCTTAATACCCTGTTCGAACAAAGTTCTATTTATTCCAGTCTCAATAGCTTCATTTGCTCCAGCAGCTGCAGCATTTTGGGGAAGAATGTTCCAGATTTTGACGGGTTTTTTTGCGTCAAAGGGCCTCTCGATGCCACTTCTAAATGGCCCAGCCCAATCTGCGAGATTACAGCCATCATTCCTGATTCTCACACCAGGGAAAGTGGTTTCACTGCATAGACCCTATTGAATCCCCTTTAACGTCTTAAACAGTTCAGCCAGATCAGCCTTCAGTCTGCAGTATTCAAGGGGATACAAACCAAGTTTGCGCAGTCTGTCCTCCATTTAATGCTTACAGCCTTGTATCATTTTGATAAATTTGCTGTGCACCCCATCCAAGCCAAGATATCTTTTTGACACCGAGGTGCCTGCAGTTGAAAGCAGTACCTCAGTTGAGGTACAAACAACCTGCTTTAACTGTGACATCTCTTCCTTTTGTATTCTAACCCTCTTGAGATGAAGGCAAACATTCCATTAGCCATTTTGATTGCTTTTTGTACCTGGCCGCAAGCTTTAAATGATTTGTCTGCTTGGATGTCCAAATCTCATTGCTCCTCTACAGTCCCTTGTTCCTCACCATTTAGAAAATCCCCCTGATTTATCTTTCCCTGATAGGTAGATATATTAATGCTGTCACATCCTTTTACAAACAGTACTGCCTATAGCCCTGCTGTAGTCAGCTCCGTAATAATAACAACTCGCTGTCTGTCTGGAGGAAAAGGGAGTGCGTTCCCCTCCCCCAGGCCACTCGAGACGACAGTAATGGGCCCCTTGCTGTCCATGCTTGTGAATGAGAGTGCCCTTGCATGGCCCCCAGCAGAGATTCTTGTCGCTGTATGCATTTAACAGGATTCTACTCTACTCCAATATCCTGGAATGCTGGGTGGCCCCAATGAAAGCCACCTTGTAGACTGACCGGACACATGGTGAGCTGAGGCAGCCTGCAGATGTTTTCTGACTGCTGGTGTGATGTTGGCAGCTATTTCCCTGTAGCACTTTTTTAAAAACTGTGTGTGAGCGTTTACAGTGTACCGCAAATACTTTGCCCACCTGCGTGGCAACGCCAAAGTCAGCAATACATAGCCCCCCGCTAGAAAACAGAAGGGAGGAGTAAACTTGCATTTATGTGGCACCGTGACTTCCCAAAATTCTTCACGTTTGACAAAGTACTTTTAAAGTATTATCCAGGGGCTCCCCAGAGTGAGGGTTGGAATCACAAGCACAGTCATGGGTTCAAGTTTTAGGGATATAAGGTCTGAAGGCGAGCTTTGGCCAAATTATGTCACCCTAACAAACTCCCCCATTCTCTTGTCTGTCCCCTAGCCTTGCCAGTAAAGTTCTTGCTGAAGAGTCGTGACAGTTTTCAAACCTCAAAGTGGGGTCACAGTGGTTTAAGATGTTTGTTGACCACTGGTCAAAAAAGCATGGCAGAAAATTTGCAAGCCCTCAAAATGAGCAAAATGACAAGATTTTTTTTGATTGTTTTGATGGATTATTGTCACATGTACCTAAGTACAATGAAAAGTTTTGTTTTGTGAGCAGACCAGGCGGATCATAACAAACAAGGTCACACAGATCATTGGGTGTTTAGGCAGAGTGAGGCATACAAGGGATACAGGAGTTGCACAAAAGCAAGATCAATATTAGGTTTCAGATTAGAAACGTCCATTCAGAAGTCTAAAAATGGCAGGGAAAAGGCTTTTCTTCAACCTGTTGGTGCGTGTGTTCAAGTTTCTGTCTTCTGCCAGATGGACGAGGTTGGAAGAGAGTATTGCCAGGGTGGGACGGGTCTTTCATAACGTCTGGTAGCCTTTCCACGGCAACGGGAAGTATAGATGGAGTCCGTGAATGGGAGGTTGGCTTTTGTGATGGTCTGGGCTGTGTTCACAACTTTCTGTAGTTTCTTATGGTCCTGGGCAGCGCAGTTGCCACACCAGGCCATGACACACCCAAATACAGTACATTCTTAGGTGCAACTATAAACGTTGGTGAGGGTCCTTATGGACATGCCGAATATTTAGCGACACTCAGTGATTGATATCAGTCACGACTCTGGGATATCTCCTCTGCTGTTCTTCCTTAGTCTGGTGTACAATGGCTCACAATAGACTACAAGTTACTGCTGGGGTATTGCTGCGAAGGGACATTTTGGTTTGGATCAGATTGCTGCTGCTGCTGTTACTTTTAGACATCGGAAAGATTGATGTTATATCATTTAGATTCACTCCGTAGAGGCCAGAGACATGGTGTAGTTTCCACAGGCCTGTGCAGACATGCCCGAGATGTTGAGGAGACAATTGGGAAATAGCCTTCAGCTGCTTCAGGCTGACGCTCAGGAATTCCCTTCTTAAAGCCAAGTGCCTATGTCTCGTTTATAAGAAGCTCCTTAGAATCTATCTCTTTGACTTAAGTCTTTAGTCACCTACCTCAGTGTCCTGCTGGGTGTCAGAATGCCTTTCTGATATATGCTGTGTGTAGCATCTCGTCTCAAGGTTACCTTTAAACACAAGTAAACACAAATAGGCGATTCAGTGGCACCTATTGATTTGTACCAGGGTGTGGATGCGTGGGAAGCACTGGTCAAAACTTAGACCCTGACCAATTGCGCACCTCCTGGGAATATTAATTGGGTAGTCAGATACATTAATGGGTGATGTGATGGAGATGGAAACATGAGCCCTTTCTGACCGAGATAGAGTGGAGGAATCACAAAACTGGTTGAAAATTACCCTCAGATCCGCAAAAGGTTGCGTTCAGCAAGAATTAGTGACCAGGGAGTGGTGGAGTGATAATGTCTGTGGACTGTGATACCAGATACCACGGCTAATGCTCTGGGGATACTGATTTAAGCCCTACCATAGCAGCTGGTGGAATTTTAAATGCAACAAATTAATCTGGAATATTAACCTGGTCTCAGTGATGGTGACTGTGAAGCTATTGTTAGTTGTCATAAAAACATATCTGAGTCCTTTCAGGAAGGAAATCTGCCATTCTCACCCGGTCTGGCCTACATGTGATTCCAGCCTCCAGCAATGTGGTTGATTCCTAACTGCCCTCATATGTGGCCCTGTAGAGTGTGAATGCTAAGGGAGCACTGGTCAAATTTAGACCGTAATGATGAATGCATCTTATGGAAATATTAATCAGTTGGGTAGTCAGACAGTGAGGTGTCTGATACACCTTGAGGTGCTGCGTGGAGAGTTGCTCTGGGCCAGGAATGGAGGCCATTATAATTCAACATGGCTGGCCTTGAGCAAGTTGAATTGTTACAGAATAGCACAACTATATGTATCTGCAAAGAGATTGTCACTGCGTTGGAATTTAGGTTTTGCACAGGTTCTGTAAGTAGCAGTTATTTGTATCAGACTTGAGGTGAACATCTGCACACATCATGTGAAGTCTGTGCTTGAAGCTGAATGCTAAACCTTCACAAGAGTTGAGAATGTGATCAGCAACATCTCTGAATCTCCTTTTTTTAAAATTTAGAATCTCCTGTTTGTATCTGTCAGCTAGGGCTCCCTGATTGGCCTAGCGTAACAACCCCAATCAAGAATCTTATAGTCAATGGGATCCACCTAGCCTTCGTTCCAATCACTACAATCTCCCTTTAAAAGTAAAACAAGCCATAGAATCGTACAGCACAGAAGGAGGATAGTCAGCCATCCTTTATGTGCTGGAAGCTGTTTGAAGCTACACGATGGCTCGGTGGTTAGCACTGCTGCCTCACAGCACCAGGGACCTGGGTTCACTTCCAGCCTTGGGCAACTGTCTGTGTGGAGTTTACATGTGTCCCTGTGTGTGCGTGGGGTGCTCTGGTTTCCTCCCACAGTCCAAAGATATGCAGGTTAGGTAAATTGGCCATGCTAAATTGCCCTTAGTGTTCAGGAATGCATAGGTCAAATGTAAAAAAGGATAGTAGGGGAATGGGTCTGAGTGGATTACTTTATGGAGGGTTGGTGTGGACTCGGGCTGAAGGGCCTGTTTCTACACTGTAGGGTTATCCAATTTGACCCACATATCCTTTTAGCTCCTTTTCCCCTGAGCCTTACAGTTTATTTCCCTTCAGGTTGTTATCCAGTTCTGTTTTGGAAATCCCTATCACCAGTTGCTTCCACAGTTCTTTCAAACTGTGCATTCCGGATAACAACTTGCTGCATATTTTTTCTTCTCATGCTATATTCCAATCAAAAAGGAATTTGTTCTGCTCCAACTCTTTCCTCACAAAAACACCCTTCCTTTTACGCAATACGTCATTGTACTGGTTCTGAGATAGAAATGCCATGCTTTTAATTTTCTCACCATGACTGAAATGGTCTATGAGAAGAAATTGTTAGCCTTTTTGCATTGGCCTTCAGTTTAGTTCCCATCTGTCTGTCAATGCACACCTTAATCTTTCACCAGAGAACTCTTGAGGTAAACTAGTCAGGAATGTTTGATGGACTGTGATACTCTTGTCCTTCTCCATAATGTTTTGATAGCTGGGGTCAGTTGAAAGAACAAATAGCTAATTTTGACACACCAAGCAGCAAGCAGTTTTGTAATTTATTCAAGTTTGCGTGCTTCAATAGTATTTCTCCGGCCCCTCTTATTTTTCTTTATTTATTCACAGGATGAGGGTGTCGCTGGCTAGGCAGCATTGCCCATCCCTAAATACTCAGAGGGCAGTTAAGAGTCAACCACATTGCTGTGGGTCTCAAGTCACATTAGGTCAGGAGGTAAGGATGGCAGTTTCCTTCCCTAAAGGATGTTAGTGAACCAGATGGGTTTTTCCAACAATTGACAATGCATTCATAGTCATCATTAGATTCCTAATTTCAATTTTTTTTTGCTTTTATTTTGTTTGTTTATTTTTGTCCCTCTATTGCCTGTGAGAGTAGATGCTGGTGAGACCCTTTTTCAACCACTGAACTTCTTAGAGTGTAGGTGCACCCACAGTGCTGTTGGGAAGGTAGTTTGGTGATTTTGAGCCAGGCACACTGAGGGAAAGGCTGTCACATTTCCAAGTCAGAGTGGTGTAAGACTTGGAGAATTTGTGAAGGGTGATGTTCACACGTATCTGCTGCCTTTATCCCTCTAGCTAGTAGTGGTTGGCAGATTGGGAGGTGCTGTTGAAGGAGCTGTGGCAAATTCCTGTCATGTGTTAGCTGATAATCCGTTGGTGGGGGGTTAGAGCGTGTTTCCCCATGGATAGGGGAGCATACACTGAAAATTCATTGAGATGATGGATGGGAAGGGTTTAGTAGCAAAGTGCATGATGCTCAAATTGATATTTTGTGATTCTTTTCAGGTGTGTGAGCATTCATTGCCCCTGCTTGAAGACTATAGAGGTTAAGGTCTTGGGAGAAAATGAGGACTGCTGATGCTGGAGATCAGACTCGAAGAGTGTGGTGCTGGAAAAGCACAGCAGGTCAGGCAGCATCAGAGGAGCAGGAGAGTTGACGTTTCGAGCGTAAGCTTATGCTCCAAACCTCGATTCTCCTGCTTCTCGAATGCTGCCTGACTGGCTATGCTTTTCCAGCACCACACTCTTCGACGAGGATAAGATCTTGTCAACCTGAAGTCTCACAATTCTCTGCACTCAGTGTGCAAGGGAGACTTGGATTTTTATAGCACTTGTTACCCCAACAGGATATCCCAATGCGCCTTACAGTGAACAATTTGCTTTTTGACGTGTAGATGCTGTTATAATGTCAGACATACAGCAGCTGCCAATCCCATCAGGAACAAAGTGATGTCCTGTGTGGGGAAAAAAAACCCAGAAAATGCTGGACAAACGCAGCAGATCTGGCATCATCTGTGAAGAGAGACAGACATAATTCACGTTTCAGATCGATGATCTTTCATCAGAACCCTTTTGACAAGAGGTCACCAACTGTAAAGGTCAACTGTGTCTCTCTTTCGACAGAGACTGCCAGACCTACTGAACTTTTCCAGCACTTTCCGCTCTTCGTGCAGACTTCCAGCATCTCCTGTGTCCTGGTTCTGATTGAGGTCTTTTCTGATGTTGACAGAGGCACCAATATTTGCCATACAGCAGGGATATCTCTCCTGCCCTTCTTCAATTATAGCGGCCAGAGAACTGTTGTGTCCACCTGAAAGGTCAGGTAGGACCTGAGTTAATCCGAAATACTTTGTTTGGAAATATGCCAGTATCCAGTCAGGCATCGGGCCACGTTATGAAGGAAGGACTCAGATTCGGTCCCTGTAGTGTGTGTGTGTGTGTGTGTATGTGTATCCTTGTTGGTGTGTGTGTGCACATATCTTTTTTTTGTGTGCGTGCATGTCTGTATGTGTTGTGTCTGTGCAGGTTTGTATGTATGTTTGCTTCTGTGTGTGTGTGTGTGTGTGTGTGTGTGTATTAAGCTGGCCTGGCACAGAGAGTAGCCCACTGTTACCTGAGGGTTAAGTGTGTTATTGCAATGGGTGTGGAGGGTGATGGTTGTTCAGGAATAAAAACAGTCTGGCTTCTTGCTTCTTAGAAGTATTTACTGATCTTTTCTGGGAGCTGGGAGTGAAAGAGGTGAAGGCTACTGAAAATGCTTCGAGTCCTGTGGATGTGTCCTGGTATTCAGGGCTCTATAATGTCAAGTGATCTGGGAGGGAGTCAGAGCCATGAATACAATGAAAAGAAATGTGGCAGTTGTCAATTTATGTTATTGATTAGCTAATTGTTACTGTCACCTGGATTAGTAAATCCTGAATCCCAGGGTAAGTTCTTCAGGACATGGGTTAACGACAAATGGTGAAACTTGAATCCAAACAAAATCTGGAATAAAAAGCTAGTCTCATGGTGAATGCGTAACCACTGTCAACTGTCACATAAATCCATCTGATTCACTAGGATCCTTCAGGAAATCTGCCATCCTTACCTGGTCTGGTCTACATGTGACTCCAGACCCACAGCAATGGGGCAGTTAGGGATGTGCAATAAGTGCTGGCCAATACATCCTCATCCCTTGAATGAGTTTTTAAAAATACACTAATCAATGCCAGATACACTAATCAATGACAAATACACAAATTAGTGCCAAATACACTAATCAAGCACTAGGGAGGTGACGGTTTTGCTTGTCATGCAACCATCCCTTAAGAGAAAAGAATCAGAGGAGTTTCTCTAACGGTTGCAGGAATGATGCAGGGCTCACGGTCTCAGGGAACATCTCTAATGTTATGAGGTCTCAGGCACTACTGAGGCAGTGCTGCACTGTCAGAGGTGCCATCCCTCGATGAGCTACAAATTCAAGAGCTTGTCTGTCCTCTCAGATAAAACGATTGCAAAGCTCAAACAGGGGATGCTGCTGGCCTAGCACTATTATTGCTAGACTATTATTCAGGGATCCAGTTTGATGTTCTGACGACTTGGTTTGAATCCTGCTAAGGCAGAGGGTGGAATTTGAATTCCACAATAATCTGGAAATAAGAGTCTAATGATGACCATGAAACTATTGTCAGGGGATAAAGTCTAATTGGTTCACTAATGTCCTTTAGGGAAGGAAATCTGCCATCCTTACTTGGTCTGGCCTACACATGACTCCAGACCTACAGCAATGTGGTTGACTCTTAACTGCCCTCTGGGCAATTAGGGAAGGGCAATAAATCCTAGTCTAATTGGTGACACCCACATCCCATGGATAAATTTTTAAAAAGGGGGGAGTTATTCCGGGAGAGCTGGCTAATATTTATCCCTCAGCTGTCACCATGAGAACAGACGTTCTGGTTAGAATCACATTGCTGTCTCTCTGGGATCTTCCTGTGCCTGTGCTAGCGGATCTCATTTCCCATATTACCACAGTGACAAAATGCCAGCTAGCAGTTCATCAGCTGTGAAATGCTTTGGGAAGCCCCCGATACTGAGAGAGGTGCTACACAAATGCTGGTCGTGCCCTGATTTTCTTTTTAAGTGTGTTTTTTGTTGCAGCCCTGGCCAGCTGATGACTGAGCTCTCTCTCTCTCTCTTTCTCTCTCTCTCTCTTTCTTTCTCTCTCTCTCTTTCTCTCTCTCTCCCTCGTGAAGTCGTGTGAGCTGTCAGCTGGCTTTTGTTATGCAGTTGCACTGTCTTCTCTGTAGCAGAAGGTTGGGAGGTCTGGAACAGCTTAGGGAATTGAGTCAAAGCACATTCCACCTGTTCTCTGCGCAAGAGATTAAACCGAGCTCCCATCTGCCTTGACGCAGAGAGGAACCCACATCACCCTCTGTAACATAGCAGCAGTGAAAACCCAGGTGCCTTGGTACAATGTCCCTGTGGCAAAGCCCAGGGTTAATTAACATAGAAAAACTGTACACAGATTAAAGAGTCTGTGACTTGCTTCTTGTTGATGCCACATCCAAAGTGTTGGTAGGCAATAATGTAGAACATAGAGAACATTACAGCACAGTACAGGCCCTTCGGCCCTCAATGTTGCACCAACCTGTGGAACCAATCTGAAGCCCATCTAACCTACACTATTCCATTCTTGTCCACATGTCTATCCAATGACCATTTAAGTGCCCTTAAAGTTGGCGTGTCTACTACTGTTGCAGGTAGTGCATTCCATGCCCCTACTACTCTCTGAGTAAAGTAACTATCTCTGACATCTGTCCTATATCTATCACCCCACAATTTAAAGCTGTGTTCCCTTGTGCTAGCCATTGCCATCCGACGACAAAGGCTGTCACTGTCCAACCTATCTAACCCTCTGGTTATTTTATAAGTGTCAATTAAGTCACCTCTCAACCTTCACTCTAACGAAAACAGCCTCAAGTCCCTCAGCCTTTCCTCGTAAGACCTTCCCTCCATACCAGGCAACATCCTAGTAAATCTCCGCTGAATCCTTTTCAAAGCTTCCACAATTGTAGACTAGAACTGTACACAATACTCCAAATGTGGCCACACCAGAGTTTTGTACAGCTGCAGCATGATCTCGTGGTTCTGAAACTCAATCCCTCTACCAATATCTGAGAGTGAATAATCACAGAATAATCCAGCATGAGTTGGTCCACCATGTTGGTGCTAGCTGTGTTTTATTTTATTTATTCATTCATGGGATGAGGGCATCACCAGCTAGACCAGCACTAACCCATCCCTAATTGCCCAGAGGTCAGTTAAGAGTCAACCATATTGCGATTGGTGTGGAGTCACATGTAGGTCAGACCAGATAAGGATGGCAGCTCCAGATAAGGATGGCAGCTTTCACTCCCTGAGCATGGTGGCTCAGTGGTTAGCACTGCTGCCTCACATTACCAGGGATCCAGGTTCAAATCCCCCTTTGGTGACTGTGTGGAGTTTGCACGTTCTTCCCATGCCCTGCATAGGTTTGCTCCTATAGTCCAAAGGTATACAGGGTTAGGTGAATTGGCCTTGGGAAATGCAAGGTTATAGGAATAGGGTAGGGAGCTGGTTCTGGATGGGATACTCTTTAAAGGGTTGGTGTAACTTGACGGGCCAAATGGCCTGCCTCTACACTGTAGGGATTCCATGATTCTAGAGAATCAGACAGGTTTGTGCTGACAATCAGCATCGGTTACGTGGTCAACAATAGACTATTATTATTGAGTACAAATTCCACTATCTTTCATGACGAGTTTCAAACCCAGGTCCTCGGAACATTACCTGGGTGCCTGGATGAATAGTCTCACGATTAAACCAGTAGGTCATCGCCTGCCCATAAATCAGTGACACACATAATGCAGTGCTCCCTGTAATGTTATATTGTTCCTCCCTCCTTTAAAGGGCTGCTAAAATTTAGTGTTGTCGTGGCATTACTGCACGATTCAGAGGCACGGAATTGTTACAGCACACAAAGAGATCGTTTGGCCCATCAAGTCTGCCCCAGCTCTTCAAATAAGCATCATTACCTCGTGCGTTCTCACCATACCCTTGCACATTATTTCCATCCAAATCATCATTGTCAATGCCTCAACTGAATCTGCCTCCACTGTATTTCCAGGCAGGGCAATTTCATACCATGACTGCTGGCTGGGTGAAAAAGCTTTTCTCATGCAATCGCTGACATTCCACTCTGGATGTTGAATAGAGCTCTAGCACAAAGAACCAACTGGCCTCCTCTTGTGTTGTATGATTTATTAAAATATTTTTTATTAGATTACCTACAGTGTAGAAACAGGCCCTTTGGCCCAACCAGTCCACACCGACCCATTTCCCCCAACTAATGCACCTAGTACTATGGGCAACTTAGCATGGCCTACATACATATGGACTGTGGGAGAAAACCCACACAGCGAGAACGTGCAAATTCCATACAGACAGTTGTCCATGGCTGGAATCAAACCAGGGACCCTGGTGCTATGAAGCAGCAGTGCTAACCACTGAGCCACTGGATTCAGTCAGGAGCAATCCTGTGAAAAGCCTAATATCCAAATTGATGATATTATCTACATCCACCTCAATACCCCCACCGCCCCCCCACCCACAACACTCCCCATTTTCAACGAAACATGTTTTTGAAATGTTTGCTTCCTGCAGAAATGCCGCATTTGTGTCTGGCACTTCCCACAGCTGCTGGTGTCAGCTTTATCCGAGATTATTTTCTTTTCCTTTCACGGTGCATTATTTTTTTGCAAAACTCTGTTGGATGGAGATTTAATCCTGCCCCCCCACCCCCAACACCTTGCCCCTTTGCCCACTTGTTACAGAGGATGTCAGTTGTCTGTGTTTGGTCACGTTTAAAATGAAAACCTCAAAGTGTTTTGACCCCAGACCCCCAGGTGAGCACTTCTTGCTCTTATTCTTTTGATAGGCATGAGCGAAGCCCAGCATAGGCCGCAGCTCCTGGGCTGCTATCAGCTGCTGGAAGCTCTGGGTCTTGTTTTGGTTCTGCGCTGCTCCTTAATCTGGTTTATCTCACAGCTGCACAGGAGTAAGCACCTCACAGAAGCTGTGTCTGCTGTGAAACACTTTAAAAAAATCCCTCAGCATCTCTGATAATGATAGCAGCTTCCTCTTCGTGTTGTCAAGGCTGCATTCATTGTCTTCCTCAGCCACTGCCGTTGTGAGTCACTTTGCCTTTTGCTTTTCTCTGCTGTTGCCCCCAAACCCCCCTTTGTTTTTAAAGTCTGACCTCTTTTAAGAAATTATCTTTCTTCGCCTTCTGTCAGTCACTTGCGTATGACTCCAGACAAGTGGTCAACCTCACCGCACCCCCCCCACCGACCCCAAATGTCTGGTGACTATTCACCTGCAGGAGCCGTCACAGCCCAGCATCATTTGGCCCCACCCTCCCAGTGCGCCTTCAGCAGGCAGAGATCAGAAGGCAGAGGTGCCTCGCATCAAGCAAGGTAATGGGGGAGAACTCTCCTGAGCTCAGGTTAGCCACTGTAATCCTAGGAAGTTGTGCATCCAAATACACTTCAACCGTTTCGAGGATGGCAGGTTGCAGGGGTTGTGGGGGTGGGGGGGTGGGTGGGGGGTGGAATTGGTGGTGAGAGATGAGGATTGGGGTGGATAGGCTGCAGTGTGGGCAGCAAGCCTCAGGGGAGGTGCTGCGGACGTTGGAGTGCGTCTGGGAAAATTAACAAACAGTGAAATTCACAACAAATCTTGGAGAAACTGTTTGGGCGGAGTTACCCAAGGGGCAACTTTTTCACACAGAGGGTGGTACGTGTATGGAAAGAGCTGCCAGAGGATGTGGTGGAGGCTGGTACAATTGCAACATTTAAAAGGCATCTGGAGGGGTATATGAATAGGAAAGGTTTGGAGGGATATGGGCCGGATGCTGGCAGGTGGGACTAGATTGGGTTGGGATATCTGGTCGGTGTCACGACCGAGGCTGGTAATCCAATGCCATACAGAGGGAGTGTAGGACAGGCTACCTCTGAGGATTCTGAGTAATCCAAGATGGAGGACGGGAAAAATTTCTGGCTACAAGAGCTGCTCCTTTCTTTGAGGTATTTTAGGTGTTGGAGGTGATTTCCTCGAATTCCAGGAGCAGCAATTACTGTTTTATATGCAGACAAAGGAAGCACATGGTGAGGTCATTGCAGGAGAGAGAGAGAGAGAACCTGCACAGTTACTGCCTTTGCTGTTTTGAATTCATGTTTCGCTGGACGTTGGAGTGTGTCTGGGAAAATTAACAAACAATGAAATTCACAACTAATCCTGGAGAAACTGTTTGGACGAAGTTCCCAAGGGGCAACTTTTTCACACAGAGGGTGGTACGTGTATGGAATGAGCTGCCAGAGGATGTGGTGGAGGCTGGTACAATTGCAACATTTAAAAGGCATCTGGAGGGGTATATGAATAGGAAGGGTTTGGAGGGATTTGGGCCGGGTACTGACAGGTGGGACTAGATTGGGTTGGGATATCTGGTCAGCATGGACAGGTTGGACCGAAGGGTCTGTTTCCTTGCTGTACATCTCTATGACTCTGGGTGAGACGTTAAACGAAAGCCCCATCAGCCTGCCTGGTGGATGTAAAAGATCCCATCGTGCTACTTTGAAGAGAGCGGGGAAGTTGCCCTGGCAAGTACTTATCCCTCTATCAACATTGCAAAAACAGAAGACCATTTTGTGATATTGCTATTTTTGTGAACATTTGCCCCAAACTGTCTCCTGGGTTTCTTAGTGTAAGAGTGACTAATCTTCAAAAATAATTCTTTGGCTGGAAAGTGCAGTGAGTTAGTCTTGAAAGGTGCTATATCAATGCAAGTCTTTGTTTCGGTGTGCCCATTTTCAACCCTGAACTTAATGGGAGTGGCAGTGTGCTGGCAATGTCAATGAATTTGTAAAAAAATGCTCAGCGAAGGATCAATAACCAAAGGGAAGACCTTTGGAGCAATTTTCCAAAGAAGCGAATGTGATGTGTGAAAAATCTTTGTTAGGGTTTGGAATAAACTACCTGGAAATGTGGTGGACGCAGGTTCAACTGAGGCATGGAAGAGAGTGTCTTAGTTGAAACACAGAGCGCCTGACAGGGTCGCACTCCCCCTCTGCTGGCCGGTGAGAATACCTTTTGCCCATATTTGCCATCCTCTGTGCAAAAGCCCAACAACTCTGAACAATATTCCCACTTCACCTCTTCTGCCCCGATTGTGATAGAGGTTGTGATTATGTCACATGCATAATTTGAATATTTGGCCTGTCAACTAATCAGCCCCCTTTTCTCCTGTGGTACAAATTATTGCGAGAGTTTGATCTTTGACTTCCTTGTGTGTGTGTCCTGATGAGTACAAACTTTGAAGCTTCAACAAATGTCTCTCTTTCAGCACAGTTTCAGTTTTGTGAAGTGTATACTTATTTCTCCATTTGCTAATGGAATCCCTGCTTTGGATATTGTTTGAAAACCTCTTGCAGAATTGACAGTCAAAAATCTTGAGTAAGGCTTGTAGTTCCATTGAGTGCCCATTTCACCTCATTATGTCTGAAGACGGAACTCTGCAGATCGCTGACTACATGGTACAAACCAGGAATGAAACCAAGTAATAAACCATCAAGAATGTCATCGCTTCCTATCTACAATTTCTTGTAATATAATCTAGGTGATGTTTGTATTCAGCCCTCCATCTGATATGAGAGTTGGACATGATAAAGACAGGTGTAGATGTTCCCTGGTTTGATTCTGAGCATGCGTAGAGTTTGCAGAATGTTTAAAACATTCATTCACAGGATGAGGGTGTCACTGGCTAGACCAGCACTTATTTAGAGTCAACCACGTTGCTTTGGGTCAGGAGTCACATGTAGGCCAGACCAGGTAAGGATGGCAGATTCCTTCCCTAAAGAATATTAGTGAACCAGAGGAGTTTTTCCCAACAATCAACAATGGATTTATGGTCACCATTAGACTCTTCATTCCAAATACGGAACAGCCTTGCTTATCCGAACATCAGTTATCCGAATTTCAGATTACCCGAACAAGATCTCAAGATTCCGTAAAAACGTTATCCAAACAAAATACTCCCCGCCCGTCTTGTTTGAATAATCAAAGTTGTTCTGTATTTATTGAATTCTAATTCCACCATCTGCCGTGGCAAAATATGAACCTGGGTTCCCAGAACATTACCTGAGTCTCTGGATTATTGGCCATGGGTGCTTAGACCTATTCTCCAAATAAGCAACTCACGGTTGTAATCCCGTCATTTCCCCCTTAATGTCCTTTAGGGAAGGAAACTGCCATCCTTACCTGGTCTGGTCTACATGTGACTCCAGCAATGTGATTGACTCTTAACTGCACTTTGGGCAATTAGGGATAGGCAATAAATGTTGGTCTAGCCAGCGATGTCCTCATCCCGTGAATGAATATATAAAAAGAAATTCCCTTTTGAATTCCTCAAGTAAACTGTACAGTCTTGGACCCTGCTTTCTATTCCTGGCCACTCGCTCTGTGACAAAGGTGCTCTCATATTGCCTTTGTTTCTTTTGACAATTAAGTCTGGATCCCCCGCTCTCTCAATACCTTCATCTGCAGGAACAGTTTCTCCCTTGCTACTTTTGCCCAGACTCTCTTGCCTCAAATCTTCTATCAAATCTCCACTTGACCACCCCTCTCTGAGGAAAACTCTCTCAAAACGCTGGTGCGGTCACACTTGGAATATTGTGTACAGTTCTGGTCCCTATATTTCAGGAAGGATGTGGAAGCATTAGAAAAGGTGCAGAAGAGATTTACCAGGATGTTGCCTGGTCTGGAGGGAAGGTCTTATGAGGAAAGGCTGAGAGACTTGGGTCTGTTTGGAAAGAAGAAGGCTAAGAGGGGATTTGATAGAGACATACAAGATGATCAGAGGATTAGATAGGGTAGACAGTGAAAGTATTTTTCCTAGGATGATAATGTCAGCATGTACGAGGGAGCATAACTACAAATTGAGGGGTGATAGATTTAAGACCAATGTCAGAGGCAGGTTCTTTACACAGACAGTGGTAAGGGCGTGGAATGCCCTACCTGCTAATGTAGTTAACCCAGCCACATTAGGGAGATTTAAACAATCCTTTGATAAGCATATGGATGAGTTTGGGATAGTGTAGGGGGACGAGATGAAAATAGTTCACAGGTTGGTGCAACACCAAGGGCCTGTTCTGCACTGTATTGTTCTATGTTCTATTTCTCCAATTTCTCTTTATGGGCTTCCTCATCCCTGAACTATTGTCATGATTCTCTCTCCCAAATGCTTTCACATCAGCCCTTACAATGTGGCTGAAGTGATGTCCTGTACAAATTCAATGCAGTTAAAAATCACACAACACCGGGTTATAGTCCAACAGGTTTATTTAGAAGCACTAGCTTTCGGAGTGCTGCTCCTTCAACATAGCTATCTGATGAAAGAGCAGTGCTCTGAAAGTTAGTGCTTCCAAATAAACCTGTTGGACTATAACCTGGTGTTGTGTGATTTTTAGTGTTGGCCACCCCAGTCCAACACTGGCACCTCCACATAAAATTCAATGTAGTCACGGTCAAAGCTGCTGCCAGCAATCTTGGGTGGAGTGGGGCTGGCTGGGGTGGGGAAGAGGAATGGGGAATGTGGAGATCAGTCAGGATTAGTATAAATGTCCCAAACCCCCCCCCCCACCACTGCTAATTCCAATTCCCCCAACCCCGCAGGTAGGGATCAATGGAGATTTCAAACCTTGGATCTTTCCCAGGGCTTGTGGCCATGGTTCTCTGGCAAGTATTTGCACAGGAGTGTGAGGGAACATCTGCCGGTCATCTACATTGTGTCTTTTGAGATAAAGTCACCATGTCGCTGGCTATTGTGTTATAGGAGGCGAAAGTGAGGGCTGCAGATGCTGGAGACTAGGGTCGAGAGTGTGGTGCTGGGAAAGCACAGCAGGTCAGGCAGCATCCGAGGAGCAGGAGAGTTGATGTTTCGGGCAAAGGCCCTTCATCAGAAATGTGTTTTAGGAGCCAGATTCTTCCGAGTTGCAGCAAGAATGAGGATGTTTCAAGCTTGTTTGACTTGGGTTTGAGTCAAAGTGCAGCTGATAATAAGCATATGGTTTTACTCACTCACTAAGAATGTGGGTGTTTCCTTTCCACTCAGGCAGACTGGAGGCTCAAACCTGGGAACTTTCATCGCTACGTTTCTTTTTTAACCAAGTCAGTCGTTGAGGATGAGTGTGTGGGGTGGGCTGGGAAGCAGAGAGGGGTTGCTGTAGTCGGTGTAAGTGCCTCACAAAACAAGCCTCACAGTAAGAATAGACGCTAGCTGTTTCACTTCACCGTGCCAACCTTGAAATAAATCCTGGAGACAGAGAGAATGAACTGAATCCAAGACTGTGGTAGTGAATCTCCATTCATCCCTTGGACAGGAGGGCATGTGTTCACTGGGAGAAACCCTGTCCACTGGCAGAGAGCTCACGGGTTGGAGGATACGCAGAACCACACAGTGCACAAGGAGGCCATTCAGCCCCCCCGCTTTGAGAAAGCTGACCCTGCTTGTCCGCTCTTGCCCCAGAACCCTGCAAAGCTTTTCCCTCCTCAAGTTTTGAGTTGACGTGGTGATTGATGACCTGAAATGCCCTACTGTAAAGGGCAAATGTCAGCTAATCCAATTCCGGGGGAGGATTGGATGTGCACTTAAAGTGAAGATTTGTCCGGGCCGTTGGGAAGGACTGGGGTGGGATGGTAGGATAAATTTGACAGCTGCTCTTTCAAAGAGCTGGCACAGGCATGCTGGGCTGAATGGCCTCAGTCTGTGTTGTGTGACTGTATGAACCTGAGTCTGCATTGCTGAGAAAGGGTGGGGGATTGGCCAATTCAGTATCGTGATCGGTTGCTGCTTTGCTGAGTTTGCTGAGCAGGATCGAACCCTTCATCTTGAAGTGACCGAACAGCAAAACTAACTGCTTGCTGCATTCTAAGCAACCCAGCTTTCAAGGATTTCTTTTACTGGAGATAGAGACCATTTTAATATCAGACCACACAGTTCACCGTGTCTATGTCACTTCTCTAGTGCTACCCTGCACACAGTCTCCAGAACCCTGCACACTCTTGATCTTCAGATGTACTTGACATGATCCCCAGTATTTAGGGATTGTCTTATGAGCAAAGGCTAAACAGATTGGGACTCTACTCACTGGAGTTTAAAGAGGTGATCTCGTTGAAACATTCTGCAGGGGCTTGACACAGTAAATGCTGAGCGATATTTACCCTCATGGGACCAGAGAGCAGAGTCTCAGAATAAAGGGGCACACTTATTTCAGACTGAGATGAGGAGGAATTTCTTCTCTGAGGGTTATGAGTCTTTGGAACTCCTTGCCACAGAGAGCTGTGGGGGCAGAGTCATTGTGTATATTTCAGGCTGAGATAGATTCTTGATCGGTCGGGGAATCAAAGGATGTAGGGAAAAGGCAGGAAGTGAACCTGAGGATTGTTGGATTAGCCATGATCCTCTAATGCTTTGTAGAATCTCTACAATGTGGAAACAGACCATTAGACCCAACACGTCCACACTGACCCTCCCAAGAAGAGTAACCCAGCTAGACCCATTCCCCTACCCTATTATTCTACATTCCCCCTGATTAATGCACCTAACCTATAAATTCCTGTATACTATGGGGCAATTTAGCATAGCCAAGTCACCTAACCTGCACATGTTTCATTTGTGGGAGGAAACCAGAGCACCCCACGCACGCACAGGGACACATGTAAACTCCACACAGACAGTCACTCAAGGCTGGAATTGAACCCAGGTCCCTGGCGCTGTTAGGCAGCAATGCTAACCACTGGTTCACCATACCACCCTATTGGATGGTGAAGAAGAACCAGAGGGGCTGAATGGCATCCTGCTCTGTGGTCTTATGGTTTATATAGAGTCATAGAGATGTACAGCACAGTAACAGATCCGTTGGTCCAACTTGTCCATGAGGACCACCTATCCCAACCCAATCTAGTCCCACCTGCCAGCACCCGGCCCATATCCCTCCAAACCCTTCCTATTCATATACCCATCCAAATGCCTTTTAAATGTTGCAATTGTACCAGCCTCCACCACATCCTCTGGCAGCTCATTCCATACACGTACCACCCTCTGTGTTGCCCCTTAGGTCTCTTTTATATCTTTCCCCTCTCACCCTAAACCTATGCCCTCTAGTTCTGAACCCACCCCCAAAGAAAATACCTTGTCTATTTGTCCTATCCATGACCCTCATGATTTTATAAACCTCTATGAGGTAACCCGTCAGCCTCCAATGATCCAGGGAAAACAGCCCCAGCCTGTTCAGCCTCTCCCTGTAGCTCAAATCCTCCAAACCTGGCAACATCCTTGTAAATCTTTTCTGAACTCTTTCAAGTTTCACAACATCCTTCCGATAGGAAGGAGACCGGAATTGCACGCAGTTTTCCAAAAGTGGCCTAACCAATGACCTATGATCCAATTCCTTTTTGAAATCTGCCTCTCCGGCAGCGTATTCAAGATCCTAGTGACTCGTTGCTTAGAAACTTGGTGCCACTTTGCTTTTCCCTCTTTCTGTTTTGCTTTCTCAATATCCATTGTGTCTACCTTCCTGCCCAATGATCTCTGACTGGTCCCAAGTGTGGTGGAAAGAGAAAAGGGAGATTTTGATGTCAAAAATTACTTTCTGGTTGATAAAGTACATGTTGCAAATGTAGTAAACATGACAGGCAAACCGGTGCACAGCAAGAGCCCAGAAACAGTAGCTTGTCATCAACCGGATACGTTGTCTTCCTGCAATGTCTGTCGAGGGGTTCGGTATTGGCCAGGGCATGGGGAAAGAGTGCATCTTCTGTTGTTCTAGATAATTTCATAGGATCCTTTACCAGAGGAGTGGACAGGGTTTCAGTTTAATGTCTTGCCTGAAGGAAAGTAGGCTCTCTCTCCGCACTGCACAGGAGTGAGCACCTCCTTTAAGTGCTCTGACCCATTGAGTGGAATCCAAACCCACAGCCTTCAGCTCAGGGCAAACCACTGTGGCATCAATGATGCAGGTGAGTGGGGAGTTGATGACCTCGTGGAAGTTTCATTGGACTGTTAATCCAGAGACCCAGGTTCTGGGAGAGCAGTTTTGAATCCTGCTACGGTAGATGGAGGAATTGAATTCAATAAAAATCTGGAATTAAGAGTCTAAAGATGATGTCGATTGTTAGAAAAACCCATCTGGTTCATTAGTATCCTTTAGGGAAGGAAACTGCTATCCTTACCTAGTCTGGCCTATATGTGACTCCAGACCCAGAGCAAAACACTTGACTCTTAACTGAGCTCTAGGTAATTAATGATGGATAGTAAATGCTGGCCTAGCCAGCGCCACCCTCCTCCTGTGAATGAATAATGGAAACAAGGAGATATCCCAAAGCTAGATAGGAGCAATCCAGAGGAACGGTGTCTGTAGAGCTTTTGGTGCTGGGAGAGAGATCCAGAGTTGCATTTCTAACCCAGATCCCAGAGGCAATTGTATAACGTTGTAACTCAACACTTGACCCATTTACTCCTTTTAAAACACAATTCTTGTGGGGTTCTTTTTAAGCTGAACTCCTGATGTCTTCAGAGCGGGAGTCAAATGTCCCTGGAGCAGAGAAGGAGCGAAAAAAGAAAGGGACGAATTCTGAGAGTCCGTCCCCTGTTCTCTGTTTGACGTGCTCCGAGTATGAAAGGCACATTGTGACTTGCCCTAGATATATAAAACAGCCCCATCAAAGCTCCCCTTTGTTATGATTCCATCGCAGGAGGAGGAGGAAGGTTGAAAACAGCAGTTGGGATGAACCAGGTGTTGTTACTTCACTGTGCAGCTGTGACATCTGTTAAAGCAGGTGTGTGAATCTCTCTGGTGCGATGTGGGAAATCTGCTCAGAGCCTCCAGAAAGCGCACCTTTGAAATTAGCAGCAACGTTGACAGGTGTCTGGGCTGTTGAAGTAAAGATATATTTTTGTAGACCGACCGTGGCAAAGAAAATACACATTATTTTTAAATGTTGAGTGCTCAGCAGGAAGGATTTGTATTCCTTCCCTGGTCTCCCTTTGTGCATGATAAGTTCCTGATATTTCCTGGCAATGCAGGATTGTGAACTGCACAGAGAAAACACACAGAGGAAAGTAACACCAAAGTTACTGGAAATACTCAGCAGGACAGGCAGCAGCAATGGAGAGAAAAGCAGAGTTGGTGTTTCAGCAGAACTGATCAGCATTTCCTGTTTCTATATTAAGATTTCAAAGATTCACAGTCTTGTGCTTTTGAGATAGAAAACAAATCTCTGCCTTATTCAGCTGTTTGGTGGGTAACGGGAGGTCCCAGACAGATTGATCTTGGTCTGTGTGTGAGTGAGGTTAAGTGTGTGTATATGTTTGTGTGTGTGTGTCTGTGTTAGTATGAGCGTGTGTATGCATTAATGTGTGTGTGTCTGTGTTAATGTGAGTGTGTGTGCATGAATGTGTGTAAGTGTATGAGTGTGAATGTGTGAGAGATTTTGGATGTTTTTGTGTGTGTGTGAGAGAGAGAGAGAGAGAGAATTGGGCCAGTTGAGATAACTCTTGTACTGAATAGTCTGCAATTAATTTTAAGCATACCTCTTAGCAACCAGACTTCAAAGGCCTTAATGTTCTATTGCAGACCTTTACTTGTAGTTCTGGTTTCTGAGGAAAGTAGGTAGAATAGAGAATCTTATGAGATTTTCCGTATCAGAAGATTGCATTTTCCTTTTGTTACAAAATCACAGAATTACTTAGAGTCACAGAGATGTACACCCTGGAAACTGACCCTTTGGTCCAACTCATCCATGCCAACTAAATATCCTAAGTTAATCTAGTCCCATTTGTCAGCATTAGGCCCATATCCCACCACACCCTTCCTATTCATATACCCATCAAATTGTCTTTTAAATGTTGTAATTGTACCAGCCTCGATCACTTCCTCTGTCAGCTCATTCCATACATGCACCGTCCTCTATGTGAAAAAGTTGCCCCTTAGGTCCCTTTTAAATCTTTCCCCTCTCACCTTATGCCTATGCCCTCTAGTTTAGGTCTCCCCCACCCCAGGGAAATGACCTTGTCTATTCACCCCATCCATGCCCCACATGGTCTTATAAACCTCTATAAGGTCACCCCCTCAACCTCCAGGGAAAATAGCCCCAATCTATTCAGCCTCTGCCTGTAGCTCAAACCTTCCAACTCTGGCAACATCCTTGTAATTTTCTTTCTGAGCCCTTTCAAGTCTCACCATCCACAACTGGATTTTAATTTAAATTTTCAGTCTGCTATGAAGATTTCATTTTTGTAACAGTGTCCCTTTAGTTGAAAGTGATTTGTAAAGTGGTATAATTTGTTTTATCTTGTCTTTGAGTTTTCAGAAGAATACAAAGAGAGAAGATTGGAATTAGTGAGTACAAGGTAGCTATATATCAAGCTTCATTCTGCAATGAAGGTAAAGTCAAGGAAAAGATTTAAATCAATTTCCTACTCTCCCGTCTGGTTTGGGTTCCAAGAACATTACCAATGACTGTGTAGCACTCATAGAATCCCTACAGTGTGGAAACAGGCCCTTCGGCCCAACATGTCCACACCGATCCTCCGAAGAGTAACCCACCCAAACCCATTCCCTGACTCTATTACTCTACATTTACCCCTGACTAATACACCTAACTACACATTCCTGGACTCTATGGGCAATTTAGCATGGCCAATCCACCTGACCTGCACATCTTTTCACTGTGGGAGGAAACCGAAGCACCCAAAGGAAACCCACATAGACATAGGGAGAAAATGCAAACATCACACAGACAGTCGCCCAAGGCTGGAATCAAACCTGGATCCCTGGTGCTGTGAGGCAGCAGTGCTAACCACCGAGCCACTCCCTCAGTACTCCACTGGAATTTCACTCTGGTGTTCGGAGTAGGACTTTAAATTTCAAATAACGTCAAGAAAGAGTTTGCAGTTTTGCAATGCCTTTCACAACCCCAGGATGTTCCAAAGCCCTTTACAGTTAATAAAGTACTTCTGGAATTATAGTTGTAACTTGGATAATGAATCAGTGAAATTTAGGATCAAACCTCTAATTCGAGCATCGGACCTCCACAGGCCTCTTCAAGATCAGACCACACAGAAACAGGAAGGAGATGATTTTACATATGTACATAAATATAAAAATCAAGTATTTGGTATGCATTACATACAATAGCAAATAGTCAGCCTTGGTTTTAAGGCTGCAGTTTATTTCCAAAGCTTTCCTGATGCTTGTGAAATTTTTGAAGTTCACTCTTTTAATTTGCATGTCTTTAGAACACATCAACTCAGAAATACCGTAATTCACTGATAGATATTTTTTAATGCAAATATGGGATGGGGGCATCACTGGCCAGGGCGAGCATTTATTGTCCATTCCTAATTGCTTAGAAGAAATTGATGGTGAGTTACCCCCTTGCATCACTGTAACCCTTGGGTGGAGTTGGAGTCACCCACTGTGCTGCTAAGGAGGGAATTTCAGGATTTTGATCCAGAGACACTGAAGGAATAATGATATGATCCAAGCAATGTTTCCTGCACAGGCCTCCACAGTGATCGGTGCTTCAGTGGTTAGCACTCAGAGCGCCAGGGACCCGAGTTCAATTCCAGCCTCTGGTGACTGTCTGTGCGGAGTTTGCACATTCTCCCCATGTCTGTGTGGGTTTCCTCCAGGTGCTCTGGTTTCCTCCCACAATCCACAGATGTGCAGGTTAGGTGAATTGGCCATGTGAAATTGCCCATAGTGTTCAGGTATGTGTAGGTTAGGTGCATTAATCAGGGGTAAATGTAGATGATAGGGTAGAAGAATGGATCTGAGTGGGTTACTCTTCGGAGGGTCGATGTGGATTTGTTGGGCCGAAGGGCCTGTTTCCACACTGTAGGGGTTCTCTTAAAAAAAACTGTGGCATGTAGCTGCACAACTTAGAGGGAACAGTGTTTCCAAGTCGGAATGATGTGTGTTTGACATGTAAGCTGCTGTTGTAGTTCTAGGTTGTGGGTTTGGAAAGTTCTATCAGAGGAATATGTGCCCCATCAGACTTGGTATTTCAGTTAAGACCTTTAGCAAGTGGAATATATCTGAAAACAAAATCAGTTTGCTATTTGCAGCTCTTCATCAAAGTAATTTGTAAAAATCTTGTTGAATTTTGTTTGCACAAAGTCGATGTCTTAATGGTGGATCTCTCACTTCTGAGTCAGAAACTACCGGTCAATATGTCGGTGTACCTTTAAGAGACATGCTCACGACATCATCACTGTATCGTAGCATGTGGTCTGGTGGAGTGAAGATCTCTTTCTCCATCTTATCCTGGGACCACTTGGAGCATGGCGCTCTAGAAAAAACATGTTGTTTTGTGCAACATAATAGCTTCATGTTAATCTAGACACTTATGTACCTGAGAATGTAATATTTGTATATATTACCCAGATGTGTTAAACATCTGTTGGATTCATCAATATAACATTTCCCAAGCTGTGTTTCTCATGTTACAAGAGATGACATAAGCATTGTCACTTCAGCTTAAAATATCCTTTTGGAGACAAAACCAGCATTAGTGGCTTGGTCTTTTCCAATAAGTAATTGGAGGAAATTACTGCCCCACCACCACAGCAGATACAACATTTCTGAAGTATTTCATTGGCTACAAAATACTTTGGGATTTCCTGAGGTCGTGAAAGGTGCTATACAAATGCTAGCTCTTTCTTGCATCCAACAGAATTGTTCCCATCCCAAATCCACTCCAATCACGCCACATAACTCATAAAGAATTAAATACTAATGATGCTGGAAATCTAAAACAAAAAGTGCTAGGGAAACTCAGCAAATTCAAGTTGATGGATCCCTGAAGGTGTCAGCACAGGTAGACAGGGTGGTGAAGAAGGCATACAGGATGCTTGCCTTCATTAGCTGAGGCGCAGAATATAGGAGCAAGGAAATCTTGTTACAACTTTATAAAATATTAGTTAGGCCACAGACAGTGTGCGGTTCTGGTCACCCCACTGTCAGGAGGATTTGATTGCATTGGAGAGGGTAAGGAGGAGATTCATCAGGATGTTATCTGGGATGGAAACTGACTGGAAAAGGCTGGGTTCATTTTCCTTGGAACTGAGGGGGATCTGATTCAGGTATACAACATTCTGAGAGGCACAGTCAGGGTAACTTGTGAGGATCCTTTCCCCACGGCAGACATGTCTAAGGCTGAAGGGTGTGAGTGTAAGGTGAGGAATAAGTGGTTTAGAGGAGATCTGAGAAAGACTTTTCACCCAGAGGGTGATAGAAATATGGAATATGCTGCCTGTGTGGGTGATGGAGCCAGGTACTTCTGCAACATTTAAGAAGCATCTGGATGAGAACTTAAAATGCTCAGGAATGGTAGGCTATTCACCCAGTGCAAGTAAATGGGATTTGTGCACTTTGGTATTTGTTGGTCAGCGTAGATATAGTGGGCCAAAGAACCATTTCACTGCTGTGTAACTCTGTTACTGTCTGGTTCCAGGACTGGCAGCACCTTTGCAGAGAGAAACCGAATTAATGGTTTTGAGTCCAATATGAGTGTCAAATACTGAAGCAGAGTCATGCTATACTGGAAACATTGATTTTGTTTCCCTCAGCACAGATGCTGCCAGACCTGCTGAGTTTCTCCACTCTTCTGTTTTCATTCTGCTTCCTCCCCTGCTTGAACTGCTTGTCGCCACGTTTCTGAAAACCGTGATTTGTGATCGCCAGCAGCACATATGATAGCTGCAGATGGTGTTTTATTTTTTTTAAAACAGGCATTTAATATATGGTGCTTGGAAGAGCCAGCCATGAACGTAAAAGCAGTCTTGCACTTACATAGCACCTTTCAAAGCCTTGGGATGCCCCTCAGCTCTTTATAGCCAATGAGCGTCCATATACATGCAAGGGATAATTTGTGTACAGCAAGATCCCACAAACAAAACAATGTGATAACGAGCAGATCATCCGTTTCTAAAGTTTTGATTGAAGGACAGATTTTGGCAACGTCATGTGGGATGCTTCATCTGCCCTTCTTCAGGATGATCTGTCACATCCACCTGAGAGAGTAAATAGGACTTCAGCACAGCACCTCCAGCATTACAGAGGACTGCAGTTGTGGGTCAGTATTGATTTCTGTGCTCAAGCCTCTGGGATGAAATTTGAACTTATGAATCTGGTACTTCAGAGGCAAGAGTCCTATTCTCTGGGACACAGCTTACAACCAGGAACCAGCTGAATGAAATAACAGTGCTGCCAGCTTGTGTGAGCTGCCACCATTGTGATTGAATGCATCTTCCGATGTGGCATACTGTTGCTGGTGGCTCTGTTGCTGACACTCATCTATTTCCATTGCTATTGGTAGATGTCAACTTTGGCTGAATTGGCAACACACTGAATCTGAGGTTAGGGGTCAAGTCAAAAAGTGTGGCGCTGGAAAAGCACAGCAGGTCAGACGGCATCTGAGGAGCAGGAGAGTCGACGTTTCGAGCATAAGCTCTTCATCAGGAATGTAGGGGAAGTGGTGGTGCCAAGGGGGCTGAGAGATGGGGGCAGGGGAGGGGCTGGGGGAAGGTAGTTTGGAAAGCAATAGGTAGATGAAGGTGGGGCCTGATGGTGACAGTTTGGAGCGGAGGGTGGAGCGGATAGGCTCCATTTGCCCTCTCAGGTGGAAGTGAAATATCCCATGGCACCATGTGGAAGAGAGCAGGTTAGTTCTCTTAATTGGCAACATTTATCAGTCAGGTTGGCGAATTAGAAACAAAACATGATTTGAATGTGCATCTCTTTACCACTGTGGAACCTTGCTATGCATGGATCTGCTCCTGTGTTTTTATATTATATAAATAATTACACTTTATTAATGTAGTTTATTAGGTGGAAGAACAATTTGGATAGGGTCGCTTAATGATTAATACTGCTGCCTGGGACCCGGGTTCGATTCCAGCTTCTGGCAACTGTCTGTGTGGAGGTTCCACGTTCTCCCTGTGTCCGCGTGGGTTTCCTCCAGTACCCTGATTTCCTCCAACAGTCCAAAGATGTGCAGGTTAGGGTGGATTGGTCATAGTGTCCAGGAATGTGTAAGCTAGGTGGTTTAACCATGGAAAATGTAGGGTTACAGGGATAGGGTAGGGGGTTTGATCTGGGCGGGTTGCTCTTTAGAGGGTTGTTGTAGACTTGATGGGCCAAATGACCTGCTTCCACACTGTAGGGATTCCATGATTCTAAAAGCCCCTGAGGGGTTATAGGGTTGGGTCTGGCTGGAAGGCAGTTCAGAGGGTTGATGCAGACTCAATGGGCCAAATGGCCTCTTTCTGCATTGTAGGGATTCTATAATTCTATCCTGAAATGCCGTATAAGTGCCTGTGTCTCTTTATTTCAAATTTACACAGAGTGAGTGGGGGGGTGGGCAGTGTTCAAAGATGTCAGTGTTGTGCCCCACTGTTTTAGGGGAGCAGTGATGAACACACAGAGGAATCTGTTCGCAAAGCAGAGAAAGTAGGAGGATCAGCGAGAGTCCGGGACCTGGAATAGATTTCAGTTCAGTCTGGGAGTTGTGGAGTGGGGGCTGGGAGGGTCTATGCTGGTGAAACACTAATAGCTCCCAGCAGTGCTGGGAAGCCAGACTTTGCGGAGCCAGGGTCTAAGTTATTGGAATGCCGAAGCTCGTTCCGTGCCTTAGTCTCTTCCTGCTTGCCAGCCATTTGTTCTTCAAGTGATGGTTTCATCAGAGAGCTGATGGCCAAGACTGAGGAGTGGGGGAGGGGTTCGGAGGGGGTGGGGGAACCATGGTGGTGAGGGGAGAAGATTTGTGCGTGCATAAATCTCTGTAAATGACTTTATCAGAACGTGGGCAGGTCGCAAGAATTTATAACTGGAAGCATGGGAAAGAGATCAACAGTATCCCACATTTCCTGGAGCTGGGAAAACTAAATGGTGTTGGCAAAACAAAATGACAACCGCAAGGAAAGAAATCAAATCATTCCCTAATTCCTATCATTTCTGATGACCTAAATTGATATTTGCAGTTTTCCTTGCTGTTGCATCCGAAGTCAGTTTCGCATTTAAAAGATCTTTTGCAGTGTGGTTATTTTCCTTGGCTAGCAATCTAGAGGGCTGGACCCATGTCTCCTCTTAATTGAAGTCCCACTCCAGGACTTTGGAGCAAAGCTTAATACTTAAGTACTAAAGGAAACCTACACTGTCAGAGGTGCTATCTCTCTCTTGATAAGACATTGACACACGTTTTGCCTTCCTGGGTGGGGGTAAAAATCCCTACATACTACTTTGAAGAAGAACAAGTGAGTTCTTCCCCTCGTCCTGATCAATATTTGTCCTCAATCAGCGTGGAAAAAGCCAATTACCTGGTCATTGTCACATCCATTGTGGGAAGCTTGCTGTGTGTATATTAGCCAAAGGCTAGTCCTTCCAAATAAATCTGCTGGATCATAACCTGGTGTTGTGTGATTTTTAACATAATACTAGCTTCCACATTGCAACAGTGATTACACTGCAGAAACAGCAACATTTGGTTGGCTATAAAGCACTTGGAGAGGTCTGCTGCCTGTGAAAAGCACCTTGTAAATAACACAAAAGTAACTATTAGTTTATTTTCTATTTCTGAACCTTTTTCTTTGTGTGCAACCCATTTGTTTTAAAGAGCTGGACCTTTGCATTTTTTTTTGGGGGGGGCAACTATCCTCACAAGTTAACTGAAAGGAAATAACCTGTGAGTGGCCTGTCAGAGCGCTTTAGGGAACATCTCCGGGACACCCGCACCAATCAACCACACCGCCCCGTGGCCCAACATTTCAACTCCCCCTCCCACTCTGCCGAGGACATGGAGGTCCTGGGCCTCCTTCACCGCCGCCCCCTCACCACCAGACGCCTGGAGGAAGAACGCCTCATCTTCCGCCTCGGAACACTTCAACCCCAGGGCATCAATGTGGACTTCAACAGTTTCCTCATTTCCCCTTCTCCCACCTCACCCTAGTTCCAAACTTCCAGCTCAGCACTGTCCCCATGACTTGTCCGGACTTGTCCTACTTGCCTATCTCCTTTTCCACCTATCCACTCCACCCTCTCCTCCTTGACCTATCACCTTCATCCCCTCCCCCACTCACCGATTGTACTCTATGCCACTTTCTCCCCACCCCACCCTCCTCTAGCTTATCTCTCCACGCTTCAGGATCTCTGCCTTTATTCCTGTTGAAGGGCTTTTGCCCGAAACATCGATTTCGAAGCTCCTTGAATGCTGCCTGAACTGCTGTGCTCTTCCAGCACCACTAATCCAGAATCTGGTTTCCAGCATCTGCAGTCATTGTTTTTACCTTGTTGGATTCTTCTAGTTTGTTACACTGCAATGTTTACAGGGAATATTTGGCCTCCATATTTGGCCTGCAAATTCAAATCTCACCTCATTTCAGCACAGTTGATTACTATATCACGAATTAAAATCTAGTGAGTTTTGAGAAGATTTGTAGCTCAGGTTAAGGTTCTGGATGTAGGTTTGCTCACTGAGCTGGCTAAAATGAACCTTCCAGCTCAGCGAGCAAACCTACATCCATTGAAATCTTCTCATTGATCCTGGTGACTAGGACTCCATGAGATTTGCACAAAACGTGAAAGACTCTTTAATGCCGTTTCAGGAACAGAATGTGTTGCCCTTAACTTGGTCTGGATGTTATGTTACTCCGTTCCCACAATAACGTGACTGACTCCTAACTGCCTTGGCAATGGCCACTCAGTTGCATCAAACTTCATCAATTAAGTATAATTGGAATTCTGTTGGATGATTGGAGATGTGTGTTTCATAGCAAGTAACTAACCATCTCACTCCATAAAGCCTGTCCACCATCTACAAGGTGCAAGTCAGGAATATGATGGAATACTCCCAGCTTGTCTGGATGGGTGCAGCCCCAACAACAATCAAGAAGCTCAACACTATCCAGGACAAAGCAGCTCGCTTGATTGGTCACACACCCACAAACATCCACATCCTCCACCACAGACACTCGGTAGCAGCCGTGTGTACCATCTTCGAGGGCCACTACAGCAAATTGCCAAACCTCCTTTGACACACCATGTAAACCCACACCTGCTAGAAGGACCAGGGCAGTAGATATATGGGAACATTATCACCTGCATGTTCCCCTCAAAATTGCACACACCTCTCTGACTTGGAAATATGTCGCCATCCCTTCACTGTCACTGGGTCAAAATCCTGAAACTGCCTTTCTAACACCACTGTGGGTGTCCCTATACCCCAAGGACTAAAATAGGTCAAGGTGACAGTCACCACTGCAATCTTCTTTGGGAAAGATAGGGGTGGATAATAGATACCAGCCCTGCTAACACCGATTCATTTTAATATAGACTATCAAAAAAAATAGAGACACCAAGCAAGTTGATGTTCAGTGCTCAGAATGATTGTCCGCCTGAGTTTCTTAGTTCTGCTACCCATTTTTCCTGTGACATCTTGTGTTGCATTTTGGGAATGGCAATAAAAGAACAAGTAGTATCTGTTATGAAATTGCTTCATATTTAATCATTTTTATGTGGATTCAGTTTGGAGGTGTTTGGATCATCTTTTAAGGTCAATGAGAAGATACACTGGCACTCTTTTTTTTGGTTACTTGAACTCACTTTTTCAGGGAGAGCAGCTGATTGTTTATCACTGGGTTTTATGGCTGTTCTCTTAGAACTGTGTTTGCAGATCGAGAGTTTGTGTTCAGGGTTTCCACTGAGGAAGGCCTGCTACAGAACAAGCTGCTCAACTTGTCTTGCGTGTTTCTTAAATCCCCTTTTCCAGGAGATCAGGGTGAATCCTGATTTGTTTTTTCTGGAAGCATGACTGAAGGAACTTCTCAACATTGTGTTTCCTGAGCAAACTTCCTGCCAAGACTGCAGAGAGACAACTTTGTGCAAATAATGACTTGTGCTAGAACACGGAATCGACTGACCTCAGCACAGTCTGTGCCATGAGTCAAAAAGTGTGGTGCTGGAAAAGCACAGCCAGTCAGGCAGCATCTGGGCAGCAGGACAGTTGACGTTTTGAGCATAAGGTCTTCATCAGGAATGTGCCATGTCCTGTTCTATTGTCTCCAAGAATAGAACACCTTTGGTGTTTTTCTTTTCTTAAAGTGAACTCTGCACAGACTAGTTTGTTTTTCCCTCTTTACCTGAAGTGTGCAAGTATTTAGAAGATCATAGAATCCCTACAGGGTAGAAACAGGCCATTAGGCCCAACAAGTTCACACCAATCTCCAAAAAGCATCCCACCCAGACCCATTCCCCTAACTAATCCACCTAGCCTGCACATCCTTGGACACGATGGGCAATTTAGCATGGCCAATTCACTTAACCTGGACTGTGGGAGGAAACCAGAGCACCTGGAGGAAACCCGAGCAGACATAGGGAGAATATGCAAACTCCACACAAACAGTTGCCCGAGGCTGCGATCAGCTAGCCACTGAGCCACGTTGTCGCATTTGTTCAGGTATTTTGTGTTGGTTTATATTTTCATATGGCACATTGTGTTTGTTGATCAAATTTGCAGCTTAATTGAGTGGTTTTACTTATACAATAAATCAGCAATTTTGTGTTGACTCATGAAACCTGATTGATGGATCTTTTTACTCTTAAGTCTAATACAGAGAAAGGATAACAAAAGCAGGAGCTGCTGGAGAAACTAAGCAGGTCTGGCAGCATCAGTGGAGAGAGAACAGAGTTAAAAGTTTCAAGTCCAGTGATCCTTGGTCAGAGCTGAGATTAGAGAAAGCATTGCTTGACCACATTGTAATTTGAGTACAATATTTTCAAATCTACGTTGTGACTCATGGAATAGTGGGACTAGATAAAGACAGTGCACTTCCCATGACATTGTTCTATAGAGTAAGCAGAGACATAAGGCTTCCTGTACATAGATGTTTGAAGGTGTCAGGACATAATGAATGTGAAGGTTTCATAGAATCCCTAAGCAGGCTGTTCAGTCCATGCCAACTCTCTGAAGAGGATCCCATCCTATAGCCCTTCATTTCCCATGGCTAATCCACCTAGCCTGCGCATTATAGCCAATTTAGCATGACCAATCCATTTAACCTGCATATCTTCGGACAGTGGGAGGAAACCGGAGCACCTGGAGGAAACCCACGCAGACACGGGGAGAATGTGCAAACTCCACACAGACAGTCGCCTGAGGCTGGAATTGAACCTGGGTTCCTGATGCGGTGAGGCAGCAGTGCTAACCACTGAGCCACCGTGCTTCCAAAATAAAGCCAAACGCAGAGAGGTTAAATTGAACCTGTATAAAACTCTGGTTAGGCCACAGCTGAAGTAATGCATCCAGTTCTGCTTAGTCCAGAAGGATGGATGTGAGGTTGCTTGAGAAGGTTTACAAGAACAGTTCCAGGGAGGAATGACTTCTGCTGTAAGGTAGTTCAGAGAAACCAGGGTTCTTCTTTATAAAGCGAAGAAAATTGAGGAGAGATCAGATATACATGGATTCAGTTTGTTGCTTGTAGGTTGATAATGAATTTTGCCAACATTCAAGGCTGAGTCTGTTTTGGGATTTGCAAATCTGGTGTGGTGTGAGCAGCGATAGTGCAGTCTTCGGCAAACTGTACCCAGATATTTCTGTGGTGGTCAGTTTAGATTTGACACAAGATGGCTGAGGTAAAGGAGTTTTTCTATCTAATGGCATTTAATATCGATACCAAAGGGCAATTGATCCTTGATGAGCTGAAATGGCCACCATTCAGGCAAAGTAAACATTGATAGACCGGGTGCTGTGTCTGCAAGGCCAAAATAAAGTCAGGTCTTGTTTGAAGGGCTCATGCCTGAAATGTTGACTCTCCTGCTCCTCAGATGCTGCCTGACCTGCTGTGCGTTTCCAGCGCCGTATTTTTTGATTCTGACTCTCCAGTCCTCACTTTCTCCCAGTTGCTGTAACCTTACTGGGAAGCCTCTTGCAAGGATGCCCACCTTGAAGAAGTTCTCCTCCTCCCTCCACAACACTGCACCCCCCTCAAACCCTGGTCATCTACTCTGCCCTGAAGCTCTTCAACCACGTCCTGAAGCAGTCCTGCTACTACAGCCACGTCTTCTTCCTCAGCCATCTTGGCAACCCCCTCTTGACCTGACCTACCTGTCCATCTTCTTCTCCACCTATCTGCTCCACATTCCCCTCCGACCAATCACAATCACTTCCATTTATTGCCATCCCACCTAGCTTCGCCTCCAGCCCCACCTCCTTTATTTGTCTCTCAGGCCCCTACCCCCTCCACATTTCTGATGAAGAGTCCTGGCTGAATTATTGACTCTCCTGCTCCTCAGATGCTGCCTGCCCTGCTGTGCTTTATCCAGTGCTATCCTTTCCATCTCCGACTCTCATACGGCCCATTTCCAAGGCAGGACAAAGCAAATACCTCAGAAGGAAAAAAAGTATCATAAGCTCTCCTTGAATTGTGGCAACTTGACACTACTGAGGGGAATGAGCTCGCTACCAATTGTTTAGAATGGTGACCACTGGTCCATCAAGCTGCATCACATTTTGAGTCACAACTTCTTAATGAAAAGGCAGAGCAACAACAGAGACAGAAGAAAAATTAAGTAAATCCTGCACTCTAGATCCTGCTACCCCTAGGAACTTTCTGCCTCATTTCCTGAGGATCTGTGCATCAAGAATCGACCTGTTTGATAGGAGGTTCCATGGCATGGATGTGGACGACACTCACTCGATTGTACTTGTTACCCATCGCTTGCCAGCTCAAGGTTGTCAAGAAACAGTCGTGCTGTCACAGAATGACTGAAGCCTTTAGTGTGAGGCTGTAGGTTAAAGTGACACATAGACCAAACCATTTGAGATGAAAGTTCCATTGTTGGAGAGGGATTGGTATACTGTTCCTTCAGTGAACTGTGCTACTCTGTTGAAGGACATTGACTGGATTTTTAATTGCCGTTGCAGTCAGGAGGTGATCAAGGTACGATTCTCAGTGTCTTCTGATTGTGTCGCAGGGAGAACAGAGAGTCAGGTAGGGGAAGCGGGCGGTTGCCTAGGTGATACCGTGAGTCCCCATACCTATTAAGGGCCTGTTAAGTTGCTTGAGGAGCTTTTTTAGTGAGCCAGGAAGGTTAGGAATGTAACTTTCATCTTGGGAAACCCTGAAGTCACAGATTAAGGCACAACTGCTTGGTTCCAAGTGTGGCAGGAGGTCTTTTGTTTTGTTGCAAAGGTTTGGGAGCTGAGTGCTCTTGTGCAGAATTGTACTCTTACTCTCTCTTTGGTTGTTTGGTTTTTGTGCTGGGTGAGGCTGCTGGCTCTCTGAGCTGCTGCTTCCTCTCCTGAACAGGAAGAGCAGTGGTAGTCTCCATCATGGCCACTGCCTGCCTTTGCCAGTGTCGCTCCACAGGCAGCTCCTACTTCACAGTCTGCCTCAATACTACAAACAGGACACTGAGCCCATCCCTTGCCCAGTAGGTGCACTTGCATTCAGAGGTGGCATTGCATCAAGAGGTTGGGACACATAATTACCCTGGGCACTGGGGTTCCAGCCCTGATTTTGAAAAACCAAGGCCCCGTGACTGGAACGCAAATATGGCACGCCTCTGTGGCTCACCACAACGAGATTCATTTATGTAGTGCCCTCAGGACGTTCCAAAGCTCTTAACAAGCAATGAAGTGCAGTCACAGTTGTAAAGTGGGCATCATGGCCACTTACCATCTCTAACACACCATCAGCTTTGTTGCCCCACTTGACAAAATAAAATGATTTAATATGATAAAAGCAGTCTCTTGATACAACATTTATAATAGGTGCATTGCTACAAGCAGAAACACATATTGTCAATTAATGGGGAAAGCATGTATTGTAACCCTAAGCGGAAGACATCCCTGATGCAACACAACCTCTCCTTCAGCCTGTTGTTCAATACTGAAATCATACAACTTATGTCACGCATATTATAACACATGGATCCTGCTGTGGTAGGCTTGGCTTAGTTCAGTTACTTAGTACCCATAAACATTCAAGACATCAGCACATCTCTGAAATGTGATGCTTGCTTGTGTTTTTAACTAAATAAATGGGCTTCTTGACTGTAGGGGGTGAATTTAAAATCTAACAAAAGGAGAACTCTGGTTCACTTGTTCTTGCCATGCTTCAAGCAAACTGTCACCCCCTGAGGTTGAAACGCTGCTGTGTTCCATTCACTGCCAACTGTGCAATGCTGTATTCAGAGTGAATAAGAATGGAGAACTGGGAGGTGATACCTATCAGGAAAGATTGAGCAGGCTGGGACTCTTTACTGTAGGACACTTTGGGCAATTTAGGATGGCCAGTCCACCTAACCTGCACATCTTTGGAGGGAGAATGGGAAGAACGCAGAACTCTCTATTGCAAGGAGCCTTTGTAACATGTGGCATGAAGAATGCAGGAGAATCTCAACAGGTCTGTGGAGACCTCTGAAGGAGAATTATAACAGTCTCAACACATTGACTCTCACGTTCTCTCCACAAATGCTGCCAGACTTGTTGGGTCTCTCCAGCGTTCTCTGCATTTGTTTCTGGTTTCCAGCATCTGCAGGATGTTGCTTTTATTCGAGGGACAGAAGAATATGTTGATGGGGTAAGATGGGCGAGACTTGGAAGGGGCTTGGGAGGAGCATAAACACTAGCATGGTTCGGGTAGGGCCAAATGGCCTGTTTCTACAGAAATTGTTGGAGAGGTTCAGCAGGTCTGGCAGCATCTGTGGAGAGAAATCAGGTTCAGGTCGAGTGACCTTTCCTCAGAACTCTATAGCTTTCAATATATTATTTAGATTTTTAAGTATCCTATGTATTCATATGCAATTCTCAAATCATTCCCTTACACATTAGTGATGAGCAACAAAAACAGAAGTTGCTGGAAAAGCTCAATAAGTCTGGCAGAGAAATCAGGATGTGGAGGTGCCAGTGTTGGACTGGGGTGGGCAAAGTTAAAAATCGCACAACACCACGTTATAGTCCAACAGCTTTATTTGGAAGTACTAGCTTTCGGAGTGCTGCTCCTTCATCAAGTAACTGTGGAGCAGGATCCTGCTCCACAGCTACCTGATGAAGGAGCAGCTCCTAGAGATATCAGAGTTAACATTTCGCGTTCCAGTGATCCTTCCTGTAATGAGGAGACTGGATGCTCTGCACGCCTACACAGTTAATGGTTTTCATATGCAATCAATTCATTTCATTTTAAAATTCTTTGGGAGAGAGAGGTAAGCAAAAGAGAACTCTTCGTACGCTTGTTAAAAGCGACGGCAAATATGAGCAAGTTTAAATTTATTGACCCAGATAAAGACATAAATGGACTTGACCCAAAGTGTTGTACTTGGATCAGCAGAACTGAAAAATTGGGGAATGATTTTCATGCCTCAGTCACTGACTCATTGATTTAACAGCACAGACCAAGTGAAGGCAGCAGATTCACTGTGGAATGAAATGTAATCCATATCAAAGTTAATGCAGTGTTTGAAAAGGCGCAACTGTCTCTGGGCAGAGTTTGCGACAAATTCCCTTTAGCATTGTTGAATTTGTATTTGTATCTTAATAAGAATGACTTTCTTTGAAATCATGTTGCTAATATTAATAATGCCAGGGACACCCACAAATTCCTCTTTTTTTTTCATTTGGGCTCATTCCCCCACCCTCTATTGCACAGACTCAGTTTTTCCTACTCATTGTTCACCTCGCTATCTCCACTCTGGAAGCTGCTTTTAAAATGTGCCTCAATCTGTGAGAGGCACTATTGAAATGTAAATCACTTCTATTACCATATCACCAGCATCTCAAATTCCTGTAGATGCTAATTTAGTCAGGGTTGAGCCTATTCTTGGATTCAAATCACCACTAAAAGAAAGACTTGCATTTATGCAGCACCTTGCATGACCTTGGTGTTCCAAAGCATTTTACAGCCAATGAAAAATGTACCTAACTGCTGAGACGTAGGAAATTGAGCAGCCTTCCACACACAGCCTTCTCTGACAATCATCAATGAAATTTGATGGAGTTGTTAACTTAAGGGATAGCATGTTCCTGTTTGCAATGTTGTGGAGGTGCTGGTGTTGGGCTGGGACGGACAAGGTCAGAAGTCACACGACACCAGGTTTATTTGAAATCACAAGCTTTTGGAGCACTGCTCCTTTGTCAGGTGACTTCACCTGATGATGGAGCAGCACTTCAAAAGCTTGTGACTTCAAATAAACCTGTTGGACTATAACCTGGTGATGTGAGACCTCTGACACTGTTTGCAATAAGCAGAGTTCAGGCTATACACAGTGAGGCTGCATTGACAAACCCCAAAGCAAAGTCTGCTGTTGGGTGTGATCCTCCCATTGGACATTCTTACACAATAGCCTGAGTGCACAAAATGATTAAAACAGCAAACAATTTGCGATGGGGAGAAACCGGAGTTAATGTTTTGAGTCCGTTGACCCATCTTCAGAATCCCTCCAAATGTACACTCTATTTTCTCTCCATCTCAAAGAGTTAACATTTTGAAGGATTCTGGAGATGGGTCACTGTATTCAAGACATTAACTCTGTTTTCTCTCCACAGATGCTGCCTGAGCTGCTGAGTTTCTGCAGCAATTTCTGTTTCTGTTGACTGCCAGCAGTTCTTTGATTTCATTTAACCAATTTGATATAATCGGTCAAACTTTGTAATCTAGCTAGGCATACGTTTATAAACGTATGTTTGTTCAACAAAAGGAAAATGTTGGAAAAGCTCAGCAGGTCTGGCAGCATCTGTGAAGAGAAATCAAAGTAAACGTTTTGGGTCTGGTGACCCTCCCTCAGAACTGGTGGTAGCTAGGAAAATATTGGTTTATATGTAGAAGATAGGGTGGGGGGAGCGGGTAAGGAGTAAATGATAGGAAGGGGATAGAGCCCAGATAGAGAGAACAGTTGGACACACAAAGGAGACCATAATGTAGTCTCCTCTACATGCTGTCCTGCTGACTTTAAGGATCTGTGGACCAAGGTCCCTCTCTCTATATTTCCGATGGTCTCACCATTCAACAGGTACTCTCTCCCAAGTGCATCACTTCACAGGTTTTAGGATCAAATTCTATTTGCAATCACTCAGTCCACCTAAGCAGTCCTGCCTATGTTTCTATGTTGCCTAAGGCCTTTATCCCAGCTCTTTAGCACACCGCCAATATTTGTGTTATCTGTGAACTTACTGATCATAACTCTAACATTTATATCCAAATCCGTAATATACACAACAAACTGGCACGGTGGCTCAGTGATTAGCACTGCTGCGTCACAACACCAGGGACCCGTGTTTGATTCCTGCCTTGGGTGACTGTGTGGAATTTGCATATTCTCCCCATGTTTGCTCTGGTTTCCTCCAGGTGAATTGGTTATGCTAAATTGCCTGTAGTGTGAGGGGTCTCCTCTTGGGAGGGTCGGTATGGACTAGTTGGGCCGAAGGGCCTGTTTCCATACTGTAGCGAATCTAATCCAATTGGGGAAACGAACCATAGACTGGGTGACTACTTTGCAGACCTTCTACATTCAGCCTGCAGAACAGACCCCGAGCTTCCAGTTGCCTGCTACTTTAATACACCACCCTGTTCCCTGGCCAACATCTCCGTCTCAAGCTTACTGCAGTGCTCCAGTGAAGCTCAGCGCAAACTGGAAGAACAACACCTCATTTTCCATTTGGGGACCCTACACCCCTCTAGACTCAATATCTAGTTCACTAATTTTAGGGCCTGAACTCCCCCATGTCCTAGTCCCCTACCCCACACACCAGGCCTTGCTATCGCATTGTCTGTCATTACACACTAACTATTACTAGCGACTGACAGTCTCCATTAACAGCTATTCACCCTTCCAGCCAGATTGTTATCCATTCCTTTGTCTGTTCAAGTGTTCTTCTCTCTCTATCTGGGCTCTATCCCCCTCTTATCATTTACTCCTTATCCCCTCCCCTCACCCTATCTTCTACATATAAACCAACATTTTCCTAGCTACCATCAGTTGTGAGGAAGGGCTACTGGACCCGAAACGTTAACTCTGATTTCTCTTCACAGGTGCTACCAGATCTTTTCAGCAACTTCTGTCTTTGTTTCCGATTTACAGCATTCGCAGTTCTATTGTTTTTTATTTAAAGGAATATGTATATCTCTTATGCCTTCTTGTTTTGAATCACTCAGCAGCTTAGGAGCCAACTGTTCCCTGCCCCTGTCTCCATACCATCAACTCAATCAATTTGAGTCATCCTGCCGTCCAACCAACACCTTTTTCTGCAACAGTATAAATTGTTGTGATCATTTCAAATTTGGCATTCTTGTGTTTGTCCTGATCGATGCAAGACCGAAATCTTCTAGTCTCTCTTTTTAGAAATGCTCAGGGGATAAATATTGGCAAGAACACTGGGAAGAGTTCTGTTACTCTGCTTCAGAAAGTACTGTTGGGTTTTGGATGTCCACTCTGATAGGGCTAGCAGCACCTCTGACAATGTAGCACTCCATCATTACAACCCCATTGATTTGTATAGACGATATATTTGCACCCGAGAGAGGTGTTTGAACCTATGACCTTTGTCCTAAGGTGAGAATGAAGTTTCTAATTCAGCTGAAACAATTCTGTTGAAGCTAATTCATAGTGAGAAATCTGTCACATTTATAGTGCAGTGTACATCACACAGCAAGTGACAGTGTATGCCTAGGATGTGCAGTTACTGTGAAAGTTTGACCTGTGTGTGTGCATTTCACATCACTGCCTTCCCCGATGCTTAAAAACATTGCTGTCCCATGCACATGCAAAGTACAATTGACCAGCCATGGTTATCGACAACAAAAGCAGAAATGGCTGGAGAAACTCAGGAGGTCAGGCAGCAACTGTAGACAGAAAGCAGAGTTAACCTTTCGAGAACTGGAGAAAGAGCCACTGGACTCGGAACATTAACTCCACTTTTTCTCCCGGCAGATGCTGCCTGACTTGCCGAGTTTTTCCAGCAATTTCTGTCCTGTTTTAGATCTCCAGCATCCGCAGTTTGTTTTATTATTATGGCTGCTTTTGTGAATGCTATCTCAAAGGTTTATGCTAAAGAATGGTTGATTCTGGTGGCAGTGATGTTGCAAGAACTATTACTGGATTAGTGGTGCTGGAAGAGCACAGCAGTTCAGGCAGCATCCAATGAGCAGCGAAATCGACGTTTCGGGCAAAAGCAACTGGTCGGGTGGCTCATCATAGAGCCTGACAGCACAGAAGCAGACCATTCAGCCCAACCCTGCCTCTGCCAGCTCTTTGAAAGAGCTCAATTTAATCAGCCTCACTCCCCTAATCTTTTCCACACATCCCCACTTCTCATTTATAACGTATTGCCTGTTGTAGACCCTGGTAGCTAGTGTTTGTAATTAAGTCACTGTTTAGTTCTGGATGTAGGTTTGCTCGCAGAGCTGGAAGGCTCTTTTTCAGACGTTTAGTCACCATACTAGGTAACAAACGTCTGAAAATGAACCTTGTAGCTCAGCGAGCAAACCTACATCCAGAACCTCAACCTGAGCTACAAATCTTTTCAAAACTCGCTAACCGCTTAGTTCATCAAACAGGTGATTTGGTGGTGGGTTTTCAAAACCAATCTGTCATTAAGATATTGTCAAATTTACTTTCACAGATCTTTTCAATCAAAACAGACTGTCATGTTAAAATAAATCCACCCCTGCTCACCGTTGGTTCTTTTGTTAATTATCTCAAATCTGTGCCCTCTGGTTACTGGCTGTTCTGCCAGTGGAAAGTTTTCTCCTATCTGTCAAGATCCCTTGTAATTTTGAACACCTGTATTAAATCTAGACAGCAGGAAGGAATTAAATTGAAATGCAGACATATGCAGGCAAAATGTTTAACAGTACCTAAGAATATGACTGAAACTAGAACCGAATTTGTCTTCTCTTTCCCCATCCAGACCCTCTTCCCCCAGAGGTTTCCCCTTTCCTTTGCCAAGATAGAGTTTTTGCTGCCATTCAGCCCCATGATGCTAGCTCATTGCTTTTCAATCAGGATGTCCCAGAAGTTAAGGACCATTCCGAAAGGGAACCAGGAAGCTTGTTCAAGATGTATTTAATGAAAAATAATCATATTAAAAAATATTGTTGCTTTTCCTTTCATTTGTTCAACTTTGTTTTCTTGTTTGTTTCAGAATATGTATGGTGGGAGGGCAGGAGGGAGAAAGGATTACGGTCCTATAGATTTTCATTCTAGGGTTCCTTAACCAAAAAAAAAGGTTGAAATCCATTGTGCTAGCTCTTTCTTACTCCCCCGAGGCTCTCTCCTCATGTGTAAAATTAAGCTGTGAACACAGTGCAAGCTTCTCGCTAAGAAACTCAGCAGTGCGATATTTCACAGGCACATCTCCACGTCCCGTCACCTTTCCAGGCTGGAGCTGTGGCTGAGCAGGAACGTTCAAAGCCACTGGCCGCCTCTCCTACTCTCTTCCCAAAGATGGATTGAGACTCCAGGCTCCCTGGAATATAGCATATGGAGTTGCCAGCAAATCAAAGCGTCTAAAAGGGTTCAGTCGGAAGCATTCCTGGATGAGTGGACCCAGCCTTGAAATAGGAACTAGGCTGTTCAAGAGTGGAACTGGTAAACACTTTTACACACACACAGACACAGACACACACACACATACACACACACAGACACAGACACACACACACACACACTCTAACTGGAATCTCAACTGGATCAACCATATACAAGAGGTCAGAGGGTGGGAATTATCCAGTGAGTAATTCACCTCCCAACTCCCCAAAGCCTGTCTACCATCTACAAGGCACAAGTGTGATTGAATACCCCCACCTGCCTGGATGGGTGCAGCTCCAACAACACCACGGAATTTCAGCTCCCCTCCAGGGCAAAGCAAGCCCACTTGATTGAGACTGAATCCACCACTTTGCATATTCACTCCGTCCACCCTCGCCGCAGAACGGCAGCAGTGTGTACCAATTACAAGATGCACTGCAGTAACTTAGCAAAACTTATCTGAAAGCACTTTCCAAACCACAACATCTGCTGCCAGGGAGGTCAGGGCAGCAGATACATGGGAACACCGCAACCTGCAAGTTCCCTACAATCCACTCACCATCCTCACTTGAAAATATAACACCATTCCTTCACTGCTGCTGGATCAAAATCCTGGAGCCCCCTCCCTAATGCCCACCAGTGTGTATTAACTGTACTGTAGTGGTTCAAGAAAGCAGTTCGCCACCACCTTCTCAGCAATAATTAGGGATGGGCAATAAATGCTGACCCAATTAGTGATGGTATCGTTTTTTTTCAAAGTTCAGAATTTTGCTGAAGAGAACGTCTGTTCTGTCAAAGCTTTACATCTGGCACTCATCAGGACAGAAGCAAGAGTACTCTTTTGAAATTTTGTATTCTTGCCGCAGTCCTGATCAGTGCAAGATGAGAAACTTTAAGACCCTGTTGCTGTCAGTCTGCAGTATGAAGGTAATTAGCAATCTGGTAACCTCTTAAATCCAGATACTCGAGACTCCAGAAATGGAGGGAACAATTGGATTCTTCAGGACTGATAAGTTGGTTGGGTAACAGCATGGAACAATGAAACTTCAGCGATTGGATAGTCAAGCAAATTAAAGAGATTGAATGACCCATTTCTGCTCCCAATATTCTTAAATCCTTGAAGTAATGGTGGCTCAGTACTGAGTCTAGCCTGATTTTCTTTATGTTGATCCACATCTATGAACCATCTCGAACGTGGCAGTGAAAGATGAAGTCATTAAAATAAGATAGTCTCCAAGAAATCAAATCAGGCATTCTGACAAAAAGTCTTTGCTGAAAGGGTGGTGATAATGGAGAATTTGCGAGCCTAAGGAGTGTTTAAAATAACTAGTAACGATGGAATTAAGGGGAAGCTAGAAAAATAAGACTGGAAGTTGGCTAATGTGGTGCCACTATTTAAGCAAGGTGGTAAACACAAGCCAGGGAACTACAGATCAGTGACCCTGATGTCAGTGGTGGGCAAGTTGTTGGAGGGAATCCTGAGGGACAGGATGTACATGTATTTGGAAAGGCAAGGACTGATTAGGGAGAGTCAACATGGCTTTGTGCGTGGGAAATCATGTCTCACAAACTTGACTGAGTTTTTTGAAGAAGTAACAAAAAGGATTGATGAGGGCAGAATGGTAGATGGGATCTAAATGGACTTCAGTAAAGCGTTCGACAAGGTTCCCCATGGGAGATTGGTTAGCAAGGTCAGATCTCATGCAATACAGGGAGAACTAGCCATTTGGATACAGAACTGGCTCGATGGTAGAACATAGAGGGTGGTGGTGGAGGGTTGTTTTTCAGACTGGAGCTCTGTGACCAGAGGAGTGCCACAAGGATCGGTGCTGGGTCCACTGCTTTTCATCATTTATATAAATGATTTGGATGTGAGCATAAGAGGTAGAGTTAGTAAGTTTGCAGATGACACCAAAATCAATGGTGTAGTGGACAGCAAAGGTGGTTACCTCAGATTACAACGGGATCTTGATCAGATGGGCCAATGGGCTGACAAGTGGCAGATGGAGTTTAATTCACATAAATGTGAGGTGCTGTATTTTGGGAAAGCAAATCTTAGCAGGACTTATATACTTAATGGTAAGGTCCTAGGGAGTGTTGCTGAACAAAGAGACCTTGGAGTGCTGGTTCATAGCTCCTTGAAAGTGGAGTCGCAGGTAGATAGGATAGTGAAGAAGTGTTTGGTATGCTTTCCTTTATTGGTCAGAGTATTGAGTACAGGAGTTAGGAGGTCATGTTGCAGGTGTACAGGACATTGGTTAGGCCACTTTTGGAATATGGCATGCAATTTTGGACTCATTCCTGCCAGAAGAATGTTATGAAACTTGAAAGGGTTCAGAAAAGGTTTACAAGGATGTTGCCAGGGTTGGAAGATTTGAGCTAAAGGGAGAGGCTGAATAGGCTGGGGCTGTTTTCCCTGGAGCACTGGAGGCTGAGGGGTGACCTTATAGAGGTTTACAAAATTATGAGGGGCATGGATAGGGTAAATAGACAAAGTCTTTTCCCTGGGGTGGGGGACAAGAACTAGAGGGCACAGGTTTAGGGTGAGAAGGGAAAGATTTAAAAGAGACCTAAGGGGCAACTTTTTCATGCAGAGGGTGATGCATGTATGGAATGAGCTGCCAGAGGAAGTGGCGGAGGCCGATACAATTGCAACATTTAAAAGGCATCTGGATGTGTATATGAATAGGAAGGGTTTGGAGGGATATGGGCTGGGTGCTGGCAATTGGGGCGAGATTAGGTTGGGATATCTGGTTGGCATGGACGAGTTGGACTGAAGAAAGGGATTAGGAGAGCTAAGAGAGGGCATGAAAAATCCCTGGCGGATAGGATCAAGGATAACCCCAAGGCATTCTATGCGTATGTGAGAAACCTGAGAATGACGAGAACGAGGGTAGGTCCGATCAAGGACAGTGGTGGGAGACTGTGTATTGAGTCGGAAGAGATAGGAGAGGTCTTGAACAAGTACTTCTCTTCAGTATTTACGAACGAGAGGGACTGTATTGTTGAAGAGGAGAGTGTGAAACGGACTGATAAGCTAGAAGAGATATCTGTTAGGAAGGAAGATGTGTTGGACATTTTGAACAACTTGAGGATAGACAAGTCCCCCGGGCCTGACGGGATATATCCTAGGATTATGTGGGAAGCAAGAGAGGAAATTGCAGTACAGTTGGCAATGATCTTCTCGTCTTCACTGGCAACGGGGGTGGTACCAGGGGACTGGAGAGTAGCGAATGTTGTGCCCCTGTTCAAAAAAGGGAATAGGGATAACCCCGGGAATTACAGGCCAGTTAGTCTTACTTCTGTGGTAGGCAAAGTAATGGAAAGGGTACTGAGGGATAGGATTTACGAGTATCTGGAACGGCACTGCTTGATTAGGGACAGCCAGCACGGATTTGTGAAGGGTAGGTCTTGCCTTACAAGTCTTATTGAATTCTTCGAGGAGGTGACCAAGCATGTGGATGAGGGTAGAGCAGTGGATGTAGTGTACATGGATTTTAGTAAGGCATTTGATAAGGTTCCCCATGGTAGGCTTATGCGGAAAGTCAGGAGGCATGGGATAGAGGGAAATTTGGCCAATTGGATAGAAAACTGGCTAACCGGTCGAAGTCAGAGAGTGGTAGTAGATGGTAAATATTCAGCATGGAGTCCAGTTACAAGTGGAGTTCCGCAGGGATCAGTTCTGGGTCCTCTGCTGTTTGTAATTTTTATTAATGACTTAGATGAGGGAGTCGAAGGGTGGGTCAGTAAATTTGCAGATGATACAAAGATAGGTGGAGTTGTGGACAGTGAGGAGGGCTGTTGTCGGCTGCAGAGGGACTTAGATATGATGCAGAGCTGGGCTGAGGAGTGGCAGATGGAGTTCAACCCTGCCAAGTGTGAAGTTGTCCATTTTGGAAGAACAAATAAGAATGCGGAATACAGGGTTAATGGTAGGGTTCTTGGTCAGGTGGAGGAACAGAGGGATCTTGGGGTCTATGTACATAGATCTTTGAAGGTTGCCACTCAGGTGGATAGAGTTTGTAAGAAGGCCTATGGAGTATTATCGTTCATTAGCAGAGGGATTGAATTCAAGAGTCGTGAGGTGATGTTGCAGCTGTACAGGACTTTGGTTAGGCCACATTTGGAGTACTGTGTGCAGTTCTGGTCGCCTCACTTTAGGAAAGATGTGGAAGCTTTGGAGAGGGTGCAGAGAAGATTTACCAGGATGTTGCCTGGAATGGAGAGTAGGTCGTACGAGGATAGGTTGAGAGTTCTCGGCCTTTTCTCGTTGGAACGGCGAAGGATGAGGGGTGACTTGATAGAGGTTTATAAGATGATCAGAGGAATAGATAGAGTAGACAGTCAGAAACTTTTTCCCCGGGTACAACAGAGTGTTACAAGGGGACATAAATTTAAGGTGAAGGGTGGAAGGTATAGGGGAGATGTCAGGGGTGGGTTCTTCACCCAGAGAGTGGTGGGGGCATGGAATGCGCTGCCCGTGGGAGTGGTAGAGTCAGATTCATTGGCGACCTTTAAGCGGCATTTGGATAGGTACATGGATGGGTGCTTAATCTAGGATAGAAGTTCGGCACAACATCGTGGGCCGAAGGGCCTGTTCTGTGCTGTATTGTTCTATGTTCTATGTTCAAAGGGTCTGTTTCCATGCTGTACATCTCTATGACTCAATAATTTAGACTTCTATAGCATCTTGCATGACCACCAGATATTGCAAAACCAACTAAATATTTTTGAAGTGTAGTCATTGTGGTAATATGGGAAACGAGGCAGCCAATGTTAGAATTGAACATAAAATCCCTACAGTGCAGATACAGTGCCATTCAGCCCATTGAGAGTGCACTGATCCTTTGGAGAGCATCCCACCCAGATCTAACCTGCTCATCTTTGAACAGTGGGAGGAAATTGGAACACCCAGAGGGAACCCACTGACATGGGGAAAATGTGCAAACTTCATATAGATAGTCACCCGAGGATAGAATTGAACCCAGGTCCCAGCACTGTGAGGCAGCAATGCTAACTGCCGAGCCTCACCGTAGAATCCATACAGTAGATTCCCATAGTTAGAAATGCGATCATGATCTGATAATTTGTCTTTGTGATGTTGATAGAGGGATAAACATTGCTAGCAACTGAACCGTACTCAAGAGAGAGAAGGGAGGAGCGAATAATATTGATATAGTTGGGTGAGGGAAGGCTGATTGATTGAAGTCTGATTCCAGAATGGTCTGATTGGGCTGAATAGTCTGTTTGTGGCTAGAGATTGGGATATTTGGAACAGAGCCTTTAGCATATTCAATGCCCAAGCAGGGAATGGACGCAGAAACTGTTTACCCTGTGTGTCAAAACCTAGAACAAATTAGGGTTTGGCTTCCCACGCCCCTCCTGACAGCATCTAAACTGAGTGTCCCTGGCCAAACTGGCCATAAACAGGTCCAGGCAGCGGGCTGTGGAGGGGGTCATTAGGGTCGATTGCCTGCCCCTCTTCCCCGGTTATGTGAGAGCCCGGGTATCCTTGGAAAAGGAGCACGCAGTGTCCACCAACACCCTGGAGTTGTTCAGGGAGAGGTGGGTGCTGCAGGGAGTGGAGTGCATTATTTCCCCCTCCAACTCTATTTTGATTTAATCCCTGCCCTCCCCTTCACTGTTTGATCACACAGCATTGCCCTTTTGTGAAGGGCAGTGCTTGTCACTGGCCACTCGGGTGTTTCCTATCTTCCTGGTGGTGGAAATTGAATAAAGATTCGTACACCTTGTGTCTCTCACTGTGTCTCACACCTGCACACGCACACCATGGGTGCTGGGGAAAAAATAAGCACTACCGCAGTTAGGTGGGAGTGTGGGGAAAGAGAAAAGAAAAAAAACCAGGAGGGTCAGGGGTTCTGTAAAAAAAATCTAAACTGAGTGTCCTGGCTGAAATCCATCGATTCAGTGCAGAGCAGGGGACTGAGCCTGGGTTCAACTTAGCTTTGCGACTCCCTGCTCATCTGCAGCAGGAGTGTGTGGAAATCATTTATGTTTTCTGAAATCCGAAAAGCCTGAATACTTACAACCCCAGAAACAAAACCCAAGAGCCCTCCCTCGAAGCCGTCAGCTGGACTGAGTCAATTTGTGTCTGTTCAAAAGAAAACTCCAGTGACCAAGAGAGAATGGGAAGTCCTCGAGCAGTTCATTCATTTTTTGCTGTTGCTGAGCTAGTATCTCATGCAGCCAGGAGGAAGATGCTGTCTGCAAATGAGGTTAATATGTTAAAGGAATCAACGTCTAGACTCCAGGGCTGATTGGCCAAGGCGTTATGGAAGGGGGCATGTGTTTAGTGACATCACATATCAACCAGGTCTTGGAATGATATGTATTTGTGACGAGGAAGACAGGGGAATCTGAAACTGGTCACTTCGGCTACACACACAGGACCCATCTGGGCTCCATCTGCACTGCAAGGTCTATACTTCCTAATATTTACAGGGAGGAGGGAGGGAAAAGGGGGAATTTTTTTTAAAAAAGAGGCTGCTATTTGCTTCTCAATGGCTCACAGATGTGAGACTGAACACATGCTTAGCATATGTAAGGCAGAAAACAGAGAAGCTGGTAACAAGACCGCATTGAGGAATGAAAGCGAGCGGTGAGGAGCAAGACTGACTCTCTCCCTCAGACATCTCGATATTCAGGGGAATATCTTGACATTTTTAAGGCAGCTCATTCTGCCTTCGGGGATCCGACGGGGAGAAAGGTAAGCCTTTAAGTCTGCAGTCCTCCCCGCGGGAATCTGCCACTACTTCTGGCCGTTTCGAAATGCTTTTTGTGCAAGAAAAATTGTATAAATTTACCAGCAATTACCTGTGCTCGTAAATAATAGCGACGGAGTTGTCTCAAATTTGACTGCATGGCGGAGGTTGTCAAAGTGCTCAAAATTATTCATTGTTGTCGGGCTGTTTTGTGTGTGTATTATCTGTGTGTCTGTACGTGTGTGTATGTATATCTGTGTGTGTATATCTGTATGTGTCTGTGTATCTGTATATCTGTGCATGTATCTATGTGTGTATAATATGTGTGTATTTGTGTCTGTGTGTTTATCTGTGTACAGTATATCTGTGTCTGTATACAGCATTATCTATATGTGACTGTGTATCTGTGTATACAGAATATCTACATGTGTCTGTGTATATCTGTATGTGTGTGTATCTGTATATCTGTGTGTATCTGTATACAGTATATCTATATGTCTGTGTATCTGTGTATACAGTATATCTATATATGTCTGTGTATCTGTATATCTGTGTGTACAGTATATCTATATGTGTCTGTGTGTATATCTGCATGTGTCTGTGTATCTGTGTGTATATCTGTATGAGTCTGTGTGTACGTTTGTATCTGTGTGTACAGTATATCTATATGTATCTATGTGTATATCTGTATGTGACCGTGTGTATATCTGTATGTGGCTGTGTGTGCCTGCCTGTGTGTATCTGTGTGTGTTGTGTGAGTGTGATGCTAATTAAATCTCTCTGTATTCTAATCACTTGGTAGATGCATGGTGGGGGTGGGGGTGGGGAGAAGAAAGCTTAATCCTACCGAGGATTTGAATTTTTTTTCTTTCTGCGGCTCCGTGCCTGAAGGAGCTTGTATTGAAGGTGATTGTGCAGAGCTGTGTGTGGTTAGATGGGGCTGTGTGAACCTTCCCTCTGCTCACTGTCTCTGTGAGCGGTGCGTTCCTGCAGTGTGTCAGCATCAGGGAGTGCTGGGTGGGGGGTTTGTCGAGGTGTCAGGGGGCTAGGTGTGTGTGGCGGTACAGTGTGTCAGACAGTTGCCTGGGCAGCAGAGAGGGTGTCCCGCGACTGATGGATCCCTTTGCAAATTGTTGCAGTTTTCTAGTCAGGCATGTCCAGTGAGAGGCCCAACTGGATGGGTTTCCCCGTCAGTGATAGCTTATTCCCTTCCAGAATTGGCTGTTGCTTGAGAGAGAGAGAGCACATTGTGAACTGTGTGATATTCCAGGTCAGTCCCCGTGACACCGACTCTGGGAGCAAGCTGAGGACACTGGGTGCTTTGGATGCTTTGTAATCTCCGTGCATTCCCCCACCCCCATGAGGGGCTTGAACCACCCATTCCCTTCCCCCTTTCTCCTTCGGCTGTAGAACCCGCAGCACGGGAGGCCATTCGCTCCATTGTCCGCCTGCCGGCTCATTGAGGAGCGCTCGCCTTCAGTCCCACATCCATAACCCTGACGTTCCACATTTTCAACACCATACCCACTCCCCGAGAGCACCGTTTACCTTTAGCAACCAGGAGAAAATGAGGACTGGAGAGGCAAGGGTCGAGAAAGAGTGGCACCGGACAAAATACAGCAGGTCAGGCAGCTTCCCAGAGGCAGAAGAGTGGGCGTTCCTGATGAAGGGCTAATGCCCGACTCTCCTGCTCCTCAGATGCTGCCTGATCTGCTGTGCTTTTCCAGCGCCACACTTTTTTACACCAGTTTAAGGGTTTACAGGGATATGGGCCAAGTGCTGGCAAATGAGACATGTTGGAAGGCCGTATTATGTTAGTTGTAATCTAATAAGGCCGCATCCAAGAAACTTCAATTATATATTCTTCAAAATTCACATTTTTAAAAATTGTGGCGGTCAGTCTGTGAGGATTATTTCGTTGAATTTTGTTATACTCTCTGGTATTTTAAATACATTCATTTTAAGATTAAAATAAAAGTAATAAAGGATGAAAAAACATATTAATAAAAAATAAAAGATTTGTTCTGCAAAATTTGGATTCATTCAAAAGGCCACACACAATGGCCTACAAGGCTGCAGGTTCCCCATCCCTGATTTTGGATGTCTAGTTGGCATGGACGAGTTGGACTGAAGGGTCTGTTTCCCCGCTGTACATCTCTCTGACTCTGTAACATTCAAGACCCTGCCAACTCAGACTGGAGGACTTTCTCCTCGCCCCCTCATCTAGAATGTAGGTTCAACCCAGTCAGCCCCCATTTGGAGATCCCCTTGTTTTTGTGCTGTTGTTTCGGGGTTGGGTTGTACAGAGGAGCAGAGGTGGACTCCTTTCTGCATCAAGTACTACAAACATTTTTCACAACCGCAGAATGCCCTCGAGCATTCTGCTTGAGGTGCCGTTTGGAATGCCCTCACTGTATCTCAGAGGAAAACATGGAGTCACCTTTGTACACGGCAAGATCCCACAAACAGCAATGTGGGAATGTTCAGATAATCTTTTTATTCACCTTTTCAAAAGGGGACATGAATATAACTGGCAGCATTTGGTGCCCATCCCCAATTACCATTGAATCAATAACTGACTGGCCCATTTCATTGGGTAGTGAAGAGTAACCACATTGCTGTGGGTCTGGAGTCAACTGGAACAGCTAGGAGAGGCAACATTCTCTATAGCAAATCAGGCAGGTTTTAATAACAATTCATAATAGCTTTATGATTGTTATTATTTGTATTCAATCCCAACGTTTAAGAATCAATTTGAAATCTCACCAGCTGTGTTGGTGAGATTTGAACCCACAACCCAAGGACATGTGCTGCCTTTGTCTGTTCTTCCCCCTTTCAAAAATGTTGTTGTTTTCCAAAGTTCCAAAACTGGCATTTGGATGGGTATATGAATAGGAAGGGTTTGGAGGGATATGGGCCAGGTGCTGGCAGGTGGGACTAGATTGGGTGGGGATATCTGGTCAGCATGCACGGGTTGGACTGAAGGGTCTGTTTCCATGCTGTACATCTCTATGACTCTATGACATGGGATGCTCTGGATCCCCAGTCCAGTAACATTCTGGCTGTAATGGTTTTCAATGAAAACAAGACCCCTCTGACAGCTCAGTACTGCATTGGTCTGTCAGCATGGATTTTTTCTGTACACACCTCCATTCACAGACTCAGTCAGATTACTGCCCAAGTATGTAGTCTGCATGTAGCTCATGTGTTTTATGACTGAGCCGAAGAATTAATTAGAACAACATAGTGTCATAGAGATGTACAGCATGGAAACAGACCCTTCGGTCCAACCCGTCCATGCCGACCAGATAAATCAACCCAATCTAGTCCCACCTGCCAGCACCCGGCCTATATCCCTCCAAACCCTTCTTATTCATATACCCATCCAGATGCCTTTTAAATTTTGCCATTGTACCAGCCTCCACCACTTCCTCTGGCAACACGCAGTGCATTGTGTAGCAGCCAGTGCCATGTCCCTTTGCAAGCTCTTGCTTTCAGTTGCTTAAACAAGCCAATGAAAACCTTTCCTGCAGTGCGTGCAGCAACATCTAGATCATACTCCACAGGCAGTATCAGAGTTGCTGCAAATTACCTTCGTTCTTCCATTCTTCACATTGCAACTCTTCAAAAGACTGTTGTCAAGTAGGTAATGAGACTTGCTGCCAAGAGTAATGCCCCACCTGAGAATGGCAAGAGAGGAGTGTTGCAATTGGGGCAAGTGGCAGGAGAATGGGGTTAAGAAACATATCAGTCATTCCTGAAGAAGGGTTTATGCCCGAAACGTCGATTCTCCTGTTCCTTGGATGCTGCCTGACCTGCTGCGCTTTTCCAGCAACACATTTTCAGCTCAGTTAAGAAACATATCAGCCATGTCTGAACGGCACAGCAGACCCGATGGCCGAATGGCCTAATTCTGTTCCTCTGTCTCATGGTCTAATAATCGAAGTGGCCCCCGGTCAGAGGGCTGTTGCAGAGTTAATCAGGTCAAGAGAGGTTTGTCCATGCACTTCATATCACTGTAATTGTAGCCTATACATCTAGACATTGCTGGTAAGAAGGTACTAGGTGCCTTGGAGCAAAGTGTCAGGAAGACCAGCACTCTTGTATTGAAGGAGCATCAAGAAGAGCTAATCAGTGAAGATTTAATGGCCTTTCTTGTCACCATGACCATAACTCTTTGTCTCCAATCTCCAGTCTAAATCCATCCTAGATCTCATGGGTCATACAAAACTGTGCGAATGTCAACCTGCTAATTAAATGAGTCAACATGAATTAGATGCACCCTTTGCTGTATGACTATAACCTCCATGACTGGCAAAGTGCAATAGTCTCCATTAATGCAATAAATTTTATTTAATTCATTCTCAAGGTTTGGGTAAAGCCAGAACTAAAGGGCCTTCTGTGTTGACCCTGAAAAAATAGCTGTCTTCATGTAACCCCTTTACATGGCATTGCATTGAACTTACACAGTTCGGAAACAGGCCATTTGGCCCAACAGGCACTTGCTGATGTACTCCCATCTGTACTTCCCTTAGTCCTATCACAGGGCGGAGGGGTAGCACAGTGGCTCAGTGGTCAGCACTGCTGCCTCACAGCACCAGAGACCCGGGGTTCACTTCCAGCCTCGGGCAGCTGTGTGTGTGGAGTTGGCACGTTCTCCCCGTGTCTGCGTGGGTTTCCTCCGGGTGCTCTGGTTTTCTCCCACAGTCCTCAGCACCGCCTTCCTAACCTGCAATCTTCTTCCTGACCTCTCCGCCCCCACCCCCACTCTGGCCTCCTATCACCTTCACCTTAACCTCCTTCCACCTGTCACATTTCTAACGCCCCTCCCCCAAGTCCCTCCTCCCTACCTTTTATCTTAGCCTGCAGGACACACTTTCCTCATTCCTGAAGAAGGGCTCATGCCCGAAACGTCGATTCTCCTGTTCCTTGGATACTGCCTGACCTGCTGTGCTTTTCCAGCAACACATTTTCAGCTCTTTTCTCCCACAGTCCAAAGATGTGCACATCAGGTGAATTGACCATGCTAAATTGTCTGTAGTGTTAGGTGCATTAGGCAGGGGTAAATATAGGGTCAGGGTGGGTTACTCTTCGGAGGGTCGGTGTGGACTTGTTTGGCCAAAAGGCCTGTTTCCATTCTGTAGGGAATCTAATCTACCCTTCTGTTCACACATTCTCCATTATATGCAGTTAAGTGTCAATCACTAGAACTGGAGACTTTGTCTGCCCCCCCACCTCACCTTATGGAGGCATTTCTGGCTAGGCCAGAATTTATTCCCCATCCTTAATTGCCCAGAGGCAATTGAGTCACATGTAGGCCAGACCAGGTAAAGACAGCAGATTTCCCTCCCTAAAGGGCATCAGTGAACCAGATGGGTTTTTTCATGACAATCAACAATGGTTTCATGTCTTGGCAGGATTTGAACTCAGCTGTCCAGAACATTAGCTGAGTCTCCAGTTGAATAGTCTAGCAATAAACCATTAGGCCGTTGCCTCCTGGGAATGGGGGCACTGGAGCCACATAATGATAAGATTCTTTTCTGAAAGGATGATGCTTTCTTTCCAAATAATCTGGCTACTCTGTGGTGACTTGTACTAATACAAGCTTTTTATTTTTAAAGTTCACATAACCGAGCTACAGTGCCCTCATTATGTGGTGGATCTTGACTTTGTGGAATAGTGTAATATGAGCAATAATTAATAGAGAGTTTATTTACCAATTCCCCTTTTTTCCATTGAAGTTAATTTTCTATCATCTACTTTACAGTTGCTCAAACTGCTGCCTCTACCCAATAGAAATTCAGAATATCTTCTATTTATGTAATTTCATTCATATTAGGCAATGGAATAGTTTGAAAGTGAATCACAGTTGTAGTGTAGGAAAGAGCAGCCAATTTGTGCACAGCAAGCTCCCACAAATAGCAATGAAGAGGTAAACACTGATTGTAATGTTAACTATTGGTGACCCTGCATGCAATTGTTTAGACACCAAGCCTTGGAATTCCATCACTGCACCACTCCAACTCTCTGTCGTCCTTTATAACATTCCTTAGAATCTACCTGGTTGATCAAGTTTTTGGTTCCCTGATCTAATATGTGGCTGGGTTTCATATTTTGCTCGGTAATTAATCCATTGAGGTGCTTTGGGACATTTAATGACTTAAAAGTTCTGTATAAATGCAACTTGTTCAGTTTCACCTCTGAACAGTCAAAAGTGCTGACCTTGCTATTAATCAACAAAGGTAGTGATTTTGGTTGGAATGGAGTCTAGAGGCCTCTGACTCCTGCTGTGTTTATGTCAGCACTGTCTGCTCTCAATGTAGCAATTCAGTTGGTACCGCAGTCAGCAGTGAACAGAGGCGAGTGTGACTGTGTGGATTCAGGTACAGTGGCCTTGACAAGTCTATGGTCTTGACGCCATGACACAGATCCCTTAACATTGCTGATGTTGTTACTTTTGAGTGTGTACTGTACAAGGAATAACATGTCACTTCCATCATTTGGTTTTAGTGGAAGCAGGTCAATGACCTTTAATGGCCTTTACCCTGTTCTCCAGCAAACTAGACTCTAATGCAAAGCATCTTGTCAATTGTTATTGATCTGAGGAAGCTTCCACTATAATATCTATTACTTTCTCACTGCTTTGCACTTTTAAATGTCTCTTTCTTCTACCTCTGTAATGTTACCTATTTCTACCCTGTTACTGACCAAACCCTCATCACCAGTAGATTCACCCATGCTTGCTAGTTCCTTCACCTTCTCTTCTCTGGTAATTTCAACCTGCCCCGAACTCCACCATACTTATGATGCCCTCTATCCCTCACATGCTATCTGTGTGCATCTTGGCATCTTGTAATTCAACCATTACATTTAAAATTCTGATCTTTGACTGTTCCTTCCTGAATTGGTGGCCATATGCCTCATCTGTGTGTGTGTGTGAAGCCTTGGAATGGTTTCAGAAAAATTCTTCACTGTGACCATCTAAGTGCGTGTTGGTCTATGTATCATAATCTTGCGGACGTCCATGAATGCATTTAAAAAAATCACATGATTATTTTCCAAATGATTTTGGTACTTATGTTGATATCTCGCTGCAAAAGGGGGTGAAATTCTACAGGGATTAAGATGAATGAAAGGCATCTACAAATTCTTGCAAATTAATTTCAATACAGTGCCAACGCTGCTCCCTTATTCTACAGATATCAAAAGAAGGCAGTGCACTTGCTTTACGTAGTTAACAGAAAGTTTCTTTTTCTTTTTTTTCCCCTGCCAGTACGTTGCTGTAGTACAGTGTCTGTGCTACTCTGCCAGCAATCCAAGGTCCTGGACTATTGATGTCGAGTATGTGAGTTTACATTCCACCACAATACAGTCGATATTTGAGTTCTCAAGCTGCTATAAATTCAGTTTGAAAAATCAGTTGAAGTGATCGTGAAGCTCTGGGACCTCCCCTCTCCATTGCAGACCCTGATGCCAGACTTTTCACAGCCCTTGACCCAGAGATGTGCTTCCCTCCTGTATATCCCTGCCACCATCGGGACTGCCTATCTCTATGTCTGTAACATTACTCGACCCTGCCCTTACCTGTACTCATTTGGTGCTGTAATCCAAAACTCACACCCACCTGCTCTAAATTGCACGTGGAAAATAGGAGCAGGAGTAGGCCATTCAGCCCTCTGAGCCTGCTACCCCATTCAATATGATCATCAAACTAAACACCCTGTTTCTGCTTTCTCCCCTTGTACTTTAATCCCGTTAGCCCTAAGAAACATCTCTAAAGGTAAAGTCACAACAGTTTTACCAGATCATAGGACTGCTCTTTCATGAGAGAGAGAGTGAGACTACTGGTAGTGGTTTGATCTGAGAGTCACCGTGCCTCAGGCGAGTGGAGAGGTTGAGAAGGAGAGCCTTTCATGGTAACTTCAGCCAGTACAGGAAATGAATCTACGCTGTTGGCGTCACTCTGCATCGCAAAGCAGCCATCCAGCCAACTGAGCTAACCAGTTAGAGAGAGCCTATCTCGATTGGAGAAGGACGGAGACTTAAGATGACTCTATGTGACAAATAGGGGGACATTTCAGAGTATTTTAAGAGCCAGAAATCCCCAGGGCTGTGTGGAAAGTGCAGGAGAATAAAATAATTAAACTTTTCACAAAACGTGATGGGCTGAATGGCCTCCTTCAGTACTGTACCATTTTCTGTCCTGCCTAAATGGCCAGCAACTGCCTTTCAGAAATGACTGGTTTTATGTGAAGTGCTGTGAGGTTACAATATAAATGCAAATCTTTCCCGGATCAGACCCCTAGCTGTGCAAGGTATTGTTTGGTTAAGAGTACTCTGAGGTTGTTAACATTTTTTGCTAACGATGGGCATGGCCACAAGATGTAGGAGTACATGTCCTGTGAATGATCGTTGGAAGAATGTGAGCAGGTTTCCTCCCAGTTGTATTTTGCCTTCTTCATGTTTTTGTTGTTTAACGGGGAATGGAGTGGGTTTGATGGGAGACAGCAAATATTTTCCTGGGTTTGATTGTCCATTAGCAGTTGGAAAATCACTGGGCTGGATGTTAGAATTACAAGCGGACTGTTAACAAAAGCTGTTTGCTTTTACCAGATGTTCCCATTTCACTTTATCTCTTTTCATGTTTGCTTTTCCTCAATATTTTAATGTTTTTTTTCTTTTTTTTTGTTTAAAACAAATCGATACATTTTATAGTTGGGCTCAAGCAAATTTGTAATTACCATCCTGTGTAAATAGTCCTCTCTGAGTAACGCCGGGGAGACTTTCTGAATATTCTGAATTCATTGGGTTGCCAACACAGGCTGGAGGTACTCGGGGGGTGGTGGGGGTGGGGGTGGGGGTGGCGGCATCGGTGGAAGTGATGACTGTGAAAAATGGCAGTGTCACCTGAGCAGGTTGTAACACACATGAAAACAACATGCTTGGGGAACGTGCCCTTGTCTTCTGATGCTCCCTGTGATCCTGACCTCAGCCACTTTGTGCTCCATTTAGGATGAGCAGGGCAATGCCATGTTTCTTCCTCACTTTCTTCGCCATGATGTTACAATGAGCATGAACAGACAGGCACCATCAAACAGGAGCAATCCCACTTCCCGAAATGCTCTCTTTACTCACTGGAAGATTCATGGCAATCCCAATAGACTTCCTGGCCATCCAATTTGGTGTCTCTCCTGCTTTGGGGGGAGCAATTGGGATATCATAGAATCCCTGGAGTGTGGAAGCAGGATATTCAGCCCATCGAGTCCACACCGGCCCTCCAAACAGCATCCAGCCTAGACCCACCCCCTTAGCCTGCATTGTCTGTAGCTAATCCAGCTAGCCTGCACATTATAAGAAAATTTAGTCTGGCCAAGTGACCTAACTTGCACACCTTTTGACTGAGGAAGAAAATTTGAGCACCTGGAGGAAACTCACGCAGATGCAGGGAGCATGTACAAACTCCACATAGGCAGTGGCCTGAGGCAGGAATCAAACCCAGGTCCCTGGTGCTGTAAGGTAACTGTGCTAAGCACTGAGCCATCTTGTCATGCATGTTGAAAAAGCTTAGTGAGCCATATTAGGTAAAAGACAAGATTGAGTGAAGGGGAGAAGGCAAGAAAGCAAAGCCAGCAGTGTCTGTTCACTGTTGGTTGTGTCCCAGTTACACAGATGTAGAGCTCATAGTAAGGCCAGGCAGCCAAAGTGGTTTCTAATGGTGGAGGTGTTTATGTTCTATATGTTCTTCCTGGTATCCTCTTCATCAAACCCAAACAGAATATCCTTCCATTCTTCACTCCTTCATGTGTTCATCTCCTGTCCCCTTAACAGTCCTCTCTGCATTGTTCACCTCACCCATTCCATGTGATAGTGAGTTCCTCATTCTAATAATCCTTTGGAGGATCATCAATGTGAAGGCAATATTTAAGAAATGAAGAACAAGACCATGGACCTTATTCATTCAGATCCTGGCTGATTTGCACCTCATCTGCTTTTGTTCCATCTTCCCGATTCCTTTAGTGGTCAAACATTGACCTCAATTTAGAAAATTTAATTTTTTGCAGCATTTGCAAAGTTTTGAAATGAGTTCCAGATTTTTACTACTCTTTGTGTGAATTTTATTTTTGATTTCACCTCAAAATGGCCAACTCTAATTTTAAAATGGCATCTTTCCCTGGATTTTGCTTCTAAGAGGAAGTTTTGCTGAATAAAGGACACATTTTATCAAAACCTTTTGTCTTGCACTCATGACACAGTGGTTCAGTGGTTAGCACTGCCGACTGACAGTGCCAGGGACCTGGATTTGATTCCAACCTCGGGTGACGGTCTGCGTGGAGTTTTTACATCCTCCCCGTGTCTGCATGGGATTCCTCTGGGTGCTCTGGTTTCCTCCCACAATCCAAAGATGTGCAGCTTAGGTGAATTGACCATGCTAAATTGCCTATAATGTTCAGGGATGTGTTGGTTAGGTGCATTAGTCGGGGTAAATGTAGAGTAGTAGGTTAGGGGAATGAGTCGAAGAATGTGGTGCTGGAAAAGCGCAGCCAGTCAGGCAGCATCCAAGGAGCAGGAGAGTCCATGTTTTGAACATAAACTCTTCATGGGGAATGGGTCTGGGTAGGTTACTCTTCAGAGGGTCATTGTGGACTTGTTGGGTCAAATGACCTATTTTTGCACTGTAGGGATTCTATCAGGACAGTTTGCAAGAAAACCAATTTAAGGGGAATAAAATATGCTAAATTGCCCGTAGTGTTAGGTGAAGGGGTAAATGTAGGGGAATGGGTCTGGATGGGTTGCGCTTCAGCGGGTCGGTATGGACCTGCTAGGCCAAAGGGCCCGTTTCCACATTGTAAGTAATCGAATCTAATCTAATCTAAAAATCTAAAAATGTTGATACAGTACAAGAATCGTTCTGATGAGTGCAAGGTGAAACGTTTTGACAAATTATACTCTCACACAGTATAAAAACATTCTTTCCCTTACATCGCTATTCTTGTACGTTGCCCTGATGGATATAAGATGGAAGTATCAACAAAACATATATTTTTCAGTGATACTCAAGTTCCGTGTACCAAATGACCGTGAGAGGAAATACATGACCTTTGTTTATAGAGTCATAGAATCATAGAGATGTAGAGCAAGGAAACTGACCCTTTGGTCCAACTTGTCCATGTGACCAGATATCCTCAATAAATGTAGCCTCATTTGCCAGCACTTGGCCCAGATCCCTCTAAACCCTTCCTATCCAGATGTCTTTTAACTGTTGTAATTGTACCAGCCTCCACCACTTCCTCTGGCAGCTCATTCCATAAACGTACCACCCTCTACGTGAAAAAGTTGCCCCTTAGCTCCCTTTTATATCTTTCCCCTCTCACTTTAAACCAATATCCTCTAGTTCTGGACTCCCCACCCCAGGGAAATGACCATGTCTATTTACCCTATGCATGATTTTATCAAACCGTAAATCCTTCTAACATTTTAAGTACATCAGTACAATAATCTCTCAGTGTTCCATACTTGAGGAAATGTAAACCAAGTTCATACAAACTGCTGCCATAATTCATCCTATTAGGTTTGGTATCTTCTGGTGAATCTGCACTATACCCTAATCCCTAGGCCTACATCCTTTCTAAAGTTATGGTTTCTAAACCAGAACACAATGTTCTTGGTTGGGGCTTGACAAGGGCTGTATACAATCCTTGGCCAAATACTAGCTTGTCCCTGCTGTTTTTGGTCTGAGTCGTGCACAAAACAAGGGAACTGGGTACTCATTATAAGCACCAGCACCTAAGTGTGCGAACACGACATTATTATCATTATAAAGACTCTTCTTTGAGGCTTATAGAGACCTGGTTGATGTCCTCTTAATGATAAATCTGAAAAAAAATTATTATTTTTATTCAGAGCTTCTGTAGGTCTTTGCTCAGGTTGTAGGTTTGCTAGCTGAGCTGGAAGGTTCATTTCGAGATGTTTCGTTACCCTACTAGGTAACATCTTCAGTGGGCCTCAGGCGAAGCAATGCTAAAAATTCTTGCTTTCTATTTATGTTTTTGGGTTTCTTGGGTTGATGATGTTACTTCCTGCGGTGAAGTCACTTCCTGTTCCTTTTCTCAGGTGATGGTAGATGGGGTCTAACTCGATGTATTTGTTGATAGAGTTCCGGTTGGAATGCCATGCTTTTAGGAATCCTCCTGCGTGTCTTTGTTTGGCTTGTCCTAGGATGGATATGTAGTCCCAGTTGAAGTGGTGTCCTTCCTCATCCGTATGAGGATACTCGTGAGAGAGAGTCATGTCTTTTTGTGACTAGTTGGTGTTCATGTATCCTGGTGGCTAGTTTTCTGCCTGTTTGTCCAATGTCGTGTTTGTTACAGTCCTTGCACAGTATTTTTTTATATGAACCTTCCAGCTCAGCGAGCAAACCTACATCCAAGAGCTTCCATCTCACTGTGGTGGCTTTATATATCCGGGAAAAAACCTGATCTGAAAACTCTGCTCACATTTTGGCAGCTGTGGCAACTGCACCACAGGAAATGAGTCAATCAACAAGAAGGGTCGCTGAACTCGAAATGGGATCTCTCTTCCCTTCTCACAGGTGCTGCCAGATCTGCTGAGTGTGTGTTAGGCAATTAACTGCATTCTAAAATAAAATTTTAAATCTAGCAACCCATACATTTTTAAGAAGTCATTTTGCTCTATTTCCCAGCGTTAATGGTTCCTTTAAATCATGGCAGGATCGGGATTTAATTCCACATTATCACCAGAAACTACATCTGTTCTTCCTGTCCATTACCCCATCTGTTTTGTTAAAGTCCATCCATTAATTTCTGAGACACACTGTTTGCAGACAAACAGACAGAAGGGCAAACAAATTATCTCCACATTCAGTAGTTGAGGGAAAATAGACTTGAATTCATATAGCACTTAGAATCCCTACAGGATGGAAATAGATTATTCAGCCCATCAAGTCCACACTGACCCTCTGCAGAGCATCCCACTCAGACCCACCCCATCCCTGTAACTTTGCATTTTTCATGGCTAACCCAGCTATAGCCTGCACTTCCCTGGACACTATAGCATGGCCATTCCACCTAACCTGCACATCCTTAGACTGGGAAGAAACCAGAGTACCCAGAGGAAATTCACACAAATATAGGGAGAATGCACAGACTCCACTCAGACAGTCACCCTTGGGTAGAATTGAACCCAAATCCCTGGTGCTATGAGGCAGCAGTGCTAACCACTGAGTCACTCCAACAACGTTTTGAAGTGTTTTATAGCCAATGATGTAGCTTTTTTGATGTCATGATTTGGAGATGCCGGTGTTGGACTGCGGTGTACAAAGTTAAAAATCACACAACATCAGGTTATAGTCCAACAGGTTTAATTGGAAGCACACTAGCTTTCGGAGCGCCGCTCCTTCATCAGGACAATCACCTGATGAAGGAGCGTCGCTCCGAAAGCTAGTGTGCTTCCAATTAAACCTGTTGGACTATAACCTGGTGTTGTGTGATTTTTAACTTTTTTGATGTGTAATCATTGTTATGGCAGTGAACACAATTTCCATAGAGAATTTCCACAAATAGCAATGTGATCATCAGCTTTTGGATCATTGATTGAGGGACATATATTGGCCAGGATGCAATTGTCTGACTTTGCTTTGAAGTAACACCAATGATACTTTCACACGGTCTGTGTTAGGGGATGGGTCTTAGTTCACCATCTCACCTGAAAGGCAACACCTCCAACATTCATTGGCAGATTGTCTTCCAGTCCGAAGCCTGTAGAGTGGGAATTGAACCAGCAACCTGTGGCTTATACCAGGGGGGAGGATGAGATAGCTATCACTGAGCCGCAACTACTATTGCAGTCATCAATATGGAACGCTGAAGGTTAATTGTTAGGTTAGGTGACTGCAGTGAAAAAAATGGAAAGGGGGGGAGGGGTTACACAGTCATAGGAGAGCTGCTTTAGGCTGCATTTCACTAGATTATTGAGTGAAACCGTATCGAGGGCTCACACTCAAGATTGTGATCCAGTGATCCCGAGAACAAAGAAATAAGTTGCATTTACATAGACTAGAATAGCAATTTATTGTCACTGTATTTATGAAAGTACAGTGAGATGTGTATAAGTTGCCACAATTCAGCACCATTTTATGTACAGAAATTATAAAAATAAATAATTAGGACAAAGTTCATCTTTTGTTCCCTCCACGGTTCCTGGGTTTCATAACCTCAGGATGTCACAAAATGCTTTGAAGCCAATGAAGTGCTTTTCAAGTGGAGCCAATGTTGTAGTTTGGGAAATGCAGCAGCCAGCTTGTGCACGGCACAGCAAGCTCCCACAAACAGCAAAGTGACCATGACCGGGTAATCGGTTTTTAATGATAATGCAATGAAACAAAGAGCTGTGGACACTGTAAATCTGAAACAAAAGTTGCTGGAGAAAGAAGGGTTCTGAAGAAGGATCACTGGAATCAAAACATTTACTCTGTTTCTCTTTCCACAGACACTGCCAGACCTGCTGAGTTTCTCCAGCAGTTTTCTGTTTCTGCTCTTAATAGTGTTGGGATGGGAGATATTAGCATCTCAAAAAGGGCAAGATTAATCATTGCTCCCGCCTGGTTCCCATCCACCAAAGTAACCTCGATTTCATCCTTAGTGTGACATTTGACTTTTAGATGACCCCACATGCATACTATAAATAAGACTTCCTGTTTCACTTCCATATTTCTCCACCTCAATCCTGGATAAGGCTATTGCTGCTGGAAATCTCTTTTCTGCCTTCCTTACCTCTGGACTTGACTATCTGAGGGCATTCCCAGCTGGTCTTCCACAATCTATCTCCCCAAAACGCTATCGTCCATGTCTTAATTTGCAGCAAGTCCCAAATCCCTTCTCATCTTTTTTGTGTTCACTGACCTACAATGGCTCCTTAAGTAAGGTTAAGATTAAAAAATTCTAACCCTTGAATTCATCTCCTTCCATTGCATCCCTGCTCCCTATCTCTGTCATCTCTTCTGAGATATCAATGCTGTTCTAACTCTGGCCTATTGTGCATCACCGATTGTAATTGTCCCACTGGTGCTGGCTGTGCCCTGAGTTGCCTATAATTCCCCCAACCTGCAACCTTCCACCTTAAGACACTCTTTAAAAGTTACCACTTTATAGATCATAAGTCACAAGAGCAGAAGGAGGTCCTTCAGCCCTTGCAGTCTGCTCCACCATTCAGTGAGATCCTCAACTCCACTTTTCTGCCTTTACCCCATACACCTTGATTCCCTTAGTGATTGAAAATCTGTCTCAACCTTGAATATACATAATGACCCCATAATGACAATCATCTGTGGTAAACAAATTGACTACCGTCTGAGAGAGAAACAAAGCTCCTCATGTCTGTCATAAGTAAAGGGCCATCCCTTTCTTTTTTGATTAGATTTGATTTATTATTGTCACGTGTACCTAGGTACAGCGAAAAGTTTCATTGAGTGTGCTATACAGGCAGGCGGTACCATACAAAGATCACAGGGTGATGGAACAGAGCGAGGAATGCAAGGTTACTGCTGCAGAGAAGGTGCACAGCAAGCAAGATCGACATTAGATTTGAGAGATCCATTAATAACAGCAGGGAGATAGCTGTTCTTGAACCTGTTGGTACATGTGTTTAAGCTTTTGTGTCTTCTGCCAACCGGGAGAGGTTAGGAGAGATTATAACGAGGGTGGGAGGAGTCCTTGATGTTGGCTGCCTTCTGGAACCAGTGAGAAGTGTAGATGGAGTCAGTGGATGGAAGGTTTTCTTGATCAAGTCTTTGGTCATCTGAGATTCACCAGGTTGATTCCAGAGTTGACAGGGTTGGCTTATGAGGAGAGACTTAGTAGACTGGGCTTATGTTCATTGGAATTTAGAAGAACAAAGAGAGATCTTATAGAAACATATAAAATTATGAAGGGAATGAATGAGATAGAAGCAGGGAGGATGTTTCTACTGGCAGGTGAAACTAGAACAAGAGGCATTGCCTCAAAATTAGGGGGAGCAGATTTAGGACTGAGTTGAGGAGGAACTTCTTCACTCAGAGGATAGTGAATCTATGGAATTCCCTGCTCAGTGAAGTAGTTGAGGCTTCTTCAGTAAATGTTTTTAAAGCTAAGAAAGATAATTTTTTGAACAGTAAAGGAATTAAGGGTTACGGTGAGAGGGTGGGTAAGTGGAGCTGAGGCCAGAGAGAGATCAGCCATGATCTTATTGAATGGCAGTGCAGGCTCGAGCAGCTGGATGGCTACTCCTGCTCCTTGTACCTCCTTAGACTTAATATCTCCTCATGTGGTGCAGTGTCATGCTTATAGTCAGGCTGGGTGCTTGCATAAGCTGAAGTTGTTGATGGAAGATGAAACCTGCTGCAGCATGTTCCTCCCTCAGTCCTAGGAGTGTCGACCTGGGTATTGTGTGCCAGTAAGTACATGTGGTTGGCAATGATGTTGGGTGGACCACAGTCTGCACTGTGCCATCTTCTGTGATTGGACTGCAAGGCAACGCTGGGTAGCAAATAGCCAGATGGAGGAGGGGCTGGGGATTCACCATCGTTTGCGATGCCATGGCCCACAAAGACAGTGGAGATGGGAAGTGATGGTCGGGAGGAATATCCTGCAGACCCGGCTGTACAGAATAGGGGATTGTTTAATAATATTAATTTAATGGCTATGTCTGTGAAATGAGGCCATGCTGATTGACAGAAGGTGTGCTGCTGCATTGAATCTGATTGCAGTACAACAGATTGTGAGTGAGGGTGTCCTCTTTTTGTTTAGGCATTGAGCTGCTATTTGCATTTTCAATGTAAAGTACGGTCCTGTTTACCATCTGTCACTTTGCTCTGATCCCGGGCTGCAGGGCCATTCAGAAATGTTTTATTTTTTTTAAATTATCTCCCAGTGCTTTTTAATGCTGAATTTTTGTGTGAGCATTGTACAACTTGAAAAACAATGGTAGGGAGGGAGTGAAGTTTGTAAACGTGGTACCCTTATTGTGGAAGAGGTCCTGCAGCATTGAATTCATTAACGGGGTAGCTGGGAGCTCATTATTTTGCAAAATGATTTTTTTTTGTTGCTGATTGTATTTTGATAATGTCATTTGTGGGTGTGTGTGTGTGTGAAAGAGAGAGATAGAAAGAGACAGAGATATTCCTCTGTGCAAGATTATGCATACATGATATTTGTGTGTCTGGATGCGGCTGTGTGTATATCTGTGGTAAACGTAAGTGCACCATTGTGTAAATATGGTATATGTGTGTGTACATACATCTAGGTAGATTTTAGAATTAATTTTTGAAATTGAGCAGAGAACAACACTGGATTATTAAGTGAGTTTGACAGGAGTACAGTTGTGTGGTGAAAGATTCTGTTGCCTGTGATGGAGCAGGAGAAAGGGAATCCAGGATCAAGAGAAACTAAGATCCCTGTAGGTCAGGCACAGGAGAAAGGGGATCCCCAGGGAATCGGGAACTGGAGGAAGGAGGTCTCCAATATATCAGGGAAGGAGAAGGGAATTCTCAGTCAATTAAGAGCAGTGGATTCCCATTGGGTTAGGGCAGCAAAAAGAGAATCCCAGCAGGTCAACAACCGGAGGAATAGGAAATTCCAGGGGTAGATCAGAGTCAGCAGAAAGAAGAATGGAAGCTGCAAGATGGGGTTTGGGGAGACAGTTGATGTCTCAGTCATGGGGGATAGCCTAACCAGATCGAGGTATTGTTTGCCGGAGTGCCACTACACTCACCTTGCTGAGGTAAAGAGGAAGAAAGCCGAATGAACTCCCAAAGAGTGAGAGCATCTGGTTCATTCTTCTGCATCAAAATACCAGCCACTGGAGACTCATTGCAAAAGAGTAATGCATTAGGGAAGGAAGTTTCAGACAAGAACTACACTTGAATTGGTTTCTGAATATTTAACCCACGAGACCACTTGGATATTTGGTCATTATCATTTATAGATCGTGGGATGATGATGGTGTCTGATAATTGATGCATCTGAAATTATTCTCTGCTTGTGTTAGCCAAACATTTAAGCAGTTTTTTAAAAATTCTGTAGCTAAAGAACATGGGGATTTCAGGCAAAAACATTTGCTCTTATTATCTCACCATGTCATTCCATGACTATAATTTATTGTTCATAGAGATTTAAAGAAATTTATAAAATTGTACAGCATTTTACTGGGGAGGAATTGCTTCCATTAGTAGGAGGGTTGGCAACCAGTGGGTACATCCAAAATAGTTGGCAGAAAGACCAAGTAGAGATGCGAAGATTTGACTCCCACTGCAACGTTTGATGATGAGGGGAGTATTGCTTGAAAGGTGGACACACATTTACTGGCAGCTTTTCGAAAGTGAATCAGCATAAGGTTGAAAACAAAACCAGATTTGCCAAGTTGTTGGGAAAGGGCAAAGGTTCAGGTTTAATTGAGTAGCTCTTCAAGAAAGAGTGGCTTCTGGCATTGGAATTGAATGACTTCCTTCATCGCTGTGTTGCCTCATGGAGTGACAGGGGGTTTGTGGTAATGTTGCTGCACTAGGTACCCACTGGCCATGCTAATGTCTGGGGGTGTGAGTTCAAATCCCATAACAGCTGGGAGAATTTAAGTTGAATTAATAATTCACTCCTTGAGTATGGTGTGTGTATTATCAATTACTCTGAGATCCTATCTGGTTGTTTAGTGTCCTTTAGGGAAAGAAATCTGCTGACCTTACCTGATCTGGTCTATGTGTGACTCCAGACCCACAGCAGTGTGGTTAATTCATAGCTGTCCTCAGGAATGGCCTAGCAAGCCACTCACTTCAAGGACACTTTGGCATGGGCTACAAATGTTGGTCTTACCAGAGACATCCACATCCCATGAAAGGTTGGTTAGTCCCTTTTCCAAATCCCTAAGATTAGTTCAAATTCTGCTGATGCATCACCCCAACACTGGCTGATCTACTGACCTCCAGTCCACAAAAGCCTCAGTTTTGAAATTTTCAGGTTCCTCCATGGCCTTACCCTCCTTAGTTTTTTAAATTGTTCAATTCATCTAGACTGCTCCAATAATGGCTTCTTCTTTCCTCCATTTTCATTGCTCCTTACTTTATCTATCTGGACCTAAAACACTGCTACACCCTGTACCCCTCTCACTATCATAACAATGTTCTTTAAATCTTGAACATTGAAGCATTTAAACAAATGCAGTCAAGGGATTTGGACATCTGTGGTGTTGCCATCTTTAATTTCCCGTCAGGAGGTGACGGTGAGCTGCCTTCTTGAACTGCTGAAATCCTTAGTTTCAGGGATACCCACAAGTGCTTTTAGGGAGGGAGTTGCAGGATTTTGTCCCAGCGATAGAGAAGGAATTGCAATATATTTCCAAGTCAGAATGGTGTGTGGGCCGGAGGGGAACTTGCACAGAGTGGTGTTCCCTTCCATTTGCTGCTCTTGTCTTTCTAGGTGATAGAGGTTGTGTGTTTGGACGATGCTGTTGAAGGAGCACTGATGAATTCCTGCAGTGCACCTTGTAGATGGTACACACTGCTGCCACTTTGGTCCGAGGGCATGACTGTTGAAGGTAGTGAATAGGATGCCAGTCAAGCGGCTGCTTTGTCCTGGAAAGTCATTTTTCTTGAGTGTTGTTGGAGCTCCACCTATCCAAGCGAGTGGGGAGTATCCCATCATACTCCTGGCTTTGGCCTTCTGGATGATGGACAGACTTTAAGGAATCAGGAGGCAAGTTACTCAGTACTAGATTCCTAGCCTCTGACCTTCTGTCGTAATATTGTATTTATATGGCAAGTCCACTTTGGTTTCTGGTTAATGGTTACCCCAGGATATCGATAGTGGGCATTCAGTGATGGTAACGCCATTGAATATGAAGGAGTGATGGTTGGATTCTCTGTTGTTGGAAAAGGCCATTGTGTTGAACGTGTGTGACGTGAGTCTTACTTACAGTTATAGACTCATAGAGGTACACGGCATGGAAACAGGCCAACCTGTCCATGCCGACCAGTCTCCTAAATTGAACTCATCCCATTTGCCTGCCTTTGGTCCATGACCCTGTAAACTTACCTATCCAAAGAGTCATAGAGATGTACAGCATGGAAACAGACCCTTCGGTCCAACCCGTCCATGCCGACCAGATATCCCAACCCAATCTAGTCCGATTTGCCAGCACCCGGCTCATATCCCTCCAAACCCTTCCTATTCATATACCCGTCCAAAAGCCTGTCCAAATGTGTTTTTTTAGAAGTTGTGATTGTAATGCCTCTACCACTTCCTCTGATTGTGTGTTCCATATATACACCCCCCTCTGTGTGTATACTTGGCGCAAACCTGGATGTTGGTGGTCAAAACATGTGGTGCTGGAAAAGGACAGCCAATCAGGCAGCATCCTGCCGAGCAGAGAGAGTCGACATTTCGAGTATAAGCTCTTCATCTCTCCAAACCTGGATGTTGTCCAGGTCTTGCTGCATAGCAACGTGGACTGCTTCAGTACTAAAACAACATGTATGCATTGAAGTACCTTGGGATGTTTTGCTCCAAAGAAGGTTCCATAAAAATAAAGTTGTTGTTGTCATCATTGAGATAAATATCTTTTACTCAAGTCTTTATGTCTGTGGATTTGTTTGTATTGAAACTGCCCAACTCTCCTGAACTCCACGAGCAAAGAATTGTTCTTCCCATCTTCATCTGTCTTTAACTTACTTTGCACTCATTGAAGGTAATTTCCTCTGGATCTAGTTTAGAACCTTAGGGTTTTTCAGCACAGAGAAAGGCCTTTCGGCCCAACATGTCAATGCCAGTCATCAAGCATCCATTTATTCGACTCCCATTTCCAGTACTGGGCAAATAGCTTTGTCTGCTCTGGAGTTTAAGTGCTCATCTAAACATAAGTCCATAAGAAAATAGGAACAGGAGTAGACTGTTTGGCCCTTAGAGCCAGGACAATCACAAGGATCATGGCTGATCTGACACTCCTCAAATCCACTGTCCTACCCTTTCTCATAATCCTTGACTCCCCAACTGACCCATACAGTCCTTATCCTTTGATCATCTGCATTTCCTATAGTCTTACCATTCGCCATGTACTCCCTTGCCATATTAATCCTCCAAAGATGCATCACCTCAAACTTTTCATGATTAAATTCCATTTGCTGTTATTCTGACGGTCTGACCAGCCCGTCCATATTGTCCTGTAACCTAAGGATTTCCTCTGTACTATTTATCACATCACTTACTTCTGTGTCATCTGCAAACTCACTGGCCAAACCTCCTACACGTTCTTGAATTACTGCATGAGGGGCAACTTTTTTACCCAGAGAGTGGTTCGTGTGTGGAATGAACTGAGGAAGTTGTGGATGCAGGTACAGTTATGGTTAAGAGGCATTTGGGTACGTTCATGAACAGGAAAAGTTTGGAGGGATATGGGCCAAATACAGGCAGGCGGGGCTAGTTTAATTTGGGAACATGGCCAGCATGGACAAGCTGGACTGAAGGGTCTGTTTCCATGCTCAGTCTGTCATGCTATGAAAAATGCTAAGCTGACCAGCAGTCAGAATCCAGCTAGTCTATTATTCATGATGTGTTTAGTAGTGTGACCAGGCACCTCCTCCTGGGAGTCACTAAAAGTCCAGGATTGACAGGAAACAAGAAATAGTCAGCAAAGTTCCACACCAAACTGCAGAGCTTGTGCCTTTAAGCAATTGAATCCAGTCCAGGAGATCACCAGGACAAAGAGTGTCATCTGTGAAAAATTGAGCATGTCTGTTTGGTTTCATAGCCAGCATGTGTCCACATGGCTAATTTTCATGTGCAATGCGGAGTGACAGCAGTCTGATCTCTCACTGGGGACCATCTCAGTCATAAGTAATCCTGTTCTCACCTGATGTCTGCACAGGCATTTCCCTGCAGTGTAAGATTCTGCACCCCCAACACCCCCAGCATGAAAGGGAAAAAATTTAAAAGGGGCAACTTTTTGACACAGACGGTATTGTGTGTATAGAATGGGCTGCCAGAGGAAGTGCTGAAGGCTGGAATGATTACAGCATTTTAAAGGCATCTGGATGGGTATGTGAATAGGAAGGGTTTGGAGGGATATGGGCCAGATGCTGGCCACTGGGGCTAGATGAGGTTAGGATATCTGGTCAGCATGGATGGGTTGGACCGAAGGGTCTGTTTCCGTGCTGTACATCTCTATAACCAGGACACTTTCAGTCCCACACCATCTTGGAAAAGCACTAGTGAAGAATCTCCTGAGTGCTGAGGTGAAACAGAGAAAGATAGATGGATGTGTACAATTCCCAGGAGCATATTCTCTCTCTCTCTCTCTCTCTCTCTCTCTCTCTCTCTCAAACACACACACGTTGTACTTTGTTTATGTCTTCAATTGCTCGCAGTCACGGTGACGTCACCCGCTGGAACCCACAGTGTGCAGTTGCAATGTTAACATCCTCTGGCATTGTTCCCAGGAAGAGTTTGAACTGGGCAAGGAGCCAAATGGCATCCTCCACAGTGACTGAGGATTTCTCTTGTTGAAAGGAGAGCTAATTATAGGGTTAATTACTACACTGATGCAGGATCCGATACACAAACGGGATAGGGTGGGGGCAGGGGTGTGGGGGGGAATCATCAAAACAACAACAACAACAGGAACACCTTTAATATACTGAAACATCCCCAGGCGCTAGACATGAGTATTTTCCTTATTTTATCAATGGGGATTAAGGAATCACTTGCTGGCCCCATATACTTTAACTGTCCCTAGTTGCCCCTTGAGAAAGTGGCAGTGAACTGCTTCTGGAATGGCTGCAGTCCCAAACAAAATTTGACAGTGAGCCACATAAGAAGGTATTTAGGGGCGATGACAGGTCATTGAGCGAGTTGGTATTACGGAGTTCCTTAAAGGCGGGAGAGAATTCCAGATTGTTAGGGCCATTGCCTTGTCTGCTCATGTAAACCTAAGTTCAAGAGAAATGTGAACAGGAGTGGGCTATTCAGCCCCTCGAACCTGCTCTACCAATCATTAAGATCATGGCTGATCTCATGTCCAGCTTCCTGCCCTTCCTTGTGATCCTTAATCCCCTACTGATCCTTGGATCCTCTGTAGTTCCTGTGGTCCTATGGAGCACATTTAACATGTGCTCCCTTGCCTTATTAGCCCTTCCAAAATATATCACCTCATGCTTAGCCACCAGTGATGGAGCAATTAAAATCGGGGATGCCAATGTGGCTAGAATTCTCTGAATGCAGATATTTGAGAAATGCTAATTAGATGTTGTCCATCATTAGTAGAGGGTTTGAAAATAAGGGTGTTATGCTTTAGTCATACGGGACATTGGTGAGACCACATCTTGAACTCTGTGTGCAGTTTTGGCCTCCTTATTTAAGGAAGGATGCAAATGCATTGAGGACGATTCAGAGGAGGTTTACCGAATCAACATTTGGAATGAGGGGGCTATTTTAAGAGGATTGATTGGACAAGCTGAGCTTGTTTCCACTGGAGTGTAAAAGAGTAGAGGGTTATTTAGAATCGCTGCAGTATGGAAACAGGCTGTTTGGTCCATCGAATCTGCACTGACCTGCTGTAGAGTGTCCCACTCAAACCCACGTCATCCCTGTAACCCCTCTAAACCTACCTAGCTTGCACATTCCTGGACACTGTGGGCAATTGGCACAGTGGCCAATCCATCTAACCTGCACATCTTCGGACTGCAGGAGGAAACCGGAGCAGCCAGTGGAAACCCATGCAGACATGGAGAGAACATACAAACTCTACACAGGCAGTCACCCAAGGCTGGAATCAAAGCTGGATCCCTGGTGCTGTGAGACGACAGCGTTAGCCACTGAGCCACCAGGTTGCCCCAAAATGCTTGAGATTCTAAATGGTCTTGACAAGGTGGAGATGAACAGGATGTTGGAGCAAATTACTGCAGATGCTGGAATCTATACTGAAAACAACAAATGTTGGAGATCACAGTGAGTCAAGCAGCATCCATGGAGAGAGAGCAAGCTAATGTTTTGAGTCTAGGCGACTTTGTCACAGTTAAAGAATGTTTTCTGTTCTGGGAGAGTTCAGAACTAGAAGCCACTGTTATAATATTAGTGGTTGCCCTTTTAAGACGAATGGGATTTTTTTTCTCTTCGAAGATTACACGACTTTGGAACTCTGCCTCGGAAACGGTGAGAGAGGGTCACTGAATAATTTAGAGGCAGAGGAAAGGAGATTCTTGTTAGGCAGGGGGATCCAAAGTTATTGAGAGTAGGTGGGAATGTGGAAACACAAACAGGTCAGCCATGATGTTATAAATCAGAGCAGCAGGCTTGAGGGGCCAAATGGTCTACTTCTTCTCCGACTTCCTGTGGTCACATCTCGGAGGGTTGGGGAACTGCGAGGGATTACAGGCAGGAGCTAAAGCGGGATTGGGAATCCGGGATGAGAATTTTAGAGTGATGATGTTCGGTTGGGAGTGAACCTATCTCAGGGAGCATGGGAGGACAATAGGGAAACAAGAGCTGGTGCAAGTAAGAACAGGGGCAGGATGATCTCCAGCTTATAATCATCAAAGCACAGAAGTAAATAAACTTTTGTTTGTGTGGCCCTTTTGACAGCCTCCACATCCCAAAGTGCTTTCCAGCTAATTAGGACTTTTCCTGAAGTGAGCCACTTGTGTAATGTGGCAGCCTTCAGTAAGATCCCACATATCCTCCACCTGACGTAAACTCAAAACTCAGCGCTTTGAAATGTTTCATTTGATTGCAACCTTGACGGTATTCTGAAGGAGAGAGTTCCTGATTCCTGCTCCCCTTTTCCTGACATCGCCCCTCAGTAGCCTACCTCGGGATTTTGTCCTAATTGCTGCAGCTGTGTGGGAGTACTGTGAGCAGTTTTGATTTCCTTATATAAGGAAACATTTAATTTTGATTGGAGGCGGTTCAGAGAAAGTTCACGGGGGATAATCCTTGTTCTGGAGGGATTGTCTTATGAACAAAGGCTAAACAGCTTGGAACTTTATTGGAGTTCAGAAGAATGAGAGGCGATCTCATTGAAACATATCCGATTCTTAAGGGCGTTTGACAGAATAATCAACTACAGTCACAGAAAATCTATAGATTTGATCATGACCAGACTGCTGTTTGTGGGAGCTGTCCTTTGTTTATTCACTCATGTGATGTGGGCATCGCTGGCTGGGCCAGCATTTATTGCCCGTCCCTAGTTGTCCTTCAGAAGGTGGTGATGAACTGCCTTCTTGAACCACTGCTGTCCGTATGCTGAGCATTTGATGCAACAGAGTGACTTGCTAAGCCATTTCAGAGTCCTGAAGAAGGGTTACACCCGAAATGTCGACGTCTCCACCTCCTGACGCTTCCTGGCTTGCTGTGTTCTTCCAGCCTCCTGCCTGTCTACTTTGGATTCCAGCATCTACAGTTTTTTTGTCTCAAGCTATTTCAGAGAGCAGTTGAGAGTCAACTACATTACTGTGGGTCTGGAGTTACACGTAGACCAGATCAGGTGAGGGTGGTAGTTGTCCTTCCCTGAAAGACATTAGTGAACCAGAATGGTTTTTCCCAACATAGAGTCATAGAGTCATATAGATGTATGGCATAAAACCAGACCCTTTGGTCCAATTCATCCATGCCCACCAGATATCCTAACTTAATCTATTTCAAAAGTCACACGACACCAGGTTTATTTGAAACCACAAGCTTTCAGAGCCCCCGCTCCTTCCTCAGGTAGCTAGTGAGAGAGAGTACATCAGACACAGAATTTATAAGTAAAACATCAAAAAGTCTTACAACTTATGTGAATGTACTGAACAAACCTTGGCAGCTATTATGTCTTTAATCAGTTAGAATGGAAGTGTAGGTTTCAATTAATTCATATGTAAATCCCAGAATTTCTTTCAAGTCACTGCCCCAAGATATCTTTAGGTTTTATCAGAATAAAGGAGACACCTCAAGTCAGACAATGCATTTTAGGTTTGAGGCCATGTTTCAAGTCTGTTTGTATATGGAGTCAGATTTATTTCCAACGTAGGAATATATGAAGTGCCACATTGACTGACTGTCGACAGATTGTGTGCCTTTTGAACAAAATAGAATAGATCTGCAAATACAAATCTGCAAATGGTTCAGAAAAGATTTACAAGGATGTTCCCAGGTTAGGAGGATTTGAGCTACAGGGAGAGACTGAACAGGCTGGGGCTGTTTTCCCTGGAGTGTCGGAGGCTGAGGGGTGACCTTATAGAGGTTTACAAAATTATGAGGGGCATGGATAGAGTAAATAGACAAAGTCTTTTCCCTGGGGTCGGGGAGTCCAGAACTAGAGGGTATAGGTTTAGGGTGAGAGGGGCCAATGGGGCAACTTTTTCACGCAGGGGGTGGTACGTGTATGGAATGAGCTGCCAGAGGAAGTGGTGGAGGCTGGTACAATTGCAGCATTTAAGAGGCATTTGGCTGGGTATATGAATAGGAAGGGTTTGGAGGGATATGGGCCGTGTGCTGGCAGGTGGGACTAGATTGGGTTGGGATATCTGGTCGGCATGGACGGGTTGGACCAAAGGATCTGTTTCCATGTTGTACATCTCTATGACTATGACTAAATACGAAATCACCCCATACATTGTGTGTGTGCGTGCGCGAGTGTGAGGGAGTATATGCCTGTGAGAGGGTGCAAGTGTGTGTGTGTGTGTGTGTGTGTGTGTGTGTCATGTGGTGGGGTCACCTGCAGTGTGATATGAATCCAAGACCCCAGTTGAGGCCGTCCTCATGAGTACCGAACATGGCTATCAGCCTCTGCTTGGCAAGTCTACATTGTTCTGTGTCCCAAAGTCTGCCTGAGAGCACATTTCCCCGAAGATCCGAAATTGAATGTCCCAGCCTCATTTGCCTGTGTTTGGCCCATATCCCTCCAAACCCTTCCTATTCATATACCCATCCAGATGTCTTTTAAATTTTGTCATTGTACCAGCCTCCACCACTTCCTCTGGCAGCTCATTCCGTACATGCACCACCCTCTGTGTGAAAAAGTTGCCCCTTAGGTCCCTTTTAAGTCTTTCCCCTCTCACCTTAATCCTATGACCTTTAGTTTTGGATTCCCTCACCCCAGGGAAAAGACCTTGTCTCCTTACCATATCCATGCCCCTCATGATTCCTTTAATTTCTGTAAGGTCACCCCTCAGCCTCCGAAGCTCCAGGGAAAACAGCCCCAGACTACTCAGCCTCTCCCCATAGCTCAAGCCCTCCAACCCTGGCAACATCCTTGTAAATCTTTTCTGAACCCTTTCAAGTTTCACAACATCCTTCCTATAGCAGGGAGACCAGAATTGCACACAATATTCTAAAAGTGGCATAACCAATATCCTGTACAGCCACAACATGACCTCCCAACTCCTGTACTCAGTGCACTGACCAACAAAGGAAAGCATATCAAACACCTTCTTCACTATTTTACCTATCTGCGACTCCACTTTCAAGGAGCTATGAACCTACACTCCAAGATCTCTTTGTTTAGCAACACACCCTGTGACCTTACTATTATGTCTATAAGTCATGCTCTGAGTTGCCTTCCCAAAATGCAGCACCTCGCATTTATCTGAATTAAACTCCATCTGCCACTTCTCAGCCCATTGGCCCATCAGATCAGTTCCATTGTACTCTGAGATAACTTTCTTCACTGCCCACTACACCTCCCAATTTTGGTGTCATCTGCAAACTTACTAACTGTACCTCTTATGCTCACATCCAAATTATTTATGTAAATGACAAAAAGTAGTGGACCCAGCACCGATCCTTGTGGCATTCCACTGGTCACAGACCTCCAGTCTGAAAAACAACCCTCCACCACCACCCTCTGTCTTCTACCTTTGAGCCAGTTCTGTATCCAAATGGCTAGTTCTCCCTGTATTCCATGTGATCTAATCTTGCTCACCTTGAGGAACCTTATCAAATGCCTTATTGAAGTCCAAATAGATCATGTCCACCACTCTGCCCTCATCAATTCTTTTTGTTACTTCTTCAAAAAACTCAATCAAGTTAGTGAGACAAGATTTCCCACACAAAAAGTCATGTTGACTCTCCCTAATCAGTCCTTGTTTTTCCAAATACATGTACATCCTGTCCCTCCGGATTCCCTCCAACAACTTGCCCACCACCGATGTCAGGCTCGCTGGTCTGTAGTTCCTTGGCTTTTCCTTACCACCTTTCTTAAATAGTGGCACCACATTAGCCAACTTCTAGTCTTCCTGCACCTCACCTGTGTCTATTGATGATCCAAATATCTCAGCAATCACTTCCGTAGCTTCCCACAGAATTCTAGGGTACACCTGAACAGGTCCCTAGTCAGGTTTCTCTAGTCATCCAGCATTCCCAACACCTACCAGCCTTTCCTTTCACCCTGACAAGAATATACTGTCTCTGGACTCTTGTTATCTCATTTTTTTGAAGGCTTCCCATTTTCCAGCCGTCCCTTTACCTGCAAACTTCCATCCCCAATCAATTTTTGAAAGCTCTTGCCTAATACTGTCAAAATTAGTTTAGAACTTTAACTTTTAGATCCAGTCTATCCTCTTCCATAATTATTTTAAAACTAATAGAATTATGGTCACTGGCCCCAAAGTGCTCCCCCACTGACACCTCAGTCACCTGCCCTGCCTTATTTCCCAAGAGTAGGTCAAGTTTTGCACCTTCTCTAGTAGGTACATCCACATACTGAATCAGAAACTTTTCTTGTACACACTTAACAATTCCTGACCATCTAAACCCTGTGACAGTCCTAGTCTATGTTTGGAAAATTAAAATCCTCTTCCATAACCACCCTATTATTCTGAGATAATTAAGATCTTCTTACAAATTTGTTTCTCAATTTCTTGCTGACTATTGGGGAGGTTTATAGTACAATTCCAATAAGATGATCATCCCTTTCTTAGTTCTCAGTTCTACACAAATAACTTACCTGGATGTATTCGCAGGAATATCCTCCCTAAGTACAGCAGTAATACCATCCCTTATCAAAAACACCACTCCCCCTCCTCCCTTGTTCCCGTTTCTATCCTTCCTATAGCATTTGTATCCTGGAACATTAAGCTGCCAGTCCTGCCCATCCCTGAGTCATGTTTCTGTAATTGCCCCATCTTCCTAACCATGCCCTGAGTTCATCTACCTTCCCTGTCGGGCCTGTTGCATTGAAATAAATGCAATTTAATTTATCTATCCTGCCTCGTTCTCTGCTTTGATCCTGCCTGCCCTGACTGTTTGACTCGCTCCTTTTCCCAACTTTACCAGTCTCTGACTGATCTCTTTCCTCACTTTCTCCCTGGGTCCCACCCACCCACATTACTAGTTTAAATTTTCCCAAGCAGCTCGAGCAAATCTCCCTACCAGTGTATTAGTCCCCTTCCAATTTAGGTGCAATCCATTCTTCTTGTATAGGTCACTTTTTTTTTGAGGCCAATGTTTTTTATTGAAAATTTTAACATGTTTTAACAAGTTTACAAAAGAAAACTAAAAAAAAGACCCAAGTATAAACATTGATATACAGTTAAATCTTAAATAAATAATAACCAAAATCTATCAAACAAGAAAACAGAAATACCAAGAGAGAAAAAAAAGACAAAACTCAGCTAACTACTCATCTAACTTACAACTAACCAGAGTGTATCATTAAAATTCTTACATTACTCAAGAGAAAAAAAAATACAACGGATAACACATAAATTGAGCAGTGCTATACATGCTCGGAATGTGTTAACATCAGATCACAACACAAACCCATGTTTATCCAAAACATCCCAAGCATAGAGCATATAAAATTCACAAAAATAAAAACTCTTTAGTACATTCAGATCAATATAGTAAAAAAAACTATTTCTAAATAGTAAAAAAAAGTATAAAACATATTTAAACAGAGATCTTCCCCCTTATTCCCAGGGGGCATCAGTTCCTTTCCAAAAAACCCATCATAACCCCTCCCAACCAGTGCCCCACCCTTGACCCAGGCACCCCACGATAGGATAAAGACAATTCAAGTATACTACTGAACTAGAACTAACAGTGAGAACCCTATCCCCCACCATCCCCCCCCCCACACCAACACCTGGATATATTTGGTAATGTTAATACCATATATGAACATATATGACTATAAAATTACAATCTCAGCAAATAATAATTAAATATATTAATACAAAATAACAGGGGAAAACAACCCCGCTCCCAAGGACACCTTCCCCCCCCCCCCCCCGCATCTACATTAACTAGATCCCCTGGTCTATATATATATTAAAAAAAGGGGGGGAAGGAAATCAATAAGTAAAGGATGAATAAATAAACCCTTCTTCCCACCCCCCGGAGATAATATTAAACAGTAAGATAATGAAAGGGAAAAAAAAAGGGGGGGGGGGTAGACCAGGATGGGGGTCGGGCAAAACAACATCAATTAACTCTTATAATTTGTCTAAGAGAGTCCAAACGTTCCTTGGCGTTCTCCGGTGATCCAAAGTTATACACGGACCCTTCATGGCGAAAGCTTCATAGCTGGGTAGCGCAAGGAGTATTGAATGTTTAAATCCCTTAAACGCTTCTTTGCTTCATCAAACGCCTTCCTCTTTCGGACCAGAGCTGGGGAAAAGTCCTGAAATAACATAATCTTGGATCCTTTATAAGTCATGGCTTGGGGATCTTTCCCAAGATTTCTGGAGGCTTCCAAGAGCATCTGCCTCACCTTATAGTTCTGTAGCCGGAACAGGACCGGGCGGGGGCGCTGGTTCGAGCCGGGCCCACGTATTGTAACCTGGTAGGCCCATTCCACCCTTACCTGGCCTGATCCAGCCTCCAGATTCAATAACTGTGGAAGCCACTGTTCAAGGAACCTTGCAAGCTGGCCGCCTTCTTCCCATTCGGGAAGGCCCAGCAAACGAATATTTTTTCGATGACCTCAATTCTCATTGTCATCAATGTGATTCCCTAAGGTCCGGACTTACTGCTCGAGAGTCCGGACCCGATCCACGGCCGATTCTGCAATGGCCTTGGAGGTCGCGGCCTTTAGCTCCGCCCCCTCCAACTCGGCATTCAATTTCTTCAATGTCTCGGCTGTGCTTTTGTAGCGCGGCCGAGAATGAATTCCATCGACTTCAGGACTCTTCTATGAAAGCATCGATCTTCGCATCAAGTTTGGAGATTATTTCCACGAGGCTCACCACCGTAGGTAAGTCCCCCGGGGCAGCTACGGACCCCTCTGCTGCAACTGGGGAGGGTGGGGGAGGGGATCCTGCCTGCTGAGAGCTGCGGGCTCCTTTCACCCTAGTCATTTTTACAGGAGACTGAACTGTTTAAATTTAGTACTAAACCACTAATTATATTAAGTAAAAACTATTTTTAATTGATTTGGTGAGTGTGGTGGAGGAGGGTGGCCCACTTTGCCTAGGTCTTGGGAGGAGCACTATAGACTCAGACTTGCTGAGTCGCTGCCATCTTGGATCCCCCCCCCCCCACCGTATAGGTCACTTTTAACCCAGGAGAGATTCCAATGATCCAAAAATGTGAATCCTTCTCCCCTGCACCAGCTCCTCAGCCATGCATTAGTCTGCTCTATCCTCCAATTCCTACCCTCACTAACTCGAAACACTGAGAGTAATCCAGATATTACTACCCTCGAGGACCTCCTTTTTGAATTCCTGCCTAACTTCCTATATTCTCTCAGAATCTTGTCGTTTTCTCTTCTTACGTCATTAGTTCCAATGTATATAATGACCTCCTGCTGGTCCCTCTCCCCTTTGTGAATATTCTGCACTCTCTCTGAGATATCCTGGATCTTGGCACCAGGGAGGCAACACACCATTCTGATTTCTCACAGTGGGCTGCAGAAACATTGGTCTGTGCCTCTGACTAGAGAGTCCCCTATCACAATCGATCACTTGGAACCTGACGTACCCCTCATTACATTAGAGCCAGTCTCGATACCAGAAACTTGGCTGTTCATGCTACTTTCCCCTGAAAGTCCATCACCCCCTACATTTTCCAAAACAGCATACTTGTTTAAGATAGGGATAGCCACAGGATTCTCCAGCACAACCTGCCTCCCTCTTCTACCTTTCTTGGAGGTCTCCTATCTACCTGACTGTCTCTGCAGTTTATCTCCCTCCCTGCAACTGCCATCCATCACACCCCCTAGCTCCTGTAAATTCCTCTTTGCCTCTAACTGCCGCTCCAATCAATCCATGCAACCTGATAGTGTTTTTCGAAGCGAATCCTATGTCCTGCAGATATAATCATCAGTAACATGGGAACGCTCCCTAATCTCCCACATCCAACGGGAAGTGCACATCTTTGCACCCTAACAATCTGCAGACCCAGAAACAGCACAGTCTTACTATTGAAAAGCACTCCTCCAGGCTAACCTATTTCCTATGTTTTATATTTTTAAAATTTAATCAAGAGATATATCCTAAAACATTGCACCAAAACAGAACCCACTCCACTCACTATTATAGATTTACAAAGATAGAACAATAAGATTACACTTAAAAACTATCCATTTAGCTGCACCCTTGCTGGGTGCTCTCCCACACAGGTTTCTTCAAGGTCAGCTATGAATTTTGCTGTTTGTTAATTTTTTCTTTGACAAACTCCAATGGATACTTGAACTCAAACAGCAAAGGCAGTAGTTGTGTAGATTCACTGCTGGGTCAGACAGCAGTGTGGGTTTCTTTCTCGTTTGAATCACTGACCATGTGACCTCTGCCATTGTCTTTCCTCCTTTGTAAAGTGCCATTGTTTTGATCTTTTATTTTCCAAAAGATCCAAATCACTGCAACAGCTTAGAAAAACTGCAGCTAGAATTCATGGAAATCAGCTCCAATGCTGAAAATACCTCCAAAAAAGGAGCAGCCACAATTTTTAAATTGACAAAAGAGTCTCCAGCTGACAAAAGGGGCAGAAGAGTCTGGACAACTTGCAGTACTGGTTTATTTGGTACATCTGTTGTGTGATGTTTCCTGACCTGGACCTTGTCTTTCTTTTTCTTATTGTGGTCAGTGCATGGTCTTCAGTAGATTTTTAATTCTAGATTATTTTTATTGAATTCAGACTCCACCGTCTGTCATGCTGAGATTTGAACCCAGGTGACCAGAGTATTTGCTGAGTTTCCTGGATTAATAATCTCTTGGTAACATCTCTAGGCCATTGCACCCCCCCATTTTACTGAAAGACTATTCCGGGGAGATTTCTGTGTCCAACTTGTCTGCCAAATGGTCTACAACAGGGTGGGCACTTTGAAAGTATATCATTGGCCAACAGGATGTTTTTTAGATTACATTACATTACAGCGTGGAAACAGGCCCTTCGGCGCAACAAGTCCACACCGAAGCGCAACCCACCCATGCCCCTACATTTACCCCTTACCTAACACTATGGGCAATTTAGCATGGCCAATTCACCTGGCCTGCACATCTTTGGACTGTGGGAGGAAACCGGAGCACCCGGAGGAAACCCACGCAGACACAGGGAGAAAGTGCAAACTCCACACAGTCAAGTCACCTGAGGCGGGAATTGAACCCGGGTCTCAGGTGCTGTGAGACAGCAGTGCTAACCACTGTGCCACCGTGCTGCCATATTTGGATCAGCCTCAAGTTGTGAAGACACTATGTAAATGTAAGTCTTTATTTATTAATGTCCACCTAAGTAATGGGTCCAGGTCAATGAAATGTTGTTTGAACCTGTGGGAAATGACTTTTTGTCCCTGATATTGTGGAAGCAGTTGAGGAAAGCTGATACTCAGAGAATAATGGCCTAGACTGTGATGAGGAAACTCTTGCCATGTGAGTCAAAATGGACTTACATTGTCCCTCGTTTGTTGGTGTGCACGGGATCACTGTAAAGTTGCTGACTTCAGGGATTAAATGTGGAAACTCTGCTATCTGGTGAGGAAATTTGAAGGGTGGAACCACATTGCTGGGTGAGAGAGGAAGGTCTCCATATTTTAAGTTGAGATTTTCTCAGCTGGAGCCACCTCAATCACCCTCCCAGCTGCTCTGTTGTCGTAGTACAAGTGCTCTCCTACCTGCAGCTGTAAAACATCCATCAAATCATAAAAATCGTACATTAAATATCCACTTCAATGTATTAACAATTTATATTTGTATAGCACCTGTAATCTAATCTATCTTTCCAAGCCACTTTAATAGCAAAAATGGACACGGAATAATTTAAAGTAGTACTGGGGCTGATGGCCAAAAGCCTTGGTCAAAGAGGTAGAGTTTTCAGGGGTGCCCTAAAGGAAGGCAGTGAGGTGATAGGTTCCAGAGATGTCGGCAGGATATCCTCAAGCTCAGTGTCTTGATGACTGAAGGAACATCCTTCAATCGCTTGGCGATTAATACTTGGGATGCTCTTTTTCTCCATTCATTCATGGGATGAGGGCTTCACAGGTTAGGCCAGCATTTATTTCTTTTCTTTAAAGAGTCAGGAACCCAAGGCACATTGGCTATGGCCATCAAGCTCAAGAGCCAGTTACCCACAAACGAGCAAACCCAAACAAACCAAACCCACAGTACATACTGGCTGTGGCCAGCCAGCTTAGAGTCAGAAGGCCAGCATTTATTGTTCATCCCTAATTGCCAAGAGGGCAACTGAGAGTCATCCATATTGCTGTGGGTCTCGAGTCACATGTAAGCCAGAACTGATAAGGACATCAGATTTACTTCGTTAAAGAACATTTGCGAACCCGATGGGTTTTTTTCCCAACCATTGGCAATGAACAATGGTCATCATTAGAATTCCAAACTTTTAAAAATTGAATTCAATTCTACCATCTGCCGTGGTGGGGTTTGAACGCAGGTCCCCCAGACATTACTAGGGTCTCTGGAATGAACTAGGTAAAAACAATAACTGCAGATGCTGGAAACCAAATTCTGGATTAGTGGTGCTGGAAGAGCACAGCAGTTCAGGCAGCATCCAATGAGCAGCAAAATTGACGTTTCAGGCAAAAGCCCTTCGTCAGGAATAAAGGCAGAGAGCCTGAAGCGTGGAGAGATAAGCTAGAGGAGGGTGGGGGTGGGGAGAAAGTAGCATAGAGTACAATAGGTGAGTGGGGGAGGAGATGAAGGTAATAGGCCAGGGAGGGGAGGGTGGAGTGGATAGATGGAAAAGGAGCTAGGCAGGTCGGACAAGTCCGGACAAGTCAAGGGGACAGTGCTGAACTGGAAGTTTGAAACTACGATGAGGTGGGGGAAGGGGAAATGAGGAAGCTGTTGAAGTTCACATTGATGCCCTGGGGTTGAAGTGTTCCGAGGCGGAAGATGAGGTGTTCTTCCTCCAGGCGTCTGGTGGTGAGGGAGCGGCGGTGAAGGAGGCCCAGGACCTCCATGTCCTCGGCAGAGTGGGAAGGGGAGTTGAAATGTTGGGCCACGGGGCGGTTTGGTTGATTGGTGCGGGTGTCTCGGAGATGTTCCCTAAAGCGCTCTGCAAGGAGGCGCCCAGTCTCCCCAATGTAGAGGAGACCACATCGGGAGCAACGGATACAATAAATGATATTAGTGGATGTGCAGGTAAAACTTTGATGGATGTGGAAGGCTCCTTCAGGGCCTTGGATAGAGGTGAGGGAGGAGGTGTGGGCACAGGTTTTACAGTTCCTGTGGTGGAAGGGGAAAGTGCCAGAATGGGAGGGTGGGTCATAGGGGGGGTGTGGACCTGACCAGGTAGTCATGGAGGGAACGGTCTTTGCGGAAGGCAGAAAGGGGTGGGGAGGGAAATATATCCCTAGTGGTGGGGTCTTTTTGGAGGTGGCGGAAATGTCGGCGGATGATTTGGTTTATGCGAAGGTTTGTAGGGTGGAAGGTGAGCACCAGGGGCATTCTGTCCTTGTGGAATGAACTATCCAGTGATAATACCACTGGTCCATCACCTCCAGCTTATGGCCCCACATGGGGCCAAAATTGGAAGAACATAAAGTTCACAGAGCGGTGTGGAAACTCAAGGAGATGACAGGGAAAAGGGAAGAATGCTAATATCATTGGGCAAGGAATCGAGAAGCTCAGGCTTCCACTGTCAGGAAAAGGGATTCAAATCCTGCCAGGGAGGGAGGTGGAATTTATTCATTTGATAAATCTAGAATTGTTGTAAAAACCCATTGGGATCACGAATGTTGTTCAGGGGAGGAAAGCTGCTGGCCTTTACATGCATTTGACTCCAGACCCACAGCAACTTGGTTAACTCGTTACTGCCCTCTAATCTGATCCACCAAGCCACTGAATTCAAGAACAGTTCAAGAAAGGCAACAAATGTTGTGGTTCTATTCGCCGAGTTGGGAATTTGTGTTGAAAACGTTTTGTCCCCTGTCTAGGTGACATCCTCGGTGCTTGGGAGCCTCCTGTGAAGCGCTTCTGTGCTGTTTCCTCCGACATTTATAGTGGCCTGTCTCTGCCGCTTCCGGTTGTCAGTTCCAGCTGTCCGCTGCAGTGGCTGGTATATTGGGTCCAGGTCGATGTGTTTGTTGATAGAATCTGTGGATGAGTGCCATGCCTCTAGGAATTCCCTGGCTGTTCTCTGTTTGGCTTGCCCTATAATAGTAGTGTTGTTCCAGTCGAATTCATGTTGCTTGTCATCTGCGTGTGTGGCTACTAAGGATAGCTGGTCATGTTGTTTCGTGGCTAGTTGGTGTTCAAATGATGGCCTTGTCGGTGACACCGAAATCCAATGAAATAAAAGAGCGGGAGGGATTTGGAAACAAGGACGAGAAGTTTGAAGTTGATGTTTGCTTGTGGTTAGCGAACACAGGGGTGATGGGTTCAAATAAGTACAGGGGCAGAAGAGTCTGGATGATCGGCAATACTGGTTTATTTGGTATATCTGTTGTGTGATGTTTCCTGAGCTGAACCTTGTCTTTCTCTTCCTTATTGTGGTCAGTGTATTATGAAACGAAACTGATACATTGGGGGATAGGCAACACCAAAAAAAAGTAAGATTGTCACGATAAAGATCCTGAGTCAAATTCAATGGAAACCTCTTTCTCCATGGCGAGAATCACTCCTGACCACAGGGAACAGTGGGAATTAGTCAGAGTTAACATTAGAGAGGATTGGTAGTGGGATCTAGAACCAGAGGATAAACACCTCCGAATAAAGATAAGCTTTTTAGGATTGAGGTGTGGAAATATTTCTTCACCCAGAGAACATAGTGAATCTTTGGAATTCCCTACCCCAGAGGGTTGTGGAAGCTCAGTCACTATGTGACAGAGTTTTGGTAAATTTCCAGTCACTAATGACATTGAAGGATATATGACATTGAGATAGTCTAGAATGACAGAGCCGGCTCGAGGGGTTGAATGGCCTACTTCTATGTTTCTTCCTGATCCATATGGAGGGGGTACAATATTTAAGTGGTTACAGGAGCAGAAGAACCTGAGAAATATGTGCACAGGTCATTGAAGGTGGCAGGAGAGTGCAGTCAATAGTACCAACATTACCCTGACATTTATGACTAGGTGCACAGAGCACAAGAGCTGGGAGGTTATGCTGAACTGATACAAGATGCTTGTGAGACCTCCACTGTGGTATTGTGCAGAGTCTGGGCATCTTACTATAGGAAAGATATGACTGCAGTGGGGAAAGTGCAGAAGAGATTGACAAACATGGTTGCAGAGATGAGAAACTTCAGTTCTGAAGATAAATTGGAGAGGTTGGAACTGTTCTCCAGGGAGAGGAGGAGGCTATGAGGTGATGATAGAAGTTTTCAACATCAGGAGAAGTCTGGATAGATTAAACAAGGAGAAACTGTTCCCACTCATCAAGGAGTGAGAGCAAGAGGGCACAGAAGTAAAGCAATTTACAAAGGTCCCAAATGTGATGTGAGGGGAAAGAAAAATCTCACACAGCGAGTGGTTAGGTCCTGGAGTGCACTGCCTGGTGTTGTGGAGTCAGGTTCAGTTGAAGCATTCAGAATGATTATTTGAATTAAAACAATATGAAGGAGAATGGCATGATGCACAGTGGAGAGACGTGATGGACCAAAGGGCCTCTTTCTGCACCATTCTGTGATTTAGATAAACAATAAAGAGGAGAAAGGAATAGAATTTTATGGCGAGATGAAGAAGGGTGGGAGGAGGAGGAAGCATTAATGCTGGCATGGATTAGATGGGCTGAATCTCTTACCTCTGCACATTCTCCTGAATAAAACAAACTCCTGTCTGAAGCAAAATCTGCATGTTCCAGTCTTTTAGACTGAAATCTTTTCAGTTCCAACCTTAAGTTCCACTAGGTACAGTTTTGGAAGTAGCTGGTCTGTATACAAGTTCTGTCTCAAAGAATTGAGTGTTGGGGGGCAGCACAGCTGGTAAATATATTGTTCTTTTCTGTGTTGGACTGAGCCCAGGCTGCAGCAACCTGCCCACAATTTCCTGACAGCGATTTCAGCCAGATTTGACTCCTGTTGCCTGTCATTGCTAGTTGATGGCGTAAAACTGCCTATTATGTCTCATCACATTGGCCATTTTGTTCAAAATGACCTTAACAATAGCTGCTGTGGAAAGTCTAAATGTCACATTTCTTTCCTGAGGTTGGCTTTGATGCATCTATGATACAATGTAATGGAATCTTAGCCCCGCAACAAATCAGAGGTATTTAGTTAAAGTGAGAACATTTAGGTTAAGAGTAAGCTGACAAAAAAACAGTCTTAGCCTATCTATTTTCTGCCCATTATGTTCTCTCTCCCTTTAACGAAGAAAAATTAAAAATCTCTTCGTACAAACAGAGGTCATTATGCAAAGAAGCTGTTCATTGACTGAAGCTTCCTCATTTGAAATAATCTTAGCAGTTTGGGTAATTGAAATATAAAAGAATTAGCAACACTAATTTTGTGGCATTCTGCCAATTTTGACATCTGTAGTCATTCCTGTTGTCTTACACCTCCTCCCCTCCCCCCACCGCCTACCTATCCTCCCAACAGCTCTCTCACCCCTCTCCACCAACCCCCCCCCCCGCCACTGCTCCGACCTTCCCTGCTTCCGAAAGGCAAACATTTTTCACAGTCAAAAGCTGAAAGACAAAAGCTGTGACAAATCTGTCAGGGGAGTGTTATCGCAGACAGCCCTTACCTCTGCCCTTCCTGCCCAGGGACAGTTTGACATCTGTACACAGGAGTTCGATGGTGGGGCAAGGTGAAGGTGTCTCAAGTTTGGACGCAACAGAAACCTTCAGGGAGACAGAGAGAGAGAGAGAGAGAGAGAGAGAGAGTGTGAACAGTGTGTATTTTAAAAAAAGGGATGAGCTTTTACACTTGAGATGAGTGAGAATTGAAAGGTCCGTCAAGGCTCCCATCTGACTTGAGTGTTGACAACACCAACATTCTGGTGAGCCACCTGTGCTGGAGTTTGTACGAGAAAGATACAGCCGCATTAACCCTCGCAGCTCCTGCAGAGATTTTGGAACCTTGCTTTCTCCCCCTCCCCCCCACTCTTGACGACTTTCAAGTCTTGGTGCCTGTGAATCTTCCCGCCTTCACATGAAGCGCCACCAGGTCAGCATACCAACAACAACGTGCATTCGTATGGAACCTTTAATGTTGTGCACATGTCCCAAGGCACTTTATTGGACAAAATGTGATACCCAATCACGTGTGGAGATTTTAGGGAAAGTCCCCAAAAACTTGGACATGGGCAGGAGATGGCCTACTAGTAATATTGCTGGACTGTTAACCCAGAGGCCCAGGGAATGTTCTGGGAACATGGCTTCAAATCCCGCCATGGAAAATGGTAGAATTTGAATTCAGTAAAAATCTGGAATTAAGAGTCTAATGATGAACATGAATCCATTGCCGATTGTCAGAAAAACCCATCTGGTTCACTAATGACCTTTCAGGAAGGAAACTGCCGTCTTTACCCAGTCTGCTCTACATGTAACTCCTGACCCACAATGATGTGGTTGGCTCTTAACTGCCCACTGTGCAATGAGAGGTGGGTGATGACTGTTGCTTAACCAATGACGCCCTCATCCTGTGAATGAATAATAATAAAAAGAGAACAAATTGAGGAGTGCAGAAATCTTGGAGGATTCTAGGTCCAGAGGAGGGTATTCAGTTAGGGATGAATGAGGTCACAAGTAAACTCTTCTGTTAACTTACCACACTATACTATACCCATACCAGTGAGCCCTTTCAACATCCCACTCTTGCAGTCTCTAAACTCAATCTCGTGCCATTCCTTGAGATAGGCTGCCTCTCTAGATCAGGGCTGTCAGCTGCTGAACAATAAAGATTTTTACGTGTGACTTGTACATAGAATGGATTGAAGACAGTCTGACCATAAAACTATTTAGCTAAATTATTACCTTCCATTGTAGCTATAAATGAGCTGCACATATTAACCTGAGTTATTAGAAATCTCAGCACAGTTCTCTAGAAGACTTCAGCTGCTGCGATAATTTATTTTTGTCAAGCCCTTCCCATCAATCTTTCCCATGGCTATGCCAACAACTCTCCATTCAGTTCTGTCATGTCTACATGCAGCTGCAGGCGGTGAGCACTAGGGGTCTCTGAGGCATCAAATTCCAAATTCTCAACCGTTTTCTCAACTCTGCCCCCACCCTGTATATTTTTTAAATTATGATATCCAACTAGTGGGAAGCCAGAGGACTGGGAAATCATTTTTTTTTAAAAAACCATCAAAGGGCAGCTTAAAAAGCAAGAAGGTTGGGGAGAAGATGACATATAAAGTCACAGAGATGTACAGCACAGAAATAGACCCTTCGATCCAACTCGTCCATGCCGACCAGATATCCCAACCCAATCTAGTCCCACCTGCCAGCACTTGGCCCATATCCCTCCAAACCCTTCCTATTCATATACCCATCCAAGTGGCTCTTAAATGTTGTAATTGTACCAGCCTTCACCATTTCCTCTGGCAGCCCATTCCACACACGCACCAAGCTCTGCGTGAAAATGTTGCCCCTTAGGTCTCTTTTATATCTTCCCCCTCTTGCCCTAAACCTATGCCCTCTAGTTCTGGACTTCTCCACCCCAGGGAAAAGACCTTGCCTATTTACCTTATCCATGTCCCTCATAATTTTATAAATCTCTATAACCCCTCAGCCTCCGACGCTCCAGGGAAAACAGCCCCAGCCTGTTCAGCCTCTCCCTACATCTCAAATCTTCCAACCCTGGCAACATCCTTGTAAATCTTTTCTGAACCCTTTCAGGTTTCACAACATCCTTCCAATAGGAAGGACACCAGAATTGCGCACAGTATTCCAAAAATGCTTAACCATTTTCCTGTACAGCTGCAACATGACCTCCCAATTCCTGTACTCAATACTCTGACCAAGAAAGGAAAGCATACCGAACGCCTTCTTCACTATCCTATCTACCTGTGACTCTACTTTGAAGGAACTATGAACCTGCACTCCAAGGTCTCTTCGTTCAGCAACACTCCCTAGAACCTTACCACTAAGTGTATAAGGCCTGCTAAGATTTGCTTTCCCAAAATGCAGCATCTCGCATTTATCTAAATTAAACTCCATCTGCCACTTCTCAGCCCATTGGCCCATCTGATCAAGATCCCATTGCAATCCGAGGTAACCTTCTTCGCTGTCCACTACATCTCCAATTTTGGTGTCATCAGCAACCTTACTAACTGTACCTCTTATGCTCACATCCAAATCATGTATATAAATGACGAAAAGTAGTGGACCCAGCACCGATCCTTGTGGCTCTCCACTGGTCACAGACCTCCAGTCTGAAAAACAACCCTCCACCACCACCCTCTGTCTTCCACCTTTGAGCCAATTCTGTATCCAATTGGCTAATACTCCCTGTGTTCCATGGGATCTAACCTTGCCAACCGGTCTCCCATCAGGAACCTTGTCAAACACCTTACTGGAGTCCAGATAGCTCACCTCCACTGCTCTGTCCTCATCAATCCTCTTTGTTACTTCTTCAAAAAACTCAGTCAAGTTTGTGAGACATGATTTCCTGTGCACAAAGTCATGTTGACTATCCCTAATCAGTCCTTGCCTTTCCAAATACATGTACATCCTGTCCCTCAGGATTCCCTCCAACAACTTGCCCACCACCGAGGTCAGGCTCACTGGTTTATAGTTCCCTGGCTTGTCCTTACCACCTTTCTTAAATAGTGGCACCACGTTAGCCAACCTCCAGTCTTCCAGCATCTCACCTGTGACTATCAATGATACAAGTATCTCAGCAAGAGGCCCAGCAATCATTTCCCTAGCTTCCCACAGAGTTCTGAAGAAGTGCCACCAGACCCGAACGTTAACTTTGCTTTCTCTCCACAGATGCTGTTGATCTGCTGAATTTTTCCAGTAATTTCTGTTTTTGTTTCTGATTTTCAGCATCAGTCATTTTACAGATCACTTTGAATTGAACAAAATGGTCCAACTTCCTGAGTAGGTACATAAACATTAATAAGGATGGGGCTTGTACAAAAATCAGCTGGAAAACATGAGAATCAAACTTTGCCTAAAGGGATAGAATAGGTTGTAAATTTACACAGAAGTTTCTCTCGTCCTCATCCACGCTGTCATGTGAATGGAAAGACAATGTCAAGGAATGGGGAAGGTGGTTGTGAATTAGTCACTTCAGGTGATTAAAATACCACATGATAGGTCTAGGAGATCATGAAATGAAAGAGTAGGTCCTCTTGACCATCAGCGAAGCGAGCAAGACTTTCTGTTGCTGATACACAATCCACCCAAAAATCAGCCAAACCATCCCTGAAATCCAAAAGACTTTTAAATGCAACTGATGATCCATACAAACTGAGTTTCTGTTACATATTGTAATCACTGCTATCAAAAGATACCACGCTTAAAGCTGGCCCAAAACTGGCTGTGCTACAGATTGAATTCCTGATGAAGGGCTCCTGCCCGAAACGTCGATTCTCCTGCTCCTCGGATGCTGCCTGACCTGCTGTGCTTTTCCAGCACCACATTCTCGATTCTGATCTCCAGCATCTGCAGTCCTCACTTTCTCCACAGATTGAATTGACCATTATTCCAGGGGCCTGCTAGACATATTCATTCATAGCCTGAGGATGAGCTTAAATGTGAACTGTTATTTTCAAAGCAAGAATGTAAATTGATACATTAAGTACATTTTAAAAAAGTAACTTTTGCCCTCCCATTTATAAGAAACAAACTGCTGTCAACCATTGTAAATATTACAAAGTCTGTTCTTTCAAAGCAAAAACATATGAGTGTACGCTAGTTATTAATATTAAAGAAGATTGCAAGAGTTTTTTTTAGATATATGAAAGGTAAGAAAAAGGCAAGAGCAGACATTGGACTGCTGGAAAGTGAGAATGGAGAAGTAATAATGGGAAACAAAGAAATGGTGAAAGAGCTGAAGAAGTACTTTGTGTCAGTCTTCATGATAGAAGATACAGGACCACACCAGAACTTAGAGAGGCAGGGGCTGGAGGGACTTGAGTGGGCTATCAGTTGGAGAGAAGGTGCTGGGGAAGGATGAAACAGATTAGGGTCAACACCGTAAGAGGTTTGTAACAAAATCAAAATAAGCATGTGGGTAATCATTATATTGATTTCCTTCCAGCTAGAGAGGGAGAGAGAGCTAACCTCGTTAGTATGATGCAACTGAAACAAAAGCATTCTCAAACAAATTTCTTCTAGGCATGTGTCATTCATTTGTTTGATACAATGTTTAAAATCCCTATGGCTTTGTAAATAGAGAACACAAAAGCTTAGAGTTATGCAAAAGGGTTCATAAATCAACAGTTAAGCTTCAGTTGGTGCATTGTGTCTAATTCTGGGAACGACGCTTTAGGAAGCATGTCATGCCTTGCAGTGGGTGTAGAGGAGGCTTACCAGAATGGTCCCAATCATGAGGCACTTCAGTTAAGTAGGGAGACTCGAGTGAGTGGGATTGATCTCCACCCGAGAGAGAGAGAAAGAGAGAGAGAGAGAAGGTTGAGAGGAGATTTCCTAAAGCTGTTCAAAATGTTTGAGGTATTTTGATAAGCTGCATAAGGAGCAGAATGAGAGTTGATAATTGAAGGATTCATAATTGGCAAAAGAGCTAAGGGAAAATTAAAACTTCTTGAAGTGACTATGATCTGGAATGAGAGGTGGCAACAGATCATAGAATGGCCTACTCCTGCATCTATTGTCTATTGTCTAACAATTGTAACCTTCAAAAGTGAAGAACACATACTTTCAGTAAAGGTTATCGCAGAGCTATGAGGAAAGAATGGGGGAGAGGATTGAAGATTATTTAAAGAGCCAGCAGAGACAAATTGGGCCAAATATCCTCCTTTGGTGTGTGTACGATGTTGCTGTTTTATTTCCTATCTCCACTGAATGCGTGGAAGTGTTAGAATTTGCTCCCGTGACTGATTTCGGGAGTGGGGGGTGCATCCACAAAGGATGTGCTGTTCTGGCTCCGTGTGTGTGTGTGTGTGTGTGTGACATGTCCTGATATTGCCTGATGTGGCTAAGCATCAGCATTGCATTTGACAAGCCTTGCTGTGAAAGAACTTTAGTACATTGAAGGTGCTAGGTGACTGGAAGTGATTGTGTAACATCTCTATGATTTATTTATGTGTACCTTTTTCAGCTCACTTTCTCTGCACTGGATGATTAGAGGTGCACTACCATAAACCCTCGTTGTCTGTGACTGTCTCTGTAATGTAAGCCAGTCCATTGTTTAATGGCAAACGCTGAGAGACAACACTGCTGTGTGGGACATAAGGAGATGAGTGACCATATAAACTTACATTTATATTCCTTTCACAATGTCCCAAAACGTTTTGCAAACAATGAAGCACTTAGGATGGAACCACTGTTGCAATATAGGAAGCACTGCAGCCTCTTTGTGCTAAGCAAGTTTCTACAAACAGCAATGTGATCATGAACAGATAATCTGTTCTTGTGGTATTGTTTAAAGGCTAAATATTAGCAAAAACATCAAAGAAAACTCCTCTTTTGAAGTTGTTCTATTAGATAATTTGCCTGGGAAAGGCAATTGGAAAGTTATGTCTCATTACAGTAACAGACCATCACCAGTGCAGTATCCCTTGGCATTGCGCTGGAGTGTCCATCTAGGCTTTTGAGTTCAAATCCTGGAATTGGACTTGAGATCAGACTCGCAAACCATAAGATGTAGGAGCAGAAGTAGGCCATTCAGCCCATCAAGTCTGTTCCATCATTCAGTGAGATCGTAGCTGATCTGATAATCCTCAACTCCACTTTCCTGCCTTTCCCCCATAACCCTTGATTCCCTTCCTGGATTAAATCTGTCTTTTCTTAGCCTTGAATATACTCGCTATCGGAGTGCTGCTCCTTCATTTGGCAACCAGTGGGGCAGGATGATAACACACAGAATTTATAGTAAAAGATCACAGTGTCATGCAATTAAAAGATATAATGAATGACTCGAACAATATAGTTTGTTCAATATATCATTTTAATTGCTTGACACTGTGATCTTTTGCTATTAATTCTGTGTCTTATGATCCTGCCCCACTAGTTACCTGATGAAGGAGCAGCGCTCCGAAAGCTAGTGCTTCCAAATAAACCTGTTGGGCTATCACCTGGTGTTGTGTGATTTTTGACTTTGTACACCCCAGTCCAACACCAGCACCTCTACATCTTGATCTACTCAACAACCCAATCTCTACAGCTGTCAGTGGTAAAGAATTCCACAGATTCAGTACCCTCCTTGCCTCTGTTCTAAAAGGGTGATGTTTTACTGTGAGATGGTGCTGTCTGGTCCTAGACTCTTCCACAAGGAGAAGCAATCTCTCTGTCTATCAAAAATGAGACTTCTCTAATTCCTTCCTGGAATGACTAGACCAGCATTTATTGCCCATCCCTGAGACTGAGCTAATTGCCAGGCCATTTCAGACGGCATTTAAGTCAAATACCAACTGAAAAAGCCTCAAAGATTAACATCTCACTGCTCATATGCAATACACTTTGAAGAGACAGACTCATTATATTGTCACAATATCATAGAGTCACAGAGATGTACAGCACAGAAACAGATCCTTCGGTCCAATTTGTCCATGCTGACCAGATATCCTAACTTAATCTAGTCCCATTTGCCAGTGCTTGGCCCATATCTCTCTAAACCTTTCCAATTCATGTACTCATCCAGATGCCTTTTAAATTTTGTAATTGTATTAGTGTCCACCACTTCCTCTGGCAGCTCATTCCATACGCGTACCCCTCTCTGCATGAAAAAGTTGCTTTTTAGATCCCTTTTAAATCTTTTCCGTCTCCCTTAAACCTATGCCCTCTAGTTTTGGACTTTACTTACCCTGGGAAAATACCTTGTCTATTTACCCTATCCATGCCCTTCATGATTATTTAAACTCCTATAAGGTCACCTCTCATCCTCCAACACTCCAGGGAAAATAGCCCCAGCTTATTCAGCCTCTCCCTCTAGCTCAAACCCTCTGATCCTGGCAACATCCCAGTAAATCTTTTCTGAATCCTTTCAAGTTTCTCAACATCCTCGCTATAGCTGAGAGACCAGAACTTTCAGCATTTCAAAAGTGGCATAACCAGTGTCCTGTACAGCCACAACATGATCTGCCAACTCCTACTTAATGCACTGACCAATAAAGGAAAGCATACCAAAAGCCTTCTTCACTATCCTATCTACCTGCGACTCTACTTTCAAAAAACTACGAACCTGCGCTCCAAGGTTTCTTTGTTCAGTGACACTGCCCAAGACCTCACCCTTATGTCTGTAAGTCCTGCCCTGATTTGCCTTTCCAAAAATCAGCACCTCGCATTTATCTAAATTAAACTCCATCTGCCACTCCTCAGCCCATTTGATCAAGACTCCTTTGTACTTTGAGGTAACCTTCTTTGCTGTCCACTACACCATCAATTTTGGCGTCATCTGCAAACTTACTAACCACCCTTCTAAATGGACCCAGCACCGATCCTTGTGGCACACCACTGGTCACAAGCCTCCAGTCTGAAAAGCAACCTTCCCAGCACCACCATCTGTTTCCTCCCTTCCAATTGGCTAGTTCTCCCTGTATTCCCTGTGATCTACTCTTGTTAACCAGTCTACCATGCAGAACCTTGTCAAACATCTTACTGAAGTCTATATAGATCACATCCACTGCTCTGCCCTCATAATCCTCTTCGTTACGTCTTTAAAAAACTAAATTAAGTTAGTGAGACACGATTTCCCATGTACAAAGCCGTAAATTGTCCATAATCAGAGAAATTTTTAAATTAAAATTATGTAGCGTGTAACCTGATAATATAAGGCTCTCAGTCTCTCTCTTACTAGGTCCACTTGCAGCATGACATGCTGAGGGAAGAGTAGTACATTATGGAATCGAGTTACTCAATGCTAGCCTGCACATGACAGTGCCTCTAATTGTAATAGGTATAAGTACTGGAGCTGTAATATCAGTTTATTAAATCCCTCAGTACTGCATTAGCCACATCTTGACCTTATGTGACTGGAGCTACCATTAGTATCAGCTCATCTGCTATAAATACCCTGTTGGAGGCAAAACTTAGGATTGCATTTATGGCAGATCGTATCAAACCTGTCATTCATTTCATTGCGTGGTTGCTCATGCAGAATAGCTAATATATTGGCCAAAATAATAGGGGTGGTGCAGTCCCTCAACAATCTCATTCAATAGTGTAACTCGGGCGAGTATAAATTGAGAGGCAGTTTTCTCCCTCCCCCCCCCACAGTTTATATTATTTTGGATCATTGCTGGTAACTTACAGGCCCTGGAATCTGTTGATGTGTTTGTATTGCACGTGAGTGTTTGGGTTTTGTAATCTATTAAGTTAATGAGAGGCTTTTATCGGGCCAGTTTTATGAGTGTGTGGTGTGGGGGAGACGCAGGGCAGGATTCTGTGCCAGTGTAAAGTCACAGATGCCCTGTCTTGGACACTGGCCAACTCCTGGTATACAGCAGCCTGCATTTTGCGAGAGCGAGTGAGCAAGTTTTTTTTAAAAATCCAGGCAAGTTGTTATTTTATTGAGCGCTTGTGCCAACCTAATTCACAGCTGTCGTGTTCTGGACGCGGGCCAGGACGTGAACTGCAGTCTGTGTGTGTGAGAGAGAGAGAAAGAGACAGGGAGCAAGGTGGGGGTGGGGAAAAGCTGCTTTCTGACATAGAGCACACCTGCACTAGTTGCATAACCATTCCGGCAGTGTCTCTGCGGTCATGTACGTTGTTTCGGTTTGAACCCTTGGAGCGTTTGTTGTTAATCTCTTTGTTGATTGTGAGGATGCTGGGGTGGGGGTTGGTGCTGGTGGGTGTGGAATTAGAGCCCTCTCCTTTTGAGTAGCACAGGATTGCGGTACTACTGGTGGATTTCTGATTAGAATGTCACCAGGAAGACCCCAAGAAAGAGGGAGCAAGTCTTTTACCAGGTGGTGCAGTCACTCTGGTGGTCAAATAGCAACAAGAAAGAAGTATAACTATTGCATTTATGTAGCACCTTTTTGGATGCTGCAAAACACTGCACACCCAGTGAAGTATTTTGGACTTTACTGCTATAAGGTTGGAAATGCATCAGTTGATTTTTCTTTGTTTTCACTTCTGAGGTGAGGGCGTCATTTATTGGCTCGCTCACATTGCCCTGCTCTCGAGTTGCCCCTTGAAAAGGCTGCCTTCTTGAACGACTGTGATTCATGTTCTTTAGTTAACCTCGCCCTGTGCCCCGAGGGAGGGATTGTGACCCAGTGACGCTGAAGGAACGGGGACATATTTCCAAGTCTGGATGGTGAGTGGCTTGTTCTTTTACAACAAGCTCCTGCAAACAGCACTGAGGTAATGATGAGAGTGGGCATCAATCTTTTCCTTCAGCAGTGTTGTGGAGGTGCGAGTGTCGGATTAGTTAACAATCACACATCACCAGGGTTATAGTCCAAAAGGTTTATTTGAAAGTACAAGCTTTCAGAGTATTGCCCCTTTGTTGGAGCAATGCTCCTTTGATGAAGGAGCAGTGCTCCGAAAGCTTGTACTTTCAACTAAACCTTTTGGCCTATAACCTGATGATGTGTGATTGTTAGTTTCATCAGTATTGGTTGAGAAATGACTATTAACCAGGTAATTGGGGAGAACTCTCCTGGTTTCTTATCAAATATGTGTTCACCTGGGAATGGAGATTAGGCTCAACTTAATATCTCATTGTAAAGGTGGCACCTCCGACAGTGCAGTACTCCCTCAGTACCGCACTGGAGTTGTCAGCTTGGATTTCGTCAGGTCTCCTGCAGCGGGGCCTGACTGAGGGAAAGCCCTCCTGGACATCCTAGGCTGCTGCTCCTCCTTGTGGACACCTGCAGCACAGCAGTGTCCCTGGCCAAAGTCGCTTGCCCACCTTCTCGTTTGGGAATTGATGTGGCCAGTTCATCCACTCGCTGGAGGAGAAATGTAACTGCTACAGCAGATAACTCCAGAGGCCCCAAGCTCCTGAGAAAAAGACTCAGCATTGTTATATAAAAGGCGGAGAAAGTGAGGACTGCAGATGCTGGAGATCAGAGCTGAAAATGTGTTGCTGGAAAAGCGCAGCAGGTCAGGCAGCATCCAAGGAACAGGAGAATCGACGTTTCGAGCATCAAGAAGGGCTGATGCCCGAAACGTCGATTCTCCTGTTCCTTGGATGCTGCCTGACCTGCTGCGCTCTCCCTCCTATAAAAGTCCTGGCCACTTTTTAGACCAGTATGCAGTCTATTTCTTAATTTGGGAAGGAGAGAGTTACATTTGTTCTTAGAATCTCAACTCCAATGCAGTTTTCAAAAGTGAAAAGATGTGCATTTCAGGCTGAATCTGATAAATGACGAGTAATATTTCTGCCTCATACTGCCCTTTCCAATAAAAGAGAATCTAAACATCTCCCCTTGATGTTCGAGGGCATTAATCTCATATCCTGGGTTAAAATTAACCAGATGTCTAATTGGAGCTGCTACATAAACACAATGGCTACAAGTCAGCGACTACAGAATACTCACCACCTGACTCCCCAAAGCCTGTCCGCTATCTACAAGGCACAAGACAGGAGCATGATGGAATACTCCCCACTTTTCTGGATGGGTACAGGTCCAACAACACTCAACACCATCCAGGACAAAGCAATCCACTGCAAGATACCCCCCCAAATGTCCCACGGCATCTTGACTTGGAATTACCCATTGATTCACCATTGCACCATTCATTCATTGTTTTTGGATCGAAATTCCGGAACAACCTTTCTGAGACAGAACTGGACCGCAGTGACTCAGGATGACGGCTCACCACTCATTCTCTTCAGGCCAATTAGAGGTGGTCGGTCAGTGTTGACCTTGGCAGTGGTCCCCAGATCATGTGCATTTGAAAGAATTACATCGTTCCTTCTCCAGCACTGCATAGCTGACCAGAAATCTCACTTGTCTCCCATTGGCAAGAAGGACTTACAGGTTTACAGTTCTAAACTGTTTGGCTTCCATCTCCCTATGAATGCAGCATCGATGGCCATTAAGTCATGGAGTGGGATGTGAGCTCTGCATTTTTGGCTTAGAGGCAGGGACACTACCTACTGCACAACGGGAACACCAGCACAGAATAAAAAGATAAAAAAAAGAACTGCAGTTGCTGGAAATCTGAAACAGAAACAGCAATTGCAGAGGTCTGGCAGCATCTGTGGAAGGAGAAACAGAGTCTGGAGGAAGGGTCGGTCCTCAGGAAGGGTCAATGGACCCGAAACGTTAACTGATTTCTCTCCACAAATCTGCTGAGCTTTTCCGGCACTTTCTATTTTTGTTTAAGAATAAAAGGATAATGTTTTAGGTTAACAGCTTAACTGAATCTTGGTGGGTGAGTATGTATATTTCTGTTGTGAGAGAGATCAAGCTGGTATAAGTCTCCTGAAGTAGAATTCAGTTCCAGGCTATCGGGCTACAGCCAATGGAGCAGAGTTGGCGAGTTGCGGAGACAGGATGAATTATTTCCAATTGGCCATTTTTTATGGTTAAAAGACGAGGTTGGAGGGAATGTTTTGACATGTGGGTGGGAAAATGTGCAATTAGTAATGACAGGTTATTGTGTGAGTCACCTGCATTGGCCCTCAGCTGTTTGCTGGCACCTTCTTACTCAGGAAATGGATTCGATTCAAACCACCTGGTGCACATGATGTGCCCGCAGGGAGAAGTGACTGAAATTCAGGATGCCGTGCACTGATTAAAGGGTTTGTTAGTGGCTCTACTGGGTTGGCATTTGATGCTGCCTTTCCTTCCATGTTTATTTTGGTTACATTGGGATTCGGGATCATCTGAAATCTGAGCGTGGGAGGAGTGAAGCATATGTATTATAACCCTGAAGGCTAGACTTTCTCTAATCCAAAACAGGTCAGAAAAACAGGGCAAGACTCTGATGGAGAGAGCTTCCTAGAGAGGCTCCGAGAAATGCCAGTTGTAGAGTTATAGGCCCTTTGGCCCAAACTAGTCCATTCCGACCAAAATGTCTATGCGCACTAACCCCATTTCCCTGACCATATCCTTCTAAACCTTTCCTATACATGTATTTGTCCAAATGCCTTTTAAAAGTTGTTAATGTTACCCGCCTCAACCACTTCCACTGGCAGCTCATTCCATATGCGTACCACCCTCTGTGTAAAAAATAAAGTTGCCCCTTGCACACACACGACACGGTGCAGGGGAAAAATAAGCACTACCACTGAGCAGTAGTGTGGGGGGAAGAAAGGAGAAAGGGAAAAAAATAAACAACAGGAGTAAAAAAAGGAAAAAGAAGAAAAAACGTTACCCCTCAGGTTCCCTTTTATTCTTTCCTCTCTAACCTTAAACTGATGCCCTCTAGTCCTTGATTCCCCAACCCTGGGAAAAAGACTGAGTGCATTCACCCTATCTATGCCACCCATAATCTTATACACTGCTGTAAGGTCTCCCCTCAGTTTCCTACCCTCTAAAGAAAAAGAGGCTTGTCCAATCTCTCCCTATAACTCAGACCATTGAGTCCTGGCAACATCCTTGTACATTTCTTCTGCACTCTTTCCAGTTTAATAACATCCTTCCTATAACAATGTGTCCAAAAGGAGCACAATACTCCAAGTGCTGCCTCACCAATGTCCTGTATAACTGCAACATAGCTTCCCAACTTCTATACTCAGTGTCCTGACTGATTAGGACCAGTGTGCCAGAAGCCTTCTGCAATGCCCTATAATCTACCTTTGACTCCACTTTTCGAGAACCATGCACCTGAACTCCTAAGTTCAACTACCATGCACTATGAAACTCCTACCTTGGTTTGACTTTCCAAAATGCAAGACCTCACACTTATATATTAATCTCAATTTGCCATTTCGCAGCCCACTTCCTCAACTAATCAAGATCCTGCTGCAATTTTTGATAACCTTCCTCACCTTGTCCATGATACCGCCTATTTTTGTGTCATCAGCAAACATACAAAGCAAGCCTTGTACATTCTCATGCAAATCATCGATATTGATAACAAACAATAGTGGGCCCGGCACCAACCCCTGAAGCACTCCACTAGTCACAGGCCTCCAATCTGTTAAGCATCCTTCTACTATTACCCTCTGCTTCCTACCGTCAAGCCAATTTTGTATCTAATTTGCCAACTTGGGCAGTTTTCCATGCGGTCTAACTACCATGTGGAACCTTCTCAAAGACCTGCCTGAAATCCCTATACACTATGTCTGCCATCCTGCCTTCCCCAGTCATTCTCATTATTTGTGCTTATCTAGTGCCCTCTTATGTACCCCTTCATGGAATGTTGATGTTGCTGACATGGCCAGCATTTGCTCTCTCTCCCTAATTGCCCTTGAGCTGAGTGGTGTGTGGGGGCTATTTCAGAGAGCATTTAAGAGTCACAAACACATTGCTTTGGCAGGTTGGAGTCAAGGATAGGCCAGACCAGGTAAGGATCACAAGACCATAAGATGTAGGAACTGAATTAGAAATGTAGACTCCCTACAGTGTGGAAGCAGACAATTTGAGTCCACAGCATCCCCCCAAAGAGCATCCCACCCAGATCCACCCCATGACCTATCCCTGTATTTTCCTATGCATAATCCACTTAGCCTGCACATCCTTGGATGCTGTAAACAATTTAGCGTGGCCAATTGACCTAACCTGCACATCATTAGACTGTGGGAAGAAACCGAAGCACCCGGAGGAATCCCACACAGACACAAGAAGAATGTGCAAACTCCACACAGACAGTCACCCAAGCACGGAATGGAACCCAGGTCCCGAGTGTTGTGAGGCAGCACTGCTAACCACTGAGCCACCCTGCTGCCCCAGTTCAGCCAAACAGCCCATCAAGTCTGCTCCACCATTTGATCATGGCTGATATATATCTCAACCCCAATCTCCTGCCTTTTCCCCTGTAATTTTGATCCCCTTACTAATTGAGAACCTACCTATCTCTGTCTTAAATGCACTCTGCGGAATGAGTTCCACAGATTTACCTCCCTCTGGCTGAAGAAATTCCTCCTTATCTCAGTCTTAAAGGGTCGTCTGAGGCTGTGCCCTTGGGTCCTAGTCTCTCCTACTAATGGAAGCATCTTCTCCACGTCCATCCTATCCAGGCCTTGCTGTATTCTATAATCAGATTTCAATCAGATACCCCTCATCCTTCTGAACTCCAAGTACAGACCCAGAGTCGTCAACTTCTTCTCATATGACAAGCTCTTCATCCCTGGGAGCATTCTTGTGAACCTTTTACCTAATGCCAATACACCGTTTCTTACATGCAGGGCCCGAAACTGCACAATATTCCAAACGCGGTCTGATCTTCTACAGTCTCAGCAGTACACCTGAGTGGCAGATTCCCAACCCTAAAAGACAATGGGTGGGTTGTTATGACAACTATCATATTTTCACGGATACTTTACAGAGACTAGATTCCAATTCCAGTTTTTAGTAATTGAATTTAAATTCTACCAGCTGCCCAGTTGGGACTTGAACTCGTGTCTCTAGAGCATTAACCTAGGTCTCTGGTACACGGGAGGATTATCAAACAAAACAGGTGACTGGGCGATTTAAGAGGAGAGAAGTGGAGCAGAGAATTTCAAGAGTCTGGAAACAGCTAAAGTCTGAATTTTCACCTCGGAGTGCATTGGTCACCTGAATGCAGGATACATTTGACCTTCGTTCCAACATTTAAAATTCAGACTCATTTTCCTGCAAGCCAGCTACCTAAACCCAGGCTTAACTATACCCAATTGTGTGAGAGCATTGCAGACCAGGGATGAGGACGTTCTGCTACTTAGAGAATGGAAAGCTGGGATTATTCTTGCAGCCTATAAGATGAAAGGGAGATTGAGTTGAGATGATCGCAATCATTGACAGTTAAGTTGGGATGGGTGGGCTGACTGGATGGAAGGGTCAGTGACTAAAAGACATGGATTGGAGGCAGTTGGCAGAACATCACGGGGTTGAGACAAGATAAATTTCGTTTCTGAAGCAAGTTACTGTGATCTAGAATGCACTGTCTGAAAGGATATTATTGGTAAATATCAAAAGGGAATTAGATAAATTTTAAAAGGAATAATCTGCAACATTATATAGATAGAACAGGGGCCCATGGGATTATTTGAATGGTTTTGAAAGAGCTGGAATGAGCACAATGGAGTGAATGTCCTCCTATGCTCTGTGATTCTCCAGGTGGTGTTACTAATGCAGTTGTTGTTGGGCAAGTAACCCAATGGTCTTGATACATGCAAGGCCCAACGAGATCCAGGGTTAGAATAGGAATTGATATTTGGTGCAGTCTCCCACTGCTGGGAGCTGCTATTTAAATTGTTGCTATTCAGGAGGTGTACAAGACACCCACTGCAGATTGGCAAGGGTGTCATCAACGTTTAAGGGATGTAGTTTGATGCCATGTGGACCCTGACGTGCATTTGTAGATCGCCTTTAAGATCAGTTAGCCTTCACTCGCAGATGCTGACAGCATGAATCATGGTCACTTGTCTCACATCTTGGAGAACAAGTGTTGCCCGTGAAGTGATATCCCAGCCAGGAAGCCGATGCTTTTCAGACAGTGAAAGAAATCCTTGGGGAAAATTTCTGTCACTTTGCAGATATACTTGACGCAAGCACAACCTTGTTCCTCCACTGCCTGTCTGTCATCATTTGCCTACTAACTATTCGTTGCAAAAAAAAACTGTTGTATAAATAATGAAACATTTCATAATTTGGAACCAGTTAAAGTGTGAATTATTTAATGGGCCCTGTTTCATCTTTACTGTCATCTGGATAACTCATCAGAGGAGAGTAATTTTCATATGAATTCAAGTCTGACCTAGAATGACCTTTCAGACAGGCATACACTCTATCTCTTTTTGTTTCCACATTCATTGAGTATATTTAGTTAATCTTTTGCAGAAGAACTTTATCTGTGCGTGCGTGTGGCTGGGCTATAACCTGAAATTAGCTCCTATATTTCTTCAGTTGTCATCTCCTAAAGGCTTAATCCCATTATCTCCCTCTCCAGTCCACATGGTCATCTTTGATAATTTGACTGTTCAGAACTCCCCACAGTTTGAAACTAACACACTCGCAGTAACAGACAGCCAACATTCTATAATTAGCAGGGATTTCTTTTTTTAAACAGACAGTCCAATTCTACCCCTTCTCTCAGCTGTTAAGATATTTTGATATTCAGGAACGTTAGAATTATAATAGAGTTCTCCTAAACTGCCACCTAGGCCAGTGCCGTGTTAGGCCTTGACTAGGCCTCATCCAGGATATTTACCATTAAACCAGCAATGTCAAATTAGGCAGTGCCCCAGATTGAAGATTGACCTTGGTTGTTCACTTCATTCCAAAATGGCTCTGAGATCTATTGGGGGGCAGGTGGCATTGGGTGTCGGGGAATTGGGGAATTGGACCATGGAGGGAATGCAGCGAACAGAACCATTTCCTTCTCCCCTACCAGCTAAGCTTTTTTTAAAAAAAATAATGTTTTCTTTCTGTTCCATCTTGTGGACTATTCAAGGTTGGGATGCCGGTTCAATCAGATTGGGAATTAAAATAAAACATTTAATTTTCTTTTCGTTCATTTGTGGGATGTGGCTATCGTTGATGTGGCCGGCATTTATTGTCCAGAAATGGGTCAACCCCACATTTGCTGAGAGTCTGGAGTCACATGTCGGCCAGACCAGGATGAGGATGGTAGATTTCTAACCCTAAAGGACATTAGTGAAGCAGATGGGGTTTTCCAACAATTCAAACGGTCAACATTAGATCCTTAATTCCAGATTTTTATTGAATTCAAATTCTACCAGCTGCTGTGGCAGGATTTGAACCAGAGACTGTTCTAAAATCAGGGATTTCCCTCACAGACATTTCTTCCGCAGAAATGTGCTTAATTCAGAAAATTTGTAAAGAGAAGAATTTTTGACTTGTATATTACAAGATTTGTATGAAAATTCAAGATGTCCCAAAACAATATGTTCCACTCTATATGATTATAAGTGTTTTACTATTTACAATATGACATTCCACATCCAGGATACAAGTGCATTCTTATGATAGTGACTAAAGAAGCCAGAATATTATCCAAGCTCATCTGTGTTTAGGCAGGAGCAGGATGTGACCCAATAAAACTAACCTTTTTAACGTGACTTATTACCCAGGTACCAGACGAAACAAGGTCTGACCTCTAGCTCCCAGTTGGAGTAATACCATAGAAACCTATTTAATTAAGAGTGGACATCTTGTGGCAAAATTGCTGGCGAGTCACAGGATCTGGTTAAAGTCTATGAGAGGCCATGACGCAAGTGTTTTTTTTAAAAAAGAATTCCTGTTAAATCCGGGCTGTTCAGACAATTCAAAACAGATTGTCTGACAGATAACAAGAGGGCGTGACGACTTGCTTTTACGAAAATGCGAAAAGTGCTATGCTGTGTGTTGTACAAAGTGAAATGCCCACTTACACTGCAAAATGCAGCACTCCACACACATTGTGTGTGTCTGTCCTATTGGAATAGGAGGAGGTAGCTGTGCCATTCAGCCAGATCATATCCTTTAATTGCTTGTCGTGGCTCAGTCAGCCACCCCACCCACCGACACCCCCCACCAAATCCTGTCATTCCCAGTTTGAACCGGCTCCCCTCCCCCAGACTCACCAGATTTGGGAGGAGATGCTTACATTACCTTCTGATTCCTCACATCCGTCCCAAACAACTGCGTTTTAATTTTGATTTTCTCTTATTTTGTCTACCCTGACAACTCCCTTTGCTTGCCTTGAACACCTCTTGTTAGATCACCCCCTGGCCATACTGCAGGGAATACATTTTAGTCTGTGCCATTTGTCGTGTATTTCACCGTTGGGATAACTTTCTTGCTGAGCTCCCGCTGGGAATCTTCCTTCAGTGTGGTGCAGTTCATAAGGTGATGGCTGTACCATCTCTGCTCTGGGCTGGGGGTGGGGAGGGGGGGAGGGTTTAAAGACAATTACAGAATCATGGAAGCACTTGAGGAGGCCTTTCAGTCCATCATGTCTGCATTGACTCGTTAAATGACCATTGTTGCCCAGTGCCAATCTCCTGCTTTTAACCCCAAACCCTTTCACATTATATTCATCCAAATTACTATCTGATGCCCTTTGTTGATCCTGCCTCTATCCAGACTAGTCCTCACTATGGGGAAAATATTTCTCGTCACTTCACCCTTGCTTCTTTTTCAGATCATTTTAAATCAACGCCTCTTTGTTCTAGCTCCTCTTTACAAAAGCGGGAACACTTGCTCCCTAACTGCGCCACTGCCGTACATTGAAGACATTGTTTTACCTTCATTGGTGAGATTCTTTTCCCCTCCGTCTCTCTGCCGTAGAGACGGGCAGCCGTTCTGGATCTTCCTCGGTGGAGTGAAGCCGTGCTGTTCAAACTGAGGAAACGAAAGCAGAAATTGCTGGGAAAACTCAGCAGATCTGGAAGCATCTGTGGGAGAGAAATCAGGGTTAAAGTTTCAACACACCATCCTGTTCCCTGGTCAACATGTCCATCTCAGTCTTGCTGTAGGGCTCCAGAAAAGCTCAGCGCAAGCTGGAAGAACAGCACCTCTTCGGAACTCTACAGCCTTCTGGACTCAATATTGAGTTTAACAATTTTTTGGGCTTGAGCTTTTCCATGTCCTTACCCCAACCCCCACACCCCAGGCCTTTTATCACATGGTCTGCTATTACACACAACCCATTGTTAGCCACAAATTATCATTAATAGCTATTCACCATTCTGGCCTGATTTTTATCCAATTCTTTGTCTGTCCAACTGTTATTGGGTCATAGAGATGTACAGTATGGAAACAGACCCTTCGGTCCAACCCGTCCATGCTGACCTGATATCCCAACCCAATCTACTCCCACCTGCCAGCACCCGGCCCACATCCCTCCAAACGCTTCCTATTCATATACCCATCCAAATGCCTCTTAAATGTTGTAATTGTACCAGCCTCCACCACATCCTCTGGCAGCTCATTCCATATACGTACCACCTTCTGTGTGAAAAAGTTGCCCCTTAGATCTCTTTCATATCTTTCCCCTCTCACCCTAAACCTATGCCCTCTAGTTCTGGACTCCCGGACCCCAGGGAAAAGACTTTGTCTATTTTTCCTATCCATGTCCCTCATAATTTTGTAAACCTCTATAAAGTCACCCCTCAGCCTCCGACGCTCCAGGGAAAACAGCCCCAGCCTGTTCAGCCTCTCCTCTCTCTCTTTGGGCTCTATCTCCACCTATTGTTTACTCCTTATCTCCTTGCCCCATTATATCTGCATTAAAAACAACTTTTGCCTGGCAATTCTGAGGAAGGGTCACCGGAGACCTGAAATGTTAACTGATTTCGCTGCCCAGTTGCTGCCAGACCTGTTGAGCTTTTCCAGCAACTTCTGTTTTTGTTTTTTGATACCCAGCATCTGCAGTTTTTTTTCTGTTTTAGTGGTCTTTTTGGAATTGTTTTGAGCTGGCGTCCACACACCAGCAAGAATCCTGAGATGGCGATCAGGAACAGGCTCAGTCTTGGCTTCTGTTGACTCAGTGGGTGTCGAGATCTGTCGTGGTGAGCAGGGTGGGCCAACTCAGTGCGGCACAGCACCTGTCTCTTGTGGCATGGGGTGGAGGGGGTCTTCACAAAATGGCGACCTAGTAAGACCCAAGCGGGAATCTCACCTGGAAATTGGTTTGTACCGTTTCCAGGTGGGATTGGATGGGTGTCACCAGTAATTGGTGCAAGGACTGACTTAAACAGACTCCCGACTCTCCCTGGCTGAGTGAGGTGCCCGATGTCAATGTGGCTTTGACAGTTGAGCGATACGGCCTGACTACCAGTAACGAAATAGTGAAGACATTCTGAGAAACCTAGCAGTTGGAATGTTGTGGTCACAGCTGGCTCTGCTGATTATGATGCCTGCTGTTTCTCTCTGTGGTGGAGGAGTTGAGAGTCCCTTTGGGGGTTTTGATTCAATAGTGTGGAAGGGATTAACAGAAAACCAGCGAAGATTAGCTGTTGGACAGCGAATCCACTTCTGCTCATAGCTGGATGGGCGGCGAGCAAGAGTGCGAAAGCACCTCAGTAAGTGTGGGTGGGTGTGTTAGACTGAGTGCACGTGTGTTTCTCTTGTGAGTCTGTACAAAGGTGTTTGTGTATCCACAGCCTGAATGTTAACAAACCCCCCCCCCCACCACCACCCTGCCGAATATGACCCTGTCGAATATGGGGAGAACTGAGAAGGGTGGGCATGTGACTGCTTTGACAGATTGCAGCACCATCCTAGCATCCACCTCCCCCCCCACCCCCCCACCCCACCCCACGGGTCATTTTCCTGGATGTGGAATTGGAACAATTACCTGCTCTTGTTAAGGCTGGTGGTCTTTTAGCTTGTTCCTCCTGGTATGGGGTACTTTCTGATCAAACCCTTTCAGAGATGTGCTGGCACACCTCTGAAACCAGTGAGGCTTGAATCCAGGCCTCCTGGCTCAGAGGTGGGAACACTACCATTTCACCACACAGTGGCAGGTGGGGGTGAAGGGGGGGAATGTGTGCTCCCAAAGTGGCAGAGATTGGGCCAGCTGCCCTGGGAGGGGGTGGGGTCTGGGGTCGGCAAACCAAGAGGCCTGGAGACATTTCCTGTTCACCCACTTCAGGCCTCAGGCCTTCCTGTGGAGGGTATCCCTCCAGCAGCTGTGGCTCATGGTTAATTCCGACGTATTCAAAAGTTGCTTTTGTTTTTTATTATTTATTCTTGATTTGTAGGCATTGTTGGGTCATCATTCATTGTGTGTCAACCCCCCCCCCCGTCCAACTGCACGGAGGGCAATTGACAGTCAACCACATTGCTGTGCATCTGGAGTCACGTGTAGGCCAGACCTCAAAGTGAAAATGCAGCCTCCAGATTCTTTCAAGTTGGAGCATGTTGTTATTGGCTCTCTTTATGTCCTCCACCCCCAGCTTCAAGAGTCTATCCACGTTCTTACTGAACCTTACTTTCCAAATCTTGGAAAATCACTGTTAGGAGCCTTGTCCCAGCCTGCTATGAAGTCAGGAGAAAGTGTGTTACCTATGCACGCACATTGAAGTGCATAAGCACAGTCTGTTACATGTAGGTGTGCGTGCGCACACACACGTGCACTCGGACACAAGACTGTTTTACATGCTGTCCTGCACATTTGATCCTGGCATTGGTTCTGACCCAAACATTGTTAACTTTAGTTTGCAGTTACACATTGCATTTTATACAGACCTAACATTTAGCTTGTTCCTCCGAATACGGGGTAATTTCTAATCAATCTTTTTCAGAGATGTGGTGATATACCTCTGAAACCATTCAGGCTTGAATCTAGGTCTCCTGGGAACACTACCATTACGCCACAAGAGACCCCACTTTCAAGTATAGGCACATCTAGCCAATCTGTTCAGGGTGACACACCTCTGGTGCAGGTGGGATTTAAACCTGGGCCTCCTGGCTCTGAGGTGGGAACAGTACCGTAGGAACCACCTCCTTCAAATATGTGAATCCCCAATTCATTTAATTATCACCCAACTAATAGACAACTCACACCAGTGTCCTTGGGAAGAGAGTGCATGGTGTCTACCAGTACTCTCGATGTCTTTAGAGAGAAGTAAGTAGTGTGCTTTAACACCCCTTCCAAATCTGTTCTGATTTAGTCCCCTAGCCCCTCTCTCTCTCACCTCTGATGGCCCACATTACCCTGAATGGACTTTGGAGGTAAATTAGTCAATTGGGAAAGACTGGTGATTTACTGGTGGTAGTTAATAGATGGAAAAAAAAAACCCATGGGTGATTTGGTGATGGGGCGATAGTAACACCCAGCCTCAAGCCCAGGGGCACATGCACCAGGTGTAATCATAGCCCAGGCTAAGATTGTTTGTTCAGCACAGGCCAGTGATACAGTGAGAATCTTCCTGATCCATATTGTTCATTAACTGGGCGGTACAGTGATTAGCACTGCTGCCTCACAGCGCTGGGGACCCAGCTTTGATTCCCACCTCGGGTGACTGTCTGTGTGGAGTTTGCACATTATCCCCGTGTCTGTGGGTTTCCTCCGTGTGCTCCGGTTTCCTCCCACAGTCCAAAGATGTGCAGCTTAGGTGAATTGGCTAGACTAAGTTGCCCATAGAGTCCAGGGATGTGTAGGTTAGGTACTTTAGTCAAGGGTAAATGTAGAGTAATAGGGTAGGGAAAAGGGTCTGGGTGGGTTACTCTTTGGATGGTTGGTGTGGACCTGTTGGACCAAATGGCCTGTTTCCACACTGTAGGGATTCTATGATGGTCTGTATTTACTTTGCAATCAGCCACCAGTCAGAGCCAGTTTGATAAGGTTGGGTTTCTGTATTAGATGCCAATCTTCAGAGGGATTCCTGAGTAGTGGGGATGGTCTGAGTAACCAATGCCTCCATGCTGATGGTGTCTGGAGTTGGTAGGTCACTGATGTTCATGTGTCGGACAGACTGTTGGTCATTAGTTATCAATCTTCCTTCCCAATTTCCTCTAGCAAAACATTCTTCAATTCTTCCTCATTCTGACCAGCCATTATTCCAGGTATGTTTGAGATGCTGCGAATGGTTAGGATTTAGAAAATTTGCGAATTGCATTTTTAATAGAGCTCTACCATACCCTTTCTCTCACACACACTCTCACACAATAACTGTGTGACTTATGGGCTCTTACACGTGGCCTCACACACAATCTCTCACATGGACTCATGTGAGCTCTCCCACACAAACTTGCACACGTGCTCCCACATACGACTCTTACACATTGGCTCTCACGTGCAAGCCCTTACACATGGATTCTCACATGCAAGTTTTCGCACACCCGCTCACATACGTGGACTCTGACGTGAGTTTTCACACGTGAGTTTTAATGTGCAGTTTCTCACATGTGAGAGAGCCTGAACTCGAGGAAGCCATATTTTGTGTGCTCACTCATGCCATCAGACCCAGTCAGAGAGGCTCAATGCTGTCTCCCATTTCCAGGAGCACTGTTTATTTATCTGTTGGTTCTGGGGATGTGGATGATGTGAACAATACAGGATTTACTGACTATTCTTCATTGTCCTGTGTGACCTTAACCACAGGGTATGGGGCTAGAGTCATGTGTAGTCCAGTTTGTGTGGAAGTCCTTGCCCTCCCTGAAGGCCATTGAGTGAATAGATTGTGTAATGCTGCAATCCGCCATCTACTGTGACACTTCTTTCCAATCTGGAGCCCATTCACAAATGGCCAGATTCACAATGGGCACTGGTGGGATTAGACCCACCTGACACAATTTTCCCAGCCCCATCAAGGCAAGTTTGACCTTGGGATTTGGAGTAAAGTTGGAAAATCTTGAGGCACCTTCTAGAGGGACATTGACGATTCCAGGTTCTCCAGCTAGCAGAGGGGCTCCCCTTTTGAAGGTGAAATGAGTGTGCGTGTACAGGTGTGTAGGGAGGGGTTTTTACACTGGGCCTCACTACCCCCCAGCCTACCAGAGGTTGAGATGATAGGCTGGGGGGGGTAGTGAGGCCCAGTGTAAAAACCCCTACCTACACACCTGTACACGCACACTCATTTGCACACGCATGTGCACGCACACACACATCGGGTTCATCTTCCACAATGATGACCAACTGTGTCCAAATTTTCAACTCTGTTTTAATTGTTTGGAGACTTGCTTTATCTTGAGGCAGCTTCTGTTCTTCAGCCTGCAATGGCATCTCCCCCCTCTGGGTGCAGGTACTGGCTGAGGATCAGAGCGGATGACTTAGACCTCCCACTTCCCTGGTCCATCTGCCTTCCTTCAGTGGAATCGATTTCTGTGATCTCCTCTCATTGAGACACCTTTCAATTTCAGGCTCCTGTGGGTTGTGTAAAATCCTGCCCACAATTCCCATGTTGCTTGTCCAGTTCTGCTTGAATGAATTTAATATGCTGTCCTGTTTATTAACTTTCTGGGCAACCACCCCACCCCATTCGGCTCAGCAGTTAGCACTGCTGCCTCACAGCGTCAGGGACCCGGGTTCGATTCCAGCCTCTGACAACTATCTATGTGGGGTTTGCACGTTCTCCCCGTGTCTGTGTGAGTTTCCTCCGGGTGCTCCAGTTTCCTCCCACAGCCCAAAGGCGTGCAGGTTAGGTGAATTGGTCATGCTAAATTGTCCATAGGGTTCAGGGATATGTAGATTAGGTACATTAGTCAGGGATAAATATAGAGTAATAGGGTAGGGGTGCGATACTCTTCAGAGGGTCATTGTGGAGCCGTTAAGCCACATGACCTGTTTCCACACTGTAGGGGTCCTATGACACTTCTCAACTCCTGAATGCAGTTTTGTCTTTTTGAAGAATTTCCACCTTATTGGCAATCTCAAAGCAAGAGTCAGAGAAATTGAACAGTGCCCAGGAGCAAGGATTTTGACTTTGGGACTGCGGCAATGTATTTAGGAAAAATGGGGAGACAGGTTGCTATGGACCCGTGCAACTAATCTGAGTTACAGAATTGTACAGCACAGAGACAGGCCCTTGGGTCCAACTCATCATGCTGACCAGATATCCTAGGTTAATACTTTAATTTTGCTTTTCTTCCCCTGATGAAGTTCCAACTTAGAGTGGAGGATTCACTTGCAAGGTTCATACTCATTGCCTTGGTGATGTGAGAGATGGTAGTGGGCCAATGTTTTGAACCACCTTGATGGGCCAGAGGGTGTCCAACTGCACCGGTTAAACCAAACTGCTGTGGCCCTGGGGTCACACATGGGCCCAAACTGGTTAGGGTCCCCCGCACCCAAAAAGAAAGATGGTTTCTTTATGACAAGCTTCATTTCACTGATGCCGGCTTTTATGTTTTGTGAAAACTAGATTCTTTAAACTGAATGCAAATTCTCTGGAACATAAGATCTCGGAGCAGAACTAGCCCATCTGGCCTATTGGATCCATTCCACCAATCAGACTGAAAATGTTAACTCTGTTCCTCTCTCCACGGTTTCTGACAGACCTGCTGTGTTTCTCCAGTAATTTCTGTTTCTATTTCTATATGAAGGTGACCATACCTTGGCGGGGTAATGTGTCCCAGGACAATCAGTGCCTCCGATGAAGCCCCGAATTCATGAGTATTGGTGGATGAATGCCCCCAGTGCAATTTTGTGTGAATAACCCTCCACCTTTTTTTGGTTGCATCTCATGTATGTCTGTACCCACACCCTGCGACTCTGAGACTGATCAATGAAAAGGAATTCGGGACTGCCAATTAGATGGGGATCTGTTAATGAGTCAGTGAAATGGTGACAGTGTTTATTTCCTTGCTGCGTTGCTTGGATCAGATTTGCTTTGGTTTGGACCAATGAAATGACAGAATGGTCGGGTCATATGATGGCTAATTGGGTCACTGTGTTTACAGTGAGCTGAGAAATAGCCAAACATTCATGGTGGAAGGAGGTTTGGTGGTGTTATTGACATGAGCCCAGGAAACAATTGACATTCAGACTGCATTAGTATATTTCAGTGTCTGTTTCTCTGACTGGTAATCCAGGGTTCAGTACCTCCGCCTCACTCTGTTCTCTGGGAATTGTACCAGTCTGAGGCTAAACATGGCACCTTTTATGCATATGGGATTATTAAACGTTGCTGAAAAAGCAGAACCATTTTATTCTTGCCTTCGAGAAACTGGTGGTAGGCTGCCTTCTTGAACCAATGCAGTCATGGGATCCAGGGAGAGCCATAGTGCTGTTAGGGTGAGAGTTGCAGGAATTTGAACCAGCAAGAGTGAAGGAACAGTGATGTACTTCCAAGTCAGCTGTTGGTAGTATTCCCTTTATCTGATCCCCTTAAGCTCCTAGTGTTAGAGAGAGTTCAGGTTTAGGAGGAGGTGTTGAGTGTTGGGTAGTTTCTGCAGTGCATCTTGTTGATGGTAGATACTGCAGCTACTGTGCAACATGGTGTAGGGAGTAAATATTGAACATGGTAGATTGGACACAGTCAAGCAGTGCTGCTTTGTCCTGGATGGTGTCAAGTGTTTTGATTATTGTTGGAGCTGCTCCCATCCAGGCAAGTGGGGAGTATCCCATCACACACCTGACTTGTGCCTTGTCCACGAGTGCTTGGCCCCTGACCTCCATTTGTAGTTACAATATTTGTGTCTGGACCAGTTTAGTTTCTGGTCAATTCTTTGCAAACAAAGGGAATTTCTTCAAACCTTTTCCCTTTGCTTTGCATTACCTGGGAGCTTGAGGGAGCCTATAGTTCTCAGTTACTTTCTCCATGACAATGCCTTGACCAATCAGAGTGAATTTGCCAACCAATCAACACATTTTTCTCCTGATGTGTAGGTTATTGTTGGTTTGAAATTTGGGATTCTTACATTTGTCCTGAAGAGCGCACGAGAAAAAGCTTCATCAATACATCTCTCTTTTCAGCCTCTTACCTTCCTTCTGAGTGACCAAGTGAATATTTATACAGTGTTTTGTGTCTGTCCTGAATGTCACATAGAACAGTCTAGCATCGAAAAAGCTCTTTGGCCCACCATGTCTGTGGTAACTATGATCCCATTTTAAACTAATCCCATCAATTTGCACATGGTCAATATTGTCTATTCCTGTCTATTCACGTGTCTGTCTAAATGCCTCTTAAACGTTGCTAATGCATCTGCTTCTACCACCACCCCTGGCAGTGCATTCCAGGCACCAGGCACCCTCTGTGTTTAAAAAAAAACTTGACTTGCACATCTCCTTTAAATTCCCCATCCCCGCCCTGCGAAAACGATTCCGACTATCCACCCTATCCATGCCTCTCAATTTTATAGACCTCAATCAGGTCACCCTTCAGCACTCTTGCGAAAACAATCCAGTTTGACCAATCTCTCCTGATAGCTAATCCATTCCAATCCAGGCAGTATCCTGGTAAACCTCTTCTGCATTCTTTCCAAAGCCTTCACATCTTTTCTATAGGATGGTGGCCAGAACAGCACACTGTACTCCAAAAGCAGCCTAACTAAAGCTTTACACAGCTGTAAAATGACTTGGCAGCTTTTATACTCTGTTCCCTGACCAATAAAGACAAGTGTGCCGTACACTTTCTTTACCACCTTTATCTACTAGTGTTGCTATTTTCAGGGAGCAATGGACTTGCACCCCAACATCCCTCTGTATGTCATCGCTCCTAAGGGTCCTGCTATGTACGTTCTTCTTGCATTTGACCACCCAAAATGCATCACCTCACACTTGGCTGGATTAAACTCCACCCGCCATTTCTCTGCCCAACTTTCCAGCTGATCTATATCCTGCTGCTTCCTTTGACAACCTTCCTCACTATCCACACCTCCACCAATTTCCATGTCATCTCCAAGCCTTCTAATCAGACTCTTTCCGTGCTGTACATCTCTGACTCTAATCAGACCACCTATATTTTCATACAATTCATTTGTATAGGTTACAAATTACACAGGCCCCAGCACTGATCCTTGTAGAACAGCAGTGGTCACAGGCCTGCAGTCAGAAAAACACCCCTCCACAGTTACTTTCTCTTCTCTGACCCAGCCAATTTTCTATCCAACTTACCAACTGGATTTCATGTGACTTTATCTTCTGGATCAGCCTACCTAGAGGGACTTGTCTCTTGTGTTGGTTCAGGAAGTATACATCGTGTGTACATTCATCGCGTCCAAAATGAGATTTTAATTCAGCTCCAACATCCCTTACTTTGAACAGAAAACAGTGCTCCAATCTCTCTGCTTTGACTTTGAATATCCCTTGCCCTGACTGTCCAGATAAGAGTCATAGAGATGTACAGCTCAGAAACAGACCCTTCGGTCCAACTAGTCCATGCTGACCAGATGTTCTAATTAATCTAGTTCCGTTTGCCAGCATTTGGCCCATATCCCTCTAAATCCTTCCTATTCGCATACCCATCCAGATGCCTTTTAAATCCTGTAATTGTACCAGCCTCCACCATTTCTTCTGGCAGCTCATTCCATACACACACCACCCTCTGTGTGGAAAACGTTGTCCCTTAGGTTCCATTTACATTTTCGCCCCCTAACCTTAAACCTATGCCCTCTACATTTGGTCTTCCCTACCCTAGGGGCAAAAAAACCATGAGGGGCATGGATAGAGTGAATAGTCATGATGTTATAAACCTCTATAAGATCACCCCTCAGCCTCCGACGTTCCAGGGAAAACAGCCCCAGCCTGTTCAGCCTCTCCCTATAGCTCAAACCCTCCAACCCTGGCAATGTTCTTGTAAGTCATTTCTAAACCCTCTCAAGTTTCACAACATCCTTTCTCTAGCAGGGAGTCATTGGAGGAATCTCTGCCGCTCCCTTGACTTGACTCTGCCTTTCCACAGCAATGCGATAACTGACGAAACCTGAACTGCCGTCAGTCAGGAGGAGATGGTTTGTTGTCGGGGGACTCCCTGAACTAATTCCACACGTTCTCACATGCGATGCCCACAAACAGAATCCGTAATGAGTCCCTTGCACATTGCTGTCATCCATCACAGGCACAGCCTCAGAGGACCCTGAGCAACCCGCCGGAGAAATTTAAACTGCATTAAGCAAATTTTCAATATTCCTGTTCTGTAGCTAAGGGGGAGAAAAATGATTGTCCTTGTTTCAGTTGGCAGCAGCTGGTGTACATTAAAGATGAGATAAGCTCATTATACTAAGATTTTCAAATCTGGAAAATGTTACATTAAGGGGAGATCCGTACGGTCCTGGGTTCTTGTGCTGCTCATGACATGGGTTCTGCTGTTTAATTTTTTTAAAAATGCAGTAGCAGTGACCTGCATTTATATAGTGCCAGGCGATTTCACATGATTTTAGTTTGAAGTCATTTCTGCATTGACATTGTGCTTGCTCATCAAAATAAGTGAACCAACCAGCCTATATTTCTGCTCCCTCTCCAAGCTGACACGATGGCTCAGTGGTTAGCACTGCTGTTTCACAGCACCAGAGTCCCAGGTTTGATTCTAGCCTCGGTGACTGTCTGTTGGCGTTTACACATTCTCCCCGTGTCTGTGTGGTTTTCCTCCAGGTGCTCCAGTTTCCTTCCACGGTCCAAAGATGTGCAGGTCAGGTGAATTGACCGTGCTAAATTGCCCATAATGCTAGGTGCATTAGTCTGAGGGAAATGGGTCTGGGTGGGTCCTTCTTCGGAGGGTCAGTGTGGACTTGTTGGGCCAAAGGGCCTGCTTCCACACCGTAGGTAATCTAACGTCCCCATTTTTGTCTGCTGCTGAAACCCCTTTCTGGGCTGTCACTAAGTGCAATTCTGGTCACCCTGCTATGGGAAGGATGCTATTAAACTGTAAAAGGTGCAAAAACAATTAACCAGGAATGTCACTGAAATTGGAATGTTTGAGTTATAAGGAGAGGCTAGATCGGCCGGGATGGTTTTTTTCAGTGGAGCATAGGAGGCTGAGGGCTGACCTTAGAGAGGTTTATAATTTCATGAGGGACATAAGATAGGGTGAATAGACAAGGCTCTTCCCCCTGGGTAAGGAAATCCAAATCTAGAGGGCAGAAATTTAAAGTGAGAGGAGAAAGATTTAAAAGAGAACGGAGGGGTAACTTTTTCATATAGAGGGTGATGTGTGTATGGAACGAGGAAGTAGATGAGGTGGGTACAATTATGACATTTAAAAGATATTTGGATAGATCCTGTGGGGCTGGTTTATATCAGACAGGGGGAGATTGCTGTCAGTGACTGTGGGTCTGGTTTATATCCTGCATGGACAGGAAAGGTTTAGAGGGGTGTGGCCAAATGCAGGTGAATGGGACCAATTCAGTTTAGGAAACCTGGTTGGGATGGAAGAGTTGGGCTGAAGGGGTCCATTTCCAATGCCGTATGGTTTCTATGATCTGTCCGTTCCAATCATATACTGGCACCTTCCTTGGTCCCATCCAAAACTCTGCGCTGAATCCAGTTACGTGCCAAGTTCTGTTTGCGAGTGACCCTGTTGAACGATGACCCGTCTGACAACGCCTCAGTTTTAAAACTCTCATCCCTGATGTCTGACCCCTCACTCCCTTCCCCAAAACCTCGGCAACTTCCTCCAGACTTACAACCCTCTTGAAATCTCCATATTCCCCCCAGTTCCACCCTTAGCACATCCACGATTTTAATCATCCCAACATTAACCGGTTGTGCCTTCAGATATCCGGGCACAAAAAATCCACACTTCCTTTCCCAAGGTGCTCCTCTTCTCCACCTCCTTTGGACCACTCCGTCGAACATCTGACCGAGCTTTGGGTCACCTGTCCTATTGCTTCCTCTTGCAGTCTGGTGTGAAATTGTTGTTTCGTAATTCTCCTCATTAGCAGGATGTTTTGCTACCTCAAGGCACTATATAAATGCAACTGTTGTTGGTGTCCTCATCAGGTTAAAATTGGAACCATGCCACAAGTAGGGTTTTGACACTTGCTTCCTTCCACCACTACATACCGAGTAAAACAGACCAAGACCTTTCCAGGAAACCACTATATTAATGCAGCTACTCACTGTCACTGCCTCTACTACAGTCAGGAAACCAACAGCAGAACCAAACATTACCTCCTTTACCTGTCCGTCACATATGGTCCATTTAGATTAGATTACTTACAGTGTGGAAACAGGTCCTTCGGCCCAACAAGTCCACACAAACCCTCCGAAGAGCAACCCACCCAGACCCATTTACCTCTTCATCTAACACTATGGGTAATTTAGCACGGCCAATTCACCTAACCTGCACATCTTTGGACTGTGGGAGGAAACCGGAGCACCTGGAGGAAACCCACACAGACACTGGGAGAATGTGCAAACTCCACACAGACAGTCGCCTGAGGTGGGATTTGAACCCAGGTCTCTGGCGCTGTGAGGCAGCAGTGCTAACCACTGTGCCACCGTGCCGCCCATAGAGTCATAGAGATGCACAGCATGGAAGCAGACCCTTTGGTCCAATGTGTCCATGCCACCCAGATATCCAAAATTAATCCAGTCCCCCTATTTGCCAGCATTTGGCCCATATCCCTCTAAGTCGAGAGTGTGGTGCTGGAAAAGCACAGTCGGTCAGGCAGCATCCAAGCAGCAGGAGAATCGGTGTTTTGGGCATAAGCTCTTCATTAGGAATATCCCTCTAAATCCTTCCTATTCATGTAACCATTCCAAATGCCATTTTAGTGTTGTAATTGTACCAGCCTCCACCACTTCCTCTGGCAGCTCATTCCATACACACAGTACCCTCTGTGTGAAAACGTTGCCCATTATGTACCTTTTTAAATCTTTCCCCTCTCCCTTAAACCTATGCTCTGTAGTTTTGGACTCCCCTACCCTGGGGAAAAGACCTTATCTATTTACCCTATCCATGCCCTTCATGATTTTATAAACTTCTATAAGGTCACTCCTCAGCCTACAACGCTCCAGGGAAAATAACCCCAGTCTACTCAGCCTCTCCCTATAGCTCAAGCCCTCAAATCCTGGCAACATCCTTTTGTAAATCTTTTCTGAACCTTTTCAAGTCTCACAATGTCTTTTCTATAGCTGGGAGACCAGAATTGCGCATACTGTTCCAAAAGTGGCCTAACATGACTTCCAACTACAGCCGCAACATGACTTTCCAACTCCTAGACTCCGTGCATTGACCAAGAAAGGAAATCTACCAAACGCCTTCTTCACTATCCTATCTACTTGAGACTCCACTTTCAAGGAACATTGAACCTGCACTCCAAGGTCTCTTTGTTCAGCAACACTTCCCAGGACCTTAACATTAAGTGTATAAGTCCTGCCGTGATTTTCCCCACCAAAATGTAGCACCTCACATTTATCTGGACTAAACTCCATCTGCCACTCCTCAGCGCCAATGTGATCAAGATCCTGTTGTACACTAAGGTTTGTTTATTTTTTAGCAACCAACCTAGTGATGATGTTACTTAGAACATAGAACATAGAACATACTTTGAAGCTTTTCCAGGCTAATTGTCTCCTGTTGCACTGGGTTAACAAAAGTCTGCATTTATGTAATGCATTTCACAACTTTGCAACTGACTGATTTTGTAGGGAGCAAGGCAGCCAATTTACACACAGTAAACTTGCACAAAGAGCAACGCGATAATAATCAGATCATCTGAATTAGCGATTTCTGGTTGACAGAAAATTATTGGCCAGGATATAGGGAGTTCCCTTGTGTTTGTTTTCAAAAGAAGTGCAATTACACATCTTTAACAGAACAGGAGGAGGCCATTCAGCCCAGCAGGTCCATGACAGCGTCTGGCACATCCCCCTAAAGAAGGAGCAGTTGGGATTTTCTGTTTATAATGTCACCCAAAAGACCATATTTTTATAGTGCAAGGCTCCATTGGCACGTCACTGGAGTATTGGGTGTAGAGTTACTGCTCAAGTCTGCAAATCAAGCCACTGGTTTTATTTGCCTAAGCTGTGTAGCTGAAGAGAAACACTGCAGAGCAGACATTGAGCCATGCTCTGTTTTCCTGACCCTGTCTGGAAAGGAGTGAGTCAGCCTCCCTGCGCAGGGAGCGTCAGCCTGGGCAAGTCCTCCAGATCCAGCTGGATGTCAGAGCTGAAAAATGTGTTGCCGGAAAAGCGCAGCAGGTCAGGCAGCATCCAAGGAGCAGGGGAATCGACATTTCGGGCATAAGAAGGGCTTATGCCCGAAACGTCGATTCTCCTGCTCCTTGGATGCTGCCTGACCTGCTGCGCTTTTCCAGCAATACATTTTTCAGCTCTGATCTACAGCATCTGCAGTCCTCACCTTCTCCCAGCTGGATGTCAGTAGAACCACAGGCTCAGATCTTTGATGGCCTGCACAGACACGATGGACTGAAGGGCCTTTCTCTGTGCTGCTAAAACCTCCTCCTGAAGTCAAATAATCTTCAGGCACACCAAGCCCAGGCATGAAGTATCTGAAGAGATGGAATGTGGAGAGTGATAGTACAAGAAAGACAGCATAGGTATGATGGGTCAAATGGCCTTTTTTTAAAATTCACTCGGGAAGTGGGCTTCTCTGGCTAATTGTCCAGAGAGCAGTTCGTAGTCAATCATATTGCTGTGGGTCTGGAGTCACATATAGGCCAGACCAGGTAAGAATGACAGATGTTCTTTCCCCAAAGGGCATTAGAGAACCAGGTGGATTGTTCACTGACAATTGTCCATAGTTCTGGGTGTAGTTTTGCTCGCTAAGCTGGAAGGTTCGTTTTCAGAAGTTTCGTCATCATACTAAGTAACATCATCAGTGAGCCTCCGGATGAAGCACTGGTGGAATGGCATAGGATTCCTTGGGTTGGTGATGTCATTTCCTGTGGTGACATCATTTCTTGTGTTGTTGTCATTTCCTATTCTTTTTCTCAGGGGGTGGTAAATGGGATCCAAGTCAATGTGTTTGCTGATAGAGTTCCAGTTGGAGTGCCATGCTTCTAGGAATTCTCGCATATGTCTCTGTTTGGCTTATCCTAGGATGGATGTGTTGTCCCAGTCGAGAAAAAGAACAGGCTAGCACTGCAGCCTCACAGTGCCAGGGCCCTAGGTTCGATTCTAGCCTCTGTCAACTGTCTGTGTGGAGTTTGCTCATTCTCCCCGTGTCTGAGTGGGTTTCCTCCGGGTGCTCCGATTTCCTCCCACAATCCAAAGATCTGCAGGCCAGGTGAATTGGCCGTGCTAAATTGCCCATAGTACTAGGTGCATTAGTCAGAGGGAAACAGGTCTGGGTGGGTTACTCTTCAAAGGGTCGATGTGCACTTGTTGGGCCAAATGGCCTGTTTCTACACTGTTGCGAATCTAATTAGTTGAGTTTCTAATGAATAGTCTAGCAAGAGTTCTACTGGGTCATTGCCTCCCCTGCACTGGGGAGATGTTGTGAATGACACGAGGGGGCATCACCAGGTAAGCGTAATGAAGGGGAAAGAACTACAATGTGATGTGCAAAATTGTCTCAGCTGTGTCAATGATTTTACTCATCTCAAACATTGAGGTCTGAAGAAAACCCTCTATTTTTTTGTTGTGATTCTAGTCAACGGAGAGAAGACGCGTTCCGCAATGCCGGGGTCACCAGTGGATGTGAAAGTGCAGTCTCGAGCCACACCCCCGACCATGCCTCCACCACCTCCGTCTGGAAACCAAGGGAATTCTCGGCCAAACTCCTTCACCCCGACCTCACGTGGGTTACGTTTCTTACATTCGATTTCCTGTTGTTCTGGGGTCTATTATATCGTTCATCTGCGTGCTTTGCTTAAACCCTAGATAAGACAGAACAAGTTTAAATCGATGAGGGCAGAATAGCAGGAATAACAATTCTCTGCAACTTTAACTAGTGCACAGCTCCTGTATTTCTATAAGAGAGAACATTTAAAACTCAAGCCAGTAAAATCCCTTCCCCTGTTCATCAACATTCATTGCGAGGTATAACTGCATGGGTGGCACAATGGCTTACTGGCCTCACAGTGCCAGGGACCCTGGTTTGATCCCACCCTTGGGTGACTGTCCATGTGGAGTTCGCACTTTCTCCCCTTATCTGTGTGCGTTTCCTCCGACGATGTCCAGGTTAGGTGGATGGGCAATGCTAAATTGCCCCATTGTCCAAGGACGGATTAGTCATTGGAAATGAAGGGTTACTGGGACAGGTCTTGGTAGGACCCTCTTCAGAGGGTCCATGGCCTGCTCCCACACTGTAGGGATTCATTGATTTAAAGGAAACTCTCAAGTGATTTTGAAATAGTTTTTTGTTTTTTACCTCTGTACCCATGTCTCCCATTTCAACTTTGTCCATCATGCTTTTGTTCAGAGCTCCTCAGAACAAGGGTTGGGAGAGAGTGGGCTTGCGGTAATATCACTGGGCTAGTAATTCTGAGCCTGAGGCTAATCCTCTGGAGATGCAGGTTCAAATTCTACTGTGCCACCAGCTTAACATTTCAGAAAGAAAGTTGGCCTCATGGAGTGGGGCCTCCTGACCCGAGAGTTGTGACTCTGTGGAGTGATGAGGTGGAATTATGCAGTTACAAACTCTGTTTGGCAATTTTCAGCAGCAGGACGGAGCTCCATCTGACAGCAGTGGGGTCTCCTCAAGCTCCTGTCATTTATTGAATTGCTGGTGCAGCCCACCTGATCAACCTTTAAGGCCCAACTCCTGCTGCGGATAAAGTAAATGCTTTTTTAATATAAATTTGAAAACCCCACAGTTTAAAGAACTTCGTGCCCTCGCGACCCTCATCTGGGCAATGTGTAAGTGGAACCCGAAAATACCGTAACACTCCACCAGAGGGATTCCTGACCAATCTGTTCGCCGGGATTATTGAGTTGGTTGGAGTTGAAGCTAGACCGTTGGGGATAGTTAAACTGTCACGACAACATAAGAGCCCCGGCACGTTTGAATAGATTAGATTACTTACAGTGTGGAAACAGGCCCTTCGGCCCAACAAGTCCACACCGCCCCGCCGAAGCGCAACCCACCCATACCCCTACATCTGCCCCTTACCTAACACTACGGACAATTTAGCATGGCCAATTCACCTGCCCTGCACATCTTTGGACTGTGGGAGGAAACCGGAGCACCCGGAGGAAACCCACGCAGACACAGGGAGAATGTGCAAACTCCACACAGTGAGTCGCCTGAGGCGGGAATTGAACCAGGGTCTCTGGCGCTGTGAGGCAGCAGTGCTAACCACTGTGCCACCGTGCCGCCCACAAATAGATATCATCTAGGTAAACAGCAAAGTTGTTACTCACTTGAGGGGAGGTGGGGGATGTAAACGTGGGCCTCTTGGCTCAGAGACCACTGTGCCACAAGATCCCTGTTTATTTTCAAAGGATTGAGTTAAAATATTGAAAGCCATGAGGTGTAGGGACAACCCGTCAAGTCTGTTTTGCTATGCAATGAGGTGAAAATGGCAATGACTTCCTTCAGGAGTCTTAACAAGGTTTTCTTTCTTCAACCACCCCCCCCCCCCCCCCCCTCCCCCCCCATACACAGTGCCGAATGGCGTTGACCACTCTCCACCTGCCCTGAACGGCGTGCCATCCCCACCTCAACGCTTCAGCAATGGTCCTTCGTCCTCTCTCGCCAGTCAGCAGCTCCCTGCCACCTGTGGTGCCCGCCAGCTCAGCAAACTGAAGCGCTTTCTGACCACCCTGCAGCAATTTGGCAACGACATCTCACCGGAGATCGGGGAGCGAGTCCGCAGCCTTGTCCTGGCACTGGTGGTGAGTTACAGTCTCATCCGGAGGCTCGTGAGAGCGAGGGAGGCAACTGCCATGTTGAGAGTTAGCCATTCAGCCCCTCTGCAACCTAGTCTGCCGTTTAGACCATAAGACCATAAGACATAGGAGTGGAAGTAAGACCATTCGGCCCATCGAGTCCACTCCGCCATTCAATCATGGCTGATGCGCATGTTTAGTTTGTTTGTGACTGACCATCTTGGTTCCACAACACTCTTCACATCCTTCCTCAAGAAAAACTTGTGCAGGTCACAGGTAAAGGTGTTAGTTCGAAAGATGGAGTTTGAAGGTGAAACTCTGAACTTGTTCACCTGCTTTTTGCAACTTTTCCATTTTATAAAGAAACAGCTCGCTATGGAATTATATTAAAAAAACCCACAGCAATAACAGAGCATTCAACTCTACCTTCCTTCATTACAAGCAGCAGCTCTGACTCAATATTCCTTTCCTTTTGATCACTTAATTAATCTAATCTTGAATGTTGACATGCACTCTGCCCGAATGACTAATTCTAACTGCCTTCCACAGCCTCCCAGTCCTTCATGTGAAAAAGTTCCCATATTCCCTGAGTTAAATACATCTTTATATCAATTGCCTCAACCTCTAAACTCTTAAACCACTGAAAACTACCCTGTCCTGATCTTTCGTCATTTTAAAGAGCTCCTTTCTGAACTCCTCTGTTCAAAGTAAATTATCCCTAATTTGTTAAGCTCATTTCTCTACGCTTGTATTGCCAAGAATGAACCTTCCCACATCATGTGGCACTCTTGTGGCCGGGAGTCAGCTCGCTCAGTTTGCAGGATAGCTGCTGTCTGACGCAGAGTGACACCAATAGTGCAGGTTCACTTCCTGCACTGGCTGAGATGACCATGAAGTTCCCTTCTTTGCAAATGTGCCTTTGTCTGAAGTATGGATACACTTGCCACCAGTCTTCTTGTCTTTACTGAGAGACCAGGCCTGTGTTCCTGTGGGTCACTGACAACTTTGCAGCATCCCAGTGAATCAACCGCACACCATGTCAATTGCTTCTTGAGTGTGATACCCCGAATGTACACCCGACTTTAACTGTGGGTTTAGACTCATTGTTCCATCTGCTTTTGTATTTATAGCTTGTGTCATAACACCGTATAATTCTATTAGTTTGGTTTTTGGGTTTCTACACTGGCAGTGCTGCTATCCATGTTATAGAGTACGGAAACAGACCTTTTGGTCCAACCACTCCATGCCAACTATAATCCCAAACTAAATTAGTCCTATCTGCTTGTGCTTGGCCCATATCCTTCCAAACATTTCTGATTCATGTACTTACCCAAGTGTCTTTTATACATTGTAAATGTACCCACATCCACCACTTCCTCTGTCAGTTCATTCCTCACACGAACTACTCTCTGTGTAGAAAACATTGCCCCTCACATTTTATTTAAGCTTCCCCTCTCACCTTAAAAGTATGCCCTAAGTCTTGAAATCTCTCACCTTATGGAAACAACACCTGCCATTCACCATATCTATACCCCTTCATGGTTTTATAAACCTCAAAGGTCACCCCTCAACCTCCTACACTCCAGGGAAAAAAGTGAAATCCAGCCTCTCCTTATAAGTCAAACTCCATTCTCATGTTGTACAACTCTGCTTTCCCTCTGTTTCTCCATAACACCCTATCTTTTCTCCCCTTTCCGCACTTTTCTCAATAACCCATTATTGTCTAATTCTTTGGAATAGTTCCTTGTTTGATAGGTATCCCCTTGCAAATTCCTTCCTGCCTAACCCTAGACAGTTACCCTGAAATCAGAGTGGGATTTGCATTATTGTTCTGATATGGCCTCCTTAATTGATTAAAATTTTAATCTACCAATAATTACTTCAGAATTCTCTTGTCAAAGCAGCACACTTTGGGATGGAGAGATCTAAAACTGGCCTGACATGTTCCGAGGGATCTGTTGTCACTTATCAAGGCCCCAAAGGCACTTTGTACTTCAGTGGCCCTCTGCTAAGCCTCAGGAGAGAGGAGGGACAGACAATGGGTCAGGAGTTAGGATCGGCTGGTGCAGGAAGGTAGGACGGTGAGAAATCTCGGAGTAGGTGTCCAGGAGGAATGCCCGTGTTCGCCTTGAAAAGGATTTGTTCTGCTCATGGCAGCTCAACTTCTTCCCTTAGAGTTCGGCCCAATCGTCAACATCACCAGGGGGGCTAAGAGCTGTTTTAGGTGCACTGTACAAATTTAGGGTTAAGGACAATGCCTGTGTAGATTGGGTACAAGCCATCTCACCACTGACTTGCTCTGCTTTGGGTCTTCCTAATGGCTAAAAACACAGGCCAATGACTAGCTTAAAGTCTTTGTTCTACGCTGCCCACTGTGAATTGAGTTATGGTGAGGTCATGAGTAACAGAGCAAAGCCCCAAATTCAGCACGTATTAAGAAAACTTCAATTCACAACAGCTATCACCTTGTGGTGTCCGAGCAATGTCACAGTGAGGCATTGGTGGGGACTGGCGCACTTTGATCAAGTGACCTTGACTCTGTCACTGGGCTCTGCTGTGCTAGATTTGGGCTGCTTAATCCCTTCACTGCCTACAAAGGTTATAGAAAATGCTCTGTTACAAGCTGTGACAGTTTAGTGAACAGAAAACTAAATTGTGTCAATTTGTATTGTGCCTAAGTGGATACATTTTGGTCCATTTTTGTGTCCTGCTTACTGTGTTTTGAAGAGAGTCTCTTTATATCTGGCCCTATGATGTTACATAAGATATAACTTACACATCTATTTTTATATTGACTGATGCTTCATGTACTTTCTGAGCTGCTTCTGGATAGAATGGACACATTGGCAATCACATTGAACAATCGACAGTGAAGGTACAATCATCATCATTGTCATAGGGTCAAATGAAACTTCCCTTAAATTATCCTCTCATTATTTATACCAAGTTGGTGTTTTTCATCAATGAGGTCAAATCTAGTTGATTTAAACATGACAGCATTATTGTTCTGACCAGTGTGGATATGGCCTCCTTAGTTGATTGAAACTTTACTTAGTCTACCAATAATTACTTCAGAATTCTCTTACGCCTAGGGAACACACAACTGATTAACCTGAGTCTACCCTGATGTTGTTTGTGACTAACGTTATTTTGCTAGTTGTTTATTATTGTAACTCAGCGTGAGTATGCCTGCTGACATTCAAAGTTTTTTCTCAATCTTTACACAAGGAAATTGATTTTTGAGCGAGTGAATCTTATTTTGTGTTACTCGTGTGATTTCAGTCAAGTTGGTGATATAGGTTTGGGGTGTTATGGAATATTGCATCTGGCTCTTTTTGTGGTTACACTTCATTGTTGGGAATTAATAAGAGTTCCTGAAAGCATCGAATGAATCGTTAACATTAATTTGGTCAGTTTTGGAGGCTTATTGGTTCGGCTCCAGAGTGGAATTTATTTTTGCATTCGTTGCTGGCAAGGCCAGTATTTGTTGTCTGTCCCTAATTGCCCAGAGGGAGTTGAGAGTGCCGTCTGGAGTCACATGTAGGCCAGACCAGGTGAGGGTGGCAGATTTCCCTCCCTAAAGGGCATCAGTCAACCAGATGGCTTTTTCCAAAATCTTCATCATTAGAGTCTTAACCTCAGGTTATTCTTACTGAATTCAAATTCCATCATCTATAGTGGCAGGATTTGGACCTGGGTTCCCAGGCATTACCTGGGTCTTTGGGTTGATAGCCTAATGATAAGAGCTCTATGCCATTGCCTGCCCCACTTGTGTTAGCTGGTAGTTTATAAACCTAAGTGTTGAGCTCAACAAGGCTCACTTCTTGATGGACCTAAAACTGTCTTTGGAGAGAGAGCGGTTATATTGGAATATTGCACCAAAGTTAAAACCCTAAGGATATGACTTCACTTACAGACACACAGCTGACACTTTTTTTTTATTTTCTTACCTACCCTTCCAGAACTCAACCGTGACCATTGAAGAGTTTCACTCAAAGCTGCAAGAGGCAACAAACTTCCCACTGCGCCCCTTTGTAATTCCATTCTTAAAGGTAATGCAGTCTTCCTCCGTTTTCATGAACGTCCATTGTTTTGTGTGAACCCAGCTTGCTTCTGGTGTGGGTGCGGGACAGGGGGAATGGGAGAAGGGAGAGAATGGGAAATCCATGAAAGTTGTCACTGGTAGCTAGGCACAGGGTGGCAGATGTAGGAAATCTGAGAAAGAAACAGGAAATGGTAGGAATACTCAGAGTCAGACTGCAAAGCGGAGGAACAGAAGTAGCCATTCGGCCCATCATGTCTAATCTGCCATTCAGTCTGATCATCCTCAACTCCGCTTTCCTGCCTTTTCACATAACCCCCGATTCCCTTACTGATGAAAAATCTGTCTAGGTGAGTCTTAAATGTTCTCAAAAGCCCTTTTTGTCACTTGGAGAAAGCAAGTTAATGCTGAGGTGGGGGGGGGGGGGGCATAGAATCCCTAACCCTCTCATAAGGTGCATTTGGGAGGTGAGGGAATAGATTTAATCAGGCCCGGAATATGGCTTGAAAATCTTCCCCATTTGTGTCTCAAGTTAAACCCGAGTTGGAGAGGGTGGGATTTGGCCGTCAGCTCCTACTACTGCACTGTTTCAGCCCCACAGTAACCAGCTGGGATCAGCCTGTCACTGTGTCAGGAGCATGACCAGCAACCCCATGGAAGACCCTTGCACTGGGGAGAATCCTGCTGGGATCCACTCTTTGTCCTCCATCCCAGCGACCACCTGCTCTTAGCCTCTGAGAGGGAAAGTGGGAGCAGTGAATGGAACTCCCTAGAGAGGGTGCAGTGAGTCTCTGTCTGGCTGTCAAGGCAACGGGTGGGGAACACTCCCTCCTTCTTGCCCCCCTCCACCCCATCCCTCCACAAACTACCCCTCCCCCCCCAATATTTTATAGAGATGACCCTTGGGTTACTCTCCACGGACATTGTCTGACCAATGGAATCTCTCCAGCATTTCCTGCTCCAAAGTCAATTGTCACTTGGCACTCAGCACAGAATCACAAAACCTGTATCTGATGAGTGAGGCCAGTTAGCCCATCGTGCCTGCACTGGTTCTATCCCCCAATGTCAAACATTTGCCTTTTTCCCCATATCCCCGCACACCATTACTATACAAGTAACCATCCAATGCCCCTCTTTGAACACCTCCGTTCAACCTGCCCCCGCTATGTTTACAGGCAGTGCATTCCAGACCCTAACCACAGTGTTCTCACACCATCCCTCGCTTCTGTTAAGCCTCACACTGCATGGTTAGCAGCTCAGAGAAAGGCAGGACTGCAGATGTTGGAGATTAGAGTCGAAAAGTGTTGTGCTGGAAAAGCACAGCAGTTCAGGCAGCATCCAAGGAGCAGGAGAATTGACACTTTGGGCATAAGCCCTTCATCAGCTCATTGAACATCCTGCATTGGATTCTTTGTCTGTGTTAATTTGTTTCTACTGTGAATCCTGGCCTGTATGGGGGCCACTGGAGCAAAGGTGGGCGGTGCAGATACTGCAGAGTGAGGTGGGCCTATCATTTCTGACCTGTCATTACCCTCCCCATCAGCAACCCTGTTCCCCCCCCCACTTTCCCCGACCCCCACAACCTGCCCACGCCAGTCACCAGGTCTCTGAGCAGCTCAGGTGATTGTCGACAGCTCACCTTTTCAAACTCCCCAAGACATTTATCACTAACAAGGCCAACTTTTCAAACAAAAGCTCACTCTCTCTTTTTAATGCCCCTATGATTTCTCTTGTAGAAAGTTAGCCATCCCTGGAGATGTTTGATCAGTTGTTGAAGATTGGCAAACTACATCTTTAAGGTGATTTCCCATTTTTGGGATTTGTTTGGGCAGGAGAGTTTTTCAGTCCAGGGACAGTGAACTTTACTGGATTGTGGGAAGGCCAACCTGATGGTGGTAACATTTTTAAATTTCACTTGTGCAATGTGGGTGTCACTGGCGAGGCCAGCATTTCTCGTTGCCCCTTGAGAATGTGGTAGTGAGCTGCCGTCCTGAATCTTTGAGGTCCACTTGGTGTTAGCCCTCCTTTTTTATTGCTCAGCATTTTGTGCTTCTAAAGTTTGATTTTTGAAGGCGTGAATTGTGTGGTGGTGACAGTCTCCAGCCTCAATAGTGCTCCTCACCTTCTATCGCCACCACGCCCAAGCCTGAGCCCCTAAACCCCCTCCTCCTCCACCTAGAACTTTGCGCGTGAAATAACTTTTTTTTACACACTGTGTTGTCTTCATCCACCTGTTTCAAAGCATAAAGTGGACTGATGAGGAAGGACAGTGAGGTTTGCTGAATTTAGCCATTGCACAGCTGTTCAATGGGTTTAATGTTTAACTGGGAAAACCCAAACTAACTCTTTCAGGCAGTGGGTCATAAATAGGCCAGTTCAAATAATGCAACCTCTAAAGTTTTATGCATAGAGTCCCTAGGGTGCAGATAGAAGCCATTCAGTGTGCACTGCCTGTCTGTCTGAAGGGTATCTCAGCTCCCCCCCCTCCCCACTCCACCACCACCCTATCTCCATTTCTGCACAGCCCCAGACACTGCAGGCGATTTAGCATTGCCAGTCTTTGGATTTTGGGAGGAAACCAGAGCAAGTGAGGTCTGCAGATGTTGGAGATCAGAGTCGAGTGTGTGTTGCTGGAAAAGCACAGCAGGTCAGGCAGCATCCGAGGAGCAAGGGAGCCCTTCATCAGGAATGAGGCTGAGAGCCTTGGGGGTGGAGAGATAAATGGGAGGAGGGTGGGGCTGGGGAGAAGGAGAGGAAACTGGAGGACCCGGAGGAAGGCCACGCAGACACGGGGAGAACATGCAAACTCCACGCAGAGTCACCTGAGGGTGGAATTGAACCCAGGTCCTTGGTGCTGTGAGGCAGCAGCGCTAACCACTGAGCCAGCAGAAAGTGGGGACTGCAGATGCTGGAGATCAGAGTTGAGAGTGCGGTGCTGGAAAAGCACAGCAGGTCAGGGAGCATCGGAGGAGCAGGAGAATTGATGATTCAGGCATAAGCCCTTCATCAGAAACGTTGATTCTCCTCCTCCTTGGGTGCTGCCTGACCTGCAGTGCTTTTCCAGCATCACACTCTCAACTCGAGCCACCCTGGTTAAGTTCCTGGCTTTTTACTTCCTACGTTTGTTTAAGAAAAGTAGTTCTGCAGCTGCTGCAATGGATGATGCCTGCTGGACACTGGATGCCGGGATTTATATTTCAAAGAATAATGACTTCACCTTTACAGGGCTTTTGTTCATATTCCACTTGTAAGTCATTGGAAAAGGAAGGTGTCATGATAATCGGTGGCTGAATGCACTGTGTGATGTGGACTGGCAATTCAATGACATCTTTTGACTGCAACAGTCAGGAGTCCTTTAATGAGGTCACTGGGGGAATAGGGCCTTCAGGGTCTTAAGCATTTTTGATATGTTAAAGACTTATCTCAGTGAATGAATTCATGACAGTGACTCTCACTCCTGCATTAGTGGAGCTGTTGCAGATTTGGTCTCTGGACAAATACCTGATTAGTCCCTTGAGGTGTGGAAACGATACACTTTCTATTAATGTCGCAGAATTGCCTAAATGACAGCGTTCATGTAGCAGCTGGAGTTGTCATGATACTCCAAATGGGGTCAATGGACCGGTAAGTGTCCCATTGAACCACTTACTCCGGGAGAGTGCCTGACTGGATATCGAGGGCAGACCTCCTCAGAAGTCGGGGTGGGGACGGGAGCTCGTGAACTCTGAGACCACTGTGGAGCTCCGCCCACATTATTACAGCTCCTGCTCCCACTGCCTGCTCTCATCGCCTCCAAACCCCTATCCACGTTCACTTCCCTCTGAGGTGTTGGGACGACTTCTGAACCTTGAAATGGGGTCACAGTGGGGACATAGCTCTCTGTTATCCATGCAAGAGTTCGCTAAAGTCAGACAGTGATGTGTCAGGATTAGGAGGACCTTGGATTGGGCCATTCCCCCATTTACTGCCCATTGGGACCAATTGGCCACTCCATTGGCGCACGCAGCAAGCCCATCTGAAGTTTCACAGGGAAGTCTGAAAGAAAAATAGTAAAGAACTTTCTATCATTTCTCCGTCCCAACTGTAATTTTGTTTCACAGCCCCCTGTGAAGGTTGCACAGGCCTCCACCTCACCCTCCCTCCCCAGTCACATTGTACCCCATGTCAGAATCATTCTGGGGAGCTTAGAGATGCCAAGTTATTCATGGTTGGTCTGGGGTGACCAGTAATTCAAGTTTACCTCCTCCAATGCTGCAGCAAGCAAACGGACAAGAGGGTATTTTTAATTTCATTTACTTTGGAAGTATTGGAGCGGATGCACATGACTTGACAGAGTTCATGTGATGAAACTTCAAGGAATATCCATCTAGTCAGAGATGTGGATTCAACAGTACCAACCCTTCAATTCTCTGCAAATGATACCTGAGCTTTACAAAGGGGCATCATTCATGGTGTTTCTGTCAGATCCCAAACCTGGATACGGGGAGGGAGGAGAGCGTTGGCAGTAAATGTGTCTCAATATAAACTACTAATTAATTACATCTCTCTAGCCTTAAGTAATGTTGACCTTGCTAACACTGATCTCGCCCTGTGCAATGAACACCTCTGTCTACGTCTTTCGGATCTGTACGTTCTTGCTTACTATGATCTGCCTGTACAGCTCATAAACGAAGCTTTTCACTGTACACGTGACTATAAATCAATCAATCTCAATGATACCTCTCGCCGGCCAATCACCAACTTTGCACTCCCTTTTTCTGAGTTTCTTTGCTCTCCTGGCTGAGGGAGTGGAGAATGAAGGCTGGTGGGGGGGGGTCACCTTTTCAAAATGAGGGATCAGCCATTTTGGATTGAGATGGGGAAAGGTTCAATGTCACGGGTTTGTGGATCTTTGGAATTCTCAACCTCGGACACGTGTGGCTGCTCCCAACTGTTGAATGTTCAAGACTCAATAGGTATTTGGACTGCAAAGGGATTCGAATGATATGGCAACAGGGCAGGAAAATGAAAATGATCCTAGGGAAGACAGAGCAGGCTCGGGGGGTGTGGGGGTGGGGGTGGGGGTGGGGAGGGGTGCGTGTCTCTAATCATCCCATTTTATTAAATACAGAGAAAATGGTGACACGTGAAAATGTACCTGATCGTACCAGAACCCATTGGTTCAAAGCCGCTATTAGTTAGTAAATGCTAATCTCTTGTCTGAAGCATCCAGATGTTTCTCCCATTTTCTGAAACAAAATCAGAAACTGCTGGAAAAACTCAGCAGGTCTGACAGCTAAGGGGAAAAGAAAATCTTTAAAGACCAACTTTTTCCTAGCCACCGCCCGTTCTGAGGAAGGGTCTCTGGACCCAAAACATTGATTCTGCGCTCTGTCTCTGTCTCTGTCTGTCTCTCCCTCTCTCTTTGTCTCTCCCCCTGTCTATTTCTCTCTGTGTCTCTCCCTCTGTTTCTCTGTCTCTCTCTGTCTGTCTCTCTCTCTGTCTGTCTGTCTGTCTGTTTGTCTCTCTCTCTCTCTCCCCCTCTGTCTCTCTCTCTCTCTCTCTCTCTCTCCCTCTGTCTCCCTCTCTCTGTCTCTCTCTCCCCGCAGCTGCTGCCAAACCTGCGGAGTTTCTCCAGCAATTTCTACCTTTGTTTCTGATCTCAAGCGACTTCAGTTCTTACTGTTTTTTTTTTCTCTCTGCCTCATTTCATCGATTTGCAATTTTTATTCCTGGTATTTAACCTTATTTTACTTTCTGTTGGAGTGGGGACTTTTTTTTTGCTTTATTCCCGCAGTCAAGATTTTTAGCACCGTCTTGACTGAGTGATGTTTACCATGGGACTTGCCCTCCTGAGGCTGGGGGGAGAGGAGGAGTGTTGTTGGTGAGACGGGGAGGGGGGATGCTGGTGGTGGTGATGTCTGTTGCAGAGCATGAGTTTGAAACCGTGCTGCAACCTTTTTTTTTGTTTGTAGAAGCATCACACACCATATGGGCTCCATATCACTTAGTGGCAATCATTTGAACGGGAGGATTTTTTTCTCGCTCAACGCTATAGCATCCGCCCTCTGAGGGAAAAGTAAATGACAGAGACCATATGTGTTTGGATATTTGAGCTGAATCCTCAATGAGAGGAAGCAGCTGTAACTGCCTTCACTTCAGCCTGCCTTTCATTACATTAATGTAACCCTCCGACTCCCATTCCAATCTGCAGTATGTCAAATTGCTCGCTGCAAAGCTAATGGAAACCATTTCAATTACTGGGTCCACTGCTGACATTAGCACCAGCAAGACTTTGCGGCCCATTCCGATCAACATTACCCAGCTTTAATTGCTCTGATCTCACCAAAGAGAAAGGGAAGCTCGCTGGAGTGCAGTTATTTGCATAATATCAAACTGTGTCTGGCTATTAAAATGGGATTTTGAGCTAAGTTTGCAAATGTGTATCTGTATCTGTCTGTATGTGTGATATATTAGTGTGTGCATGATTGCATCTGTATGTGCATGTGTGGTCATGAATGTCTGTGTCTGGACATGTGTGCATGTATCTGTGCATTTGTGTGTATCTGTTAGTGTGTGAGTCTGTGTGTATGCGTGTATGTCCATGTCTGTATGCATATCTGTGTGACTGTGTGCATTTGTATATGCATGTGAGTCTGTGTGCATGTGTCAGTGTGCATGTGTGTGCATATCTGTGTGCATGTAGTTTTGTGCTCATGTCTGTGTATGTATTTGTGTGCATGGTGTGTAAGATCATAAGATGTCGGAGCAGAATTTAGGCCATTCAGCCCATCGAGTCCGCTCTGCCATTCAATCATGGCTGATGAGTTTCTCAATCCCAATCTTCCACCTTCTCTCCATAGCCCTTGATCCATGGCAATCAAGAACCTATCTATCTCAGTCTTAAATATGCTCAATGTCCTGGCCTCAACAGCCTTCTGTAGCAGTGAATTCTGCAGACTACCACACTGCCTGAAGAAGTTTCTCTATATCTCTGTTCTAAAAAGTCTTCCCTTTGCGCATGCATGTGTGTGTCTGTTTGCCACTGTGTCTGTCCATCTGTGAGAATCTTTTTTCTCTTTCTCACTTCCCTCTTTGGGGAATGAATCTCATCAAAAAGTTTTCAGGAACCCTTGTCCCGAGTTGGGGTTATGAAATTTCAGGCAGTCAGATACTCCAGCATTTTCCGCCCAAACTTAAAAGCACAAATAATGCTCCCAAAAGCACATTCTCCATGTGAAATTTGCTGAACAAAATCTTGCATTTGTGTAGCACCTTTTCTGTTAAAAGCCTGCGATAGGGCTAACTCCATTTATTATTCCTTTTCCCCCAAACAATGGAATGTAAGGATCGCAGCGTTAATGTCCCTCTGGTTCTGAGGAAGGGTCACTGTGCCAAAAATGTTAGCTTTGATTTCTCTCCACAGATGCTGCCACGCCTGCTAGGCTTTTCCAGCAATTTCTGTTTTTGTTTTAGAAATAAATATGTAATTTATTCACGAGACGTCATCATCACTGGCTAGGTCAAGATTTCCTTGCTCATCCCGAATTGTCCAAAGTTAAGAATCAACCAAATCGCTGTGGGTCTGGAGTCTAGACTAGATAAAAACAGACTTTTTTTTTCTTAGCAGGGCATAAGTGAACCAGATGAGTATTTAAAGATTTTCAACTCCAGATTTTTTTTAAAAAGTATTACTTAATTCCAATTCTACCAACTGCTAAGGCAGGATTTGAACCTAGGCTGCCGCCCCCCCCCCCCCAGGATTGTGATGATGTCACTGTACCTTATATGCTGATCGTGTGTGATAAAGAGGGACAGGAAAAGGCTCATAGAGTCAGACAGCACAGAAACAAACCCTTCAGTCCAACCAGTCCATGCTAACCCTAATCCCAAACTCGACTAGTCCCCCCTGCCTGTTCCTGACCCAAATCACTCCAAATCTTTCCTGTTCACGTTGAACAGAACAACATCTTGCATTTATCAAGTACCTTTAATGGGGTGAACTGTCCCAAGCCACTTCACAGGAGTGTTATCAACAAAGTTCAATCACACACAGAGGTATTAGACAGGTAGCCAGAAACAGTGTTGCCTGGTTAGGCTAAATGGCTTGTTTCAGCGCTGTGCATCTGACTTAATTCTGTGTAAACCCATCCAAATTTTCCAAATGAGTCAGAAAGGGGAACTGGCTCCCTGTTGCCTGGGAAATGAAGATATTTTTTATTGCACGTTACCACACTTCATTGGCTTGTCACTGGGAATATGTTTGTTTCAGATTTCACTGTCGTCTCAAGACACACTTAGGCAGATCCTTCATTTTCTTTGGCTCCCCCTTGGCAATATGGGCTAGTGTCCAAAAACATAATCCTGGTTCTATCGTGTTGGCTGATTTGTAGCTGGAGTTCAGACTTGTTGGGCAACATAGCACGTTGACAGAGGCATGTGTGAAGCATCCACTAATCAGCCACTTTGCATGGCACAGCCGCAGTTTGTCATTGAAGGACCCTTTTCTCCCAGGGATTTTATCTCCACTGATTGATAATACCATTGCTGGAAGGGTTTGTCTGTGAGCGTTTAGTACCATAGAGTCATAGAGATGTGCAGCACAGAAACAGACCTTCCAGTTCGACTCGTCCTGACCAAATATCCAAAATTAATCTAGTCCCATTTGCCAATATTTGGCCCATATCCCTTTTAACCTTTCCTATTCACATACCCATCCAGATGCCTTTTAAATATTGTAATTGTATCCACCTTCACCAGCTCCTCTGACAGCTCATTCCATACATGTGCCACCCTCTGTGTGAAAAGGTTGCCTTTTAAATCTTTCCCCTCTCACCCTAATCCTACGCTCTCTTGGACTACAACCTCATTGGACTCTCTTACCCTGAGAGAATGACCTTGTCTATTCACCCTATCCATGATTTTATAAACCTCTATAAGGTCACCCCTCAGCCTCTGACGCTCTGGGAAAACAGCCCCAGCCCCAGCCTATTCAGCCTCTCCCTATAGTTCAAACCCTCCAACCTTGGCAACGTCCTTGCAAAATTTTTCTGAACCCTTTCAAGTTTAACAGTATCTTTCCTGGAGCAGGGAGACCAGAACTGAATGCAGTATTCCAAAAGTGGCCTAACCAATGCCCAAGATCACAAAAACGTTTCATTCTGTAAAATTGTTGCATCAAGGTATATGAAAGGGTGACCTTATGGGTGGAATTAATTCAGCACACTAAACAACAAAAAGGCTTGCCTTTCTCTGGCACCTTTCAAACACTTTTAAAAGTACTTTATTGGCTGGATGTTGGTCTACTGTTATGATGTAGAACTTGCAGCAGCCAATCTGCAAGCAGCAATCCCCCACACACAGCAAAGTGATGATGTACAGATCATCTGTTTTACTGTGATGTGGCATGGAATATTATACAGCATGGATGATGCTGTGTAACTGCAAGTTATTGCAGTCAATGACTTAGAGAAATAATGGATAATAAAACCATGAACTACAGATGCCAGAAGTCTGAAACAAAAGCTGGAGAAACTTAGCAAGTCTGGCAGCATCAATAGAGTGAAAACAGAGTTAACTTTGCGGATATAGTGACCCTTCTTCAAAACTGTGAGTAGCTAGGAAAAGGCGGTATATGTGCTGGAGATTGGGGATGGTGAGGGGATAAAGGAATGAGCAGGTAAGTGGAGATGGAGCCCAGACAGAGACAACAGCAGTCAGATGGATGAAAGGATGGATAATGGTGAGCCAAGGAAAAAGAAAAGCTGCCCATGGGGACCGTGAGCGGGGGAAATTGGGAGCATAATGGATCATGCATGGAGGTGTTGCTGAGGTCTTGTGTATGACTTTTGTTTTTCCAGGCCAACCTGCCACTGCTGCAGCGGGAACTACTGCACTGTGCCCGCTCTGCCAAGCAAACGCCAGCTCAGTACCTGGCTCAGCATGAACACCTCCTGCTCAATGCCAATGCCACGTCCCCTGTCAACTCAACGGATCTGCTAGAGGTCAATGAGAATGGGAAGAGGAACAGCCCGGAAAGGTAAACCGGCTGGATCGGGGATAGGATACCCCTGGGCGCGGTGGGTCAGACATGCGGGAGTTAAAATACAATGGGAAGGAGGAGTGATGTCCAGAAGGGAACGGGCACATTGTGCAAGATGGTGATGGGCAGTGAGCGTAACTGTCCTGCCTGTCTAGCGTGATTCTCCAGGAGATCTCAGCGACAGGTTGTATAAGTGAAAACAGCTCCACCTGGTGTTTTGGATGTCCCAAGTTTGGACAGCGGACTTTAGGAAGATTGAGAGGGTGTGAGAAAACCTTACAAGAAAGGTTCCAGGGCTGAGGGTCTTCAGTCATGAGGATAAAGAGGTGATGCTCAATGGAGGAGAGGGGAAGGTGTTCAAAATTGCGAGGGGCCTAAACAAAGTGGACAGTGCAAATCTGCTCCATTGGCAGAATGGTCAGTTATAGGAATATACAGATGTGACTGGCAAAAGAGTTTAAAAAAAGGTCACATGAGGAGATGCAGTGAGTAATCAGGATGTGGATACCAGGAGAATGGCGGAGGCAGATTCAGTCATGACTTTGAATAGGCAATTGGATAAGAATCTGAAGGCTGACAAATTACAGTGAGACAGGGAATGAGAATGTGGGTGGGACTCACTTTTGCTGGGAGGTGGCATGGGTTTAAAGGGCTGAATGGCCTCCTGTGCTGTAACCATTGTCTGATTGTATTCTCCGGCAGTAAAATGGGTTCTGTGATGACGCCAAGACATCTCTTATGTTTTTATTGGTTGCCTTTTTATTGCAAAAGACAGGCATTTCTGTTGCCCTGAAGACACCTCTCTCTTTTACTCATAAACAATCATTATAGCTAGAAAGCACTTAATTTAAAAGACCCCAGAACGTGCTTTAAAAACTGTAAATTAATAAATGTTGTTTCATGAGCTTTCAGACTTGCCAAGTCCTGTAAAGAAATGTTGTGTGAAGCCAGTACAGTTAAGACCTTATATGATCTGCTCATATACTTCCTGCCACTCTGCTTCAAGTGGTGAGAGAATTAAGTGGGATTGGATCAGCTCCAGGCCGTTTGAGCAATGGGCCAACGAGGGTGGTGATGGTGGTGGGGGTGGGGTGGTTGTGGGCATCTGATGAGGGAGGGATTGACATTCCAATGCGATGACTATGGTGTGCACAGAAATGCCAGAAGAAATACAAGCCTGCCAAACTCGGACAGACTATCTTTGTCAAAACAAAAGTCGTTAGAGTATTCCGCTGTACAGTCCAGGCTTGAGGACAAACTATGGTCTTGCAATTGCAGAACAACTCCAGTCTGTAACCATGTTGGCACTGTAGCAGTGGGTGCTGTTATCTCTGTTTGAATACAGATTTCATGTAAATTGAATCTATGGGTCTGGTTGACCAGGTCATCAAGGAGAATCATCCCATTGTTCTCCTAGATAATGCTTTCTCATCCACCTGAGAGAAAAAGTTCCAATTTCTCATCTGAAAGATGGCAGCTTTAACAGTGTAGCACTCCGACAGTGGTGAGGGTGGGTGTAATTTAATGGCTCCCCACCCAAAAGGGCCTGAAGGCCTGGCTATGTGCCAGGAGCATCATCTGATTCTTGAGGTTGGGAAAACTGTCCCGAATTAAAATGGGAACAGGAAGAAGTCAATGGAGGAATCCCACTTGCTGGGAACACTGACGCCAATCAGGGTCATTAATGTGCCACTTGGTGCTAATTACTGGTGGCTCCAGGATTTAACACAGGTTCCCCCACAGCCTGACAGCAGACCCTATCAGATTCTCCTGAGGCCGAGGTGGTAGGAAGTTGTCCCATTGACAGACTCTCAATACCCAATCAAGAGCCTCGCATTTGGAGAGGTCACCGAAAACCACCCCTACCCATTGAAGCCCATCTGACCCCATTTCTTTGTGTCCTGAGATCCAACAATGAGCCTTGGGCTTAGCTCCTGATTGGCCAACAGCTCCCACTTGTGGGCTTTTGACCCTCTGGGATTCTAGCTGATCAAGTTGGACGGCCTCGTGCAAAGTTGATTTCCCTCCCTCTTCCACTGAAGGAATGGGAGGGGGGAGCTCCCAGTAACTTTCAAACCAATAGGTAGGACCACACCCAAGGGATTATAATTCGACCTGCTGAATGGGTCTGGAAAATGCTGAACTTTCTGTGGAGTGGGGCTTGAACCCATGACCTTCTGACACAGTGGCATGAGCCACAGCAGAACCCGGGGAAAGGCAGTGGAACCATGTTCACGTGTCGACCGTGACTAAGCAGTAGCACTCTCACCGTAGAGTCAGGGGTTCAGCGTCCACTTGGAGAACTGAGAAAAGAAGTGAGGCTGACACTTCACTGTGGTGCCGAGGGTGTGCAGCACTGTCACAGGTACTGTATTTCAGACCAAACATTAAACCCTGGCCATGTCTACCCTCATGTAGATTTGGAACAGTCAATAACAAAGAGGCACAATTTTAAGTTGGGCGGCAGGAGATTTACAGGGGATTTAAGGAAAACATTTTTCAGCCAGAGAGTGGTGGGAATCTGGAGTGCACTATCTGGGAGGGTAGTTCAGTTGGGAAACCTCATAAAACCTTAAAAAAACATTTGGAAGAGCACTTTAAATGTTATAACATTGAAAGCAAAGAGTCTAGTGAAGGAAAGTAGGACTAGTCTAACTAGCACAGGTCATTCTGTTAATAGTGTGCATTTCATCAACGCAAATTCACTGTAACATGAGTGATAAATTGAGGATATTGTTTCTACAGCGTGAACTTTGAAGGCGTGTTGGCTGGAACGTGAAAACAGCACCAACATTTTAAGCGCTGTTTCTAAAGCGCGGTTTTGCTCTAACATGGGGTTGTACAAGAACACAACCATCGCTTTACAGAAGAACTGACTGTGGTGTATTTTTGACAGTGTAGGCTTGATGGGCCAAAGGGCCTCTTCTGTTCAGTATGATTCTATGACTCTGTGATTTGATAAGTGTGTGAATGAGGGACTGTTCTCCTGAAAGTTTTGATTTTTATGATGACATTTTCTCCCCATCTCCTCAGGAATAAAGAGAATGGTTTTGACCGAGACCCTCCAGCAAAGCGGGTGTGCACTATCAGCCCTGCCCAGCGCCACAGCCCAAACATTGGCATACCTCACCCCGCCAACGGGCAACTGCATCCAACCCCTCCTCCCCTCCAGCACTACAGCCTGGACGATGTGGCCATCAACCACCTGTACAGAGACCCACAGAGACTTCCGGAATACAGAGACCGACACAGGCATCACGGTGAGCCCATGGGCACAGGGTGATCATGGCAGGAACGCACGGTGCTATCAGTTCCCGTGAAGAATTGGGTTCTTCATGGATGGCAGCTGTGGCTGGTTTTGCCGATTATAGTTTGGTAAACGAATCTGTTATCAAGAAAGAGGATTGATGCCGAGTTGCATCCTTTGGTTTGGGATCCAGTTAACAATCACCTCGGCTTTTCAAACATCCGGGATTCGGTACACAACCATGAGGGATTGTAGATTTTACCAGGTAACCTTCAATGTGTCCAAGAGAGCTCTCAATGGAGTAGGATGGGACTTACAAACATTCATCGATTGAAGTAAGGATGCATGCCCAATGAATTCAGATTGCATGTAGTGTACAGGTCTTCTTATTTCTTTGTGAGTTATTTTCACACTTAAATGGGAGAGAACTGTTTTAAAACCAAAGTTTCCCAAATGTTTTGAAAAGTGGGTAAACCTGATGTTCATTGTTTACACAACTATTTAAAATTCCCTACAGTGTGGAAACAGGCCCTTTGGCCCAACCAGTCCACAGCAACCCTCTGAAGAGTAACCCACCCAGACCCATTTCCCCTCTGACGAGTGCATCTAACACTATGGGCAATTTAGAATGGCCAATTCACCTGACCTGCACATCTTTGGATTGTGGGAGGAAACCGGAGCACTCGGAGGAAACCCACGCAGACACGAGGAGAATGTGCAAACTCCACACAGACAGTTGCCCCAGGCTGGAATCGAACCTGGGACGCTGGTGCTGTGAGGCAGCAGTGCTAACCACTGAGCCACCAAGCTGTGATTGAAGTTTAGTGTGCAGACGAACTGGAGCTGAGAGTTGTGTACAAATGGAGCTTTACTTGGCAACAAGAAGCTGGTTAGTTTGTGGGCGAGTGACCAGCTATCAATTTCAATGGTCATCTGCCTGCAAACAACTCTGTGATTGGTTGTTAAGCAGCTGAACAACTTGGAGCTGTGAACAAGATATAGAAGTGGTCAGACCAGTGTTAGCCCAGGATCTCTCCTTCTCTGTACTCTGCAGATAAATGCCTGAAGAAAATCAGTTTCTCTTTCCTTCTGAAGTTGCTATAAGCTGTGACTTTTTATTATAAGCCAGAGACTCTTGTACAAGTGAGCCAGTCACCTTATGCCTCCAGCAAACCAGCGGAAGCATCCGGAGAAGGACGACTGAGAATCAACATTCTGACCAGCACAAGGCTCAACTCAGCAACCCTGGGAATAAGAACCACTGGGAGAAAGTGAGGACTGCAGATGCTGGAGACCAGAGTTGAAAAGTATGGTGCTGGAAAAACACAGCAGGCCAGGCAGCATCCGAGGAGCAGGAGAACCGACGTTTCGAGCATAAGCCCTTCTTCAGGAAACTGAAGGTTTCTAATAGGAACCACTGAACTGCCTTCCTCCTCCTCCTATCATCCATAACCACCACCTTTCCTCTGTGTATTTCTGTCAGTCTGTGCTGTGTGGGTAAGGGGGAGTCTTTTAAGGTGGAGTTAACTGCCAACAGTTACCTGAAGCTAGAGTCTAATTACTTGTAATAAAGTCATTTTTGTTAAGTACAAAAACTTGGTCCATACTTTCTGTCAACCTGGAATCTAGAGACAGGCAAACTGGGGAATTCTACGTAGTTGTTAAAATCTTTAACTTTCAAGGTGACTGTGGGATTGATTTCCAGTGTACTTCCCATAGTAGACTCTGTTAACTTTCTAGGGGTTTTTGGTGGATACTATTAACCTCGCAGGTTTCTCATGTTTAACATTTGAGACATTGGCGATAGCTTTGAAGAAGGATACTCAAAACCTTCAAAGCATTGACTCACCCTTCATTTACACGTCTGAAGGCACTTCAATAACAGCAACTTCCAGACCGTTATCCTTCCCTTTTTTCTCCACAGGAGGATCCCGCGCAGTGTACCAGGAAGAGATGATCGATCACCGACTGACTGACCGTGAGTGGGCTGAGGAATGGAAACATCTGGATCATGTAGGTGCTGATTTCTCCTACTCTTTGTCCTTCTCTTAGCAACTTTACAGATGTTACCGATCCTATTGGACGGTTTGCAGAGGCTGGGGGAGGAGTGTGAAATTCTCCGGGTGGCCTGGCTATCTGCCTCTATTCTTTCCCCAATTTTCCATTGGAGCTGGCGAGGCGTGGGGCCATTCACCCACCCTTACCCTCATTCCCCATTGGGCTTTTAGTTTGAGACAGTCAGAGAAAGGTCGAGGATGGACGGAAAGCCCAGTGGGTCACCCTACTTCTTCTTTCACCTCTTGATTTCTCTATCATCTCCAGCCCACCCTCCCGACATTCCGGACCCCCCCCTCGCCTCATCTCGCCTCCCTGCTATGAGAACCTTAGCTGAGCTAACTCTCTCGTGTCCAGAATTTGCCGTTTTCCGCACAATAATTTGTATTTGCTCATGGAGGGGGTGTGAACATTGCTAGCAAAGACAGTGAAATGACTGCACAGAGGCTGGTACCCTGTCACCAAGTCACCCCTTATTTAAATGTACACAGTGTACTGTCTGTAGTCAGCTAGCTCAGAGTCAGTCCCTGAATGGAGGAGATTTTAAATCCTCTGGTTCTGTCTGTCAGCCAGGGCTCCCTGATTGGCCTGGGTTAACAACCCCAATCAAAGATCTCATAGTCAACGAGATCCCCCGGTTCTAATCACTACAGTTAGTTTTGTGTTGCCCATCTGTCGTCACCCTTGAAAGCAGTTAAGAGGCAATTTTGATGATCTGAGTCTGGAGTCACATGTAGGCCAGATCAGATTAAAATGGCAGATTTCCTTCTCCAATTGACTCCAGTGATTCTGATGTGTTTTTATAGCAACCAATGATAGCTTCATGATCACTCTCACTGAGAATAGCTTTCAATCCTAATTCTGTTTTTAATCAATTGCATTTATTGGTGGGATTTGATCTTGTGTCCCCGTGCTGCAGCTCTGGTCTATTACCCAAATGATGTTGCCTCTCCACCATGGAGTGTTAAATGCCTGTGATTTCTGACGACTTTTCCACCCGGGAGGTCCCTGCCAATAAAACCTGCCCATTAAAACATATGGCACAGACGGAGGCCATTTGGCCAGTTGTGCCTCTGCTGGACCTGTTGAGAAATCACTTGTCTGTTGTCCCCCACATCCATCCCTCCTGCTTGAAACTCGGTGAGATCCTCATCCTCACACAGAAACGTAGGAAACAGAAGTAGGCCATTCGGCCCTTTGAGCCTGCTCTGCCATTCAACACGACCGTGGCTGACCATACAACATGGTACGCTGTTTCCAATTTCACCCCATTCCTCTTGATCCCACAAGCCCTAAGCTTCACATACTTGGTCAGCTCCAATCTCAAATTACTTTACGAATCAAGTTCCACCAACCTCCCTTTCAGGGAAAGCTTTCGATATCCGTGAGAGAAAATGCTTTTTCTCTCCACTGAAGATCTCTTAACTAATGATTTTAATCCGATGATGTCTGGTTATTGACCCACTCTCCAGAGGGAATTCTTTGTCTTTGTTGATCAAAACCTTCCATCATCTTGAAAGCCTCTTTCCTGCCATCGCTCACCTTTTCTGTTCCAGACAAACTAGTCCAAATGTTTCCAATTTCTGCTCTTAATTGAAGTCTGGCATTCCCTGGTAAATCATTTTCTGTTGGGGGAGGGGGAGGGAGCGGGGGGCATGTGAGCATCACTGGCAAGGGCCATTCTGAGCTGAGTGGCTTGCTCTGCCATTTCTGAGGGCAGTTAAGATTCAACTACATTGATGTGGGCGGGTCTGGAGTCATGTGCAGGCCGCACCAAGTAAGGGTGACAGACTTTTTTTCCCTAAAGGGCTCTTCGTGAATTAGATGGAGTTTGTATTACATTCAACCACTGTTCCTGAGCCTGGAAGGTGATTAAGTTTTGTTGATTGGTGAGATTTTTACCTGTACTTCTAAAGTATAAACTGGGTTTCAGAGACAGTCAAGTGATGCTACAGATTATAGTCTTTCAAAATCCATTGCAATTTTCCCTGAAGTGTGGGCCACAGAACTGTCCACAATGGTTCAGTGGAGGCCTAACCATTGATTATGTTCTAGAATGATGTCTTTAATGTTCCAAATGTTTTTGAAACCCCAAGTTTTTTTAACTGCTTTATCAACTTGCTCTGCCAAGTTTAAGGATCCATTTTGAAAGAATAAACCACCAGATTGAACAAAATTGAATAGTATTAGCCCCTTTAATGGCCACTGTCAAACAAATCTTGTAAAGAAGTTCACAAAGTTGTGTCCAGTTCTGGTCACTCTGCAATAGGAACAATATTATTGAGCTGGAGAGGGTTCAGTAAAGATTTACCAGAATGTTAGATTAGATTAGATTCTCTACAGTGTGGAAACAGGCCCTTCGGCCCAACAAGTTTACACCGCCCCTCCGAAGAGTAAACCATCCAAACCCATTCCCCTATCGTATATTTACCCCTGACTAAAGCACCTAACACCGTGGGTGATTTAGCAGGGTCAATTCACCCGACCTGCGCATCTTTGGATTGTGGGAGGAGACGAGAGCACCCAGAGGAAATCGGTTGATGGGGAATGGAGGGTTTGGGTTTTGGGGAGAGGCTGGATCGGCCGGGACTTTTTTCACTGGAGTGTAGGAGGTTGACAGGTGATCTTATGGATGCTTATAAAAGCATGAGGGGTATAGCTAAGTGAATGGCAGGTGTCTTTTCCTTAGGATGGGGGAATTTGAAGACTGGGGGCATATTTTTAAGGTGAGAGGAGAAAGATTTTAAAAAGACATGAGGGGCAACGTTTTTTTAACACAGGGAATGGTTTGTGTGTGGAATGAACTTCCAGATGAAATGGTCGGTATGGGTACAGTTACAACATTTAAAAGATATTTGGACAAATTCATGAATAAGAAATGTTTGGACGAATATGGGCCAAGTGCAGGCAGGTGGGACGAGTTTAGTTTGGGATGTCTGGTCAACATTGACTGGTTGGACCAAGGGACTGTTTCTGTGCTGTATGACTCTGAGTCTATGAAAGTTCAAATGAAATGGTAGTTTTAGGGTTGCTGAGACTCTAGCCCCTGCAATGTCCAATGGTTGTGCAAAACCGGGTGTATGGGTAGATATTGTGTCCTCCCTCAACAGGGCCACCAGAGGGCAGACATGACCATGGAAAAGGTGCACATTGTTGGGTTCAATGGGCTCCTCCTCAGCAGCACCCCCGGTCTGGATCTGTTGATGACGATGAGATGTTTGCACAGGGACCAAAGTGAGTTGCAGTTAACGGAAGCTCGCTGTTATCTCGTCGTTCCAAAACAGAGCAAAACTGGTGGAGCTAGATCGCAGAGAAAAACACAAACCTCCGCTTTCCTTCCAGCTCCTGAACTGCATCATGGACATGGTGGAGAAGACTCGTCGCTCACTAGCCGTCCTCTGCCGTTGCCAAGAAGCTGACCGAGAGGAGCTAAACTACTGGATGAGGCGTTACAATGACACAGAGGATGTACGAAAGGGGGGCAGCACTCACCTCAGGCAGCTCAGCCCTGGGAACACAGAGACCGTTCAGACTGGTGAGTAACACTGAACTTTCTCTGCCTTAGCTCTCAGCTGCTGTTTTCAGCCTTTAATGAGAATTATGGCCTAGCTCCAAGAGGGAGGTATCTGAAATGAGAGCGGATAAGTCTGATTGCACGAGGTTGCATGAAATGGACGATAACGATGCATGGGAATGAAAGGATAGAAAATGGAAACAGAAACTACTGAGAAAACACAGCAAGTCTGTTAGTGTCTGGTGAGAGAAAACAGAGTTGCTGCTTCAGGTCCAGTGACCCTTCTCCTCCAGTTCAGAAGAACGGTCACTGGAGTCGAAACTCTAACTCTGCTTTCTCTCCACAGATGCCTGAAATGTCAACTCTCCTGCTCCTGGCCTGCTGTGCTTTTCCAATGCCACACTTTTCAACTCTGATTCTCCAGCATCTATGATCCTCACTTTTCTCTTTTCTCTCCACAGACACTGCCAGACCTGCTGAGTTTTCTTAGCAATTTCTGTTTTCATTTCTGATATCCAGCATTCTCAGCTCTTTTTGGGATTTTTCTTTCCTAAGGAAATGCACGATTAATTGGAAAGGAGACCACTGAATCACAATGCACTGGTTTACACTGTCGCAAAAGGTCTTAGTGTCCCCCCAGTGGACTATGGGTTGACTCTGTTGATCTGTTTCTCCAACCCTACAAACCACAGGACTTGGAATGAGGGCTGCCAAACACATTTTAAATATCTTTGTAAATTTGATCTTGCTCATCAAGCCAAGGGATCTTAATGCTAGAAAATCTAGCGCCCTTTCACTTTGAGCCTGCAGTGTTATTAGTTATCATCCTTGTGCCAGTTAAGGTGAAGTATATTTAGGATAATGCTGCCCTTGATCTTTTACCATCTTGTTTGTTCCCGTGCCCGCCACCTCCACAATCCCATTACGGACTGACCGTGGAACTGACATGGTCATCCCCGCTGAATTCACCCAACTCAGGGCCAGGTTGGACCTCTCGCTGTTTGTGTGATCCCATCACTCACTGCTTTAACCCAGTGAAGCTAATTCAGGGCTTGGTACACTTCAGGCCTTTCCCTCCAACCTATTTCTCATGGATTAGCAATCCTGTGGCATTCCTGCGATGTCACCTCCTCCCTGAGACAGTTGGAATATTGGAAACAGGAACTACTTGTGCACAGCACTCGCCCACAATCAACAGTGTGATCATGACCAGATCATTTGGGGGTCCTTTACATGATCTGCATTGAGGGCTAAATACTGAGCAGGTTTACAGAAAAAGAATTCCCCTTCCCTTCTTCAAAAATAGGCAATGGCCTGGCGGTATTATCAATGGACTGTTAGTCCAGAGACCCGGGTAATGTTCTGGGGACCCCAGGTTTGAATCCTGTCGGGGAAATTGGGGGAATTTGAATTCAATAAATATCTGGAATTAAGAGTCTAATGATGACCATTGTATCTGTTACCAATTGTTGGGGGAAACCCATCTGGTTCACTAGTGTCCTTTAGGGAAAGAAATCTGCCATCCTTACCTGGTCTGGCCGACATGTGACTCCAGACCCAGAGCAATATGGTTGACTCTTAACTGCCCTCTGGGATTATAGGGATGGGTAATAAATGTTGACTCAGCCAGTGATGCCCACATCCCGTGAATGAATTTATTTTTTAAAATGTCTACGTTCATCTGGGGGAGCATTTTCTCTGAAAATAATGTAGAAGTATTTTGTGGAGAATAAAGTTAACTTATTCCTTTTTTATTGTCAGTCTTATCAAATAATGAGGGGTGCATTTGCTTTCCAATTGATTGCGGGAAGGTCACGTGACCTAAAAACAGACCTGATGGATAACCAATAGCGGGAGAGTGAGGGTGCGATGAGAAGTCATGTGACAGCTTCAGTAATCTGTCCAATCAGGGTTCACAAACCTACTCTATCCAGACAGTTTTGTATCCCTATGAAAGAGGGTCAATCCACTTCCTTTCCTCAAAAGAGGTTTTGCAGTCTTTGGACAGGGAGGTGCTCCCTTGGTCTGGATAACCCCCTACCAGTGACGACCACTTGTAATCCATCTGGTGCTCTCTGTTGACATGCTAACCTTATTCCTCGAACATGCCTCAGCTAATATGGCTGCCTGGTCTCCCAGTGAAGGGAGCCCATTTCTCTGGCAGTACTCTCAGGGAGGCAACCTTGTCAAGGCAGGATGACTGAAAATCTCAGAAATGGCAGCTGCAAGGACTTCCCAGCTATGGGATAGTCTCCTTCTGGAGTTCTCAAAGGAGTGGAGCAACAATTCCTGAAGAGATGGGAACATGCTGTGGCTCTTCAATCCTGGTCCATCACTCAGTCAGATCCAGGGTCATCCGTGTTATTATCTAGTCACGTCTGGCAGAAAAGCCAGAGGTCATGAGGGATCAGGAGCTAGGTCATAGGTAAATTAAGGATGATTGGGTAAGAATGTGACTGGGTGTATTTAGGTATGTAACATACATGAGGAATAAGTCATCAGTGGGGTGGGTATTGGTGGAGTGTGAGTTGAAATAAAAGTCTGATTGGTAAAATGCATACCTGGACTCTGTCTTACCAATAATTAACCTCTTTGCATCTAACCTCCATCTACACACCTTAATTATGTAACCCTTAATAACCCTGCACCCACAGGGAAAACTATTCTGTAGGAATGCAGTGGCACCTCGTCAATTTTGCACCAACCTTTCCTCTGTTTGAATTCTAAATTTGGGCTTTTTGTCTGAGGGAGGCTGAGGAGTGAGCTGGTGGGTTGGAAGCACCCCTTCACTGGGAAGGGAGGGAGTTATCGGCTGGTTCCTTTCACTTTCCTGTTTTATCCTGCTTTCTGGTTTAACTCTGTCACGGGGATCTGGGACAATGAATCTACCTAATTGTATCTGTACTGCAGAGCTTCATCGGGAGATCGGTCACAGACCATCAGCGGGTTACGTCCCAGATGAGATCTGGAAGAAAGCGGGTAAGGCAAACTTGAGTGAATTTACAGCAGTTTGGGGGTTTGTACTGAAATACCCAACACACCTGGGGAATGGTAAAATGGGATAAACTGATGGCCGTGACCATCTGAAGAATTACACAATACCAGGTTATAGTCCAACAGGTTTCTTTGGATGCACTAGCCTTCAGAACGCTGCTCCTTATCAGGTAACAACTAGTCAGGGATCAGCAATAAACGGTGACCTTGCCAGGGGTAGGAATAGAATCACAGAGTCCCTACAGTGCAGATAGTGGACACTTGGTCCATCGAGTCTGTAATGACCCTCCCACCCAGCCCCAGACCCCCTCCCTATCCCTGTAACCCTGCATTTACCACGGATAATACACCTAGCTTGCACACTATGGGGCAATCCATCCAACCGCACATCTTTGGACTATGGAAGGAAACTGGAGCACCCGAAGAAACAGGCAGGGAGAATGTGCAAACTCCACAAGAGACAGTTGCCTGAAGCTTAAATTAAACCCAGGTCCCTGGCACTGTGAGGCAGCAGTGCTAACCACTGAGCCACTGTGCCAAAGAGACCCCAAGAATAAACAAAAAAAAAGCAACAGGAGAGGTGATATGGAGAGCTTTCCTGACTCCTTGGCTGTCTATCAATCATCAGCCAGCTTCACGATAAGTAGTCAATCTGTTGCTTGTTCTGCTTCCCCACAAAACAGGTGAGTCCAGTCGAAAGACATGCTTTGGTGGCAAATTAGAACCAAAACAGTGTGGCTTAACCAATGTTTCTAAACAGTTCCAACATCACCTCCCTGCTCTTAAACTCTATCCCTGGGCTAATAAAGGCAGCTCCTTCTTTACCACTTTATCTACCAGTCTTGAAACCATACAGGAGCAGCGTACATACACACCAAGGTCCCTCTGATCCTTAGTGCTCCCTACTGGTCATCAGGTATTCCCTTGCCTTATCTGTTCTGCCCAAGTGCATCACCCCACATTTATCTGGACTGGATTCCATTTGCCACTGAATCAGCCCGAGTGTATTCTCCTGCAATCTCAGGCTTTTGCCCTCAACTGCCTTATGAAGCAAAGGTCAAAGAGGGTGCATGGTATTAGGAGGTGAGAGCAGGCCGCTGAACGATGGAGGGGTTATGAAAGGCAGCAGCAGGGGGGATGATGAGAAAGAGCTTTGTAGTGAGTGTGAGTTTGCGGTTTAGTCATTCCTTTGGCATTCGGGAAGCTCGACAGCTGGCAGCCGGAGGAGCACGGATTTGGCATTTTGTGCACGGCACAGTGTTCCATTTTTGTGGGGGAGGTGGAAGGTGAGGAGAGAAAGAGCAGAGGATAGAAGGAAGGAAACTGTCACGCTATATATTACCCGCAGAAGAAAAGCACCATCTGCCAGCCAGGAGCGGAACTGACGTGAAACTGTCACCCTGCCCTGACACCTTCTGGGCAATTCAGTTCTCTGTGCATGGCAGTGCCATCTGCAAGAATAACCATGACATCGGGCACCTGTCATTTATCTATTTCTCATCGGATGGAAGCATATTGCAAGGTTTAAACAGAACTGAAGTATAAATAAAAGTCACAGATCTGTTACAGAGCAGAATGAGGTCGGTCGGCCCATTGTATCAGCACCAGATCTTCAAACATGTTACCCAATGCCAATCTCCATAGCCCCATGCCCTCATCATCATCCAGTGCTCTTGTAAATGCCTGGATTGAACCAGGGTACACCACATTTCAGGCAATACATTCCAGCTGTGAAACACTCACTCTGTGCAAACATTTCTCCTCCCTGGCTTCCTTTCCAGGTCACCGTACAAAATGAGTGTCTCAGCACCCTGCCAGTGTTCTGACATAAGTGTCCATTTAGAATCATATGGAATGGAAACATGCCAACAGGATTTCTTAAACAAAACGCTCCCATTTGTCCACGTTTGGCCCCTATCCCTCTAAACCTATCCAGTTCCCTCCCACATTCGGAGAGATGTGCATGTTGGGTGAGTTGGCTGGGCTGAATTGCCTATAGTGTTGGGTGCATTAGTCAGGGGTAAATGTAGGGGGTGGGTCTGGGGGGGTTGCTCTTTGGAGGGTTGGTGGGGAGTTGTTGGGCCGAAGGGCCTGTTTCCATACTGTAGGGAATCTAATCTAATCTGTCCAAATTACTTCTAAATGTTGTAAGTGTACCAGCCTCCACCAATTCTTCTGGCAGTTCGTTCTGTACATGCACCACCTTCTGCATGAAAAGATTACCCCTCAGGTCCCTTTTAAATCTTTCCCCTCTCACCTTTATTCTATGACCACTAGCTTTGGCCACCCCTACCCTAGGAAAAAGACCTTGTCTGTTTACCCTATCCATGCCCCTCATGATTTTATAAACCTCTATAAAGGGCACCCCTCAGCCTCAGACACTCCAGGGAGAAAAGTCTTAGCCTATTCAGCCTCTCCCTCTAGCTCAAACCCTCCAGTCTTGAGAGGAACATATCCCCAGTGTCTGACATTAGTGTGTTAGCCCTTTTCAATCTTTTTGAATACTCAAACTCCTGTCTTCTTCCAATAACACCCAAGAACAAGTGGCATCTCTTTGACCCTCGCCCACACAACCCTGCCCAGTCCAACACAGAGCAACATATAAAGAGAACATTTCACCTGCCAAGCCTGTGCTAGCCTTTTTAAACAACAATCCAAATTTTGTCCGTCTCCTTACATTTGCCTCATGGTGCCTCGATGCATTTATATGTCACCTTGGGATGCTGTTTAGATTGAAGGTACTATGTAAACGTCAGTTATTGCTCTCTTTGTCAAATGCAGAAGTGTTTTTACCAAGCTCCTCTTGTTACGCCCAGTGTTGTAGGAATCAGCTCTTTGGTTAAGCCCCACACATGGCTTTGAAAGATCGAGGAAGCTCCCAGTTCACAGAGGAGGAACCTAGGTGTATTTATCAAATTCCCTTTTGAAAAGTATTGTTCCACCTTGTTCTCAGGCAGTGTATCACAGGCTGTAATTAGGAAGATTGAGTGAGTGTGGCACTGGAAAAGGCACAGCAGGTCAGGCAGCGTCGGAGGAGCAAGAGAGTCAACGTTTCAGGCAGGACCCTTCATCAGTCCTCCTGCTTCTCGGATGCTGCCTGACCTGATATGTGGCTTTTTCCAGCGCCACACTTTATTGATTCTGACTCTCCAGCCTCTGCAGATCTCACTATCTCCGAGATGTAGGCCTGAGTTAAGGAGGAACTTCTTCGCCCAAAGGGTTGTCAATCTGTGGAATTCCCTGCCCAGTGAAGCAGCTGAGGCTGCCTCGTTGGATGTTATTAAGGTAAAGATCGATAGATTTTTGAACAGTAAAGGAAGTAAGGGGTATGGTGAGCATCAATGAGGCCCTGAAAAGATCAGCCATTGAAAGGCAGAGGAGGCTCGATGGGCCAAATGGCCTGCTCTTGCTCCTATTTCTTATGTAACAACTCTCTGAAACCTCTTACCGTCCATCTCTGAACTTCTATTGATAATTACCTTCGATCCCCGCTGTCAGTGGAAACAGTTCCTTCCCATTTATTCTCGTCAGAGCCCCCTGATGAATTTTGAGCACCTGCTTGTTCTCATTCAGCTGTATGTCTGTTCCTTCCCCACCCCACCCTGTGTTCAGAGGAGGCAGTGAACGAGGTCAAACGCCAGGCCGTGTCACAGTTACAGAAGGCGGTAACCGAGGCCGAGCAGAAAGCGTATGAGATGATAACGGCGGAGAGGGCCAAGATGGAGCAGAAGATAGCAGATGCCAAGCGGCAAGCAGCTGAAGATGCTTTCACCGTCATCAATGAGCAGGAAGACACCAGCGAGGTAGGCTACCCTCTCATATCCTTCCTGGGACCACGCGCACGTTGGTGCCAGGGTGAGCATTCGCGAATCCTCTTTTGGCCGACACTTGATTGTTTCAAGACTCAGTAGCCCAAGTGTAGAGTTGAATCTTGTGAGCGTGATAGGTCTGTGACCTGGACCTCACACCACACTGTGCCATCCAGCTCGGCTAGTTCATGCTGGTCTCAACTATGTCAGGGGCTTGAGGGCACAACTGGAGCAAATATATCAGCCAAGACTTCCCGATCCTGATCATTGGCCCATGTACGTGCCTCCATGGTCAGAAGTCACCACACCTTCCGTTATAGTCCAACAGGTTTATTTGAAAGCTTTCGGAGCGCTGCACCTTCATCAGGTGAAGCCTGGCATGACGTCTGACCTTGTCCACCTCAGTACAACATCAGCGCCTCCACCCCATGAGGTGAGAACAGAGTTGTAGTTGACTAACCCAGCAGCACCCGTGGGCTTCACCCATGGCAAGAAAACACAGTTTGAGCTGGGCAGGATGTGAATGTCACTGGCCAGGCCAGCATTTATTGCCCATCTCTACTTGCCCAGAGAGTGGATGATTAAGTATCTAACCATTGCCCCATGTCATCTTCATCACTGAATCCCCTCACAATTAGTTTCCAGTGCATTACCATTGACCAGAAACTAAGGTGGATTCATCACTGTAAATCCAGAGGGCAATCAGCCACATTAGTGTGGATCTGGAGTCACATGTAGACCAGACCAGGTAAGGATGGCAGTTTCCTTCCCTAAAGGACATTAGTGAACCAGATGGGATTTCTCTGACCATCAACGATAGCTTCATATTCATCATTAGACTCCTAATTGTTTTTGTAAAATTTCTTTATCCATTTAATTTTTTTTATATTGAATTCAAATTCCATCAGCTGCCATGGCAGGATTTGAACCAGAACCCCACCCCGAACATTACCAGGGTCTCTGGATTAATACTCTGGTGATCATACAACTACACCATCACCTCATTTCCCATATTCCCTCTCTTCAAATTAATTTATAAAATTTTATTCAGATTAATGTCCATACAAAATATTGTTTAATAACAGTCTGTACTGTTCTATGTTCTATGACCTTTAACCCTGATATCATAGAGTCATACAGCACAGAACCAGACCATTTAGTCCAACTTGTCCACGCTGACCAAGTTCCCTGAACTGAACTAGTCCCATTTGCTTGTGTTTGGCCTGTTTCCTTCTCAACTTTTCCTGTCTACATACTCTGTCATAGAGGTTTACAACATGGTAACAAGTCTTCCCACCCAACTTATGGACTCATAGAATCCCTGCAGTGTAGAAGCAGGCCATTCAGCCCATCGGGCACGCACTAACCTTCTGAAGAGCAACCCACCCGGACACACTTCCCACCCCTATTCCTGTAACCCTGCATTTCCCATGGATAGTCCCCTAAGCCTGCAGATGCCTGCAATTCAGCGTGGCCAATCCATCTAATCTTTGGACTGTGGGAGGAAATCCGAGCACCCAGAGGAAACCCAAACTTATGCAAGCTCTACATAGACTGTCGTCCAAGGGTGGAATTGAACCCGGGTCCCTGGTGCAATGAGGCAGCAGCGCTAACCACTGAGCCACCGCGCTTCACTTGTCCGAATGTCTTGTAAATGTTGTAACCGTACTGCTTCGTGTTGTTGTTGTTGCCAGAGTTGCTGGAACTGCGGGCGCAAGGCCAGCGAGACCTGCAGCGGCTGCAATGCGGCCCGTTACTGCGGCTCCTTTTGCCAGCACAAAGATTGGGAAAAGCACCACCGCATCTGCGGCCAGAACCTGCACGCTCAGGCCAAAGTGGTGCCCACAGGAGGCTCTGGTCCAAAGGCCGCCAAAGGCGAGAAGAGCCCAGCTCTGGAGAAGGCACCCCCGTCCACCGTGACTTCCAGATCGGCCACACCGGCTGCTCCAGATGCCAGTGTGCAGTAACGTGACCTCTGACCTCCCCCACCACCCCCCACCCCACCACCCCCACGTCAAATGGAGACATTGGAATTGAAACTCCCACCTGGGGCCACAGTTCGATATCAGGTGTAGACCTCAGTTTTTAAAGATACCCTTTTCTTTCCTTTTAATGTTCAAAAAAAAGACATAATTGAGGGGGAGACAATTCGGGCTCAAGGCTCCTCTTGAGAGCTTCGACTGATATGTAGGCCAGCAAAAAAAATAAAATCACAGAAGCAAAATCTACAGTCGGACTCCTGGCAACAGAGGAAGCAGGCTGCTGTATCCATGGGCCAGAAACACTGCCATTTATGAGATGACTGCAGAAATATTTTGGACTGGGACATGAACGTCCTCCTGTATGTCTCTCCCCACTCACTGCTGACTCCATAACAATCCTGCGTCTTGCTCTGCAGTCCGAAAAGAAAATGTAAACATTTACCTGTGCAATCAAAGTGGACGAGGAGTAACAATTCAGATCCTACTTACTCGAAACACTCTTTACCTCTTGGTTTAAAAAAAAAGGGACTCTTTCAAGAGATTAGAACTTATTCCTTCGAAGAGAAATGTCAAAAGAATGTGGTTTGTCGCTGGTTTTTGAAGGGGGTAAAGGGACTCTCTTTTGACTTGTATATCCCTTTTCGAAACGTGTGAAAGGAAATCTCCCGTCTTCCTGTCCCCACAAAAGATTTGTACACTGATTGCTCTTCCCTGACGCCATTCCGTTCCTATCCCAAGGAGACACTCCGGAAAGATCCAACGGTGGCTGATGACTGCTCTGGTGGTGTACTTGATGGGGAAGGAAGCAGGTGGCCTGGGTCGGCTTTGGTGTGTGTAAAACTGCTCTTCGTATGACTTTTTGTAACGACTGACCTCTCGAGACGTTACTCCTCACCTCCTTTGTGATCTCCCGAAAGCAAGTGGACAGTTTGTGTCACATGGTGACAAGCTCCAGACACACGCACACGCGCACACAAGGTTGTTTGTTGAAGTCCAATTTTACAAAAATAGAGTTGAAGTGAGAGAGTGTGTTTAGATGCTTCGCTGTCGGGGGTTTAGAAATCTGGAGGCCCACCTTGTATCTGGTTTTCCCTCCTATCTGGCTGTAGGCGGAGCTAGACATATACCTGACAAAATTAATGTTTTGCGCCAAAGAATGATACCCTTGGCAGGCGTTTCTGAACTAACAATGATATCTACCTTTTTGGTACGTGTTTAGTAACTGGCCATTGGTGGAGGGTCTGCTGCTGATCCCAAAAGGTCAGAAGGAAACACAAGACAAGGGATTCAGTGCAGCTTTTGCTGGGAAATTGGTGGCTCCTCAAATACTCAAGCTGGCCAAAGGATCCCTCCACTCTTCGGTCGCCCCGAGCAACACCGCCCTTCTCCTCTTCTCTACACCCCCCCCCCCCCCCCGCCCCCCCCAGCCCAACAAACCAACAAATGACCATACTGATTGAGGCCTACTATTCTAGCAGCAAAAACACAAAGCGAATCAAGGCCGTCTGAACGTTTCAGAGTTTAGAGAGCAGCTCAAATGAGCCAACCTCAAGTTGGGCTCCTGCAGCTGTTTGTTAAAAAAAACGACGGGTTTCGGGAAAATGGTGCGAATTCTTCAATTTTGCGTCTTTGTGCCACATTCTCCCCACCGCCCCCCCACATTACAGGCCATTCCCCACTTCTCTCTGATAGGTTTGCCACCATCCCAGCCCCCATTCTCGCAGGTCTGCCAGCCCTTCCCCTTCCCTTTCCCCCTTGCGCTCTTTCACTTCTCGCTGGGAGGGTCCTGGTGGTGTTATGGCCAAGAAACGGTGTCCCTGTGGGAAAGGATTTGGCGACCTCTCAATGAAGGTACAGGATTGAAGACACACCACTTTAAATATTAATCCCCATGTCTAGTAATCGGGGGAGCAGAGATGAAGAGAGGCAGCCATCAACCAGCTTTTGTGACGCTGACCCTCAGTGACTTTGAATGACTTGAGAAGTAAAGAATCTGGCCCACGATTGATAAACCTGGTCACAAGGAACATTGTAGATTGGGGTGAGGCAGCCCACTGTTTCTAAGGCTCCTCTATCACTCAGAGTTGAGGTGTTCTGGGAACACTATCTGGATTCTGTGGTAGCCGTGCAGGTGTTCCACTGTCTTAAAGTCACACTGTTGTTTCCAAAGCGTAATTCATTCAATGCTGTCTGATTGTGGAATCCATTTCGCCACAAACCAGAATTTGTGTTGCTACAGATGCACTGTTCCAACTTGCTTTCTGCTTATTGGTCTGGTACCAACCAGCCAGATTGCAAACCTCAAATGGCTGGTGGCACTTTCTGCTTCAGGTACCCTGCTCCACTGTCTACAATGCTGACAGTGTCCAGAATCCAACTGATAATCAGACTGCTGTTTCAGCATCAAACCCTAATCTCCCAGAAGAACCATTCAAACCTGCCCAGCTATACTTTCCTCTCCATTTTCTACAACTGCTGTTGTTCCTAGCTTCCACTGAACCAGTGTCCACCTGATGCACTGTACAGTCTCTAGTATATGAGCAAAGTCAAAGGGGATCAGTTACTGGCTTTATGCAGCTGGACACTATGATTGTCTCTCCTTTGTTTTTCATTTTTGCAGATAGACGTACCATTTTGCTGGTGGTTGACTATTGGCAAATTATACCATGTGGTGAATGGAAGCTTAGAAAGATACAGGGACAGTCATCTCATTTAACTTATGAGAGCTAGGAGACAACCAGTTGATGGGTCAGACTGCAGTACCCACTCAGAAATAGGCAACTGGGAGCGATTTAAGAGACTAAGACATTTTTGAGGGGTTCAGGTAACACCTGAGTGTTTTTATTAATAGCTAGTTCTCCATATAATTGCTGTCCCACTGTTTATCTAATTGCAAAATGGTTCAAAGTGTGTGGTATTTTTGGACAAATTAGTGTATCCAGGAAGATGAGTTACAGGGTTTTGTTGGCTTTAGCATCGCTCTGTGTCTTACAAAGCGATGATCCTCTGAAGGGCTCAAGCAGCACATTGAACAGCAGGGATTGGGCTGTGGAACTTTTCCAATGTTATTTCAAACCGAAGTGTGACTCCCTCAGTCCTGAATGTGTGTTCTTTAAATAAATAATGCTGCATTTCTGAGATACCACGAGGCGGTAGAACTGAAAGGTCAAATTGCAGGGTTTGTGTCAAGATAAGAGTTTGCCCACCATGACCTTGTGATTGCTCCCCATAAGATTGAGGGGTATTTGACTGTTGTTCATCTCTTAGGCTTGCGGATGCCCAGCTTGTCAGCGATTATGTTCCATTTTGTAACAAAAAATAATCCTGATGTGTTGAGGTGGAGCCCAAGGCGTGACCTTAAAGTAGCCAACATGGCTTACATATATTCCTGGTGGTTTCAACCCCTGCCTTTGACTTCCCTGATTTTGCCTTCCCCCCCCCCCCCCAACCCCCAACATCCTCACCCCCAATACTCAAAAAGTACTGAAAGAAAATTGAGGATGGGAAACTGTTTCAGTAGTGCCCCCTCCCCCTGTGATTCCAGGAATACCCTAGAAGTTGATTCTCGATTCCAGAGGGATTTGGAGTGTTGGCAGCACCCATGTGCCCTGCTGGGCTTATGTAAAGCAAAGCAGGATTGTTCTGCTACAGTCTGTGTCATAGAGCATGAGGAAGTGAACACTGCAGATGCTGGAGATCAGAGCCAAGAGTGCAGTGCTGGAAAAGCACAGCAGGTCAGGCAGCATCTGAGGAACAGGATCATATAGCGCCGAGTGACAGATTACAGATTAATGGTAAACTGGTTTTCTTCATGAGCATGGGAGAAATGTTGCCCTTTAGTCCACTGCATGATCTGACCCTCTTTAGTACAGCGAGGTTAAAGGTTAGTCTGGCATTTGAAGGTTTACCTCCCAGGGTCTGCTATACCCATGAGCTGACAGAACAGAAAAGTGTAACAGAAACCCAGGGAGAGCTATTCATATCGCCATCAACCATAAGACTGTAAGTAGACCCATTCAGACCATCAAGTCTTCATCACCAATCAGTGATATCATATCTGATTTCATAATCATTCACTCCACTTTCCTGCCTCTTCCCCATAACAATTCATTCCCTCACCTATTAAAAACCTGTCTCTCTCAGTCTTGAATATACTCAGTGACCCAGCCTCACCAGGCTCCCGTGGTGAAGAATTCCACATATTCACAAACTTCTGAGGGAAGAACTGGCTGCTCCCCTCTGTCTTAAACATGCAATCCTTCATTGAGATTATGCCCTCTGGTTCGAGACTCTCCCACAAGGGGTCACAAAGTTTCCGCTCACTCTTGCCAACTCTGCTTGAGCGCATCCTGGAGAATTCATCACATGACCTCTTGGCACCCAATATCCTTCCCTTATGTTGATGCCATTGACTGTACAACAAGTCCGTTCCCATGGTACACTGCCTGCCCATTCCAAGTGGAAAGCACAGAAGAGTCTCCATTTGCCAATTTGATTCAATCTTTCAATTTCATTTGCCCCAACTTTAATTCTGTGATTTTAAAATAGTAGTCCTCACAGAAATGAAGAAAAGCATACCAAAGTTTTCAGTGTCTCCTTCTGTTACTCAAAGCGGTGTGCTGGAGAAAAGTCTACAATTCCTGGTGAATTGGCAACCACACAAGCAAGTAGCAAACTGGCAAGTGAGCAGGGTACGGACTGAAATACACGATGTCACCACCTTACAGTGCCAGATACCATTGTGCACTGTGCCGTAGCTTTAATGTACAATCGCGTTTACTATCTGCTACATTGAGAGCAATCGCTGCCTGAAGACCTTAATCAATGTCTAAGTTGAACGGGTGAAAATGTATTGCTCCGCCATTGTGTGTGATGTCCCTGCTCCCCCCTTTTGATAATCAATGATGTCTGTCCATTTCCCCACTCCCCATCCTATCCTGTGTTTTAACTCGCAGTTTCTATTTTGCTAAGCACAATTCATCCCCTTTCTTTCTAAGATAGAAATTAAAACTCCAGCTCCCTGCTCACAAGAAATGGAGAGTGTAAGAACAGCTATTTTTGATTCCCTTTTCTTGGCACAGTTTCTTTTCAGGACTTGGGAGCCTTCGTTTCCCCCTTCTCGATTCCCTTGACTTCTAAACGCGAAGCGACGTTTGCCTGCCGAGGACAGAGATTTCGCTGAAACCAAGCACAAAAGGGTATCCCAAACTTTGATCGGATTGGAAGCGAACAGTTAGAGCTGCACAACTCTTGTGTGTCCACCAAAATGAGAACTGAACCAAATTATCATCCTCTACAACCAAACTGTCCAAGCCAAACTCTCTCTCTCTTCGGCTTACCGAAAGTCGAGGGGAGGTTGCCTAATGTGCTAGGCCAACAACCAAAACCTCATAGTTCAGGATTCATTACAAAAACAAAACAAAACTGATTGATCTAATCCCTCTGTTCAGCTGTGTGTCTCTGTAAGTGAATGAGAAGTACAGTGTGTTTGTTTCATTTGTGACCAGTTAATGTGAAGGATTGTAGTATTGGCGTCAGTGTAAGCAGTCCTTAAAGGTCTGCCCTTTTTGTTCTGTGAAGCTGTCGTGTTGTGATTACTGAATTCTTTATCTTCTTTTGGGTTTCTTTTAAATGTTTTTTTTATTTAAGAAGAATTTGTGTATGCAACTGATATGTGGCAATTTAAGCCCTGCCAGTTCTTTAAAAAAAAATGTTCTGTGTCATTGGCTTGTGCTACAGTCGATTTAATCGCCTATTTTCTGATTGTAATCAGGTTGAATTAACTCCTGTCTTCCTGTGCACTCAGGGCCTGTCAGGTGAACTTGTCATGAAAGCGTCGGCATAGCTTCTTGCAACAGTTTGTCTCCCCTCTCCAAAAGATAATCCCTGTGTCATTGTCTCTCTTTAACATTCTACACACCGACTGACCGACTCCTTCAAGGTGTAATCCATCTTTCATTTAATTCCTCTTTCTTGTAGCCCCCAAGGAAAGGAACACCGAGATAACAGCTAGCTGTTTATTCTGGAATCTTCTCAGGCACAGACTGGTGAGGTGGGGTCAGGAGAAGTGAAATTCCATTGTTATTGACTTAAGGGCATTTAGAAATAGATGTTTGAATTACAATGAGATCTCTTCTAGTCACTTTTTGGCTTCTGATAATGATACTTCCATCCATTATAAATAGGTAAAGGGCCAGTCTTATTGAAGACACCACCAGATTGCTGAAACCCATGGGTACACATTTTTATTTTCATTCAATGTGAGCTTTGCCAATCAGGCCATCTTTAATGCCCATTGAGAAGTCAATGATAAGCCATTATTTTGAATACAACCACATGCCTCGTTCAGAGTTAAGCCCTTCATGTGGATCTGGAGTCACATGTAGGCCAAGCCAAGTGGCGATGGTAGATTTTCTTCTCTAAAGCAAATTACTGAACCAGCAGTCAGTTAGTTTCATGTTCACTAGGACCATTCCTATTAGTTATTTTTAATTCCAGATTTTTATTACATGAGTCAAATTTAATTTGCACAACTGCCATGGTGGGACTTGTACTCATCTAACGTTAGTGGATGATAGTCTACACTACACTACCACCCGGTATTTCTCAAACAGATTGCTGTAAATGCCGTGAAGGATCTCCAGGAGAGGAGAGGACATAGCTGGGACCACAGGAACTGCTTCATATTTTAAAACTTCTCTCCCACTTTAATCCTTTCCCCTTCAACACTGCTCCCTTTAGTTGATCTATGAACTAGACAGTTCAAGGTGTGGATTCCAGAGGGTTCTGCCCTACCATCAGGGAGAGGACTCTGTTTTCAGTGGAATTTAATAAAAGTATCATGAGGAAGAGAGAACCTTTCCCATGTCTCAATAACAGAAGAGGAACACAGGAAATATGCCTATGGCTATTTCCATGGCTAGTTTTTCCCTGGAACAGTCATCAGTCTGTCACCAGGGTCTATAGCTTGAGGGATGCTTCTCTGCATCAATTGCTTCCTGCTCTTAATGCCTGCCATATGGTTATTGGAAGGAGACTGGGCACTATGTAAAACATACAATGCTGGGTCAGTCTTCCTTCAACACCTCTCCTGATTCGTTTCTATAAACTTGAAGTAGGAAAGATGGACAGCAATTGGGTTGATTCAATATTGCCTCTTTTACTGTGCAACCAAATCCAACAGGGAACCAAGGAGACATTTCCTCACTCTCCACGATTGGTTAGAATGTGGAATTCCACAGGAAGGACTTGAGGCAAATGAATTTGATGCTTTCAACAGGAAACTAGATGAGGACATGAAAGGAAAAGGAGTAGAAAGTAAGACTGAGGTGGGGCGGGTGTTAATGGGAATGCAATCACAATAAGTCTAAACACCAGCTTAGTGCAGTTGGAATGAATGTCCTGTTTCTGCGCTGTATTTACTATTGTCCAAAGCCATATTTATCGCTTCTGTTCCCACCTCTTTCCCAAATGTTGATCTCTTCAGCTTTTGACACATAGGCGTAGATGTTTTTTCTTAAAAGGCTAACATGACAACTATAGCTAAGCCCCTGTAGGCCAAGTCAATGTGAGCAATACTAACAAAAAACATTCTTCCATTAAGTCACATTGACTAATCTTTGTATCCTCCCCAAACCCCACAACATGATGGAAGTTTCAGGAACTTTTTAACCTGACAACAGCTATCCTCTCCCGAGGGAAAACCACAGAGCGTTTCCTTTCTGCTTTTTCCTCAGAGGTGTATGAATTTTACGCTGGTATAACGTGAAGAATTAATCAGCCTGTGGTTTGGTGACTTTGTTGTCCCAAATTGTGCAATATGTAATTACAGGTTGTACAAAATTAATTTCTGGTTTCTCAAGTTTTTTTTTCTTTCAATTTCCATCCTCTTCCAATCCATGAATCATATCAATACAATCTGGATTTTCAGAATAAAAATATAAGATTCGCAAATTAACCTGACTAACTGGATGGTCAGCTGGCCATTCTCCACTGCACTTCCTGCCCAGATATCTTACCATGAGTTTTAATCAGTGCCAGAACTCCAAAGCGTTTGCCAATTCTCAAAGCTCCCCCCATCCTAAAAACAAGCTAAAATACAAATTGGTGCCAATGAAATGTGATCAAATGATTGAAACATAAGTAATGTTGACAGTTCTGCTGAGTGACCTGGTTATGCCAGGGAGTAGGGTGAAGCTGGTAGCATCATTGGCTGTAGTAGAGCCTCGAACTACAACCCTGGGGAGAATGGAGTTTGACCATTGAGCGATATTCACATCTTTATCGCAAAAACTAAATCAGATTTAGGTTTTGATATCAGCTTTTTAATTTTGGTAGTGGGCATGAGTGATTTGTGAACTCTGCAGCCATACACAATTCGATCTTGACCCCATGCAATGGCATCCAGTCAGGAGCCTGTTTTATATAGTTCCCTTTTGTTGTTTCCAATACTTTTCAACAGTTGTAAAATGGACTGCCTGTTGCACATGCTTTCAAAGTGAAGATCCGGCCTCATAGAGAGCGTATAATAAATCTCTGGTGATAGTGTAGTTGTGCTATCCTCAGGATTTTGATTGCCTTTTCTTCCACACCACTCCTTACCCCTCCCATCCCACCCTCTTACAGTCAGTCACCACATGCCCCTTAAGGACTCCCTGTGCCACATTGCAATAGACACTTCTAGCAGCTGTCTCCCATTCCTGTTAACCTCAAGCTACCTCTCCCAGCTATCAGTCAACTGAGCTTGTGAGCACATGGGCAGAGAAAGAACACATTAGCTCTGCCAGTTTGTGGCATAGCTTATTGCTGCTTAGTTCCCTAAGGACGCGTTTGTTATCATTTCAATCTGCAATAAAAAATATCCAACTGTGTATCCCGGCAACTAGTCAGATGAAGTAAAATCAGAGAATCCCTACCGTGCTGATAGATACACTCAGCTCATTCAGTCAGCACCAACCATCCAAAGAGCATCCCACCCTATACCCATACCATAGTTAACCCACCACTCCCTGCCCAAGTAACTTTGATGTGTGGGGAAACCTGCTTAGCCAAGTGAAATAGTCCTGTACAGAAGGCCATTTGACAAATGTGCCTGTTCCAGCTCTTTGTAAGAGCCATCCAATTCTCCGACTTTTCCCTTCGCTCTGAAACAATTTCCCGTTCAATATTCGGTTTCTGTATCCAGTTCCCTTGTGTGGAATCCAGGTGTTTGTGACATTCTAAGTCATGGTCACTACTGATTCTAAGGTGAATTAAATAAGAGTCATTGTTAACACCAATGTGTCTGCAGAAAGCGTTACAGATCAGAACTGTCAGCATCGAGAAGCTGTGGTCTCAGACTTCTGGCAAGGAAGAGCGGGGAGGTAATTGATTGCAAGTTTACTCTTGGCCCTCAAATTCATGAGAAACCAAAACTTAATTTGATCTGAGCTGTTCCCTGAGTCGAAGGGACGGTGGTTAACCTGTAGGGAAGGTACTTTCAACATAAAGGAAAGCCAAAATCTGGTTTGTATGTGTTTGCCCATTGCAATCGTCTGTGTGACCTGCTCATCAGGATCCAGTAAAAGGAAAACTTTGCCCATGTTCACCCCTTGCAGCAGGTGCTGTCTCTGAAGATGGAGATGGCCATTCTAAAATATCAAGAGTCATACCAAACTCGAAACATTCACTTACCTTCTCTCTTCACAGATACTGCCAGACCTGCTGTATTTCTCCAGCTCCATGCTGTTCTTATTTCAGATCTCCAGACTTTGTAGTATTTTGATTTTATTCTAAGACACCAGCGCCTTGTCCCACTGACAAGAAAGGGATAAAACCTCCAGTGTAAGCAAGCTACAAACTGGATGAGGAGAGTGGGCAGTACATTATGTTGGAAGTACAGTTCTATATCTAGCTTCTTTTAAAGCAGTGGCTAACTATTGAAGATTAGCAATGGACCTTTGTGTCTTTGTTACTTTCAATGCAGTGCTTCTTTGAATCGGGTATTGTATTTTTTTCTCTCTCTCTCTGTTGTATATGTAAATAAATATTTGTAAAAATTTGAAGTGTTTTGTGGCCTTCTGTGCAGTTGCATTCCTATTTATATACCCATCCAAATGCCTTTTAAATGTTGCAATTGTACCAACTGTGTGGCTGAAAATGTTCATTCTCAGGATTGACGTAAACACCACCCACTATGATGATGTTATATGGACTTGCAGGCGGAACAGCTTAGGCTCTCATGGGAGATCTGGATGGGTATATGAATAGGAAGGGTTTGGAGGGATATGGGCCGGGTGCTGGCAGGTGGGACTAGATTGGGTTGGGATATCTGGTCAGCATGGACAAGTTGGACCGAAGGGTGCTGTACATCTCTACGAATGAGACCCAACATCTGATCCTCCTCAAAGTATCTATAACAATGTGTTGTAGCAACGTAACCTGTAATTAATTGCTAATGTGCAATAAACCGTCTCTTGTTAATTATAATAAACTTCGAGGAAGACCAGGTAGTTGTTTTCCTTCACAACCCTTAGATCCCTACACTTAAATAGAATGGTGGCAGCAACTTCATTGTAAGTAGCTGCTGATGCAACACGGAAAGGCAGCAGATTTGATTTGACTGCCTATACTACATGGTGAGAAGCAGTGTGAGATCTTTAGATTCAGCGTTAAGTTGTCTGCTCATACAGCACAAGTCAGCAACAGAGAAAAGCTAAAGATTTAAGAACCCTCCAGAAGAAACTCCTGAAAGCCTTGGACTTATATTTCAAATTAAGAGTTAAGAAAATCATTGAAACAGCATGAATTCATAGAATAATTCAGTATCCATTGCAAACTTCATTAATGATCTTTATGGATTAGTGGGGGAAAATGTAACTGGTGACTTCCACTGAGAATTCGGGAGAGACCGAATTAACTTAGGTATTGTTGATGAGTCTTTGTCAGATTTATTACAGTCTTGAGAGAAAGCCATTCGGATGGTGAGTGAAGCAGAAGTGCAGAAGCAGCAACACAGATCAACCCTAAGAGGAAAAGATCAATTTTGGCACCGAGGAAAAACTATTGTGAGAACTAGTATGGTGGCAGGACAGACACTAGACACTAAAAATCCTTGTTAGCATTGCAAAGCAAAGATACCTCATCAGCTCAAACAATGCCCAGCTAATGAAAGTGAATGCTTTATCTGTCACACAAGTAGTCATTTTCAAAGAATGGTCAGAAGTGAGTCAAAGAATCATGAATTCTGACAGTGTGGAAAGAGGCCATTCGGCCCAATGATTCTGCACCAACCCTCTGAACAGCATCCCAGACTCTGCCCCCGTCCTCCTCTATCTACCCTATCCCTGTAACTACACATTTCCCAAGGATAACCCACTCAGCCTGCACATCGTTGGATTGGGAGGAAACTGGACCACCTGGTGGATATCCATGAGGAGAACATGCAAACTCAAGGCTGGGATGAAGCCCAGGTCCCTGATGCTGTGAGGCAGCCATGCTAACCACTGAGCCACAAAAACAGACTTGCACTAAAGCAGGAAATCAAATTGCTATCCGCACAAATAGTTTAACGCAACAGAAGAAAACATCAAAAATGAAACTCCAAACATTCTTATGAGAAATAGAAGATCCTGTTCTTATATTTCAGCAAGATAATATTAATGTCAATGGTCACTTTGTGAATTTCAGGTTAAGCACTGAGACCATCGTCAACGAGACTGTGAGATATTGATGTTAATAAAACGCTGTCTAACATATCAACAGTGCAACTGCATCCTCCAAGTTACAGAGCACTTAAGCTTGAAGCTGTGCTGCAAGGGACTCTCGCATACATGACAACAAACAGAAAATCTAAACATGCTTCATAACCAAGAATTCTCACTCAGGTAGAAAGACATACCTGACCTCAATCTGATTCAAAATATGGAAGAGGTAAAACAGCAAAAGTGAGGGGATTCCTTTAAACAGTAATGTTCTAAATTATTTAAAGGGATAAATGACGTGTAATAATAAAGACAGCATTATACTGAAGAAAGAACTAAGCCCTTATGTCTCTACCCACCCAGGAGGATTCCACATCCCTTAATTGAATTAGCTTTATTGACACATAGCTTAGTTGGCACATATACTCACATGAGTACAGTGAAAAGTTTAAAAGTCACCACTTACAGTGCCATCTCAAGTACAAATGTACCCAGGTACAGATTCTTGAGTACAACTTCTTTAGGAAAACAGATTAGAAAAATAAAGAAATAAAAAGTCCAACAATACAGACCTTCAAAACTACAAAATCATAGTACTAAATTAGAAACATAAACAAATAGAGAAATAAAAAGTCCAGAATAACAGCCCTTCCATGATAGTATAATAAAGAAAAGAGAAATTCAGAAAACAGAATTTAAGACAATGTCTACTTTGTCCATTTCATGGCTCTGGGCTCTCCCATCATTGGAATCCTGGCCAGACGCACCATGATGCTGAGGAAACACCGCAGGGAGACCTAGACCGACTGAAACCCCAACAGGGAGACCTAGACCGACTGAAACCCCAACAGGGAGACCTAGACCGACTGAAACCCCAACAGGGAGACCTAGACCGACTGAAACCCCAACAGGGAGACCTAGACCGACTGAAACCCCAACAGGGAGACCTAGACCGACTGAAACCCCAACAGGGAGACCCAGACCGACTGAAACCCCAACAGGGAGACCTAGACCGACTGAAACCCCAACAGGGAGACCTAGACCGACTGAAACCCCAACAGGGAGACCCAGACCGACTGAAACCCCAACAGGGAGACCTAGACCGACTGAAACCCCAACAGGGAGACCTAGACCGACTGAAACCCCCACAGGGAGACCCAGACCGACTGAAACCCCAACAGGGAGACCTAGACCGACTGAAACCCCAACAGGGAGACCTAGACCGACTGAAACCCCAACAGGGAGACCTAGACCGACTGAAACCCCAACAGGGAGACCCAGACCGACTGAAACCCCAACAGGGAGACCCAGACTGACTGAAACCCCAACAGGGAGACCTAGACCGACTGAAACCCCAACAGGGAGACCTAGACCGACTGAAACCCCAACAGGGAGACCCAGACCGACTGAAACCCCAACAGGGAGACCTAGACCGACTGAAACCCCAACAGGGAGACCCAGACCGACTGAAACCCCAACAGGGAGACCCAGACCGACTGAAACCCCAACAGGGAGACCTAGACCGACTGAAACCCCAACAGGGAGACCCAGACCCACTGAAACCCCAACAGGGAGACCTAGACCGACTGAAACCCCAACAGGGAGACCTAGACCGACTGAAACCCCAACAGGGAGACCTAGGCCGACTGAAACCCCAACAGGGAGACCTAGACCGACTGAAACCCCAACAGGGAGACCTAGACCGACTGAAACTCCAACAGGGAGACCCAGACCGACTGAAATCCCCACAGGGAGATCCAGACTGACTGAAATCCTCACAGAGAGATCCAGACCGACTGAAACTCCCACAGGGAGACCCAGACTGACTGAAATCCCCACAGGGAGATCCAGACTGACTGAAATCCCCACAGGGAGACCCAGACCGACTGAAACCCCCACAGGGGGTCTGGTCATTTCCAGGGATCACCAAAGACATTGAGGATCTCTGTATTAAGTGTGAGAATTGTACCATCCACTGACCAGAATAACAAGAGCCATTGGTGCCCATCAAACTCTGTGAACATGAGGGCACATACTTATTTGATGAAAAGCTGTCCCTCATTGTCATTGATTCTTTCTCCCAATGGCTACCTGTTAAGGAGCTACAAACCACAACAACGCATTGAGGCTTAGATGAGATATTTGCAATGCATGCTGTCCTGGATGTGGACATTTTAATTTTCAGCTCTGATCTCCAGCATCTGCAGTTCTCACTTTCTCCATTTTGATTATCAGGCCTCAGTTTGCTAATGTGGTCTTCAGAAAGCTGTGAACACAGACCAGAACATCATGGAAGGCAACCTCTTATCCACGGACTCCATCTACACTTCTCGTTGCCACAGAAATGTTGCCAACATATCAAAGACCCCTCCCACCCCGGTAATACTTTCTTCTGACCTCTTCCATCAGGCGGAAGATACAAAAGCCAATATAATGGTGATATAGAGTCATAGAGTCATAAAGATGTTCAGCACAGAAACAGACCCTTCAGTCCAATTTGTCTATGTCATCAGATATCCTAAATTAATCTAGTCCCATTTTGCCAGTGCTTGACTCATATCCCTCTAATGAATCCTTCCTATGCATATACCCATCCAGATGCCTTTTAAATGTTGTAATTGTACCAGCCTCCACCACATCCTCTGGCAGCTCATTCCATATACACACCACTCCCTGCATGAAAAAGTTGCCCCTTAGGTCTCTTTTAAATCTTTCCCCTCTCGCCCTAAACCTATGCCCTCTAGTTCTGGACTAACCCATCCCAGGGAAAAGACTTTGTCTATTTACCCTATCCAGGCCCCTCACAATTTTGTAAACCTCTGTAAGGTCACCCCTCAGCCTCCGACACCCCAGGGAAAACAGCCCCAGCCTGTTCAGCCTCTCCCTATAGCTCAAATCCTCCAACCCTGGCAACACCCCTGTAAATCTTTTCTGAACCCTTTCAAGTTTCACAACATCTTTCCGACTGGACTTGTGAACAGAACAGCACAGGATCAGAAAACAATACAACTTAACATCCTGTTCTCTCAAGAATCCCCACAGAGGAAATGGTTGATGCAGGTACAATTGCAACATTTAAGACATTTGGACAGGTACCTGAATAGGAAAAAATTAGAGGAAGATGGGTCAAATCAGGCAAATGGACTAGCTTAGTTTTGGGAAAATTGGTCGGCATGGATTAGTTGGGCTGAAAGGTCTGTTTCCGTGATCGATGATACTATGACTCTATAAGTCGACCATAACCTGTGACTAGTTGTTAAAATGCAATAAACAGTCTCTTGTTAACAACTAGTTAGACCAGGAAGTGATTTACCTCGAATTCGCCATACCAAGCACGCCCTGTCGTTCCTAACATTTAAAAACAATGGTAGCAGTAACCTTCATTGTGAGCAACACTGTGACCTGACTTGCTCATACAACAATCATTATTCCTGTAAAACAAAATGGGAAGTTACACCACATTGTAGGAGCGATACATGTTTCAAGAATTAATCATTTGACTTGATTCAGCAAGTTAGGAAATACAGGTATCCACTGCTCTTTGAAAGTTCACTTTACGCCATTTCGTTTTTACGAAAGACCTGCATTAGTACCTGTTTTAGCTAACTGAAAGAAATCCAAGAGGATTTTCGCTCTTAAGAGAAAAGGCGAAATTGTTCCCATATAAATTAATGCTGCTTTGCCTTACGCCATTTCGGCTTACGTGAGGTTTCATAGGGACGCTCTACTTTCAGATAGTGATATTTCCCTGTACATAGCATTCTGTTTGAATGCGATTACACTCGTTCTTAAAAAGTTTCTGTGGAAAGTCTTTTGAGACTTTAACTGTAAGATTTACGGGCATTTTTTGGGCTGAATCTTACATTCCTTTGGTTACATGGGAGCTTTTGTTTTGGAGGGATTCTCTCTGTGAGGTACAGCACATTTTCTCACCAAATCTTACCGTAATCAGCTCATTAACAACCTACTCCTTGGATGCTGCCTGACCTGCTGTGCTTTTCCAGCACCACTCTGATCTAAACTCTGGTTTCCAGTATCTGCAGTCCTCACTTTTGACTCATTAACAACTTGACCCATCTCCACGGCATCCCTCTCACCCAATTCTACCTCCTTCTTACCATGCTTCATTCCTGGAACAACTTGTCGCTGTGGGCTACCTATCTCCAGATTGACCAACCTACTTTGGCACCAGTACTGACTTTAAAAGGATATTATGCACCCAGACAGGCACTGTCTGTCCAGGGCTGCCCTGCACAGTTCCTGATATCTAGCCCCAAATTTGGTGGACAAGGGAAATGTGGCAGCCTCCTTTACAGGCAGAGATCTGGACTTCCTGCTGGATAAGGGTGGTGCACAGCGGAGGTAGTCTTTTCCCCCAGGATCAGGGGTAGCATCTACAATACCCCAGCCTGCCAACCTGGTCCAGGTTTGACCGCCCACACATGGAAGTCTTTTTTCATTCATTCACGGGATGACGGCATCGCCGGCCAAACCAGCATTTATTGCTCATTCCTGGTTGCCCAGAGGGCAGTTAAGAGTCAACCACATTGCTGTGGGTCTGGAGTCGTACGTTGGCCTTCCCTGAAGTATATTAGTGAACCAGATGAGTTTTCCAACCATCATCAATGGATTTACTGCCATCATTAGTGGGCGGCACGGTGGCACAGTGGTTAGCACTGCAGCCTCACAGCGCCAGAGACCTGGGTTCAATTCCCACCTCAGGTGACTGATTGTGTGGAGTTTGCACGTTCTCCCCGTGTCTGCGTGGGTTTCCTCCGGGTGCCCCGGTTTCCTCCCACAGTCCAAAGATGTGTTGGGTCAGGTGAATTGGCCATGCTAAATTGCCCATAGTGTTAGGTAAGGGGTAAATGTAAATGTAGGGGTATGGGTGGGTTGCACTTCGACGGGTCAGTGTGGACTTGTTGGGCCGAAGGGCCTGTTTCCACACTGTAATGTTATCTTATCTAATTAGACTCTTAATTCCAGTTTTTACTGAGTTCAACTTACACTATCTGCTATGGTGGGTCCCCAGAACATTCCCTGGGTCTCTGGATTAACAGCCCAGCCATAATACCACTAGGCCATTGCCTCCCTGAGGAGTATAGCTTCAATGTCTGGAGGAATATCCAGCACTGTGCTTGAAAGGTCAATGACCTTCTTCACTCCACCAGTGTAAGTGCAAGCACCTTCTCTCTGATACCTCGCATGCACTCAATCTCTGCCACTGCCCCCACCTCCCACTGAGTCTCACTCTCTCCCACTCTCATTATTGCTTGCACCATCTCCCCTCGCTCACTCTCACTAGTCCACCCCCTGTACCATGAACCCTGTATGCCCTCTGTGCTGCCAATTCGCTCACTGAGGGACCCTCCGCTCACCACCCCCCCCCCCCCCCACCCCCCACCTGCCCCAACAGGAACAGCCGTACCATGCATTTCCACCTTGCTTAATGTAAGCATTGAGCCTGCCTAGCATTCCAGGAGGTAAACAGCCCCCAGTGAAGCAGAGAGAATCAAGACAGGTGCCTGGGATTCAGCTGCTCAGCCTCACTGACTCTCGTCACACCTGACTGATCATGTCCAAGTGCCTGGAGTGCTATTACTGTCCTAGCCATGCTGTGCCAGGGCTCCTGACTGAAGGCTGCCCCCCCCCCTTTGCTTGACTTGTCGTCCACCATGACAAGCTTTCTATGTGTTCCAAACGGCATAGCAACACAGCAGTAATAATGAGCCTGCTGAGTTCCTCCAGCAATTTCTGTGTATGTTTCAGATCTTTAGCATCTGCAGGCCCTTGCTTTATTTCACTGCTTATTATGATGTAAAGTTGTAAGGTTAGGGTGATTTATGCATATTTTAAAATTTATTTTATAGTTTGATTTTTGAACTAGTGGCATGTGCACTTTGGTCTGTGTGTGTAAGGGTTTAAGGATTAACTTGTCAGTAGGAGTATGGATAAGGTAAATAGATAAGATTTATTTCCCAGGGTAGGGGAGTCCAAATCTAAAGTGCATAGGTTTAAGGTGAGAGGGGAAAGATTTATAAAGGATCTAAGGGGCACCATTTTCACGTGGAGGCTGGTGCGTGTATGGAATGAGCTGCTAGAGGAGGCAGATACAATTACAACATTCAAAAGGCATCTGGATGGATGCATGAATAGGAAGGGTTTAGATGGATATTGGCCAAATGCTGGCAAATGGGACTATATTAATTTAGGACAAGTTGTACCAAAGGATCTGATTCTTTGCTGTACAACTCTATCACTCTCTGAGACATGATGGCCATTTTCATCTCATTTTTGGAATCAGTCTGACAGACCAGCTGGTTGCTTTCTGGGTAAGCCAGGCTTCAGTCATGGTTATGGGAGAGAGAAAGAGAGAGACATCACGGCGTGGGCCTAATGAACAGGAATGATTCTTCAGCCAGTGTGGAGCAGTGAGAGGTGAGGTGGACTTGTTGTAAGTCTGTTTGTCAATCTCTATGCTGCATCTGATATCTGCCCATGGTGGATATCAGGTGAATGGCAATGGAGGTGACATGAATAGTATGAAGCATCACGGGGGTGGATGGGTGACCTGTATTGACAATGAGTTAGGATGGAGAGTAGGGGGAGTGAGCAAAGGCTTGAGTTTACCTTGAGTCAGCATGGGGACAACGTGAGGCTATAGGGATGGGGTGGAATTTGAGGAATTAAGGCTAAAAGGCCTGACAGCTTCTGGGATGGAGTCACGGAGAACCACGGTAGACCTTCTAATCAGCTCAGATCAGAGTGGTGCTGGAAAAGTACAGCAGGTCAGGCAGCATCCGAGGAGCAGGAAAATCAACGTTTCAGGCAAAAGCCCTTCAGGGCTTTTACCTGAAACGTTGATTTTCCTACTCCTCGGATGCTGCCTGACCTGCTGTGCTTTTCCAGCACCACTTTGATCTAAATTCTGATTTCCAACATCTGCAGTCCTCACTTTTGCCTTCTAGTCAGCCCACACTGGCACTCACTCACTCTAATGTCTTGCTTCTGGGCATGTTATGCCAAGATAATCTTGCAACCCCTCCATTCCCATCCACACCCCTCCAAGAGGAAAACTCGTTTATTTCGGGGTACATTGTAACCAAAGCAGACTCTGGCTTTGTCTGCTCTCAGGTTTAGTGTGACATTTGATCTTGACATGTATTTCCAATCTCATAGTCACACCACCACCACCAAGTCTGCCTTTTCCATATCACAGTTTATGGTTCCACTAAACCCCTCCTTCGTGCCTATGTTCCCTCGAGCTGTGACTATTCCAATACAATCCTGGCTGGTCTCCCACATTCTACTCTGTATAAACTTGAGGTTTTTTAAAAATTCTGCTGCTGTGCCTCACTTGGGACCCTTTCCACTATCACCTGACACGGTGGCTCAGTGGTTAGCACTGCTACCTAATAGCACCAGGGACCTGGGTTCGATTCCAATCTCAGGTGACTGTCTGTGTAGAGTTTGCGCAATGTCCCTGCATCTGTGTGAGTTTCCTCTAAGTTCTCTGGTTTCCTCCCACAATCCAGAGATGTGCAGGTTAGGGTGAATTAGCCATGCTAAATTGCCCATAGTGTTCAGGGATGTGTAGGTTAAGTGCATTAGTCAGGAGTAAATGTAGAGTAATAGGGGAATACGTCTGGTTGAGGTTACTCTTTTGAGGGTCAGTATGGACTTGTTGGGCCAAAGGGCCTGTTTGCACACTGTAGGGGTTCTTATAACAGCTTAGAAATATCACCCCTTTGTGTGCTGTCCACATTGGTTACTTGTCCAACAGCATCATGGTGTTAAAATTCTCAGGCTTGTCTTCATTTCCTTGCCTGAACTTACCTCTCTCCCGATCTGTAATTTCCTCCACCTCTGTAACCCTCCTAGGTATCGACATTCCTCTAATTCTGGCCTCATGTATATCACCAGTTCCTGATAGGCACAAGGTCTGGAATCCCCCCCCTACACTCCTCCACGATACTGCACTCCCTCCCAGTCAACCATTTCTTAAACCCTCCCTCTTTGATCAAGCTTTTGATCATCTGACATGACATCACTTTACGTCGAACAGTGTCGTGTTCTGTTTTCTAATACTCCTGTGAGGTGTCTTGGGATGTTTCAATACAGAAAATAGCTACATAAATGTAATTGTTGCTATTTTACTGAGAAGGAGTGGGCAGGAGAGGGAAGAGAAGTGAAAAGGAGAGTAAGGTGCTGGAGGAGATGGGAGGAGGAAGAGCAGTGGAGAGAGGGGAGAAGGGAACAGTTAAGGTGGAAGAGTGGAGAGAGTGCAGGAATGTTGGGAGACAAAGACTGTCGATGGGAAGGGGAGGGGACACTAGGTGTGAGAGACAAAGGGAAAGGAAAAGTGGAAGAGAGAGGGTGGGGAGAATTCTTGAAAGCGAATGGAAAGGGGAAAAGAATGCTGTGACCCAGAAGGGGTCCATCGTGGGAGACAAAATCCTTTTTTAATCTTAGCTTGTCATGTGGGACAGGGTCAATCAGTTCAGTTGGCTGGATGGCTGGTTTGTGATGTCAATAGTGTGCGTTCAGTTTTCACACCCTTCTCAACATCACCCCTCGCCTGAAGCATGGTGACTCTCAGGTTAAACCACCACCAGCCATCTCTCTCTCTCTCTCTCTCTCACTCTCCTGTGAGACAGTAACCCTATGATCCAGTAGGATTATGACTTTGTGGGAAAGGGAGAGTTGGAATGGTTTAGGCTTCCTCATCAAGTCAAGGGGAGTTCCAAGTCATAGAGTAGGAGGAAGTCTTCGTCATCAAACCCAAATGATTGTTCACTCAAACCCACTCACCAATCTTGTTCATATACTCCTTGTCATCGAATCATAGAGCCATACAGCACAGAAACAGACCCTTTGGTCCAACCAGTCCTTGCCGAACATAATCCCGAACTAAACTAGCCCCATCTGCCCATATCCCTACAAATCTTTCTTATTCATGAACTTATCCAAATGTCTTTTCAATATTGCAACTGTACCCACATCCACCACTTCCTCAGGAAGTTCATTCCACACTCAAACCCCCCTCTGTGTAAAAGATTTACCCCTCATGTCTTTTTTTAAATCCCTCTCCTCTTAAAATTGTGTCCCCTAGTCTTGAAATCCCCACCCTAGGGAAACGATAACTACTGTAAACTCTATCTATACCCCTCATTATTTTATAAACTTCTATAAGGTCATCTCAACCTCCTTCACTCCAGTGAATAAGGTCACAGCCTTGAATGCCAGTCTTCTTAGCATCTCAGTTGAATCCAAAGCAGTTCCTATTTTCCTTGCATTACTCCTGTAAGTAAATCTGACTTAGAGGACCAGCACAAGATTTCCAGCAGTACGATCCAGGAAGGATATTATTAAGCTGGAGAGGGTTCAGAAGAGATTTACCAGGATGGTGCTGGGTATGGGAGGTTTGAGTTATAAAGAAAAGCTGGATAGGCTGGGACTTCTTTCACTGGAGTGCAGGAGGTTGAGAGGTGACTGGATAGAAGTTTATAAAATAATGAGGGGTACAGATAGAGTTTCTTGGTAGTTGTCTTTTTCCCTAGGATGGGGGATTTCAAGACCACGGGCACATCTTTAAGGTGAGAAGGGAGAGATTTTAAAAAGACATAAGAGGTAAATTTTTTTTACACGGAGGGTGGTTTGTGTGTGGAATGAACTTTCTGAGGAAGTGGTGGATGCAGGTATAATTACAATGTTTAAAAGAAATTTGGATGGATATACGAATAGGAAAGGTTTGGAGGAATATGGGCCAGGAGTAGGCAGGTGGGACTAGTTTAGTTTGCGGTTATGTTCGACGCGGACTGGTTGGATCGAAGGATCTGTTTCCGTGCTGTATGACTCTATGACTGTATGAAGAGTCAGCATATGGTCTCACCATCTGTCAGATACATGTCTAACTAAAACTATGTCACGTGGCAGAGGGTTTCGATCAAGTTTACCTGTCATGCTCCATAGAATAAATTGATTAACTATTAAAGCTTAAAAATTGACATAGTTGCAACTGTACGTTCCCAATAGCAGTGACCATACAGTGTTTTCACCACCAACTATCCCAGTACAGGAAGGAAGCTGACTTTTATCTTCAGAAGGGAAACTTGAGACTGCCAACACAAGTTTAATTCTATTGCATTTCCAGTGATATTCCTGTCTGAACTGAAATGCTTATTGTAAATATGAATCATTTCACAATTGTATTGAGGAACTTGTGTGTAGAATATGCTGTGTGGAGACAAGTTGGATATCATCACATTTCCTGAAACGTTTGACTTGAAGTATTTTGTAATGTACTTCTACAATTCTTATGCAGTAATACTTTTGGGGAAAATAAAATTGGTCTTTTTTTTTAGATTATTTACAGTGTGGAAACAGGCCCTTCAGCCCAACAAGTCCACACCGACCCACCGAAGCGCAACCCACCCATACCCCTACATCTACCCCTTACCTAACACTACGGGCAATTTAGCATGGCCAATTCACCTAACCTGCACATCTTTGGACTGTGGGAGGAAACCGGAGCACCCGGAGGAAACCCACGCAGACACGGGGAGAATGTGCAAACTCCACACAGTCAGTCGCCTGAGGTGGGAATTGAACCCGGGTCTCTGGCACTGTGAGGCAGCAGTGCTAACCACTGTGCCACCGTGCCGCCCATGACCTGTTGCTCCATGACCGTCTTATCAGTGGCTCCCACATCCTGAGAATGATTATGAACATTTTTACTGGTATTTTGAAGATGTAAATGTTTGAAATCCAATATCCAATATCTATGCATCTCTGAAGCATGTTATATTCACTTTAACAATGTTAAAGAACTTAACAAGTCGGCTGTCTTTGCCTTTTCATCACCATCACATCCCTCAATACCGTGATTCACTGTTTGTCCCAGGATTATGTTCAAGAAGTAAAATACTGAGGCACGTAGGAGCTCTGTAATAAGAGCAGAAAATGCTGAAGATATTCAGCTGGCTTGGCAGTATGCGTGGAGAGAGAAACACAGTGAATGCTGGGTGTAGTGATTGTAACAAGGTCAGCAAGTGGACCTCATAGAATATGAGTTCCCTGATTGGGCCTGTTAACCTGGTCTAACCAGGCAGCCCTGGCTGACAGAGATAAGCAAGAATGTTAAGGAGTCTATTCACTCTACGAGCTGGCTCTGAGCCAACTGGGTCAGTGAAGTGGACTATATATGTGTAAATAAAGGGTGACTTCATGACAGGTACTGGCTTCAGTAGAGTTATTTCAATGGGAATTTAACCTGAGTCAAAGCAACAGGTTTGAAGCAACAGGTCTGGGGAAATAGTAGCAGAAATTATCCTGGAAGTTCCCCAAAGTGCTCTTGCCTCTTTCTTCCATCTGTTGTCGGCAGGAAGATAAATTAGCACAACTTTGTGAGTCTTTTGGTGGCCCCATTGTCGTACATGAACTTTGAATGCTCAGAGAAGGCTGGGTAGCAGGACTCCACCACAATGTGAAGGGGCAATCTGACCACTCAGTGTGGACAGTGATCCCAAGGGTGCCCCAGCGGCAAGAGGCTGAGCACCCAGCCCTTCCTCACTGCCATTTCACTCCACCTTCCTTTCAGCCATTCTAATTCTACTCCACAGACAGTTCCTTGCTGGAGTGGGGTCTGCTGATGTGTTGATAGTCTCTCTCTCTCTCCCCACCTTCTCACCCTGCCTGCTGTCTTTAACCAGGTGACAAACATGGAGGCTGAGGTCCTGAAAGGGTCACCTATTGACAGAGCAGGGGAGCTGCCTTGCAGGTTGGCTTCCTGACAGTCCTTGAAGAAATGTCATACTGGACTCAAGACGTAAACGCTGTGTTTCTCTCTGCCCGACCTGCTGAGTTTCTCCTGCACTCGTGGATTTCCAGAATGCCCAGAATTTGATTTTAATCAAGGTGACAGTGTCATGGGCATTGGGGTAGCTTTTTATCCCAGATTTTAATTGAATTTAGATTTCACCATCTGCCAATGTAGGATACATCCCCATTCATCTGGAACTCTAGATTACTGGGCCAGCAACACCACCGCTAGTTTGAGAGGCAGACTGATATCAACAGTGTGGGTTCAATTCCTGCACGGTTGAGATTACCATAAAGGACTCTCCTTCTCAACCTTCCCCCTTGCCTGAGTCATGGTGACCCTCAGGTTAAACCACCACCACCCTCACTTTAATAGTCTCGTAAGACTTTACCTTTACCATCCAAGTCACGAACTCTGGAATGTCCTACCTAAACTCTTCACCTTTTTTTAAGCAACATTTAAAACCCACCTTCTTGGTCATCTCTCATATTATGTGCCAGTGTCTGATTCAAAGATTGCCAGTACACCAACCTTCAGGGCAGTTCCCCTGCTCTGTCAATAACGATCCCCCCCCACCCCCAGAAGGTACAATGTGAATGAAGTTGTCGCCGTGGTTTAGAAACCCATGAACAGTAGAATCATAGGATCTCTACAGTGTGGAAGCAGGCCATTCGGCCTATCGAGTGCACACTGTCCCTCCAAAGATTATCCCATCCAGACCAACCCCATCTCTGTAATCCTGCATTTCCCATGGCTAACCCAACATGACGGGACAATTTAACACAGCTAATCACCCTAACCCGCACATAGAGTCGTACAGTCACTCAGCACGGAAATAAACCCTCCAGTCCAACCAATCCACGCAGAACATAATCCCAAACTAAAATACTCCCAGCTGCCTGCTCCTGACCCATATCCCTCCAAACATTTCTTATTCATGTACTTATCCAAATATCTTTTAAACACTGCAACTGTACCCACATCCACCACTTCCTGTGGAAGTTCATTCTACATACAATCCACCCTCTCTGTCATAACATTTGCTCCTCATATTCTTTTTAAATCTCTCTCCTTTCATTTTAAAAATGTACCCGCTAGTCTTGAAAGCCCCCATCCGAGGGAAAGGACAACTCCCATCATCCCCACCTATACTCCTCGTTATTTTATAAACTTCTAGAAGGTCGCCTCTCAAACTCCGACACTCCACAAGAGAAGTCCCAGCCTATCTTTATAACTCCAATCTTTCATACCTGGCAAATCTGTGAGGCGGCAGTGCGAACCACTGAACCACTCGGCCTTTGAGAAATGTTATGACACGCATCTGGGGCTGGTGGGACTTAACCCAGGCCTTCTGGCTCAGAGGTAGGGACACTATCACTGTCCTGTATGAATCCCTGTGTAGAGATCATAGAGATACAAGAGGCCAGAGGATAGCTAGTGATGGGAGAGTGAGCTAGCTGGCTTTGTTAATGCTACTGATTTCCCAGAAACCAATAATAAATCGTGAGGCAAGAATGTTCTAGTTTATTATGCAAATTTTACTAGACTTCACATGATTGTTTCGAGGTACATTATTTTCTCATTCAAGCCAATTAGCAAAAAGGGTTCTCATTTAAATGCGCACACATGAATTTGTGCAGAGTTAAGTGTGTTTTTTCTGATCCAGACAGCTAACAACAAATTTTCAGTATTGCTTTCTTTGGAACATGGCAGAGTGTTGCCCCCTTGTGGTGGCTATGTGGGCAGCTGCAGTCAGAGACTTGGAAGAGTTTCCTGGCAATGAGTGAGTCCAGAGATTGGTGCTGGAAAAGCACAGCTGGTCAGGCAGTATCCGAGGAGCAGGGGAGTCGACGTTTCAGGCAAAAGCCCTTCATCAAATGTTGATTCTTCTGCTCCTCAAATGCTGCCTGACCTGCTGTGCTTTTCCAGCACCACACTCTTGACTCTAATCTCCAGCATCTGCAGTCCTCACTTTCGCTTGGGAATGAGTGAGTTGTTTCCAGCAAGCATTTAATTTGAAGAGCCTGTGACAATTTCCTGCCACCTTCAAAGTATGGAAGCCACTAAATTGTCCAATTATTGGTTCTGAGCAGTTAAACTGCAGTGATTACATTTCAGAGGTAGCCTCCAGCTTTGAGATACTCATGGAATATAAGTTAATGTTTAGAGCTATTTCAAAATCAAGAATTTCTAGGACGTTACTTGTACAGGTCACGTACAGTTTATCTTGATCTTCCATATTTACTTTTAAGGGAATGAGCAAAGGAGGAAGAAATTATGTTAAACAATGTATTGTTAAGATGAGAAATGCACTAATTTAAGGGGCTATGGAAGTAGACAGGCAGGAGGCTGGAAGAACACAGCAAGTCAGGCAGCATCAGGAGGGACAGGCAGGAGGCTGGGGGAACACAGTAAGCCAGGCAGTATCAGGAGGGACAGGCAGGAGGCTGGAGGAACACAGCAAGTCAGGCAGCATCAGGGGGGACAGGCAGGAGGCTGGGGGAACACAGTAAGCCAGGCAGCATCAGGAGGGACAGGCAGGAGGCTGGGAGAACACAGCAAGTCAGGCAGCATCAGGAGGGACAGGCAGGAGGCTGGGGGAACACAGCAAGGCAGGCAGCATCAGGAGGGACAGGCAGGAGGTTGGGGGAACACAGCAAGGCAGGCAGCATCAGGGGGGACAGGCAGGAGGCTGGAGGAACACAGCAAGGCAGGCAGCATCAGGAGGGCCAGGCAGGAGGCTGGGGGAACACAGCAAGGCAGGCAGCATCAGGAGGGCCAGGCAGGAGGCTGGGGGAACACAGCAAGGCAGGCAGCATCAGGAGGGCCAGGCAGGAGGCTGGAGGAACACAGCAAGGCAGGCAGCATCAGGGGGGACAGGCAGGAGGCTGGGGGAACACAGCAAGGCAGGCAGCATCAGGAGGGCCAGGCAGGAGGCTGGGGGAACACAGTAAGCCAGGCAGCATCAGGAGGTGGAGAGTGTGGTGCTGGAAAGGCACAGCAGGTCAGGCAGCATCCAAGGACCAGGAAAATCGACATTTGATGAAGGGCTTATGCCTGAAACATCGATTTTAGAATTCTAGAAGGCAATCGTCCACCGCCATCAATGAAAGATTGGTAAAACTCCCATCGATGAATAAAGTAAAAAACATTCCTCTGTGTGTCCCTCTTTACCCTGTTCCAGCAATTCGTCAGCATTGCTGTGTAACAGGTAACTGTGTTTGATGGAATTTATGCACATGAAAGACAGGTAAGGGCCAATCATCTTATCAAGCCTGCTTAACCTTTCAATAACATCATGGCTGCTCCACATTTCAGCCTTTCTGCTGCCTCACTTATCAAGAATCTATCTCTTCTTGCCTCGAAAATATTCAGGGTGAGTTTCAAAGTCTCACAACACACTATGAGAAAGCCCCTTATTTTTAAGGTGTGCTCCCGTAATACGACATTCTCATCTTTCTCTGCTCACCCTTTCAACACCCACCCTGATCTTACATGATGTTCCAATCGAGTTACGCCAGTGGTTTCAAGCTGGGCCTGTCCAACATTTCCTCATAAGAGTTCCTGCCCATTCCTGGTATTAATCTCATAAACCTTTTCTGAGCTATTTCCCAAGCACTGCATCCTTCCTTAAAGAAAGGGACGAATACTGTACACCCAAAAGAGAAAATGCTGGAAAATCTCAGCAGGTCTGGTAGCATCTGTGAGGAGAGAAAAGAGTTGACGTTTCGAGTCTAACTGACCCTTTGTCAAAGCTAAAAAAAGGGAGAAATAGGGAGGTATTTATACTAGGCTGAGAGAAGGTGAGTCATGGCTCCAGAAGCAAAGGTAGCAATAAAGAGGTGATAATAACAGTACATCGAGAGATTATAGGGGGATTAGGAGCTGTGAATGACCAAGGTTGAAGCTCCACATATGTGACAAAATATGTGGTGGATGGGCTGATGGGTGAAGCAGAGGCAAAATGGAAAACACGGGAGAAGGGTAGCAAAGGGGGAAGAGGAGAGGAAAAAGGTGATGAGACAGTGGGGAGCAAGAGAAAGAGAGACAATCAAGAAATAAGAGGTACAGAACAGTGAAAAAATATTTTTAAAAATAGATAAAATAAATGAAATAAAATTAAGGATCAGAATGAAAACAGAGGGGTCGAGATGGGGGGAATCATCTGAAGTTGTTGAATTCAATGTTGAGGCCAGCAGGCTGTAACGTGCCTAGTTGGAAGATGCTGTTCCTCCAGTTTGCGTTGAGCTTCACTGGAACATTGCAGCAGGCCAAGGACAGACATGTGGGTATGGGAGCAGGATTGGGTGGTGAAGTGACAAACCTCAGGAAGGTCCGGGACCTGATTGCGTACAGACCGAAGGTGCTCAGTCGGCATTTTGTCTCTCTGATACAGAGGAGACCATGTTGGGAGCAACGAATGCAATAGATCAAATTGAAAGAGGTACAAGTGAAACACTGCTTAATCAGAAATGAGTGTTTGGGGCCTTGGATGGTGAGCATGGAAGAGGTAAAGGGGCAGGTGTTGCACCTTCTGCGATTGCATGGGAAGGTGCCGTGTGTGATGGGAGAGGTGTTAGGTGTGATGGGAGAGGTGTTAGGTGTGATGGGAGAGGTGTTAGGTGTGATGAGAAGGTGCCGTGTGTGATGGGAGAGGTGTTAGGTGTGATGGGAAGGTGCCGTGTGTGATGGGAGAGGTGTTAGGTGTGATGGGAGAGGTGTTAGGTGTGATGGGATGGTGCCGTGTGTGATGGGAGAGGTGTTAGGTGTGATGGGAAGGTACCGTGTGTGATGGGAGAGGTGTTAGGTGTGATGAGAAGGTGCCGTGTGTGATGGGAGAGGTATTAGGTGTGATGGGAAGGTGCCGTGTGTGATGGGAGAGGTGTTAGGTGTGATGGGAGAGGTGTTAGGTGTGATGGGAGAGGTGTTAGGTGTGATGGGAAGGTACCGTGTGTGATGGGAGAGGTATTAGGTGTGATGGGAAGGTGCCGTGTGTGATGGGAGAGGTGTTAGGTGTGATGGGAAGGTGCCGTGTGTGATGGGAGAGGTGTTAGGTGTGATGAGAAGGTGCCGTGTGTGATGGGAGAGGTGTTAGGTGTGATGAGAAGGTGCCGTGTGTGATGGGAGAGGTGTTAGGTGTGATGAGAAGGTGCCGTGTGTGATGGGAGAGGTATTAGGTGTGATGGGAAGGTGCCGTGTGTGATGGGAGAGGTGTTAGGTGTGATGGGAGAGGTGTTAGGTGTGATGGGAGAGGTGTTAGGTGTGATGGGAAGGTACCGTGTGTGATGGGAGAGGTATTAGGTGTGATGGGAAGGTGCCGTGTGTGATGGGAGAGGTGTTAGGTGTGATGGGAAGGTGCCGTGTGTGATGGGAGAGGTGTTAGGTGTGATGAGAAGGTGCTGTGTGTGATGGGAGAGGTGTTAGGTGTGATGGGAGAGGTGTTAGGTGTGATGGGAAGGTACCGTGTGTGATGGGAGAGGTATTAGGTGTGATGGGAAGGTGCCGTGTGTGATGGGAGAGGTGTTAGGTGTGATGGGAAGGTGCCGTGTGTGATGGGAGAGGTGTTAGGTGTGATGAGAAGGTGCTGTGTGTGATGGGAGAGGTGTTAGGTGTGATGGAGGAGTGGGCTAGGTTGTCCTGGAGGGAACGATCTCTGCGGAATGCAGATGGGGGAGGGAAGGGAAGATGTGTTTAGTGGTGGCGTCGTGTTGGAGTTGACAAAAATGGCGGAGGATTATTCTTTGCTTGTGAAGGCTGGTGGGATGAAAGGTGAGAATAAGAGGGACCCCATCCTTGTCCTGGGAGGGGAGGGAGGGGGTGAGGGTCATGGCGCGGGAGATAGACCGCACGCTGTCGAGAGCCCTGTCAACAACTGTAGTTGGGAAGCCACGGTTGGAGAAGAAGGAGCACATATTAAGAGCACCACTTTGGAAAGTGGCCTCATCGGAATAAATGCGGCAGAGGAGAAGGAGCCGAGAAAAAGGGATAGAGTCCTTACAGGACGTTGGGTGAGAAGGGCTGTAGTCCAGACAGCTGTGGGAGTCAGTGGGCTTGTAATGGATATTAGTGGATAGACTATTGCTGGAAATGGAGACAGAAAGGTCAAGGAAAGGAAGGCAAGGGTCGGAGATGGACCAGGTGAAGGTGATGGAGAGATGGAAACTGGAAGTAAAGTTTATGAATATTTCCAGGTCAGGACGAGAGCATGAAGCCGCACCGAAATAGTCATCGATGTATCGATAAAGCAGTTGAAGGAGAGGACCCAGGTAGGCCTGGAACAAGAAATGTTCCACATACCCCATGAAAAGGCAGGCATAGGTAGGATCCATGTGAGTACCCATTGCTACACCTTTGATTTGGAGAAAATAGGATGAGTTGAAGGAGAAGTTGTTGAGAGAGAGAACGAGTTCAGCCAGGCGGAGGAGAGTGGTGGTGGATGGAGATTGTTCGGGCCTCTTTTTGAGAAAGAAGCGAAGAGCTTTCAAGCCGTATTGGTGTGGGATGGAGGTGTAAAGAGATTGCACGTCCACGGTGAATAGGGCCTGTGAATTGAAAGCTGTCAATGTGTCGCAGAGCATCAGAGGAATCCCGGATGTAGGTGGGGAGGGAGTGAACCAGACGAGTAAGGATGGAGTCAAGGTAGGAGGAAATAAGTTCAGTGGGGCAGGAGCATGCTGACACAATGGGTCTGCCGGGACAGTCCTTCTTGCGGATTTTGGGGAGAAGGTAGAAACAGGCTGTCTGGGATTGGGAGACTATGAGGTTGGAAGCTGTGGGGGGGGGGGAGGCATCCAGAGGAAATGAGGTCAGTCACGGTGTTGGAGACAATGGCTTGATGCTCAGTGATGTGGTCATGCTCCAGGGGGAGGTAGGAGGAGGAATCTGAGAGTTGGCGCTCAGCCTCTGCGAGATAGAGGTCAGTACGCCAGACGACAACAGCAACCCCTTTGTCAGCAGGTTTGATGACAAGGTTCGGGTTGGACCTAAGGGAGCAAAGGGCAGAAAGTTCGGATGGAGAGAGGTTGGAATGGGTAAGAGGGGCAGAGAAATTATGGCGGCTAATGTCCTGTCGACAATTGTCAATGAAAAGATCGAGGGCAGGAAATTGTCCTGGCAGGGGTGTCCAATTAGAGGTGGAATGTTGGAGGGATGTGAAAGGATCTGTGGAGCGGGGGAAGGACTCTTGCCCAAAGAAGTGAGCACGAAGGCGGAGGCGACAGAAGAAGAGCTCAGCATCATGTCGAGCCCGGAATTCAATGAGTTGGGGATGGAAGGGTACAAAGCTGAGTCCTTTGCTGAGAACAGCACGCTCAGCCTCAGAGAGGGGACGATCAGAGGGTATGGTGAACACACGGCAAGGGCTGGGGCTGGAAGAGATGGGGTTCGAGGGATTGGGACTGTTGGAAGGTGGAGGGTGGGCAGGGGGTGATGATGAGAAGTAGACGCTTGCGTTCCTTAACATCTGCAAGAAACGGGAAAGGTTTGGAGTTAAGGCGTCGAATAATACGAAGGATGAAATGAAACTGTGGGCCAGGACAGTGTTGAGAGAGAGTAAGTCGGTGCTGCTGGAGAGAGGTGTCGAGTGCTGTCATGTGGCGGCGCATGGCCCTGAGTGTGGCTTTTAGGATGTGGCGAGAACAGCAGTTGGAAAAATGTTGCATACCGTGCAAGTACCTGTAATCCTGGAGGCTGCATGCAGGCTGGAATCTGAGTTGAAGTTCACGTGGAGTAAGTCAGAGGCGAAGACAGTCACTGAAGAAGGAAATGTGGCTGTGGAAGCAAGTCTTAGTAAATACCTGAGGTAAAAACAATGACTGCAGATGCTGGAAAGCAAATACTGGATTAGTGGTGCTGGAAGAGCACAGCAGTTCAGGCAGCATCCAATGAGCAGCGAAATCAAGCGTTGGATGCTGCCTGAACTGTTGTGCTCTTCCAGCACCACTAATCCAGTATTAGTAAATACCTTGTCTAACACTAAGAGAGAAAAGGAAAGCAGTGGAGATGGAGAGGGGGAGAGAGGCAAACGAAAATCCTGTCGGAGAGAAGAGGAGTACTTCTTCAGGGTAGGCAATCCTGGAAGAGAGGTGGCAGTGGGTTAAACACTGGATAAAAGCAAATTACTGCGGATGCTGGAATCTGAAACCAACAGAGAAAATGCCAGAAAATCTCTGTGAGGAGAGAAAAGAGCTGACGTTTCGAGTCTAACTGACCCTTTGTCAAAGCTAAAAAAAAAGGGAAAAATAGGGAGGTATTTATACTAGGTTGAGAGAAGGTGAGTCATGGCTCCAGAAGCAAAGGTAGCAATAAAGAGGTGATAATGACAGTGCATAGAGAGATTATAGGGGGATTAGGAGCTGTGAATGACCAAGGTTGAAGCCAGTGCTGTGTGATAAAATATGTGGGGGATGGGGGGATGGGTGAAGCAGAGGCAACATGGAAAACACGGGAGATGGGTAGCAAAAGGGGAAGAGGAGAGGAAAAAGGTGATGAGAGAGTGGGGAGCGAGAGAAAGAGAGACATTCAAGAAATAAGAGGTACAGAACAGTGAAAAATATTTTAAAAACATAAATAAAATAAATGAAATAAAATTACGGAGCAGAATGAAAACAGAGGGATCAAGATGGGATAATCATCTGAAGTTGTTGAATTCAATGTTGAGGCCGGCAGGCTGTAACGTGCCTAGTCAGAAGATGAGTTTGCATTGAGCTTCACTGGAACATTGCAGCAGGCCAAGGACAGACATGTGGGTATGGGAGCAGGATTGGGTGGTGAAGTGGCAAGCCTTCTTAGATATACTGTCCAGCCAGAAACACTGGATATTGGACCTTTCCCCAAATTCAAACTTGGAAATACATAAGGTCGAGGTGACTGAAGACAGACAAAATTTTGAAAGAATATCGGGAATGTAGGACCAATCTGAAATGAGGAATTAAGAGGGCTAAAGGGTTCATGAGATTTCTTTAGCAAACATGGTTAAAGAAAATCCCAAAGCCTTTTTTTTTACATATATAAGGAGCAAGAGAGTAAATAGAGAAAGGTTTGGCCCACTCAAGATCAAAGGAGCAAAGTTATGCATGGAGTCAGAGAAAATGGGTGAGATTCTTAAAGAGCACTTTGCATCGGTATTCACCGAGCAGAGGGACAAAACTGATGTTGAAATTAGGGACAGGTCTTTGAGTACCCTAGGTCAAGACGGCATAAGGAGGGAGGAAGTTTTTGGTATTCCAAAAGGCATTAAGGTGGTCACATTCCCAGGTCCGGATGGGGTCTACCCCAGTTTACTGAGGGAAGTGAGACAGGAAGTAGCTGGGGCTTTAGCAGAGATCTTTGCAGTTTCCTTGAACATGGGTGAGGTCCCAGAGGACTGGTGAGTTGCTAATGTGGTCCCCTTGTTTAAGAAGGGTAGCAGGGCTACTCCAGGTAATTATAGACCGGTGAGCCTGACGTCAGTGGAAGGGAAGCTGCTGGAGGAGAAGTTACTGAGGGATAGGATCTATTCCCATTTGGAAGAAAATGGGCTTATCAATGATAGGCAGCATGGTTTTGTGCGGGAAAAGTCTTGTCTTCCAAACCTAATAGAATTCTTTGAGGAGGTGATAAAGTTGATTGATGGGGTAGGGCTGTAGACGCTAGCTATGAAGAGAGATTGAATAGATTAGGATTGGGGGTGGGGGGATCCTGACTGAGGCCTACAAAATCATGAGAGGTATAAACAGTGTGGATAGCAAGAAGCTTTTTCCCAGTGTGGGGGAACTCAATTACTAGGGGTCACAAGTTCAAAGTGAGAGGGGAAAGGTTTAAGGGAGATATGCATGGAAAGTTCTTTACACAGAGGGTGGTGGGGACCTGGAAGGCATTGCTAGCGGAGATGGTAGAGGTGGGCACTATAGTGTCATTTAAGATGTAACTAGGCAGATACATGAATGGGCAGGGAACAGAGGGATACAGATCCTTAGAAAATAGGCGACAGGTTTAGATAGAGGATCTGGATTGGCGCAGGTTTGGAGGGATGAAGAGCCTCTTTCTGTAATTTTCTGTGTTCTTTGCTGTTTGTTCTAGATCTAACAATGGCCTCAATTTCAGCCATGACACAGACCATCCCTGGTCAGGGCAAAATGCTGGAAGAAATCAGGAACCATCCTGAACCCAGCATCTCTCTTTTTCGGAGGGTGGGCTGGAGTTCACTCAAGCACAGTTCCTGGATCAGTTTGTCATTGAGATGACCAGGTACCAGGAGTGAAGTAGGAATGAGGAATTCCCAGTATCTGTAACCCAGAGCACGGAGAGCAGACCAGATAAGGGCATGTCTATCCTTTGTTCTTTTCAGTTACCAAAGTACCCCTTTGGAGAACTAAAGTAGCCCAGCAAGTCAGCCCGTGGACAGCTTAGGGAGTGGCGTCTAGGAATCCTTGTAAGAATGGGGGCTGGGGAATTTGATGCCCTTTTGAGGTGGGCGTCAGAGGACCATTGGGGAGCTGGGATTGGGATCAGGTGCCTTTTGGAGCTGTTAACTCTGAAAAGAATGGTACATAAACGGTGCTTTAAAACCTAGAAATTATCCAACTTGTCAATACCCTTCGAGTAGTGTCAAAAGGTTTTGACCTGTCAGGAAGTGTCTGGAAGTGTACTATATAATGAGAGTGCTTTTCATAGTAGAGTTTAGTCTGCCGTGCAGAAATTTAAATTATAGAACTATATCTTTTTTTCTTTGTGCATGGGGTATTCGTGCATGTTTTAATCTTTCATGGGATATAGGCAATGCTGGCTAGACTGGCACTTATTGCTGCTCCTGAGTTGCCCTTGAGAAGGTGGCGGTGAGTTGCCTACTTGATGCACTGTAGACCATAGGGACATCCATGGTACAAGGGTTCTAGCATTTTGACCCAGCAACAGTGAAGAAATGGAGATATAGTTCCAAGTCAGGATGCTGTATGGCATGGAGGGGATGCTGTTCCATTGTATCTGCCCTTGTTCTTCCAAGTGGTGGTGGCTGCAGATTTAGAAAGAGCTGACAAAGGATTCCTGCTGGGTTATTGCAGTGCATCTTGTCAATAGCGCTTGCAGCTGCCGCTGTGCATCGGTGGTGGAAGGGCTGAAGAGATTTCCCCCTGACTCTGGGTCCTCCGACTCAGGGCTGAGTATCAGGGCCACAGTGAGGGCTTTTAAACTGGTTTTCTGAATTTGCCATTGTGGGGGGGAATGTGGAGAAAGGGAGCGGGTTCTGTATGTCCCGGGCATCTCTAGGACTGACTTCACTGCTCATAGTTAAAAATCACTCAACACCAGGTTATAGTCCAACAGGTCTATTTGGAAGTACAAGCTTTCAGAGCACTGCTTGATGTACACAAAAAAAAACCCCTCCCCGAATACCCTGCATCCAGATGAGAAACGAGCTGGCAAGTAAAGACTATTGAGTATAGGAATTGGGAGGTCGTGCTGAGGATGTACAGGACATGGGTGAGGCCTCTTCTGGAATACTTGTGCAGTTCTGGTCTCCCTGTTAGAGGAAGGATATTATAAAGCTGGAGAGGATTCAGAAAAGACTTACCAAAATGTTTCCAGGACCAGAGGGTTTGAGTTGTAAGGAAAGGTTGTATAGGGTGGGATTTTTTTACTGAAGTGTCAGAGGTCAAGGGGTGACCTTATAGAGGGTTATAAAATCATGAGGGGTATAGGTAATGTGAATGACAAATGTCTTTTCCCTCGGATAGGGAGTTCAAAACAAGGGGACATAATTTTAAGGTGAGAGGAAAAAGATTGAAAAAAGGACACGAGCAGCAATTTTTTACACAGCGAGTGGTTCTTGCGTGGAATGAATTGCATGAGGAAGTGGTGGATGCAGGTAGAGTTATAGTATTTAAAAGACATTTAGGTAAGTACATGAATAAGAAACATTTGGAGGGATATGGGCCAAGCACAGGGAGGAGAGACTAGTTTAGTTTAGGATAACTGGTAGGCATGGACTGATTACACCAAAGGGTTTGTTTCCATGTTGTATGACTCTATGATTCTAAGTCACAGAGACTCTTTTTTAAAATTTATTCACGGGATGAGGGTGCCGCTGGCTAGGCAGCATTTATTGCCTATCCCTAATTGCCCAGAGGGCAGTAAAGAGTCAACCACATTGTGTGGGTCTGGAGTCATATGTAGACCGGACCAGTTAAGGGTGGCAGTTTCCTTCCCTAAGGGACATTAATCAACCACATGAGTTTTTCCAACAATCAACAATGGTTTCACGGTCAGCACTCGACTCTTAATTCCAGATTTTCTTTCCCTGAATTTAAACTCCACCATCTGTCATGGTGGGATTTGAACCTAGGTCCACCGGAACGTTTGGGGTGGCATGGTGGCTCAGTGGTTAGCACTGCTGCCTCACAGCGCCAGGAACCTGGGTTCGATTCCTGCCTTGGGCAACTGTTTGTGTGGAGTTTGCACATTCTCCCCATGTCTGCGTGGGTTTCCTCTGGGTGCTCCAGTTTCTTCCCAAAATCCAAAAATGTGCAGGTTAGGTGAATTTGCCATGGTAAATTGCCATCATGTCAGGTGCATTAGTCAGGGGTAAACGTAGGGGAATGGGTCTGAGTAGGTTACCCTTCAGAGGGTCGGTGTGGACTTGTTGGGCCGAAGGGCCTGTTCCACAGTGTAGGGAATCTAATCTAACCTATTATCTGGCTCACTGGATGAACAGTCCAAAGATAATACCATTGGGCCATTGCCTCCCCTAAGACCCCTCAAGGGCCTGCTCCTGAGTTTAGCCAAAGTGGCCATCAACATTGGGACATGGAGGGGCTCATTGTTCCTGACTGCCTGCTCCTCTTTCACAATTACAGCCACACTCAGGTATCCCTGGAGAGGGAGCAAACTATAAAAGCAGAGATGTACTACTAAGACTTTATAAAGCTCTGGTTAGGCCCCATTTGGAGTACTGTGTCCAGTTTTGGTCCCCACACCTCAGGAAGGACATACTGGCACTGGAACGTGTCCAGCGGAGATTCACACGGATGATCCCTGGAATGACAGGTCTAGCATATGAGGAACGGCTGAGGATACTGGGATTGTATTCGTTGGAGTTTAGAAGATTAAGGGGAGATCTAATAGAGACGTACAAAATAATACATGGCTTTGAAAAGGTGGATGCTAGAAAATTGTTTCTGTTAGGCGAGGAGACTAGGACCCGTGGACACAGCCTTAGAATTAGAGGGGGTCAATTCAGAACGGAAATGCGGAGACATTTCTTCAGCCAGAGAGTGGTGGGCCTGTGGAATTCATTGCCACGGAGTGCAGTGGAAGCCGGGACGCTAAATGTCTTCAAGGCCGAGATTGATAGGTTCTTGTTGTCTAGAGGAATTAAGGGCTACGGGGAGAACGCTGGCAAGTGGAGCTGAAATGCGCATCAGCCATGATTGAATGGCGGAGTGGACTCGATGGGCCGAATGGCCTTACTTCCACTCCTATGTCTTATGGTCTTATGTATCCCCCAGCACAATAGAGGCCAGTGGGCACTGCACAGGATGTGGTGCACAGCCATGTTATAATGATGCTTTGGTTTAATGAGTCTCTGTTCATTCTTCAGGAGTTTCCATGAACCATTTGGTTGTGTTGTTGTTACAATGCCCCCACCCCCGGAGGGCTGTCTAAACATGGCTCGATGTTTATTATTTTGAAAGAGCAGAAACTGGCTAACCACCAGCCTGGAAGAGAAAAGCCTCCCCAAAGAACTGAGGGTGGTGGAAATCAGAAACATAAAGCAAAAATTGCCGGAGAAATTCAGCAGGTCTGGCAGTATCTGTGCAGAGAGAAAGCAGACTTATTACTTCGGATCCAGTTCTGAAGAAGGGTCACTGGACCCGAAAGGTTAACCCCGCTTCGCTCTCCACAGATGCTGCCAGACCTGCTGAGTTTCTCCAGCAATACCTGTTGTCGGTACCGATTTGGAAGATTGGTTGGACTTTGTGAGGAAGAAAAACCAATATCTCGCGTTTAAAACAGGGATCTGTCTTCTGTGGGAAGCCACCCAAATGGGATGGATTCTTCACAATAGGATTTAAGGGATTGAGAGGGTTAAAGAGTTTAAAAGTATACCTGCCAGGATTAACTATTCCACTTTATGCTGACAAAACTAGATGCTTCAGGTAAAGTGCGAGTGACTCTAATGGTTTACCCGCACAGCTACACCTTCAGAGAGAGAGAGAGAGAGAGAGAGAGAAAAGCTGATAAAGACTCAACAGCCTGTGTGTGAATGGAAATAATAAAGCTATGCACTCCACCCTGTCTGGAGGCCCAGAAACTACTGTACCTTCCCTGCTACCATCTCACACCAGAGTTAGGTACTGCAGACTTTCAGGATGTCTGACTCTGGTATAATTTTATATTACTCCAAGTGAGATGCCTGAGGCTTAGTAAGTTACTTCCTTGAAATGCCAACAATGTGCTGCTTCTAATATTTCTGAAACCATTGAATGTGTTTATGGCTTTCAGCTGGATCTTTCCTACTCTGATACAAAATCAATTTGGCAGGTATTGTGTTTTCAGCATGACTATACTAATTGCACTGTGTTAGTGTCACTCGAATGACTAATGGTTTGCATGGCAACATAATAAATATATTTATTAATTATAACCCAAATGCTGTGGATGATGGAAACCTGAAATAAAAACACTAAGTGCTGGAGAAACTCAGCAGGTCTGGCAGCATCTGTGGGGAAAGGAACAGAGATTGCGATTTGAGGCCAGTATGACCCAATCCAAATACTAGACTTGAAACATTAACTCAGTTTCTCCCTCCACAGAGATTTCCAGACCTGCTGAGTTTCTTCAGCATTTTCTGGTTTTATTTCAAGTGTATTTCTTTTTCAGTTGTGATGGGGGGTGTTGCAGTGTGATAAGTGAGATGTGAAAATAAGCTTCTCAAATTGCTAGTGAAGAATAGTCTCTTAATCAAGCTATCTGGGGAGTCAACCCTCTTTCCCAAACATAGGCAGCATGGTGGCTCAGTGGTTAGCACTGCTGCCTCACAGCACCAGGGCCCCAGGTTCAATTTCAGCCTCGGGCGACTGTCTGTGTGGAGTTTACACATTCTCCCCGTGTCTGCGTGGGTTTTCTCCGGGTGCTCCGGTTTCCTCCCACAATCCAAAAATGTGCAGGCCAGGTGAACTGGCCATGCTAAATTGACCATAGTATTAGGTGCATTAGTCAGAGGGAAATGGGTCTGGATGGATTACTCTTCGGAGGGTCAGTGTGGACTTGTTGGGCCGAAGGGCCTGTTTCCACACTGTAGGGAATCTAATCTAATATCACGACCAATAGGACAGGAATACTGGCCTGATCTTGATCATCGAGGTAGCAGATTGTGAACTGAAGCCCAACTTCAGAACCTTGAACACATAATCTAGGCTGACACACCCTGTGCATTTCTGAGGGAGTGCTGTACTATGAAATGCCATCTTCTAAATAAGTTGTTAAACCAACACCTTTTACGTGAATGAAATCTAACCCCCTTGTTAATATTTCATAGGGCAGGGGACCTCTTCTCTTTGACTTGAAGCAATATTTTGTTTGTCAACAAATATCAGGAAATAAGATCAGAACAGGCCAGGCAGCATCCGAGGAGCAGGAGATTCAACGTTTCAAGCATGAGCCCTTCATCAGGAAGAAGACGACTTGACAATTCTCACATTGCCGTGTGTGGGAACTTGGTGTGTGTGAATCGGCTGCCATAATTCTTACAATTGCAGTGGTAATCCCAATTCAAAAGATCTGAATTGAATGGCTTCTGAAACATGGTGAGGTTGTGAAAAGCGTGATATAAACGTGAAAGGTCTGACAATTCTGATGAAGGGTCAGTGGACTCAAAACATTAACTCTGCACCTCTCTGCAAAAACCTGCTGAATCTTTCCAGCAATTTCTGTGTGTGTGTGTTTGCTATAAATGGTTTCTTGTGCCACTCAAACAACGTGATCAGGACCACGTAGGAACTGAAATAAAACATAATTGATCTAAAAGGCTGTTGTTGTGGGAAATATACAAGCTACTGAGGGTAGGAATAGGTGGATAGAGCAGATGAATGTGTGGCTGAGGAGCTGGTGCAGGGGAGAAGGGCTCATATTTTTGGATCATTGGAATCTCTTCTGGGGTAAAAGTGACCTGTACAAGAAGGACGGATTCTACCTGAATTGGAAGGGGACTAATTGGTAGGGAGATTTGCTAGAGCTGCTCAGGAGAATTTAAACTAGTCGGGCGGGGGTGTGGGATCCAGGGAGATAGTGAGGAAAGACATCAATTTGAGACTGGTGCACTTGGGAAATGGAGCAAGTCAAACAGTCAGGGCAGGCAGGAACAAAGCAGTGAACAAGGTAGGACAGATAAATTAAACTGCATTTACATCAATGCAAGAAAATTTTCTTGATAAAGTCATTAAAAATCAAAGGTGTGCCAAGTGCCAGAATTGGAGGAGTGGGGATATATTGGAGGTTGAAGTAGGCAGGTCACTTCAAATTAAAATGAGAATCCCTAAATATTACCACTCATTCCTACCAATGGGATTGTTGTTAAATCTGGTAAAATGCACCACTGTCTGTTTTGTTATTTTGAACGTTGTCTGATTTGTGATCTTGAAGTTGAGGATGGAACTATGAATGTTCCTGGGAACCAAAAGGCCAAAGATTCTTTTTATTGGCCACCTATACCCTTCTGCATGGATTGAGGGTTACAGCATGGCATTTTTGGGGAAATAAGAGTGGGCATGTGCGAACATGGAAAGGTAAAGAAAATTTCAACATCGGCATCCTGCACATCTCCTGTCACTAAACCTGAAGCTGTGAGATTTCATAGGGTCCAGAGACAATGTTGAGGACTCCCAGAACAACTCCCACCTGACTATATAACACCGTGCCACTATCTCTGCTGGGTATGTCCTGGTGGGAGAGGACACATCCAGGGATGGTGACTGTGGTGTTTGGGACATTGTCTGTAAGGTATGATTCCATGAGTATGACTTTTGCTTGGCTAGTCTGTGAGACAGCTCTCCCAATTTTGGCACTAGCCCCCAAGATATTCCTGTGGAGGACTTTGCAAGGGTTACAGAGCTGTTTCTGCTGTTGTCTTTTCCAGTGCCAGGTGATCCACCTGGTTTTATTTCTTTGTTGAGGTTTTGTAGTGATTGATACGACTGAGTGACTTGCCAGACAGTTTTCAAGGGAAGTTGAGAGTCAACTATATTACTGTGGGTCTAGAGTCACATGTCAGCCAGCCCAGGTAAGGATGGCACATTCCCTTTCCTGAGAAACATTAGGGAGCTTGCAAAACACATATAAACACCAGATTATAAGAGCAGGGAGAGGCTTGAATTCTGTGATTGATTCAGCTTCTCGTACCAAAAAGCTAAGCACCATCTGCAAGTCACAGTCAGGAATGTAATGAAAAGCATGAAACAAAACAAAAACAAAACTGCAAAAAAAAATGCAGAGCTACAGATGCTGGAAATCTGAAACTAAGAACAGAAATAGCTGGAGAGACTGGCAGCATCTGTAGCGAGCAAAACTGAGCTAATGTTTCTGGTCCAGTGACCCTTAATCAGAACTGACTGCAGCTAGGAAAAGGGTATTAATGCTGAAGACAGCAGGTGGGGGAAGGTAGTATGGGATTGGTGGAGATGGAGCCCAGAGGGAGAGAACAGTAGTTAAATAAAGAGCTCGATAACGGTGAGCCTGGAAGCAAGGAAAAGCTGATAATATGGGCCGTAAGTGGGTGGAAATGGGTTAGTTGTGCTAACAGCAGCCCGTGTGATGACAGGACCTGAGATATGAGGGTCAGTAAAGGAGATGGGAGAAAATGTTCAGGATCTAATATTATTGAACTCCATTTGAGTCCTGGAGGCCACAGAGCCTCCAAGTGAAAAATGGGAAACCCATGACTGTGTGGACAAATTCAGCTCTTACTCCATTAAAAAATTTGCTAATGAACATTACCGTAGTGGGTCGGATCTCAAACAATGACAATACAAAGTATAGGAAAGATAGTCAGCTTAGTGGCATGGTGTAAAGACAGTAAGCTCTCCCTCAATATTAACGAAGGAGTTGTTCATTGACTTCAGGAAGTGGAGTGGAGGACATGCCCTTACCTCTACCAATGGTGCTGAGGTGAGAGCTTCAAGTACCTCGTAGTAAATATCACCCACAGATCTATCCTGGTCCATCCACATCAATACTACAGTCAAACAAACACACCAACTCCTCTACTATGGCAACGTCATTCAGCAGAGTGACAATGACCCTTACCAGTTTTTATAGATGCATTGTTTGGATGGATCACAGCATTGTTTGGCAACTGCCGAAGACCGTAAGAAATTACAGAAAATTGTGAACCCAGCCCAGGCCATCACAAAAACTAGCCTTTCTTCTATTGGCTCTGTCTAAACTTCCCGCTTCCTCCCCAGTTTTACTCTCTTGCATCCTCTTCCTTTGGGCAGAAGATATAAAAGTTTGAATACATATATGAACAGATTCAAGAACATCTTCTTCCCAGCTGTTATCAGACTTTTGAACAGATGTTAATGTTGATCACCTTCTCTGGAGCTGTGACACTGTGCTCTGAAAGGCAAAAGTGAGGATTGCAGATGCTGGAGATCAGAGTCGAGAGAGTGGCGCTGGAAAAGCACAGCTGGTCAGGCAGCATCCGAGGAGCAGGAGAATCGACGTTTCGGGCAAAAGCCTGAATCCTGATAAGGGAGTTTTGCCTGAAATGTCGATTTTCCTGCTTCTCGGATGCTGCCTGACCTGCTGTGCTTTTCCAGCACCGCATCCTCGACACTGGATTCTGCACTTTGTTCTGCTACCCTGATGCACTCCGTATGGTATAACCTGCCTGTAGTGCACGCAAAGCAGCACTTTTCACTGTATCTTGGTAAATGTGACAACAATAAATCAAGCCAAATCAAACAGCTTACTTGATTGGCACCTCACCCACCACTTTGAACATTCACATCCTCCACCACTGAAACCATTTGATAGCAGTGTGTATTGTCGGGAGGATACGCTTTAGCAACATGCTAAAGCTTCTTGACAGCACCTTCCAAAGCTGCAAACCGTGAAGGATGAGCAGAAGGTGTGTGGGAGAACCACCATCTGCAAGAAAGCCTCCAAGCCACACACCATCCTGATTCCAAAATCCTAAAGAAATGCTGTTCCTTTAGTGTTAATGGGTCAAAATCCTGCAATTCCTTCTAGAGAAATATCGTGGACATACCTACACCGCATGGATTGCAGCGGTTCAAAGAAATAGCTCAGTACAAAAGGTCATGGTTTTAGGAAAAGGGGTAGCAGGTCAACACAGGAGATGAGGAGAAATCACATCTCTCGTAGGATTGTGAATCTGTGGAATCTGGGAGATTGAGTAAATTTAAAGAAGAGATAGACAGAATTTTAATTAATAATGGGCTGAAGGGTTATGGAGAGTGGAGTTGAGGCCGAGAGGGCATCAGCCATGATTGTGTTAAACAGTAGAGCAGGTTCGAGGGGCTGAACGGGCTACTCCTGTTCCTAGTTCTTCGGCCTTTTATGTTTCTACATTTTCCAAGAGATGCAGTGGCATAGTAGGAATGGCATTGGGTTTGTAATCCAGGAAAGCAGTCTAATGCTCTCGGGATCGGAGTCCAAATTGTGGGCGGCGCTGTGGCTAGCACTGCTGCCTCACAGCACCAGAGACCCGGGTTCAATTCCCACCTCAGGAGTTTGCATGTTCTCCCCGTGTCTGTGTGGGTTTCCTCCGGGTGCTCCGGTTTCCTCCCACAGTCCAAAAATGTGCAGGTAAGGTGAATTGGCCATGCTAAATTGCCCATAGTGTTAGGTAAGGGGTAAATGTAGGGGGAAAATCAATGAGGTAAAAACAATGACCACAGATGCTGGAAACCAGATTCTGGATTAGTGGTGCTGGAAGAGCACAGCAGTTCAGGCAGCATCCAAGGAGCTTTGAAATCGACATTTCGGGCAAAAGCCCTTCATCAGGAATAGGGTATGGGTGGGTTGCGATTCGGCAGGGCGGTGTGGACTTGTTGGGCCGAAGGGCCTGTTTCCACACTGTAAGTAATCTAAATACCACCCTGGTGGCTAAATTCTATTAATAAATCTGGAATTGAAAGTGTGTCTCACTAATGGTTAGCACAATGCTGACATTGATTGTCATACAAACCTGACTTTAGTTAAAGGAAATGCACCATCCTTTCAAACCCGAAAGTGCTAAATACATAGGTTTTTAGGTGATGTTAAAGAAGTTAAATACAGTAACTAACTGGCTGATGAAGGATGACCAACTGTAACACACCAAAGAGGAACATAGGATAGACAGGTCCAGCAGGACATCTTCTTGCTTACAGTTTCTGAAGTCACTCTAGGAGTTTCATAACACAAGCCAAAAACTATTTCCAACAGGCATGGCAGGTATTCTGACAGGTTTTGGGTGGCATGGTGGCTCAGTAATTAGCATTGCTGAAACACAGCACCAGGGATGCAGGTTCGATTCCACCCTCAGGCAACTGTCTGTGTGGAGTTTGCACATTCTCCCCGTGACTGCGTGGGTTTTGCTTGGGTGTTCCAGTTTCCTCGAACAGCCCAATGTTGTACAGATTAAGTGGATTGGCTTGAGAAATGTAGTGTCACAGGGATGGGTCCCAGTGGAATACTCTTTGGAGGGTCAGTGTGGACTCGATGGGCTGAATAGCCTACTCCTGCACTGTAGGGACTCGGTGATTTGAGGGATGATTTCCTTACCAAAGAAATGTTTTGCCTTCAATCATTAGCCCTACTTCAGCACGATGCAATGGAAATTAGGGACTGCAAAAATGCATGGTGATGGCTCACTACCAACTTCGCAAGAACAACTCTGGATGCTTAGTATATACTTAGCAACATTCATATCAAGGGCACTGATCTTTTAATAAAATCATTACCAACAAACTGCATTGTTAACTCTAGCCTTTAAATAGTGTTTTTTGCTTTAAGCAATCTTCCTGAAAGAACCTTATTGACTCTAGAGTCAAAGAGATGTACAGCACGGAAACAGACCCTTCATTCCAACTCGTCCACGCCAACAAGATATCCCAACCTAATCTAGTTCCATTTGCCAGCATTTGGCCCATATCCCTCTAAATCTTTCCTCTTCATATACTCATCCAAATGTTTTTTTAAATGTTGTAATTGTACTGGCCTCCACCTAACCATGGAGCTAGCTTGCAGCAAGAGAACAAGACACACGCTTGGATTTCAGAAAAATAAATCAAAATATTCCACATTTCTTTTTATTACTGGCCTACAGGAAAACTTTCTCATGGAACTGACAACGAGCGCTACAATCAGGTTACTGGGGTCTCCGGCTGCTGCATTTAAATAGTGGCTACATTATGCATAACACAGACACAGAAGACAGGGATTTTTTCCTGGACCGGTTTGTAGATATAGGTCTTGTGCTTGCACCTGCGGGTCCTCCTCAGCACCAAGACACTTGTGTGATAGGGTACACTCATGACGGTGTTGTCAATCAGTCCATCAGGCCCCAGACAGCCCTTGTGCAGGCAGTATGCTTCCATTAGCTTCCTCGGGTATCGTGCTTGATCTTCATTTATTCTGCAGTTTGAAAAAAAGGGAAAGACAAAAAAAATGACCGAGGAAGAGGTTGGCACACCGTGAATGGAATCTGGACTGTTACAATGCTTTAGGTCATAGCGAGTGGAGGGGTTGGAAGAGGTACATTTTTTTCAAAGTCATGGTTTGAAACAGAATCAGCGCACAGTGAGGATTTTTTGTGGCTGTGCCAATGACAAACTGGATGCCCTCAGGTGGGTGACCATAAGGTGGAAGATTAAAGTTAGCTCTTTTCAGAACACCTTCACTGAAAGAGTGGGGGAAATCCTGAACTCGCTTCTCAGAGGACGAGGGAGCCAGATCCATTGAAAACATTTTTTTTTGAAACCAACATCAGAAGGAGGAATCATGGAATGAAGATGGTAAACAAAGCTGCAGAACAGATCAGCCATTAGTAGCGGCATATTGGGCTGAATGGTCTCCAATTCTTCCTAACCAACATCTGTCTTTTCCCAGCTGAGATGCAATGACGCCAACTGTGATAGTCCTATCACTGTCTTACAGAGCACTCGACAGAACACTGATCAGACCACACACTTCATGTTTCAGTGATTGAGGAGTGCCTAACTTCATTCATCCATTTGTAGAAATATTTGTCACCATTTTCACAACCTCAGGCATGAATTGTTCCAGTGAACAACTTTGAAAAGCCTCCAGAAACGTTGAGTTTGGAGGCCTAGTTTCCTACCGTTTATGTACAGTCTCATTTGCTCAAAAATGGAAGGAAAAACAAAAGGTTAGGAACTATTAATGAACAGAGAAACTTTGGGGCCCAAACTACAGCCATTGCTCCAAGTGAACAAAGGTGTTTTCGCCCAATGAGCCATCTCACTGTCTCCAAGCCAAAGACTCCCACATTAGGAGTCATCATTCTCTTGCTGCACCACACCCCCCCCCTCACCCCCAAGGTTTTGAAGATGGAGAGAGTTATTGGGAGGTCCTGGAGGGGTATCCTCAAAGCACGCTCCAACAGCACCATGAGAACCTGTGGTAGTTCTATTTGATTTTCTCTTAAGAATCCATGTTGTAATAGCAGAAATTCCTGCAAAACCAGCCCAGCCCGAGTGTTGTGTTGGTTCTCCACCTTCTGAAAATAAATCACACCTTCCCACTTCACTGCTGGAGGCTGACACTACACATACATGACCATACTGTGGTTAGTAAATCAGCCCCTTTCACAAACAGCCCATGATTTCTGCTCCTCCAGTGTCCAGAGAGCAGGCCTTCAACTCAATGTGGACTTCACCAGTTTCCTCATTTCCCCTCTCCCCACCTCACCCCAGTTCCAACCTTCCGGCTCAGCACCGTCCTCATGACCTGCCCCACCTGCCAATCTCCCTTCCCACCTACCCACTCCACCCTCCCCTCTGACCTATCACCTCCATCCCCACCCCCATTCACCTATTGTATTCTTTGCTACCTTCTCCTCCCCCTCCCCCCACTCTGCAGGCTCCCTGCCTCCATTCCTGATGAAGGGCTTTTGCCCGAAACATCAATTCTCCTGCTCCTCGGATGCTGCCTGACCTGCTGTGCTTTTCCAGCACCACTCTGATCTAAACTCTGGTTTCCAGCATCTGCAGTCCTCACTTTTGCCCAATGTGTCCAGTCAGCCTTTGAAAAGAGCTATCAATTTTGTCCCAGATTTCATATCCACTTCCCACAATGGTTTCCCACTCATCCAATTCCTCTAATTGAAAAGGTTTTAAATCCGCTTTCAGCACCTGTTTGAACAATACATTTGAACTCTGAACAACACGCTCACCTCCCCCTCTGGCTCTTTTGCCAATTACCTTAAACTGGCGTCCTCTGGTTAACAACCCTCTTCCTAGTGAAATGGTTATATTTAGTCATGCTACCAATGTCATTCATCACTTTGAACTACTCTATCAAAATCATCATTTTACTTTTTCCAGAGTCAGGAATTGTCTATTTTGACAGGAAGAATAGAAAAAAAACTTAAAAATGGAGAGAGAGAGAAATTGCAGAGCTCCAGAAATACAGAAGAATGATCGTGTTCTCAAGTGCTAAAGGTTACTATGCAGGTACAGCAAATAATTAGGAAAGTTAATAGCATGTTATCATTTATCACAACAGCAAATGAACGCAAAGTAGAGAGATTAGGCTTCAATTATATTGAGCGTTGCTGTATCTGGAATACTGTGCACAGTATCAGTCACCTTGTTTAAAAAGGATGCAAATGAATTGGAGACAGTTCAGAGAAGTTTTTCTTAAAAAGTATATTACATAGAATATGGCTGGATTAGGCAGGCTGTCTCGTGGGGAGAGATTGGACAGGCTAGGCTTGTATCACTAGGAATTTAAAAAAAGCAAGAAATGACTTGTTTGAGACATATCTGGTGTTGTGTTGACAGGATAGTTGTGAGGAGCAAGTTTCCTCTTACGTAGAACTAGGAGTTACTGCTTAAAAACAAAATCAGCAGTAATCCAGTCGAGAGATTTGGTAACGTTTCTTCCCTCTGCCCCCATAACAGAAGGGCTACGTTTTTGGAATTCTTTAACTGATAAAGGTGGCAGTAGGACCTTTTGTTAAAAAAAGGGCAGAAGTAGACTCTTGTCAAGGAAGGGAGAGGGGGCAAAGTGTGCAGAGGACACTGAAAGACTACAGAGGGATATAGATCAGTTAAGTGAGTGGGTAAGAGTCTGGCAGATGGAGTACAATGTTGGTAAGTGGGAGGTCATTTATTTTGGTAGGAATAACAGCAAAATGGATTATTATTTAAATCAAAAATTGCAGCAGCACCTGGGTGTCCACCTGACAAAGGAGCAACGCTCCAAAAGCTTGTGATTTCAAATAAACCTGTTGGACCTTAACCTGGTGTCATGTGACTCCTGACTTTTAACAAAGAAGCACTGACACAATGGCTTCCTTCTGTAGTGGGGCTTCTATTGGGTGTCTAAACTGGAATTTATTCAGAATAAGAGATTCTCTTCCCCAACCAGAGAATTGCCTGCACTGAAACATGCTCCACTCTGTTTGAATGGGTTCCCTCCATTGTAAAGAGAGCATGAACGGTCTACTTTCAGCTGGATTTTGTCATGTAGAAAGCATCTCTTTGACTTCCCAAAAGGAGAAGACATTCCCTTGGGTACAAGTTCAGGAATGTCAATGCCGGAGAAGTATTGAAAGACTGAGTAGCCTTTTTAGGTAGGCTACTGTAAATACTTTACAGCACGTGAGGCCATTCAGCCAGCCCAATATGTTTGTGATAGCTCTTTGAAAGAGCTCTCCAGTTTGACCCACTTGCCTTGCTGTTTCCTTGTAGCTCACTTACAATGGAGTGTGCTCCAACATCCTTGCAGGCACTGTATCCCAGATTCCAACAATTGATTTGAAAACTCCTCCTCTCCCCCTTGGCTTTTTGGGGCAATTATCATTATACACAAGGAGTGAAATCCAATCAAAATATTCCACCACAGTAAGAGAACCATGTCAACCACCTGAAAGAGCTATTTCATCCAATGCCATTGAGTTAATACTGCATTGAGTTAGATGGTAGATGATCTAGAATGGTGGAGCAGCCTCAAATGTTGCTCCTTCTCACGTAATTTTTTTTGTCCTATTTTTTAAATCAATTTCTCTTGTAAGTACTATTCTTGATTATGCTTGGGCTACTAAACCTTCTCAGGCAAAAAAAGTGAGGACTGCAGATGCTGGAGATTAAAGTCAAGAGTGTGGTGCTGGAAAAACACAGGAGGCCAGGTAGCATCCGAGGAGCAGGAGAGTCGATGTTTCGGGCAAAAGCCCTTCATTGAGAGTCATTCCTGATGAAGGGCTTTTGCCCGAAATGTAGATTCCGCTGCTCCTCGAATGCTGCCTGACCTGCTGCTTTTCCAGCGCCACACTCTCGACTACTAAACCTTTGCACGCTGGTATCACCGGTGAACCTGCTCAGCTTTTTGGCTTCTCCTCACCTTCACATTTCTGAGGACGTTTTACAAGAGGGATCTCGAGAGGAAACAGCCAAAAGGAGCACTACGTGCAACTTGTATCTCCCCCGTCCCTGCACTCCTAACTTTCCCTTCTTCCCAAAAAATTGGCCATCCATTGAAATCAGCTGATTTTTGCAGAGGGCAGAGATTGGACTGGAGGGGTTCCTGGTCTTTCTGACTCCATGCTAGAACATTGAGAATTGTAGCTTTGTGGTGACATTAACAGACTGGTGATCCCTGAGCTATGCCTATAGAGGTTCACACCTCGCCAAGGAAGCTGACAAAATTAAATTATTGGCTAAACTTATGGTGACCATTGGAAATAACTAGATTCAATAATATTGTTAAGGTGAGGAAACCTTGTCACTAAATCTGTCTGACCCATACAGGGCTGTAGTTCACATGGCAGTGTGGCTGACACTTCCTAGCTCTATGGAATGGCAAGCCACTAGACTATCAAGAAGGCAACACACCGATATCTTGTGAAAAGGATAGTAAGGGACGATCATTAAATACTGGGCCTTACTACTGATGCCAACATCATATGAATGAATCCTGCAAAGTGCCAGGCCAATTCCAATATTGTCTCTTTGCCAGAGGTTGCAAACAAAAAGATTAAGGCCGAGTATTACAAGCACAGAATCCCCCTACAGTGTGGAAGTGGGCCATTCAGCCCATTGTGTCCACACTGATCTTCCAAAGAGCATCCCACCCAGACCCACCCACTACCCCTGTAATCCCCATGGTTAACCCACCCTAGTCTGCTTTTTATCTGGACGCTGAGCAATTTAGCTTGGCCAATCCACCTCACCCGCACACGTTTGGCTAGTTACCTGTATGACCAGGGGGATGTGCTCCTTTCGCCTATCTGTGCTGTGTGCTGGTGAGTCGTGTTGAATGCTTTCCCGGGTTCAAGGTGCCTTGCACTGCTCACTCCAGAGAGAGGCACCTGGTTGTTCAATTTCCATGAGAGTTCCTTGTTGGAGGGCTCAGCACACAGTTTCTTGGCTCCGCTGGATAGATGAACCTTTGAGAGCAGAACAAGACACACAACCCATTCCACCTGCGAGAGAAGAGACAAACACAGCTCCCATTTATTGCCAGTAGCATCACCAAACATCTTACTAAGGTTCAAGAGAAGTACTGATCCAAATCGGAACTCAGGAAATGCAAGTGTGTGTTGAAAGCACATGACAGAGAGGTGGCAGCAGCTTATTCCTATAACAGATCTTATGCAACCTGGCTAGTCATAGACAAGGCATATCCAAAACAGAGGTGGAATTCTGCACCTATCCGAGTGGGCCAGGCTACAGATTTAACACTGTCCTGGCTTGTCACATCTCACGAGGTGATTCTTCTGAATTTTTGATATCTGTATAAAATAACTGATTTTTGTCCCCACATTTGCTCTTATAATGTTCAATCCTGTCGCTCTGGCTCCATTACATCAGCTATCCTCCTCAGATCAGTTCTTCCCTCATCATTCAAGCCCACATTTAGCAGCCATCCGTTCAACCACCCACATCCCATTCTCTGGAATTTTGACTTCAAAATTCCCTGCCATTTACCTCTCAATCCTCCTTAAAAAGAAAAAAGGACTATCATACAGATTTCTGAATCGCCCTTAGATCACACAATTACAGCGATACTAACCACTGGCCAGTTCATTGCCATCGAGATGTTAAAGGTCTCAGCAATTTCCCCGGGTGAATACAGACAATCCAATCATGCCTTTGTTTTGGAGGGGAGTGGGGAGAGAGGATCCCATGGCGTCCTGGTCAATGTTTGACTGTAAAAAAAAAGAGTCAGGAGTCACATGACACCAGGTTATAGTCCAACAGATTTATCTGAAATCACAAGCTTTCAGAGCGTTGCCCCTTCATCACCCCTTGTGATTTCAGCCAAACCTGTCGGACTATAACCTCGTGTCATGTGACTTTCTGACTTTGTCCATCCCAATCCAGCACCGGCACCTCCACATCATAGCTGTAAAGAAACATCACTGAAAATGTGTTTTTAATTTTGTCACAGCTTGCTGTGCGACAAGTGTGTTGAATTTGCAATGAATTACTTTGGGACAGCCAAAAGGTGCTATTTAAATCAAAGTTCCTTCCTTGGCAGCATGCTGAACTCAACATACCGTATGTACTCGAGTAATAGTCGGTCTCAAGTAAAAGTCGACCCCCTATAATTTGGCCAAATAACCTGGAAGTTTCCATATATCTCATGTAAAAGTCAAACCTAGTTCTTCACAAATAACAGATCAATGTTTATGAGTCAGTGTGCTGGCCATCACGACCCCCTCCAGCTTTCCAGTTGGCTGGTTGTTCCACTCTGCTCCTGGTCTTCCAGTCTGCTGGCTGCTGTTTTCCTGCTCTTCCAGTCTGCTGGCTGCTGTTTTCTCCTCCAGGTGTTGAGAATTACCATAATTTGTTGCTTTTTTCCCTTTGAGTTCAGAGATTGGTTGGGCCTCTGCTATCGATACAGTATGAATTTTGACGGGCATGAATTTCAGCCCCTCAAAAATAGTATCCATGTAATAGTCAACCCCATAAATTTAACTTTAAAAAAGTTCGACCATTACTCGAGTGTATACAGTATTTGACAATGCAGGTGTGAACTTGTGTGCTCCTTGCTTGGAGGCACACAGTGTAATGATGGAACACATCCTGTGAAGCTGCACAATTTCTCACCATCAGGTAAAGGGGTCTATAACAGAGAGTGTGCGCTTCTGGTTTTAGATCAGAGATACAGATGCAGGTACATGTTAGTAAATTCATTAAACAGGGTGCAGACTCTCCTCGAGTGTGGCACCATCTTATGTTGTTGGTGGTTCAGGACAGGTATTTCAGGTTGGTCAGGGCTGGACCAGGCCAACATACGTTTTTGTAAAATAAAAGTTATTTGTTCCTGGGACACAGCCAACACTGACAATCCCAAGTTACCCTCAGGGACAAAGAGTGTCAAAATCAACATTGGAGTCAAGCACAAGCCAAGCCATGTAGGAGTAAAGTACGTTTCTAAACTTCTTGGACTCCTGTTTACATTTTCATCTAAACACACACCTCCAAAATGAGCAGATGCATTCTATTCGATTCACAAAAGGATTGTGTAACAATTGAGTTCAAACGCTAATTGGCCAGCATAACACCATAACAACTGGGCCACCACAGCCCTATATAAGATGCTAGGAACACAATTAGTTCCAGTAACTAGGAACCTGCAGCCTATCAGAACAAAAATATTCAAAAAACTTCTTTTTTGAATAAAGGAAATTATGACTTTTGCCAATGACTTTGCACCATATTGTTAGAGCAAACATGTTAAAACTTGAAAAAAAAAGGCATCATGACAGGCTGAGAAACTAATGAATGCTTTACTATTCTTTGTTAAATCCAACTGGTCATCATGTTGTAATTAAACAAGAGGAAACCTGCTTTTCCTAGTACCTTCGAGTGTTCAGAAGGGTGTTAACACCAGCTGTGCTATGTATTTGCATCAAATCAATTTTCGAGGGATTAAATATGAAAAACAGGTGAGCAAACCTTCCCAGCATTGATGTTATCTTTGACAAGTTGGGACAAGGAAAAGGCCATTTATGAAGAAACATACCATGTCACAGCAGAATAACACATAGGGTATATTTACTGCAAACTGCTCAGGTCATCAATGACTGGGAAGTATTGGTGCTACTCCCCAACTCTAAATAAGATGCTACCATCTTCTCCTGAAGACGATGGCAGAATGAGATAAAATACACAATGAAAAGCTGTTTCCACTAACTAACAGTAAAAAGACAAGGAGACGCAGATTATGGGTGAAAGATAAAAGGAGGAATACAAGGAAGAACAACAATTAGCAGTGACTCAGAACTCACTGCCCATGAGAGAGGAGGTAGTGAAGACTAATATGAAAAAGAGCTTAAGTGGGCAGCAGGGGGGGAAATCAGCTTGCAGAACTAACAAGATAGAACAGGGAAATGGCTTGCTCTACTGTGAGCTGGTACAGCTTTGATGGACCCAGTGTGTCCTTCCATGTCTTAATGACAGGGAGTTGGAATTCGACTACCAATGTGGTTGGCTCAAATCAGAAAGTTTCCAGACTTGACTTCATAATGTGTAATCCAGAACACAATTTTCACTGAGGGAGGGGCTGGGGGAGTCGTTGCAGGACACAATCAGTATTGCGAACCCTATAAAGCAGAGCAGTCAAACAGGCGAAGGCTGAAGTGTGCAGATCTCAGCTTGTCTCAGTCCTCAGGGACTTTGTACCAACTGTTCCAGATATTAGGTAAAAACAATGACTGCAGATGCTGGAAACCAGATTCTGGAAAAGCACAGCAGTTCAGGCAGCATCCAAGGAGCAGTATATTGACAGGCCCTATGGCCCATAACACCCCCATCCCCTCCTCGCACTGGGCTGAGACATGCTCATTAAATGCATCCCAACAACTCTGTGGCCAGACTTCTTTATGACTCTTTCACATCAATCTGTTCCAAATCAGGGAGCCTTTTGTGCTGGGCGTACATTTGTGAAAACACATTGCAAATGACCAAAACTTATTCTTACTGATGTCTGCTATTCTTTAATGGTTATTAAGGAACCTGGCAATCAGACTTTCAATTCCAACCCAAACCTTGGGAAAGTGAAAAAAAAAAATCAATAACTAACTGCAAAACAAAAAAAAAACAACACCTCCCATTGTCATCATGTTTATCTAGACCTCAGGATATCCCAAATGCTTTAGGGAAGATTAATCTGTAGCAAAGTGAAAGGTAGCAACTTACTATACATAGCAAGGTTCCACAAACATGCACGTGGATTCATGATTCAACCTTCTGTATTAACTAGCAACGTCTCAAGAACATCGCTGCTCTTCCTCAAAACATGTCTTCTACACTTCATCTAAAACACAGGAACTCTGACCAGAAGCTCTTTTGAAAAAGCCTGGCTAATACATAATAAAAAAAGAGAAAAAAAAAAAATCAGGAAATTCCCCTTCAACTTGGAAGTCAATCCTTCAAATTCTAGTGACCAGGCTGTTTCCAGTCCAATACCATTTTCTTTACATGTTTTTTTTCAACCACTGACGAAGTTGCCAATTACCTTATGATGTGATCTTAGTAAATCTAACTCTGTTAAATATAGCAAATGAGGGCGGTTATACAAGTGACCCCGAGCAATATTTAGATTATAGTAAGCGGTCTCCATCCCTTTCCAGACATATTTCTTCTGTGTTGAGTCATTAACATTAAATAATGAAATGGTTACCAGGAGCAAATTGAATGCCTACTCAAACTTTCCAAACACCCCCAAAATATATCAATCCCTTGCCTTGACTGCTTCTACATTTGAGGTAAAAAGGTAAAAAAGGTAAAAACGAGGTAAAAATGAAGGGCTTTTGCCCGAAACATCGATTTCGAAGCTATTTGGATGCTGCCTGAACTGCTGTGCTCTTCCAGCACCACTAATCCAGAATCCTGCTTCTACATTTGATCAACATTAGGTCCCTTTCAACACTAAGCTACAAAATGTTACTCTATCAAACTCTGTGGTGGTTTCATGGCACAATGGGTAGTGTATCTGAAAGAGAAACAGAAATTGCTGGAAAAGTTTAGCAAGCCTGGCAGCATCTGTGGAGAGAAATCAAAATTAACACTTCAGGTCTAAACCTTTCTCCAGTAATTTCTGTTTTTCTTTCAGATTACCAGCATCCACAGTTTTTTTCAGTTTTGTTTTGTCTGGGTTGCATACCCGCCTTTGAACAAGAAGCCTCGAGTTCAAGTCCCATTTACAGACCTGATGGCCAAGCAACGCACAACAAAACAGGATGAGGATCAATCTTCTGAAGGTGGGGTGTCTTTGGAACTCCTTGCCACAGAGTCAGGGCAGAGTCCTTGTGTACATTTAAGGCTGAGATAGATAGATAGACTCTTGAGCCATCAAGAAGATCAAGGGTTACAGGGAAAGAGCAGAAAAGTAAACATGAGGATCAGCCATGATTCTACTGAATGAAGGAATATGTTCAATGGGCAAAACAGCCTACTTCTGTTCCTATTTCTTATGATCAACCTGCAAATCCTTCCAGATGCTAATGCTCAGAGGTAAGACAGAGAGTGAGAGAGCAACAATCAGTATATGATGGGAAGAACATTGGAACTATGGATGGTGATGGTGGAGGTGTCATACTTCAACACACATGTCGCTACAGCAATTCAAATTCCAAGTGATGCACTGCCATCCAAGTTGAGACATCCAGAAGTGTTTCCACACCCAGTTTTCGCATCATCCAAAAGATAGAAATCAGCACATGTGGAACAAAGATCCATTTGTTCTCCCAGGTTGATGTAAAAGTTATTTTGAAGAGCAGGGAACCAGCATTCTGGTCAATGTTTGTTGCTCAACTAATATTAAAGATATAGTTCACCTGGCATCACATTGCTGATGGTGGGAATACGGTGTGCAAATTGGCTGCCATGTTTTCTACATTACGTCTGAAGAAAATACTTCAAAGTACTTCAGAGTGCTTTGAAACATCCAGTGGGTACAAATGGTGTTATATACTTGCAATTCTTTCCTTTACAGAAATAGTATCAAAAGGACAATTACATCCACAGAAAGATCTAAATCTTAAAGTGTAGCAATTGATTGGAAGCAAGCTCAGTTATAAATCTGTACAGAGCAAGAGCCCGCAAACTCAATTCCACGAATACCTATCTGAATCTGACTGTGGAATGTTAGCCAGGTCACAGAGAGACAGAGACACATGCTCTTCTTTGAATAAAGCCACGGGAATTATAAAACCCACCTAAAGAGACAGACTTGGTTTTATTATCACAGCCAAAGCAGGCAGTTCTGATAATACTGGGGGTGTGCAGTACTATGGTGAATTGTCAACCTAACTTAATGGCTCAATTCCTGGACTGCATCTACTGCTATTAGACACTAGCAGCAGGAGAGAAGAGAGAAAATGTGTTTGAGTGTGTGAAAGAGATGGGGAAGAAGTGAAGGACAATTTATTGTTAAAGGGAGAGCACAGTAAGACAATAGATTGGAAATATATAGTATATAGAACGTTACAGCACAGTATAAGTCCTTCAGCCCTCGATGTTGCGCCAACCTGTGAAAATAATCTGATGTCCATCTAACCTACACCGTTCCATTTTTATCCATATGTATGTCCAATGCCTATTTAAATGCCGTTACTGTTGTCAAGGCTACTACCGTTGCAGGCAGGCCGTTCCACACCCCTCCTACCCTCTGAGTGAAGGAACTACCCCTAATATCTGTCCAAAATCTATCACCCCTCAATTTAAAGCTATGTTCCCTTGTGTTAGCCTTCACCATCTGAAGAAAAAGGCTCTCACTGTCCACCCTATCTTATATGTCTCAATTAAGCCACCTCTCAAACTTCTTCTCTCCAGTGAAAACAGCCTCAGTTTCCTCAGCCTTTGCTTGTAAGGCCTTCCCTCCATACCAGGCAACATCCTACTAAATCTCTTCTGAACCCTTTCCAAAGCTTCCACATCCTTCCTATAACACGGTGACCAGAACTGTACACAATACTCCAGAAGCGGCCTTACCAGTGTCATAGAGTCATAGTGGTGTACAGCATGGAAGCAGACCCTTCGGTCCAACCCGTCCATACCAACCAGATATCCCAACCCAATCTAGTCCCACCTGCCAGCACCCGGCTCATATCCCTCCAAACCCTTCCTATTCATATACCCATCCAAATGCCTCTTCAATATTGCAATTGTACCAGCCTCCACCACATCCTCTGGCAGCTCATTCCATACACGTACCACCCTCTGCGTGAAAACGTTGCCCCTTAGGTCTCTTTTATATCTTTCCCCTCTCACCCTAAACCTATGCCCTCTAGTTCTGGACTCCCTGACCCAAGGGAAAAGACTTTGTCTATTTATGCTATCCATGCCCCTCATAATTTTGTAAACCTCTATCAGGTCACCCCTCAGTCTCCAGGGAAAACAGCCCCAGCCTGTTCAGCCTCTCCTTATAGCTGAAACCCTCCAACCCTGGCAACATCCTTGTAAATCTTTTCTGAACCCTTTCAAGTTTCACAACATCTTTCCGATAGGAAGGAGACCAGAATTGCACGCAATATTCCAACAGTGGCCTAACCAATGTCCTGTACAGCCGCAACATGACCTCCCAACTCCTATACTCAATACTCTGAACAATAAAGGAAAGCATACCAAACACCTTCTTCACTATCCTATCTATCTGCGACTCCACTTTCAAGGAGCTATGAACCTGCACTCCAAGGTCTCTTTGTTAGCAACACCCCTGTACAATTGAAGCATGACGACATGACCCCTAAACTCATTCCCCCTACCAATAAACAACAACACACCATATGCCTTCTTAACAACCCGATCAACCTGGGTGGCAACTTTCAGGGATTTATGTACATGGACATCGAGATCTCTCTATTCATCTACACGGTCAAGAATTATATAATTAGCCCAGTACTCTGCATTCCTTTATTTCTTCTGAAGTGAACTACCTCACACTTTTCTGCATTAAATTCCATTTGCCACTTCTCAGCCCAGTTCTGCATCTTATCTATGTCCCTCTGTAACCCACAACATCCTTCGGCACTATCCACAACTCTCCCGACCTTAATATCATCCACAAATTTATTAACCCATCTTTCTATGCCCACATCCAGATCATTTAGGGTAAGTGACAAACATCAGTGGCCCCAAAACAGATCCTTGCAGCACATCACTTGTACCTGTGCTCCAGGATGAACATTTCTCATTAACCACCACCTTCTGTCTTCTTTCAGCTAGCCAATTTCTGATCCAAACCACTAAATCACCTTCAACCCTGAAACTCCGGATTTTGTGCAATGGCCTACCATGTGGAACCTTATCAAATGCCTTACTGAAGTCCAAATACACCACATCAACCGCTTTACCTTCATCCATCTGTTTTGTCACCTTCTCGAAGAACTCAATAAAGGTTAGTGAGGTACAACCAACCTTTCTCAAAACCGTGTTGACAACCCATAATTAAATTATTCCTTTCCAGGTCATTATAAATCCTATCTTTTCCAACACCTTACCCACAACCGAAGTAAGGCTCACTGGCCTATAATTAGCAGGATTGTTCCGACTCCCCTTCTTAAACAAGGGAACAACATTTGCTATCCTCCAGCCTTCTGGCACCACTCCTGTCGATAATGATGACATAAAGATCGAAGTCAAAGGCTCTGCAATCTCCTTTCTAGCTTCCCAGAGAATCTGAGGATAAATCCCATCCGGCACAGAGGTCTTATCTATTTTCAGATCTTTCAAAATTGCTAAAACCCCCTCTTTGTCAACCACAATCCCATCTAATCTTGTAGGACCCAAGAGTTGGTGAGATAGAGAGAATGGGCAGTGAGACACAGTGACCGAGATTTTACAAAGATATCAAGGTCATTAGTCTTTGGAAGACTCTTCACTAGACAGCAGGGAAAGTTCGGTCAAAGTATTTTTGAGGCCGAATTAGAGAGAAATTTTGATTGACAAGCATTTGGGGTCAACAGAACAGGGAAGCTTCAGCCACCATCAGATCAAATGGCAGAGCAGGTTTGATGGGCCAAATGGCCTAGTGCTGGTCCTGTTGTGTTTGTTTGTATGGATTAAGGAAACTAAAAAGTGGACATGGATATTAAAGTTTGTTTTCTATGTTCTCTAGACATGAGTGACCCTCCAATACTCGTGCTGCCCTCTCTATATGCCCTGACAAGGAGGTGCCTGGTGGTTCAGAGAGTGGTGCAGTAATAACGTGGTAGGTGCTGGCAGATCTCCTTGTCTGGAGGGCATTGGTTGAGTGGCTCCCATCTTCAGTTAGGTAGACCCAGATTTCCACTAAATTGAGGCTCTTATTAAGATCTGTATCGGGAGCCTTCTGCCTGAACTTGCAAATGCTGCACCAGTCCTGACCCACAGCTGCCAAAAACAAGTCAGATAAAACGTGGCATCAAATTAACCACTTGCTCATATTGACAAAAGAAAGAATGCTGCTTGAAATATGTCACACTGAACTCGAAATATTAACTGTTTCTGCTTCCACGGAAACTGCCAGCCCTACACAGCCCTCTATGTTAAAACCCGCAGCACTGTGTTCATTGTTCAGATTTCCAGCATCTGCAAAGTTTAGCTTCTTTAAATTGTTATAAAAATTATTGCAGGCTCGTTAGCCATAGAAAGAGAGAGCCAGTGATTTAAGTAAATCAGTGAACCGAGAGACAGATCTGCCAAAACACTGCATTGAAAAACCTCCAGAAACTTTCACTGCTCTTTTCCCACTTAACAGGGATATGAAAGAAGTTAGTAACACGAGTTGTCTGAAAAATTATTTAAGAGGAGAGCAATTCTGACAAATGAGCAAAATTTAGAAGTAGACACGTTCAGATGCAGTCTGTAGAAACTACGTCTGTGTGCTCGCGGCTCAGTTTCTCTACAATTACCTTAAAATACATTGCTGTCGAATGGCAATGGTGTCTCGCTCTGTCCCTAGTTGCCCTCGCCGTTTCCGAGTTTCCAACTCTGGAGCAGTTTTTAAAAAGCCACTCGTTCCCAAGTGGCTTCCCCCCCCCTGGAAAGCCCCTATGATCTCTTCCGGCAGCACAGCAGCGGGATACAATAAGAAGGAAGAACCTGAAGCACAGCCAATAGCAGGGAGGGGTAGAGATATCAGGTTAAACAGTGATAGAATCCCAACCCTAACCATAAAAGGAATTGATGCAAGCTGCAGAAATTCCCTTCATCGAACGTGACACACTGCGTGGAGTATCACAGATTTTTCCTCAAGTATTTTAGTTACAAGAACCAGTTTCATTGTGTGCTTCAGTTAGTACAACTTTAAACATAAATCATCCCTAATTAGCCAGAGGGCACTTAACAGTCACTGAGAGTCACCAGGCTTCAAAAATAAACGCTGCTTTATTCCCATAGATACTGCCAGACGTGCTGAGTTTCGCCAGCCATTGATGTTTTTCTCTCAAGAGTCAACCTCATTGCCGTGGGTCTGGAATCACACATAGACCAGACCAGGAAAGCGTGGCAGATTTCCTTCCCCAAAGAACGAGTGAAGTTGTGCTTTTTCTGTCAACAGTTGACAATGGTTATACAGTCACTATTAAACTCTTAACTCCGTATTTTTGCTTCATTATAGGGGAATTGGTTTGGCTCTGTTGGTTTACAGTGCAGCGTGATGCCAACAGTGTGGATTGAATTCCCATCATTGGTTCAAGATTCTCCATCTCAACCCCTTCCCTCACTTGAGAGCTGGTGGTCCCTCAGGTTAAATCGCCACTAGTTGCTTATCTCTCTCTAATGAGAGAGCACCCCCTATGGTCTGATAAGACTACAGCGATGCAATGACTAAATTACTGTTCCACCCTTGATGTTACCCTGGTTTCAGCAATGCTATTGTCTCCTGCTTTCAAATAAGTAAGCTTTTGAAAGAAATAGTGATATCTTCTTAATGTCAGCTCAGTGATCGGTTCATCAATAACACTTTGTGCTTCTGAATGATCAGATTGTGAAAGGACCTGACAGGATGGATACTGAAGGAGACTGGAATTAGGGAACACATAAGGAGTGTCTCACTGAAAACAAAGGAGAATTGGTCATGCTAAATTGCCTGTAGTGTTAGGTGAAGGGGTAAATGTAGAGGAATGGATCTGGGTGGGTTGCGCTTTGGCGGGTCAGTGTGGACTTGTTGTCAGGGCCTGTTTCCATACTGTAAATAATCTAAAAAAAAAGATGAGGGAGGTTTCTGACTTCTGAAGTGTGGACAGTCTTTGGAATGCTGTTCCCCAGACAGCAGGGAAATTGGGGTCATTGAATATTTTTGACTTTTAATGTTAGTTGCCAAATTATCAAAATATCATGGGTAAATTTGCTGCCACCAATCCTACTTACAAGACAGGAAGGATGATGGCACACGGTCTTCATTAGCAGGTAGGTCAAGTCTTCATAAGCAGTTACTGTTTATTACATAGTACTTAATATCTAGTGATGTTATATCTAACATACACAAACATCAGGCTCAAATGAAGTTAGTCAACTTTACTACTTTAGTTACATGTTGTTGAGCTGAAGAATAACCACTGCATTACTTAGCTTTTTCCAGGATCAGTCCTTTGTGGATGTTATCCTTTAATGTCATTTAACTCTTTCAAGGTCAATTTGTCTTTTGCAGCATTTTAAGGCAATGGTGGATAGATTCTTGTCTGGCAAAGGGCTTGAAGAATTTTGGGAAAATGCAGGAAAGTGGAGTTATAGAGTCATAGAGATGTACAGCATGGAAACAGAACCTTCGGTCCAACCTGTCCATGCCAATAAGGTCACCCCTCAGCCTCGATAAGGGAGTTATAGAGTCATAGAGATGTACAGCATGGAAACAGAACCTTCGGTCCAACCTGTCCATGCCGATAAGGTCAACCTCGATAAGGTCACCCCTCAGCCTCCGAAGCTCCAGGGAAAACAGCCCCAGCCTGTTCAGCCTCTCCCTGTAGCTCAAATCCTCCAACCCTGGCAACATCCTTGTAAATCTTTTCTGAACCCTTTCAAGTTTCACAACATCTTTCCGATAGGAAGGAGGCCAGAATTGCATGCAATATTCCAACAGTGGCCTAACCAATGTCCTGTACAGCCACAACATGACATCCCAACTCCTGTACTCAATATTCTGACCAATAAAAGAAAACATACCAAATGTCTTCTTCACTATCCTATCCACCTGTAACTCCAGAAGCTATGAACCTGCACGCCAAGGTCTCTTTGTTCAGCAGCACTCCCTAGGACCTTCCCATTAACTGTATAAGTCCTGCTAAGATTTGCTTTCCCTAAATGCAGCACCTCGCATTTATCTGAATTAAACTCCATCTGCCACCTCTTGGCCCATTGGCCCATCTGATCAAGATCCTGTTGTAATCTGAGGTACCCTTCTTCGATGTCCACTACACCTCCAATATTGGTGTCATTTGCAAACTTACTAACTGTACCGCTTATGCTCGCATCCAAATCATTTATGTAAATGACGAAAAGCAGTGGACCCAACACCTATCCTTGTGGCACTCCACTGGTCACAGGCCTCCAGTCTGAAAAACAACTCTCCAACCACCATCCTATGTCTTCTACCTTTGAGCCAATTCTGTATCCAAATGGCTAGTTCTCCCTTTATTCCGTGAGATATAACCTTGCTAATCAGTCTCACACGAGGAACCTTGTCGAACGTCTTACTGAAGTCTATATAGATCACATCTACTGTTCTGCCCTCATCAATCCTCTTTGTTACTTCTTCAAAAAACACAAGCAAGTTTGTGAGACATGATTTCCCACGCACAAAGCCACGTTGACCATCCCTAATCAGTCTTTGCCTTTCCAAATGCATGTACATCCTGTCCTGAGGCCAGAGTAAATCAGCTATGACTCTTATCAAGTGATACGGCATGATCAAGGGGCAGAGAGGCCTTGCTTGTTTGTGTGTTTGAGCGTTAGTGCTAGTCTAGAGACTTGGCAGCTCAGATAATGCTGCACTGTCAATGCTGTTGTCGTTCAGATTGAGGTCTTAAACCAGGGTCCTGTTTGCTCATTCAGGTGGCCAATACTTATCCCTGACAATCAACATCTCTAAAATAAATTACCTGCTCAATGTCACTATGTACATTGTTGGAGCTTGCCATGTTCAGATAGGTGGCAGTGGGTGGAACAGTGCACCTTGCTGCTCTGGTGATTTTAGTGGTGAATGAACATTTAACCAGGGATGTGGGTAATGGTTGGAGATGGACCCCCCCTTCCCACCTCCAACCAGTTTAAGTCTGAGGATGCGAGGCCTTTGGGGATGGCTTTCCTGCCCACCCTCCTCCTTTCAGGTGAGGCAAAAAAATGGATAATTATTGTTCACTTGAGGTCCCCATCTTGCCAGTGCTGGTATTGACCCATTTGGTGGGTCAGGGGCCTGCCAGCCCTTGGCAAACTATCCTGAGGGGAGTCCCTTATTGAAACACACTCAGTGTCTGATCCAGGGAGATGATCTCAAAAAGGGTTGACCCACTCTTATCCACCCGCCACATCATCCCCAAGTAATTCCCTCCGCCACCCCAGCCATCACTCCCCTCTGACCTGGAATCCAGTGATGATCCTAGCCTTCAGGTGGGTGCCTTACCAGCAGCAGCCACTACATAATTGATAGTGCTGTTGTTCAGTTGAGTCACTGGCCTCTGATTAACAACGTACAGGGTCTGTGGTCCCATGGGAAGAGCTGACATGGCCTATCAAGTCTTGGAGTGGAACAAGACCTGCTCAGCCTTCCCTAAGAAGATGCAGTGCAGGGCTTTTTGCTGGCTGTCCAGCTCGTAGCCAAGAGCCCCGTTCCACCACCCTCCTTCCCAGGACTTTGACCCAGTGCAGTGAAGGAAAGGTATTATATTTCCAAGTCAGGATGCTACGTGGCTTGGAGAGGAACTTGCAGGTGATGGTGTTCTTATGTATCTAACGGTGGCGGTGTTGGAAGGTGTTTTCGAAGGCATTTCTGCAGTGTATCTTGTAGTTGGTACACACCACTGCTACTTGAGCATTGGTGGTGGAGGGAATTAATATTTGGGGATGTGGTGCTTTGTTCTGATGTTGTCAAACTTATTGAGTGTTGCTGGTATTGCAATCATCCAGGTAAATGGGAAGCATTCCACAAGCAGATTGTTTCTTATGAGCCATTATTTTCATCTAAATATTAACAGCGAAAGGTTATATTTTATTGGTGAATATGTGGAATGGTCACTGTACCCTTGTTACCTTCAAGGCAAAAAAAAACACATTGGTGGGTAAAGGGACCTCCAGCAGGAGATGGCAATGGTCAGGAAGGTGCAGTGTAAAGAAGCTACAGCAATTGTTCCTGTACCTCCACCAGCAGGTGGCAATGATGAAGGAGAGCAGTTGGATGGCCAAAGAGATCCCTTGAGTGGCCTTGGTAGAAGGGGGATCATGTGAAGAAGGAGCAAGGAGACGAAGGATTCTTCAGCTTAATGTGACCCACTGACCCATTCCATATGCATGTTGTACAGAGTCATTTGTTTATATTCAATTTCCCTTCTTGTCTGTAATGACCTGATGCCAGTGAAATAAGGAATTCCTACCTCATGATCTTTGGACTGTCTGTTTGTTCAGATCTCATGTTACAACTGCATAAAGATTAGCACCAACTATTCAGATTTATTGCAAGGGAAGGACAGGACAGGCAGCTCAATGTTCCAGGTTTTCGGTGTTATAGGAAGGATAGGAAAAGAGGCATTTTTGACTAAGGCAAACATCACAACTGTAATTAGAGATGATGTTCCTGAGGGATCATTTAGTGAAAATATATGGGTTGAAATTAGAAACAAGAAAGGGATGATCACCTTAATGGGATTGTAGTGTTGCCCACCCCCCGGCCCCAACCACACCACCACCATCAATAGTCAGAGGGAAACTGAGAAGCAAATATGTCTTGAGATCTCTGACAGGATTCTGCATGGTAACTGTGGGATATAGGTAAATTAATGTTACTTCTGCAATTATGCAATTCCATCTTACAAAGTAAAATGAACTCACACCAGTGTGTAATTGTTTTAGCCAAGAGCTGAGTCAACAAGAATGGAAACGATGTGGAGGAAATATATAATTGTTTTTGTATTAGCTAAAACTGTATGTCAGAAGGTAGACATTATGGGCAAGTAGATAAGATGTTGTGAGGGGATGAAGTTAAGCTAGATACGCCTGTACAAACAGTAGATATAAACATGTGCTTCCCACTTTTACAAAAACACAGGAACAAACCCCAATTAAAAGGGTCATAGGGATCAGAACGGCCTCCGGAAAGGCACAGATGAAGGGGGTAGATAATGATGAAGAAAGGATAGGCCTAACAATGACCTATAGCAGGATAAGGTCAAACAGTCTTGTGAGACCAGAAATAAGCATTTTATCACAGACAAGGCCGGATAAGGCAAGAGGTAAACAGGGGTAATGGGGGCCGGTCTTAGGAAAGTGGACGATGTAAGCAGGGGAGGGAGCAGTGTAAAACAATAGACATCAAATCATATAAATGTTATGTATGAATTGAATTTAGTGTGTGTATGTCCGCTGCCTTTTTAGACACTGGACAGCACACCCACTTGCAAGTGTAAAATAAATGGCACTACTGATTCAGATCTTGTCTCGGACTGAAATTATTGAAGTGAGTGGGCTTTGTTTCTCACAGTAACCTAATTGGTAAAATTAGATCATATAAGATTCAGAATGAGCTTGCCAGTTGGGTACAAAATTGGCTTTATAGTAGGAGACAGAGGTGGTGGTGCAGGAATGTTTTTCAGACTGGAGGCCTGTGACCAGTGCTGGGTCCACTTTTGTTTGTCAATAATATAAAATATTTGGATGAGAACATAGGGGCATGTCTACTACATTTGTTGATCACACAGAAATTGGTGGTTAAGAAGGTGTTTTGCAAGCTTGCCTTCATTGCTTAGAGCTTTGAGCATAGGAGCTGGGAGGTCATGTTGAGGTTGTACAGGATGTTGGTGAAGGCTGTTCTGGAGTACTGTGTGCAGTTCTGGTTGCCATGTTTTGGGAAGGATATAATTAAACTGGAGCGGGTTCAGAAAAGATTGAACAGGATGTTCCTGGGAATGCAGGGTTTGAGATATAAAAATAGCTTGAAAAGGATGGGACTTTCTTGTCACTGGAGTGAAGGAGGTTAAGGATGACCTTTCAGAGGTTTATAAAATCACGAGGAGCATAGATAAGGTGAAAGACAAGGATCTTTTTCCTAGGGTGGGGCAATTCTAAACTAGGGGACATATTTTTAAGATGAGAGGAGGAAAATTCAATGAGGGGCAGCTTTTTTTACACAGAGAATGGTTCATGTATGGAATGAACTGTCAGAGGAAGTTTTTTTTGCAGTTACAGTTGCAATGTTTAAAAGACATTTGAATAAATTCAAGAATCAGAAAGATTTGGAGGGATGTGGGCCAAGTGCAAGCAGGTGGAGCTCGTTTAGTTTGGGAATATGGTCAGCATGGACTAAATGGACCAAAGGGTTTGCTTCCATGCAGTAAGACTCTATGACAGATATAAAAATGTATAAAAGTGGAATGATTAATAATGCACTAAACATTATTTCCTACAAACTGGATTGATGGTTTTATATATATGTAGGTCCTTTAACACACTAAATTAATTCCAAGATAATTCACAAGAATAATATCAAACAAAAATTGTCACTGTTCCACATATTGAACTAACAGGACAAGTGCCCATAACCCAGTCCCACCCAATCTAACAAGTAGGTTTCAGGGAATGTCTTAAAGATGGAAAGTGAGGTAGAAGGGAGGCTGAAATGTCGGATGGAAGTTCCAGGATTAAAGGGTTTATGTGGCTGAAGCCTGCCAATGATGACATGATGAAGTTCAGGAATATATAGAAAACTAGGATTGGACAAAAATGTTTATGTTCATCAGAAAGTTCATTTCAGGTGCAGACTGTTTCTTTTTAATGAGACATAGAATGGAATGACTCGGTGTAATAACGGGTGTATTCAAGTCATCATGTTTGTGCGGGATTTGTCCATTCACTCTTTAAATCTGAATAAGCACGGTGAGTGGCACAATGGCTCAGTGGTTAACACTGCTGCCTCACAGTGCCAGGTACCCGGGTTTGATTCTGGCCTCAGGTGACTGCCTGTGTAGAGTTTGCACATTCTCCTCGTGTCAGCGTGGGTTTCTCTGGATGCTCTGGTTTCCTCCCACAGTCCAAAGTTATGCAGGTTAGTTGGATTAACCATGTTAAATTACCCCATAATATCCAGGGTTGTGCTGTTTGGGTGGATTAGCCATGGGAAATGCAGGGTTGCAGAGATAGGGTAGGGGTGTGGACCTGGGTAGGATGCCCTTCAAAGGGTCGGTGTGGACTCAATGGAGCGAATGGCCTGCGTCCACATTGTAGGGATTCTATGAAGCACAGAAATATTTGTAAACCATGGTATTATCTGTCTTCTTGGCACCATTTTATCCCTGCTCCAATGTTACTTTGTACTAAGATTGCATGTTACCTGCAATGCCCTTGCTCTGTATAAGACCATAAGACATAGGAGTGGAAGTAAGGCCATTCGGCGATCGAGTCCACTCCCCCATTCAATCATGACTGATGGGCATTTCAACGCTACTTGCCCGTACTCAATCTGTAGCCCTTAGTTCCTTGCGAGATCAATCTCTGCCTTGAAGACATTTAACGTCCCGGCCTCCACTGCGCTCCGTGGCAATGAGTTCCACAGGCCCACCACTCTGTAAAAGTGGAAGTTAGCATCAAGAACAAAGCCACAGCAGAAATTTCTGAAAAGGATGACAACTCTTGACTTGCAAATTGCCTGGGAAGTAATCTCAGGTTTATATCTCACTGTTGAGGAGTGTTTCACAGCATTGCAGTGTCAGTGGCTCTTTGCTCTCTGTACGGTACCACTAGAGGAGATTCCCCTCAACTGAGAGTTGTAAGGACTGTCTTGTGTCTAAAGGTTTGCAAGTCAGATGTCGAAGCATCAAATGGAGCGGTATTCATGGCTGCACCAAAGCCCTACAATAGAATTCAAAGAACTGTTGTACTTCATTGACAATCTCCAAGTCTTGGCTCGTTTGCTAGGGAACCAGAGGAGGGTTGTTATTCACTTTTGTTGGCTCTCTCCTGGCCCGAGACTTAGATTCTGTAAAAGTTCCATACTCTGCCCAGCTGCATGGCACTTGCAGGTACTACATGGACATAATTTAGTGGCTTAAGTAGACAATGAGGAACGTAAACATATCAGGAACAGCTGGTTTGAGAGGGGAGCAGGGGAGAGGGATAGAGTTAGCACTTGATAAGATAGTCAAAAAGTGTGGTGCTGGAAAAGCACAGCTGATCAGGCAGCATCTGAGGAGCAGGAGAGTCGACGTTTCGAGCATCAGCTCTTCAACAGGGATGAAGATGATAAGGTACCCTTGACAGAAAATATTTTATTTCAAATTAATTGTAAACATGGTGGTTTTTGTGAGTAGCTTTGTCTGTTTTATAATATTTTAGCTTTTTCTTTCATCGAGAGATAAAGATTTGCTTGCGGCTCAGCTGGTAAGCAGATTGGCAAATGTGCTAATGAGCAGGTTGGAGATCTCAGCCCCCTGTGTGCACAGTGTTATACAGGCAACAGATGGCCGTGTTGCCCTGTATCGTACCAACACAATGCACACTACTGTGACATGTCATCCGCAGGTGGCAAAAGAAGAGCCAAAGTCAGGAATTGGAGGTTTGTATGCCAATCAGAGGTTTGTATACCGGGTGGCAGTCAATTGATCCCAGCCACATTGTGAGGTGTAGGAAGAAAACTGTCAAAATGAACTGCATCAACATTTTTTTTAAACCTCACTGGCTTCTGATAATTGAAAATCTATTCCGCTCTGACAATAGCTTTGTGATTCCTCTGGTGCCGAAAGAAAATAATGATTACAGTCTGAAAGAAACTGAACATGAGCTTTCCTGAAGGTAAAAATAAATAAACTAATAGTTAAGTAAGTTGCAAAACTAACTTGTTATATTTTGCCCATTTGCCTTTCCCTTAGACCATAAAACCTTAAAATATTGGAACAGAAATAGGCCATTCAGTCCTCTGGTCCTGTACTCTCCCACAGGGGAAACAATCTCTCTGTATCAACCGTTTCACAATCTCTAAGACTTTTGCATATTTCAATAGGGTCACCTCTCATACTTCTAAACTCAGTGAATACAGGCTAAATTCACTCAACTTTCTCTTACATGACAGTCCCTCCATACCTAGGAAAAGCCTCTTGAACCTTCTCTAACTGCCTCCAATGCCAGTGTGTTTTTCCTAACTCCCTCACAGCGCCTGAGACCCGGGTTCAATTCCCGCCTCAGGCGACTGACTGTGTGGAGTTTGCACGTTCTCCCCGTGTCTGCGTGGGTTTCCTCCGGGTGCTCCGGTTTCCTCCCACAGTCCAAAGATGTGCAGGTCAGGTGAATTGGCCATGCTAAATTGCCCATAGTGTTCGGTAAGGGGTAAATGTAGATGTAGATGTAGGGGTATGGGTGGGTTACGCTTCGGCGGGGCAGTGTGGACTTGTTGGGCCGAAGGGCCTGTTTCCACACTGTAAGTAATCTAATCTAATCTAATCTAATCTGATACTGTTCCTATTATCCCAGCTGTGGTCTGTCTAGTTCCTTGTCTAGTTTGAGTAAAATATATCTACTTTTGTACTCCTTTTGCTTTAAAATAAAAGCCAGCATTCCATTTGCCTTCACTATTATCCACTGAACTTAGATGCTAGGGAACAAGGACTTCTAAATTCCTCTCTTCTTTTTTAGCTTTCTGCAGTCATTCACCATTTAGATAATATTCAGCTTGTCTATTCTTGCTGCCAAAGTGCATAACCTCACATTTTCCCACATTGTATTCTATCTGCCAAGTTCTTGCCCACTCACTTAACCAGTCTGTATCCCTCCATTTGCATCATCTTCACCATTTGCCTTCCCACCTCTTTTTGTGTCATTTTGGCTATAGTGCATTCAATTTCCTCACCCAAGTCATTAATATACATTGAAAATAATTATGACCTGAGCGCTAATCCCTGTAGCATTCTTTGTAACATGTTGCGATCCTGAAAATGTCACTCTTATCCCAACTCTCCGTCTTCACTAGTTAGCCAATCCACTATCCGAGCTAATATACTACCTCCAACAGCATGAGTTCTCGTTAAGTCACCTAGTGTGTGGCAGTTTATCAAGCACCTTCTCAAAATCCAAATATATTACATGAACAACTTCCCTTTTATCTATCCTGCTTGTCCCCCTTCAAGAATTCTAATGAATTTCTCAGGTATGACTTCCCGTTCATTAAGTCACGTCGACTTTGCTTGATTATATTATGATTTCCAAATACTCCGCTATTACATCCTTTATAATAACCTCTTACATTTTCCCATTGACAGATGTTAAGCTATCTGGCCTATAATTACCTGATTTTATCATCTTCCCTTTTTAAATAATGAGTTACATTGGCAATTCTCCAAAACTCTGGGACTTTTCTAGACCTGAAGCATCCCTGGAAGATTACTATTAGTGAATCCACTTTGATAATACTGCCCAAGTGCAATGTTAAAGAGGGCACTTGCATTTGTAAAATGCATTTGACAAACACCTGATCTCTCAAAGCACTTTCCAGCAATTAAGTGAAGTAATTGTTCTGTTACAAGAAATAGCAGCCAATTTGCACACAGCTAGCTCAGAGAAACAACAATATCATGGTGGTCAGGTATCCTAGAACCACAGGGACGTACAGTACAGAAGAGTCTTTTCAGTCCATCTTGTCTGTACTGCCAGAAATACACAAAATCTACATTATGCTTTCCAGCATAAGGCCCATAGCCTTGACTGTTATGGCATTTCAAATGCTCATCCAAATACTTTTTCAAGGTTATAAGGTTTCCCACCTCAACTATTATTATAAGCTGGAGAGGGTTCAGAAGAGATTTACCAGGGTGTTGTCGGGAATGGAAAATTTGAGTTATAAAGGAAGACTGGATAGGCCGGTGCTTTTTTAACTGCAGTGGAAGTTGAGAGACAACCTTATCCAGGTTTATAAAGTAATGAGGGATATAGATATGGTTAACAGTGGTTGTCTTTCCCCGAGGATGGGGGAATTTCAAGACTAGGGGGTATATTTTTACAGTGAGAGGAGAGAGATTTTAAAAAGACAAGAGGGGCAGAGTTTTGTTTTACCAGAGGGTTGTTTGAGTGTGGAATGAACTTCCTGAGGAGTTGCCAGGGTTGGAGGGCTTGAACTACAGGGAGAGGCTGAATAGACTGAGGCTATTTTCCCTGGAGCATCAGAGGCTGAGGTTGATAAATCATGAGGAGCATGGATAGGGTTAATATACAAGGTCTTTTCCCTGGTGTAGGGGTAGTCCAAAACTAGAGAGCACAGGTTTAAGGTGAGAGGAGAAAGATTTAAAAGGGACCTAAAGGGGCAACTTTTTCACGCAGAGGATGGTGCGTGTATGGAATGAGCTGCCAGAGGAAATGGTGGAGGCTGGTACAATTACAGCATTTAAAAGGCATCTGGGTGGGTATATGAATAGGAAGGATATGGGCCAAATGCTGACAAATGGGACTAGATTTATTTAAGATATCGAGTTGGTATGGATGAGTTGGACTGAAGGGTCTGTTTCCGTGCTGCATATCTCTGTGACTCTAAGTGGTGGGTGTGGGTACAATTACATTGTTTAAAAGACATTTGGATAGTACATGAATAGGAAAGGTTTGGAGGGATGTGGGCCAGGAGCAGGCAGGTGGGACTGGTTTAGTTTGGGATTATGTTCAGCATGAACTGGTTGAGCTGAAGGGTCTGTTTCCCTGCTGTATGACTCAATGCCTCTACAGTCCCAGGCAGAGGATTCCAGAACCCACCATCTCTTGGTGATTTTTCTTTTCCTTGAGTCCCCTCTAAACCTCCTGCCTTTCACCATAGAGTCATAGAGATGTACAGCATGTAAACAGACCCTTCAATCCAACCTGTCCATGTCGACCAGATATCCCAACCCAATCTAGTCCCACCTGCCAGCACATAGCCGATATCCCTCCAAACCCTTCCCATTCATATACACATACTAATGCCTTTTAAATGTTGCAATTGTTCCAGCCTCCACCACTTCCTCTGGCAGCTCATTCCACACACGCGCCACTCTCTGTGTGAAAATGTTGCCCCTTAGGTCTGTTTTCTATCTTTCCCCTCTCAACCTAAACCTATGCCCTCTAGTTCTGGACTCGCTCACCCCAGGGAAAAGACTTTGTCTATTTATCCTATCCATGCCCCTCATGATTTTATAAACCTCTGTAAGGTCACCCCTCAGCCTCGAGGGAAAACAGCCCCAGCCTATTCAGCCTCTCCCTATAGCTCGAACCCTCCAACCCTGGCAACATCCTTGTAAATCTTTTCTAAACCCTTTCCAGTTTCACAACATCCTTCCGATAGGAAGGAGACCAGAATTGTACACAATATTCCAAAAGTGGCCTAATCAATGTCCCGTACAGCTGCAACATGACCTCCCAGCTGTTTGCTATTATGCAATTCCATCCTGCACTAGCTGAGTAGCAAAACCCAGCTTCAGGATCTTGTGTTGACAAAATGCAAATTCAGTATGTTCGCTAAATCAGGAATGCAATCAGCTGTGCAAGCCTTGAATCTTAGCTTGAAGCTGGAAATTGTAGTCTACCATTTAGAAGGAACTTTTATTTGAAACTGGGGGGGGAGAATCTCAAAGAGGACTGGACCTCCATATTGGCGTCACGTGATCAGCATTTCTGAAGAGCTTTGTGAAAGGTACTCAGTGACTTGTGTTGAAGTGATAAATTTACTGCATTATTTCATTAAAATATGTGATTTAAAGATTTACTGAGATTGTGCTATCCTTTGTGTTAGGCTAACTACTATTTTTGTTTCAATTTTTACCAATATATTTGGTGATTCACCCCAACCCTGTTATTCCCACAGGACCCATTATTTATATTGCACAATCTTCTATGACACAGTGTTGCATGGGAAAGCAACTACCACATTATAGGAGACCTACCTGTAGTAATATTCATTCAGGAAACTTCAGGCCAAATCATTTTGAAGTGTTCAGCTGCTACTCAGCATCTTGCCTTTTGGACCATGATTAGTTTAACCCAAATTGAGGTTTCAATTTAAAATCAAGCAGCTATCTTGGGTTAATTGTTTCCTATTACCAAGATCATGAAATTAACTTGTTTAAAAAAAACCTCAACTTTGAAAAAGTGAACATGAAGTTTTCCCCCACTCAAAACAATGGACTTATCTTTAAAGTGCAGATGTGGCTCCTTCCGAAAAGGCAACAACTTTTACTGTCTCTTCAAACCTCCAGGGAATTAGGTGGAACGTGCAACAAACCTCAATGTACCAGCCAAGTAAGAATGAAGATTTCAGCCCAACAATAGGGTTCCATGAGTCAGATAGTCAAAGCTTATTGCAGCTGTACAGTGACTACAGGGCTGCAACTGCACGTAATATGACAATAACATGCCTGCAAGGTCCCAGTGTGCCCCTCCTACTTTGCGGTTTATAACTTCACGTGGATAGCAACATAAACAAGATCCTGGGAACCAAGTAACACTGAGGAATCACCTACGGCTGCTGCAAGTACAACTGCCTTCAGAACAAAAACAGGAGGCATACAGCACGAAACCAAACCATGCCCCCCCTGTATTGACCCTCCAGCTAAGAGGAATGGCTGCTTTCGATCCACTCTGTCCATGCCTCTCATAATCACATTCACCTCTATCAGGTCACCCCTCAACCACCTCTGCTCCATAGAAAGATGTGACGTTGATTGAAGAATTATAGATTCATAGAACTTTACAATATAAAAAGAGGCCATGTGACCCAAAATATCTGTAGCAGCTCTCTAAAGAGCCACCCAGCTCATTCTCATTCTCTAACCCTATCCCTGCAGCCCTCTAAATTCATCGCTTTCAAATAGATATCCAACTCTCTTTTGAAACCTCCTAGGGAATGCACTTCCACCAGGCAGTGCACTCCAAATCCTAACCACTCTCTGATTAAAGCAGTTTCTCCTTATTTCACTCTGAGTTCTCTTGTATACAAGTTTGCAGTTGTGACTCCTAGTTGCTGACATTGTAAGTAGTGGAAGCAGAATATCCATCCTTAGCCTGTCAAAATTGTTCATAACTTTGAACACCTCAATAAGTTTACCTCTTAATCCTCTTTGCTCCAAGGATAATAAACACCATTTCTCTAATCTTACCTAAAATCCCTCATTCCTTGGATCGCTCTAGTCAATCTCCTTCGCACACTCTCCAGGGCTTTAACATCCTTCCCTGCTGGTGCCCAGACTGAATACAATACTCCAAATGTGATCTAGCGCATGATTTGGGGTGGCATGGTGGCTCAGTGGCTCAGTAGTTAGCACTGCTGCCTCACAGCACCAAGGTCCCAGGTTCAATTCCAGCCTCAGGTCTGTGTGGAGTTTGCACATTATCCCTGTGTCAGTGTGAGTTTCCTCTGGGTGCTGTGGTTTCCTCCCACAGTCCAAAGATGTGCAGGTCCCATAGTGTCAGGTGCATTAGTCAGAGGGAAATGGGTCTGGGTGGGTTACTCTTCAGAGGGTCGGTGTGGACTTGTTGGGCTGAAAGGCCTGTTTCCACACTGTAGGGAATCTAATCTAATTTGTAGAGGTACAGCATCATTTTCTTGATTTTACACTCTATGAATGAGTTTTGACCAGGGATAACTTGCCTGTCCTTCTTCAAAAGGGTGCCATTGGGTTTTTATTACATCTACCTGAGAGGGCGGAAGGGATTTCAGCTTAACGCTTCATCTGAAAGACACGACAGGACCCCTTCATTACAGCACTGGAATGGGACTTGAATGGAGAAACAGGTGTGTTACTAGCTGACCTGCAACTAACAGAGACATTTCAGCGGGAGCCGATAGGGTACGGAGCTTCCTAAGCAAAACAACCAGGTTCAGTCTTGACGACGATATCCTTAAGAGTCAAACTGCCTCTTGAGAATTACTAGCCATGGTGGTTGTGGAGACTGGCTTCTTAAAGAAGATACTGTTCCTACCTGTATAACTGTACGATAATGAGCCTCAGTAAAGGAGCTTCATCAGATTGGGAAAATGATAGAAATTTACACCTTTCCTGTCTGGTGTGGATCTGTACAATTTTCCTGCATGGCTTGTGACTCTCAAGGCAAATTTCTAATACAACAATTAGTGCTATAATTTATTGTGTTTGCCATATGCTGTCATCCAATACAGGGTATTGGTGTGGCCACATCTAGAGAACTGTGTACAGTACTGGTCACCTTCCATAAGGACGTTAATGCATCCAAAGCAGTTCAGGTAAGGTTTAGTAGACTAGTAGGTAACCAGACCCGCTGGTCATACTCATCACCATTGTCTCTCTCAAATGAGAAAACAGACCCAGGCTCCTATGGGATTATACCGACTTCACCATTTCTAGACAATTATTTGGAAAAAATAGTTTGCCTTATGAGGAAAGGCTGGACAGGCCAGACCTATATCCTCTTAAGTTTAGAGGGGTCAGAGGTGACTTAAATTGAAACAAAATAAGATTCTAAGGGGACTTGATTGGGTGGATGCTGAAAGGAATTTTTCTTTTGTAGGAGAATCAAGGATTAGTGGTCATTGTTTAAAAATAAAGGGTCACCCATTTAGAACAGAGATGAAGAAACATTTCTTTTCTCTCAGAGGGTTGTGAACTTTTGGAATTCCCTTCCTCAAAAGGCAGTGAATGAGGAATCTTTGAATATTTTTATGGCTAGTGGATCTAAGATGGTGGCGATCTAGGGAGATCGTGTTGCAGAGCTCCACACCATATTGCAAGCGGGATGAAGTCCAAACCCGCCCTACCCAGACCACCACGATAGCCTGTGACTCTGGAAAGGTCGTGGAGTCCCAGGAAACTGTCAGAGAGCAACTTACCTCGGTTTTCACCGCCCAGGGATGTGAAGAAGGGAGCAGGTACATCCAAGGCCAGGCCCGCGGCCCAGCCTGCAGGATCCTCAGACTCGTTTTCCTGTCAGGTCCTGGTGAAGAAGCTCGCAAACTCTCATGTGATATTGGGCAAGTAAAGCTGTCCCCATCTCTATCATGCTGCAGAAGCATGAACAGCACCTGGGAGACCTGGAGAAAAGGATGGATGAGGTAGAGCAGAGAGTCACAGTTGTGGAAGCTGATACTGGTTCCTCCAAGGATACGATCCAGGCCCTGGAGACGCAGGTCCATAATTTGTTTGACCAGGTTGATGACCTCAAGATCAGGGGCAGGAGAAAATATATTCGGATCGTCGGTCTGCCGGAGGGTAAGGAAGGTGAGCGGCCGGTGGAATTTATTGAGGACTGGTTGCTGAAATTCCTTAATTTGGAGGCTGGAATGGGAAGCTCAAAGATTGAGAGGGCTCACCGGGTCATGGTACGGAGGTCAGGTCTGGGTCAATATCCTCGTTCTATCTTGGTGCGGTTTCATCATTATAGAGGTAAGGAGAGAATCATGGAAGCTTCCAGAATCCAGGAAAAGGGTCTAAGGGCCGTAGTTTTTGAGGACTCTTAAGATCATGTTTTTCCAGGACTTCTCAGCAGCGGTGATCTGATAAAGAAAATCCTATGACGGCATCAACTGAGGGAACTCAGTGGTGCTTCAGATCACCTTAGATGGATCTTTCCATCTCTTTGACACATAGGAGAAGGCAAGAGACTTTGTGGAAACATTAACTTAATCTGAACAATTGAGTGTGTACAAATAGTAGTGTTGTTTGGGTATGTCTCTACCTTTCTTTTTAAAAAAAAGAAAGTCCAGTCAGGGCTTTCTTTTCCCTTTTTTAAATTGGTAATAATCTGGTCTAAACTATTCTCGGGGGAGGTTGGGATGTGTACTTTCAATTTCTAAGTTATACCAAAGGATGGGTGGGGTACTTTGCTTTTTAAAAATATTTCTTTGTTCGCATTGTTGTTTCATGGTGTATTTTCTTTCTTTTCTGCTTGTGTTTGCAGTGTGGCTCTTGCTAGGAGGAGGGAAAATGGTTGGGACAGCTAGATGCCTACTCATGGGCAGTTTCAGGTATTTAAATGCCCTGGCTGCAGCATTGGCAGCGGGATGGGAAGTTGGGTTCTGGGATGTATAGATACTCCCTTTGGGCAGGGGGTGAGTTCCACTATTCAGTGCCATTGGCGCTTTATACGTTGGTTTGTTTTTTTGGTTCTTGTGGTATATAGTCTTTGATAGCTTTGTTGGTTTGTTAACTGTAGTGGTTTTAGTTTATGTAGTTTTTATGTTCAATGGATCTTGCGACACTAAGGCTCGGTGATTTGTAATTCAAGTTCTTCCTCTCTGGAATCTAAATGTTACTGCAGAGGGTTATGGCTAATGACTTAATTAAATTGTGTACCTGGAACATCAAGGGGAATCACTCGCCAATTAAGGGGAAGAAGGTACTCTCACATCTTAGAAAGAAGGTGGATATTGATTTATTACAGGAAACACACTTGGATGATAGGGAGCATTTGAAACTACAGCAGAATGGCTTTGATCAGGTTTACTTTTCATCTTTTAATACCACAAGTAGGGGAGTGGCTATTTTGGTAAGGAGGAATCTCCCATTTAAGTTATTAGAGTGTGTTAAAGACACACACAGGAGGTTTGTAATCCTCAAAGCCCTGATAAAAGGGGAAGAATATGGTGTTTTAAATATTTATTGCCCTCTGGCCCATCCCCTCAAGCGTCTGGTAGATGTGTTCTTTAAATTGATTACTCTTGAGTCCCAGCATATCATTATAGGGGGAGATTTTAATTGTCTTATGGATCCCACGGTGGACGGGTTGCCCAAAGGCCCCCGATACCCTCTGTCCAAACTAAACATTAGTGAATTTGTGTGGGGAGTTAGGGATGGTATGCATCTGGAAGCATCTCCACCCTACATTTTTTTCCAATCTGCACAGATGTCACACCAGGATTGATTTTTTTTCTGACCCACTGGCAACCCTAGACTTGGTGGCATCTTGTACGATTGGTAATATTACCATGTCCGATCACACCCCAGTGTACCTGTTGGTTAAGATTAAGGACGCTATAGTGGGCCAGAGGCATTGGCGAATGGATCCCTTTATCCTTAAGGAGTACTTCTCTAAGGAATTTAGGGAGTTCCTAGACATTAATTTAGGCTCGGTCAGTAGCCCATTCATTCTTTGGGAACCTTCCAAAGCCTATGCTGGGGGTTAGTTATTTCCTACTCTGCCAGTAGGAAGCGATAGAAGGGTGAGCAGCAATGTCTCCTCAAAGCACGGTTGAAGGCAGCTGAGAAGGTTTACTTTGACAGGCCCTTGTTGGTCAAGTTACAGAGCATAACAGCGCTGTGATCTGCATTGAATTCTGTGCTCATGCAGACAGCAAAGAAGGAGCTTACTTTCACAAAACAAAGGTTATATGAGCATGGTGACAAGCCAGGCAAGTACTTGGCATATCTCACCAGGAAAAGGAATGCCCCTCAAACCATTATGTCAATTGGGAAAGGGTCTGGGAACCTAACATATGATTCCAAAAAGATTAATATGGCATTCCAGAGATTTAAATTATACCAATCTGAGGGTTGTGAGGAGGGGCGGGCCAAGATGGAGTCCTTTTTCAAGGATCTGGAGCTCCCAGGTGTGACACCCAAACAAGAGTCTTTTCTCAATGCCCCCTTATCAGAGCAAGAGGTGAGAAGGCTGTGAAGGAGCTTCAGATTGGAGAGGCACCCAGTCCTGAAGGACTTCCCAGTGATTCCAATAAGGAATTTATAAACATATTGTCAGGCCCGATGCTCAACATGTTCAATGACTCGTACAGTCATGATCAACACCAGCCATCTCTAACAACGGCCAATTTTTCACTAATTCTAAAAAGGGGAAGTTCCCAGTTCTTGCAGGCTCATTTCACTCTTAAATGTGGACTTTAAAATCCTCTCTCAGACTCTTGCGTTAAGGCTGGAGACTGTTTAACCTTTTATTGTTAAAGAGGACCAGACGGGCTTCAGAAAGGGACGCAGATCCTCCAATAATGTTAGGAGGCTGCTTAATGTAACTCAAGCGTGTCAACAAGGGTCAATACAGGGATTGGTGATTCTCTAGATGCAGAGAAGGCCTTTGACCGAGTTGAGTGGCCGTACCTTTTCTAATACTCTGGAGCAGTTTGGCTTGGGTGAAACCTTTATAATATGGGTAAAGGTTCTCTACAGTGACCCTCTCACTGTGGTCGTCACCAATGGGGTACAATCAAGCAATTTTAACATTTTCAGGAGAAGTCGGCAGGGCTGTCCCCTTTCACCATTGCTTTTTATGTTGGTGATTGAACCATTGGCAGAGGCCAGTTGTAGGGATCCCAATATATCGGCTTCAGAAGTGGGGTCACAATTACATAAGATGTTGTTGTACGTGGACCATGTTCTCATTTTTGTCAAATCCAGCAGTTACGGAGCCTCACCTGATACAATGCATCAGCTCCTTTGGCACCTTTTCGGGGTACAAGATCAATTTTGCTAAATCAGAGGCTAAGCCTGTGGGTGGTCTTACAAAGGTGCAAGTTACAAAGTTACAAATCTCGATTCCCTTTTAAGTGTCACAGGGGGGTTTTATGTATTTGGTCACATTTATCACTCCAGTTCTTGATCAGTTGTTTCAAGCTAAGTTTGATCAATTATTTGATAAAATCAAACAAGACCTTCAAAGATGGGAGGCATTTTGGTCTCATGGTTAGATCGGATAGCTGTTATTGAGATGAATATTCTCCCCCGTTTATTGTACCCTATACGGATGCTCCCCCTGATTTTTGTGAAGCAAATATTCAGGAGATTGAATGGCTGGTTCAACTCTTTTATTTGGCATGGTAAGCAGCCCCTTATTAAATTAAACTGCAATTGCCTCACAGACCGGAGGGAATGGATCTCCCAGACATTAAAAACTATAAGCCTTCAACATTATTATCTCCTCGAGACTGATTACTAAACTTAGTGATTTCGGACTCAGCCCCACCCTCTGCAACTGGATCTTCAGTTTCCTGACCCACAGGACACAATCAGTGAAGATTTGGGACAATATTTCATCCTCACTAACACTCAACACTGGACACCCCCAGGGGTGCATACACAGCCCCCTACTGCACTCACTGTATACCCATGACTGCGTTGCCAAATACCAGACTAATGCCATTTACGAGTTCGCTGATGACGCCACCATAGTCAGTCGAATCTCATATGGCAACGAAGCAGATTACAGACGGGAGGTGGAAGATCTGGAAAAATGGTGCACTGAGAACAACCTAGCTCTCAATGCTGGCAAAACCAAGGAACTCACTATTGACTTTTAGTGGGATGTTACTCATGCCCCCCTACACATCAACAGCACAGAGGTGGAACGAGTGCAGAGTGTCAAGCTCCAGGGAGTGATCAACCACAACAAGCTTTCTTGGACTCTTCATGTGAATACATCGGTTACAAAGGCCCAACAACGTCTCTTCTTCCTCAGGCAACTGAGGAAACTTGGCATGACGGCGAATACCCTTGCCAACCTTTAAGGTGTGCCATGAAGAGCATTCTGTCTGGATGTATTACTACCTGGTATGGCAACTGTACGATTCAAGATCGGAGACAGTTACAGAGATTGGTGAACTCAGCCCAGACAATCACAAAGGCCAACCTCCCATCTATAGAATCCATCTACCAGGCCCGCTGTCAAGGAAAGGCCGCCAGCATTCTCAAAGATCCATCCCACCCTGGTACCAACCGGTTTCGTAACAGTTTCTACCCTACTGTTGTTAGAAGACTGAATGGACTCACAAACTCTTAACATTTGCCTGTACCTGTGTTTTTGTTTTTGCTGCTGTTTACCTATTATTTACTATCTATGCTACTTAACTCTGATCTGCCTGTATTGCTCGCAAGACAAAGCTTTTCACTGTGCCTCGGTACACGTGACGATAAATTCAATTCATTCAATTCATCTCTCTTCTTCTTTGCCTGCCCAGTGTGTTCCCTGTAGATGCGCATAAGAAAAAACCTTTCAACATCATCACTTTCTGAGCAAGAAAGAATATCTTGTTAGGTTGGGTGTCCAAAAATCCCCCAGGCCTGTCAGGTTGACGGAGGTTTGTTATGGAGCATATCCCCTTGGATTTCCTCACAAGGATGTTTACCACAAAACTGAGAATTTCTATAACACATGGTGGCCTTTTTTGGAATACCTGGACACAGATTTGTCTGCCACACTAATAAGGGCTTTTATGTAGCTGTAATGATTATGCTTTACAAGTCCAATATCCAGAGAGGGGGAGCTGCGAACATATGAATAGGTGAAAATTAATGCTCTAGATATTCGAGAGTTAGTGCTTTGCTTGGCTGAGCTGTATTGTTATTATTTATTAGTCTGTTGTTAGTTATTGTTTATTTAAGTAGTTAATTGGGTTTTTAAAATATGTATTTTTAATACATATTTATACATTTGTTCATGAGGGCGGCTTGAGTTTTTTACTCTTTTTGGTGTTCTTTCTTTGTATTGTTTTGTATTTGTTGTAATATTTTTTTAAAAACTACTTTGCAATAAAAATATATTTAAAAGTATATATATTTTTACAGCTGAGGTTGATAGATTCTTCATTAGCAAGAGGATGTAAGATTATCTGGGCTATGCAGGAATGTAGAGGTAAGTTTAAAATCAGACCGGCCATGATTGTATTGAATGGTAGAGCCTTCACCCCGAATATGAGGCTGGGATGGTGCATTGTTAAATCCAGTGACATTACCATCACACCATCTCCACGCCATGAAAGATGAGCAATGGGTTGTATTACTCACAACCGGTGGAAGAATAAATAAAAGAACGAGGCGGAATTAGTTCCATTGGCTGTAAGAGAGGAACTAAATTAAGCAACATCACCAGGAAAATGACTAGAGTTTAGACAAATTTATTTAATCAGAGGGTTGTTCTTTAGGAACATAGAGGAAAAGCCACAGTGAGAACAGAATCTACAATACCCTACAAATCAAAATTAGCTCATTATTTTTATTATAAGAAAGGAGACAACATCTGGGAGTAGGGCCATGCATATTAATGGAGACCTTTTTCAAAGAGCTGGAACAGGGCAATGGGCTAAATGGCCTCAAACTTGCAGTAAAACTTGAGATAACCCAAGGCACTGGTACCTGTTGCAGGAGCCTTCCCGTTGTGCAATCTCCCATTGGCTAACCAAGTGTTGGGAAAACAGATTTATATTTGAGAGTGATTTTGGATTTTAAAGGACTTAGCAAGGTTTTGAAAGGTTTTGTGATTTCTTGGAATTTTGCACAGTGACTCATCTGCTAATTATAGGAAAGTCAATTAGGTTTGGAAAGGGGAAAAGCAAAACTTTTAAGAGAGGTAGGAGAAGATGGTCATGGCTTTAATTGCTGGATAAACTTCATTTGGAAGAGCTGGTGTCTATGTGCTCTCTGGAGTTGATTTCTGTTTTTCCAGGACGTGGCTGTGTCTTGGAAGACTTCCAATTTGTGTAGTCAACAACTCCCTCTCTCTCTCTCTCACCTGAAAATGTAAGAGGAAGTCTTGTAGCAAGGTAAGCTGCACAGATTTCTCTCAGCAAAGTATTTCTAGGAATATGGGAGCATTATAACTTTCAGTCTTTAATATCCTCATAAGCCCTGAAAGCTAAACTGTTACTTCTATTCAAAGGCTTGTGCCTAACTGACTTAGTATCCAAAATAAAGCCTCATCTGAAAGTTTTCCATTATCTTATGGTGGTCAGCATTTCGATCTCACCAGGAAACTTTGAGTCATCCATTTAATCCTTTGAGTTCAGACCCTAGACCCACTTGGGGGTTTTAATTCCTTTTGCCTTTGTTTTTAATATTTCCACAGAGCTTTATTGTTTGCTTTGTAAATGTGTTTATTGCGGAACGTTTAATTCCAAAATACAGCTTAGTTATTAAACAGTTTTGCTACTTGTTTCAAAAATAAATCTTGTTCCGAATAAACAAGTTAGTTTTAAGTTTGTTGAAGGTCTGTTTTGTCTGGATTATATTAATCAATGGAAACAATATGGTCGTTGGGTGTTTGAGATGTTTGCACAAAGGGTGCGACTTGTGGAGCAGTGGGACTTGATAATCAGTGCATTTCCCCCATTGTGTTGTGACACTGTCCTCAGAGGGTCTGCTGGAGACGTTTTGAGAATTTTGCTGACGCATCAGGGATTCCACAAAAAAACCTTATTTCTGGAATTGACTCCAGCAAAAAAAACTGATCTTGAAATGTGGGTTGAGAGTGTGTTGCTGGAAAAGCACAGCAGGTCAGGCAGCATCCGAGGAGCAGGAAAATCGATGTTTCAGGCAGGAGCCCTTCATCAGTATCCATCGTTATTCCTGATGAAGAGCTCCGGCCTGAAAAAGTGATTCTCCTGCTCCTCGGATGCTGCCTGACCTGCTGTGCTTTTCCAGCATCACGTTCTCAACTCTGATCTCCAGCATCTGCAGACCTCACTGTCTCCTAATCTTGAAATGTGCTGAGTGCTGATACGGTAAAAACCCACAGCAGAGCTGGAGTGTGGAAGAACCCTCAAGATAAAGCAAGCAAATAAAATGAAAGCCAGACTTGTTGATCTTTGTCACTTTTGCCTCTGGTCAAAGTGATGTCTCTATAACCTGGGACATCCTATGACTTTTAGCATGGGGTTGGACCACTGCTACAACATTTGGATATGTCTTTACCAAGCAGAAAAGAAAAGGCACGAATTATTCTCATGGCTGGGCAAGGTGCAGAGTCAGCAGTTGACCCTCAGCTGAATTTTCAGTGCTTTTCGTCACAGGAGTATCTCCTCCATGGGTTGCTCAATGCGAGAAAGTTCCACTCACTTGTGCCTCAACCACAACACCACAGGCAATCGCTGTATGCGTCACATCAATAATCTGCACTGGGTCACATGCCAATTGCTGTCAGTGTGGTTTACCTGTTGTAGATCCCCATCTGGCAGCACACCAAACCTGAGTCTTTTCTCCACCGGTCATAAAACTACTGAAAAATTTACCACGTGCCCATTGGCAGCAATATTAATAACATGCCCACTGGCATCTGATCCATTATGTTTCAGCATCTGAAATCCACCTGACTAGAGTTACTTAGACGGAAAATCCCTGGATTGGCTAGGGACTCACAACATGACTAAAGCCCATCTCCTGATTTCAGTTAAAAGTACAATTTAAGCTTGACTTAACAATGTCACAATTACTTCACCTTAGTTCGGAAGAAAACAAAGACAAAGCTTGCCTTTTTGTAATTGCTGTGAGAAATTTCTGGGGCTTCCACCCAGGGGGGGTGAGAAACTGGAACGTGAGGACCCAGTATAGAAAGTAGTGTAGTGCTGGTCTGAGGTAGCGGAGGAACTTGTATGGGAACTGCTGGGAATCGGTGGACTGGTCCACATTCAAGAGCTCAGCGTTCAACCTGGATGAGAATGACACTACTGTTGCAAACTTCATTATCAAGTGTGTAGAAGACAACACGCCAAGAAAGTCAAGTTGAATGTTCCCCAACCAGGAATCATGGATGAACTGGGAGATCTGTGACCTACTGAAGTCTAGGTGTGTGGTGTTCAAATCAGACAACCCTGAACTTTACAGGAAATCCAAATATGACCTCCACATCGCCATTAGAGACACCAAATTAACCCACACGGACACCCACCTTTTGTGGCAAGGCCTACACAACATAACAGGCTACAAAGCGAAGCAGAACAGGACAGCAGACAAAAATATTGCTTCTCTGATGTGCTCAATGCATTTAATGCTCAATTCCAACAGAATGTCAGAGAAATGATGTCACCTGCCCTGATGCATGTACCTGTTCCCTCAGTCACTGCTGCAGGTGTCAGAGCGGCCTTTTTGAGAGTGAACCCATGGAAAGTATCTGGCCTAGATGGTATCCTATGCGTACCAGCTGCCAGGAGTATTTGTTGACATCTTTAACCTCTCCTTAACATTGTTCTGAATCCTCACCTGCTTCAAGAAGACCTGAAAATGTGTTGCTGGAAAAGCGCAGCAGGTCAGGCAGCATCCAAGGAGCAGGAGAATCGACGTTTCGGGCATGAGTCCTTCTTCAGGAATGAGGAAAGTGTGCCAAGCAGGCGAAGATAAAAGGTAGGGAGGAGGGACTTGGGGGAGGGGCGTTGGAAATGCGATAGGTGAAAGGAGGTTAAGGTGAGGGTGATAGACCGGAGTGGGGGTGGTGGCAGAGAGGTCAGGAAGAAGATTGCAGGTTAGGAAGGTGGTGCTGAGTTCGAGGGTTGGGACTGAGACAAGGTGGGGGGAGGGGAAATGAGGAAACTGGAGAAATCTTGAGTTCATCCCTTGTTGTTGGAGGGTTCCTAAGCGGAAGATGAGGCACTCTTCCTCCAGCCGTCGTGTTGCTATGGTCTGGCGATGGAGGAGTCCAAGGACCTGCATGTTCTTGGTGGAGTGGGAGGGGGGGTTGAAGTGTTGAGCCACGGGGTGGTTGGGTTGGTTGGTCCGGGTGTCCCAGAGGAGATTCTAGTGCTTGTACAGCCAGATGTACCTCATAAAATTTGAATTCCCTGATTGGGGCTGTTAACCTGGTTCAATCAGGGAACCCTGGCTGACGGATATTAACAGGAGTGTTATAAGCACTGCCGCAGTTAGGCAGTAGTGTGGGGGTAATGGGGGGGGGAAAATTAACAGGAGTGTTCAGGGTTCTGGTCACTCTGAGAACTGGCTCTGAGGGAGTTGGATCAGTGTCAAGGACTCTCCACGGGTAAATAGAGGGTGACTTGGTGATGGGATACCAGCCTCTGTGGACTTATTTCATTTGCCGTTAGGCTAGCTTTTTAATTCTGGATTCTTACTGGATTCAGATTTCACCATGGTGGGATTTAAATGCTATGATGAGTACATGAATCCACATCCCCAAAGCATTAGCCCGGGGTTTGGGATTACTAGTCCGATGATATTATCACTACACTGCACTATCCCCACAGGATTGCCTCAGGGAAATGGATCTGAAGAGTTCCAGATGAAGAGCTAGCATCAATGCTGGATTGATGGGCCGAGTATCCTCCATCTACAAGGCAACTTCTTTGATCCAAAAGGAAATGATAGATTATCTGGCTGTTTCAGCTGCAACCCTCAGATAATTCAAATTCGGAATATGATCCGAAATCTGATTATTACCTGTGGCTGAAGTGAAATGATTTATAGTGTCATAGAATCATAGAGTCATACAGCACGGAAACAGACCCTTCGGCCCAACCAGTCCATGCCGACAGTGATCCCAAACTAAACTAGTCCCACCTGTATGTGTTTGGCCCATATCCATCCCAACCTTTCCTATTCATGAGCTTATCCAAATATCTTTTAAATGGTGAAACGTGTCCACCACTTCCTCTGGCCGTTCATTCCACACATGAATTACTCTCTGAAACATTCAGCAAGTAGGCGGCCTGTTTCCCCAATATAGAGGAGGCCACATCGGGTACAGCGGATGCAGTAAATGATGTGTGTGGAGGTGCAGGTGAATTTGTGGCGGATATAGAAGTATCCCTTGGGGCTTTGGAGGGAAGTAAGGGGGGAGGTGTGGGCGCAAGTTTTGCATTTCTTGTGGTTGCAGGGGAAGGTGCCGGGAGTGGAGGTTGGGTTGGTGGGGGGTGTGGACCTGATGAGGGAATCACGGAGAGAGTGGTCTTTTCGGAACGCTGATAGAGGAGGGGAGGGAAATATATCCCTGGTGGTGGGGTCCGTTTAGAGGTGGCGGAAATGACAATGGATGATACAATGTATATGGAGGTTGGTGGGGTGGTAGGTGAGGACCAGTGGAGTTCTGTCCTGGTGGCGATTGGAGAGGCGGGGCTCAAGGGCAGAGGAGTGGGAAGTGGAGGAGATGTGGTGGAGTGCATCGTTGATCACGTCTGGGGGGAAATTGCGGTCTTTGAAGGAGGCCATCTGAGTTGTACGGTATTGGAACTGGTCCTCCTGGGAGCAGAGGCGGCGGAGACGAAGGAATTGGGAATATGGGATGGCATTTTTACAGGGGGCAGGGTGGGAGGAGGTGTAATCTAGGTAGCTGTGGGAGTCTGTCGGTTTATAGTAAATGTCCGTGTTGATTCGGACCATCATCACCCTGAACCAAAGAAAACTCATGCAGCCTGCCTCAATGACTTTTGCCCGATGGCTCTGACCTCCAGAATTATGAAGTGCTTCGAGAGGTTAGTCATGATTCATATCATTCCTGGTGAAGGGCTTATGCCCGAAATGTCGACTTTCCTGCTCCTCAGATGCTGCCTGATCTGCTGTGCTTTTCCAGCATCAATCTAATCATGATTCATATCAACTGTAACCTCCCAACCTGCCTCAATTGCTTGCAATTTGCCTGCTGTTGCAACATATCCAGGTCAGATGCCTCTGGATGAAAAAGATACCTATGTCAGGTTCCCACTTATTGACGACAGTTCTGCCTTTAACACTATAAGTCCAAACAAATTAATCTCCAAGCTCCCTGCTACTGGATCTTCAACCCACTGACCACAATCAGTAAGGATAGGTAACACCTCCTGACAATGTGCAACACCAGTGCCCTGCAAAGCTGCATAATCAGCTCCTGAATCCTCACCTGCTTCAAGAAGACCACCATTATCCAGAACCAAAGAAAACTCATGCAGCCTGCCTCAATGATTATTGCCCAATGACTCTGACCTCCAGAATTATGAAGTGCTTTGTACACTCCCTGTACACTCATAACTGTGAGGCCAAATTTCACCCTAACTCCAATACAAGCTTGCTGACGACACCATCATTGTAGGCCACACCTCACACAATGAACAGACAGAATACAGGAAAGGGATAGCGTGCTTGGTGGAGTGGTGTAAAGGTAACAATCTCTCACTCAACATCAGAAAAACAAAACAGTTGATTATTGACTTTACAAAACAAGATGGAGGGCACACCCCTATCTACATCAATGGTGCTGAGGTGGAGATGTTCAACAGCATCACGTTTCTGGAAGTGACGATCACCAACAATCTATCCTGCTCCACCCACACTGATGCAATGGTCAAGAAAACACAACAATACCTCTACTCCCTCAGGAGGCTAAGCAAATTCAATATAGACTCTTATCGGTTTTTATAGATGCACCATAGAAAGCATTCTATCCAGATACATCACGGCTTGGTATGGCAACTACAATGCCCAGGACCATAAGAAACTACAGAGTTGTGAACACAGTCCAGTTCATCACGCAACCCAACACTCCATTCTATCTACACTTCCTGCTGCCTCAGGAAGGCAGCCAACATCATCAAAGACCCTTCCCGCCCTGTTTATAATCTCTTCCAACCTCTCCCGTTGGGCAGAAGATACAAAAGCTTAAACACACGTACCAATAGATTCAAGGACAGCTTCCTCCCCGCTGTTATGAGACTTCTGAATGGAGCTCTCAAAGTTTTAAATATTAATGTTGATCATGCTCTTTGTGCATGCTCTCTGCAGCTGTAACATACAGCTCTGTTCTATATTAGATTAGATTAGATTACTTACAGTGTGGAAACAGGCCCTTCAGCCCAACAAGTCCACACCGCCCCGCCGAAGCGCAACCCACCCAGACCCATTCCCCTACATTTACCCCCTCACCTAACACTACGGGCAATTTAGCATGGCCAGTTCACCTAACTTGCACGTTTTTGGACTGTGGGAGGAAACCGGTTACCCTAATGCACTTTTTATGGTATGATTCGCCTGTTAAAACAAAACTTTTTACTGTACCTAGGTACATGTGACAATAATAAATCAAATCAAAATCTAAACATTTACTATTCATGTGCACTGACAGCTATTACATGAGTAATATGCAGCTGCAACTTTTGAATTATCAGGCTGTTTCCATGCTGTACATCCTGATGACAGTATGTGTCAAAATATTCAATTCTGTGTTTGTGCCCTGTATTTGTTAAGGAATGCTCTTGAATCTAGTTCTAAGTACCCTGCCCAAAATAAAGCTGCAGAGTTGCAGGGAATAAAATTGAGCAGACTCTGCAGAGTGTAGGGATAGACTCAATCGCTTGTATAGCTACCTTTCCTCTGTGCCATCATGGAGCTGAAAAAGTCGGGGTTTTTTTTTACAAAAAATATAGTGTTTAGCAAATGGTGAAAACAACATCTTTTATTTTTAGACTGTGGAACTAAAGAATAGAAATACATTGCTTTAAACCAAGGAGATTGTATGAAGAGACTTTAAAGATTTAAATACCATGTTTACTGTGAGTCATTTATAATGTTACTTAAACCTTGAGCACTGAGGGTAAAAGCATACACCGTGGAGCTGATGAGTTCTGAACTAAAAGAAGAAGAATTGCTTGGCAACACCTTGATTAGCTGCTGACTAGATGACCATGGCTTGTGTGGGGCCAGCACAGCTCAGAACAACCAAGCTTACAAAGAGAAAGCAACAAAATATCTTTCTCAAACACAAAAACAGAAGTTGCTGGAAAAGGTCAGCAGGTCTGACAGCGTCTGTGAGGATAAACCAGGCTTAACGTTTCGGGTCCGATGACCCTTCCTCAGAACAGTAAATGTTTTCCTCCATGTCTCTCTTGCTCTCTCCAGTGTGGAAGAAATGTCCAGCAACAGTAAGCTGTCTTCCATTTACTTTTCTTTGCAAATCCCCTGATGAATGAGGACTAAAACATCTTCAAAGACACGGAAAGGGCCAATTCTCAATCAGCAAATAAAAGACAGCATTGGTGCAAAAAACCTCACCTCAAAGGAATTGAAGGAAAGAGAAACAAAGAAACTTGTTGAATTCCCTGGTCCAGACTGTTGCTATTGAACTGTGCTTTCCTGATTTTGTTTTTTTGTTTTTCTACTCTTAATGTCCATATTGATTTTAGAAAGGGTAGAGTTTAAGTTGTAGAGTCATACAATTCATATTTTGTCATCAGCATTTTTGAAGACAATTTGCCCATAATAAAGTTAATTTATCCTGAGTTTAGAAACCTGTTGTCTGTTTCTATGTCCATCAGGTAAATTAACAGTTTGACTAAATCCTTTTACATTGATGACGACGTTGGGAATAATGGGTCTTACTATCCAGCAGACTACCCCCAGTGAGTCATGACAATAGGTACAATCACCCTTAATATCTCATGGGACCTGGATCTGCTGGTGTTAATACAGATATCACTGATCTACATGGTTGATTTTGCTTGAATAAATATTGTTAGTTCACCAAAAGCACATGACAATACTCGTCCAGCAGGAAGAGTCAGCTAAGGGAGAGATACCAAGGGCAATGAGTGGGGTCACTTGCAAGACACCATAAGTGCTGCCTCCTGAGTTTTTGGTCATCCCATCGGGGAAATGAACCAAACAATTGTTTCTGGTTAGACAGCAACGCAGAAGTAGACTCTCAAATTGCTTCTGTCATTCAATAAGATCATGAGCCAACCTGTATCTTAATTCCACCAGCTATCTGGGCTGAATTATCCTTTCCTAAGCTTAGTTCTCAAAACGTCTTTCAGTTTTTATTCCAAATGAACTAATTCCCTTTTAAATGCAACTCCCTTTGAAAATTCCTACAGATCCTGGTTTCACCAATATTTTAGGTCTCCGACTTTGACACCTGTTATTCTAAACCTTTGGTCACCAGATGAAACAATTCCTTCTTCCTCATGGTATCAGTGCCCCTTATCATGTTGAATAGCTTTATTGGATCTCATGTAATCTTTTGTGTGAATGTACAAGAATTCAAAAACGTCACAGGCATTAAAGCATATCAATCACGATGATGGTTTGAGTTTGGGCTCTGTCCATCAGTAAGGGTTGAATGGGAAATCGAGTAGGATAACTGGTTTTGAATCAACTGGAGATCGGGGCTGGGTAGGAGACTGATATCAGAATGCAGTGAAACAGTGTTGTTGCAGGGGCTAGAGGTGCTGTTTTGTTTTACTTGTTTGTGGGCCATGGGCATCACTGGCTAGACTAGCGTCTGTTGACTATCCCTGAAATTCTTCATTTGCAAAGTTATAATTATCAATTAAACCCATATCTACCGAAACTTGCTGTGAACCTCTTCTGGAGTACTGTGTCCTGTTCTGGTCATCCTGTTATAGGACGGATATTATTGAGCTGGAGGGAGTTCAGACTTACCAGGATGTTGCTTGGGAATGCAGGGTTTGAGTTATGAGGAGAGGCTGGATAGGCCGGGACTTTTTTCACTGGAGCGTAGGAGGTTGATGGGTGACCATATAGAGATATTTTTAACATTATCAGGGGTATAGATAGGGTGAATGGCAGATGTCTTTTTCCAAGGGTGGGGGATTTCAAGACAAGGGGGTATATTTTGAGGTGAGAGAATAAAAAAAGACATGAGAGGCTAGTGTTTTTACACGGAGAGTGGTTCGCGTGTGGAATGGACTTCCAAAGGAAGTGGTGAATGTGGATACAGTGACAACATTTAAAAGACATTTAGAAAAGTGCATGGATAAGAAATGTTTGGTGGGATATGGGCCAGGTGCAGACAGGTGGGACTAGTTGAGTTTGGGATTATAGTCAGCATGGACGGGTTGGACCAAAGGGTCTGTTTCAGTGATGTATGACTCTATAAAAGAGACATATTTGGCCAAATATTTCCATCTTGCACTGATCAGGACACATGCAAGAAAGCCAAATCTCAAATGATCACAGCAATTTATGGTACAGGAGGAAAAGACTGTTGCTTGGTTGGCACATCAACTCTAATTGGCTGAGGCATTGCCATGGAGAAAGCAACAGGCTTCCCAAGATCCTGGGTAATTCAATGAAGTATCTCCTGCATTTTGAATGAGAGTATTTCAAATATCTATCACCATTTGGATGAAGAAGTGTTTTAAAGGTATAGTTTAATTGAGGGGAATTGCAGATGAACTATTAGATATTGAACAAGCAGTCTGACAACTTAAAGCAATGGAGGGGTCAAGGAACTGGTAGAGGGATAAAGCTAAGTGTCAGTAATCATACATATACTGGTGTTTTGATCGTGGCACTGGTCTAGTGATTGTTGGGTTCAGGTTAATGCCCTGCGGCATGTATTCATGTGAACTGGTAAAGCTAAAGGAATGGTCTTGGAGTTTCCAAGGAGGGAGGTCCTTAGGGAGGACAGGAAAGTATTGAAGGGAGGACAAGTGGAGTTGAGATAATGATTGAAGTTACCAAGGATAAGGAAGTCACTCAATGTTGAGACTGAGCGGAGGATAGAAGGAAAGATATCTCAGTCAGAAATTCAGAAAGGGTTTGAAGTTGCGGTGGGCAGGAGTACATCAATGATTGAAACAAGAAGGCTAGAATAAAATGAACAAATCAACAGAGGAAAATGTCCCAGAGGAGTAGGCAGAGAGACCAAGCTGTGTTTTAAGAGCTTGGATAGTGCAGGATAGGGGTGAGAAAGAAGGATAGCAAGAGAAAACAGAAGAAAAAGAAACATTTTTGTTAATGACAGAGAGTATACTCAGTGCCTAATTCTGAGTCATAAGAATTTAAATTACCAATGGCTTTATGCAAAGTAGACTCTTATCTGACTTTTGCACCATCATATTTAAATACATTATGCAAAGTTCATCAGCCAATATGTTGCAACACCTTGTTACCTGCAACTCAATAAAAAACCTCAGACAGTTGATGCAAATAATGAAAAGGTTAACTGCCTTATGGATAGAACTAAAACCCATTCTTCAGTATCTGTGAGTATGCAATTTCTTTATTGTAGAATGGGCTGCTTTATCTGAATTGAACAAAATCCTTTTACTGATAAATAACTCTAAGAACTTTTATTCAAAGAGGAGTTGACTCAGGTAGGTATGTGCTCTTTTGGAGGCAAATCAGTTTGTGCCACCACACCTCTGGCTGAGCAGTGGAGCAGAGTGTGAAAATATTGGCTTCACATTCTATCAGTTAGGTAGTGGCCTAACTCACTGACTCTCTTCCAGCTTCTTGCTGTTTACATTTTCTTGCTATTCTGCCCTATAGAATCAGAGGATAGAATCCCTACAGTGTGGAAACAGGCCCTTCGGCCCAACAAGTCCACACCTACCTTCCAAATAGTAACCCAGCCAGACGCATTCCCCTCCCCTATTATCCTACATTTACCCAATTAATGCACCTAATCTACACATCCCTGAACACCACTGGCAATTTAGCGTAGTCAATTCACCTAACCTGCACATCATTGGATTGTGGGAGGAAACCAGAGCACCCGGAGGAAACCCACACAGACACGGGGAGAATGTGAAAACTCCATGCAGACAGGTGCCCACTGGTGGAATCAAACTGGTGTCCCTGACGCTATGAGGTAGCACTGCTAACCACTGAGCCACTCTGCTGCCCATGCTACACCATGATATCCTCTGCCTATCTCTTTCTTCACTCTGCATTTATGTCCAGTTACAAATTGTTGCTGGGAACTGTTGTTCCATGTATTCTAGTTAGTGCTACCCACTCAGCACAATTCTACGATAGACACTCCTAGTAATGTACCAATCTTTCAGAAACTCCAATTCAGTCAGTAATTCACATTCAATATATTTCAGTTCTTGCCAATCCCCCATACTTTCTTCCCATTCTTCACAACTTCTTTTCCAATATCACAGTTTTTGCTACTTTCCTGTTGCTCTGATCTCTTTTCCCACCTGTTTCTTTGCCTTTTGGCCTCTTTCCTCTCTCTCTCTCTCTCTCTCTCTGTTTGTCTCCCTCTGTCTTTCTTCCTTCCCCTCATAGAGTTATTCAGTGTGGAAGCACACCCTGCAGTCCAAGCACCAGTCCATGCTGAACATAATCCCAAACTAAACTAGTCCCACCTGCCTGCTTCTGGCCCACATCCCTCCAAACTTTCCTATTCATGTACTTATCCAAATGTCTTTTAGATGTTGTAACTGTGCCCACATCCTTCACTTCCTCAGGAAGTTCAGTCCACACGCGAACCACCATCTGTGTAAAGAAAATTGCCCCTCATGTCTTTTTTAAGTCTCTCTCCTCTCACCCTAGAAGTGTGGCCTCCAGTCTTGCCTTATCCCCATTTCTCTCCCTCTCTCTTTTTCTGTCTCTGCATCACCCATCCCACTTGACCAATGTTACTGCTCTTCCCGCTCTCCCTTACCATCCATCTTTCTTTCCATTTCCCCTATGGCCTCCAGCTCTCTTACTGGTCCCAAATCTGCTCCAAGGGACTTCTTTAGTACAGAATGCAGCAGGTCATATATGAAAATGCAAAACGTGGAACTTGAAACTCTCAGCAACAACATGCATTTATAGAATAACCCATCCCAGTAATCATTATAATTGAGACCCAGACACACAAGTAGATATTAGGACAGATGAGCAAAAGCTTGATCAAAGATGTAGAGTTTGAGGGGCATATTTTAGGAGGGGAGGCAGAGAAAATTAGGGAAGGAAGGCACAGTTATCAATAATGCAGCTTAAAGTCAGGATATGCAAAATGGGAACTAAGTGCTGGGGATTTAAATACAGCCCTCTTTATACAGCCCCTCCATGTTGTAAAACTTGAGCTAATGCCTTGTCTTATTAGTAGGTTTGAGAATCTAGTGTGATCAAGTTTAATATATTACAATTTTTTTTAGATTAGATTCCCGACAGTGTGGAAACAGGCCCTTTGGCCCAACCAGTAATCCAGACGCCATTTCCCTCTGACTAATGCACCTAACACTATGGGCAATTTAGCTGGCCTGCACATCTTTCTGACGGTGGGAGGAAATCCACACAGATACAGGGAGAACGTGGAAACTCTACACAAATAGTCGCCCAAGGCTGGAATCGAACCTAGCACCCTAGCACTAGGAGGCAGCAGTGCTAACCACTGACCCACCGTGCTGTCCTAGAGCTTGAGCTGCCAATGTCAAAGTGAGGTGCTACCATTAAAAATGGTCATGATTTGGAGACCCTGGTGTTGGACTGGGGTGTACAAAGTTAAAAACCACACAACACCAGGTTATAGTCCAACAGGTTTAATTGGAAGCAGTAGCTTTCGGAGCGACGCTCCTTCATCAGGTGGTTTTGGGTTAAAATTAAAAATGGTGGTGGTGATCTATTTGCGAATGCACAGATGCACCCCCAACACAGTTCCAAAAGCAAACAAAAGGAACAAGGAGAGAGTCTTAACAGGCATCTTACAGAACTGCAGTTGTAAACAATCAGTAATCCTGTAAAAAGATGCATGCACGTTCAAGCAGAGGTTATTACTTGTTCCGGAAATTTCAGATACAAGCTTTTTTAAAGCTAGCCCTGTATTATTACTAATAGGCTGATACCGACCAGACATTTTTGCATTATGGATCTTAACCAGAATGAGCAGCCATCCTGGTGACTGGAGTCTCCTTTACCATGGAGGATTTTTTTAAAAATAAAGAAATCATACCAGGCTAGCTCTCTCACGAGACACACACACACACACCTCACAGACTGGTGATGGTTTAATCCAAGGTGTCATCACATTTCATGCAAGAGGTGAGACTGAGAAGGACACTGTTTCACAGTAACCTCAACTGGTTTGGAAATTCACCTTGTGCTGTTGGACAGCACATGCCAGCCATCCAGCCAACTGAGCTAACCCTGTATATCAACTCCAAAGCAACATTCAATTTTATGTACGCATGCTCATTGCTCCACCTAGTGGTGGTAGTGGCCACACATGTAGTCTTTCTGTTTAAAGACCGTATTGTCGTGCTGGCATTTAGGGTATCAGGCAGTCATTGGTTTAAGCTTAAGTATTCTCCGACATTAGGTGTACTCTCACTTCCTTTTGCCCCCCGCCTTCCATTACGTGCCCATTTTGACCAAAGGATGAGATGTGGTTAAAGCATGGTGTGATTTTCTCTGTCTGAGAAATGTCCGAAGCCAGTTTGATCCATCCTGTGGCAACCTCGACTCTTCAAAGTTGAGAACTTTTTCCACTTTCTCTTTGTAGTCAAGGTAACATAATCATTATAAATGCAGAGACCTCTGGTACAATTTGCGTCAGCGAGTCTGTTCTTATGCAGTTCTGAGTTTAATTACTGCACCAGCTAACCTAACTTGCTCAGGTCAGTTTATTCAGCAAAGATGCACTTTCGATACACGCTGTGTTAACTGTACTGATTAACCTTAATGTTGACTTCATGTTATCCTATCACTTTTTGTCCATTATCTCTGAAAACCTACAATCAGTATTTAACCAAAATGCTTTCTTTGACACTCAGGAGTAAATTGAAATGGGATGCCATAAGGACAGCTATGTAATTTTGATTGTTTACTGAGCATAGCAAACACTGCAGACACCTTTGTTCAGTAAGACCAGGCAGTCAACCTGTCAGTTTAGTTGAAAACATATCAACCTATGTAGAGTCATGAAAAGCAAGAATACTTCTATGATTCACACAGATGAAAATCTGGTTGCTTGTTTGTCACCTCAAGTTCCACTGCCAACCATCTGACCCCTGGAGCTCTCTCATCACCCCTTCTGTGGGTTACTTTGACTAATAGCCTCTAACCTGTGCATTTCTCATGACTGCGGATTTGATGCTGGCAACCCATTTGGGGTGAGCAGTTGGCAAGTGGAAAGTTTATTGCACAGGTTTTCCTTGCCTGTGTCTGAACGGATACCATGGGACTTCAGGTCCCTACTTTGATAGGAAGCAGTGCAAATATTTCAGCAAAGAGTTTACTCAGGCTTTCATCTTAACAGACACCAAGGAGGCACAATGCACCCAAACAAGGACAGGGTCAGGAATGAAGAAAAAGTCAGATATCCTCATACTTCCACACATTATTTATTACTTACATAACAACTATTCACCCACATGAGTACAATAATATTCTAAAGAATTCACCAATTCAAACATGTTTATGAGAAAGGAAAACCATCCACAATATTTAAAAGTCACTTACAATATTTTCTTTCACAATACTCTCATTACATTCTTGTAGTTGATCATCTTTTTGTTGCATTTAATTTGAATTTCTCTCTCTGCTCACATGGATATGAGCGGATATATCCTCAGAGTGTTAACTTTTCAGTCTCGTTCTCTAGCTTGTGAGTCTTGCCTGGCGATACCACATATTGAGCATTCGGGAATGCACTGACTGAATTTAATTGTCAAAAAATAGTGCCCAGACATTAAATATGCCCTGCCAGAGCACAAAGTCAGAATGCAACCCTGTTTAATTACCTCAAAGGGAGACAGAGGTATGGTGGCAAAATCGCTGGACTAGTGATCCAGAACCCGTGGCTAATGTTTTCCAGACTTGGGTTCAAACCCTACCACGGCAGATGATGAAATTTGATTTCAATAAAATTCTGGAATGAAAAGCCAACTGATGACCACGTAACCATTACCATAAAACACCCTTCTGATTGACTAATGCCTTTTACGGAAAGAATCTGCCATCCATACCTGGTCTGGTTTATGTGAGACTCCAGATCCACAACAACAGTAACATTTAGAATGCTTTCTAGCCAGTCACTCAGTTGTATCAAACTGCTACAAAGTCTAAGTAAAGGATCGAAACTGAATGGCACTGATCTAGGTCCTGGAAATTACAGTGGAAAACTCAGCCCTATCTACCCTGTAAAGTCCTCCTTAACCACACCTGAAGGTTTGTGTCAAAATTGGGAGAGCAGTCTCACAGCTTAGTCAAGCAATAGCCTGCCCATAGCTACACTCTTTGAATCGTACCCTACAGGAAATATCTTTGATAACATCATCACCACCTCCAGTCCCTGTCTTCAGCTTATATATCACCATCTCCTGACTACCATTAGTCTGAAGAAGGTTCACTAGACTCAAAACATTAACTCTGCTTTCTCTCCACAGATGCTGCCAGACCTGCTGAGTTTCTCCAGCAACTTCTGTTTTTGTTTCAGATTTCCAGCACCCACAATTCTTTGTTTTATTTAAGCCAGGGGAATCAACTCTGGTTCAATGAAGAGTGCGGGACGGCATGCCAGGAACAGCACCAGGCATACCTAAAAATGAGGTGTTAACCTGGTGAAGTTACAACACAGGAGAGCTGTGAAACAGTGAAAGAAGCAAGGAAAATACAGGGCTAAGCAATATCACTACAAGTGGATTAGATGTTAAGTTCTGCAGTCTTGCCACATCCAGCTGTGGGTGGTAGTGAACAAGTAACTCACTGAAGAAGTAGTCTGTGTTCTTCACTGATAGTGGAGCCAAGTACAAGGTGGAAGCATTTGCACCCATCTGCAGTCACAAGTGCCATGTTGGTGATCCATCTCAACCTCTTCCAGTAGTTCCCAACAGATTTTTAACTAATGCGATTCACTCTACGTGCCATCACGAAATGGCGTGAGGCACCGGACACTGCAAAGGAACATGGCCCTGACACATTCCAGCCGTAATACTGAAGATATATGCTCCAGAGCTTGCTGCACGTCAAGCCAAACTGTTCCAGTACAACACTGGTAACTACCTGACAACATTTCCCAGGTATGCCCTATACACAAAATGCAGGACAAATTCAAACCGGCTAGTTTTCACCCTATTAGTCCACACTGGATCATTAAAGTGATGGAAGGTGTCATCAACAGTGCTAGAGAGTGGCACTTGCAACCTACTCAGAGATACACAGTTTGGGTTGTGCCAAGGTCACTTGGCACCTGACCTCGTTACAGCTTGGTCAAAACCTGGAAAACAGAGCTGAACTCCAGACATGAAGAAGACTGCCTTTCAACATTGATATTTCATTTGACCAAGTGTGGCATCAAGCAATCCTATCAAAACTGAAATCAATGGTAATCAGGGGCAAGCTCTCTACTGGTCATACCCGGCAGGGAAGAAGATGGTTGTTGGAGGTCAGTCATCTCAACCCCAGGGCATCCCTGCAGGAGTCCCTCAGGGTAGTATCCTAAACCTAACTATCTTCAGCCCCTTCATCAATGACCTTCCCTCCATCATAAGGTCAGAAGTGGGGATGTTTGCTGATGATTGCACATTGTTGGACCATTTGCAATTCCTCAGATATTGAAGCAGCCTCTGTCCAAATGCAATTTGCAGGTCCATACCCAAGTTTAAGGTGAAAAGAAGCAAGTAACATTCATGCCAAAAAAATGCCAAGTAATGGTCATCATCAGCAAGAGAGATTCTAATAATCACCCCATGGCATTCAATGGCTTTACCATCACTGAATCCTCCACTGTCAATATCCTGGAGATTACCAGTGACCAGAAACTGAACTGGACTAGCTTACTAAATATTGTGGCTACAAGAGCAGGTCAGAGGATAGGAATCCTGCAGCGAGTAACTCACCTCCTGACTCCCCAAAGCCTATCAGATGCTGGAAATCTGAAACAAAAACAGAAATTGCTCGGGAAACTCAGTGGGTCTGGCTGCGTCTGTGGAGAGAGACACAATCTGTTCGGAAGACGGGTCACTGGACCTGAATGATTAACTCTGCTTTCTTCCCAAAGATGCTACCAGACCTGCTGAGTTTCACCAACTATTTCTGTTTTTTGTAATGAATCTTTTTGCATTCTACAAAATAAAGAACCATCCACAAGGCACAAGTCAGGAGTGTGATGGAATACTCCTCACTTGCCTGGATGGGTGCAGCTCCAAGAACACTCAAGAAGCTTGACACCATCCAGGGCAAATCAGCCCCTGCTTGATAGGCACCACATCCACCAACATTCACTCCCTTCACTGTGGCAGCAGTACGTACCATTTGCAAGATGCACTTTGCCAAGGCTCCTTCAACAGCACCTTCCAAACCTATGATCTCTATCATTTAGAAAGTCTAGGGCAGCAGATACATGGCAACAGCACCATCTGCAAGTTCCCCTCCAAGCATTCTCAAAGATCCATCCCACCCTGGCAATGTTTTTCTACAACCTCTACCATCGGGAGGGGGGGAAGGTACAGAAGCCTGAACACATACACCAGCTGGTTTTGAAACAGTTTCTATCCTACTGTTGGACTCACAAACTCTTAACATTCGCCCATACCTGGGTTTTTATTTTTGCTGCCATTTACCTATTATTTATTATCTATGCTACTTAATTCTGTGATTTGCCTGTAACCTTTTCACGGTGCCTCAGTACACATGACAATAAATTCAATTCAATGCAATTCAAGCTACTCACCACCCTGACTTGGAAATATACCGCCGTTCCCTCAGTGTCATTGGATAAAAATCCTGGAATTCCCTCCCTAAGGGCTTTGAGGATCTACCTAGAGGACATGGACTATAGCGTTTGAAGAAGGCAGTTCACCATCACCTTTTCAAGGGTAACTCGGGGCAGGGAATACATGCTGGCCCAGCCAACCACACCCATGTCCCATGAACAAATTAAAAAAAAACATTTGTGACAACTCCACTTCTTCAGTGTGAGCCTTTGATTAGATTACATTCCCTACACTGTGGAAACAGGCCCTTCGGCCCAACAAGTCCACACCAAAACTCCAAAGAGTAACCCACCCAAACCCATTTCCCTACCCTATGTTTGCCCCTGACTAACGCACCGAACACTACGGACAATTTAGCATGGCCAATTCACCCAACCTGCACATCCTTGGATTGTGGGAGGAAACCGGAGCACCCAGAGGAAACCCACACAGACACGGGGAGAATGTGCAAACTCACAACAGTCACCTAAGGTGGGAATTGAACCCAGGTCCCTGGTGCTGTGAGGCAGCAGTGCTAACCACTGACTCATTGTGCCATCCTATACGTTGTTTGCTTACATACTGGAGTGAAAGTTGGTGTATTATAAAGGAAACAGTGCTAATATAGGAACAGAAAGTCTGTCCCATAGCCTGTTCCACTTCTATTAAAGTACTCGATTAAAGTTTGTAAAATCCTGAACAATCTTGACAAGGTGGACATAGGAAGGATGTTTCCTCTTGTGGGTGGGTCCAGAACTGCAGTACTGAGATAATCATAGAATCCCTACAGCATGGAAGCAGGCCATTCGGCCCATTGAGTCCACACCAACTTTCTGAAGAGCATCCCATCCAGACTTACCTCATCCCTGTAACCCTACATTCCCATGGCCAATCCACCTAACTTGCACAACTTTGGACTGTGGGAGGAAACCAGAGCACCCAGAGGAAACCCACGCAGACATAAGGAGAATGTGCAAACTCTACACAGTCACCTAGGGGTTGGAATTGAACCGGGGTCCCTAGTGCAGTGAGGCTGCAGTGCTAACCACTGAGCCAGAAGGACAAGTACTTTCCTCTCAGAGGGTTATAGAGTTTTAGAGTCAAACAGCATGGAGACAGCCCCTTCGGGGCTACCAGTCCATCAATATCATCATTATTGATGATATCTCTGACTGGCTATGGTGGTATGCCCCTCACAGAAAGAAAGGGAGAGACTGCAATTCCAGGGAATCTCCCCCCTTTAGGGTTACTACTTCATTGTAACATTCCCAATTTAATGCTACTTAGTTCTGGTGGACAGTGAAAGCAACAAACACTCTGGGAGGTTCTCCCAAACACACTTGTCTTTCATTGCATTTTTCAGCGCCTGGCTTCAAGACTAGATTATAGACTGAGTTCTATCCAACTGCATTTTTAAAGAATTCATTCAGGAAACCTTGTTAAACCAACATTTATTACCGATCCCTAAGTGCTCAGAGGGCAGTTAAGAGGCATCCACATTGCTATGGGTCTGGGGTTGCATGTAGGCCAGACCAAGGAAGGATGGCAGATTTCCCTCCCCTAGGGGCACTAATGAACCAGACAGATTTCTTTTTAAAAATAACAATCAGTCAGTGATTACATGATCACCATTAGACCAGTTTTTTTTATGCCTGAATTCAAATTTCACATTTGGCCACAGTGGGATTTGAACCCATATTCCCAGAATGTCAGACTGAGCTTCTGGATGACTAGTTCAGTGTCATAACAGCCCCTCTTACATCGATTAATCTCCAACATGTTTTAACTAAAATATACATTAAAGGAGGGATATTTCCCCTCAAAACTCACTGGCAACAGCAATTTATGGAGCACCCATAGTAAAACAACCCAAGGTACTTTGCAGGACCATAATCAAACACAATTTGACACCAAACTGTGTAAGTTGATATTCAGATAGGTGATTAAAAGTTTGGTCGAGGAGTCAGGTTTTGAGGAGAGTCTGAAAGGTGGCAAAGCAGAGAGGCAATGAGAGTTTGGGTAGGGCTTCCAGTAGGAGCTTGGCAGTTGAAGTCATGATTGGCAATGGTGGAATTCCAAAGATTGGCAAAGCATGAGAAGCAGGAATTGGTGCAGTGCAGAGAACATGAAGGTTTGCAGAGCTGGAGGAGCTAACAGTAACAGTGAGCGAGATCGTGGAAGGTTTGGTGTAAAAATTCTCATCCTTATTTACAAGGCGTTTTTGAGGGCTGGAGCCAGTATAGGTCAAAGGGCAAAGGGTTGGAGTGAATGTAGGTCAGAGCCAATGGAGATCAAAAGATAAAGGGCTGTATCCAGTGTAGTCAGACGGTAAAGGTGAGAGCCAGTGTAGGTCAGAGGGTGAAGTGCTGGATCCAGTGTAGCTGAGGAGGCAAAAAGCAGAGTGTCCAGTATAGGACAGAGTGTAAAGGGCAAGATCCAGTATAGGTCAGAGAATAAAGAGCCAGATCTACTGTAGGTCAGAGGGTAAAGGGCAGGACCCAGTACAGATCAGAGGGTAAAGAGCCAGATCCAATGTGGGTCAGCGAGCAGAAGGCTAATGGTAAATGGGACTTCACTTATGTTAGGATACGGCAACAACTAAGGAAGAAATGTGCACCAACATATCACAAAGAGCTTCTATGTGGTTCAAAGTAACTCAGAGACAAATCTTATTCAGATCTGACCTGCACAGCAGTTACTAACTCACGGAATTCTGCCGAGCGATGAACCATCTCAACTTGATTCATTCATAAATGAGGGGAATGTGGGGGCGTATTTAACTGTTTTTATTCTCGATTCTCCCTGGGATCACCCTGTGCAACCTACCCTTCACCAGCTGGGACCTCAGGCATCTTGTCGGGTCACTGGACAACTTAGTTGTCAGGAGGAGACTGCACAAGGGAAACCCTTGCATCAGGAATGTTGGCAGTGACACTCACCCCTTCGTTTCTGTGAGACAGGTAAGTCCCCTGGCATTGAGTTGCTTTTCACCATCTAATGGTCACCATGTTGAAAACCGAGAGCACAGTCTTTGAGATGGGTGTGAAAGGGCAGTGAAAAAGGTTCGCATGGTGGCTCAACAGTTAGCACTGCTGCCTACAGTGCCAGGGACCTTGAGTTCGATTCCACTCTTGGGCGACTGTGTGGAGTTTGTACATTCTCCTTGTATCTGCGCGGGTTTCCTCCGGGTGCTCTGGTTTCCTCCCACAATCCCACAATGTGCAGGTTAGGTGGATTGGCCTTGTTAAATTGCCCCATAGTGTCCAGGGATGTGTAGGATTAGTCATAGGAAATGCAAAATTACAGGGGAAAGGGTTGGAAGGTGAGTCTGGGTGGGATGTTCCCCAGAGGGTTGGTGTGGACTTGATGGGCCAAATGGCCTGCTTCCACACTGTAGGGATTCTATGATACTATGAGGTTCATGCTACGAGGGAGGCTCTAAGTCTGACTGCTTAACTGTCACTAGTTTTAAAAACCAAGGAAATTATGATATCCCCCAACTGTCACAGGCAAACCACAGACCAAGAATGCTTGACTAGAAATACAGGGTTAGATCAGGAAGCAAAAGAAAGCTCACGGTGGGAATCAAAGGTTCAAAATAGCCAATCCCATAGGGGAATACCGAAAGCGCAGGGAGCTGCTTAAAAAAAAATTAGGAGGTCAAAGAACAGACATGAAAGAGAACACTGCTGGGAAAGAGACAGGTGTTTTCTGAGTATATGTTAAGAACAGCAGAACAAGCCAAGGAAGAGAAGGGCCCATTAGGAACCAAGCTGCCAAGCTGTGGAGCTGGAAAATATACCTCATAGTTCTTTGTATCTGTATTCACTGCAGAGAAAAGCAAAATAAGTTTAGAAATCAGGGAGGGGCGCTCTGAATTGTTGAATAAATTAGCACTGAGCGGGAAGAGGCATTTGAGGATTTAGCGGGATTAAAGGCATAAAAATTCCAAGTCCCAGATATGACGTGCTGCTGTGGGCGGCCAGCGAGGAGAGTGTCGAGGCCCTGTGATTCATTGTCTGGGTATAGAGGGGCTGCCAGAGAGTAGAGGACAGTTGATGTGGTATCATTATTCAAGAAAGGTGGTAGGAACAGAGGAGTTCACTGAGTCTAAGACCTGTGGCAGGGAAAATATTTGGTAAAGATCATGAATTAATCTCCAATTGGAGAGGCAAGGATTAATCAAAGACAGTCAGCATGGCTTTGTCAGGGGAGATCATGCTTAACAGTTTTGATTGAATTTTTCAAGGAGTTGATTAGTGTGTAGATGAGGGTCATGAAGTTGAGGTAATCCACATGAACTTCAGTAAGTTAATGCCTTGCACAACAGATAGGTTAAGAACTAAGAGCCCATGGAATCCAGGGCACTTTGGCAAATTGGATCCAAAATTAGCTTAGGAGCAAGAAGCAGAGGGTGACGGTCAAAGGGTATTTTTGTGACTGGAAGCCTGTGTTGTGTGACATACCACAGGATTCAGTGCTGTGTCCCTTGCAGTTTGTTGTGTATATTACTGATTTGGATACCAATGTTAAAATTATGATCAGTAAGTTCACAGCTGACACAAATATTAGTGGTGTGCTAAACAGCTAGAAGGGAGGCCTTCAACTACACAGAAATATAGACAGGCTGCTTAGGTAGACTGAGTGTTTGCAAATAGATTTTAATCCTGAAAACTGTAAAGTGATGTACTTGGGAGGACTAAACAGGCAAGAGAGTACCTGTTGAATGGTGACACCTTAGGAAATATAGAGAGAGGGACCTTTGTCCACAGATCCTTCAAGGCAGCAAGACAGAGTAGACAAGGTAGTTACTAAGGTATGTGGGATACTTGCCTGTTTTAGTCAAGTCACTGAACACAACAGCAAGAAGGCTGTAATGGAGATCTATATCATGTTAGTTAGGCCCCAGCTGGAATACTGTGTGCAGTTCTGGTCACCTCACTATAGGAAGGATGCAATTGCACTGGAGAATGTGCAGAAAAGATTCACCAAGATGTTGGCTTGGGCTGGAGTGATTCAGGTAGGTAAAAACAATGACTGCAGATGCTGGAAACCAGACTCTAGATTAGAGTGGTGCTGGAAAAGCACAGCAGGTCAGGCAGCATCCGAGGAGCTGTAAAATCGACGTTTCGGGCAAAAGCCCTTCATCAGGAATACAGTCAGACAGCCTGAATGGCGGAGAGATAAGTGAGAGGAGGGTGGGGTGGGGAGAAAGTAGCATAGAGTACAATAGGTGAGTGGGGGAGGGGATGAAGGTGATAGGTCAAGGGGGGAGGGTGGAGTGGATAGGTGGAAAAGAAGATAGGCAGGTAGGACAAGTCATGGCGACAGGGCTGAGCTGGAAGTTTGGAACTAGGGGGAGGTGGGGGAAGGGGAAATGAGGAAACTGTTGAAGTCCACATTGATGCCCTGGGGTTGAAGTGTTCCGAGGTGGAAGATGAGGCATTCTTCCTCCAGGTATCTGGTGGTGAGAGAGCAGCGGTGAAGGAGGCCCAGGACCTCCATGTCCTCGGCAGATTGGGAGGGGGAGTTGAAATGTTGGTCCACAGGGCGGTATGGTTGATTGGTGTGGCTGTCCCAGAGATGTTCCCTAAAGCGCTCTGCTAGGGGGCGTCCTGTCTCCCCAATGTAGAGGAGACTGCATCAGGAGCAACGGATACAATAAATGATATTGGTGGATGTGCATGTAAAACTTTGATGCATGTGGAAGGCTCCTTTAGGGCCTTGGATGGAGGTGAGGGAGGAGGTGAGGGCACAGGTTTTGCAACTCCTGCGGTGGCAGGGGAAGGTGCCAGGATGGTAAGGTGGGTTGTAGGGGGGCATGAACCTGACCAGGTAGTCACGGAGGGAATGGTCATTACGGAAGGCGGAAAGGGGTGGGGAGGGAAATATATCCCTGGTGGTGGGGTCTGTTTGGAGGTGGCGGAAATGTCGGCGGATGATTTGGTTTATGCGAAGGTTGGTAGGGTGGAATGTGAGCACCAGGGGAGTTCTGTCCTTGTTACGGTTGGAGGGGTGGGGTCTGAGGGCGGAGGTGCAGGATGTGGACGAGATGCGTTGGAGGGCATCTTTAACCACGTGGGAAGGGAAATTGTGGTCTCTAAAGAAGGAGGCCATCTGGTATGTTCTGTGGTGGAACTGGTCCTCCTGGGAGCAGATGCGGCAGAGGCAGAGGAATTGGGAATACGGGATGGCATTTTTGCAAGAGATAGGGTGGGAAGAGGTGTAATCCAGGTAGCTGTTTTCCGTTTGTAAAAAATGTCAGTGTTGAGTCGGTCGTCATTAATGGAGATGGAGAGGTCCAGGAAGGGGAGGGAGGTGTCAGAGATGGTCCAAGTAAATTTAAGGTCAGGGTGGAATGTGTTGGTGAAGTTGATGAATTGCTCAACCTCCTCACGGGAGCATGAGGTGGCGCCAATGCAGTCATCAATGTAGCGGAGGAAGAGGTGAGGAGTGGTGCCGGTGTAATTACGGAAGATGGACTGCTCTACGTAGCCAACAAAGAGACAGGCATAGCTGGGGCCCATACGTGTGCCCATGGTTATCCCTTTGGTCTGGAGGAAGTGGGAGGATTCGAAGGAGAAATTGTTAAGGGTGAGGACCGGTTCAGCCAAACGAATGAGAGTGTCGGTGGAAGGGTACTGTTGGGACGTCAGGAGAGGAAGAAATGGAGGTCTTGGAGGCCATGGTCATGGCAGATGGAAGTGTAGAGGGACTGGATATCCATGGTGAAAATGAGGCGTTGGGGGCTGGGAAACGGCAGTCTTGAGGAGGTGGAGGGCATGGGTGGTGTCTCGAACGTATGTGGGGAGCTCCTGGACTAGGAGTGAGTTAGCTCCAAGGTGAGCTTAGACAGGCTCAGGTTGTTTTCCTTACAGCAAAGAAGGCTCCAGGGTTCTGATCTCTATGCTACTCTATGCTACTTTCTCCCCACCCCACCCTCCTCTCACTTATCTCTCCGCCATTCAGGCTCTCTGACTGTATTCCTGATGAAGGGCTTTTGCCCGAAACATCGATTTTACAGCTCCTCGGATGCTGCCTGACCTGCTGTGCTTTTACAGCACCACTCTAATCTAGAGTCTGGTTTCCAGCATCTGCAGTACAAAGTTATGAGCAGAAGATAAAAAGGAGATCAGGGGAAACCTACTCCCTTAGTAGAGGGGTCAACATTTAGAAGGCAAAATTTAAAAGGTGAGGAGCAGGAGGTTTAGACGGGATTTGAGGAAAACTCTTTTCACCCAGAGGGTAAATGAGTATCTGGAATTCACTGCCTAAAAGGATGGTAGGGGTGGGAATCATTAAGACACTTAAGGAATGTTTAGGTGAGCAGTTGAAATGCCACAACATATGAGGCTATGTGACAAGTGCTGGAGAATGGGATTAGAATAGACAAATGTTTGATGACCTGCATAGGCACAATGGATCGAAGGGCCTCTTTCCAAAAGCTCTACAATTCAATAATATAAGAATTATGGTTCAATCTACATTACCCTACTACCTTGAGTATTTGTTTTCTCTCACATACTTTAAACCCAATTGTCATCCGTATCAGCACAGAATTCAAACAAGGACGAAATAGAGAGGGAGATATAATTTTACAGAATCCAAGTTCACAACCGTCTATGCATATAACCAGGCAGAAACTCTCCTGTTAACGAGTAAATGAGGATCACAGAATCATAGAACTGAATCGCACAGGAGGAGGCTATTGGACGCGTCATTCCTGTGCTGACTCTGAAAGAATTATCAAATTATTCCCACTTTCCCTTCAGCTTTTCATTTTCACATTTGGGATCAATTGGCCTTGAATTGGCTCAGAAAATTGAGTGGAGGTCATTTTTTGGCATCACTAGGTAACATAAGTCTTGTTGGTATGTAATGTTGCTCTAACAGGGCTGGGGGGAGATTACTGCAAACAGGCAAACAGAACTCATCTTTATTCACACTGGGAACTCAGGTCAATTGCACCTTACCTGCATCACACAATAAATATTTTAGCAACCAAAACACACTGTAGCGATTTGTCATTGAGTATTTGACTTGTCTAAAGAAAAGAGTTTTGTCGTAGCAGGTTCAATGATATCCATTGGATCATGAAGCAACATCAACCGATCTTGAGGATGGTGCTTTACCCCAGATCCTTAACAGCGTTGTTACTTTGAAAAGCAAAGGGGTCAGTTGTTGTTGTTCTTGCTGGTAATCCACCAGGATGCTATGAACAGGACAGATAAGAAAATAAGAATATACCAAATAGAAACTGAAGCAGTTTTGAATCTTCTTGGTCATTTAACATGACTGATTTCTTTTCAGCTGAACTGCACATTCTTACACTATTCCCAAATCCCTTCAATTCCTTAGTACTCAAAGATCTATCAACCTTTGTCTTGAATATAGCCAAAAATGGCTGTCTGGGCTCAGAAATTTCAGAAGCTCGTAACATTTGAGCAAAGAAATATTCTCCTCGTTAAAAAGCCAAACACCTTATTCTGAGATTGCCGTCCCCAACCATTCTAGAATTACTAGATTCTAGATTGCGTTCTAGCCAGAAGAATCATTTTCTTCCCTGAAAACAGAATAAAACAGAATTTTTACCACAAATTACAGACGGAACAGTATTTATATCTCCTCGCCCAGTCATCCTCTCAAGATCCTTAATCAAACTGGAATGAGTTTTTGTTTTCACTCATTAAGGGGAAGTGGGTTTTACTGGCTGGGTCAGTGTGTGTGTTGGCTGAGAAGGACACCTTGTCTCATTCCACTAACGTTATCCTTAGAATTCTGCAAATTTGGTTTTCTCTTTGAATAATTGTCCAATTCTTATTTGGAAGCTAGGATTGAATCTTTGCAATAACTCAATCAGTTCAGAAACTAAAGATGTTTGGCTTGGAATCACCAGCTGACGAAAAATGTAATACGACCAAGTGTAGAATGAATTTGGCAGCTTTGAGTCCAAGCACCAGCTGGTGATTCTCTTCCTCAGTAAGAGTCTGTCCAAGTCCTAAATGGTACTTGGGATATGTTAAAGTGGCTATCTTACTGATACAGTTAGAAATCAGAATGGAACAGGAACATTTAGTTTAGCTTTTAGAGGTGGTAGGAATGTAATGCGGAGAGGTACAGTTTGAGAAAGGCACTTACACTCTCGAGGAGCACTGAGTTCTTGACATGGGTAACAGGAATAGGTCAAGGAGTGGCTGGTGATTGTGCCACAGGATGTGGAATTCTACTCTGACTTTCCCTTTTTCAACGAAAGGTGAATATGGGAGAAGATTGAGGGAAGAATGCAGTCAACCTTTTGTGCATAGTGCATGCATAAAGCTTATTATGTGTTATTGGTTACATAGTCACAGCCAACTTTGAACACTCTGTCACCCATTGAGTAGGAAAAACAAAAGATTTAAGCAACTGTTTAATCATTCTATTTCGTGCGTCTTATTGCACCACATTGTGTGAGTCACGAAAGGAAAGGAATTTATCCTCTTAGTTCCTGGTTCTGGACTTTTCCAGGACCCTGTTCTTTTCTCATGATTTGGTTTACTGTCGAGAGCTTACAAAGACTTGCCCAGTGTCACTGCCATCTGGTCTATAACTGAGTTGAACCCACTGAAGTGTGAAAAAGATGCAAGGCCACAGATCATCACATTGGTCCATCTGACTGAACCCAGTTTGACTTGTGCAATTTTGAGACTTGTCGTTGCGCTGGTACAGTTTAGTACCAATTTCTTATGAGTTTTGCATTTGTGAACTGAACGTAAGTATGCAAGAGAAAGGAAAATATTAGGAACTGTCGGGGAGATTGGTATTTTGAAATCAGAATATTACAGTGTAGAATCATGTGAATGTGGCTTGCCCATTGTTACAGATTTTGTTTTTAAACTGGCTTGCTTACGTGTTGTTAAAAAGATTAGATAAATATAGAAACTACCTTTAAAGGAAAACAGTGCTTCAGGTGATCTTCACAGGCTATAATTGGAAACACAAATTGGATTCCACTGGCCTGAGTTGTAATTCTAGCTGTATCAAACAGCCTCCTCCCACCCTATGACCATATCTTTTTCTCCATTGTGATTATGATCTGGAATGCGCTACCAGAAGGGTGGCATAAGCAGATTCAACTATAACTTGCAAAAACAGAATAAGGTAAACACTTAAAGGGAAATGGGTTTTCAGGGAGAAAGGAACTCATAAGATATTTTCACCAAGAAACACCATGGGTTGTATAATTCTTCCAGAATGAAAGTGGGGGGGGGGTCATTCTCTAACATCTGTACAGAAAACAAGTAGGGTTTTGAAAACATTTAATATAAAACTTCTTCAGAAATGATAATATGGTTTTACACAGAATGTTCTGACCTATTAAAGATTAAGAATGCCATGAATCAGAGTTATAAACCTATTCTCACTCTACAGAGATTTCTGTTTGAGGAGGAAGAAAAAAATCCTAATTTTGATACCAAATCTCTTAATTTGTAAGAGTTTTTTTACTGCTAGTTAACAAGAAGGTGATGTTAGTAACCCATGGCTGATGCTTGCTGCTGAATATGATCACACATTTCAATTTATTTTCATGATCATTGACCCTTATCCACAAAACCTTGTCTCCTGTCACTGCTGCTGTAGCCATGCTGTACAGCTCTGGGCATACCTGCTGCTGTGTCAATAAGGATTGCCTGGCTTAGAATCAGCCTAAGCATTAGTCCAACTCGCTAATAAATACTGTTATTTCAGCCTCATATATCATAGAATCCCTACAATGTGAACACGCCATGTTGACCCAACAAGTCCACATCGACCCAGTGTTCACTGAAGAGAGAGACATGATAAATGGTAAGGTTAGAGATAGAAGTTTGTTTACTCTGGAACACGTTGACATAAGGAGGGAGGATATGTTGGGTGGGCTAAAAGGTGGACAAATTCCCAGGATCAGATGGGATCTATCCCAGGTTGCAGAGGGAGGCGAGAGAGGAAATTGCTAGGGCCCTGACAGATATCTTTGTAGCATCCTTAAACACAGGTGAAGTTCCAGAGAACTGGAGGGTTGCTCATGTTGTTCCCCCTGTTCAAGAAGGGTAGTAGGGATATTCCAGGTAACTACAGACCAGTGAGTCTGATGTCAGTGGTGGGAAAGTTGCTGGAGGAGGTACTGAGGGATAGGATCTATTTATGTTTGGAAAAGAATGGGCTTATCAGTGATAGGCAACATGGTTTTGTTGGGGGGGAGATCATGCTTTACTAACTTAATAGAGTAGATATCATATACATGGACTTTAGTAGGGCGTTTGATAAGATTCCCCATGGTAAACTAATTGAGAAAGTGAAGTCACATGATGTGCAAGCTATTCTAGCTAGGTGGACAAAGAACTGGTTGAGCAACAGGACACAGAGAGTAGTAATTGAAAGGAGTTTCTCAAAATGGAGAAAGGTGACCAGTGGTGTTCCACAGGGATCAGTGCTAGGGCCACTGTTGTTTGTGATAAACATAAATGATGTGGAAAAGGGCATTGGTGGTCTGATCAGTAAGTTTGTAGATGACACAAATATTGGTGGAGTAACAGAAAACATAGGGGACTGTCAAAGAATACAGGAGAATATAGATAGACTGGAGAGTTGGGCGGAGAAGTGGCAGATGGAATTCAATCCATGAGGTGATGCATTCTGGAAGTCTAATTCTAGAGCAAACTATACTGTAAACGGAAGAGGCTTGGGAAAAGTTGATGAGCAGAGAGATCTGGGAGGTCAGGTTCATTGTACCCTGAAGGTGGCAACATAGGTGGATAGAGTGGTCAAGAAGGCACATGGTATGCCTGCCTTCATCGGACGGGGTATTGAATATAAGAGCTGGCAGGTCATGTTAAAATTATACAAGGCATTGCTTCAGCCGCATTTAGAAAACTGTGTACAGGTCTGGTCGCCACATTACCAAAGGATGTGGATGCTTTGGAGAGGGTGCAGAGAAGGTTTACGAGGATGTTGCCTGGTATGGAAGGTGCTAGTTACGAAGAGAGGTTGAGTAGGATGGATTGTTTTCATTAGAAAAAAGGAGATTATGGGGGGATCTGGTTGAGGTCTACAAAATCATGAAGGGTATAGACAGGGTAGATAGAGATAAGCTTTTTCCCAGGGTGAGGGATTTAATAACAAGCAGTCACGTGTTCAAGTTGAGAGGAGAAATGTTTAAGGGGGATACACGCAGAAAGTGCTTTACACAGATGGTGATAGGTGCCTGGAACGCATTGCCAACAGAGGTGGTAAAGGCAGGCACGGTAGATTCATTTAAGGTGCGTCTGGACAGATGCATGAGTAGGTGGGGAGCAGAGGGGTACAGATGCTTAGGAATTGGGCGATAGGTTTAGATAGTGGATTTGGATCAGTACAGGCTTGGAGGGCTGAAGGGCCTTTTTTTCCTGGGCAGTAAATTTTCTTTGTTCCTTGTTCTTTGACTCTCCAAAGAGTAACCCACCCAGACCCAGTCCTCTACCCTATTATCCTACATTTGGCCCTGACTAATGCACCTAACCTACACATCCTTGAACATTACAAGTAGTTTAGCATGGCCAGTTCATCTAACCTGCACATCTTTGGACTGTGGGAGGAAACAGGAGCACTCGGAGGAAACCCATGGAGTGGTCAATGCTAACCAGCTTCTTGGAGAAAGCTCTGTTTATACTAGTTATCATTTAGTTATTACAGGAGGCCATTCACCTGCGCTGAGCCTGTGCTGGATTTGAGATTACTTTCAAATCAATCACTCCCAGAGGCTCAGTGTTTAAATGGGTACCATGGTTTTGTGACAAAATGGGGAACCTGCCTGTCCTCCTTTGTAATAGCGCCCAGCCCTTTATGCCCAGCTGGGGGGGGGGGGAGGGCAACCGAGGCATGGTTAGATATCTCAGCCTAAAGGTGGCACCACTGACCATGCGGCACTCCCTCAGTTGTTCTGCATTAATCTACAGAGGGGTTTCCTTTAATCCAGAATTCACCCTTCTGGCTGTCCTGAGCATGCGTCAGCATTGAACCCCAATGAATGATCTGTCCTTACCAGGAAGTAACATGGTTGTCATTAGTTCTGGTGTCTCCAGGAAGTCCACATTGTTCCTCTGGAAGTTCTTGCTGTAGTTTGTTTGCAAGTGGCTGAGGGTTTCCACACAGTGAGTTAGCATTTCATGAATCATTCAGAAAGGTACAGGTTTTACAGGTATGCAAAGTAAATCATGCATTTACAAAGCAGAGGCATTGCCTCATCTAGACTTCCAGAAATTGGAGTTGTGTCCCAATAATAAATATGACGCAGTGTACCAGTTATCATGTTTGTCTTACAAGTGAAACACTCTCTGGATTGAAACTGGTCAAAAGCAGCAAATCTGGTTGACTACCCTGGTTGGATGCCAACCCAAAGGTTTCATTATTTGACCTCCTCCTGACCCAGCCACCATGTCCAGTCTAACAGCTGTCATTTTTACCCTTTATCCAATATTATTAAAATTTGACAAACAAAAATGGGAAAAAAAGAGAACACACATTTGGAAAACATCTTGGATCTTTGTTGGCACGATCAGTACAACCTGACAGGCTTTTAGAAAAATCATTTAAAAAATCAGTAACAACCAAAGCTGATCCTACCTCCTCCATGAACTTCTGTCCTGCCAGAACTCATAGATTATGAAGCAGGTTTCATTGCCCAGCTTCTGAACTGAGATGCTGCAGAGGAAAGAACATTTCAAGTATCAAACTAACACAAGGCACCAACGCTCTTTATAAAACACACACAAAGGTCCCTTAATGAAATTGTGGCTATGAATGTCTTCAGTTGTAAGTTCATTACAGTTGCTGATCTCAGCTTGAGTTAGCAGTTGTAGACTTCAGAGAAGTCCAGTTATATGTGCTGTTGCTATGTGAGCTTCTTCCTACCCTACATTGTCTAATCTTACCAGCTGTTCCCTTTTCACTCACGTATTTGGCTGAATTCCCCCTTAGCTAGAGGTACAGTGGGTAGTGTCCCTATCTCTGAGGGTCTGGGTCCAAGCCCCATACCAGAACTCAAAGGCCAAGAAGGTGCGTAGATAATGCAGCCAAACAGCTTGAGTCTTGATTAGACAATCCTCCCAACACATATCAATGGCAGGCAGTAAAAAAGGGGAGAACTCCTAAACAGCTGTGTGAGGCTGAAAATGATGCAGGCTCCACTATCACCATCCACTGCTCCAGACGACTCCATATAGATCCCCCATGGACAGGATTCAGATGAGATTTACCAGGATGCTGCCAGGTATAGAAGGTTTGAGTTATAAAGAAAGGCTGGGACATTTTTCACTGGAGAGTAGGGAGTTGAGAGGTGACATTATAGAAGTTTATAAAATCACGAGGGGTACAGATTGGTTAATTTTAAGTTAAGTTTCTTTTCCCCATGGATGTGGGATTTCAAGATGAAGAGGCACATTATTAAGGTGAGGGGAAAGAGATTTAAAAAGACATGGGGGACAAACGTTTTCCACAGAGAGTGGTTTATGTGTGGAATAAACTTCCTGAGGAAGTGGTGGACGTGGGCATAATTATGTTTAAAAGACATTTGGATAGGTACATAACTAGGAAAGATTTGGAAGGAAATGGGCCAGACACAGACAGGTGGGACTAGTTTATTTTGGGATTATGTTCAACATGGACTGGTTGGAGCGAAGGGTCTGTTTCCGTGCTGTATGAATCTACGTGCATGTTGTCACAGCAACACCTCATGGCTCATGAGTTCCACAATCTCACCACTCTTTAGGTAAAAAGGTTTTTTTTTATCTCATCTGCTTATTAAATTTAATTGTAACACTCCAATTTATGGTCTCCAGTTTGGTCTCCCCAACAATCAACCTCACACTTTTGGCTGAGTGAAAGATAGAAGAAGCAACCAGGGCATCAATAATATATTCAATGTGTTTTATTGTGTTCAGATAATTATAAAATGTCTCCAGGTTAAACTAGAATGGCAGCCAGCTTCTCAATGTTCCCTGGGATTCCCATGGTGTAACAACAGTGTGAGTGAGGAGGTTCAGGTTCACATCTGACCTGCTCAGGACCTCTGTATTAACTCTCTGAATAGGTTTGTTAAAAAAAGGTAACGGGAAGGTGATGGATCAGTGGTAAAGTGTTATCACTAGATTACTAATGCAGAGACCCAGGTCATTTTCTGGGGATGCAGGTTCAAATCTAGCTATGGCAGATTGAGGAATTTCAATTCGATAATAATCTGGAATTAAATGTCTGATCATGAGCATGAAATAATTACTGATTGTTGTGGCAAACCCATCTGATTCAATAATGTACTTCAGGTGGATTTCCTGACCTGGTCTGGCCAACATGTGACTCCAGACCCACAGCAATGTGGCTGACTTTTCACTGCCATCTGGGCAATTAGGGATAAGCAATAAATGTTGACTTTTATCTACCCCAATGACACCCAAATGAAGTGAATGACTTTTTAAAAATTGAGCTCCAATAGAGAGTTCTTCCAGCACCATGGTAATGTCTCAACCTCTAAATTTAGAAGGTTTGGGCTGAAATACCATTTGCTCCAGAGAAATTGTGATAACATCTCTGAGCATGTTGATTTGGAGATAATTTGAGCTCCAACAGAGATATCCTGTGGTGCAGTGGTAGTATTCCTATTTCTAAGCCAGGAGCCTGGGTTCAAGTCTCTGAACAGAATGATTCTGAAAATGTCTACATACAATAAAATTCCTCCAATAGATTGGAGCAGATGAAAACAGAGGTTATTGGATTAGGAAGTGCATGTTTGTAATGTGCACCTCTGTAATTAGATGTCTGTATAGCTTGGCTCCAGTTCGACTTTCCACTGTTGGGCTTTATGGAATAGAATACAGGGTTCCTTCCCCTAGAGCCTGTCCAGTTACCTATGCTAGCAGAGACATTGGGTAAGTATGGGATTGTATGGCGCCACAGCTGACATTAGTGTCCAGGCTTAGCCTCGCTACCTGAGGGAGACCATCAATGGAGAACTAGCTTCTTGGGAGTAGCTTCCTAGTAACTGAAGAAAAAACAGCCAGAAAAGTAAAAAGAAGCACACAAGGATTGATGCACGGAAGTGACATCGTAAATGGACGACATTCATCCAGAACGTCAAATCTTGAGGTTCTTATCCTTTTGTGTGTAATAGTGAGATCCTGCACTGTTTAAACACTGTCGCTAGGTGACGGGTGAACATTTAGCACAAACAGAGTATCTGACTTACTGCAAGCTGCCACTCTGACTGGAGGCCAACTCCACATATTGTTTCAGAGCAAGACGGAACTCCTCCACTTCCTCCTCCAGCACTGACATCTGCCGCTGCACTACCAAGATGTGCTGCATGAGAGACAGGAAAGGCAAGAGTTATATATTTTGTACATCTCTGAGCAATGCAGAGGTGACACTGGTTCCCAAGTGCATGGCAAGTTTATTCACAAACGCTTTAAAATATCTCTGCCACCAAGAGTCCATCAGACCAATAGACATAGGAGTAGAAATTAGGCCATTCAGCCCATCAAATCTGCTCCACCATACAATCATGGCGGATAAGTTTCTCAACCTCTTTCTCCTGCTTTCTCCCCCTTGATCCCCTTGATACTTAAGAACCTATCTATCTCTGTCTTAAACATACTCAATGACGTGGCCTCTGCAGCCTTCTGTGGCAATGAATTAAAATCCATTAAAGTCCACTGCACCATCCTTACCCAACTCTCACTTCTGGTTGTCTCTGTGGCTTTGCTCTGAATCCGCACTCAGGCATAACCAATCAAGCCCAGTGAGCATAGTTCAGACTCATTTAATCAAACAGGGAATATTTGAGGACCACAGATAAAGTTACGGTGATTTTAAAGCTATAGTGTAGACAGATCTGTAGAAGAACACTGAATAATTTGAAGGAGAAGACAGATATTTATGTAGTAATGGCTTAAAGAGTTATGGGGAGGAGTCAGGACAATGAACTTGTGGGCGAAATGAGATCAATCATGGTAGTGTTAAATGGCATCGCAGGCTCATGGGGCTCAATTGTCTACTCTGCTCCTAGTTCTTATAAGCCTGATTGGAGTGTTTGTGGAATGGGGGTCATGAGTTGAAGTGTAACTGATGTCCTGACATGTTTCTTAAAGAATTTACATAGAACATTACAGCACAGTACAGCCCCTTCGGCCCTCGATGTTGCGCCGATCTGTCATACCACTCTGAAGCCCATCCCACCTACACTATTCCATGTACATCCAATGACGACTTACATGTACTTAAAATTGGCAAATCTACTACCGTTACAGACAAAGCATTCCATACCCTTACTTATGAGTAAAGGAACTACCTATTAATTAATAGGTTAACAATAAAGCCTTATTCTTTCCTCATTTCAGTACATAGAAAATGAAAAGGAGCATATTGTAGATATATGCACAATAACTGAACAGTCTTTTGCAATGTCATATTACACAACAACTGATACATATCCCTTGTCCTGAAAGCTCAAACACAAGTTTCTCTATTATAAATACTTCCCAGTTTATGGGCGATAGGGAAATACAACCATCTTGGCTAGTTCATTTTCATTTTTGCAAAAGGTTCAGTCTAAAATGATGCACAAAAGAGTAGCTTTACAATGACACTGTGCACTCTGCTCTCCCATGCTCATTTTCATATGCTCAATGGGAATCTGCCATAACACTCCATGGAAAGAGAAAGGGTATACATGAGAGTCAACTGATCTTCTCCACAAACAAACGCTCCCAGAAATTGGAATCCTGGACAACTTTCCTTTCCAAAAATTGACACAAAGGTTAACTACAACATGTGGGCTAAATCAGCTGACCCCAAATCAGCACAACTAAAATGATTCAAACCAATTTACTTTGATCTTCACATTTTTAGTTCTTTGCAAAGTCACAAAAAACCAGGGCTCCCTAAAATTGAGGATACTTGTACAGGAAGTTTTTTTAAAAAAAATTCAGGGTGTTTGACTGTTGATAGATCCAGGCTACATTGACATCCTGCTATCAAAGTAGCAGGGAATATAAGAACCAGTTTAGTCAGGCAGAAGGTCAACGCTACCTAATGGAAAACAGCCTTTGATCCACAGGCCATTTGGAAGTTTATTAAAAATTTGTTTATGGGATATAAGTGTCCCTCCACAATAGCCCTGAAGGTGCCGGTGACCTGCCTTCTTGAACACAAGAACGTCTCCTCTTCTTCAGGTGGCTTAGGCAATTTGGCAGGTCCCTCACCAACTCCTACCGATGCATCATTGAAAGCATACTGTCCAGGTGCATAACGGCCTGCTACAGCAACTGCTGTACCCAGGATCCCAGGAAACTACAGAAGGTTATGCGCACAGCCTTGACTATCACAGAAGATAACCTTCCATCCATCGACTCCAGTTACATGGCTTGTTGCCATTGAAAGGCTGGCAACTACAAAGATCCATTGTACCCCTGTAATGCTCTCCTACAACCTCTTCCATCAGGCAGAAGATGCAGAAGCTTCAGTATACACACCAGCAGGTTCAGGAACAGTTTCTTCCCAGCCATTATTAGACTGATGAATGGACTCTCTAGCCTCAAGTAATGCTGATCTTGCCTAGCACATGCTGTGTGATGTAACCTTATGCGTCTAAGTCACTGGATGTGAGATTATCCTGACCTGTCATATTTCAACAGATAAGAATGGAAACAATACTGGAAAGCTTGCTTTACCTCTTGTCTGATATCTATTAAGGTTTAATGAGAGAATGCAGAGGTAACTTGTGTCTCATTAATTTACTGATGAGATAACTACTGAATTTAGCACTTTGTAGTCTTTCCAGAATATCAGAATGAAACCACTCATATCCATTTGATATTTATCCATCTGGAAGGATAAGGGCAGCAAACACATGGGAACGTCACCAACTATGTTATCCTTCAAGCCCCACACCATCCTGAATTAAGAGCCATATCACCACCTCATTGATCCTGAATCACAATCCTTGGACTCATTTTCATATTGCTGCAGCTACACCATGTGCTATACAATTCTTCAAGAAGGAAGCTCACCCCAACCAACTTGAGGGCAGTTGGGATGAGCAAGAAATGCTGTTTGAGCCAGCAATGCGCATATCCTGGGAATGTCTTTCCCATAGCTTGATTCTTTTATGGCACCATTACCTAACTTGTACTGAACATTGTACAAACACGCTCCTGCATATTCGAATACAGCTATTAGAGTCAAGGTGTTGACATTTTACAGCAACTATAAGGTATTGGTTGTGGAAGGTTGAGTGCAGTGACATTAACTAAAATGAAATCATAAATAATTGATGTTATAGTATTATTTACAGCCATTCTGCCCATTGAACCCTTGTTGGCTTTCTGTATAACACGTCAGTCCTTTTTCCCATCTCAGGCCATTTTTTTTCTCCTATCAAATGCTCGTGCACACAACTAAACTTGCTGCTCTGTCAAATCACCTATGGATTTTTTTATTCCATCTATTAACCATCATCCATAAACCACTGTTTTAAATTGAGTAATATTCATGCAAAACCCATTAACGACGATTCAGACTAACAAGGGTGAGGGACCTTCCCAGGCTGTAACCCTACACATTTATTTCACTCAGTTTCTTGTTCAATTTCCTTTTGAAAATCATTTGTTCATCAATATTTTCACAGTTTTGAGAGAAATTCTCATCCCTGGGGATTCCAATGCCTTATGAGGATGCAGGACGTTCTGAGGCTGTTTTGAAAAATGCATGTGGGATCTTGTGCTTCAAATAAGAGCACCAAAATTAAGTACTAAAGCAAATATGGTGTGTTGTAGCCCAGCTTAGCCTGTAACTAGAGTATTGCATCCTAATCTGGTCATATTGATTTTTTTAAAAAAGTCCTTGAGAGGCCAAAAATGATTTACCAGGATGGTTCCATGGATGAGGGAGTTTTAGCTTCATAGCTAGGTTGGAGCAGCTGGGTTGCTTCAAGGAGATGAGCATTTTGTTAGACTTTACAGGTTTGAAATCAATGGAAGCAACACTGTTTACCTTAAAGGTATGAGGAGCTAAGGTGCTCAAAAGGGGGGTCAGAAGCTGTTCTGCTGTTCAGAAGGTTGGCGTGGATTTGATGGGCTAAATGGCCTCCACACTCCAGGAATTCTGTGATTCTTATCCTCTCCAAGCCCAGTCAAAAATGCATTCTATGTATCATATGTGAATATTGCAAACAATAAGGTACAAGCACGATCCCTATAGTACATCACTGCACATCTGGCAATGGTCATGCAAACAGCCTTGTGCTACGACATGATGTCTCCAAAACCAATTTTGCACCCAATTGCCATGAGCAACTTTATCAGTTTCCCTTGTGGGACCTTGCTAAAGGCATTGCTGAAATCAATATAAATTGCATCAATTGGTTCAGAAAAGATTTACAAGGATGTTGCCAAGGTTGGAGGATTTGAGCTATAGGGAGAGGCTGAACAGGCTGGGGCTGTTTCCCTGGAGCGTCAGAGGCTGAGGGGTGACCTTATAGAGGTTTACAAAATTGTGAGGGCCATGGATAGGATAAATAGACAAGGTCTTTTCCCTGAGATCAGGGAGTCCAGAACTAGCGGGCATAGGTTTAGGGTGAGAGGGGAAAGATATATAAGAGACCTAAGGGGCAACTTTTTCACGCAGATGGTGGTACGTGTGTGGAATGAGCTGCCAGAGGATGTGGTGGAGGCTGGTACAATTGCAACATTTAAGAGGCATCTGGATGGGTATATGAATAGGAAGGGGTTTGGAGGGATATGAGCCGGGTGCTGGCAGGTGGGACTAGATTGGGTGGGGATATCTGGTCGGCATGGACAGGTTGGACCGAAGGGTCTGTTTCCATACTGTACATCTCTATGACTCTATGACTCTGTCTGCTGCTGAGCAAAGCACTGATATCCATGAAGCATTAGCCTCAGCCTTTGGATTACTAATCCAGTGACACTTCCACTTTGTCAATAACTCCCTTTAATCCTGGACACCACAATTGTAAATGTTTGATTTAGATATCAAACCCATATTCAGCCTTATTAATGACAGAGCACCAATCTTCAATACATCAAGAAATACCCTTTAGTTTCAATAAACTACCCTGCTCTTATGCTAACATTTCTGAAGAAGTCACACTGGACTCAAAACATTAACTCTATTAACAGACATTACCAAGTCTGTGGAGTTTCTCCAGGATTCTCTGTGTGTGTTTCAGAATTCCATCATCTGCAATATTTTCCTTTTATTTTATGAGAAATTTTTTAAAATGGAAAAATTATAAAATTGCATTCTATTACATTGCTCCATCACCCTGAGTCACGAAGATTTTGTGATTATGCAAATAAATGTTTTCAGGAACCTGAACTGTAACTTCATCTGTGCATTTTCAGCTCAATTTCCTGATTTCTACCTGAGGCAAAGACTTTAACTCAGAATGAATGACCTTAAGCTGGTGGCTGAAGACCTTGGTGAGCAGGTCCAATTATCTGTACCCTACAATTCGATCTCACTTAAAAGATTTCCCACCTGCGACTGCACTGAGGTTTCAACTCATGTTTTACAATTGTCAGCAATGTTGTGAATAAAATACCAGAGGAGCTGATAATCATTTCATGCTCACCAGGTTTTTAATCAGAATCTTGCAGTACAACATCCTCACTAACACCTGCTGTGAACATAGTTGCTATGCTATAATTCCACCCTGCAGTCTAACAAAATTCATATCTGCTTTTTTTGAACAGCTTAAATTTGCACTTGTGAAATCAGAGGATAGTTACAGTACAGAAGGAGGCCACTCACTCCATGATGTCTGTGTTGGCCCTCTCCGACAGCAATTCAGTTTGTCCTACTCCCTGCTCTTTCCCCACAATCCTGCTACTATTTTCTCTTCAGATGATGATCCAATTCCCCTTTGAAAGTCCTGGTTAAACCTGCCTCCACCACACTCTCAGACAGTGCAATCCGTGTCCTAAACACTCGCTGTATGACAAAGGTTTTCCTCACGTCATCTATGGATCTTCAGTCATTCATCTCATATCGGTGTCTTCTGGTTGTGGAACCATCTGCCAATGGGAACAGTTTCTTACTATCCCCACTGTCCAGACCCTTTATTGTTTTGAAAACCTCAATCAAATCTCCTCTGAACCTTCTGTTCTCTAAAGAACTCCAGCCAGTTCAATCTTGCCTGCTAGCTGGGTTCTCTTACCTTCTTGCCAGCGACCTGGGTTTGATTCCAACCTCGGGTGACTGACTGTGTGGAGTTTGCACATTCTCCTTGTGTCTGTGTGGAATTCCTCTGGGTGCTCCAGTTTCGTCCCACAATCCAAAGATGCGCAGGTTAGGTGAGTTAGCCATGGTAAATTACCCATAGAGTGCTCAGGGATGTGTAGGTGAGGTGGGTTATCCATGGTAATTGTGGGGTTACTGGGATACGGTAGGGGGTGGGTCTGAGTGGGATGTTGTTCGGAGGGTCAGTGTGGACTTGATGGGCTGAATGGCCAGCTTCCACACTGTTGGGATTCTACATCACCTGTGTCTCTTGCCCAAAATACTAAATATATATTCCTCCTGTACCACCAGCCAATGGGAATAGTTATTTCTTGTCTGCTTTATCCAAATTTGTCATAATCTTGTTCACCTTGAATAAATCTCATCTGCTCCAAGGAAAAGCCCCAGCTTTTACAACCCTCTTGAAAATATTTCGCTGTTCCTTCACTGTCACTTGGTCAAAATCTTTGAACTCCCTCCCTAACAATATTGCGAGTCTCCCTACACCAATGGACAGCAACAGTTCAAGAGGACAGCTCACCACTGCTTGAAGGGTTAACTAGGGATGGGCAATAAACGCTGGTCCAGCCAGCAAAGTCCATATCCCATAAATGATCAAAGAAAAGTCTTGTTCGCTCATTCCTGAAAACCAACTTGACCAGCTTTTAATGAGTAACCATCTAACTTTATTGAGCTAAGACTATAAGGTGAACTTTATTGTTTTATTTTTCTGGTTTTATATTCTATGTTTTGGTTTAGTTTCTGCATTTTAAGATGGCGCTGGAGACTCGTGTCATTAAACAAACACTTTTCACTGTATTTGTAATAAACACACAAGACAATAAATCAAATCAAATCAAAGATCACATTATGCCAACTGAGTCTGTCAGGTCTGAGGTTTGTGTGGGTACCTGCTGGTGATAATTTGGGATTTATCTCCATAACTATCACATTCATGTTTCACATGCTGCATTTTAATGTGACTAAATTTAGTGCCTTCCTGTAACTCCACAAATCTTTGCCTCTCTTGTGAATTCCATACATTTGGTTCAGTTCAGGGGCAGGTTGGTCCTGCCTTTACATGTTGACATATTTCTAGAACTTTCCGTCCGACAACATCAGCGAATCTATAAAACGAGCTTCTTGGAGTCAGCCGCTTTCACTGTAGACTTACAGAATTAGTGGTTTCCTCAATGACTTCTTCCTTTAAGGGCTCCAGTCTCGGAGTCTACAGTAAACATAATAAAAAAGTTTCGTTTATTAATGTTAAATATAAGGCTCAGTGAAACTTCATACATAACCTGCTGAGAGAATGCAGTGTTATCTACTTTGAACGCATCAAACATCTCATAACAGCTGCTAAATGAACTTCAGCACTCAGTCACAGGATTCACCACATTTGTTTAACAAGCTAAATCTTTGTTAACACTCCTTCTTCCCACCTTCAATTAATCAGCTAATTTTTTTGAACATAATTATGGGGTGAGGGTGTTGCTGGTTAGGCCAGCGTTTATGGTCCAACCCAGAGGGGAGTTGAGAGTCAACCAAATTGCTGTGAGTCTGGAGTCACATGTAGGCTTGATGAGGAAAGCAGTTGCCTTTCCCAAAGGGCATCAGTGAACCAACTGGGGTTGTCCAATAATGATTCTTAAAAGATATTTTGATTGAAATGAAATTCCACCAATAGTCACGGTGGGATGTGAACCTGGGTCTCTGAATTGATAATACCACAAGGTCATCGCCTCCCCTCTTGATGAGAAATCAGGTCAATCCCAAGCCTACAGTTTGGATCAAGAGCTCCTGTGATACAGTGGGATGTCCCTATCTCTGAGCTAGGAGGCCCAGGTTCATCCCTCCTGTTCCACAGGTGTGTAATAACATCTTTGAAAGGTTTATTTGGAGTATAGCCTGAGATATAGAGTAATACAGCACAGAATCAGACCCTTTGGTTCAACCAGTCAACACCATGTTCCCAAACTAAACTAAACTGCCTGCGCTTGGCCCATATCCCTCCAAACCTTTCCTATTCATGTGCTTATCCAAATGTCTTTTAAATGTTGTAACTGGACCTGCATCCACCACTTCCTCTGGCAGTTCATTCCACAGGCAAATCATTCTCAGTGTAAAAAAGCTGCTCCTCATGTCCATTTAAAATCTTTCTCGTCTCGCCTTAAAAATATGCCCCCACCACCCCCCCAGTCTTGAAACCCCCTTCCTTAGGGAAAGGACCTTTGCTATTCACCTTACCTATACCCTTCATTATCTTATAAACCTCCATAAATTCACCCCTCAACCTCCTACAGTGATCAGGAATCAGCTACTCAGACCCAGCCCTATCTCAAACCTGTTTCAGCTACATGTCATTAGATCACAGTTTCTCTGTAATTCAATCCCACTGGCTTGTCTGAGCTCCTTATCTGTTAATACCCTTTACCAAACAAAACAATTTCTATCTGAAACTTAAAAAGGTTCCATTGATTCAACAACCACTTCCTTCTGGTGGAGCAAGTTCCAGATTCCTATTCGGCTCCCTGATTTTATTGCTAAACCACCTCATCTTAAAATGATGACTTCTTGTGCTGGGGAATGCCCCTCTTCCACCCACACAAAAGGATATAAATTCTCTTTGTCCACTCTACCTTATATCACGGTAACCATCTCATTGGTTACCCCTCAGTTGCCCCTTAGATGTAGAGTCATAACTTCCCAGACATAGCAAGTCATTTGACTGATGAGTCAGTTTAAGTACATTGGTGTCTGTAACACTATAATCAAAACAATGGAACACAAAATAAGTGCACATTGTCCTTTCATACAAAGCTCTGAAAAGTGGCCTCTGGCCAAACTACTCTTTCCTGACATGGTGCTTTCCTTCAGTAACTATATTTATCCTCCATCCTCTGACTCTTAGAATAAAAAAAATCATTAGAATCCCCAATGGCAAGGAGTTTGACACGGTGGCTCAGTGGTTAGCACTGCTGCCTCACAGCACCAGGGACCCCAGGTTTGATTCCACCCTCGGACGACTGTCTGCGTGAAGTTTTTACATTCTCCCCATGTCTACGCGGGTTTCCTCCAGGTACTCTGGTTTCCTCCCACAATCCAAAGATATGCAGGTTCGGGTGGATTGGCCATGCTACATTAGCCTTAGTGTTCAGGGATGTGCAGGTTAGATGGATTAGCCATGGGGAATGCTGGGATGATGCTCCTCTTTGGAGGGTCAGTGGGTACTTGATGTGCTGATTAGCCTCTATCTGCAGTATAGGAATTTTATCAATAACCTACTGCTGTCTTTTGGAGCCCGCTGTGTGCCTATGGCTATTGCGGTTCCAAATTGCAGCCTTTCAAAAAAGTACCACATTGACTGGAAACCACAAATAAGAAGAAAGTAATCAATTGGATTGTCTTCCCTTTTGAAGAAACATTGAATGCATCAGGGACGTTCAGGTTAGGTGGATAAGCCATGGGAAATGCAGGGTTACAGGGACAGGGTAGATGGGTGGATGTGGGTAGGATATTCTTCAGAGAGTTGGTATGGACTTGAAGGGCCAAATGGCCTGATTCTATGAATGACAGCTTTGTACCTTGCACTCCAACCTGTCAATCAGCTGCTGCAATCTGTTAACCTGAGTCACCCACTGACTCTCTGGTTCCACACAAACACCTAGAACAAGGAAGAAAGAATCATTCAGAAGGTCATTCTGGTTACAGTCATATCATAAACGCCTTGTTTGGCCATGAGTAAAGTCCACAGTTGTAAAATCTCAAAGCTGTATTCCTCTCAAAACTGCCCACTGAACCATCAATTTATCTCCCTCGAAATCCCACAAAAACAGAATCGAATTGAACCCCTGTTCCATTTCCTAAGTGTTTATGTAATTTTATTTTGAATTCGGTTCACATCATTCTGTCATATTTTTTACATCAGTGATAGTGGAAGTGAAGTAGAATTGGCCACCACCAGTGTGCAGCTGGAACTCAATATGCTGTCGCATGATACCGTCTGGGAGCTTTTAAAATTAGTTTTTATTTACTTGTAGCTGTGGGCGTTGGTGGTTAAGCCAACATTTCTCACCTGTTCCTAGCTGCCATTGAGAAGGTGGTGATGAGCTACTTTCTTGAACCACTACAGTCCATACGCTGTGGGTTGGCCCACAATACCATTTGGGAGGGAATTCCAGGATTTTGCCCCAGCAATGGTGAAGGAATGATGATATATTTCCAAGGGTTGTGAAGAAGGTGTTTGCTACCATTGCCTTTATTGGTCAGTCCATTGAATATATTTGCTGGGAGGTTACATTGCAGTTCTACAGGACACTGGCCAGGTCACTTTTGGAATACTGTGTGCAATTCTGGTCTCCCCGTTGTAGGAAGGATATTGTGAAACTTGAAAGGGTTCAGAGAAGATTTACAAGGATGTTGCCAGGGTTGGAGGGTTTGAGCTAAAGGGAGAGGCTGAACGGACTGGGGCTGTTTTCTCTGGAACATCAGAGGCTGAGGGGTGATCTTACAAAAGTTTATAAAATCATGAGGGACATGGATACACAAGGTCTTTTCCCCAGAGTAGGGAAGTCCAAAGCTAGAGGGCATAGGTTAAGGTGAGAGGGGAAAGACTTAAAAGGGGCAACTTTTTCATGCAGAGGATGGTGAGTGTTTGGAATGAGCTGCCAAAGAAAGTGGTGGAGGCTGGTCCAATTACAATATTTAAAAGACATCTGGATGAGTATATGAATAGGAAGAGTTTAGAGGGATATGGGCCAAATGCTGGCAAATGGGACTAGTTCAGTTTAGGATATCTGCTCGGCATGGTCGAAGGCTCTGTTTCCATGCTGCACAGTTTGATGACCCCAAGGGAGAATGGTGAGTGAGTTGGAGGGGATCTTGCAAAATGTGGTGTTGCCCTTGTCCTTCTGGATGGAAGTGGTCATGGGTTTGGAAAGCTGATTGTAGATGAGAGACAAGGAGTGACTGAAACCCGGTGTTTGGACAATTCTGGAGGTAATGTTGCAGGAACAGGAGGAGACACTTATACAGGTGAAAGGTCACAACTGGAGAGAGACTAAAATTAAGCCCCACAGAAATATGATCTTGTGGCAACAACATTGTCCTGGCTGAAGGAAAGGCTGGACATTTCTGGTCACGAGCTGTTTAGATAAAATAGGAAAGGAAAGAAAAGGATGGGTGGCGTATTGGTTAACAAGAGACAAAAAGGACGTCCCAGAGGATTTAAGGATAGAATCAATTTGGTTTAAGCCAAGGAATTTTTCAAAAAGTGCAATTAGATTGATTGGTGTAATCTATAGATCACCAACTAATGGGAACAACAGAGAAAAAATTAAGGAAGTTACAAATATGTGTAAATATCATGGTGTAAGAATGGGGGATTTCAATGACCCAAATATAGACTGGAATAATGGTGGTGTAAGGGGAAATAAGACGCAAGTGTTCCTAGATTGTACTCATGAGATTTTGTTCGAGTTGGAGGTGTCCAGCCTCAGGAGCAAGCAGGCGCTGCTAGACCAAGTTCTTGGGAATGAGGTGGGCCACGTAGATCAAGTGACAGAGGAGAACATTTACCGCACAGTGATCATTGGTTTAAGATGATCGTGGAAAATGATATCAGTCAATCCAGTGAATTAGTGGGGAGCTAACGTCAATGGGTCAACAGCAGTGCTGGGCCAGATAGATTGGAAGTGAAGGTTGACGAGAGAAACAGTAACTGAGCAATGGGCTACTGTTAAAGAAGAGATGAAATGGGAATTATCAAGGTACACTGCCTCCTAAGGCAAAGGTAGAGCAGACAAATACAGAGCTCTCTGGATATATCAAATGAAATTAAGTCAAAAAAGACAAAGTGTGCTTATGACAGGTGTCAAGGAGAAAATAGAATTGAAAACCAAGAGGAATACAGAAAGCTCAGAGAGAAGTGAAAAAATAAGTAAGAGAAGTAAATATGGATTGTGAGAAAAGACTGGCAGCCAACTGACAGGGAGGTCCCAAATTCTTCTAAAGACTTATCAATTTGAGGGGCACGGTGGCTCAGTGGTTAGCACTGCTGCCTCACAGCACCAGGGTCTCAGGTTCGATTCCAGTCTTGGGAGACCGTCTGTGTGGAGTTTGCACATTGTCCCCGTATCTGCTTGGGTTTCCTCCGGGTGCTCCGGTTTCCTCCCACAGTCCAAAGATGTGCAGGGTAGGTGAATTGTCCATCTTAAATTGTCCGCAGGTGTTAGGTGCATTAGTTGGAGGGTCAGTGTGGACCTGTTGGGCCGAAGGGCCCGTTTCCACCTGTAGGGCATCTAATCTAATAGTAAAAGGGTGATAGATTAGATTAGATTAGATTACTTACAGTGTGGAAAGAAGGAGGAATAAAGTTGATTAAGGACTAAAAAAATGTATACCTGAGATGTTAAAATGAATAACTTACATCTGTCTTACAAGATAGATGCTGCCCAGATCATGGTGACAGAGGAGGAAACTAGAAGGGTTTAAGATTGATAAGGAGGTGGCATTGGATAAGCTGTCGAAACTTATCACTGATAAGGCACCAGGAAGATGTAATCAAGCAGACTGAAGGAAGTGAGAGTAGAATTTGCACATGTACTGGCAATTATCATTCAATCTCCCCTTGACTCAGGGATGGTGTCAGAGGACTGGAGAACTGCAAACATTACAGCCTTGTTCAAAAACAAAAGGTTGTAAAGATAGGCACAGCAATTACAGACCTGTCTGTTTAACTCGAGGGATGGGAAAACACCAGGAAACTATTATTCAGGATAAGATTAACAATCACATGAAAACATGTTAATGAGAAAGAACCAGCCTGAAATTGTGAAGTGAATATCATTTCTAATGATTCTGCTGAAGTTTTTCAAAGAGGTGGGGAATGTTATTGATGTGTTGTAAATCGAGCAATCTTTCGATAATCGATATAGTGCGAGGGAACGAATGGCAGTAGCAACATGGATACAAAATTGGTAGAGTAATAGGAAACAGAGCAATGGTCAATTTTTTGGGGTTTTTTTTGGGGTTGCAGGAAGGTTTGTGGTGGAGTTTCCCAGTTAGTATTGGGACCTTTGCTTTTCCTGATATATATTAATGATCTGGATCTTGGTGTGCAGGGGACAATTTCAACCATGTGGATGATTTAAAGCTTTGGAGTATTGTAAACTGTGAGGAAGGCAGTGTAGAACTCCAAAAGGTCTTAAACAGTTAGCGGAGTGGGTGGAATGGTGGCAAATGAAGTTAAAAGAGGAGAAGTGTAAGACGGTACATTTTGGTCCAAAGGAAATGGAAATTCAGCATAAAACAAACGGTACCATTTTGAAGGGTGTTCAGGGGCAGAGAGAGAGCTGGGCATAAATGTGCAGAAGTTACTAAAGAGCAGTTCATAATTCTTATGGACCAGCCCCTCAATATATTTTATGAAGGTAACCTAGACCCTAACATTTTCCTATTTTAAAGGCAAATGTGAAGTGCCGTGTTCCAGATGCAATGTGACTGGTCAAAGTAATCGACATTAAGCAAAAACACAATTATTTAAGCAGTATAGTTAGAACACAACAGAAGAATGAGAAATTTAAAATAACTTAACTACTGGAAAACTTAATTGACTAATAGATACAGTTTGATGAATTGTTCCAAATTAGTAACATCTCTTGACAAAAAGGCAAATTCAGACACAGATTCTCACATGTGGTTCTCCCATCCAGGAGGAAGAAACTTCAGAGGGTGGAGCAGCCAACAGACATTCACTGAAACTTCCAACTCTTTTGAGACTCCAAGAGCTTCTGATGTTAGTGAAAAAGCCAAAACCCAGAAATCTGGACCTGTGAGAGCTCGACACATCCATTCAGGCTGTTTTGAAAAAACCACCCAAGGCCTCACAAGTTGTTTACACAAGTCATCTTAAGTAGCCAGTTCACTACCTCTGCCTTACAACCTCTCTTCAAAAAAATGACAAGACAAAATGACCTTTTCAAGTGACAGCATCATCACATAATGCATAGGTATTCTGGGGGAGGTGTTAGCTGAGTGGCGTTACAGCTGGACTATTGATCCAGGTAATGTTCGAATCCCACCATAGTAGATCATGGAATTTGAATTCAATAAACTTCAGAGTCTAATGATGACCATGAATCCATTGCTGATTGTTGGAAAAACCCATCTGGTTCAATAATGTCCTCCAGGGAAGGAAGCTGCTATCCTTACCTACAAGTGACACCAGACCCACAGCAATATGGCTGACTCTTAATTGCCCCCTGGGCAATTAGGGATGGGCAATAAATACTGGCCTAACCTGTGATACCCTCATCCTGTGAATGAATAAAGAAAAAAATTCTAAGCTTCAATAACGCAGTCAAAGAGCAGGGAAGCTGTGGTGAATCTATATTGGAAGCTGGATAGATTTCAGGAGAGTGCTTCAGAGAACATCTCCAGGACACCCGCACTAACTAACCCCACCACCCCTGGCCGAACACTTCAACTCCCCCTTCCACTCTGCCAAGAACATGTAGATCCTGGGCCTCCTCCATCACCACTCCCTTACCACCGACACCTGGAGGAAGAACGCCTCATCTTCTGCCTCCAACCTCATGGCATCAATATGGACTTCAATGGTTTCCTCATTTCCCCTCCCCCCACCTTACCCCAGTTCCAACATTCCAGCTCAGCACAGCCCTCATGATCTGTTCCATCTGTCCATCTTCCTTCCTACCCATCCATTCCACCCTCCCTTCTGACCTATAACCTTCACCCCCACCTCCATCCACCTATTACACTCTAGCTACCTTCTCCCCAGCCCCACTCCGCTCCCATTTATCTCTCCACCCTGGAGGCTCCCAGCCTCATTCCTGATGAAGGGCTTTTGCCTGAAACATCAGTTTTCCTGCTCCTTGGATGCTGCCTGACCTGCTGTGCTTTTCCAGCACCACACTCTCGACTCAGATCTCAGAAGGAGTACAGCTCTGAGCACCATATTATTGGAAGGATAGAACAAAACAACAAAAGAGAAGTATAGGCCCTTCAGCCATCCAAGCCTGTGCCAATGTATATGCATTTGAGCCAGCGCAGCAGAGAATGGTTTAGAGGTGAGATATTTCACTTAGCAGAATGGATTGAAGGAGTCTTCCTTAGAGATAAGAAATCCAAGAGAAGTCATGGTGTTTTCAATATCAGGAGGGGTCTGTACAGATTGGATGGTTCCTGCTCACAGATAATTCGAGAACCAGAGGAGAAAGGTTTGAAGCATTTTGCTTAAAAAGCAAATGTAATGTGAGAAGAAAATGACTTTTTCACTCAGTGTATCGTCTGGCTCTGGCATGAGCTGCCTGGACGTGTGGTGGGAGTCAGATTCATGTGAGACATTCAAGAGGGCATTGGAATGTCATTTAAGCAGAACTGAAGAACAGGATTATGGGGGAAGGGCGGGAGATTGACACGAAGGCATAATGCTCAGAGAACCAGAATTCTCCCGAGAGGCCAAATGGCCTCCTTCTGCATTGTAAAAAATGTTTTATAAGATCCTGGATGAGAAGCATTGACCAAGGATGACATCGGCAAACGTATCAAAGGCTATCATCTTCAAATCCTTAAACTCCTCTGCCACGCTCTTACCCTCATGTTCGAATATTCCCTGTCTGCATGGGTTTCCTCCGGGTGCTCCGATTTCCTCCCACAGACCAAAGATGTGCAGGTTAGGTGAATTGGTCAAGCTAATTTGCCCATAGTGTTCAGGGAGGTGTAGATTAGGTGCATTAGTCAGGGGAATGGGTTTGGGTGGGTTACTCTTCAGAGGGTCAGTGTGGACATGTTGGGCCAAGTAGCCTGTTTCCACACTGTAGGGATTCTGTGGTTCTATGAATACCCTCTTTGTGTGGCTTCAGTGTCAAATTTTATTTGATGAACATCTCTGCAAAGCACCATGGGACAATTAAATATGATGGAGACACAATACAAATGCAAGTTGTTTTTGTTGTTGGTGGGAATGTTTTCCCATTCATTGTTTCCTCACGGTCATAACTCATAACTTCACCTTCCTTATTTAAAGGTTGAATGGTCTACCCACTGTTGAATCAGTTCAACTGAAGGTGAGGGAAACTCACAGAAAACTAGAGTTTGAGACAAGAAGGTAAATAATTCTCTCTTCCTTGTCCCTCCTCTAGGAGGCACGCGCACATAGAGTTACATTCTTTGATAACAACAACAATATGCATTCATATAGCCCTTTGACAGTGAACATGTCCTATGGGGCTTCACAGCAGCATTATCAGACAAAATCTAATAATGTCACATTAAGTCAGGGGATCACAAGTTGGATTTCAAAGAAAGTCTTCAATATTTAGGCATTGCTGACATTTTGTCAATGTTTTGCATCTTGTACACAATCCACAAGAAATGCCAAAGTAAAGGATGTACACTATTTATATTAGATGAGAGGAGTGTGCTAATTGGTTGGCAACTAAACTGTGATTGTTTGAGGTATTGGCATGGAAAATGCACCAGTTAATGACAACTGACAGTTAACTACCAAACTTTGTTTCAAAGCGAGAAAGAGGTGCAGAAGATTGAGGAGGGAATTTCAGAAGGTACAAGATAGGGGCAAGAACAGCCTACAAAATGCAATGCGATAATTCCACAAAGTTCCTTCAGTAACACCTTCCAAAAACATGTAACTTTGCCGACTGAGAAGGACAGGGGCAAGAGATGTATGGGAATACCTCCATCGTGACCTGGACTGAAATCGCTGATCCTCCACTGTCATGGAGTCAAAATCCTTGAACTCCCCTCCTAACTGCGCTGTGGATGTGTCTACACCTCATGGACTGCAGTGGGTCTTTTCTGTGATTTCAAACTTTAATTTTGATAACCAGGCATACCTATCTATAATGCTGCATGATAATTCCCCAGAGAGAATCTTTAAACCTGACTCCCAATTGTTTATTTATGTTTATTTTCTGTCTACAGTTTCCTTATTCATTTGTAAAGTAGATACTTGATTAAGGCCAGCACCTGTAATTTAATCCTGGATTAATGGGATTGTCTTAATGTAATGTCTTTTTCAAATCCACCAGGTGGCAGTAGCTGCATAGAGCTGTTGCTGACTTTAATGTTGTACTGAACTGATACTCCTCTTTAACTGGACTGAATCCAATGGAACAAAACACCAACTCATGTAGCCAGAATCTGTTTTACTTCTTGTTAAATATAAAACTTGCAGTTCGTCCCTTTCACAGGATCTCCAAAAGCTCTCAAAGGGAAGGTCTCTATTGTCCTAGTGGACTAGAAGCTGGTGTCTGCGTTTAACCTGAGGGTCACTGAACCTCAAATGGGGTGGAGGGAGGGATGTTGAGGAGGAGAACCATTTGTTGTAACCTCAGCCGGTCCAAGAATTGAACCCAGGCTGTTGGTGTCACATTATATTGCAGACCAGCCAATTGAGCTAAGTGATCCCCAAAACAGAAGCTCTAAGAAGCCAAATAAATATTTTTTGACAAATCACTTGTGTTTGTTGTGTGTGTGTCTCTTACCTTTAGGAGAGTTCGCGTTTAAGCAGTCCATGTGCTACATGTATACAATGTTGTGACTCTGCCTGATAGTTAGTCTGCTGTGGTCTGCCATGCCCAAACAGAAATCATTCAGCGTGCTGTATTATAACATCATAAGGGATATAGGAGCAGTATACAGCCATTCGGCCCATCGATTCTGCTTTGCCATTTGATCATGGCTGATATGTTCATCACCCGTCTAGTTTAGCCACAGCTTTTACCATCCTGAATACCTCAATTTGATCTCCCCTCATTCTTCGACATTCTAGCAAGTATACGCCTAAATTATTCAATCTCTCTTCATACGACAAGCCCCTCATCTCTGGGTTCAATCTTGTGAACCTCCTCTGAAGTGCCTCTAATGCCTCCAACACTACATCTGCTTTGTAACACTAATGTGTTTTGCAGTGGATGTAAGCTTGCTCGCTGAGCTGGAGGGTTTGTTTTCAGACGTTTCGTCACCATAGGTAACAGCATCAGTGAGCCTCCAGTGAAGTGCTGATGCTATGTCTCGCTTTCTATTTATGTGTTTAGGTTTCCGTGGGTTGGTGATGTCATTTCTTGTGTTGGTTATGTCATTTCCTGTTCTTTTTCTCAGAGGGTAGTAGACGGGGTCCAAATTGATGTGTTTGTTAATAGAGGTCCGGTTGGAATGCCATGCTTCTGGGAATTCTTGTGCGTGTCTCTGTTTGGCTTGTCCTAAGATGGATGTGTTGTCCCAGTCAAAGTGGTGTCCTCCCTTATGTAAGAATATTAGTGAGAGTGGGTCTTGTATTTTTGTGGCTAGTCAATGTTCATGTATCCTGGTGGCTAGTTTTCTGCCTGTTTAGCTGTGTTAAATACACTAACCCATTCAGTTAATCAATCCTGTCAAGTGGTTTACCCTTACACCATGATCATTGAAATGACAGGATAGAACAGCACAACAAACTCCAACAAATACCAATGACCAGCTGGCCTGTCTTCAATGATGTGGGTGGAGGGATAAATACAGACCAGGAAGCTAGTGACATCCCTCCATCAATAGGCCCCTCCCAAACCGTGTCCATCTTTGTGCCATGGATTCATCTGTAACAGCAGAGAAAACTAGAGTGTAATAGAGGGTGGCACAGTGGCTCAGTGGTTAGCACTGCTGCCTCACAGCACCAGGGTCCCAGGTTCGATTCCAGCCTCGGGCAACTGTCTGTGTGGAGTTTGCACATTCTCCCAGTATCTGCATGGGTTTCCTTCCGCAGTCCTCCAAAAGATGTGCAGGTCAGGTGAATTGGCCAAGCTAAATTGCCTATAGTGTTATGTGCATCAGTCAGAGGGAAGTGGGTCTGGTTGGATTACTCTTCGGAGGGTCGGTATGGACTTGTTGGACCGAAGGGCCTGTTTCCACACTGTAAGGAATCTAATCTTCGTTGGAAGCTATGCAGTACTCCCTCAGTTCTGTAACCACCTCTTGGCTCTGGTTTCAAGCTCCATTCCAGAAGACTGTCCACAAAATGGAGGTCACTTCAGTGCAGTACTGAGAGAAGGCTGCATTGTTGGAGGAATGATTAATCAGATTACCCACCTACCCTCTCAAGTGACCTTACCAGCTGTGAAATGTGTTGGGATACCCTGGCCTAGTGAAAACCATTGCAGAAACGCACTGAAGTATCACTCGGTAACAAAATCAGGTTCTGAAGATGGCTTCCTGGACCCAAAACGTTGACCCTGTTTCTCGCTCCATGGATGCTGCCAGATCTGCTGAGTTTCTCTAGCAATTTGCCGTTTCTGTAACAAAGACAGGAGATCTGGTCTGCCCTGATCTCAGTAAGTCATATCTTCCTTTAGACAACTAGCACTGGCCATTAGGATTACATTGTTTGGAATTCAGCAATACTTCCAACGTTTGTTTGTCCACAAACTTGACTGGAATCTCGTGACCATGTGAATTCCTCAAGATTGACAACTTGTGACTTAGCTGGGATGGTCAAATCAGAGCCACACCACTGCTCACCATGTCATATGGTGTTGCCAGCTCACTGCACTGCACGGTACGTGGAGCTGCCCATAATGAAGTTGTTGAGGAGAAAGTGAGGACTGCAGATGCTGGAGATCAGAGCTGAAAATGTGTTGCTGGAAAAGCGCAGCAGGTCAGGCAGCATCCAAGGAGCAGGAGAATCGGCGTTTCGGGCATCAGCCCTTCTTCAGGAATGAAGTTGTTGCCCACCATTCTCTTTAAATGTAGGGATCTCTGGGACCTGCACGGTCTACTGTGCTAGAAGGAAGCCATTTCCTTGGCCTAACTGGAAGAGTCTCATGTAGTTAACAAGATACAATTGATGATGAATGTACAAATTAGGAGCAGGTGCAGGCCATTCAGCCCTTCAAGCCTGCTATCCCAATCAATAAGCTCAGAGCTGATGTTGGAGCTGTGTTTTGCTGGACTGTCTGTTTGCAGCTATTTCTTAGTCAGTCATGGTGCTGCTTTATCCTTGGCATGGCCCCTTGCCCTGGGTAGCCTTGACTGTGAGGAATTCTGCTCTTCCCACGTAACTCATGAACTGTTTATCTGTAGATGCATGCTAATCAGCATGCGAATGGAGTGTGCATTGACTCAAGGTCTGAGAACATTAGCACATTACTGTATAGTCTTGGCAAGACCTCAACTCTGTCTGGTGCATGTTCATGTAGGCCATCTAGTGACTACTTTGTGGTTCTGCGCCTGATTGAGCAACTGTCAGCTCGGACTAAATAAACACGCGGTGACCTGGAGTGCTTTGGAGTTGCACCAGGCCATTCTAAGGAAACGTGTTCTTCCCATGATATCCTACAATACAGTTTGTCAATGCTAAGGTCTGAGTCTGGGGAATTTCTTCAACAGCTGATCTGATTATGTTCCAAATTCCACATTCTGATCTATCATAACCTTGATTCCTTTGTCTGTCAAGTATCTATTGACCTCCGCCATGCTGTCAACACTTTAAAACCATTGTACGTTGGCAACAAGTTACAGATTACAATGGCACGATGGACATTGTTAGAAAGACTGACGAGGACTAGATGTTAGCCGTCAATCCTTTGTTTTGCTGTTCTGTTCCCTCCTCAATGTAAAATTACGGTAGAGAGTGGTGCTTACAGCACTTCTCAATATTAACCCCTTCAGATCCACTTCCCACAGTCCCATCCATTCCAAAGAAAACAATCCCAGTCTATTTAATCTAGCCTCATAATTAAAATTCTCCAATCCAGACAACATCTTCTGCAGCCGCTCTCATACAATTACAGCAATCCGAAAACTCAGTGACCACAACTGGTTGCAGTACTCCAGTTTTGTACAGTTCCAGGAAGTTCTCCCACCTCCTGGATTTGATTTCTCAGCTTGCCTTCCTGCCCATTACATCATAAGATATAGGAGCAGAATTAGACCATTCAGCCCATTGAGCTGAAAATGTGTTGCTGGAAAAGCGCAGCAGGTCAGGCAGCATCCAAGGAGTAGGATGCTGCCTGACCTGCTGCGCTTTTCCAGCAACACATTTTCAGCTCTGATCTCCAGCAACTGCAGTCCTCACTTTCTCCATTCAGCCCATTGAGTTTGCTTCACCCTTTGACAATGGGTGATATGTTTCTCAACCTTGCTCTGCCTTCTACCCATAATCCTTGACCCCCTTAACAATCAAGACCCTATCTATCTCTGTCTTAAGTACACTCAATGACTTGGCCTCCATAGTCCTCTGCAGTAACAAGTTCCACAGATTCGCCATCCTCTGGCTGAAGAAATTCCTGCTCATCTCAGTTCTAAAGGGCTATCCCTTCACTCTGAGGCTGTGCCCTGTGTCCTAGTCTCCCCTACTAGTAGAACATCTTCTCCACATCCACTCTGTCCAGGCCTCTCTGCATTCTGTAAGTTTGAATCAGATCCCAATCATCCTTCTACACTCCATGGAATACAGACCCAGAGTCCTCAACTGTTCCTCATATGACAAGCCCTTCATCCCCAGGATCTTTCCTGTTAACCTCCTCTGGATCCCTTCCAAGGCCAACACATCCTTCCTTAGATACATTGCCCAAAACTGCTCACAATATTCCAAATGCAGACTGAGCAGAGCCTTATAGAGGCTCAACAGTACATCTCTGTTCTTGTATTCTAACCTTCTTGAAATGAATGCTAACGTTGTTTTGTCTTCCTAACTGCCAATTGAATCTGCACAATAACCTTCAGTGAATCCTGAATGAGGACTCCTCGGTCCGTTTGTGCTTCAGCTTTCCGAAGGCTTTCCTCATTTGGACCACCAGTCAAGCCAACTTCGGAGACCTGTGGACCTTCATCCCATCTGTTCCTGTACACCTCTCAAAGCCATACAATTCCCATTGCCTAAACCTTCCACAAACACATTACTTCACATTTCACATTGTGTGACTGATTTAGACTCTGATGAGTCTGAGGTGTGCTGGGCTGATTTAGAAAGCTCTTACGGCCAAAGTTTTATCGACTGTTTTAATTCCGGGAGTTTGGGTGAGTTGTTAAATACCTGAGTGAAGGATCCCCGAGTACGGGTCACTAGGAGACAGGCAGACATTCTTCTGAGTTCTGCGACCATATCGTCTCCCTGGGCGATGGACCGGCGGGTCCTCAGGTATATCGTGCTCCTGCCTGTGAAAGTGAGCACAGTACAGAATCATAGGATCACACATTCATCCCATCAATCCTGTGCTGGTTGAAGGAGCTTTAGAAATGGAAAATAGGAGCAGGATTAGGCTATTCAATGCATCAAGCCAGCTACACCATTCAATATGATCATGGCTGACCATCCAGTTGAGTCCCCTGTTCCTGCTCTCTCCCCGTCGATCCCTTCAGCCCTGAGAACTGCATCTCCTTCTTGAAAATAATCAATGTTTTAGCATTCATCACCATCTGTGGTAGAGAATTCCACAGGTTCCCCACTTTCCGGGTGAAGAAATTTCCCCTCATCTCAGTCCTAAATGGCCTACCCCCCCCTGTATCCTTGGACTTCAACCCTTGGTTCTGGACTCATCGGTCATTAGCAACATTACTCCCTTGTTTTATCCAATTAAGCCCGCTCCCTTACCCTACAATTCTTCCCCAGGGTAAGGGAGTCTAAAACCAGAGGGCATAGATTTAAGGGAGAGGGGAAAGATTTAAAAGGGACCTAAGGGACAACGTTTTCTTGCAGAGTATATGGAATGAGCAGCCAGAGGTGAAGCTGGAGGTTGGTACAATTACAACATTTAACAGGCATCTGGACGGGTATGTGGATAGAGGTATACAGGCCATGTGCTGGCAAATGGGACTGGATTGATTTAGGATACCTGGTCAGCATGGATGAGTTGGACAGAAGGGTCTGTTTCTGTGCTGTACATCTCTATGACTCCATAACTGATCACTGTAGTTGGGAGCTTGCTATGCACATAATGGTGGCTGCATTTCAAAGACTATAGGAACAGTGAAATCTTCAAGAGTCATCACTGGATTATTTCCTTTAGTAAGCTTTACGTTATCAGGATTACCAAGCAGCAGGTCCTGTTTGCTCCGACTAGTCCTCACCACTTACTTGAAACCAGAAAATGCTGGAGAAACTCAGCAAGTCTGGCAGAATCCATGGAGACAGAAACAGAGTTAACGTTTCAAGTCCAATGTGATCCTCTCCGATCTGAGATATATCAGATAGAAAGTGTTAACTCTGCTTTTCTCTCTTCACAGATGCTGCCAGATCTGTTGAATTTCCCCAGAGCTTTCTGTTTTAATTGCAGATTTCTAGCAATCGCAGTACCTTGCTTTTATTTTGAGCTAACTACACAAATGCTGTCACAACACAGATGTTAGTCCATGGTGCCAGTCCATGGTGCCGGTACAACCGAATCAGAAGTAGATTGAATCAAAAGGTATATTGATTGGCATGAAAACATATTAGAAAGTCCTGAATTTGCGATGCACAATCAAGTATTTTGATAAAAATGCAGTTTAATGGGTTCTCTCTATCAACTAACTTTCTGCCTCTAATAAGCAAGCTAGGTCTGATTTCTGTTCTCAATTTTACAGGCGCTATTAACAAGAATTTACCAGGATGTCACCAAGAATGGAGGGTTTGAGATACAAAAAAAACTGGAAAGATTGGAACTTTTTTCACTGGAGCGTAGGGGTGAACGGTGACTTTACTGAGGTTAATAAAATCATGAGGGGCATAGGTAAGGTGAAGTACAAAGGCCTCTTCCCCAGGATGGAGAAGCTCAAAACTAGTGGCTATACTTTCAAGGTGAGAGGAGAAAGATTGAAAAAGGGACATGAGAAGCAACATTTTTACACAGAGAGTAATTCTTGTGTGGAATGTACGGCCAGAGGAAGTGGTGGACATGTTTCAACGTTTAAAAGACATTTGGATAAGCTCATGAATAGGAAAGGTTGGGATGGATATGGGCCAAACACATACAGGTGGGACTAGTTTAGTTTGGGATCATGGTCGGCATGGACTGGTTGGGCCGAAGGGTCTGTTTCCGTGCTGTATGACTCTATGACTCTATGACACTATAAATCATTTCACTTCAGCCGCAGGTAATAATCAGATTTCGGATCATATTCCGAATTTGAATTATCTGAGGGTTGCAGCTGAAACAGCCAGATAATGTATCATTTCCTTTTGGATCAAAGAAGTTGCCTTGTAGATGGAGGATACTCGGCCCATCAATCCAGCATTGATGCTAGCTCTTCATCTGGAACTCTTCAGATCCATTTCCCTGAGGCAATCCTGTGGGGATAGTGCAGTGTAGTGATAATATCATCGGACTAGTAATCCCAAACCCCGGGCTAATGCTTTGGGGATGTGGATTCATGTACTCATCATAGCATTTAAATCCCACCATGGTGAAATCTGAATCCAGTAAGAATCCAGAATTAAAAAGCTAGCCTAACGGCAAATGAAATTAGTCCACAGAGGCTGGTATCCCATCACCAAGTCACCCTCTATTTACCCGTGGAGAGTCCTTGACACTGATCCAACTCCCTCGGAGCCAGTTCTCAGAGTGACCAGAACCTTGAACACTCCTGTTAATTTTCCCCCCCCCATTGCCCCCACACTACTGCCTAACTGCGGCAGTGCTTCTAACACTCCTGTTAATATCTGTCAGCCAGGGTTCCCTGATTGGACCAGGTTAACAGCCCCAATCAGGGAATTCAAATTCTATGAGGTACATCTGGCTGTACAAGCACTAGAATCTCCTCTGGGACACCCGGACCAACCAACCCAACCACCCCGTGGCTCAACACTTCAACCCCCCCTCCCACTCCACCAAGGACATGCAGGTCCTTGGACTCCTCCATCGCCAGACCATAGCAACACGACGGCTGGAAGAAGAGTGCCTCATCTTCCGCCTAGGAACCCTCCAACCACAAGAGATGAACTCAAGATTTCTCCAGTTTCCTCATTTCCCCTCCCCCCACCTTGTCTCAGTCCCAACCCTCGAACTCAGCACCACCTTCCTAACCTGCAATCTTCTTCCTGACCTCTCCGCCCCCACCCCCACTCCGGCCTATCACCCTCACCTTAACCTCCTTCCACCTATCGCATTTCCAACGCCCCTCCCCCAAGTCCCTCCTCCCTACCTTTTATCTTAGCCTGCTTGGCACACTTTCCTCATTCCTGAAGAAGGGCTCATGCCCGAAATGTCGATTCTCCTGTTCCTTGGATGCTGCCTGACCTGCCTCGCTTTTCCAGCAACACATTTTCAGCTCTGATCTCCAGCATCTGCAGTCCTCACTTTCTCCTAGAATCATAGAGTCATACATCAACCCACCTGGCTCACTACTATCCTTTGGAGAAGCTACACTTATGGACCTGTTACCTACATGTGACTCCATATCCACAGCAACTCCATACCCAACCCAATTTACTCTTAATTGCCCTCAGGATAGTAGCTAACGGCAGTAAATGCTAACCTTGTCAGTGACTCCCTAATGCAAATCCTTAAAAACAGGATCAAAGCATTTCTTTGAATCAATGCCCACAAGATTTCAACTTCAACCATCTGTATCAAGCCACTTAAGTCATTCTCAAGTGCTGGAGAGCAGCCAATACCAATGTAGTGAAACTCCTGATGTGGCAAAATTGGATGATGCAAAATACTACTTTACTTCTTGCCTGCATAAAAGGCCTGGACAGATTTTTAGAAAATAGTTTAGAAAGAGACCTATCTTTCCCATAAGCTGAGTGCAAGCTGAGCATTTTTTTTTACCAGGGTTTTAAGTCCAGAGTATAGATTATACATATCTGACATTCCCAACTTGGCAATGAGATATCAGAAAAATGTTAAATTAAGCAAAAATGCCTGAAGGGACTGGGGATTAAATTAATCTAAGCTGACACTCCAGAACAGTCCTGAGAGAGTGCTGCACTGTTGGAGGTGCCCTCCTGCACATCGGCTGTAAACTGAGGCTGTCTCTGCCCCATCCCAGGGCTTTCAGGTGGATGTTAAGGATCCCATTGCAATACTGTAAAGGAGAACAGGGGAGGTGCCCTCAGTGTACATCAAAACAGTATCATTTTGTCTGGTCATTATCACTGACATGAGGGAAAAGACAGTAAGGTGTTTTGATAATCATAAAGTATGCACTGACAGTCAGTAGATGTGAGCACCTAACATTTTGATATAACAAACATGTGTACGACTTTGAATATGATTCGATCATAGCATTGAGTATCGGAGTTGGAAGGTCATGTTGCGGCTCTACAGGACATTGGTTAGACCACGTTTGGAATATTGTGTACAATTCTCATCTCCCTCCTATGGGAAGGATGTTGTGAAACTTGAAAGGGTTCAGAAAAGATTTACAAGGATGTTGCCAGGGTTGGAGAGTTTGAGGTATAGGGAGAGGCTGAATAGGCTGGGACTGTTTTCCCTGGAGCATCGGAGGCCGAGGGGTGACCTTTTGGGGTTTATAAAATCATGAGGGGCTTGAATAGGATAAATAGACAGTCTTTTACCTGGGTGGTAAACTAATGGACATAGGTTTAAGGTGAGAGGGGAAAGATATAAACAGGACCTAAAGGGCAACTTTTTCATGCAAAGGGTGATGCATGTATGGAATGAACTGCAGAGGAATTGGTGGAGGCTGGTACGATGACAACATTTAAAAGGCATGGATTTCTACATGAATTGGAAGGGTTTAGAGGTATATGGGCCAAATGGAGGCAAATGGGACTAGATTTGTTTAGGGTGTTTGATCGGCACAGACAAGTTGGCCTGAAGGGTCTGTTTCCATGCCCTACATCTCCATTACTCTATTGACTCTATATAGGCACATGTACCAAAGTGGAACGAACACTGTTGTATAAAGATAAGAATTTTACTGGATAGAGATAAGAATGCTTGTTGGAAGTTCTTTTGTAATTTAACTTATTTTTCTAATCCACATATTCAGAGATATTAATACACACCTCTGTAACAGATGGGATTTGAACCTGGGCCTCCTGGCCCAGAGGTAGGTACACTAACACAAGAGGACATAGATTGCAACAGTAAAATAATATACAATCACTGTTTATTAGCAAATTGGAAAAGTGTGCAGCATCTTTAGAGAGTCTACCTTCTGTGTATGCATGAATAAATGCTTAGACAAAGAAACCTAAGTCTGGTTTAGTCTTTGAGAGATTAAGGGGGTAACAATTTTCTTTTTCAATCACTTGGCTGATCATGGGAGCTTGCTGTGCAGAAATTGACTGTTCCATCTCCTCAGTGAATAGTCTTCAGGAAATGCTGCAACACCCTTAGGGATGAACATTGGAACATGAAAAATGCTATTTTTATTTGTCGAAGGCAAATTTTGAATGAGCTGTGAAATGAACAAGCAGATAAATAAGAGGCAAAACTCTTGCAATTATTTTGATACAACGATGGGGGAAGTGTTAGCCTCTGAACTACAGCAGGTGGATTTCCTGTCATAGATAACAGCTGAAAATGTGTTGCTGGAAAAGCGCAGCAGGTCAGGCAGCATCCAAGGAGCAGGGGAATTGACGTTTCGGGCATGAGCCCTTCTTTCAGCTCTGATCTCCAGCATCTGCAGTCCTCACTTTCTCCCTGTCATAGATAACAGTACTGTCCGGATTAACTGAGCTTGAACAGGCAGTTTGATTTCTGTTATTATATTCGCACGTTAAGTTGGATATTATGAGAGAACGGCCTTGATGATGCTTCCACTCCCGTCTGTATTCTGAGTGAGAACCAGACCCTAGTGGAGAAACTGATGTGGAATGCATAGAACTGAAAAAAGAATATTCGAAATGGTCACTTTGGAATACAGAACTTGAGTATTGCTGAAAAAAGAATCAGCCTGGGACTGTGGAAGCTTTGTGACTTGCATTCATAGAATCACGGAATTGTTCTAGTGAAGAGGATGCCATTCGGTCCATCGTGTGTACACCGGTTCTATTACCTCAAGTCAATCTCCTGCCTTTTTCCCATATCCCTGCACACTATTTCCATCCAAATAATCATCTAATACCCTCTCAAATGCCTCAATTGAACCTGCCTCCAACATATTTCCAGGCAGTGCATTCCATAGTCTAACAACTCCCTGCACGAAAACATGTCATCCTTGCTTCATTTGCATATCACTTAACAATGCCCTCTTGTTCTCTTTCCTTTTTTGAGCTGGACCAGCTTCTCCCTATCTCCTCTATCAAGCCTGTTCATGATCTTGAAAAACTCTCTCAAATCTCCTCCCTGCCTTCTTCTCTCTGAGGAGAACAGTACCAACTTCTTCCATTTAACCATTCATCGGGGCTATCTTATCAGAATTATTCGCAAGCATATCAAATTGCAAAGGTAGCAACAAGCTATACAGCATGCTAAGTGGTTAGCAAGCCATCTCTGATAGTTTGAGACTTGGGAAAAAAGTAATGTATATGCATCTTTCACAAATTCAATGAAAGCTTGGAGCAGGAACAATACTTCAATGATGCATTGAGTTCACTAGATGATTTCTCCCCAATGAATTCATATTTTCTATTATGTGATGCTCAGATAATTGTTTTCAAGCTTTAGCCAATGGCTGAGCTCTTTCAAAGACTTTGAACGCTTTACTGCATTTAGCACTGGAGGGTTTATCATTCAGCTGTGCAATGAAATCCCACTACGAACCCATGGCAGAGTTCCAATCCTCACAAAACAATTCAGCTCAGAAGGAACTATTGACAAAGTTGTCTATATATCTGCGCCCCTTGGGTACTCATGCAGATCTCCACCACACATTATGTGACATTATCGGAGTAGGTGGAACTCACTGCAATATGACCATTATCTCCTTCAGAGCTATTACTTTATATATGAGTTCATTTTGATGTCTAGGGGTGGGGGAACATAAATGAAACATGGCCCACCTCTCATGGCTGGTTTGCTCCTCAATGGCATCCATCGCACACTCCAGTGAACTCTGCAGTGACTGTAGCTGGTCCACCGTCTCACGGAGCAAAAAGCGGGTCACAAATTGCTCCAGAGTCGAGGAGCTCTGGTATTCCTGGCAAGAGAAAGAGAATCGGTCAGCAACTCGTCCGGGAACAAACTACTGATGGAAGTAGACGTGTGAAACCCCAAACAGTTGTCAGGGTCCTCACGGGCAACAGGCTGTAAAGACTCGTCACTCTGTCAGGTTCATGTTTCTGGTTTCCTGGCCAAGATAAAACCTGTGGTCAATATGATTACCTCTGGTCATTATCTTACCACTGTTTGTTGGACCGTGCTGTGCAAAAATTGGTCGTTGTTTTCCTAACATTGCAACGACAGTGACTATACTTTGAAAAGTTCTTCATTTATTGTGAAGGTGTTGTGGTTATGAAAGGTGCTACATAAATGCTAAATCAATATGCTAATGAGCCAAGGGCACTCTTTCATAAGTATCCTGTAATTTATTTGATTTTGGTTGCCCTACTCACCCAATATCTCACTTAAGGCAGTTAAACAAAACAACTCACATTTGACTAATCCTTCCGAGCTCCTCTTTACTGATCATCAATTATCCGAATGTTGGTTCATTCTGTATCATTACAGACTGAGGAATGCTGAAGCTGGGAAGTGCAGCATATAAACATAAAGGCCTTGGTTTTCATTCCTGCCACAGAAGCACAGAGGCGGGATATTTCCTGGCTCCACTAAATCGACATCAGAAAAGTGCTTGGGAAGTTCAGATTTTCATTCCAGGATGATGGGGTTATTCAACAGGGAAGTAGGAGGCTGCTTGCTACAGTTGTGAGCTGGGCACAAGGCCTGACTCTGTGTCAGGTCATACAGCAGGTTAATAAAAAAAAGGAATGAAATCAAAAAACTCCTTCATGTGCCCATATATCATGTAAAACCCTAATGCCAATTTAATACCTGCTCATGCCAATTCATGCCTGACACTACCCTTTGCTCTGCCTCATATTCACAGTAGACAAACATAGGGGCCACGTTGACACAAAATAAGCACGTATCTACCAATAAAATCACTGTTTTAAAAATCTCTCATTCGCATACAGTACACTGAAATTCCTTCAACTGAACTCTTATGAAAACATGTATTTGTACTCGAAGTTGTTTGACAGTTTCAACTCTAGCTAAGTAGGCCAGAGGCATGGAATGTTCTGGAGCAGCTGAGACCTGGAGCAGAGTGGGCTGGACACATTGAATATTCTGGAGCAGCTGAGAGCCAGAGTGGAGTGAGATGGACGCATAGAATGTTCTGGAGCAGCTGAGAGCTGGAGCAGAGTGTGGACAGTTGTTGATCCAGGGTCTGGCGTGGGCGGTTAGTGGCCTGCGAGGCCAGTCAGACCACACGTGGAAGCCTCTGCGCTGAGCTACTGCAATGTAATGTTTATCCGTAATCTGTTCCTCTGACTGTAATGTCTATCCTTTTAACTATGTCCTATTTCTAACTTATGCTATGAATCACTGTCAGGGAAATGCAACTTCTTTTCTTTTATCATTCCACTTCTTGTGTCTAAAATTTGTAACTAGCTCCAGAGGAACCTCGATTATCCGAGGGACATAGGCAGGGAGTATTTTGTTCGGTTAATCGAATTCTGGATAATTGAATATTGGATAACCTAGTTTAGCCAAGCATTGGGACCTTGCGATCTTGCCGGATAATCCAATATTCGGATAATCGAATGTCAGATGATCGAAGTTCCTCTGTACTTTGACCCGAAGATGGTGCCATGAGAGGTGACATTGTAAACTTTTCACTATTCTCTTGTACTTTTGTACCTGAGTACATGTGACAATAAAGAATATTCAATTCTATTCTAACAGTTCATGTCGAATTTTCTGACTATTTCAACTGCTCCTTTACAGTTACAGGACAACCTTGACAGTTACATAAATTCTTTGACAATTTTTGACAGTCTTTTGACATTCAAATGGGTTGGTGCCTTTTTTAGGCAGAGTCTTGCCCATTTTCCCTACCCATGGCTTACCTGACTAACCCCACCCCACCACACAGGCAAATAGGGATGGGCTATCAATGCTGGCCAAGCAATGCTCAAGTCCCACAAGTTAATATAAAACCTCACCCAAAGGACTCCATGACTGACCCCAAGTCCCCTGGATCATATTCCCTGGGGTGCATCATCTCTTTAATGTCATACCCTAACTATCCAAAATAAATTCAGTGTAACAGAGCTGCAGTTACCTCATCTGCTCCATGCACTCTGGGTTCCTAAAAGCAGGGATATCAAAACCTGATCTAATCGGTGACAGCTGATCCTATAAAACGTCTCTGGGAACAAGCACGCTTGGCTCCCAAGCCTCCCTGCCAAAATGGGAAGTGAAACATGGAGTATTGGGGTGGAGTTGGAAATTCCAATTCCTGGGGGTTTCAGAGAGGCTCCCTGTCACCACAGATATCTCGACCAATGTCTTTCTTTCTTAAATAACGGCCACATAGCAATTTCCTGGGTGATAACTGTGACCATACTTTATTAGTAGTGTAAGGCACTTTGGAACATCCTGAGGTTGTGCAAGGTGCTATATAAATGCTAGTCTGTTTTTTTTTCCTTAAATCCCATTTAGATTTTTATTTGAATTGTATTAGGTTGACATTTTTCCTTGGCCTTGCTCCCTCCTTGGCATGGTAACTGTTCAAAACACTTTAGAGATTGGTCTGCGCTCTATCACAAAGAAGTTAACTAATTCTCCCATGATTAAAGGTGAAAAAGGAAATCTTTTGCAGAGAAGAAAGTTAAGCAAGTGCTTCGAGGAGACAGACAGACTGAAAGTGTATCAGCAAACAAACGAGATCAAAGAAGTTAGAAAGAAAGTGAAGATCAAAAGGGATAAATGAAAGGAGGAAACAGACATGTGCAAAGCCGTTGTATTTATCACAGGATAAAAATATTGAAGAATGCTGACAATATGAAGTTTAATCAATTGATAATGACATCTAGAATGAAAAAAATCTGCATCTACTGTCACTGACACTGAGATGAAATACTGGTCAACATTTTATTGAGGAATTTGAGACATGAAGAAAGATACTTCAGTCTGCATCAACCAAGATCAGACTATATCATTTTTCTCATTTATTCTTGTATATTGACAAAGTTATGTGACAAAAGAAAAATCCCACAGGGTCATTTAAATAAACAGTTAATGGAGGTTGTCAGGAGAGTTGAGCAATTTACTTTGAAGGCTGGTAATAAGAGTGTGGAGATTGTGCTGAGAATGTAATAATAGAGGAGTTGAGGTCTTTCAAACTGGCAGTGTGACACCTTTTGCCTGTCTGCCTTTTCACACAAATTTTTCAGTTGGACCCACAACCTGTCAGAATTACAGCTCCATAAAGTGACCCAGTGCAATTGATTTCATTCTGCCAACAATGGGACAAGAGCCATTATTGAGGCTGGATTCAAGTCATCCCCATCACACAATCACTCACAATCACTGATCTCTCTGTCTAGGGTAGCACCACAGCTTCAACAGTTTATTGCTTTGGAGAGGAATGTATGGAAGATGGTATGTAGGACCCTTTCTCCACTCGAAATCTCCAACCAAAGACTTCAGACTGACTATCCCAGCATGAATATTGGCTGAAACATGGGAACTTTTTAAAAGGAGCCACATCATTTTAGTTTCCTCCTTTTGCCAATTCCAAATCAGGCAAGGGAATATTAAAGAGGTGAAGCAATTCAGAGATATGTAACCTCATGCCACAGAAAATGCCCCACTCAACTATGACCATCAAGCCAGGGGATTAACCCTAGGTTAATGGAAAGTGCAGTAGGGCATGCCAGGAGCAGCACCAGGTATAACTAAAAATGCATTCCAAACCGCATAAGCAGCAAAGGAATCAGAGTGAAACAATCTCACAAACAATGAATCAGATCTAAGTTCTGCAGTCCTGCCACATTCAGTCATGAATGATGATGGACAATTAAACAACTCACTGGCGGAGGTGGCTCCACAAATATCCCCATCCTCAATGATGGAGTAGACCAACAAATCAGTGCCAAAGATAAGGCTGAAGCACTCACAGCACGAAGCACCAAGGGGATGACCCATTGAGGGCCTCCTCCAGTGGCCCCCAGCACCACAGATACCAGTCTTCAGCCAATTCAAGTTCAAGTCCTACCTGCACAAAAGGAGTGTAAAAACATCTCTTAATAGATTGATTTAAAAATGACTCTGCCTTAACTTCTTAGGCTCTGCTGGGAAAGCTATAAATTTCTCCGCTCACTATAGACAGGATTATTGAACCTCACCTCACACTGCCATCAGTCTTCTCTACATGAGGGAGCTAGGGCTTTTCTCATTGGAGTGAAGAAGGACGAGAGGTGACTTGATAGAGGTGTACAAGATATTGAGAGGCACAGATAGAGTAGATAGCTAGAGGCTGTTTCCCAGGGTGGAAATGTCTATCACGAGGGGGCATAATTTTAAGGTGATTGGAGGAAGGTTTAGGGGAGATGTCAGAGGTACGTTTTTTACACAGAGTGTGGTGGGTGTGTGGAATGCACTGCCAGCTGTGGTAGTAGAGTCAGATACATTAGGGACTTTGAGCAATTCTTGGATAGGCATGTGGAAAATAGTACAATGAAGGGTATGTAGGTTAGCCTGATCTTAGTGCAGGATAAAAGGCCAGCACAACATGGAGGGCCGAATGGCCTGTACTGTGCTGTACTGTTCTATGTTCGATGTTGTACACCAAAATGCAGGTGGGGTGATTATTGTTTTAGGAAGAACCACTGTTCATTCCTAGACTTGACTCTTCCTACTCACATTCCAATGCCAATCTCTTTAACCTTGGCCTACAATGAGTTCAGAGTCAGCCTCAGGAGCAATGTCTAATTGATTGACCAATGCAGTACACCTGATTTGTCTCAGGATTGTCCCGTGGCAGAGAGGTTTAAGTCAGTAATTGCTGCCGTCTGCCATTCACCTGGTGGAGACAGATGGTAGGTCTTCAATCAAAGCCCCCTGGGAGGGTGAAAAATTCCACTTGTGCTCAGACACTGTTCACCTGAAAGAGTTTGTTTTCTGTGGATGTCTATTGAACCAAGTCTTCTTTCGATTACACTGAAGCTTTGCTGTCAGTTTGGGGTGGCATGGTGGCTCTGTGGTTAACACTGCTACATCACAACACCAGGGACCTGGGTTTGATTCTCACCTTGGGTAACTGTCTGTGTGGAGTTTGCACATTCTCCCCATGTCTGCGTGGGTTTCCTCCCACTAATCCAAAGATGTACAGGTCAGGTGGATTGGCTATGCTAAATTACCCATAGTGTCCAGGGATTAGATTAGATTCTGTGTAGGTTAGGTGCATTAGTCAGGGGTAAATATTGTAGGGGGAATGGGTCTGGGTGCGTTACTCTGCGGACGGTCGGCGTGGACTTGTTGGGCTGAAGGGCCTGTTTCCATGCTGTTGGGATTGGATTCTATTCTAAAAGATGGCACCTCGAAAAGTGTGGAACCTGCTCAACACTGGGCAAGCAGTGCTAATGTTTTTTAGATTAGATTATTTACAGTGTGGAAACAGGCCCTTCAGTCCACACTGACCCACCGAAGAGCAACCCACCCAGACTCATCCCCCAACACCTAACACCAGGGGCAATTTAGCGTGGCCAATTCACCTAACCTGCACATTTTTGGACTGTGGGAGGAAACCGGAGCAAACCCACGCAGACACGAGGAGAATGTGCAAGTTCCATACAGACAGATGCCTGAGGCGGGAATTGAACCCAGATCACTAGTACTGTGAGACAGCAGCACTAGCCATTGAGCCACTGTGGCCGGCCAATGTTCTGAAAGTCTCCGGAGTGGGATCCAAACCCACAATCCTGTGACCCAGAGACTACAACACTACCACTGAGGCACTAAACGTCAACGTACTCTCTCAGCAGTTCATCTTGTACATTCCTGTGGGAAATTCCAATTGTATTATATTACCCAGGGTAATCCATTACCCCAACAAGATATCACTGAGGCTGAACTAGACTCCAGGATGGCTTCCACACACACAGCCGTGTGGGAAGAGTAGAAAAACAAAGAGACGAAGACAAACTAACTTACATGAGCTACTGCAAATTATCATGGAAAGTTTTACGATTTTCCTGATTGAATTTAAATTTGACATTCTCCATCAGTTTCTGTAATGATTGCCCTGAAGTGATTTCCCACACACACCACCAGGCTCAAATTGCAGCCAATTCCACGTGTTGAAGACAAGGTATAAATTTAAAACAATTATCATGTCACTTTGAGTAAACTGCAGGAATATATTAGTTACTCATCACTGCTTTATTGGGTGCCTGCAGTATAATATCTGATTTGCTAACACACCAGATTTTCCTAGCTTTACTTTTAATTTATGTACCAGCAATGTTGCTTTCCCACCCATTCCTACATGCCCCAGGAAGGAGGGGGCTTTCTCAGGTGGCATTTCTATGTATTTCTGGCTGTCTCGCACCTCACAGTGTGGAAGTCATACACTGGTGTGGTCTGTAGTTACGTACTAGAGATGAATCATCATTCCTTCCAAGTCCTCCCAGCCCATTGCATAGCCCTTAGCCCTCCTTCCAGGTGAAACATTGATTTACTCATACTTCAGACAATTTAATTTAATACATAAGCTCATGCTCACATTGTGGTCAGTCTCCTCTACGCTGGCGAGACCGAACGTGGATATGGTGTTTATAGTTTTAAGGATGCTCAGCCCTCAAGCATGGCTGTGAGCTTCCAGCACTTGAGGCAGCTTAGTGGCTAGCACTGCTGCCTTACAACACCAGGAACCTGGCTTCCATTCCAGCCTTGGGTGGAGTTTTGATTTGTTTTATATTACCCAGCGTAATCCATTGCCCCAACAAGATATCACTGAGGCTGAACTAGACTCCGGGATGGCTTACACACACACACACACACACACACACACACACAATAACAACAGAAGATGTCAAAATGACACCAGTCCTGTTTTGTTTTCTTTCTGGGTCGATTTTTTTTTCTGTGAGACACAAAACAACAGCATTGACTTCCTCTGAGGCAGCGGTGAGATCTGGCAACCCCAGGTTGAGCTCATTGTAGTCTGAAGGTTAGGGCCTAGCATGGTCTGGAGGTGAGGTCTAGCGCAGTCTGGAGGTAAGACCTGGCATGGTCTGGAGGTAAGACCTAGTGCGATCTACAGGTGAGGCCTGGCACAGCCTGAAGATGAGGCCTGGTGCGATCTACAGGTGAGGCCTGGCACAGTCTGGCAGTGAGGCCTGTTGCAGTCTAGAGGTGAGGCCTGGTGCGGTCTGGAGGTGAAGCCTGGCGTGATCTGGAGGTGAGGCCTGGTATGATCTATAGGTGATGCCTGGCATGGTCTGCAAGCAAGGCCCAGTGCAAACTGGAGGTGAGACCTGGTGCAGTTTGGAGGTGCAGCCTGGTGCGGTCTGGAGGTGGGGCCTGATGCGGTCTGGGGGTGCGGTCTGGAGGTGAGGCACGGTGTGGTCTGAAGTTGAGGCCCAGTGAGGTCTGGAGGTGCGGCCTGGCGTGGTCTGGAGGTGCGGTCCGGCGTGGTCTGGAGGTGAGTCCTGGCGTGGTCTGGAGGTGAGTCCTGGCATGGTCTGGAGGTGAGGCACGGTGTGGTCTGAAGTTGAGGCCCAGTGAGGTCTGGAGGTGCGGTCCGGCGTGGTCTGGAGGTGAGGCCTGGCGTGGTCTGGAGGTGAGTCCTGGCATGGTCTGGAGGTGCGGCCTGGTGCGGTCTGGAGGTGAGGCCCGGTGTGGTCGGGAGGTGAAGCCTGGTGCAGATTGAATGTGAGGCCTGGTGCAGTCTGGAGTCAAGGCCTGACTTAGTCTGCTGGAAGGACTGTAATGTTGAACTTTTTATTACTTTATTTTTGTAATTCATTCCTAAGATCCTATACGTAGGTACCTTTGTAAGATGGAGCAGTTAGTGGTGACTTTGTAAACTTTTTATTGTATTCATGTGAGTCCATGTAACAATAAAACTAATTCTAATTCTCGGAGTGGAGCTCCAGAATTGGAGAGCCTTAATAGCACAATGAGTGTGGAGGTGGACAGTTAGGGGGCTGCCTTCATGTTAGAGTAATACACACCTGACAGGGACATATCTGAGAGTCTCAGACAGAGTCCAACTCTGGCTGACAATACCTGATAGTGCCTGTAAGACCTGGTGTACTCCTGGACCAGTGAGTGCTTGTTATCTGTGTCACATTAGACCTGTATCAACATTGGTATCTCAAACAATATTTACATAGCCAATGTGCTGCGGAGACTACTATGTGGCACGGCTTAGCTGGATATGTTGGTTTATGTATTTCTAAATGTTTGAAGATTTTACCAAAATTCTGCTGGAAATATGTTGGAAATGTTTGTAGTGAGAATAGCTAGGAATGGGGGACTTTAGTGAATAAAATGGATTCCTTAATAAATAGATAAAGGGATTCATCATTAGTGGACTGAACGGATGCTGAAATACTGGCCAGGGTAGACAAGCAGGAGGCTTGAAGAACACAGCAAGCCAGGCAGTATCAGGAGATGAAGAAGTCAACATTTCGGGTGTAAACCTTCTTATACACAAAACGTTGACTTCTCCACCTCCTGTCGCTGCCTGGCTTGCTGTGTTCTTCCAGCCTCCTGCGTGTCTACCTTGGATTCCAGCATCTGCAATACTTCTGTCTTTAATAATGGCCAGGACATCAAAGTGAATGATACCCTGTTCTTTTTTTTTAGAACTGGGATGTTTTAACTCCAACTTGAGAGAACAGACAGGGCCTTGAGTTAATCAATACCTCAGAACATTGCTAACAATGCACACCCTCAATACTGCATCAGCCTGTTAACTGCAGTGTGTTTGAATAACAACAAGGACTGCAACATTGTTGTGCTTCATTACTGCACATGAAAGATTGAAACAGCCTTTCAGTGTAGAGAAAAAGGACCGAGAGTGACCTGATTGAAGTCATAAAATTTATGAAAAGAAAACAATAAAGAAGATGTTTCTGCTTGTGTGAACTAGGAGTCATATATAAGGAAGTCATCAGGAAATCCAGCTGGGAAATGCAGGAGAAAGGTCTTTACTGAGAGAGTGGTTAGAATGTGGAACATGTTGTCAGGTAGTGATTCAGTCAAAGAACATAGACGCATTCAAGGAGAAGACAGATAAGCACTTGATGGAGGAAGATAGAGAGGAATTTGCTGTTAAGGGATATGTGAACAGGGGTGGAACAAAGCTTTTGTGAAGCATGAATATGGGTATGGTCAGGGTGGATGACCTATTTCTGAGTTGTGAGAATAAATCGGCCATCAGTACATAGTAAAATTCCATTAAAATGTAGAAAGTGCCTCTATTTTCCCTGCCCCTCTGGTAAAAACTCTACAACAGGTAGGCTTCCATTAGATTATTCTTTATATACAAAAGAAATGAATGTCGTGTGATTTCTGTGCATTGTTCCTGCCATGAGAAACTTAATGGACACACTGTGGCTCAGTGATCTTCTGTTAGCTTCCAGCACCTTAGCTGCAACGTGCATGTAAATCCAGAGAGACGACAGTCAATTCACAGACCTAACACACAGGCTAAAAAGAAAGATTCACATACAGGGCTTTTGACAATTACCAACATCTCAATGTGTTTTGCATCCAGTGAAGTACTTTGTGTAAAGTCAGAAACACGGCAGCTAAGTTTGGGCTCAACTTTCACAAACAGTAACAAAACAATGACATTAAAAAAAAGTTAAAAATCACATAACATCAGGTTATAGTCCAACAGGTTTATTTGGAAGCACAACCTAATGAAGGAGCAGCGCACTGGAAGTTAGTGCTTCCAAATGGACCTGTTGGACTATAACCTGGTGTTGCGTGATTTTTAACTTTGTCCTACACTGGCACCTCCACATCAAAATAAGCAAAGAACTTGAAATTCTTGAATGCTTGAAATTCTGTTTTTGAACAAGGTAATGACTATTGTTTGAAAGGGTTAATACTGTGGGGTTCCTCCAGAACCATGGAATATGGACTTGTGGGCAGAATAGATATTGAAGGAGGGACACCTAACATTTGGTCCTCCTCAAAGTCTCCGTAAAAATGTGAACTCCAACTGTTTGCTAACTTGCCTTATAAGACTATGCCTTATTAACTACAAGTTAGACTAGGAAGTGCTTTTCCTCTTCCACACTAAACCAAGCAGACCCTGTCGATTCCTCCCCTTGAAAAGGATGGTGGCGACAATCTTCACTATGAGCAGTAGATTGAAGAGTCATGAGCTGTCCTGCCCAAGCAACATTGACTAGATATTCATAGGGATAAGTATCGAGGGATCAATACTGGCAGGGACACAGGCACTATCTCCCAAACTCTTTATTTGAACTACAGCATGGGACCATTTCCATCCCACTCAAGCAGGAAGATAGGGCTTTGATGGGCCATCTCCTCGGGAGGATGGTAGCTGCAACATGCACCCTCTGTACTGCACCGTCCTTCTTGGGCTCTGGTCATGGGTTTAAACCTGGAATGCTGTGATTCAATGGAGAGAATATTACCCAGTGAGCCATGGCAGGGTGAATTCGAAAGGAAATGCTAATTAAAATTATTCTCTGGCCAGAAAGAAAAACCTAACCTTTCCCTCCTGGAAACATTCCACTGCTGTGGGCCCAAAGCCATTCAGCCCCTCAAGCCTAAACCATTCACCAGCTGATCTGTATCTGAATTTCACTGCCCATCTCAGGTTCCATAACCACGATTCTTGCCGGATTTGACTTTGCTCAATTGGCACACTGCAGCTGGGATACTAGCCAGACCAATGACCTTGTTGTTTCTGATCTGTGCAGTGACTGGGTGGATGTTGTTCAGAGAAATGCCATTGCACCCGAATGCATCTTCTGAAGCACACTCACGACTCCCAGCTCACGGCTAGTCAAAGATCACAAGATGTGGCCGGTGGCAGCGTTTCAAAGACACCCTGAAAGCTAACATGAGGAAGTTCTGACAATGAGGTGCCTGTTTTGGACTGGGGTGGACAAAGTGTCAGAAGTCACATGACACCAGGTTATAGTCCGACAGGTTTATTTGAAAGCACAAGCTTTTGGAGCGTCGCCCCTTCATCACCTGACTGTAACCTGGTGACTTCTGACTATGAAGATGTTCCACTTTGACACCGGAAATGGTTAGAAAGTGCGCTGTAGCCCAATAGATGGTGATTCCTGCTCCACAAGGTGTAGCTGGCTTTGAAACAGCCAGATGATGAGGGAGAGAGCAAGATGTAAATTCAAGGAGGAACCCCTCACTGACACATCAACACACTGTCTAGATTACTGATGTGGAAAATGGATTTTAGATTTTTTTTTAAATGCTCTTTCTCCCTCAGGCTTTGACTTTCTTGTCCATTTCCTTTACCTTTCACTGTATACACTCCTATCTGTTAGCGTCTCTCTCACCTTCTGCCCCTTTTCTCTCTCAGCTAGGAACTTGTAGTGAGAAGGAATGCCTTAGTTAGTTAGCATGAAGATGCAATGTCTGAGTTCACTCAGAATGGCCAAGCACTTTAAGCACAGACGTATTGATTTTACCAATGGAAGGGGAGGAATAGAGAGTGATTCGAAATGGAGAGCAAAAACTAAGTCAAATAAAGTCGAGAGCAGGTAAGTTAAAAATCTATAATTGCTAGCAGTTCATATCATACTAAAAATGCAAGGCAAGAAGTTTGAAAGAGGGAGCCCATTTATCTCAGTAAACACAGTGTATTTGTCTCTGTTGGCACTGATTGCAAAACTTATGTCTGTGCCTGGTACTCAGTGATTACAGCTGAAGCACTGTCGACACTTGTGGATTTTAATGAATAGTTCTCTAGGGATGCAGTTGGCTGAGCATAAGGCAATATGAGTCAATTAGAAGTAGACCATTATTATCTCTTCCTCACCAGGCAGTTGTGAGATACACAACCACAATAACGCTACTAACTGCATCCACACTGGAGCAATTGCAATGAAGCATCAGATTGCTACAGGGACACAAATTGAATTTCTTGCATCACTCTTCAGCTCCACTGAGTTCTGTATTTTTTCTCTGCTGCGATGAAAAGTTTGGATATGCTGGAATTGTATTCTTTGGAATAGACAAGGTGAGGGAAGACATTAATATGCATTAATGATTTAGACATGAATGTAGCGGGTATGATCAGTAAGTTCACAGATGACATTAAAATTGGTGGTGAGATATATAGCAGGGACAAAAGCCTTAGATCACAAAATGATGTCGACAGGCTTTCCTGGTGCTGACCTCCTTATACCTTTATCTCTCATTCCTGGTCATTGCTGTTTTGGCACCTCCCCTCACCTCCTATAATTACACTTGTGTCCATCATTTCATTCTTGTTAATTGTCTCGGGCTGTTATTATATCTGCCCATTATTTTATTTCCTTGCATGAACGTGGTAATACCTCTGTCCCCAGCTCCACAAACCTCTAGGTCAGAGCTCCCCTAACATTTTCTCAGTGTGACCCTACTTCAAGGCTTGAAAATTGCCTGACCATCTCAGTGAGAACAGTGAGAGAAAAGGGGCTGGGAGATTGTGTTACTTCATTGTCACCCCCACAGCAGGTGCCAGGAATGTTCCTAGCAAACACACTGCATGGGCTTCAGCCAAATGGCCATGTTTGAAAGTCCACAGTTGACCTTCTCCAGACAAGGAGGGACTATCACCAGTCAAGAGGTAGTAGCTTAGAGAATCAAGAACATTGTCTGATCTCAGTCTGAGAGCTTGGGCATGGTTAGTTGGGTGCTTGCACAGGCAAGGTCAGGGTCTCCATATCGTTACAGTCCACAAAGTGGGCTACAGTTCACCCTGAATGCGGAAACGCTGCAATGTTAAGCTGGGCATTAGGGAAAGAGGCAAAAGTGAGGACTGCAGATGCTAGAGATCAGAGTCTAGATTAGTGTGGTGCTGGAAAAGCACAGCAGGTCAGGCAGCATCTGAGAAGCAGGAAAATCGACATTTCGGACAAAAGCCCATTAGGGAAAGAGCCTTAGTCTGGGTTCTAACATGGTGTAGCACTACGGCCTGTTCAGTTTGATTCTTGTAGCTGCAGTTACAGAGTCATGAAGTCATGCAGCACAGAAACAGACCCTTTGGTCCAACCAGTCCATAACCCCAAACTAAACTAGTCCCATCTGCCTGTGCTTGGCCCATTTCCCTCCAAACAGATCCTATTCATGAACGTAACCAAATGTCTTTTAAACATAACTATTCCTGCATCCCCCTGTTCCCTGCCAGTGCTATCCTCGTAGTTATGGGATGTTCCTATAATCAAATATGAACTGTAACTACTTGGCAGCTAGCGAGGCAGTAGGCTGCTATCACATTGTAACCAGAAACGCCTTCAAAGTTTCTGGTTACAATGTTCAGCTTGATTCCCTAAGCTGCAGTTATGATGTCAACTGATCGGACAGCTGATGATACAAAGCAGCAACACATTTATGAATTTGTTATGATGTCTCACCTTCTGTTCCCTCAGAAGCTTCTCTTCCTCAATGCCGTTCCACTATGTCTGCTGTGAAGGGCTATTCTTCACTGGCCAGTGATTAACCTGGTGCACAACTGGGTTTTAAATGTAGCACCAGAGATGGAATCCCAAAAGATCCCACCGGTGGTCATTAACTCTGCTGCTAATGAGCGCACACTTTCTCAACAGCAGAACCTTGGAGACATGGGGCACACACAATGGGGTGGTCAGTGGAGAGTAATATGAAGATTCAGTACAGTTCACAAAGAGAAACCCTGCATGAAACTGTCCAAAATCGGCACTTAGCTGATTTTTGGTAAACATTTTGCCTTTATCTTACAAGGTTGCATTATGACACTAAATACCCTCTTGCTTCTCCAACTCTGAGCTACATTGCAATCTCCCCCCTCCCAGTGTATCATCAAAGTCTTTAACTTGAAATTTCCTCTTCAAATCTCTTCCCACCTTCAAATCCAGCATGAAGTTCACCATGCTTTTAGTTAAGTCTCTTAAGTCTAGATTTGGGTTAGGTCCATCATCTTTGAGATGCCTTCCAGGATTTTGCAATACTAGATGAAAGCAAACGTACTTCTATATTAAACTAGTTTACGGAGGTGCAAAGATTGAACAACTGTGTGTATTGATAACAAAGGGATATAAACTCAGGAGTGGTATCAGGACCAACTTGGAAGGGTTCTTTTCATAGTAAATTTGATAAGGATTATTTTACCATATGTAGCTGCTGAAGCCTCTTTAATCATAATATTTAAAACCACATTATACAAGCACCTAGAAAGTAGAAATATTGATAGGTAAGGAGGAATTACACAAGATAGATCACATGTGAAAGCACATGAATAATGGGACAAATGGCGTTCTTCTTTAGTGATAATATCAATGAGTGGAAGTTCTCTCAAACTTGAAAACTTACCCTCATGATCCAACTGATGAAATTATAATCATCAGAAGTCAAAGTGACATTTACTCTGCATCCACTTCTGCAAAACCAAAACCCAGAGGAGATGAGTATAAAATGGTCGCTAACAAATCCAATAAGAAGTTAAAGAGAAGGTTGTTTACTCAGGGAGTGATGAAAATGTGGAAGGCAGGAGTTACTGAAGTGCATGGTGGAGATTCATTCAAGAACAACAACACAAGGGAGAAAGATGTGGAAGATATGCCGATATGAAGTAGGGAAAGGTTCAGACCTTTTAAAAAACTAATTCAGGGGATGTGGGTACCACTAACAAGGCCAGCATTTGTTGCCCATCCCTTTAATTGCATTTGAGAGCAATGGCAGTGAATCGGGAGGCACATTTAGGCCAGACCCAGTAAGGATGGCTGATTTCTGGAATGCACTGGTTGGGAGGGTAGTTGAGGCAACCTTTAAAAAATACTTGGATGAGCGCTTGAAGTGTCATAACATTCAAGGCTATGGGCCCAGTTCAGGAAACTGGGACTATGGTAGTGCAGACTCAATGGGTCAAAGGAACTCTTCTGTACTGTTTCGAGTCAGAGAGTCACAGAGTTGTACAGCGTGGAACCATATCCTATGGTCCAACTCGTCCATGCCAACCAGATATCCCAACCTAATCTAGTCCCATTTGCCAGCACTTGGCCCATATCCCTCTAAACCCTTCCTATTTATATATCCACCCAGATGCCTTTTAAATGTTGTCATTGTACCAACCTCCACCACTTCCTCTGGCAGCTCATTCCACACTTGCACCACCCTCTGTGTGAAGAAGTTGCCCCTTAGGTTCTTTTTATATCTTTCCCCTCTCACCTTATACCTATGCCCTCTAGTTTTGGACTCCCCACCCTAGGAAAAAGACCTTGACTATTTACCCTATCCATGCCCCTCATGATTTTATAAACCTCGATAAGGTCACCCCTCAGCATCCGACTCTCCAGGAAAAACAGCCCCAGCCTGTTCAGCCTCTCCCAAGAGCTCAAACCCTCCAACCCTTGCAACATTCTTGTAGGTCTTTTCTGACCCCTTTCAGGTTTAACAACATCCTTCCTATAGTAGAAGATTGTATAATTCCTTCCCAAAAAGGGCATGAGTGAACTAGATGGGATTTTACAACAATCAATTCTAGTTCCATGGTTACCATTACTGACACCAGCTCGAAATTTAATTAGAACAATAATCTGGATTATAAATCCCACCAGCTGCCATGGATTTGAACCTTTGTCCCAGTGATTTGGGATTCCTAGCTTCAGTGACATAGCTAATCTCTCTCAGAATGCTGGGACCAACTGGCCTATTTCTTCACTGTACGTTCCTATTGGGGAGAAAGTACAGAAGCCTGAACACACGCACCAGCTGGTTTCAAAATAGTTTCTACCCTACTGTTGTTAGAGTACTGAATGGACTCACAAACTCTTAGCATTCACCTGTACCTGTGTTTTTGATATTGCCACTGTTTACCTATTATTTACTTATCTATGTGACTTAACTCTGAGATCTGCCTATATTGCTTGCAAGACGAAGCTTTTCACTGTGCCTCGGTACACGTGACAATAAATTCAATTTAATGCAATTTATGTAAATTTATGGATTGTAATTTAAGTTGACCCTGGGCACAAAGTAATATTTGTGTGTGAGTCATGTTGGTGCAGAAGTGTGCTTGGCCAGTCAGAAGCATTTGTGAAAACCTTTAAATGGAGGCAGTCTGTCCGACAGTTGCTTGCCTGCCTTGGACAGACTGTAACGTACCTTTTTTGTTTTGTCCATGGCCTTCAGAATGGAGATATTGAGCTGCTCCAGAGCTGCCAGGACACTTTCATACTCCCCTAGATGTTCAGAAAAATACTCTAGAAAAATAACAAAGTCAGAATTTTTAATCTCCTCCTTCACAAAGCCTCAGGCTAACTATACCTCCTATGCTTGCATCCAAATCATTTATATAAATGACAAAAAGTAGAGGACCCAGCACTGATCCTTGTGGCACTCCACTGGTCACAGGCCTCCAGTCTGAAAAACAACCCTCCACCACCACCCTCTGTCTTCTCCCTTTGAGCCAGTTCTGTATCCGAATGGCTAGTTCTCCCTGTATTCCACGAGACCTAACCTTGCTAATCAGTCTCCCACGGGGAACCTTGTCGAATGCCTTACTGAAGTCCATATAGATCACGTCTACCACTCTGCCCTCATCAATCCTCTTTGTTACTTCTTCAAAAAACTCAATCAAGTTTGTGAGACATGATTTCCCATGCATAAAGCTATGTTGACTATCCCTAATCAGTCTTTGCCTTTCCAAATACATGTACATCCTGTCCCTCAGGATTCCCTCCAACAACTTGCCCACCACCGATATCAGGCTCACTGGTCTACAGTTCCCTGGCTTGTCTTTTACTACCCTTCTTAAAAAGTGGCACCACGTTAGCCAACCTCCAATCTTCCGGCATCCCACCTGTCACTATCGATGATACAAATATCTGAGCAAGAGGCCCAGCAAGCACTTCCCTAGCTTCCCACAGGGTTCTAGGGTACACCTGATCAGGTCCTGGGGATTTATCCACCTTTATGTGTTTCAAGACATCCAGCACTTCCTCCTCTGTAATATGGACATTTTTTCCAGGTGTCACCATCTACTTCCCTACATTTTCCATGTCCTTTTGAAGATCATTCAGGATTTTAGACACTCCAATTGATTCATCCCTCACTCTTCCAAACTCCAGCAGAAACAAGGCCAATCTTTCCTCCTAAGATAACCCACTCATTCCAGGTGTCAATCTATTAAAGATCCTCTGCTCCACCTCCAAAGCATAAGAAGGAGACCAAAACTGCACAGTATTTGAGAGGAGGTCTCACTGGTGTCATGGATAACTGAAGCATAATGTAATTCCTTTTATGTTCATTCCTTCTCATAACAAAGATTAGCAGTCTGTTGCCCTTCCTGATTACATGCTGTACCTGCATACTAATCATTTGTTATTCATAAGCTGCATGAAGGAAGCTCACCACACCACATTTTCAAGGTACGGGAAGTAGATGCTGGCCCTGTTAATGATGCCCGCGTCGCACGAATGAATGCACAAGAGCACCTAAATCTCTCTGTACCTCAGAAATCCGCCATCAATCTCCATTTAATAAACAGTTTTGTTACCTTCTTCCTGCCAAAGTGAACTTCACATTTCCCACATTACACTTCAGTTGCTAGATCCTTTCCAACTCCCTGAACCTGTCAATATCCATCTGCAACCTCCTGATGTGTTCTTCACCATACCCTCTCTGACCTATCCTAACCATTCCTGATGGCTCCTCGGATGCTGCCTGACCTGCTGTGCTTTTCCAGCACCACTCTAATCTTGACTCTAATCTCTTTCATATGCCAATTTAGCAACCATTCTTTTTGCCTCAGCTAAGTCACTGATTTAAATTATAAATGTTTGAGGCCCTAGTACAGACTCCTGCAGGATTCCACTTGTCACAGCCTGCAAATCAGAAAAAGGCCCATTAATGCATCTGCTGCATTTTCTACCAACCAGATAAACCTCTACACATGATAACATGTTACCTAGAATATGCCACCCACTAGTATATATTACAACATATTATGGGATTCCCACCTTGTCGATTACATTGGTATTTTTGCTGAAAGGGCAGTTTGAACAATAAATCTTCAGGATTGGAAAGAAAACACAAGTGCCTGTGATGATTGGTGATATTCTGTTAAAAACTGAACAAAGAATCTCAAATCTAAATCAACAAGGCAAGGTTGACCTCTACCAGTGATTGACAAGGAGAGAAAACCAAGGGAAGAGCATACTTAACTTTTATTGCCATTGTTTGCAATTCACACTATCAGCAGCCCCCTTAGCAACTGAGGCACAACCATTGCTCAATGTGCCCCAATAGAACAGCCAGGAGCTTTGTCTATCTTTCCAGATGAAGGATCAGATTTGACAGAAACACTGCAGATTAACCGAGGAGACGATGGAATTCCTTCAAAGGATGCAATGGGGAATCTGAGGGTCGTCAAAGTGGCTGTGTACACATGTTGCTGCTGTGACAGTTCCCCTCGGATTCACCCAGACGCATCATTGGAAAAGAAAGAGAATGTTTAGCATTAAGAAGAAATGATAGGAGGGGAAAGGGGCAACAATATTATTGACTTACCACACAACTCCTCTGTGTCCAAGTTGCTGTTTTAAGGAGAAAGTGAAATTGGATTACAACAATGCCTTTAGCAATGGCTATTAAAAGTATCAAATAATAAATGTTAACCATAAGTATCTCATAGTAAATAGCACAATCCATTTCAGTTTCATATCTTCAGTCTGAGATCATTAGTTGCAAGTGATAGTGACTTTTGCCAGTCATTGATACAATTAGAGGGTCTGGTTTTGAGGTGGCTGTGGTCCTGGACTAGTAACCCATAGATAGCCCGAAGGACCTGATTCCCTGGACTGTCCATCTATGGAATGCAACAGCTTAGGAGGCTGGTTAGCTCAGTTGGTTGGATGGCTGGTTTGTGACACTAACAGTGTGCATTCAATTCCCACACTGACGAAGGTTATCATGAGGGACTCTCCTTCTCAATCTCTCCATCTCTCAGGTTAAACTATCGCCATCATTAAATTGGACAGGGGTTGGGAAAAGATTTTACAGAATGTTGCTGGAAATTGAAGGCTTGACTTATGGGGATAGGCTGGGCCTTTATCTCATTGGAGATTTTTTTTTAATTTAAAAAATATACTTTATTCATGTAAAAATTTCTTTGTCTATTTACATTGACAGGAGAGTGGTTCAGTTCTGCACAGTAGCATATCAAGTAAACAAACAAAACATTGGACTTTGACTCTATCCAATAAAAATCAAAGACCTCTCAATACTAATAGTTACATACATTTGAGGCACGAGGAGAGTCAAATAACTGAATGGACAAATAACTGAATTTACTTTGAGCAGGAAGACCTCAGACAATGGTCTTTCCCCACTGCGCCTTGGCGGCAGCTGACCAAGCTTCAGCGCGTCCCTCAGCACAATGTCCAGGACCTTGGAATGTGCCCTTCTGCAACACTCAGATCAAGGCAACTCTTTACACTGGAAGACCAACAAGTTTCGGGCAGACCACCAAGAGCGTCCTCCACCAAGTTGGTGGTCCTCCAGGCACAGTCAATGTTTGTTTCACTAAAGCCCTGGTCTGAGCTTGATTATGCTAACAGTAATTCACAGCAAATCAGAGGCTACATTTTCATCACGTCCAATCTCCTTTCCACTGAATCATGGAATCCCTACAGTGTGGTAACAGGCCCTTTGGCCCAACAAGTCCACACCGACCCTCCGAAGAGTAAGCCACCCAGTCCCATTGCCCTACCCTATTACTCTACACTTACCCTGACTAAAGCAGCTAACCTACACATCCCTGAGCACTGTGGGCAATTTCATGCGGCCAATTCACCTAACCTGCACATCTTTGGACTGTAGGAGGAAACCGGAGCACCCGGAGGAAATCCACGCAGTTACGGGGAGAATGTGCAAACTCCACACAGACAGTCGCCTGAGGGTGCAATTGAACCTGGGTCCCTGGCGTTGTGAGGTCACTGAACCAGCACTTATATATAGAGCAATTTCACCCTGTACATATTCTTCCATGAATACTGATCGTTTTAATGTGTATGCTGAGAGACTCCAGATCAGTTTTGAGCTGTCAATCTAATGGCTAAGGTGAACAATGCAAATCTCCCAATAGAGAATCAATTTAATTGGGTTTTTGCTCTTGGTACCTTCTCAACAACAGAAACTGAACTCATTTAGCACCTATGGCATAGCTAAATATCTCAGGCACTTCACAGACATATTATTAAACAGAACTAGATTCCAGAGTTACACGAGGAGGTCAGGACTGAAGGACAGTCTTAAAGGAGTAAAGTGAGATCGAGAAACCGAGATGTTGAAGGAGGAGAGCTCCAGAGCATAAGACCCAAGCAAATGAAAGGTTGGCATCTAAAAGTGCAGTGATGAAAATCAGGGATACCGGGATCTGCCATGGAGGAGAACAGGGGTCTCAGATTGTTATAGGCTGACAGAAATCAAAGTGATATGCAGGGGATTAGACCTGAGAGAGATTTGTAAAGCTGGAGAACTTTCAGATTGACATGTACCAGTCAAAGAGGCAAAGCAATACAGTTTTAAGATCATTTAAAATTCTGACTCTGAGGTAATAGGATACACATTCTGGACAACTGTCAGGGAACAAACTGAAAACTGAAAGGGGACACAGTGGTGTAGTGGTAATAGAACATAGAATAATATAGCATAGAAATGGTCCCTTCAGCCCACAATGTTGTGCTGAATATAACGCCAAATTAAACTAATCCCTTCTGCCTGCCCTTGGTCCCAATCCCTCCATTCCTTGCATATTTATGTACTTATCTAAAAGTTTCTTAAATGCTCCTATTATATCTGCCTCAATCATCACCCCTGGCAGCACGTCCCTTACTCCCAACACTCTCTGTGTAAAAAACTTACCTCTCACATCTCCTTTGAACTTTCACCCACTCACCTTCAATGCATGTTCCCCTATTTTTAGACATTTCAACTCTGGGAAATAGATTCTGACCATCAACCCTATCTATGCACCTCAAAATAGACTTGGATCAAGTCTCCCCTCGGCTTCCGCTGCTCCAGAGAATATCACTAGACGTTTTTTAATTCATTCATGGTGTGTGGGCCTTGCTGGCTGGTGTATATAGAAAATGCTGCAGAAACTCAGCAGGTCTGGCAGCATCTGTGGAGAGAAAAACACAGGTGGACAGCACAGTGGCTTAGGGGTTAGCACTGCTGCCTCACAGTGCCAAGGACCTGGGTTCAATTTCAGCCTTGGGTGACTTCTGTGTGGAGTTCATGTTCTCCCTGTGTCTGCATGGGTTTCCCACCACAGCGCAACTATGTGCAAGTTAGCTGGATTGGCCATGCTTAATTGCCCATAGTGCACAAGGTAGGTGGATTGGTCTTGGGAAATGCAAGGTTACAAGATGCCTTTGGAGGGGCGGTGTGGACTTGATGGGCTGAATGTCCTGCTTCCACATCATAGGGAATCTGTGACAAACAGTTAACATTTTGAGTCTGATGTGACTCTTTTTCAGAGCTGTTCCAAAGACTCACAAACCTCAGAGAAAAGAAATTCCTTCTCATCTCAGTCTTAAATCCATGCCCCTTTATTCTGAGTCGATGCCCTCTCTAATCCCATGAGGGGAAACATCCTCTCAGCATTGACCCTGTCAAGTCCCTTAAGAATTCAAAATGTTTCAATGAGATCACCTCTCATTCTTCTAAACTCCATGGAGTAGAGTCCCACCCTGTTTAGCCTTTGCTCATAAGACAATTCCTTCATCCCAGGGATCATCCTAGTGGACCTTTTCTGAATCACCTCCAATGAGTCATTTGTGTTTAATTCAAATCAACAGCCCCCAAAGATGCAAACAGGATTCGCCTCCCCCCCTCCCCCCCCCCCCCCCCAGGCCACAAACTGCCACAGTATTCACCATGGAGCACTGTTTAAACCAGATGTTTTGGTAATAACAACGCATCAATTTTCAGTCATACTTTCCATTAGCCATATCCTTAGTTTAATGTACAGAACAGTCGCCATGTTGTTACTTCATTTTGTTTCACAGCTGTCTGCTGCATTAAAAAAAATCTAGTGGTTTCTTAGCTACAACGACTGAATCCAACTGAAATGGAGTTAATGTCTGAATTCACAAAGCTCATGATAACTTTGATCAAGCGCTTTACCATCAAGTGATGCCACTCTGCCTCAGGGCCCTGCTGGATCCAAGACAGTTCCATGGCAGCAGATAAGAGACTGACAAGATTGATTTGTGTTGGAGCAGTGAATGTTGCTAGATTTAATGCCAAAGGCAACTGTTAGCTCTTCCACTTTTACGCTTGCTTTGTAATAAACCTTGTTTTCAATGACTGTCATTTTTTGAAAGGCTTAGAAGGTCACACAGATGTACAAATAAGGAACAAGAGGAGGCCACTCAGCCCTTCAAGCCTGTTCTAGCACTCAATAAGATCGTGGCTGATCTGATTTTAGCCTCAACTTGACATTCTTGCATATCCCCGATAATCTTCCATGCCCCTGGTCATCAAGAATCTCTCTACTTCTACCTTAAAAAGGTTGAAAGATTGTGTATTTAGATTACTGTAGAGTGTGGAAACAGGCCCTTCGGCCCAACAAGTCCACACCGACCCGCCAACCACCCATACCCCTAACCTAACACTACAGAAATTTAGCATGGCCAATTCACCTGACCTGCACATCTTTGGACTGTGGGAGGAAACCGGAGCACCCGAAGGAAACCCACGCAGACACTGGGAGAATGTGCAAACTCCACACAGTCAGTCGCCTGCGGCGGGAATTGAACCTGGGTCTCTGGCACTGTGAGGCAGCAGTGCTAACCACTGTGCCACCGTGCCGCCCTAAAGGAATTCCAACCCTCTGAAACAGAAGATTGTTTCTCATCTCTGTCTTAAATGGTAGCCATGATGTGGAGGTGCTTCTGTTGGATTGGGGTGCACAAAGTTAAAAATCCCACAACATTAGGTTATAGTCCAACAGGTTCATTTGTAAGTACCAGCTTTCAGAGCACTGCTCATTCATCAGGTGACACAAAGTTAAAAATCCCACAACATTAGGTTATAGTCCAACAGGTTCATTTGTAAGTACCAGCTTTCAGAGCACTGCTCATTCATCAGGTGACAAGTGGGGCAGGGTCATAAGACACAGAATTTATAGCAAAAGCTCACAATGTCATGCTAATAAAACAATATATTCAAGAAACCTAGATTGCTGTTAAGTCTTTCATCTTTTAGAATGGGTTGTAGGTTTCAGTTCATTAATATGTAAATCCTAGAACTTCTTTGAAGTCACATTCTCAAGATAACATAAGGCTTTATTAATAAAAAGGTGACATTTCAGCTCAGACAATGTATTAAAGATGTACGGTTAGACTCTGTCTATATCTCAATCTTGAGTTAGACTGGGTCTATTTCCAAAGAAGGAATTTATAAAATGCTATATGGATTGACTGCCTGCATTGACTGACTGATCTAAACTCTGGTTTCCAGCATCTTGCAGTCCTCACTTTTGCCTTGCAGGTTTAATGTGTTTTGAGCAATTTGCAAATGCAAATCCACCCCATAGACGTGTGTGTGTGTGTGTGTGAGTGCACATGAGACAGTGTGCGTTTGCATATGTGTATGCTTGGTAGAGTGTGTGTGTGAGTGTGGCAGAGTATAAGCCTGTGAGAGGGTATGGACATGGGTGTGAGTGTGGGGGGTGTATTTGTGTGTCTGAGAGAGAGCGTGTATATGAGAGAGGGTCTGCATGTGTGTGTGTGTATATGTGTGTGTATGTGTGTGTATGTGTGTGCGAGAGAGAGTTAATAGCGTGGTGGGGTCAGCTGTGCTGTGACATGAACCCAAGTTCCCGGATGAGGCCATCCTCATGGGATGACACATTATAGATGAGGATGAGCACCTCATCAAGACTTTCCCCACAACTCCACTTCTCACCTTTAAACAACCACCAGACCTCAAGCACATTATTGTTCACAGCAAGTTGCCCAGCATTCAGGACATCAACCACAACACCATACAACCCTGTCCTGGCAACCACTGCAAGACGTGCCAGAGTGTTGACATGAATACCACCATTACATGTGGGTACACCTCCCACCATGTAGGCGGCAGGTACTCATGTGACTCAGCCAAAGTTTTCTATCTCATACGCTGCAGGCAAGGATGCCCAAAGACGTGGTACATTGGCGAGACCAAACAACGGATGAATGGACACTGCGCAACAATCGCCAGACAGGGATGTTTCCTTCCATTCGGGGAACACTTCAGTGGTCAGGGACACTCGCCCTCGGATCTTCGGATGACCGTCCTCCGAGGCGGATTTCGGGATATGCAACAACACAGAGTGAGCAGAGGTTGATAGCCAAGTTTGGCGCGCACACACACACACACATTTGCATTTGCAGAATGGTATTCGCAGATACATTCTATTTTTCCTCAAAAAACATTGAACCTGCAGGCAGTCAATCCAAATAACATTTCATACATTCCTACTTGTAAATAGAAGCAGTCTGACTCAAGATCGGGATACAGACAGACTTTAACCTCACACCTTTATTACATTGTCTGAGTTGAGATGTTCACCTTTTTTTGATACAATCTTATCTTTAGAATGTCACTTAAAAGAGATTCTGGGATTTACATATTAATGAACCAAAACCTGCATCCCATTCTGTAAGATGAAAGAAAGACTTAACAGCAATCTAGGGTTGGTGAATATATCATTTTAGTTGCATGACACTGTGATCTTTTGCCATAAATTCTGTGTCTTATGATCCTGCCCCACTAGTTACCTGATAAAGGAGCAGCGCTCTGAAAGCTAGTGCTTCCAAATAAACCTGTTGGACTATAACATGACGTTGTGGATTTTTTTAACTCTATCTTAAATGGACAATCCTTTATTTTAAAAGATCATCCCAAATTCTAGATTCTCCCACAAGAGGAAACATCCTTTCAACATCCACCTGGTCAATACCCCTCAGGATCACATATGTTTCAGTTAAGTAACCTCGGATTCTTTAAACCCCAGAGGGTACAGGCCCAGCCCTGTGTCTGTTCATCTGCCCATTTTTGTAGGTATAAAGTTAGTTTCTCTCCCTTGCTATTTCTGTGGTTTCTTATCCCAGGTGGAAGAAGGTGCTCAGCTAGTCTGTCAGTCACTCAGTCTGGAGCAGCCTCTCACCCGAGTGAGAGGAGCTGTATTGGCCTCTGATGTGCTGAAGCAAAAAGAAGCAGAATAATTCTTTTCTTGCCAGCAATCAAAATTGTACATTTAAACTTGAAACTTTGGCATCCGAAAGCACCAAAACCCAGTATCTAGGAATGTGGAAACAAACTGAAGACATATTTCTGTGAGTGGGAATGCAGGGGTTATGTGCTGACAGCAAGAAACTGAACAAGAACCTGTGATGAGGAGATTCCACCTTCTACTTGGGGGATTAGTTGATGAAACTCGCAGAATCCAGTGCTTCAAAAAAGGAAAAAAAAATACATCTAACATAAGTTTATCAGTTAATGCAACTTATGACTAACTGAGGATTTGAAATGGAGAATTTGTAGTGGTTGGTGGTGTTTTATTCAACATCCCCCTCCCCCCATCACACACACCTGGCACTTCCTCCCAGGATACTGCTCAGCTAGAAGTGGTTTTCTATCTGAGTCAGAAGGCTGTGGTTTCAAGTCCCACTTCAGAGAGACTGCACACATGATCATGTATGTGGACACTCTATTGCAGCACTGAAGAAGTGCTGCACTGTCAAAGGTACTGTCTGAGGCTGAGGAACCATCCACTCCTTTAAAAGGATATAAACAGCCCGTGCCACTATTTGGAAGAAGAAATCTGCTAATACCTGGTTAATCATGTTGTTAAGTTTGTTCATGTCTTGATTTCAGGTAAAGAAGAAATAGTTGGGTGGATATTAATTGTTTGAGCATATTTATATAGGGGGCATCTGTAACATTGGGGTGTGGGCAGTGGAAGGAGCTGTAAGACTGAGTAGTCAATAAACTTTATCCCCAAAGGGAAATGTCTTGGTTTTTGTCTCAACCAATGGGATTGGATCTATAGAAAGTCTACCCTTCATTCAACATCACAAAAACATATTTGTCGTGATATTGTGTGAAAATTAGTTGCCATTTCTCTCATTACAACCTTGATTATATAAAAGGACAAGAACAGCAAATGCACGGGGAACACAACCAACTGCAAGTTCCCAACCTAACTTGGAAATACATCGCTGTTCCTTCTCTGGATCAAAGTTCTCAAACTCCATCTCTATTAGCCTGCAGTGAACCTGAATGCAGTAAGAAAGCAGCTCACTTCCACCTTCTCAAAGGGGCACTATCGGACTGGCAATAAATGATTGCTTCTGATGTTCTGGGAAAGAATTTTTATAAGTTTAAAAGTACTTAGAGTCACAGAGTCATAGAGATGTACAGCACGGGAACAGACCCTTTGGTCCAACTCGTCCATGCTGACCAGATATCCCAACCCAATCTAGTCCCACCTGCCAGCCTAGTCCTTCCAAACCCTTCCTGTTCATATACCCATCCAAATGCCTTTTAAATGTTGTAATTGTACCAGCCTCCACCACTTCCTCTGGCAGCTCGTTCCATACACGTACCACCCTCGGTGTGAAAAAGCTGCCCCTGAGGTCTCTTTTATATCTTTCCCCTCTCACCCTAAACCTATGCCCTCTAGTTCTGGACTCCCTCACCCCAGAGAAAAGACTTTGTCTATTTACCCTATCTGTGCCCTCATGATTTTGTAAACCTCTATAAGGTCACCCCTCAGCCTCCGACGCTCCAGGAACAATGGCCCCAGCCTGTTCAGCCTCTCCCTATAGCTCAAATCCTCCAACCCCAGCAACATCCTTGTAAATCTTTTCTGAATCCTTTCAAGTTTCACAACATCTTTCCGATAGGAATACTTGATTGGCTGTAAAGCAGTTTTGGGTATCCTGTATCATAAAATGGATTGTATAAATGCTTTGTTTCTTCTCTGAGGCACTACACATGACATATCCTTTTCCACCACATGACTGATGTCAAACTAATTGACAAAAGTGGTACCTACTCTGTGCGGTGCTTATCAATCTTGTGAAACAGCTCCCGTAACTCAGCAGTGCTCAGGACTCCATCCGCAAAGTAGGCCTTGAATTCATCAAAGGATAATTTACCATCATCTGTAAAAAGGAGACAAATCAGTCCATAACATTAACCAGAAATGTGGTAAACTTGACAACAACTTAGAATCCAATCTTAAAGGACAGGGTTGGGGGTGCAAGAGTGGAAGTTGAAGGTGGAGGAAGATAATAGAGGCACACAAGATACTTGTGAGCTCCAAATTAGCCACAGCTCATTTCTGATAACATTCCCCAGATTTCACTTGACCACCATCACTGGGACCTTAGGTGGCAAAAGGCCTAGACCAGGGGAATGATGGGAATGCTCACCACCAGTCAGTCAATCAGCTCATACAGTCACAGAGTCATACAGCACAGAAACTGAACCTCCAGACCAATTCATCCATGCTGACCAAGTTGAGTAGTTCACGTTCAAATGCAACAAGATCTGGAGCCAGTTTTGGGCTGAGAAGTGGCAAGCAACATTCATGCCACACAAATGTCAGGCTATGGCCATTTCTAATAAGGGAGAATCTAACCACCACCCTTTGATATTCAACGATGTCACCATCTATCATCATCCTGGGAGTTACCATTGACCAGTAACTCAACTAGATTAACCATACAGTGGTACAACAGCAGCTCAGAGACTAGGAATTCTCACTTCCTGACTCCTCAAAGCCACCAACTACAAGGCACAAATCATAAGTGTGATGGAGTACTCCCCACTTGCCTGGATGGATACAGCTTCAACAACGCTCAAGAAGCTTGACACCATCCAGGACATCCACAAGCATCCATTCCCTCCACTACTGATGCTCAGCAGCAGCAGTATGTACTGCCTATAAGAAGCATTGCAGTAACATCTTTTGACAGCAATTCCCAAAACCACGACCACTTCAATCTAGAAAGACAAGGGCAGTAGACTCATGGGAATAACACCACCAGCAAGTTCCCCTCCAAACCACTCACCATCGTTGTTCCTTCAGTGTCAAAATCCTGGAATGCCCTAAGGGGATTATAGGTCAACCTACAGCACATGGACGATAGCAGTTCAAGAAGGCAGCTCACCACCATCTTCTCAAGGGTAACTGGGGACAGGCAATAGGTGCTGACAAGTGGCAAAATGCTGGCTCAGTTACCACTGGGCCTCACAGCACCAGGAACCCAAGTTCAATTCCAGTCTCAGGCGAATATCTGTGTGGTGTTTGCACATTCTCCCCATGTCTGCGTGGGTTTCCTCCAGGTGCTCCGGTTTCCTCCCACAGTCGAAAGATGAGCAGGTTAGTTGGATTGGCCATGCTTAATTGCCCCCTAGTGTCCAGGGTTATGCAGGTTAGGTGGATTAGCCATGGGAAAATGCAAGGTTACAGGGATGGAGTAGGGGGGGTGAGTCTGGGTGGGATGCTCTTTTGAGGAACAATGCGGACTCCAATGGTCTGCTTCTGTGATTCTAAGTTAGGAAACGGGGGAGATCCCAGAGGAGCCTGAGACTTCCCTGGTGAGGCCTAGACACTCACTCCACCTCCAGGTCCACAAACCTACAATGAAAAGAAACCTTAAGGGTAGACTTCTGTTTCTCTCCTTTCACACTTGTTTGCTGGAAAAGGAAATTCAGATTGAGACCCAGTGTGGGAAATGGTTGGCCTAGTTTTAATAGGTTTAGCTGCCCAGTGTCCATGAGGTTTGGAAATTAAAATCAAGATCTCTGTCATGTTTTTTTCTGCAATTCTGATTACTGGGTCAGAGAGTACAAAGCCCAATAGAGGTCTGATGGCAATTGTCCTTTTGAATTTGACTCTTACCTGCCCTTCCAAATGGCCTTGCCTTCCAGTCAGTTGAGGGCTCTTAGGAGAGTAATAAATGGACTTCTTTTCAGTGATGCCCACGTCTCATGATTACAAAATAAACAGTAACAACAGACAGAAACTGCAAAACCCCATGTCTCTGACTCACCATTCTTGTCTGCTCTTCGAAATATCTGAAAACCAAAAGATTAAAAAGCAATCATTAATTGTATCCTATTGGTAGTGTACTTTTGAAAAGATTATAAAAATAAACACAATATAATTTCTTGCTTTGTCTTCAGGGAGCAATGAAGTTGCTCCAAGCTATTGCATTCTGTTACATCACTCTCAGAAAGTAAAATTATGAAAATTGCAATTACAATTTGGGGTCAACTCCCTTGTGAGAAAGAAGCAAACAAAGATGGCCAAATGCCTCACAAAAAGAACCGGATGGATAGGAGTAGGCCATTCAACCCCTCGAAGCTCTTCAATCATAGCGTGCATTAACAAAAATGCCAGAAGCGTAACTAAGAATATGACAGCTCTTATGTGGGCTCAATGGTAACGTCTCTACCCCTAGGCCAGAAGGTCAGGGTTCAAGTGCCACATGCCCATGGACATGGCCTAATGTGTCAGAACAGGTTGGTTAAAAGTATCAGAGTCAAGAGCCCATTCCTGATGAAGGGCTTTTGCCTGAAATGTCGATTTTCCTGCTCCTCAGATGCTGCCTGACCTGCTGTGCTTTTCCAGCACCACTCTAATCTTGATTCTGATTTCCAGCATCCGTAATCCTCACTTTTGCCTGGTTAAAAATATCAATCAATATGGATGTGCCATCTTTTAGAGGGAAGTGGGATTTCTGACTTGCTATGACCCAAAGAAAAATCCACTTCTGAACTAAGCTTGTGTTCAAGAACATCGTTTAAATTCATATCCTGGATTCCTTTCAGAACAACTGAGGGGGAGAAATGGAGGAAGTAAAAAGGTTTGCAAAACATTATTCTAAATCCTTCTCTGTGGTTTCTCACATCCATTAAGAGATTGAATAAGAGATCCCAGGAAGTTAAACTGGATATGGGCTGTTCAAATGAAAAGGCTTCAGAGATTAAGGGGAGGTCCCTAAGTGCACATTTTTCCGAAACTTTATCATGGGTGTTGGAAGTTGTCTCAGCAGCAGTAGGAACATCAATTGGAGGGAAAAGGGTTTTGTTTTAAATCTTTATTTTGTTCTCAACACTGAGACAAGGATTCAGAAGTAGCTCACAAAGCAATACGCAGAAGGTTGGTGTCAGTGCTCAAGTACCAGAAAATGTAGGCCTGAAAGGGTAACAGGTCACAGACAATAGTCCATTGCTGTCCAAATGGTCTCCAATTCCTGGTCACAATGTCAAGCCCATTCCAGAGACTTGAGAACAAAATCTAAGCCAAGGTTCCAATGTGGTACTGAGGGAGCTGCCGTCATTTGGAAGAGATGTGGAACTGTCTAACGTAAAAGATCTCATGGCACTATTCTCTGGCTTTCAGAGTTTTCCCTGGTGTCCTGGCCTTTGTTTATCCCTCAATTAACAGCACTGAAACTATTACATTGTTTGGACAAAGGGTCACTGGACTTGGAAGTTTTCTTCACTCTAAATGCTGCCAGACCTGCTGAGTCTCTCCAGCAACATCGGTTTTTGTTTCAGATTTCCAGCACCCATAGAATAATATTATTTATTGCTGTTTATGGGATGTTGCTGTATGTAAGTTGGTTGCTGCATTCCTACCATGATGATTACAAACTGTAATGATGATGGTAAACATTAAGTGACTTTTAAAAAAAGCTGACTGAAAATGATTGCATTGATCATCTGATCAGGTTGTGCAAAGCTGACCATTGATTAACATTGGGAGAAAGTGAGGACTGCAGATGCTGGAGATCAGAGTTGAAGAGTGTGGTGCTGGAAAAGCACAGCAGGTCAGGCAGCATCAGCCTTGTCATCTGTCTTGGGACCCTCTAACCACACAGAAACAATGTGGAATTCACCAGTTTCCTCATTTCCCCTTCCCCCACCTTATCCCAGATCCAACCTTCCAACCTGGCACCGCCCCCTTGATCTGTCCCACCTGTAAATCTTCCTTTCCACCTATCCTCTCCACCTTCCTCTCCGACCTGTCACCTTTACCCTCACCTTCATCTACCTATCGCATTCCCAGCTACCTTCCCCCCAGCCCCAACACCCCTTCCCATTTATTTCTCAGCCCTTTTGGGTCACAAGCCTCATTCCTGATGAGGGGCTTTTGCCCGAAACATCGATTCTCCTGCTCTTCGGATGCTGGCTGACCGGCTCTGCTTTTCCAGCACCACACTCTTCAACACTGATTAACATTGGTTACCACTGATCAAAACTTGAACTGGACCAGCATATAAATACGAGGGCTAAAACAGCTGGTCAGAGGTGATCAACCCTACACTGAGTAGCTCACCTTCTAACTCCCCAAAGCATGCACACCACCTACAAGGCAGAAGTCAGGATTGTGATGGGATACTCCCACTTGCTTGGATGAGTGCAGCTCCAACGACACTCAAGAAACTTGACACCATCCAAGACAATCAACCTCCGTTTTATTGCCTGCACATTCACAAACATTCTCCAGCACTCTTGCTCAGTTGCAGCAGTGTATACTACCTACAAGATACACTGCAGAAATTCACCAAGGTTCCTGAGACAGCATCTTGCAATCCTCCAACCACTGAGAAAAAGGAGCAGATAATGGGAATACCATAATGTACATGCTCCCCCTCAAGTCACGCACCGGGTCAAAATCTTGGAACTCGCTCCCTATTGGCATTGTAGATCTACCTATAGCACACGACCTCCAGTAGTTCACAAGGGCAACTCACAACTGCCTTCTCAAGGGCGTTGACAGATAGGTAATAAATGCTCACCCAATCTGAATGTCCATATTCGATGAATGAATTATTTTTAAAATTCCTTTTGTCGCCTTTTCTATACTAGATATCCTCTCTCTTCCTTTTACTTTTAAACTTTGCTTTTGTGTTCGTGTGAGTTTGTTTAATGTCATGTTTTTACTATTGTTTAGGCTCAAGGTTAGTAGGTAATAAAATTCCTCATTCTTTCACTCAAGAAAACCTTGTAAATTAGCCAAGTTGCTTTGATCTAATTAATTGAAGTGTAATAGCATGCTAAAAAAGAAATAGAAATATGTGTTGTGACCAAGAGGGAGTTAAAAGAAGATTCCTCCTCTTCTCCTGGTCGTGACACCAACCCTCATTTACTGTAAAATGATGACCTAAAGTTGTGAAAGGTGCGAGAGAAATGCAAGTTCAGACTTACATTATTTACACATACATCTGGTTTATTCACAGATTTTCATGTCTTATTGTGGTGAGTTCCGAACTCAGGTCCAACAAATTTATCACATTTACACAGTGTTAGGCCACAGTAGCAGGATACGCCTGAAGATCTGATGAAGTTCCAAGGATAGTGCTTTCACAGAGTTACTTTGGCTTATACCCAGCCTCCGCTAAATGTACTGAATCCCAATTCAATCTGCATAGTGCAGCAGTACTTACCCAACATCAAATGTCTCACTGAGAAGCAATTTGCAACGCCAGGCAGTTTTAAGATTGAATCAATTCCAATTCGTCTATTAAAAATGCTTCCCTTTGAAGACACATTGGTAAAATTACATTGCACGTGGTGCATAATTCTTAAATGGCTGCCATAGCAACCACAGGAGCTGTCCTGTTTATTGTGCATTGACAAGAGGTCTGGATGCAGGAATCGTGTTAAAGAAATGTCAAGCAGATTGGGCCTGTAGAAATTGGACTCTAGAAGAACGTATAAAGTGTATCTTATACCTTATTGAAACATAATCATGTTCTTCTGAAGATGGGAATGTTGGTGTATGTAGCGCAATAAAAGAACATAAAAACATAAGAACTAGGAGCAGGAATAGGTAATCATCCTCTTGAGCCTGCTCTGTCACTTAATATCATCATGGCAGATCTCACTTTGGTCTCAACTCCGCTCCTCTGGCATGCTCCCCATAGTCCTTCAACCCTGTTACCCGTTACAAATCTGCCTATCTCCTCCATGCCCCAGCATCTTATTGAAACATATACAGGAGCTTCACAGGGCGGATATGCCAAGAAGATGATTCTTCCTGTGGGGCAAGTTTGAATTAGCAGGCAGAGTTTGAAGGTTAGCGAGCGTATAGGGGCAACAGGCAAGAAGGTGCTGGTAAGGCCACAATCAGACTGCCGTGGATCTTCTGAATGGTGGTGAGTGTCTTAATGGGCAGACCAGTGTCCTTTTTAAAAAGTAGGTCAGACGTTTGTATGGGGCTGCATGGGTTGACACCCATGCACTGTGGCAGTGAAATCACTGAAATGTATTGAAATAAAGAATCCACAAAAGTGAAACAAAAAAAAGTGAATATAAATAAAGTCGTGGCTTGATGTAGTGCTGGGAGCAACCACTCTGTCCCTGGTGATGCTGCTGGGCACAAATAGCTGATTAGCTTTGGATTGGCTGGCCTGCATTGGAGGGTAGGACCTCTCCTTGATCCTTTGGCAAGAGCCGCAGCTGGCCTGTGAAGTGCCTGAGTGGTACATGATGAAACGGGCCTTCTTAATAATCGGGGCGTTTCACTGGTTCTTCAAATGGTTCTTCTACACTTTTCACCGTACACCTGCACTCGAGTATAAGTGACAATAAAATCCAAATCTTACCAGCAACCTGTGTCACCTCCAGAATATTCCAACCATTATTTCTGCCTGAAACGCTGAGGAGCATTGTGAATGGAGTTCCACAGCTTGACATAATTGGGCTAACGTTGAGGTCTTGCCCTGAGGGAAGACATTTTATTCCTCCTTCAAGAGGAGATTTGAAGGGAAATGTGTGCGCGAGACAGCTAGTTATAACTGGAGACTTTCACACTAAAACAGGGACAGAGGCACAGAGGGAGTAGGTGGCTGCACTGGAGCCCCACAAACCATGATCACCTAGTCAGGAGCCAATCAGAACATTGTTGTCAAGCAGTTTTCCTTTAGTCCAGAACCCATTGGTTCCAGGGTGCCTGCTTTTTGTTCTCATTGTTTCAGGAACACAACTTTGTGCATCATTCACAAAGTGACCCAGTCAACATGACCTTTTTTCAAAACTGCAGCCAGCTCATGCCCACCCTCCCTGGTTTAAAGCAGAACCTTTCTTTTATAGTCCACAAACAAAAAATAAACTAAATTAAAAGGTATGATCTTTATAAAATGAGCACGAATTCCATACGAGAAACGAATATTTCTCTCGCCATCACTGGTGGACTGTGCCTTTGTTACCTTCGTACTTGACTATTCCAACACTCCCGTTTTGAAGTTTCTAATTTTCTGATGAAGGGCTTCTGCCTGAATCATTGATTCTCCTGCTCCTCGGATACTGCCTGACCTGCTGTGCTCTTCCAGCACCACACTTTTCGACTCTGATCTCCAGCATCTGCAGTTCTCACTTTCTCATATTCCAACACTCCCTTCCAACACACTCCATACAACTTGAACACATCCTGCCCTTTTTGGAAATTGAATCCAATCCTATTCACTCATCACCACTGGCTTCAAATCCAACAATGCCTCAATTATAACATTCTCATAGCTTTAATCAAACCCTCAAGGTTCCACCCTTTCCCTTCTCTCCCCAGTCCTATAACCCTGTCTTTCACAGTGCTCCTCCAAGTTTGGCCTCATAACTCCCCAATTTACCACTGGCAGCCATTCTGTTCCCCAGGTGCTGGAATTCCCTCCCTCAATCCCTTCACCTATCTCCTCTCCTACAGGACACTGTTTAAGACCTTACCTCTTTAACACAAATTTTGGCCATTTTTCCCTGACATCTCCTTAGCGTATGATTCACTATTAGATTTTATTCCTTTGAAGCATCTTAGGAAACTTCGCCATAGGCTGAGGGCATTGTATAATTGCAAGGTGGCTGTGTTTGTTCCATCTACAGGATGTACAATGGCCAGACCCTAACATTATTTCATCAGACTCCTGCCAACACCACCACAATACATATTAAAGCATCGACACTTCAGGAACAGTATCATCCCTGAGTTCTGTTCCAATATTTTACTCAAGTTTGGTTACATATTGCAGTTCCCTCATTGTTGCTGGTACAATGTCCTGGACTCCTCCTGCTATGGGAATACTGACACTCCAAGGATTGGAAATGGGTTGGAGCACCCCAACACTGTCATCTTGTGGCAACTGAGGATGAGGCAGTAAATGTGGTCTCTCCAGAACAAATAATAGAATCACAAAATATTCCTTAAATGGTGAAGGACTGCAGAATTCCGAGGTGAGGTGGAATCTAGATGTTTTGGTACATGAGTCACCAAATGTGAGAAAGTAGATCCAGCACATAATCAGGAAGGCTAATGGAATGCCATCCTTTATCATGATAAGAGTTGGACATAAAATATTAAGATATTATGTTTCAGCAACCTTCAGCCACAAGTGGTGAGTGAATGATCATTCTCAGCTTTATCCAGTGGTCCCCAAAATCACAGATACCAATCTTCACCCAATTTGATTCATTCCACATGATATCAAGAAATGGTTAGAGGCACTGGATAATGCAAAGGCTACAGGCCCTGATAACATTCCAGCAATAGTACTGAAGACTTTGTTCTCCAGAAGTTGCCACACCTCTAGCCAGGCTGTTCCAGTACAGTTACAACACCGGCATCTATCCACCAATGTGGAAAATTGCCCAAGTGTGCCCTCTGCATAAAAAGCAGGATAAATCCAACCTGGCCAAACACCACCCCATCCTGTTTACTGCCAATCATCAGTAAAGTGATGGAAGGTGTCATCAACAGTGCTATCAAGCAGCACCTGCTCAGCAATGACCTGCTCAGTGACGCCCAGTTTGGTTTCCGCCAGGGCCATTCAACTCCTGACCTCATTACAGCCTTGGTTCAAACATGGACAAAAGAGCTGAATTCCAGAGGGGAGGTAACAGTGCCCTGGACATCATGCAGCAGCAGTGTGTCCTATCTACAAATGCACTGCAGAAAGTCACCAAATATCCTTAGACAGCACCTTCCAAACCTACGGGCTCTTCCGTCTAGAAGGACAAGGGCAGAAGATACATGGGAGCACAACTACCTGCAAACTTCCTCCAATCCACTCACCATTCAGCCTTGGAAAATCAATGTCACTGTGTCAAAATCCTGGAATCCCCTCCCCAACAGCATTGTGGATCTACCTACAGCATCACCACCTTCTCAAGAGCAACTAGGAATGCTCAATAAGTCCTGGCCCAGCCAGCCAAACCACGTCCCGTGGGTGTTATATTTTTTAAGAAGCTTTCCAGACGTTGGTGAGACCCATGTCTTGAATACTATGTGCAGTTTCAGACTCTGTTCGAAGGAGGTTGGTGGGGGGTGGTTCAGAGGAGGTTTAACGAGATTGAGACCTGGAATGAGTGGGTTGAATGATGAGGAAAGGTTGGACAGACTGGGCTCGTAATCACTGTAGTTTCAAAATGTGAGGGATAACCTGGTTGAAGTGTATCAGACCCTGAATGGTCTTAACAAGGTGGACGTGAAGAGAATGTTTCCTCTTATGGGGTGAGTCCAGAACAAGGGGACACTGATTTAAAATGAAGGGATGCTCCCAGAGGGCAATGTGACTTTGGAACTCAGAAGGTGGTAAAGGTGAAAATCCAATAATTTTAAGGCAGGGGGTGGATAGATTTTTGTTACGCAAAGGAATATAAGATTGTCAGGAGCAGATGGAATGTGAAATTTGTAACTCCAACAGATGAGCCATGATTTTATTTAATGGTGGAGGAGGCCCGAGGGGCCAAAAGGCTGACTTTTGCTCCTATATTCACATACACTAATGGATAACAATGTGCTTTCAGCCTGCAGCTGCTCATTCAGTGTGCTTGAGCCATCTTATTGTTCAAAGCTTCTGTGAAATCAATGGCCCCGTGCAGTGAAGACAGCAAGAACTCACTCCACGTCACCAATTATTGCTTTAGACTGTCTTCTGTAACCAACATTCCAACAGCTTCTTGCAATGCTGGTTGCCAGGGCAACCATGGTGGCTTATTGCTGCGCTCCTTATTGTCAGTCTGAATTGTGCTTTATCCTCACACCACGTCACATTCAGCAATCCCCTCTGACCTGGTTTGCATAAGCAACATTTCCATTTCAAAACTTTCTCCCTTGTTTTCTATTCTCTCCTTGGCCTCGCCCTTCCCTATCTGCAATCTCTCCCAGCCTTTCAGCCCTCCAAGGTCTCAGTGCCTCTTCTGTCTGGCCCCTTGAGCATCCTTGATCTTAATCCCTCCATAATTTTGGTCGAGGTGCTGAGCACTGCAATTGCCTCCTTAAACTGTCCCTTCTCTCTACCACTCTCAAAAGCCCCTGAGAACCCACCTCATGCTTTTGGCCATTTGACCTAATATGTCTCTTTATCAAACTTCTGTTTGAAAACCCACCTATCCTTGGATGTTAGATGTTTACCTGTTATACCATAGAGTGTAACACATAAATTGATCTTGTGAATACTTCCACCCCATTCTTACACTTTCATGTTTTCACAAATACCCAGTGAACCCCCACTTTTCAGGCACCATGTGCTGTACTTGCATTAGTCATCAATCTACATTTTTGAGAGAGTGGTGCTGGAAAAGCACAGTAGGTCAGGCAGCATCCTAGGAGCAGGAAAATTGATATTTCGGGCATATTCCTGATTTCTGATGAAGGGCTAATGCCCGAAATGTCAATTCTCCTGCTCCTTGGATGCTGCCTGACCTGCTGTACTTTTCCAGCACCACACTCTCGACTCTGAGCTCCAGCATCTGCAGTCCTTACTTTCTCCTAGTCAACATTTTCTACTTCATATATGGGCTTTTTCATCATCATCATCATCATCGCCTGTCCCTCCCAGATGAGAATGACTCCCTTCCACTCTCAGGGTGAGTCCATATGTGGCTGTACAGACTGATGAGGCTATAGCAGGCTCTGTTACACTTGGGGCAGAAGGTGATCGTGGGGTTGGGTGGGGTGGGGCGGGTGGCGCATTGGTGCAGCAGTGTCCTCCTTTCGCTTGGCTTCCATTTTTTCTGGCGCAAGACTCATGGTCCCTCCTGCGTGCCCCTCCTTCACTTTGGACGGTCTTGGGCCAGGCGCTGGAGGAAAAGCACCTACTTCCTGCTTCAGCACATCACAGCCTCTACGACTCAACACGGAGTCCCACAGCATCCTTATATTTCCCTCCTCCCCCATAAAACCTTTGGCCATTTCCCAGGTGTGTTTTGCCAGTGAGGCCTTGAGGGTATCACCTGCCCAACTGGGGCTTGCCTGCCATTTCGGAGCTGGGAGTGGAGCTTCTGCTTGAGCAATCCTGTGTCGGTCATGCGGATGATGTCCCCAGTCCAGCACAGCCGATTAAGAGTGGTCAATGCCCCGATGCTAGAGATGTTGGCTTGGTCAAGGATGTTGGTGTTGGTGAGTCTGCCTTCCCAGTGGATCACAGGGAATTGTGCAAGCAGCATTGGTGGCATTGGTCCAGCGCCTTGAGGTGCCTTTACTTTATCAGTGGCCAGCAAGCAGGCAATACACTCAGTGGAGTCATTCTGTAACACTCCAGTTCACTCCTCCATCATTCCTAGCAGTTCATCACTCTCCCATGGCACCTTCCCATGCTATTGCAGAAAGTGTAACACTTGCCCATTTCTCTCTAGCCTTCTGACTGTAAAAGGATCCAAATGGACCTTCCAGGTGAAGCAGCGTTTTACTTGGTACTTTGTTCAATTCAGTCGACTGTATTTGCTGCTCATAATGCCATGTCCTTTACTCTAGCAAGTCCAAATGCACACTGGGTCACCACTTTAGAGAACGCCTCAGCTCTGATCGTAGGAGTGACCTGGAGCTTGCCTTACTCCCAGGCTAACATTTCCATCCTGGGCCTGTTCCAGCAACGCTCAACCCAAGCTGGAGGAACAGCACCTACTTCCTCCTTCAGTACTTCACAGCCTCTAGGACTCAACACTGAGTTCCACAACTTCAAAGAATGAATTCTGCCTTCTTTTTTCCTTACAATCCCCACCCCTGCCCCTCTGTTTCCACCCCACCCTCCACAATGCCTTTGGATATGTCTGATTGGTGTCATGTTGACTTTAATCTCACACCTTCAATTACACCCATCTTACATCTCTAGCACTCCTGTACCACCATGAACACTGCCTTTGGCCTTTGCTCTGGACATCCTCACAATCTGTATCCCACACTCCTCTTCCATCAATAGCATAAATATCACAGTTTTCCAGCTCCTTTCAGTTCTGAAGACGTTACATTGGACTCAAAATATTAACTCTGATTCACAGCTTCACGGTTGCTGCCAAACCTGCCGAGTTTCTCCAGCACTTCCTGTTTTTAGCTTCATACTTAATCTTCTTAAAAGCTGAACTCAAATTATCAAACTACCAAGGTGAGATCTCAACTCACCACATTATTGATGCAGCAGCGTAAACCAGCACAGGAGCATAGAAACTTTCCGATATTTACATCGATGGTCACATCTCCAAAATCTTTTTTAAAACTTCATATCTTTCCAGTTTAGATTAGATTCCCTACAGTTTGGGAACAGGCCATTTGACTCAACAAGTTCACACTGACCCTCCGAACAGTAACCCACTCAGACCTATTCCCCTTCCCTATATTTGCCCCTGACCAATGCACCTAACACTATGGGCAATTTTGGTATGGCCAATTCACCTGACCTGCACATCTTTGGACTGTGGGAGGAAACTGGAGCACCCAGAGGGAACCCACACAGACACGGGGAGAATGTGCAAACACCACACAGACAGTCACCCGAGGCGGGAATCAAACCCAGGTCCCAGTTGCTGTGAGGCTGGACTGCTAGCCACTGAGCCACCCTTATCAAATTGAATCAAATAATTTAATTCAATGCTTTAAACCCATGTCACTCTCAACGTTGTTAATCAATTTTCAATCAAATTTTATTGCTGTTGTCAGACGATAAAAAATCATGTTAATTTGCGGTACAAAATTAGTTGTTAACTTTGACTGATGGAGTATGACTCATCACAAAGCCATGCTGGTTTTTACTTTGGTCACTGCCATTTATTCCAACATGTGTTCGAGGATTCCAATGTCATTACTGTGTCCTGCTGGGTCCTTTTAAACCGTTCTTGTGGAGTTAATGATTTACTGTTTTCCACCAGCTGCATGATTCCTTATATAAACTCATTGCACATTAAAGAATGGTGGAAGTCTGAGAGTGGCTGAACATTCAATCGAGACTGTGTGAGGTGATTCAGGGGATGTTGGAGAGTCTAGTGTCCAGAGTGGGTAAGAACAGGAACTGGTGTCACATTCAGGAATCTAATGGGGCTTGTGAATGGGACATCTCTTTAAAAACTGCTATAACTTCATGGAAAGGTATAGCAGGAACTTCACTGATGTCTTAAGTAGGAATTGTACCAGCCTTGTGCAGGGAGATGGGAGCTACTCCAAGGAAATTCCCAGCCCTGATGCTCCATTCGGTGCACTCGGGAACTCTGGTGTTGTTACAGTCCTGAATTCTGATGGAAGATCCCGCATTTATTTAGCGCCTGCCACAATCTCAGAACAGTTCTTTGCAGCCAATGAATTGCTGCCACTGTTGCCAGGTAAGATGTGGCACGGTACAGGGAGCCCCACAGAGAAAAAAAAGTGACCACATGAACTGCTTCATGAAATTGATTGAAGGTTGAACATTGACCAGGTCAGAAGTCACTCGCACCAGATTACAGTCCAACAGAGATTAGATTAGATTACTTACAGAGTGGAAACAGGCCCTTTGGCCCAACAAGTCCATACCGACCCGCCGAAGCGCAACCCACCCATACCCCTACATTTACCCCTTACCTAACACTGGGGGAATTTAGCATGGCCAATGCACCTGACCTGCACATCTTTGGACTGTGGGAGGAAACCGGAGCACCCGGAGGAAACCCACGCAGACACGGGGAGAACGTGCAAACTCCACACAGTCAGTCGCCTGAGGCGGGAATTGAACCCGGATCTCTGGCGCTGTGAGGCAGCAGTGCTAATCACTGTGCCACCGTGCCGCCCAAACTTTCAGAAAGCTTGTGATTTCAAATAAACCTGTTGGACTATAACCTGGTGTCGGGAGATTTCTGGCTTTGTCCACCCCAGCACAACACCGGCACCTCCCCGTCGTGAACATTGATCAGGACATTGGGGAAAAGCTCCCCTTTTATTATTCGAACAAGATTCTTTTCATTCAACCTGAGAGGGCCCCTTTAAACGTCTCAGCAGCATGTCCAGCTGGGTAGTATATGTCCCCTGGCTGGCATACTGGCATTAGAGCAGTAGATAATTATTACCCTAAAGACTTGGGAGCAGAACCTAAATCCACCAGCATGTCGTTTAAAGATGAAACAGTCACCCATAACACCTCAAGGAAGAGACCGAAACTGGTGCACTGTTATATTAAATAGTCATTATCCACCTCCTCCCCCAAACCACCAAGTCTAAATATGACTGTTAATTTAATTTAAAGTCCAGAGCTCCTTCAAGTAGTCCCTTTATTCACAGGATATGGGCACCATCAGCTCGGACAGCATTTATTGTCCATCCTTAATTACCCAGAGGGCAGTTAAGAGTCCTCCACAGAGCAGGTAATAACAACAGCTTCCCGAAAGTATTAGCTAACTGGATTGTTTTTCTTCCCCAACAACTGTCAGCATTAGAAAACTCTTAATCCCAAGGTTTTTAATTAACTGAAATTCCACCATCTGTCACAGAAGCATTTGACCCTAGTTCCCAAAACGTTACTTGACTATCTGGATTAATGGTCTAGCAATAATATCACTCAGCCATCACTTCCCCCCTAAATATTTTGTTGAGATTTACAGTGTGATGCCTGAAGCTGGGAATAAAATGAAAGGACACGAACCTTTAACTCCCAGATGCTTGGCTATTAACACATAGATCACAATTTTTTTTTACAAGAATGATCTTCCTCCCAATGGCCCAAAGATGATACAGTAAAGATTGACAGGATTGTACCACATTTACATCAGATTCAGATCTTGATATCATAGAATCCCTTCAGTGTGGAAACAGGCCATTTGGCCCAACAGGTCCACACCAACCCAGGCCCATTCCTCTACCCTATTACTCTACCTTTCCGCTGACTAATCTACACATCCCTGAACACCATGGACAACTTTAGCATTGCCAATTTGCCTAGCCAGCATGTCTTTGGACTATGGGAGGAAACCAGAGCAAATCCACACCAACACTGGGAGAATATGCAAACTCCACACAGTCACCCAAGGCTGGAATCAAACCTGGGTCTCTGGCGCTGTGAGGCAACTGTGCTAACCACTGAGCCAGTGTGCCACCCTGATGAACTGAAAGCTATGCCGCTGGTGCATGCTGCTACAATGCATGGTTTCTCAAATTTCAAACTTGGTAGTGCCTATTACTTTCTAGCTTAAATAAATGCATTTACTGTGATTGCTTATAACTCATTCCTTCTTTGTACCTCTTTTAGCTTTGATGGTCACATGTGGACCATACATAATAGGAACGTCCCAGGTTCACTTCTCAGTGGATGCAGCCATAGCTGATCGATACCAGGATAAGGTTAAACTACAACTAGCAGAGCAGCCCTAGACTTAGAAGGGGAAAAGAAAATCAGGGTCCAGCAATGCTAATTGAAAATACGTTGGTGTGTGGGAGCAGTCAAAGTCAAGACTGGTCGAAGCTTTTGTAATATGTTCAGCTTGGATTTAAGTTTTTAGGGCTTTTTTGTTGAGATGTGGCATGTTATTGTTGTAGAACTACTTGAACCCAGTGAGATGACTCCTTGCAAAGTGAGGAAGAACAATATAGAAAATATACAGTCCTGTCTTGCATATGTGTCATCTCATATTAGAGGCCACAATTGTCCTGAATTTCATTCTAATTTCCTTCTTGATTTTCAGTGTGAGATTGTGGAAACCTTTTGCCTATCTCAGATCAACATCGGTCAAAATTAAACATACTTGTGCAAACTTATAATGGAGTTAATGTGCTTCATAGTGTCATTCTATACAGGAAGTTCAATGTCAGTTTAAAATGAATGATTTATATATTAGATTACTAACTCATCCCAATATTTGGACTGGGTCTGAAGGAACATGCAAAGTCATCAAGTTAAGCATGAATGTCTTTTGCAGATTTGTCTAAATAGGGTTTCTCAGTATAACTAATCAGCCTCAGTCATGTTTTTCAAAGGATTAATCAACTTGATTTGTTTAAATCAGTGCATTTCTTTCAAAACTTTAAGAAAGGTTTTGCATTCGAGAAAGTGCCCAGAGTTAGTGGGAAATGGAAATGATTTTTAAGTTTTATTACAATTTAGATCAGGAGTTGCATATTCTGTTACATGAAAAATTAACAGGCAGTGCATTAGCAATAACATTCTCTTTAAGAATGTGTGCTGAGCATCCATATTAAAGAGAGCACACAGGAATAAGTTGGCCAAGGGCAGTTAGAGGGAACTGTACGTCAAAGTGCTTTCTAGCTAATGAAGTAATTCACTCCAAAATGTCATACAGATACACAATCCTTTACCAGAAATTCTGAAATCTGAATAGCTCGGAAATCCGAAATTTCTTTTGTGGACTGTGAAGTATCATTTCAGCGTGCGAACAGGTGACCCAACTCCACGCTCACTTGAATCACTTCACTCAAATGTGACATGGCAGCGTGGCCGAGCACTGGCAGCCACCAACCGTGTCTCTGTGTCTCACTATTATTCACACGTGTGTCTGCTGTTCAGTAATTTTTTTTATTTCACTGTGAAAATGTCAATTATTCCAAAATCTGAAATGTTCCAAATTCCGAAAAACAACTGACCCCAAGAATTTCGGATAAAGGATTGTGCACCTGTGTACCAGTAATTATACAAACCAATTTGGACACATTAACCTCCTGGAAAAACATTAAAATAAAAGCTAAGGCTTGCAATTTAAAATTAAGAGACCATAGAAAGTTTTCAGATTTGTAGCTCAGGTTGAGGTTCTGGATGTAGGTTTGCTCGCTGAGCTAGAAGGTTCATTTCCAAATGTTTCATCACCCTACTAGGTAACATCTTCAGTGGGCCTCAGGTGAAGCAGTGTACATGATTCTTGTTTTCTATTTATATGTTTGGGTTTCTTTGGGTTGGTGATGTCATTTCCTGTCGTGATGTAAATTCCTGTTCTTTTTCTCAGGGACTGGTAGGTGGGGTCTAACTCAATGTGTTTGTTGATAGAGTTCTGGTTGGAATGCCATGCTTCTAGGAATTCTCGTGTGTGTCTCTGTTTGGCTTGTCCTAAGGTGGATGTGGTGTCCAAACAAGCAGACAAAACGCGTCCAGAAACCCTAGCCACTCTCCCTACATCAAAGACATCTCGGAAATGACTGCTAGACTACTGAGACCTCTTGGCATCATGGTAGCCCACAAACCCACCAACACACTAAAACAGCAGCTAATGAACTTGAAAGACCCTATACAGACAACAAACAAAACTAATGTCATTTACAAAATACCATGCAAGAACTGTAACGACACTACATTGGACAAACAGACAGAAAACTAGCCACCAGGATACATGAACACCAACTAGCCACAAAACGACATGACCTTCTCTCACTAGTATCTTTACATGCAGATGAGGAAGGACACCACTTCGACAGGGACAACACATTCATCCTAGGACAAGCCAGACAGAGACACACACGAGAATTTCTAGAAGCATGGCATTCCAACCGGAACTCTATCAACAAACACATTGAGTTAGACCCCATCTATCACCCCCTGAGAAAAAGAACAGGAAATGACATCGTCACAGGAAATGACATCACCAACCCAAAGAAACCCAAACATATAAATAGAAAGCAGGAATCATGTACACTGCTACACCTTGAGGCCCACTGAAGATGTTATCTAGTAAGGTGACAAAATGTCTGGAAATGAACCTTCCAGCTCAGCGAGCAAACTTACATCCATAAGAGACCATAAGACATTGGAGAAGTAGGCGCATCAACTCAATCAGCCATTCAATGAGATAATGGCTGATCTGTTAATTCTCAAAAATAAAACAAACAACTGTGGAAGCTTACAAACACATAAAAGCAGAAAGTGCTGGCCAAATTCAGCAGGTCTGGCTGCATTTGTGAAAATCGTCAATTTGAAGAAGAGTCACTAGACTCAAAACATTAACTCTGTTTGCATCAATGTAGGAAGAAACAGAGTTTGCTGAGTTTCCTCCAACAATTTCTGCTTTTGTGTATTTCAGATAATCCTCAACTGTCCTTTCTTTCCTTATCCATGTAGCCGTGTCTCTCTGACTCATTAAACATCTGCTTATTTCAGCTTTAAAAAAGCTTCACAATCCAGCCTCTTCAGGTCTCTGATGTAAAGAATTCCAGAGGTTCCGTATCCTCACAAAAGACTTCTGATAGACAAGAGAATGGGGGTTATTAAGACAATAGGTGGATTGGCCATGTTAAATTGTCCTTAGTATTCAGGGATGTGCAGGCTAGATGGGTTAGTCATGGGAAATGCAGGTTTCGAGGGTTAGGGTAGAAGGCTGAGTTTGGGTGGAATGCTCTTCAGAGGATTGGTGCAAACTCGATGGGCTGAATGACCTCTTTCAGCACTCTAAGTATTCTATGATTCTAAAGTGGATTGAGATCACATGCAGGTCGGCTGATCCTATTGAATTCTAGACCAGGCTTAAAGGGTCAAGTTGTCTACTCTCCTCCTAAGTGTCCCCATGATAATGACCAGAGAAAAACTGCTATTAGTTGATGTCGACTGAGAACTAACCAATGGCTGAGCTTGAAAGGTGAATGATAACAAAGGGAAGAAGGAAGTGGAGGACCATAGCTGGTAACTCCTTCAATCCATGGGACAATATCAACTTAGTTCGCAATCTCAGCAAACGCATCCACTCTGAAGCCAGGAAGCCAAAGCATCAAGAGTAAAATAATAAAGAAAAGAGAAAACCTCATGTTTGCTAGATTCTTGGTCTGTTCATTGTTTCATAGCCTTGAGGCACAGCATAAATAGGAGAGATATAATCAGTTTGCCATGAGGCCAGTTGGTTGCATTAGATTAATTTTCTATGAGCAAAGATAAATTAATTGCTTCAGGCTGCCCTGACTGGCCTGATATAAATCCAAACCTCACCTTCATAATCACCAAAGCAAATTCCACTTCCATTTTGAAGGAATCTCTCCTTACAGCCTCACCTGCCTTTTACACAGTACCATTCAACAACAAGGAAGTGCTCTTTAATCACAGAATCCCTACAGTGTGGAAACAGACCATTTGGTATCACTAGTCAACATCAACTCTCTGAAGAGTAACCCACCCAGTCCCCTGACATATTACTGTACATCAGTGCACCTAACCTACACATTCCTGAACACTATGGGCTATTTAGCATGGTCAATTCACCTAACCTGCACATCGTTGTACGTTGGGAGGAAACTGGAGCAAACCCTGTGCAGACACAGGGAGAATGTGTCACCCAAGGCTGGAATTGAACACAGGTCCCTGGAGCTGTGAGGCAGCAGTGCTAACCACTGAGCCATCATACCACCTCTAATTACTCACCTCTAAGTACTCGATGCCAACAGCCATTTTAAGTGCGAGCAGCAGTGGAGGTAGGACGAACTCGGAAGACTGCAGATAAGGTAAGGCAGTTTTTATTAAATTTACTTACCGGTAGTGGGCAGCGGTGTTTTTCTCTTTCACAGAAGGAGCGGGTGCAGCGGAGGAAGTGACGGGGACCAGAGGGGTAGTCGGGAAGGTTAGAGATTAGGAATGCAACAAAAAGGAAGGATAACTTAGGACATCTTATGACTTCCAATATCTCTAATGATAAGAATGTTAGCATTAAGGCACTTTACCTGAATGCTCGTAGCATTCGTAACAAAGTAGATGAACTAACGGCACAGATCATCGTGAATGATTATGATGTGGGAGGCAGCACAGAGACATGGTTACAGGGGGTTCAGGACTGGCAGTTAAACATCCAAGGCTTTACAACTTATCGAAAAGACAGGGAGGTGGGCAGAAGGGGCAGGGTGGCCTTGATAGTTAAGAACAAAATTAAATCTATGGCATTGAATGACATAGGGTCAGATGATGTGGAGTCTGTGTGGGTGGAATTGAGGAACCACAAAGGCAAAAAAAACCATAATTGGAGTTATGTACAGACCTCCTAACAGTGGTCAGGACCAGGGGTGCAACATGTACCGGGAAATAGAGAAGGCATGTCAGAAAGGCAAGGTCACGGTGATCATGGGGCACTTCAATATGCAGGTGGACTGGGTAAATAATGTTGCCAGTGGATCCAAAGAAAGGGAATTCTTGGAATGCTTACAGTATGGCTTTTTGGAACAGCTTGTCATGGAGCCCACAAGGGAGCAGGCTATTTTGGACCTAGTGCTATATAATGAACCAGACTTTATAAAAGATCTTAAAGTAAGGGAACACTTAGGAAGCAGCGATCATAATATGGTAGAGTTCAGTCTGCAGTTTGAAAGAGAGAAGGCAAACTCGGATGTAATGGTGTTACAGTTAAATAAAGGTAATTATGAGGGCATGAGAGAGGAACTGACGAAAATCGACTGGAAGCAGAGCCTAGCGGGGAAGACAGTAGAGCAAAAATGGCAGGGGTTTGTGGGTATAATTGAGGACACAGTACAGAAGTTCATCCCCAAGTAAAGAAAGATTATCCGGGAGGGATTTGACAGCCATGGCTGACAAAGGAAGTCAGGAAATCTATCAAAGAAAAAGAGAGATCCTATAAAGTGGCCAAGAGCACTGGGAAATCAGAAGATTGGGAAGGCTACAAAAACAAACAGAGGATAACAAAGAGAGAAATAAGGAAGGAGAGGATCAAATATGAAGGTAGGCTAGCCAGTAATATTAGAAATGATAGTAAAAGTTTCTTTCAATACATAAGAAACAAACGACAGGCAAAAGTAGACATTGGGCCACTTCAAACTGATGCTGGAAGGCTAGTGATGGGAGATAAGGAAATTGCTGGAGAACTTAATAAGTACTTTGCGTCAGTCTTCACAGTGGAAGACATAAGTAATATCCTAACAATTAAAGGGAGTCAGGGGGCTGAGTTGAGTATGGTTGCCATTACAAAAGAGATAGTGCTAGAAAATCTAAAAGGTCTTAAAATTGACAAATCTCCTGGCCCCGATGGGCTACATCCTAGAGTTCTGAGGGAGGTGGCTGAGGAAATAGCAGAGGCGTTGGTTGAGATCTTTCAAAAGTCAGTGGAGTCAGGGAAAGTCCCGGATGATTGGAAGATCGCTGTTGTAACCCCATTGTTCAAGAAAGGATCAAGACAAAAGATGGAAAATTATAGGCCAATTAGCCTAACCTCGGTTGTTGGTAAAATTCTAGAATCCATCGTTAAGGATGAGGTTTCTAAATTCTTGGAAGAGCAGGGTCGGATTAGAACAAGTCAACATGGATTTAGTAAGGGGAGGTCGTGCCTGACAAACCTGTTAGAATTCTTTGAAGAGGTGACAAGTAGGTTAGACCAGGGAAACCCAGTGGATGTGGTCTATCTAGACTTCCAAAAGGCCTTTGATAAGGGAGGCTGCTGAGTAAGGTGAGGGCCCATGGTGTTCAAGGTGAGCTACTGGCATGGATTAAGGATTGGCTGTCTGACAGAAGGCAAAGAGTTGGGATAAGAGGTTCTTTTTCGGAATGGCAGCCGGTGACAAGCGGTGTCCCACAGGGTTCAGCGTTAGGGCCGCAGCTGTTCACGTTATATATTAATGATCTGGATGTAGGGACTGGGGGCATTCTAGCGAAGTTTGCTGATGATACAAAGATAGGTGGACAGGCAGGTAGTACTGAGGAAGTGGGAAGGCTGCAGAAGAATCTAGACAGTTTGGGAGAGTGGTCCAGGAAATGGCTGATGGAATTCAATGTGAGCAAATGCGAGGTCTTGCACTTTGGAAAAAAAGAATACAAGCATGGACTACTTTCTAAACGATGAGAAAATTCATAAAGCCAAAGTACAAAGGGATCTGGGAGTGCTAGTCGAGGATTCTCTAAAGGTAAACATGCAGGTTGAATCCGTGATTAAGAAAGCGAATGCAATGTTGTCATTTATCTCAAGAGGGTTGGAATATAAGAGCAGCGATGTGCTACTGAGACTTTATAAAGCTCTGGTTAGGCCCTATTTAGAGTACTGTGTCCAGTTTTGGGCCCCACACCTCAGGAAGGACATACTGGCACTGGAGCGTGTCCAGCAGAGATTCACATGGATGATCCCTGGAATAGCAGGTCTAACATATGAGGAACGGCTGAGGATTTTGGGATTGTATTCATTGGAGTTTACAAGGTTAAGGGGAGATCAAATAGAAACTTACAAGATAATACATGGCTTAGAAAGGGTGGACGCTAAGAAATTGTTTCCGTTAGGTGAGGAGACTAGGACCCATGGACACAGCCTTAAAATTAGGGAGGTCAATTCAGAACAAAAATGCGGAGACATTTCTTCAGCCAGAGAGTGGTGGGCCTGTGGAATTCATTGTCACGGAGTGCAGTGGAGGCTCAGACGCGAAATGTCTTCAAGGCAGAAATTGATCAATTCTTGATGTCACAAGGAATTAAGGTCTTCGGGGAGAATGTGGGTAAGTGGAGTTGAAATGCCCATCAGCCATGATTAAATGGCCTTACTTCCACTCCTATGTCTTATGGTCTTAAGAGGCAGGTGTCTAATCCCCTCTCTCCTCTGATCTGCAGTAAAAGGCAACAGCTCAGTCCATGCCTACTGGCCCTTTAGCTTCGAGATCCCTCACATTCCCTGATCCCTCAATGGCTAAATCCTGTGAAAATTCCTGTTGAGAGATTGCTTTCCCGCACAGTGAGGGATCGGGGCCCTGTGAGATCAGGGTCCCCTGTCCAAAACCTCAAACCCTCACCCTGCTGTCACTTTACCCAGTCCTAAAAACACTCTCTTGATTTTTCTACTCCACCCTCTCCATCCCGAGACAGCAACCCGAGCCCAATCACCAGCGTTAACCTGAAGCCTCCCTTCTCTTTCTCAGAGATCCAGCACTGACAACGTTATACCATCGGGACAGCAAGATCAAGAGAAATGCTGCAGTTTACTGTTGAAAATAGCTGAACTGCTCTGGATCCTTTCAACATGTTGTTTTTCTCCTGTGAGGGCTATTTATAGAGCCCAATAGATATGAACTGCAGATAGTTTCAACCTCAAAATTTCAGAGCCTCAGAACTGCAGAAAGTAACAAGTTCCAATCTCCACCAGCTGCATTAATCAACTATATTGCCACAAGGGTACAACAGTGTTGAGTACTTGACACATATATCCCTTGTTCTTAGCCAGTTACTAATTGAAGTGGTATTTAACGTCCGTGTCCAATGTGTATATTTTTGCAACTTTCAATTGGCCATAGAATAGGGAATGTAATTGAAAGCTCCTGAAATAAACATGAGATCCACTTTCCACACAAGTTAACTGACTCGGAGCTTTAAGGGATGCACCATTCAGATCCACTCTGAAATCAGGCCAGTTCCTACAAGTCAGATTCACGCAGGCCAGCAGACCTCAGGATAAATCGGAATTGAGGAGGTTCAAGACCTGGCACGGATCTCTTATGACCGCAGGAGGTCCAGCCAAGAATCAAACCCCTAGCACACCCTGCGAAAAGGAGAATACTGCAGATCTGAAATCAAAGCAGAAAGTGATGGAGAATCTCAACAGATTAGGTAGCATCTTTGGAGACTGAAACATAATTATGATTTCAAGTTCAAATTCAACACTTATTTAAATATTTAGTCTATTTCCTAGTTTTTTTTAAAGTCACACACAAGTTATGTTTTTTTTTTAATCCACTTATGGGATATGAGTATTGCCGCCTGGCCAGCATTTATTGCCCGTCCCTAGCTGCTCTGGAGAAGCTGGTGGTGAGCTGCCTTCTTGAACTGCTGCAGTCCATACACTGTAGGTAGTCCCACCATAGACTAAGAGGGAATTCCAGGATTGTGACCCAGCAACAGTGAAGGCATAGCAATATGTTTCCAAGTCAGAATGGTCAGTGGCTTGGAGGGGAACTTACAAGTGGTGGGTCTGTGTATCTGTTGCCCTTGTCCTTCTAGGTGGAAGTGTTTGTGAGTTTGGAATGTGAGGTGCAGCTTTGATGAGTTTCTGCTGTGCATCTTATGGATGGTACACCCTGCTGCTCCTCAGCATCAGTAGTGGAGGGTGTGGATGCTTGTGGATGTGGTACCAATCAAGCGGGTTGCATTGTCCTGGATGGTGTTGAGCTTCTTGAGTGTTGTTTGAGCTGCCGCCATCCAGGCAATTGGGGAGTTATTCCATCACACTCCTGACTTACGCCTTGTAGATGGTGGACAGGCTCCGGGGAGTCAGGAGGTGAGTTATTCACTGAGGTATCCTAGCCTCTGACCTGCTCTTGTAGCTACTGTATTTTTATGGTTAGTCCAGTTGAGTGTCTGGTCAGTGGTAGCCCCCAGGATGTCGATAGTGGGAAATTCAGTGAATATGAAGAGGTAATGGTTAGATTCTCTCCTGTTGGAAATGGTCACTACCTTGTACCTGTACTTGAGTGGGATGAACTGCACTTCTTTCTCCACAGTTGCTGCCAGATGTTCTTCTCAAGTACTTTTACTCCTGGTCAATTCTGCAGCACATAACTCACCTCCTATCTCTCAATTTCCTACCTATCATCTCCAAGGCACAAGTCAGCGTTGCACTGGTTACTTTCCATTTGCTGGTGAGTGCAGCTCCAACCACACACAAGAAACACGACACCATTCCAGGCAAAACAGTCCATTCGATAGACACTAGTATCCTTCAACTATTCACCTCTGACACACAGTGGCAGCCTTGTGTACAACAGCAACACTCCAAGCCTCCTTCTACAGCTATCCCTGCCCTCTACCATCTAGAAGCAGGTACACAGGAACATCACAGGGTTTCCCTCTGTGTTTTACACCATCCTGATTTGACGGTATGTCAGTGTTTCTTTACTGTCACTGGGTGAAAATCCTGGAACTCCCCCTCCCAACAGTGCTGTGAGGTGTTCCAAGTGGTTCAAGAGGGTGGCTCACCTTTTCTGAAGCAACTAGAGGTGGGTAATAAATACAGGCTCAGCCTGCAACACACACAGTCTTTGTAATGAGTCTGCAACCTCAGTTTAGCCTCCAACACTGATGCTGGTGGGTGAAGACTGCTTGGATGCTGCCATTTAGCAGAGAGAAACGGTGCGAAGCTTCCCTCCACCAAAAAGGGAAAGCAGTAAATCAAAACAGCAAAGGCGGAAGCAATGGACAATCAGGAGTCACACAAGACCAGGTTATAGTCCAATAGGTCTATTTGAAATCACAAGCTGCCCTTACGTCCTGACGAAGGAGAAACATTCAAAAGCCTGGTGATTTCAAATAAACCTGTTGGACTATAACCTGGCCGCATGTGACCTCTGACCTTGTTCACCCCAGTCCAACTCCGGCCACCTCCACATCATGGCTACCATCAATACTGAAGAAATGGAATTCAGCCATTGGTGTATGAACTGTAGCTTAATGGAAGTTAGGTGAGTAATTAAGGTGGCAGATTTATGTCTCTACAGACTGCATCATGCAACTGAAGCTGATGCTGGCGCACTGATATTTGCTGAAGGAGTTGATTTCCTGATGGTTTGCTAATTGGACACTCTCTTTGCTGGGCAGAACAGATGTTATGGCATTATTTTAATGTGGAGCAGTTCAGTTCTCCTTGGAATCCTGTTCAATACTCCGCTCACAATCAACATCATATTGTTGTTTGTGAGAGCACACTGTGAACAGAATGGCTGCTGCATTTACTACATTAATGGCATTCAGAAGGGTGCTGGTGTTGTGATACTGTCACTGGATCAGTAATGCAAAAGCTGAGGGTAACTCCCTGGGAATGTGGGATCAAATCTCACCACAGCAGTTGGCTGATTTTAAATTCTTAGTTTTAAAAACAGAAATTGAAAGCTAGTCTCCGTAATCATTGCCTCCCTACAGTGTATAAGCAGGAAATCCAGCTCATCAAGTCTGCACCGACCCTCCGAGAAACATCTCACCCAGACCCATCCCATTCCTGTAACCCCACATTTTCCATGGCTAACCTGCACATCCCTGGGCTGTATGGATGATTTGGTACGCCCAATCCACCCAACCTGCACATCTTTGGGGGCTGGGGGAGGAAACCGGAGCACCCGGAGGAAATCCACAGGGAGAATGTGCAACTTCCATACACACAGTCACTCAAGACAGCAATGTTAACCACTGGGCCACCGTGCCACCCTGAAATGGCCGCCCTGAAACTATCAATGATTGCTGTAAAAACCCATCTGGTTCACCAATGCTCTTTAGGGAAGGAAATCTGCTGTCCTTCCCTTGGTCTGGCCTACATGTGACTCCAGACCCACAGCAATATGACGGACTCTTCACTGTCCTCTGAAGTGGTCTAGCAAGGCACTCAGTTCAAGGGCAATTAGGAATAGGCAACAAAGAGCAGCCTTGCCAATGATGTCCACAGGCCACGGAAGCATCAAGAAAAAAAAAAGAACTGTACTTCAAGTGTGATTGTTGGCTGTAAAATGCTTTGGGATACCATGAGCTAATGAACAAAGACGGAAGGAAAGCGTTTTCCGAACACTCAAGATTTTAAAACGAACAATAATTGCATTGCATCAGGAAAATGTGAAAACAATTCAACACAATGTGTCTTTCACAGTGAAAGCTGTCAAGCTGTTTGTATAAACCCTTCGCCCTCCACCCCTTATAATGTTGGAATATGACCCAGGGAGGCCTGTGGTTAAATGTCACAGCAGGTCTTTACCAGCTCCAGCTCTCCTAAGGCTTAAAAGATGCTGTCTCCTCAGCAACCAGAGTATCCCATTTTCCCTGGGTATCTGTTCAATCCCAAAGCTCAGCAGCAGTGCAGAGGACGAGATAAATGTGTTGTGCGAGGCTCATCTCATTTTAATGTTTAACTGTGATCCAATCCAACTGGAAATTGGATGGTACCAGACCTGCTGTGAAGCTGATGGAGATTACATTTAAATAATTGAATCCTTTGCTGGTTGGAAAGTGGTATCGTGTCGTGGAGGCTTTCAATCATATTACCCTTCCTGTCAGCAGACTCTCAGAAAGTCAGCCAGGCCAAGTTTGCTTCGTGAGTTAAAATGAAACGGAGATGTTTCTCAGCTATTCTGACTCTGTCATTCCCCGGTTTACAATTCAGATGCCCTGTGCTTCTTACAGCAGCGAGATGCCTATAACTGACAGGGGGACTGAGCTCCACACACAGAGGAACATCCCACCTGACCTCCACCCCCCAGCCCCTCCCCTGACCATGCAGCCCAGGGTTTGGGGTTGGGATATATTCTTTGCAAAGAAGTAAAAATCTTGCATTTGTGCAGCACCTCTCACCAACTCAGCGCATCTCAAAATACTTCACAAATGGTGTAGTGCTTTCAAAATGTACTTAATGCTCTGAGTTCAATTGTTCTGTGCTTCACAAGTGCATCCAGTATCTATTTTATGCATATTGTGCTTGACTGGTTAAACCTGGGTGATGACTCAGAGCAAACATACCAGACATGAATTGCCCATTTGACATGTCTGATGTGACAATACTTGATCATCCTGGGTCAATCAGGAAGCAATTTTCTGGTAAATCCATGAATGGGATGTGAGAGTCACTGGCTGGCCAATGTTTATTGCCCATCCCTGGTTACCCTTGACAAGGTGGTGGTGATGAGCTGCCTTCTTGTCCACATGCTAGAGGCTGACCCACAATGCCATGAGGGAGGGAATCCCAGGATTCTGACCCAGTGACAATGAAGGAGCAGCGATACATTTCCAAGTCAGGATGGTGAGTGGCTTGGAGGGGAACTTGAAGATGGTGGTGTTCCCATGTATCTGGTGGTCTTGTCCTTCTAGATGGAAGTGGTCATAGGTTTTGAAGTTGCTGTCTTAACAGCCATGATGAATTTCTGCAGGGCATCTTGTAGCCGGTACACACTGCTGCTACTGAGCATCAATGGTGATGGAGGGAGTGAAGTGCGCTGAATTGTGCTGGATGGTGTCAAATCTCAAGTGTTAAGGTGAACAGGCTTTGGGGAGTCAGAAGGTGAGTCACCCGTTGCTACGTTACTAGCCTCTGACCTGCTCTTGCATTTATATGGCTGGTCCAGCTCAGTTTGTGGTCAATGATAACCCTCAGGATGTTGATAATGGGGAATTCAGTGATAGTGATATCATTGAAGATCAAGAGGCAATATGTTTTATTATCTGATTGGATGATTCCTGATTGTCAAACCTCCTCCCTATGGCGAAAGTGAGATCTGCAGATGCTGGAGATCAGCGTCTAGATGAGAGTGGTGCTGGAAAAGCACAGCAGGTCAGGCAGCATCCGAGGAGCAGGAAAATCAACGTTTCTGGCAAAAGCCCTTCATCAGGAATGAGGCCTCATTCCTGATGAAGGGCTTTTTCCCCGAAATGTAGATTTTCCTGCTCCTCGGATGCTGCCTGACCTGCTGTGCTTTTCCAGCACCACTCTCATCTAAACCTCCTCCCGATGTCAGTGTTAATTTTGTTTAATCCAGTATTTTTTGTAAATGCTCTTTTATGACTGCTTGCTAACGTATTTCAGAGATGAATCAATGAAACCTGGAAACTCCAGGGAAATCCCGAAGGATTGGAAACTGCTGTCGGTAGCAGTTCCTGTCTTAATTTAAGCTTTTTAGCCATTTCTGTATTTTTCTTTCTAAGTCCTTTCTGTACTGCACCAAGAAATGAGGTTAGAAGGCAGATCCCTGGATGTACAATGTTGTGTGACTTGCAAGTCGTTGTCTCAGCAGGAGGTGATAGTGGGGTCATTAAATATTTTTAGGACAGAGACAGGTAAATTCTTATTCAGCAACAGAATCAAAGGTTAGCGGGGGGGGGGGGGGTAGGTGGAAATGTGGACTTAGGATTACAAACAGCTCAACCATGATCTTGAATTCTGCTCCTAATTTGTACACTCACATGTGTGTTCACTGTGGAAGCTGGGGGCAATTTGTCTGACTTAAGACCATAAGAAATAGGAGAGGAAGGAGGGCCATTCAGCCCATCGAGTCCACTCTGCTATTCAATCATGGCTGATGGGCACTTCAGTGCCACTTACCCACACTCTCCCCGCAGCCCTTGATTCCTTGTGAGATTAAGAATTTATCAATCTCTGCCTTGAAGACATTTAGCGTCCCAGCCTCCACTGCGCTCCGTAGCAATGAATTCCACAGGCCCACCACTCTCTGGCTGAAGAAATGCTTCTTCATTTCCATTCTAAAAGTGATCCCCTAAATTCTAAGGCTGTGCCCATGAGTCCTAGTATCCCCACCAGATGGAAACAAATTCCCAGCGTCCACCCTTTCTAACCCATGACCTTAGTTCCTCATTAAACTGCAGGAGAACTATTACTCACGAGGAAAATCCGAGATTTCTAAAATCTTGGGAGTAACCAAACTACGAAATCTGATGGAGTGTAATTATATTGTTACGATTCTTACAAAAAACTGTCCCTAAGCTGACGAGCAGTCTCTTCCTCCTCTACTACCCCCAACTCCTTCTTGAAGAGTATTAAATGAAACTGGAGTGTGCCCACATTAACAGAAATTAGTGCTAGTCACAACATTCCCCAGATTAGAAAAAGAATCCTAGAGGAGAATTGGAATAAGGAGTGCAATCAGCCCACTAAGTTTGTGCCAGCTCTCTGCATGAACAACTCAGCTAGTTTCACTCTCCCAGCCTTTACTCCCGTCGCCCTGTTCTCCATTCCTCTTCAGATAATTATCCAATTCTCTTTCCCGAAAGTCACTGTTGAATTTGCTTCCACCGCACCTTCAGGTACTGTAAACCGGATTTTAAAATGAAAGGGGATGACTGGAGTCGACAACAATGCAAATTCCAACAGAAAGAGAGAGAAACAAAAAGAGCCTTGTACTTATTTATTGTCTCCCAGGCATGTTGGCTACTTGACCAGAGTGTGGTACAGAGTCACGTTAATGAGGGAGGTTGAACTTGGCTACTGGCTGGATTAGTTCATGGAGACCTTGCTTTCTCACTTGCCCCACCCTTGTTAAATAATGCCCTTGACTTGTCTGTAGCCAACTGCCTCCCACTGATGGAGAGAGATGCCTATGTCCTGTGTGGACAATAGCTAAATTCTTGATTACCTCCTTCCCAACCACAGGGCATCCCAATATGCTCCGCAGCCAATGAAATACCTTTGAAGTGAAGACACTATTGTATCATTCGCAGCACAGTGGCCAATTTTCACATAGCAAGATCCCATAAAACCAATCTAATATTAAACCAAACGTTCAACTTCTCTGATAAATATTAGTCAGTTCACAGGGAATATAGCTTCCCTGCATTTCTTCAAATGAGAGCTTTGGGATCTTTATAGGTGGCACGGTGACTCAGTGGTTAGCATTGCTGCCTCACAGTGCCAGGGACCCAGATTTGATTCCAGTCTGTGTGGGTTTCCTCCCACAGTCTAAACATGTTCAGGTTAGGTGGATTGACCATGCTAAATTGCCTATAGTGTTCAGGGATGTGTAGGTTAGGTGCGTTCGTCAGGCTTAAATGCAGAGTAATAAGGTAGGGGAATGGGTCTGGGTGGGATACACTTCGGAGGATCAGTATGGAATGTTTAGGCCAAACGACTGTAGAGATCCTATGATTAACACATAAAAGAGCAAACAGAGTTTGGCTTAACATCTCATTCTAGCTTCTAACAATGTTAGATTCACTGAACATTTAATTCAGGAGTGTCGGCATAGATGTTTGATATGTGAAAGGATTTATCTGCACCATTTTACTTGTATGAAACTTGCTTTGAGTAACTTTATTTTATTGCAGTTCACTGCTGTTGTGAATCTGGTTATACATTCGGAAATTGAAAAGTCAAACCTTCAAGGCCTTTCTCCTTTTCAGTTTCGTGTGAGTCGAGCCACCATGAAAGGGTGCCAGTTGGAGAGTTTCAGACTCTATTCTTGAAGCCTGACACTGCTATTGAACTGAGAAAGGCCACACAGTTGTTAATCAGAATTCAACAAAGAATTTCCTGCCATGGCAAAAAGATGCAGGTGGGATTGGCTTTGACGCTGAAGGTCAGATACTGAAATCGCTGCTGACTCATCTACCCCAGCTCAGAGGCAGATAAAGGCCAGGCCTCTATGCGTCTCAGAGCCCTCACGACACTTCAGTTTCCCATTCAATACAGTCACAATGCTCACCATGGAGGTGTTAATGGAATCAAGGTCGGTACATGAAGAAAGGGAAGTGAGTACAATGTGATTAGTGTATCGATCATCTTCTTAGCATGGAATCTCACAGATAGAAGTAGGCCATTTAGCACACTGTATCCCTACTGACTTACCGAAAGAACTCTTCGATTAGTCAGCTGGGCCTGCTCTGTCTCCACAGGCCTGTATTTTTTCCCCTTTCAGATGTCCATCCAATCTCCTTTTGAATATTACAACTGAATTGGTTTCCACCAGCCCACACTGTAATAGCCTTTCATTCCTGATTAACCAGGCTGTGTATACAGAAGGATAACATTGAAAGTACAGCGTTCAGGAAGCCTCGCATGCTAAGTAACTTCTTTTCATTCTTGCACAGAAAATTGTGAGTGGCAAGCTAGCACGTGGTACCCATCCCTAATTGCCACAGAAATGAGTGTTTTGCTGAGGGTAGTTAAAAGCCAACCACATTGCTGTGGATCTGGAGTCATATGTAGGCCAGACTGGATAAGGATAGCAGATCCTGAAGGACATTAGTGAAGTAGTTAAGTTTTTGCAACAATCAGTGACCTTTGTCATGATCACTATCACCAAAACAAGATTTCAAATCCAAATTTATTCATGACTCGAATTTGAATTCAACCAGCTGCTTTGTTACAATTTGAACCTTATTCCCAGAGCACTACCCAGGCCTCAGGATTACTTCCCTGCATTTTGGGATTACCTGCCGGGAAATTGGGATTACTAGTCCTGAGACAGTGCCACCACCCACTGTGTCCTTCCTATAACAACTCTCAGTTGGAATGGTACATTTTAATAATTGACAGTTAATAAAAATAAAATTAGAATTAAGTTTTTATTGTCATGTGTACTCAAGGATACAGGAGTACAATGAAAATGACACCATTCCCAGTGCCATCTTAGGTGCAAGGTACCTAGGTGCAAAATCAAAAAGGTACAAAGTAGAAAAATAAAGATATAAATTAAATGTTCAGCATTACAGTCCTTCACAGGGTTTCAGTCACTCCATGCTGGGCTTTCCCCAAGAGGGCTCGACTCCGCCTCCCCCACAATCCCCACCCCCACTACACTGGATTCAATCCCCCCCCCTGTCTCCATGCACTGAGCTCCATCTCCTGCCTCTTTGCCCCCACTGCACTGGGCTTTCTCTGTAACCCTATATTTCCCTGGCTAACGTACCTGCACGTCACTATGGGTCAATTTAGCCTGGGCCATTCCACCTAACCTGCACATCTTTGGTTGTAAAACCCAAGTCAGCAAACAACTTAGCAATGTTTATGATGTACATTCTTACAGAGAATGGCAGCTGTCAGTTGTTTCTGTAACTCCATACCAACTATAGTCAAACCAATCAGAACCTTCTTCTCATGTTGTATAAATTGCAGGTTCCTCTCCAAATTTGGGTTTCCTTGTATTTCAGTCCCAAACAGTGCAAGATTAAAAACCCCGCATGTCTCTTTTTAGCAATTATCCACAGTCTTGTTGTTAAAAAAGGGTAACTACATGAGTGTTACAACTAACATCAGCACAGGCAGATCTCTTCCCTTCATAACACGAGAGAAACCTCTTGTTATGACATAATGATAGGTATTTGATGCTATTTGATTACTGTTGAAATTTAAGTCATTACTGAACCTACTCAACAAATATTCTACTCATTACTCCATGATGAATCTCAACAGACACTAAAAATCCATCGCTGGTTCAAAATACACTTGACACTTGTGAAGATTATTTCCTAAATATTTCTGTTACAAAAGATGGTAATTGGGGGTATGATTTGCTTAACAAAAGCCATTAGCTCTGAGCAGAACCTGTGGGTGTAATTTTATCCATCTTTAGTCAAAATGGGAGGGGGCTTGCTTCTCTGGTAGTGAATAACAAGCCGCTCCCACCCCCACCCCCCACCAATGCTGACGTAACGCACTGTACAAAGCACCAATCACCTCGTTCAGAGGCAGAGCAATAGTGAGTTTGTCAGCCAATCATATGGCTCACCACTGCCATCCTGGGTCTCCAGAAGCTTCTGACCAATCAGAGGCTTCTGGGCCCTAAAGCCAAGGCTAACACTTCCTGGGATCCAATGACAAGAAGGTAAAATGATTCCTACCTCCTCGTCATAGGGCTGGGGTCATGGGGGATCATGGGGTTCCGAGGCTATCTCCCAGTACCCATGCATGCATCTAAGAGCAGGATAACTGAAGTCCCTTCAAACCCATCAGGCAGGTTGTCCTATTTTCCCAGACAGGAAACTAGACACCTTTCTCTCCCACCAGGAAGCCAGGTAACTGGAGAAATGATGAGTTGAGGCCCTTAAGCTGCCCTTAATTAATGAAGGGCTATAATTGGTGGCTGATCAAGAAAGATCCCTTGAGCAGAACTTAGTTGGTGAAGAGGCGATAAGGGTGTGCATGATCAAATCCCCCCAACTATGTCTTGCCATATCTCCTGCCACTTCCCAGAAAAGGGAACATTCACAAGGTGGGATCAGAGGGCTTGGAGGGGAGCCATGGGGGTTCAGAAGTCATCCCCTTGCTCCCCTTCTCCAGACTGGGACAATTGGAACCTCCTGCCTAACCTATTGGGTAAGTCACTGTGATTTCTTAGATGGGAAACGAGTTACCTTTCCCATCCACCAGGAAGGTGGGTAATCAGGAACATGGTGACTTGAAGCAGTTAAGTGGTCACTGATTGATGGTGGATTGAGAGTTTCATCCATGGGCTGTCTCATCCAGAACTTAAGTGAGGTGTCGAGAGGAGGTGAGTATTTCTCTGGGACTAACTCACCCAATTACTTCCCCTTGCTTTACTGTCAAGTTTGGGTTCTGGGCAGACTGGCCAAGGAGATGACCAGATCAAGGGCAGTCTTCAGACTCAGAATTAAAAGTAATGTTATTTGCTAAACATTCATCCTAAATGTCCACATGGTCATTAGAGATGTACCAGGTTTAATCTTATTGTTACATTCATTAAGTACTAATCTAAATCTGAGTGTTCCTGTCCTTGTGATTTTGATGTGTCTTCCAGTGAGTGACCTATTAGTGAGATTCTCTCAGTATTCCTTCTAATATGTTCTAACTCCTCCCACACTGTGCCATTTATGCTCAGTCCTCTGGCATTGTCGCAAGATTGCCTCAGGTTCCTGAACCCCTTCCACAATCCCTCTCAGCATCTCTCTTGCCTCCTGTTCACTGTGAGTGGATTTACATTACAATGCAGTACTTCATTGGGTGTACATGGATTAACGGAGGTCGTGAAAAGTATTAAAATGTAATGCAACAATGTGTGTTTACATCGCACCTTAATGTCCCGAGGCACTTCACAGGACTGTAATCAAGTGAAAGTTGACATTGAGTTTTAGAAGACAAAGCTAAAGCTAATGCCTATCAAAGAAGTAGGTTTTAAGAAACATTTTGAAGAGACAGAAGTGGAGAGATGGAAAGTTTTAAGGAAGGAATTCCAAAAGTCAGGATCTCAGCAGCTGAAGGCATTGCTACCAATGATGGAGTTATGAAAATCAAGATACAATCAGAGACATCAGGGAATTCACCGTTTTCAATGTCATAAATTCAACTCAATGGAAAGCAGTGAAGGAGGTGAGAGCTGAAAAATACATGTTAATAACATTCAACCAGTTTACCATTTGTCAGGCAGTGATACAACTGGATGTAAATTTGCAGGTTTTCCAAGACGTAGAAAGTGAAGAAATCTAGCTGACTACGTCCCAAGCAAATTTACACCCAGATGGAGTCTGGGTGAAGTTGAGACATCAGCGTTAACATTTTTAACATTGGAAGTAGACTCTAAAAAAAGAAGCCTTTCAGCCAGGATCAGTCGATGATGTGAAGAAGTAATTCTGAGCAAATTTGCTCCCTGATCTCAGCAGAACTCCAGCTGCTTACAGCAGCATTACCCCTACCCCAACTCTAATGGGATAGAATCCTGAGGGTGCCATCACATGACTTCCAACACTTCATCACTCTGCGCAAACAGTTTGACCTCTGTGTTCAATGTTTTTTAAAGAACAGAGGGTGGTACATGTATGGAATGAGCTGCCAGAGGATGTGGTGGAGGCTGGTACAATTGCAACATTTAAGAGGCATTTGGATGGGTATATGAATAGGAAGGGTTTGGAGGGATATGGGCCAGGTGCTGGCAGGTGGGACTAGATTGGATTGGGATATCTGGTCGGCATGGATGGGTTGGACCGAAGGGTCTGTTTCCATGCTGTACATCTCTATGACTCTATAATAGTCAAAGTATTCAAACAGTAATGATATTTTTAATACCCGATGGCTTTTTCCCAGATAGATATTGTTCATAGCTGTATCCAGCAGATTAATCTGTCACTTCTGAAGACTCACTATAATACTGAAATGTTTGGGATGCCAATAATAAAACAAATCAAGCTTGACATCTTTTTTGATGAGATTCTGATCACAAATGCCCCACATCACTCAGGAAATGTTTTCTTCCACCTCTGCACCATTGTCCATCTCCATCCCTGCCTCAGCACAGCTCCTGCTGAACCCCTCATTTATGCCTTTGTTGCCTCTAGACTTGACTATTCAAACTCAATCCCGGTCAGCCCCTCTTCTTTTAACAGTGCATAAACTTTAAACACTTTCAAAGCCAAGCTGCATGTACCTGAACTCAGCCCAAATCTTGTTTACCAATGTCCCTGCTGACATAGGGCACAAGATCCACCAATACTTCAATTTTAAAATTCTTGCCTTTGCTTTCAAGTCCCTATCTCTTTAACCCCGACAGACGTACAGCTCTGAGGTCTCCTCCAATGCTGCCTTCCAATGTATTCCTGGGTTTTATCACACTACCAGCACTGTGGCACAGTGGTTATCATTGCTGCCTCACATGCTCAGGGACCTGGGTGTTTTTCCAGCCTTGGGTGTCTGTGTGGAATTTGTACATTCTCCCCGTGACTGCGTGCGTTTCCTCCCAGTGCTCCGGTTTCCTCCCACAGTCCAAAGATGTGCAGGTTAGGTGGATTGGCCATGGGAAATGCAGGATTATGGAGATATGGTGAGGAAAATGAGTCTGGGTGGAATGCCCTTCAAAGAGGTCAGTGCAGACTCAATGGGCCAAATGGCCTCTATATGTACTAGTAGGGATTCTATTAATTCCCGTCAACAGCTGCCCATGCCCCAAACTGCTGAAATCTATCCCTCACTGACAGGGCGGCACAGTGGCCCAGTGGTTAGCACTGGAGCCTCACAGCACCAGGTTCGATTCCAGCATCGGGCAACTGTTTGTGTGGAGTTTGCATGTTCTCCCTATGTCTGCGTGGGTTTGCTCCCACAATCCAAAGATGTGCAGATTAAGTGAATCGGCCATGCTAAATTGCTCGTAATGTTAGGTGCATTAGTCAGGGGAAACGTAGGGAAATAAGAGATGGGTCACAGTGAGCTACTCTTCGGAGGGTCAGTGTGGACTTGCTGGGCCAAAGGGCCTGTTTTCACGCTGTAGGGATTCTAAGTAACAAACATTTAATCCCATGTCTTAATGTCTCCTTCTGTGGCTTAGTGACAAATGTTTAAAATTGTTTCCGTGAAACACCTTGCTACACTTTGCTCTGTCAGAGATGTTGTATAAATGCAAGATGTTGTTACTGAGATCAATGATCAGAATGAAATCACCAATTAAGCCCCAACAGATATGTTACCCTAGTCATTGAGCTGGGTTTGAGTAAAGGATTTGAAAAGAATGCTGCCAATGATCATGGTGTTTCAAAATAAAAACACCTCTGATGCTTTGAAGGTTTAGTGCAGAGGAAGAAACCATTTCTGAAAAAAAGAGAAGTCAGTGGTGGGATTTTAAATTACTTGTGGAACAGGCGAACAATTAGATTGTTAACCAGCTGGCACTTTGATCTGTCAAATCCCTAGTTTCAATTGAGAATGAACAGACAGCCATTACCATCTGTCGTAAAATGAAGTGCTGTCCGACTTTGTAAGGTGCCTCCGTTGGGAGGCGAGATGTGGAGGTGCCGGTGTTTGATTGGGCTGGACAAAGTTTAAAAAAAAATCACACAACACTAGGTTATAGTCCAACAGGTTTGCTTGGAAGTTGTAGCTTTTGGATGCGCTGCTCCTTCAACAGGTGAAAATCAGCGCTCCGAAAGCTATGCTTCCAAATGAGCCTGTTGGACTATAACCTGGTGCTGTGTGATTTTTAACTTTGACCATTGGGAGGAATAGCCATGAAGGAATAAGGTTGGGAAACCTCAGTTCAGAAGCTAAGATGTGCTATAAATTCCAGTGGCAGTTGAGCAATGGGTTTAATCTCCCATTGTATTCCTCACTGTAATAACCTGGAAAGGAACATCATATCTCGAGAGAGCCACTACTTGTGGTCGACATAGGCTGCAGACAGGTCTCCAGAGCCATACCCAGGGTCTCTTTTATGAACATTCTAATCAACCTGTTCAGAGATGTTATTCCACACCTCTGCAGCAGGTGGGCCTCCTGATTCAGAGGATGAGACACAACCAGTGTGCCACAAGAGGACCCTTGGGTCTGCCTTATTTTCCTTATATCCAGACATGCTGTAACACACAACTGAACAGCTCTGCCACTACCAAATCGCCATAACTTTGTTTTTGTTTTTAAACTAATCGGCTGCCACCATTAAATCACCCGTGTAGTCAATTTGAAATGCACATTTCAGGCAAAGTGAGGTTGAGTCTGCTCAAAATCACACTTTGTTGGCAACCTAGACGGGCATCATCGATCTTGAAAACCTGGATCAGCTTTACGTTTGCACCACAAGAGCTCTCTCCCAGCAGGGATTTATTTATTCCTACACAACCTGGTCAGACACATCATTACACACCTCCGGAGGTGAAAGGGAGGACTGCAGGTGCTGGAGATCAGAGTCAAAACGTTTGGTGCTGGAAAAGCACAGCAGGTCAGGCAGCATCCGAGGAGCAGATTAATTCTAGAGGCAGAGTGGAGTCCCAAATCTTGAACTCAACTCCTACCTCAGTTGACACCAAACATTCAGACCTCCTGATCAGGCAGTCTTAGTTGGGAGGTATTCACCTGGTTCCTCCCTCAAGACCGAGCCCAGCGAAACACCGTACTGAGGGAATGCTGCACTGTTGGAAGGGCTGTCTTTCTAATGAACAGTGGCCATATCAACCAGTTTAGGTGGAGATAAAAGATCATGTGATTTACAAGATGGTGGGAGTTTTCCCAGTGTCTTGGTTCATATCTATCCCCATCCCAGAAGCAGGCTAGGTCTAGACTTGAAACGTTAACTCTGTTTCTCTCTCTGCAGATTCTACCAGACTTGCTGAGTTGCTCCAGCAATTTCTGTTCTGGTTACAGCCTGGCAGCTTTTGCAGAGAAAGAATCAGAGTTAATGGTTTGAGTTAAATGTGACTCTGCAAGAAGACTTCAAATGTTAATTCTGTTTCTCTCTGCACGGGCATTATCAGATGTGCTAAGTTATTCCAAAACAAGACAATTGCTGGAAATCTTCAGCAGGTCTGGCAGCATCCAGTCAGAGAGGTACAGAGTTAACATTTCAGGTCCAGCGATCCTTCTTCAGAGCTGGACTCCAAACATTAACTCTGCTTTTCCTCTCCACAGATGTCGCCAGGCCTGCAGAGTTTCTCCAGCAATTTATGATTTTGTTTCTGATTTCCAGCATCTGCAGTGCTTTGGTTTTTTGCTAAGTAATTCTGACGTTTACTGTGTTTATTTCAGATTTTTAGTGCAGAAAGCCTTTTACTAACCGCACATATGGGACCAGGAATGTGCCAGTTGATCAAATGTTCCGGATGATCAAGGGGCATGCATAACCGCAGTAGACCCTACATGAAGCTTCGAGACATCAATATTTTTCAAATAAAGTCCATGTAAAAACATTAACACACCTCCGAAAATCAATGTAAAACACACAGTAAGTAATAAAAAGGTAATGCAGGGGGTAAACATATCACCATTATACTTTATTTACAGCAAAAATACTTGGACATTGCAGTAGATCACGGCATTTGAGGTATTTAATTTCTACCAGTTTGTCAAGAGTGCGGTTGACAAGCTGCCAGTTACAACAAAGTTTGCTGTGTCTGCAATTTTCTGCTTTTATCTGCTGAATGAGGTGACCTGGTTGTTATTGCACCACTGGTTAACTGTGGGATTTTAGCTATCACTGTTCCATTTTTCACACTGCATTAGACTACACATATAAAAAAAAGTACTTCACTGGCTATAAAGTCCACTGTGAAGTTCTGGATTAATGACAGCCTCGACATAAATGTCCTTCTTTCTGAAGTGCAGCAAGTCGTGCTCTATCCTGAGGAACTGCTTATGAAGGAGAAAGATAAATACAAGTTCTTGCTTTCTGAGGTGGTAAGTGATATAGTCAACCAAACAATTAGGAAACCAAATAAGCTTTTCCTGAAAAAAGGATAAGATTTTGTCTTTCATTGGTGGCTGCCTGAACTATCTCCATGAACAGGTAAAAAATTACCTGCCTGCCGACTGTACACTCAACTGAAAGGCTCCTGTTCATCTGCCAGTGGATGACTGCTTTCTCTTCAACCCTTTAGAGTCTGACCTACTTTGTGCATCTTAAATGCACAATGGGAAAACAATCACTTGACGCAGCCCTGAGGAGAGATGATTACCTCTCTGCCCTGCATCTGAATAATGCACGGCATTGGGATCGGGATTTGTGTCAGTGTTTCTGGGGGATGGGGGCTATCGCTGGGTAGGGCCTGGCAGGGGGTGTAAGGGGTATCAGGAACGACCAGTTAAGAGGCCAAAGAGGGAGAGAGTACAAACATAGGGGGCCTATTATGTCCCAGGAGATTCATTTATGAGGAACTAATGTCATCTGTCACCTAACAGGATGGGATGGGCTATTTTTGTTAAATCCTAGGCAAAAGTGAGGACTGCAGATGCTGGAAACCAGAGTTTAGATCAGAGTGGTGCTGGAAAAGCACAGCAGGTCAGGCAGCATCCGAGGAGCAGGAAAATCGATGTTGTGGGCAAAAGCCCTTTATAAATCCTGGCAATGGTAAATGAGATCTTTACCTTGGTGACCCATCAGTCATTTTAAGAAATGTCAGGTTTGGGTTTTGTGGAGGCAGGTGAGTTCTGAAGGGCTGCATGAACCATTGATAACTACAGAGGCAGACTTAACAAATGAGCAGATATCTGTACTGATTGGTGGTCTCCTTATGAATGCTTGGCTGATCCCCAGAGACCGATCACCCCACTCAATGTGGAGCTGTTTGAAGGAGATTGCTAACTTTTAGTTTGATTGATAAATTCATTGCAAGTGCATAAAACTATCTTTGTTTAAAGTGTATTTTTTCCAGTGCTTGCTTCTTTAGTTGAAAGCAATGAAGTGATGTTGAGAGGATTAAAGATTTCAGTGGACTTTTGACTGACAGTTTTAGGAGGGGGACGTTTTTTGAAAGGATTTTTGAATAGCTATTTTTTTAATTTTATGAGCATTTCAAAGAATTACTCAGTGGTTCATACCCAGTGGATACTGACCAAATGCACATGGAGGATACATGGTTTTGGGGGAAGCACAAAGGGGGATATGGGAAATGGTGGGGGGGAGCGGGGTGGATGTGTGGGTCAAGGTGAGTCATGAGACTTATAATCATAAAAATATCTAAGCCAAAGTCTCAGGAAATAGGGATGGACTTTATAACCCAGTGACCTCACATCTGCCAACCTCCATTACTGCGCTGCACTTGCTTTGGGAAGGATGAGGGGGTGAGGTGAGATATTTCCTCCATCCCACACTCAACTTCCAATGACCAAAAACACCAGGTCCGTATAGAAGTCGAGAATGTGACATTGGCAGTGGATCAGTGCATGGTTATAGAGTTACAAAGTTGATTAGCACAGAAACAGACCTTTCAGTCCAACTCGTCCATGCCAACCAGATAACCTAAATTAATCTAGTCCCATTTGCCAGCATTTGGCCCACATCCCTCTAAACCCTTCCTATTCACATAACCATCCAGATGCCTTTTAAATGCTGTAATTGTACCAGCCTCCACCATTTCCTCTGGCAGCTCATTCTAGACACGCATTCACCCTCTGCGTGAAAACATTGCCCTTCAGGTCCCTTTTAAATCTTTCCCCTTATACCTGAAACTTATGCCCTCTAGTTTTGGACTTCCCTGGGGAAGTTACCTTGTCTATTTACCTACCCTTGCCCCTCATGATTTTATAAGATCACCTCTCAGCCTCCGACACTCCAGGGAAAATAGACCCAACCTATTCAGCCTCTCCCTTTAGTCTAAACATGCCAACCCTGGCAACATCCTTGTAAATCTTTTCTGAACCCTTTCAAGTTTCACAATATCCTTCTTATAGCAGGGAGACCAGAATTGAAAGCAGTATTCTAAAAGTGGCCAAACTAATGTCCTGTATAATCGCAACATCAACTCCGAACTTCTATATTCAATGCACTGACAAATAAAGGGAAGACCTTCTTCACTATCCTGTCTACCATGACTCCACTTTCAAGGAACCATGACCTGAGGCTGGAAATCCAGCCTGGGATATGCCATGATAAATTGAGATAAGATTTTCAGTTTAGTCTATCTTTCAGAAGACAGTCTGTCTCCTTCAATATGGTGCTGCAGCAACAGTCAGGACTTCAAGAAAGCAACTTAAACCCATCCAACTACTGAGCCACTGCTGACAGCAGGTAGGTGGGAAGTGTGTTGTGAGAACATCCAGTGAGAATATGATTGATGCCCTTCACATGCTGCCAATACATACCGCCTACTCTCAGGTCTGGAGAACGGATGCGGGAAGCAGGGACTGGTGGTGCTGCCAGTATGCATGGCACCCTCCCCTCCAAAAAATACACAACACGCAGCATCAAACAGTGGCTGAATCATCAGCAGAAAGGATGGAATTCTAAAGGACTTGGCAAAAGACTAAATATAACTTGCCTCTACTGAAGAGGCAGCATTACTTCAGAATGTGGAGTCTGCTCATAGCTACTGATTTTCAGAGGCACACACCACATTTACCTCAGTAAGACGACAGAAGGTTGCAGGTGGCTGTGTGGTTGTTGTAATCCTATTTTTAATATTACCCAGTGCAAGCAAACAATATATAACTAACATTGTTTTGACTGGCACTCTCAATAAACCGGCAAAAATTACACACCTGAAATACTGAATGTTAACTGTCTCCACGGTGTCCAAGTTGTCATTGAAAGTGAGAGTGAGAATGGCCTCTGCCAGTAAGTTTTATTTAAGGCAAAGTTACATTAACATTTAAGTGATTTATGCTGTAAATACAGTATAACAGTGATGTGTATAGCCCTCTATTACGGGTCGTCCCGCTATAACGCAACCGTTGTGTTCCCTTGCAACCTCACGCTATAGAAAATCATGCTATGGAAAACAGCTAGAGAAAATTGCGTTGTAAAAGATCACTTTAGAAAATCACTATACCTGTTCAATAGAAAGTTTGCATTATCCAAATAACATCCACGTTTAGTCAATTGCGTTATAGCCAATTTGCGCTGACAAAACACATGTTATAGCAGAATGACCTGTACTTTGTGTGCACTCATGTGGATTATGTGGACCTCTTGATCAACCAGAATATTCAATGAACCAGCAACGCTCCTGGTCCGATAGGTGCCAGTTCATAAAAAGTTTGCTGTACATCACATCTGTGAAAGCCTCAAAGGAGCACAAGCTCTATGCTTTAAATATCATCCGGTAAGGAGAGTCTTGGATAAAGTCTACATCCAATTCATGATCTCATTTTCTCTGCCCAATCAGCTCACTTTCTTCATTTCTATCAGTGGTGGGAGGCTGTGGTGCTAGGGCAAGGGTCTGTGTTAAACACCATCACTGACTACTCCATAATAGACACGACACCTACTCAATCCTCAGGGAACTCAAAATGCTGTTGTTAAGGGATCCATTCATCACTGACTGATATTGCAAATGAGAAGGGGATGGCTCAGTTCAGCAATCAGTGCACAGAGAGGTACAGTAACATAATGGTTCTGTTATTGAACTAGTCATTCAGAAATCTATATTAATCCACTACCATGGGTTCTTATCTCACCACCTAGAGTTTAAATTGAAAAAAAATCGGACATTCGTTGGCCAATACTGGGAAATCAGCATCTGGAGCATTGGGACATGTTTGGCTGTTAACTATAAGGTTGTTGATTCGAGACCACCCAGGGACGGAGCTCTCATTGTTTGTGGAACCGTGGCTCAGTGGTTAGCACTGCTGCCTCACAGCATCAGGGACCTGGGTTCGATTCTACCCTCGGGCAAGTCTGTGTGGAGTTTGCACATTCTCCCTGTGTCTGCATGGGTTTCCTCCAGGTGCTCCAGTTTCCTCCCACAGTCTAAAGATGTACAGGTCAGGTGGATTAGCCATGGGAAATGCAGGGTCACAGGGACAGGATCAGAGGTGGGTCTGAGTGGGACCCTCTTCAGAGGATCTGTGTGGACCTGATGGGCCGAATGGCCTGCTTCCACACTGTAGGGATTCTATCAACTCAATCCTGCATAGTACAGGCTTCAGAATTGCAATTCATCCTGAGTTCCAGGGGTAAAAATCCAGCTCTTTGTCTCTGGAGTTGGACTTGGACTCACAACCCCATGATATAGAAGGAAGAGTGTATTGATCGAAACTCAGCCACCACCACAAGCTATAATAGAGACACTATGGTCATTTTCGAAGGGTGACAATCCTTGCTGTGTGCAAAACAACATCAGGATAGGGTTGAAGATGAGTGGGACTTAAGATGGTAAATGAAAGCTTCAGGTAACAAAGGTTAGCAATTAGCACACAGATATTCTTTCAGTTTGAAATAAGAAATATCAAACCTCTCAGGTTTCCTGCCTTAGATGAATACTTTCACTGTTAAATTAAGTTTAGTATCATAGCACACAGTACAAAAGGAGGCCATTTGGCCCTTGTGTCTGTACTGGCTCCTGAAAGAGTTACCCAACCAGTCCCATTCTCCAGCCCTATCCCCGTAGCCCACCAAATACATCATTTTCAAATACATGTATGCAACTTTCTTTTGAAACTTCCAATGCAATCTGTCTCTAACACTCTCCCAGGCTGCACATTCCAAATCCTAACAACTCTCCTTATCTCACTCTGAGCTCACTTGTTTACAGAATTGAATTTGTGGCCCCTAGTTACAAATATACCAACTCGTGAAAACAGAATATCCTTCTTTACCCTGTCAAAATTATTCAAAACTGAACACCTCAGTAAGGTCATCTCTTAACCGTCTCTGTTCCAAGAAGAATAAGGCCAATTTCTCTCAGCTTTCCTTGTGTCTAAAATCCCTCATTCTTAGTATCATTCTGATAAATCTCCTTTGTAATCTGTGCAGGGTTTTAACATCCTTCCCTATGAAGGTGTCCAGAACTGAACACAAACACCAAATGTGGTCTGACCAATGATTTGTAGAGGTGTAACTTCACTCCCTTGCTTTTACACTCAATGCCAATTTATAAACCCAAGGTTCTCCATAAGCTTTTTTAACAACTGCTTCCCCTTGCAGGGCCACCTTCAGCAAGTTACTCACTTGAATCTTGAGGTCCCTCTGCTCCCATTCGCCCCTCAAAGTTGTACCATTGAGGCTGCAGTGTCTCTCCATGTTTCTTCTACCACAATGCATTACCTCTCATTTCTCTGTGTTGAGATTTGTCAGCTACGTGTCTGCCCATTGGTCAACTTGTCACTGTCTCTCTGAACCTGCTCAGCAAGATCCTCACAATTCACTTTTCACCCTAGCTTAGAATCATCAGCAAATTTAGACATTTTGCCCTCAGCACCAAATCATTTATGCAAACTAGATAAAGCCCGAGTCTCAACACAAATCCCTGGGGAACACCACTTTTAACTTGTCTCCAACCTGAAAAATGCCCATCTATACCCACCCTCTGTCTCCTGTCTTTTAGTCAACTTCTAATCCATGCTGCCAAGGACCTTCAATCCCAAACATTTCTAATTTGCTAACCAACCTGCCATGTGAACAATGGATCAAATGCTTTCTGACGGTGGAAATATATAACACCCACAACATTATCCTGATCCACTGTCACCTCATCAAAACTATTGGGAATGCATCAGGGTCTTGATTAACTCCCGCTACTAACAGAAAAGCCTATTGCTACAGCAAGGTTTTGTTCACTTTGTTTCTATGCCACTAAAGCAGAGGCATCACATATTCCAGATGGAAGCCTTTGAGCTGCAAAGTGCAAAGTCGTTTGGCTAACATGTCGAGGAGCAGCAACGTGGGAGTTGTTCTCACTTTGATCAGAGGCAGCTCCTGGCTGCCTTCATCTCAGGCTTGCAGCCTCATCAGCTGCTTCCGGCATGTGTGTCCTCAGGCTGCCTGGCGTGCAAGGAATTAGACAGCTCCTTCTGCCTTGGCACTGTTGGGCACAAAGTGGTACATGGCCTAAAAAATCCAATGAGTCACGCAACAATAAATCATGCCAAAGAACTAACTAGCCACAAATGGATTTGGTTTTGGGAAGCCAACTTGAGGTTGGACTAGTTTGTGCGACCAACTGAGCCTTAACAAGACGAGGCTGTTAACTTAAACAAGATTTGGTTTACTGCATGTTAGCAATTAGGTACATTAAAAACATTGTTACTAAGTCTGTAAGGGGACCTGTGGACATGGGGTAATACTCCATGAGATCCAGAGATGTTCTGCCTCACCCCCACCTGAGTCTATAAGATACCATCAAATTGGATGAAGCTTAATGGAATCTCCAACATTAACCATTTCAGAACTACTGCCTTCTACATGACAAATTCCAGTCCACATATTTTATTGGCTACGGAACACATTAGTTTTTGCAACAACTCAACAAGGATTCTTTGTTGGCGGGAATCTGTGGAATCTTTACTGCAAAGGCCTGTCAAGGCCACATCATTGAGTATATTCAAGGCTGAGACAGACAGATTTTAAATCTGTGAGGGGAATCAAGCATGATAGGGAAAAGGCAGGTAGGTGAAGTTGAGGATTATCCTATCAGCCATAACTGAGTGGTGGAGCTGATTGAATGGGCTGAATGGCCAATGTAGAGATTGGAACAAGGGCCAAGTGGATCTCATTGAGAATGAGATCCTTGATTGGGGTTGTTAACCTGGGCCAATCAGGGAGCTTTTGCTGACAGAGATGGACAGGAGATTCAGAAAGTCTCCTCACTTTGTGGACTGGCAATGAGCTGGCTGGTCAGAGCCCATGTACTGTGCACATGTAAATAAAGGGTGACTTGGTGATGGGATATTGACCACTCCTCCTGTGTCTTATGGTCATATCACCAAACAAAACTACAACCTCCACCGACTAGAAAGACCAGGACAGTAGGTACATGGGAACACCACCACCTCAATAATCCACTTCAACTTGCACTTTCAACTCGCACTGTAACGGACATCTGTTAGGATTTCTTTTGTCATCACTGCATCAGAAGGTCAATATCTTTGCCACGTGAGCAAAACCAGGCAGCACCAAGACCTTCTTGGGGAAAATAGGGATGGGGAACAAATGAGAACCTTGTCAATGAGGCCCACAACAAGCAAACACATTCAAATGTATATCCATGCATGCAAAAACAAGACCACCAGTATGAAACTAGGCCACATACATAACAACCAGACCACAAAGAAACCAGGTCACATGCGCACACACACACACACACACACACACACAAACTCAGGCTACTGAATAAAACGGCCACATCGTTTAAAACAAAGTGTTGGTGTTCAATCTACAACAAGAAATAGGATGTGCCAAATATCCAGGCAGAGTTAAAAATCATACAACACCAGGTTATAGTCCAATAGGTTTATTTGGAAGCACCAGCTTCATCAGATGAAGGAGCAGCGCTCCGAAAGCTAGTGCTTCCAAAAAAACAAACCTGTTAGACTATAACCTGGTGTTTGTGATTTTTAACTTTGTACATCCCAGTCCAACACCGACATCTCCAAACCATATCCAGGCAGAGGAAATTTAGAGGCATTTTTCATGCTTGTGACCAATATTTTATTTTGATGTAGTTTACACGCTGCTTTTTAAAGATTTTGCTCCTAACATTCCTGCTGCAGCCAAGTGGACTGTGCTTGAGATTGGCCAAAACGGAAGATATTTAATTTGCTAAATTGTATGGAGGTGTGGGGGGAACACAGGAGGGGCAGCTGAAAAGGAATAACAAGTGACTGATGACATTTTGTTACAGACCAGAAGTCATTCCTTTCAGTGTTAACAAATCTCCCCCTCAGTAATCTTCACTCTGCAGTCACACACAGAGTGTGAAATATTAAAATAGAGCTGCAGTGGGATGTACTTTGGGAAGCACTGAATTGGAATTGGTTTCAGATTTCAATGGATCATGGTTGATCTGCACTCCAGCTGCCTCTGTTCCTTATCCCTTGGTGCTTGACCAACAAGAATCTGTCATAGAGACATAGAAACTAGGAGCAGGAATAGGCCATTCAGCCCTTTGAGCGTGCTCTGCTGTTCAATACGACCACTACTGATGTTCTAACTCAATACCATATTCCTTGTTTCTCCTCATATCCCTTGACGCTTTTAAAATCTGAACATTTTTCTATCTCCTTCTTAAATATATTTCGAGGACTTAGCTTCCCTCCCCTTTGAGTGAAAAAGTTTCCCTCAGCTCAGTTGTAAATGACCAGTGCCTTATCCAGAGACCATGCCCCCTGGTTCCAGATTTCTCAGCCAAGGGAAACATCCTCCCTGCATCTAGTCTATCCGGCCCTGTTAGAATTTTATACATTTCAATCAGATCCACTTTCATACTTCTAAACTCT